>NC_139335.1:19737500-22169166 GCF_056507025.1 Lutjanus erythropterus
GACCAGGTTGATTCTGACAGGGGTTGCTTTGATGTCAGCTCACTCATAGATGTAACATGCTGCTCGACTGTTTGTCAGCCATGTTTCTCTGCATTCCTGTTGAGAAGCAGCAGCTTGCTGTTGTACAGAAAAGACAGCAGATTAATCATATTCATCATCGTCACACTCATGGGAAGTGAAGAATAAAGACATATAAGTGATTTGAGTGTTGGACATGTAAGTAGTGTCACTGATTATACAGTACTGGAGACAGACAGTGTAGGCAGTTTAAGTGCATTGGAACAACATAATATTCTGTGGAAACAGATTATAGAAACACTTGTTACGGATACTATATATTGATATATTTTTAGCCATGGTTGGCTGTGGAAATTGCAATAGTTTTTTTGCTCAGCTCATGAATCCTAGATTTTCCACTGGCTTTTTCCACAGTACCGTCAACAGGTTGACATGATAGAGAGCTGAAGTCCCTCCCCTTCCAGTGGAACACCATGGGACCGTCTTTTGGAAAAAGTATGAACGATAATCAGTTTTGTGAGACAAATATTTTGTTTGATCCTGTTTGAATTGTTCCATGAATTTCAGATTTGATTTGCTATAAAACTGTAAAAGTATAAGACTGTGAATAATTAGAAATTAGACACCCAGCGACTTTCTCCATCCAAAAGCTAATATTCGCAACTAAAGCTACAAGGCCTGTGCTTTGTACTGGATATAGTCAAACAAGAAACAGGTCTTGCTCGCTCTTTCTCTTCCTGGCTTGATAAAAGGGCCAGGAGGCGCTGCATGAAACACCTTTGGGAAGATAATGTTACAAGGCAAAGCCATGATGGCATTGATGACGTTCATTGTGTGAGATGAGAGATGTAGTTCACAGAACGATTTCACACTAAAATGAACTATGAGAAAACTGCGACTCTCTTGTCTAGTAAAGTTATCTTTTAAACTGACAAACAGCATCTGTAATTAGTGGCAGAGTTCAAATGGGGACAAAAAATTATTTGTCTCTTGCCACTGACTACCGTTCAAATTCAAAGCACACAACTATTGCATGGCTTTTCATAAAATTCATGGTGCCACCAGGATAAACTCTAGTACGATGGTTTATTAGGGCCATTGTAGGTTGCAGCCAGCAGAGGGGAGGGTATTAAAATATTCCAATATTCCAATAGTCCAGTTCTCTGAGATAAAGTCATACATTTGGGACGAAAAACTCTCAAAGATTAAAGTCATAAATTTCCGAGAAAAAAAATCTAAAAAATAGGAGGAAGTACACTGCAATGGACAGATGGAAGGAGATCGTCGGTCACATCTATGAACTGCCCTACTATGGTCTGATGAGCTACTATGAGGATTTTTTAACTGGTTATGAAACTGTTTCAGTTTAATGTTGATGCTTCTATATGATCTACATAAGTAACAAGACCATCCATGAGGAGATCAACATTTCTGTATAGTTATTCTAATGGCTGCCACCAGGTCGGATTATCACCTAAATCACATGAAATGAGCCTGTGTTTATATTTTTTAAGACAGAGTTACTGTTAGTAGTACGTTAGTCTGTTAAAATGAGGTGGGGGAGTATTTAGATAATTTCATTTTTGACATTATATTTTGTGGTTATTCTGGTGAAAACACTACTGCTTTTGTCTCCAGATGCCTCCAAAATCAACAAAACACGAAACTCCCTTGTAGTAGCTTTAACCTACAATGGACCTAATACACCGTTATACCCCAAAGACTTCAGTGATAACTTTTCCCACTGCGCCACCAGCAGGTCAAAGTTTTCACTTATCCTGTGAAATATCACACATCTACTCAATGGATTGGCACATAACTGTATATAGACTATAATCATTCTCTAAGGACGAATCCTACCCAGACTTTTTCTTTTGTGCCACCATGAAAAACCACAGTGTTTGTATTAAATGGCTGAGGCTGCAACTTAAATAATTTTTTATTATTAATAAATATGGCAAATACTTTTTATAGTCTGTTTTCTATATAAATGCAGAGAAAAGTTTGAAAAATGTGTGACGCATGTTTCAGAGCAAAACATGACTTCTTTTAAGTGCATTGTTTTGTGTGAATGACTTAAACGCTAATAAATTCATCATATCTATCATATAAGACAAACAAGGAATCCTCACTTTCAAAAGTTACTGTCAATTTCCCATTAAAATATCAAAATAGTTGATAGATATTTTCTGTAGATTGACTAATCGATTATTTGACTAACTGTCTCCAGCTCTGTAAATGGAATTTTTTAAGGCCATTGTTGTATTATAATGAGAGGTGTTCATGTTATTGTGTCAGCTCCCTGTATATAGTCTTAGTATTAATCAGATATCATAGAAAAACCAAACTAGTGAAGCAGGTAATCAGTGTAGGCAGGGAAATCAATTGGATCTTTAATTGCAGTGTGGAAGAGGAGACAGAAAAATTGCACATGCTCCCATGCGCACACATACACACACATACACACACACACACACACACACACATACACAGTGACAGAGAGACAGTGGCGCTGATGTGAGTGGAGTCTCTAGGGAGTGGCGTGGAGAATCCTCTTGGCTGGGAATTTCCAGGGTTTAGCACACAGACACAGTTTCTGTCAAAGGGCCCTTTTACATGGATGAGCCCCAGCATCACATTCGCCCACTGTGAAATAGAGGGATTTGAATAATCTTATTACACCCCATTACAATAACACTAATATGATCCAATGCCCTGCAAACTAGACCAGAATGGGGAAATTGACAAATTTGACCACCCCACAGGGTAGCACAGACGAGCGAGAAATCACATAAATAACAGATATTTTATCAAGGGAATTGTGTTTTTATTAATGTCCTCAACCATCATTACAGCTCTTAAACAATGACTTGATTGATGATTTGATCCAGACAGTTACTTTAGCAAAATAGCAATACTGCTGTGTAACAATGCACCACTCACAGTCCAAATTGTACTTCAATGAAAGTGCAGTATTTAACAAGTGTTTTTAGCAAAAATATACTTAAAGTACCAAAAATAAAAATACTCGCACCTTTTAATGTGTGTTGTATATTACATTGTAATGCATTATGGGTTCATTATTACGGTAATGTATTGTTGCCACACCAGAAAAATGAAAATGCAATAGTATTGTGTTATAATGTGAAAAGATCATTATTGTGAAAGGATGATTTTCATGTTGCAATAATATATTTTTACGTTATTACAACATACTCTGCAATAAAAACTGTTTTTTTTGTTTTGTTTTTGTGTGCTTTAGATCAGTGCAAACTGAACAGTATATGAACATATATATTGTGCATATCATCTCCTTCTAAGTTTATAGCTGATTTACATATCCAGCAGTTACGGAGGAACATTAGCATTCATTTGGAGTCACGTTTGTGTCCAGCATTCACTGTGTTTTAGCTCTTTTTTGGTCTCTACCAGCTCATGAGATAAACATCTGGTTCTTTATCAGTGAAATGCTCCACTGTGTTCACCAGCTCCTCTATGTGTCTGTCTGCTGTTTGGTGCTAAGCAGCTAGTGTGCAGTGGGTTTTTACAGCTTCTTCTCAAACCAGCTGCCTGCTGCGTCTTAAAACAACACTATGAGAGTGGTGAGAGTGAACCAAAACTGCTAAACAATGAGCTGAAAATTGGTATAAAACTTTGTCAAGATGAAGGGGCTCTGGAGGTTTATCATTACAAGCTACCTCCTTTATATCGTCACATTGTTTTCATGTTGTCATTTCATACATAATTATCACAAAATATTGATTATAGCCACTTTAAAGGGGCAGCTCCTGCCAAAATCAAAAAACATATATTTTTCCTCTTATTGATAGCCAATTTATGGTGATATTGGCTGTAAAGATGTCTGCCTTTCTCTCCAATAAAATGGAAATAGATGGCACTTGGCTCAAAACACCAAAAAATATATACATATTTGAAAAACCCTAGATAATCCACAGACCTTGCTGTGAGCAGTTTCATGTAGGAACTATTTTCTTTCCTCACATAGCAACCATCTCACCGCCCTAGCTAGCTCAGTGGTGCTAACTTTACAGCTCATCTGAGGAGAACGCCATTAATGTTAACATCCCACGTTGTCATGAGCACAAGCCTCTCATCTATGAGTAGACACATGCTTCCTTCTGTGCAGTGATAAAGGTGGGTGTAGTTCATTGTTTTTTTTTTGTGTGTGTGTTTTTTTTTGGGTGATTTAAGCACCACAAGCCACTACGGCCAATATCTCCAGAGCTCAGCAACTCACACCAAAACAATCTAGATAGAAAAATAGCACAACAGGTAAAAGAAAAAGAATGTATTCAGGTACGTATTTTTGATCTTGGGGTGAACTATCCCTTTAAGAACTCATTCACTGTATAAAATGACTTGATAAGAAAGCAAGTAACTAAGTGCAGTGTTTTCCTCTGAAATCTAAAATAGCAGAAAATAGAAATACTTCACTACATATAGGGCAGGGCAACATGGCTTATAAATAAAATCTTGCTATTTTTAGGCTATTCCACAATATTTAAGATATATCTTTATACACACCTTTTCTCTAAAATAATTATCCATAAATTCTCAAATAGTGCAAACATATGGTGATTATATAGAATGTGATGCACTGCTGTATATTAAACTACCCAACACTGTATATAGTAGTAACAGTCAGTGTAACATTAAACATCTACAGCGGTAAAATGCAACATACACATTAGTGCAGCAGTAATATTAATTCAAAAACATCAGATATAATAGTAAAACCAGCAAATTTTGCTATTATACTTGCATACTTTTACCTTAGTAAGGTTTAGAATGCAGAACCTTTACTTGTAGTTAGGTATTTTTACAATGGGGCTGGTATTAGGACAGATAAAATTACATATCACCCTATTTTTTGAAGAAATATCTGAATATTGAGGTGAATCCATGTAACAGAACAGTTAGACAGTTAGAACAGTCAGAATATTACATCACTTTACTCTTGTGCAGCCTTTAAAATCAGGAAGAGACAACACTTTTGCCATATCACGATATAAAAAGACAATATCTAGACTTATATCACAATATCAATATAATATTGATACATCCCTAAATAAATGGCAAGTGCCTCAGAAACTGTATTGAAGTATAAAACTTGAATAAATGTACTTAGTTACTTTCCACCACTTGATCCAGAGAGCTTTTACTTATATTCTGTCATATTACTGATAATCCACTCTTCTGCTACGACCAGTTTGTCTAATTGTCTGTCTGTGATTCTGTCTGCTTCTCTTCCCGCCCCTCCTGCAGGCAGCTTGGAGAACAGCTGAGAGTAGACTGAGATTTATCTCTGACTTTCTAAATGCGTTCCTGCCTCTGCCCCTACCTGCCTGCAAGCCTGTTTGCCCGCCAGCCTGTCTGGATATTGGATTTGCTCTTTGACTGTGACCTTATACATGGCGAGCCACAGGAGCTAGTGCGACTGCTGGACCTTCTGTCCTGTCGTACAGAGTCGTGTCTTCCTGCCATCGGGGGCCCAGCCTCTCCCCCCCCCCCCCTCAACCAAACCCTCAACACAACCCCACCTCCCCACCCCTCCGCCATGTGCACTTATTGGATTCCCCCCTTCACCACGCACTCTGATAAGGGCATCTGTCAAGCGGATGAACAATCAGAGCTAAAAAGGTGTGTGATGCACGCTTGGAAGGATCTTACTTCCTGCAGGAGGCCAAGAGGACGCTGGGTGGAGGAATGGGGCAAGTCTCAGGACCAGGACTTTAGGAGAAGGATTACCATCACCGTGGATGCTCTTCACATCAAGTTTTTTGCCCGGAGGAGGGCATTACGCTAAACATGTCCGTTTGTCGTTGATGATGATGGCTTCCGCTCAGCTACGCGTATTCTCAAGCAATAACATCGACATCTGTATTATCAACCCAAGAATACCCGTGGTCGAGACGGGAGCAAACGGTCACGCCACCTCACTCCCCTCCACCTTCTCTCCTCTCACTCTCACTCTCGTCTCCCATCCCCCCCCTTTTCTGTGCTCGACGCTGTACAGCAGGAGAGAGCTGGAGGGAAGGGTGGGGATTTCATGAGCTGCTCAAACTGTCCAGGTCCTGCAAGAAAAAAGAGAAAGAACACAACTCTTTTGGGACTGATTCATCAAATAATTAGGGCTGCAATGGAGGATTATTGTCATTATCGATTCATCTGCATGTTATCTTTTCCATTAAAACATTAATCGCCTGTAAAATGTAACTTCCTGCAGTCTGAAATGCTGCAAACCCTCACATTTAGGAGCTGTTTTTTTTTTTTTTTTTTAGTATTTCTGAGTGGCGAAGGACCGAAACAATTAATGCTGAAAATAGTATTTGATTACTTTTCTGTGGCTCGACTAATCAACAAGATGGGGCAATATATTGATATATTGATATTGCGATATGAGTCCAGATATCATCTTAGATTTTGTTTATAATTATGTCCTGATATGGAGTAATTGTCTTTTGCGCTTTGCTTTTAAAGGCTGCATTTCAGTAAAGCAGGGATGTTAATGATTAATCATTAATCGATCAATTGCATTTCAGAACTTTAAGAACGCAGATTGAAAATGTACTACTTGATACTTAATCAATAGTCTGGACATGGCAATTATTGCACCTCATCTGACATTGTTTTGTTTGGTGAAGGCATTTGCTGAATAAGGAAACTTAAAATGAGAAAAAAAAAAGAAAGATGCATTTTGTTGCTTATTAATAATTGATGATTAAGGGATTGTTAGCTATTGGTTGAGGAAAAGACCAATATTCTAGCTGTTCTTTTACTAGCCTTTACCCACTTAGTCACTATATACACTATATACACATGACTGATGTTTATTTATCAAAAATCTCACTGTTAATATTTTTTGAAAGCATCAATAATTATCCCTACAATACTGTCACAATATTGTAGGGATGATATTGTGGTGTTTGGTCAAAAATATGTGATTTCGTTCATATCACCCAGCCCTGACAGTGTGTTATTAGATAAAGTGTGTGTGTGTGTGTGTGTGTGTGTGTGTGTGTGTGGTGATATATACTGTATACTGCAGAATAGCCTAAAAAATTTAGATATTATTTATAAGCCACATCGCCCTAATAACCCTAATAATCAATTCTTCAGCTTCAAGACAGGCAATGGCACATCTTAACAGAGGTAAGATTATAGTCTGTAGATGCCACATAGATATATTTAATTTGCATTTGCTTTAGGAAAGGAAAATTACTGATAAATACAGAGCAGTTAATCATTAAAGGGGGAATTGTATCCCTTTAAATGAGTGCTTTGTTCAGACGCCTGTTCTGTATTGTAGGCTACAGAATTTCACACGAATTGGTGCTAATATCTCGTCAACTACAATGCCTCTTTGTTTCCAGCGTCGTGAATATTCTCTATTTCATTTACAAGTCATCTTTTCCACTAATCTATTAATCGTCTAATAATAATAATTAAAGTAGAAAAACGCCCACTGTAACTTCCCACAGCCTGAGGTGATGTCTGAAACCGCCTTGCTTTATTTGAACAAAAAACCTCAAAGAAAAAGCTGCAAATCCTCACGTTTGAGAGTCATTTCTTCTCTATTTTTGTGTGGAGAAGGATTGAAGCAGTTAATCGATGCTGAAAATATTTTTCTGTCAATCAACTAATGGATTCAGCTTCGAGACAAGCAAGAGCACGTCTTCACAGGGGTAAGACTGTGGTCTGTAGATGCCACAGAGAGATGGAGTTTATCCATCTAAATGATAGCTTTGTTGAAGATGCCTGTCTTGCTTTGTTTGCTCAAAAGTCCCAAAGATCACCAGGCTGCAACGACAGAGAAAAGCATAAAATCCTCACATTTTAAAGCCATATTTTCCACAACTTTTGTGTGGGGGAGGCTTGAAACAATTAACCAATGCTGATTTTTTTTTCTGATTATTTCCATCAATTGACTAATCGATTCAGCTTCAAGACGAGCTGTCTGTAAATCCAACATTGATATATTTAAGTTACAGTCGTCTCAGGAAAGGAAAATTACTGATTAACACTACGCAATTGATTATAAAAGTGGAGCAAATCATTTGTGAGTTGGACTTTTATCTGTCTAAATGAATGCTTTGCTCAAGATGCCTGTTTTGTATTGTCGGCTACAGAAATCCTCACGAATTGGTGCTAATATCTCTTGTCAACAACAATGCGACAATGAAGCTGCCGTCGTTTCCAGCGTCGTAAATATTCTCTACTCACTATTTCTTCTGCCACGCCAACTGTATCTGCAGTCAGCAGCAGGCGAGCAATGAGAGAAAAAGCAGAGAGGGAGAATGTGATGGACTGCCGCGCTTCCATGAATAGTCATTTTGTCATCACGCACTAGGGTGCAATAAAGTTTTGGCTTTTCTTTTTTTTTTTTCCTTCTTTTTATTCAACGCTTGGAACCCCTGACTGAGTGCGAGTGAGGAAGTGGGAGATGTGAGCTTTGCCATCCCTGTCCCTGTGTTTATCAGTGAGCGCCACAGTCGCACGCATACATCTGAGGGAGTGAGGGCTGCCCCCGCAGTGCTGCGAGCTCGAGCCCCCATGCTGCACACATGAGAGAAAATCAGGAGAAAGGGAAGGAGAAAACAGAGCGAAAAGATACAGAGGAGGAGGCAGTGAACGGGAAGAGGAGGCAGACTCGGAGGCGGTGCGTGCATGTGTGTGTTTTTACGTGTACGGGAGAGATGGAAAAGGACAGGAGAAGGCGACATGACAGCATCCCAGTAAGAGAAAGAAAGAAAAGGCAGACAGAAATAAGGGAAATGTCAGAGAAAAAGAGGAAGCCCGTGTGTAATTTCAAGAGAAGAAATGGATACAGAGCGGGAGGGAGTGTGTATGAGAGAGAGAGAGAAAAGGAGGAAGATGGGGGGGTATCAGCTGGGTTCGGACTGTCATTCTACGACATGATTGGCTGTGTCAGGAAGAGATAAGCAGTCTTCACATCCCTCTGCCCTCGCATCTTCAAGGCCCTGGAATCAAACGGTGGAGAACACCGCCGCGCGCTCCTCTGCACTGAAAAGAGACTACATGAAAGGAGTGATTCCTGCTATTATTCTAAACACCTCTGCATGTGAAATACCACACTTTTTTTTCAAAGAGATGGATGTGGAGAAAAAGGGATGAAAAGGCAGGAAGACAGAAAACGGCTGGTTTGAAAAATGTTAGGATTCTTCATAGGAGGTTGAAGCCTGATAGCACCCTTGTGGTTGCGAGGGGCCCTGAGATCTCAAATCCCTGTGTCTTTACAACTCTTTCTTCCTCTTCCGCTCACCATAAGCTCTCACATTAGACAGCATTAGGGAGGGAGATGGAGCGAGGAAGAGCACCTCCCCTACGTCTTAACACCTCAGCTCTTAGGTGGCCTGTCCGGCCAAGTCTCCTGCGACTGAGACTTCCCATGTGTCATCGAAGAGAAATCCCCAAATTAATCCTTCACCCATTACTATAAGCTCTGACACTCTTGTATAGATCCGCAGAATTAAAGAATAGGTAGGTATTATAAGGTATTACTAGGCATTAGTTTTTTTTAAAGTAGCAGCTTAAACCTTCATGTCTGATGACGCAAAGGTCCAGAGAAAGGAGTCTGAAACATTAATTCTATTGATACAAGAGCTTTCTTGCTGAGACTTAAAGGATGATTTAAAAATTCAGATCACAATCCCCCTTTATAAACCCACAGCCCGGACCCACACATTGAGGATTGATTGTGCAGATCTGAGAGTATCGGGATAAGAGTAAGAGTGTTGTAATGTTTAGACCCTGTGAGGATAGAACACACACACACACACACACACACGAGCCAGGCTCGTCTAAAACAGACAGACTGTCTGCGAGGCTGCACAGGCATCACCGGCAATCTCTAGTGTGCTCCCAAACAGCTCCCCACTATGCGCCGCATCAATTATTCAACATATTTATCTATGCAATTTGACGGCCTCTCCCCTCTAAAGCTCTGAACAAATTGCGGAAGCAGCTAATATCGCTTCTGGGTCCGTGGCTCAAATCACCACGCTAGCAAACCACCAGAGGCTGAGCACAAGAGGCTGTAAACAATCACTTGACACTTTAGCACTTATATTTTTTGATCTGCCGGGCTAAATGCAGGCTGTGAACTCATGCACACCTCCGCTCAGAGCCATGCGTGCACGCTGCAGGTAGGGCCTTCTTTTATGAAAGAGACAATGGCAGTAAATGTGTGCACAAGAGACCTGTGGAGCTTTCACAGTACTAACAAATCCAAGCATCCCTGATCCCCCCCCCCCCCCCTTAGTATACATGCATGCTCACACTAACACACATCCTCCACCACCGCCACCCCTCCTCATTTCTTTCTTTCTCTTCCTTTCCACCAAACCGGCATTTAGCATGACACACGCCGAGGAGCCGGGGTAGCCAATTATCAAACAGATGTCAATGTATGCGTTACAATACTAAGGGGAGCCCAATTACCACACAGATGTTTTGTTTTTCCTCCTCTCGCTCCTTCGCTTCTTCTTCTTCTTTTTTTTATTTTTTTACCCAGCATCCTCTCTGCTCAAGGCCCTCTGAGGATGGCCCAGTCCCTCCCCCCCGTACCACCCGAAAAAAAACACCCTCCACCAGCTACACTAACTGAATTGCACACATGTACACACACACACACACACACACACATGCAGCCTTTAGTGAGCCAAATGGAGAGCATGTGGATGTCAATCAACAGGGTGGTGGGGAGGGGGGGATGACTGGGGAGGGAGTGGGTTGTGAGTGTGTGTATGTTTGTATGCATGTATGTGTATGTGTGTGTGTGTGTGTGTTGGAAGTGGGTGGTGGGGAACAGGAAGAGGAGTGTAGGGCCACGGATCAGAACCAAGGACAGCTCCCACTGGAGAGATATGTGCCGCTTTGCTGCGTTACTAAATGGAAATCTCCCCTGCTCACACACACACACACACACACACACACAAAGTACATACAAAGTACATACACACACACACATCCATGTGAATTGCACACACACCCAAACAAATGGACATGTGTAGGGCTGTAACTAAAGAATATTTTCATTATCAATTAATCATTTAGTCTATACTTTTAAAAAGTAAAAAAAAAAAGCCGGAGGAGGTGATGTCTCAAAACATGTTGTTCTGTTTGACCCCAAGATGACAGCGTTCAATGATGTATGACAAGCAAAAACTGCAGGTTCTCACATTTGAGAGTCATTTTTTCACTATTTTGTGTGGAAAAGGACTGAAATGATTAATCAGTGATAAAAATAGTTCCTGATTATTTTTCTGCTGATTGACTAATCAACAGGGTCAGGCAATATATTGATATTATATCGATATCATGATATGACACTAGATGTCATCTTAGATTTTGGATATTGTTGTCTTTTCCTGATTTTCAAGGCTGCATTACAGTAAAGTAGGGATGTTAATGATTAATCATCACTTGATTTATCACAGTTAAGAATTTAACTGATGGAAAATGAATTAATTGGTAATTAATTGATAGTATAAGAATGGCAGTTACTGTGCTTCGTTTGACATTGTTTTGTTTGGCAGGGCCATGTTGAATAAGAAAACTTGATGAGAAAAGAATTAGGAAAAAATGAAAATTAGAAGAAAAATGTGCATTTGTATTGTATTAATAATTAATGATTAATTAAATAATTATTTTTAGCATTTTGAAGGAAAGGCAAAAAAAAATTGCAAACATACTATAATTAAGGCTGAAACTAGTGGTTATTTTCATTACTGATGAATCTGTCAGTGTTTTTTTCAAGTCACTGATCAGTTGTTTGGTCCATCAGATGTCAAGAAAAGGTGAAAAATGTTGTTCACTGTTTCCCAAAGTCAAAGATGACGTCCTCAAATGTCTTGCTTTGTCCACAACCCAAAGATATTCAGACAGGAGTAAAGAAACCAGAAAAGATTTACATCTGAGAGGCTGTAATCAGAGAATTTGGACATTTCTGATTAAAAAAAATGATTCAAAACAAAATCAATCAAAATGGTTGGTGATTAATTTAATAGCCATTTAATAATCAATTAATCATTGCAGCTCTATATAAAATGACAAGAAACTGTGAAAATACTCATTACACTTTCCCGGAGCCCAAAGTGACGTCTTCAAATGACTTCTTTTGTCCAATCAACAGTCCAAAAAAGACAAGAAAATCCTGACATTTAAGAGGCCGGAACCCGCAAATGTTTGACATTTTTACTTGAAAAATGATTGAAGCGATTAATCGGTTATCAGAATAGTTGACAAGTAATTTTCCAATCGATTAATCGACTAATCGTTGCAGCTTTAGCAAATGTGTGTATGCACACAAAAGGAAACACTTTACAATTACATTCAAGCGCACACACGCATACATGTGTGATCACATGCGCCCTGCAAGCACTAAGTACAATTTAGTAATCAACTGTTAGCTCATTCCTCTTTCCCCTCTTCATCCATCTCTCCTAATGGATTCCCAAGGCTTCAGCCAATCTTTTTTTTTCCCTATTTCCTCCTCCACCACCACCACCTCCTCCTCCTCCTCTCTTCTTTGCCTCTCTTTTTCCTCCCTTCTCCTCTTTATAGAGGGGCAGAGAGCCTAAAAGACGGAGAGCTAGCTCCGAGCCGAGCCCACATGAAACCGAGGAGATGGAACTTTATGTCTCTCTCTGCTGCTTGATCAATAGGAATTTAATGGACAAGGATTGAGTTCAGGGAGTTCATGCTTGCCAACGTGCCTGAGGGGCTGAGTACATGCACGCTGAGAGGCAGGCAGGGAGGCTCACGCACGCACACACACACACACACACGCACACACATTCAAATAGATGTTCTTTCTCTATGGCACACACACATGTGCACATCACGCTGCCACATGCTCCCACAAACACACACACAAGCTGCCATGAGCTACAGATTGAATTGCAAATTCTATAAATACATAATATATAATTCAATCGATTATAAGCTATAGGTAGTATTTGCTTTGATACACACTGAAATGATAATTCACTGATTATTGAATTACACAGCTCACAGTGGGGGGATGTATAGGAGAAAAAGCTTGAATATTTCATTGAAGTGAGCTGAAACCAATCAATTGAAGAGGACTTCACATCATCACAGGAGCCCTTGTGTCAGAGCAGCTCCTGCCTCACAAATGTCGAGTTAAAGTGCGGTGTTTAGCCCCACATAGATCCTGACAGAGAAAAACTTACACGAGATTGCTGTGTGGTACATAAAAGAGAATGTCAAATGAAGGCCTGAGAGAGAGCCCGAAGAAGTAAGATCCACAAATACATCACCAGCCAGCATCAAATACAGCTTCATGAACACACAACTCTCATGATGGGTTTCTGATGAAGGTAGGATTTCTCCGAGCTGTTCCTAAACGCAACAGAAAGATAGTTGATTGTTTGAGGATGTCGAATAGCGACGTTTCGGGTTGGTAAAGCGTGCAGAGCACAGCTAAATAATGAGAAAATAAGGAAATACAGGCAGAGAGCAGGATGTCTGCAGATACACCACATACTTCTAGTGGGTCATAAGTGATGATTGAAATGGATTATGTTTATATGAGACATTAGTGGTTCTATTTTTTTTGCAAAATGTTGCATGTTATGCCTTTAAATTAAATTCTAGGATCATTTGAAGCCACAGCACATAGAAAATTTGTCATTTTCTCTTCCCCTTCCTACTTTTCAAAGTGTTTTGCATTTTCCAGGCTTTATTAGAAAGACACATAAAGTCATTCACATCTGCAGTACAGCACAGACACGGAGGGAAGTCATGACAAATGTAAGCAACAAGCGGAGTCACGTCAAACTCTTTTATCCGACTTCTTGCGGAGATGCGAAAGGAGAAAGCGAAAGAAAAGCTGCGGGAGCAAGTTGGGAACACGAGGAGAAGATCAGATAAAGAGAATAAAGAAAGAAAGAGGAGGTCTGACAAGGTTATTATGCCACGACACCACTGTTGGCTTTTCATTGCGACTCTATTTTTTTTTTTTGTAATACCTCCACCCCGTCGCTTTCATGGTGAGGCTGCTGCTCTGCGCGGTGGTCAAACATGTGAAGAAACCCACCTGACCAAACTGACAGCTTTCCACGGAGCACTGGAGCCATATTGGCCACACATTTCTGCGTGACTTGCGCTTATGCATTAATTCTATTACACAGCATTTAAGTCAGACGGATTGTGTGAGAAGAATGGCAGCAGCAAAAGAAGAAGAGAAAAAAGAAGAAGAGGCAGCAGCAGCAGCAGCAGCAGCAGCATCTCTGGAGGATTTATTCCATACTCACCCCATTGTTGGAAGTCTGTCAATTCCTCCTCATGCACTCAAGTCGACGGCAGTGTATTGGCAATATCTGGAAATCACACTGAAGGGGGGGAAACGCCCCCTCTCTAACTCTCTCTTTTTCTCTTTCTCCTTCCATCCCTCCCTCCTCCCCTCAGAAAAGCCTCACCCCTCGCAGGAAAAAAATGAAGGTAAAAGAGGGGGAGAGGGGAAAAAAAAGAAAAAAAAAAAAAAGAAAAGATCCGAGAGGCAGACACTCTATACACCCTTTATCCTCCCTTTAGATCCTGGAATCTGTGGCTGTGCTTCTGCCCTCCTCTCTCCTCTCTCCTCATCTCTCTCCTCCTCTCTCCCTCTCCCTCTCTCCCTCCTGTCCTCCCATTGTTGCGAATCAAGCGTGGTCAAAGGGGCGCGGCGGAGGCGACTCAACGATTCACAGAGAAGAGAAGAGGAGCGGATTCAAGCTCACACATCATGGTGATGGTGATGCACACTGATCAGGAGCTACTGACAGCTCACATACTGAGGGATTTATCAGCTGGAGGTTCCTGATAATAATAATAATAATAATAATAATAATAATAATAATAATAATAATAATAAATGTAAAATATGTTAAAAAGACAGTTCACCTCAAAAACAACACATATTTTTCCTCCTACCCATAGTGCTATTTATCCATCTAGATCGTTCCGGTGTGAGTTGTCGAGTTTTGGACACGACTGTCTTAGAGATGTCTGCCTTCTCTCTGATATAATGTAGATGACACTCAGATTGTAGTGACACAAACAAACAAACAAACAAACAAAAAGCACATTTCCATTACTACAACTGCCATTTATTCCCAAAACAACATATATTGCCAACAGGGTTGGATTTAGTCATTTTGGGACCAAAGGACCACCTACGTCCCCTTTTTTAAACCCTTGATTAAATAATAAGTAATAAAAATGAACTTTTATTTATGGTGGTGTGCAGAGGGTGAATTGAGGAGTCTCACAGCCTGAGGGAAGAAGCTGTAGTCCGGCGGTGCGGCAGTGGATACTTCTGTATCTCTTGACAGATGGCAGCAGGGAGAACAGGCTGTGGCTGGGGCAGGTATTGTCTTTTAGTATCCTTCCGCTTCCTAGTGATGCTGGGTTAGGGATATTTTGGGTTATTTTTCAACAGTCTGTGCACACCGACACGCACACGAGTTGGCTGCTGTCTTCTTGAATCATGTCTTCAGATGCATCGCTGTAGTCCAATTTAGTGAGATGGCTCTCATGAATTAAGCATTCTGGTGCCATTTTGGTGTATGGATTTCTTTCTGTACACCAAAATGGCACCATACAGACACAATTAATGAAAGTTAAAAAAAAAAAAAACTTTCTGAACCACAAATTTATGAGGCAAAGGGGCCTAAGGCACTCACAGACCTTTTCCTACTGGTAAGTCCCCCTGATTACTGGGACTCTCCACTGGCGATTACCGGACTTAACTATATTATGTAAATCACATTACATAAGACATTAGACATGTGGTTTACATTGTAAAACTGTTGAAATTTGGTTAGATTTAGGCACAAAGAGTACTTGGTTAGGTTTAGAAAAAGATGTAGTGATATCACTCATGCAACGTTAACTTTTCATTTCGTACAGAACTTGACATTTGAGCCATCCATCTAACCCACGTTCTCCATATGTGGACTTTTTCGATCCTTATCTTGCTCCGCTCATACTTATTACGCCGACTAGAGATCACTCCAATTTTACAAAGGGCTACAGTTAACAGTTGTTTTCTCCAGGAGTGCAAAGTCATGACCTGCCCTATTCTACCTCTAATTTGCTTACCCTGATATTCTTACCTTAACCCTTACCAACCACTCCTCATACCTAAACCTAACCGACCCAACCAATGGAGGCAACGAGTACTAGCCAGTCAGAGGCAGAGTAGGGCGGATCATGACTTTGCCATAGTTCAGTGTCTAATAAATGTCCCTTTTCAAGATAAACTGTACAATTTAGAGTAGTCTTTTATTGTGAACAGTCCAAGGCACACCTGTGCAATAATCATGCTGTTTAATCAGTGTCTCTATATGCCACACCTGTCAGGTGGATGGTTTATCTTGGCAAAGGAGAAGTGCTCACTAACTGTGAACAAAATTTGAGAGAAATAAGCCTTTTGTCTGCATAGAGGAAGACTTTAATTTTTTTACTTCAACTCGTGAAAAATGGGAGTAAAAACGAAAGGGTAGTGTTTATATTTTTGTTGAGTAAACTACCTACAAAGGGTAGAAATCTCTACGGCTGAAAACTCAGTAACTCACACCAAAATCATCTAGATGGATAAACAGCACTACAGGCCAAAGGAAAAATACGTGTGTCTGATTTTGTGTGTGAGCTGTCCCTTTAACTTGGCTCCATTTATTTGGTCACTGGACTTTGTGTAGCCTCAGTTTTCTCCTTTGTCTCAATGTCTTAATTCTATTAGGCTATAATAAGCACATTAAACAATAGTCTCTAACTAAGGCTTGGAAATTATTCAAATGTAACCTTCACCAAAGTGTTCAAATGATAAACCTGCACACCGGGAGACACTCATTAGGCAGTGGCAGGCTGCCTGGAGAGCTCTACTTTGGAGCCGTTTGCCCTGAACATGACCGCGTTGCGCGTTAGGCTAATTAACTTTTCAAAATTACAGATGGTCCCGCATTTAAATTCTGGGTGGAATGATCGACATTTTCTGTTATTAATTCTGGGCCCCGCCTCCCTCGCTACAAAATCATCATTGTGCATAAAATTAGGCCCATCTAGCTTCTTTCTTTTCCCTTTAAGAAATTGTCTTTTTCATCAGCAGCAGCGCATAATGGGAGCTGATGGACAGACGGTAAGTTAAGTGCATTACTGCCTGATGCACAAGTAAAGGAAGTCTCACCGCCTGCCCATTCAAGAGCACAATCTGTGTATATGTGTGTGTATGTAGTGTAGCCCACTGTGAGCATTGCAGCTCCCTGACAGCAACTTCTCAGTGACTGGCTCTATATCCATCCTAATCCAATCCCATGGGATTTCCAGCCGTTGAATTTCCACAGCAAGAGGACTGGCAGCTTCAGCGGGATCTCTGCTTCCCAAATCTCCCCAAACCTCGCCTTATCCGCCCGGGGATTACACAGCTCAGCTCCCTGGGTAGCAGTGGAAGTGGAGGTAGTATACTCCAGTAGTAGTAGTGGTGGTGGTGTGGTAGTGGTGTTGCTCCATCATTGCATAATAGCTCAGTATAGCTGACGAGGTGGGCATATTGTGGGACTGCACCACCATTCATCATAGTTTTATTATTTGTCAAACAGTATCAGGATGCAGGGTTTTACTGGGCTGACACTGAAGGCAGATTTACTTTATATCTTAGAAGGGCCGGGCAGAAAGAGCACACACACACACACACACGCACACACACGCCATATCTGACCATCTATCACTCTGCAGCTCTGATACAGCTGTAGCATTACATAATACTGCTGCATGCTGCCTGTCAATCATTCAATGGTTCGATTTTTCTTCACATGCATACTGTGTATGTGCACGATGTGGACAAACGTAGAAAAGAATGTTTTTCTGAGTTCTCTCCTGCATAGCCAATCCCTATAAACACACTATGTCCCTGCGACATTGTGATTGTGGCGTTTCATTTGTTTCATTGTGGCGTTGTTATAGCTGTGATGTCAGTAATATTGTTACTGACATCACAGTTAAAACATAACCATTAGTTATATTACTGCTTTCATGTTGGAATATTATAACAGGGTTTCTATGGTATTTTTGCAACATCTGTTGAAAATCCTCTGGATGATGTTTCCTGTCCATTACATAATGACGCTGTTGCAAAATTCCTTCCTCCCAAATTTACCGGGTATCGAACACAGTAAGTCACTGCAATATTGAGATTGTGATGTTCATTCATTTATGATGTAGTGATGTTCCAGCAACATTACACTTAAAACATGACTTTTCAGTAAAGTTCCTGCAACATTACACTTGAAATGTAAATAAAATTGTTGTAGCGACGTTCTTGTGGCTTTACATTTAAAATGTTACATTGCAGTGGTGTTCCTTTGATATTACACTTAAAATGTTATTTTGCAGCAATGTTACCGCAACATGACGTTATTTTGCAATGACATTCCTGCAGCGTTAGACACTTAGACTTAGAATATTACTTTGCAGTAACATTGTTGCAACATTACATTTAAATCATCATTTTGCAGTGACGTTACTGTGTTGACCGTGTCTTGCGACATCTTGGAGATGTAAAGTGACACAAAATCATCAAAAAGTGGTTGAAACACAGGGATCTGCGATGTTTAAAATAACGTGCAGCTGACTACATTCTTTGATTTCATTTGGTAGGCTGCTACGTCTCATGTCGCAAAAATCACATTGCAACTATGTTCCTTTTCCAACAACTTTGGGCTAGTAGGGATTCTGAGGTCATTTTTGAGCCGAGATGACCCTGGTGGTCAGGTGGTGGTTTGGAGATCTGAAGCAATCAGAGGCTGAGCACAGAGCCCAGACAGGACAGTTGTAAGTCCTAGCGCCCTGTCCTGTTTCCTGGCTCTTTGCTTCTCTAATTTCTTCTCTCTGTCTTTCCTCTGTCTCTCTCCCTCTTTTGCAGTCTGCTCAGATCCCTGTGGTATGAGCACATTTCTCATTCCCTCTCCTTCTCTCCCTCACCCTCGCTCCCTCAAGATTGCTGCTTTATTAAACAGACTCTCCCTATCTTTCATTTGCCACTCTCCCCACCATGCTCCCCACTCTCACGCTCTCTGTGTTTTTTATTTATTCTCTCTTTTGCCCCCCTCCTCAACACACACATCACACTGGCTTTGCATGCGTCAATGCATTGCTCAGCAGTCATTTCTGTGTATACTTTTCGGCTCCATCTATACCCACCCTTTGTACAGAAAACCAAAGGATACAGAAAGAAAGAAAGAAAGGCTCCTCATTTCTCTCTTCTATATGTTACATGCTCACTTCTGTCTTCGCCCTACCTCATCTCACTCTTTGTTCACTCTCTACATCGCTCCCGCCCTATGTGCTCCCTCCATCTCTCTCCCTCTCCTCCTGCTCCCTCCATCTCTTTCAGACCCAGGGCAGCTATATTTAGCGGCAGGTTAACTGCTCCTGTCAAAGGTCTGATTTGTATTCTCTGCATGCAAGTCTGACTCGGGCCTCGCAGCAACACAAACAAAAGGCCCTAGTTTGAATATGCACTGAGCCCACTGGCTTAGGAATCAAAGCCCTCTCTCTGCCCCGCTGCCAGTGGCGCCACCTGCTATGGAAGGGGAGGGTGGGCGAAGAGGAGGGGGAGATGGTGGTGTCGGCAGTGATGGGAGGGTGGGTGGGTCGTGGGGACTCAAAGTCAAGCTCAATTCATTCCAAACGTACACATTCATGCAGGGAGGAGCAGCGCGGCTCAATGGGCCTACTTCACACTGTTGCACCACACACTCTGAATGTGCAATGTTTGAGTAAGAGCGGAGAATAAGGAAAGGGTCGCGGCCCTGTACCTTCCTCTCTGGACGACAAGAATATGGGATGGCAGGAGGGAGGGACAGGACAGGAAAATAGAAAAGGAGCCCTCGCACAGGAGACGAATTGAGAATAGAAATCTCCCTTTCCTCAAAGTCTGCCCTGAGCTGAAGTGACAGGGGAGATTAAAGTGAAAGGCACATACATTACACGCTACTGTACATATAAGGACACATGGGGAGTCCGTGGATTTGAGCTGGTGGAGAGGTGTGATACACCCTGCTGCTTTCCCCTCTCTTCTGCTGCCTGGTCTCATCTGGTCCGGCAGCAGGCTGAGGGTGACAGGCTGAAATGGCACTCTGTTACATCAAGAGATACAGTCACCCTGCTCCACATAGCCCACATGCCGAAGCAATGCCAACCTCTATTTAGCTAAGCCCTGCCCCCTTATTTACTGTTTCTACGCCTGTCAAGCATATATTCAGTGACCAAACATCCCAGTTTGTCTGGGATTGTCCCAGTTTAAAGGGTGGGTGTCCTGCATCGTGACAAATATCTGTAAAGCACTAAAATGTTTCATTCATACATCCACTACCAAACTTAAAATAATATAAATAAATAAAATAATTGGTTTCAATGCTTATATAGACTTTTATCATGTTCTGTTCAGCTCATTACTTTATAACATAATATGAAAACATTAACAACCCACCACACATCTGAATTAAACACAGATTTGTCAGTATGCGTGTCAGTCAATCAGTTTGTTGTTGTCAAGGCTAGCCTATGAGTCATAGGCATGTCATAGGCTACGACGCTTCCAGCTCTTTCTGACAGAACTTGTTAGCATGCTAGCAGTCAGCATACTGGCATGCTGAGGACAAAGTTGGTCTTTTCTTAAAGCGATAGCAAAATTTCACTCAATATCTGCTCACCCTGAGCGTTGCAGCCAAATCCAGTACAATTGAAGTGAATGGTGACTAGTTTAAAAATAACACACACAAAAAATCCTCCACAAAATGTCTCCATACTGCTCGTGTGGTGGAATCCAAGTGTCTATTAGCCGCAACATTAAAATTTGACCCATAAAGACACAATTTACACCATGTTTTTAGCCTAAATGTCAGCTGTAGCCTCTCAGACCCGCCTGAAGCGAGTACACAGGCTCTCGCCCAAGCGGCGCAGCTGCAGCAAAGAAATGATGTTCCTCTTCTATGTCTACATTTTCTTCTTTGTTGAAACTTTGCGAAGTCAACTGTGAGCATAACAAGTCACTATTTCTGAGCAGATCTCTCTCTGTTGTCTGAGTCGTTTCCAGGTAGCATGTAAACACAGGTGTGAAGGTATCGCGAGATGTCATATATCTTGTGTTGCGCCGCTTGAGCGAGAGCCTGTGTACCCCAGGCGTGTGTACACAGATACTCCTTCCTTCCTTCATACCCGATAATGAAAATGCTGCATTCATGGTGTTGGAAGGAGCCCTTGGTAGGCAATTGTGCTAAGCATTGATAAAATTGTTGTAATTGCACATGCAAGAAGTTGTGGTACGCTTAAAGGCTGATTTATCCTCAATGTTAGATATGCATATGTCTGTATTCTTTCATTTCATCCATTTTTGTGCACATTTTATGAAATCATGATATACATGAGCAGCATGCCAGAAGTCATGGGGGACAGTGTTGCAGTTCAAGCGAGACACAGTATGATGAAAAAAAATTGAAAAAAAAAAAACATAAGTATTGGAAACGACATTAATCATCACTTTCTTTCATGGGTAATATTAGTTAATAAAAAAATTTCCATCCACATGTTGTGATGTATTTAATGGCCACACAGACCATTGCTGTCTATAATGCTGCCTCTGTTTTTGCCTGTTTCTCAAGAGGTAAAAGTAATTAATAGAACCTCGTTCAGTGACACCATGTTCTTTATATATATGTAGTTTTTGGTGGGTCTTTTTTTTTTTTTTTACAGAGTACAGCCAAACAATGACAGGAAATGGGGTAGAGAGAGGGAATGACATGCAGCAAATGGTTGACAGTGAAGCTCGCCACATGGGCCACATGCTATGCCAACTGTGCTAAAGGGGCGCTTTCTTCTTCTTTGGTATAATTTTTGTCTCTGAACAGCGCCCTCTTGTGAATGTATTGCTTTACAATCCCTATTTAAGCTAACATTAGCTCTAGGAGTTGGTTGAACAACAGTTTCTGAAAGATTTTTAATGTTTCCAGCTGTTTTGAAACAAGAAGTCTGTATCGGGCTCTTGATGGTTATATACATGATATTGTACCCAAACATTAAAGGTAAACTTAAAAACTCTGTGCCCTTAATGAAATAATGCCAGTACTTTAAGTATACAAATTTCCAACAATATGTTTTACTTTTATGAGCCATAGGGTTTCAGGATGGGGACGAAGGGCTATCCAAGATCATATAAACATCCACAAATCCAGTAAAGAATAAAGAGCAGGACGGAGCCACTAACACTGCCCTGAACTCTGTTGGCACCCAGGATTTCTTACACAAGTTGAATACTACACAGCTGATGTGCCAGTTGTCAACAACAAGCAAAGGCCCTTTCATCCTCCATCCAGCCATTATCCTATTCAGTATTTCAGCATGTTCCAACCTCAACAGGACACAAGTTAGCAGGACTAACACACATATAGACACACAAACATTCACACTCACATCTGGGCTTTCCAGTTCATTTAACCTGAGTCAACTGAAACTGATTAAATCAACTGATCAACTGAGTCAATCTGGGCAATCATCAATACCTTCTCTGTCACATCATATCAGAAACATCTGCGTGTAATCATTGCAACAATTGTGCTACACAAAATATTGTTGATTCTAGTGTCTGCAAAACAAAAAGCAGGGAGAAAAAAAAAATATTTCAGTTCATAATTTGTCAAGGTGCAGCTCCCATAAGGTCTTGTAATAAACAATAATTTGAGCAAAAATTTTTGCATCACTGCATTATGATCTAAGTCTGAGGTTTATGGCCATGTGGTTGGTAAATATTTTGAATGCAAACAGTGACAGTTGGTGTCCAGTCTGCTCAGTCGGGTACTGACATAGCCAAACAATATCAACAAACATGACCAATGATTGCATGATTCAAAGGGGGGCTTATCCAATCAAAACCAAAAAAACAATCTCCACATAACTGTTTTTGAATTGTCTATTACATCCGAGTGGCGTTTCAGCCTCAGACAAGTGAAAATTGTGGTTGGAAAAATAGGCAGGGTGCGGACATGTAATGAATACATTTCCTGGTTGGCAGAAACATATTTGAATATAATTTCAAATGAGCTGAGGTACACTTTGTGTATTTTGCTCCGTGAAATAGCTTTGAAAATAGATGAATTACCTGCTGAATAAATCAAGCATTTCCCCCCTCGACTAGTTAAAGAGTTTCCACAGACACTGTATGACAGTGTATCTGACAGTGTATCAGTCCGAGGTACTCAAGAGCAGCCTCTGCTCTGAATTTTGCGGAGACTGTTTCTCTTTATTAGGGAAATAAATGTTCTTTAGTCCAGGAAGACAAGACACAAATTTTTGAGTAACACTTTAGATTATAGTGTGATTATTTAGAGCACATGCCACATGAATAAAATACTTCCTGGCTGTTTCTTCCACAACGGATATGTAAATAAATGAGAGGTTAGGAGTTAGGAGGTAAAAAGTTTGTCTTTAAGAAGGACTTATTAATAAATGATAGTGTTGGAACAAAAGGTGCCTCCATCTCCATCATCACCAACTATAAAACGGTCATATAAAATATATATAAGATATATAAAAAATTAAATAGAAGTGAAATATATTGTTTTGTAATTTACTTACAATATATTCAGACACTGCAGTTCAAGTTCTGTAGAGGGTGCTTTTCTTGTACATGCATTCATAAGTAAATACGTTTTTGTTGAATTATTTTTCGTCAGTGTTTGCATTTGGGCTGAATGATTTGCAAAGGAAAAAAAATCATATTTGATTATTTTGACAGATATTGCAATGGCGATTTTAGTCATAATTTTACTGGGATAATAAATTTTACATTTCATTTTCACTGAAAAAATACAAGAATGATGATGATGAGTGTTTTGCTGGGGTCTGTGCCGAACAAGCATGCTCCCTTTCTTCTGGAGAAAATTGCAGGGCATCTCTGTTGCACTACAATGCTTCATTTATGATGGTGTGTTGGGACACATTTTACCTTTATCAAAAAAAAAAAAAGCAGCTCTGATTGGTGATTAGCCCTAATAATAATGTGCATATAATAATATGCATATATATGTTTGTGTGTGGGTACTGTAGGTAGTAGGAGATACACGTATTGGCACATTGTTTATTTAGATGATTATTTTTGGCCTTTCTGTGTGGCTAGTTGGGTGAGTGGGAGGGTTTTGGAGATTGTGGTGGGGAGTGGATGAGACTTTCTGCAGTTGTGGCTACAGCATGATGTAATACAGTCCATTAGCATGCGTTTGTGGTATATCCAAATGAACAGTTATGGAGCTGAGTTGTATAATTGTGTATAATTCACTGACAAGCTCACAAACAACCCTTGTTGTGGTTTACTGGACAGCGTACAGAAAATAGAGTGACAAAGCATTCCTTCTTTAAGATGTGTGTTATATTAAAATTCAGAATAATTATTTATTTATTCAATTAAAGTGACACGTATAGTTTGGCTCCTTTTAACGGCATTGCTATTGTAAAAGGGCATACAGGCCTGTTTGTCTTTTGTCTGTAGCCTGTAATTATTCAACATATACTTGGTACTTAGAGATTATATTCAATTCTAGGTTCCTCCTAAACAAAAATTTGTTATGCTCTTATTCTACCATGCAACTATTTCATTGGTACCCTCTACAACATATTTATACTGTAATTTTCAAGCAGCAATTTAAAATATTACCAACTTTTCAATATATTTATCAGAGTCTTGGATGCCAAGCTATATTGCTCTAAGATTGGAGCCTCATCCTTCAGCTTTGTGACAGGCTGAGCTTCCACACAATCACAACGCCAGGGGCAACTTATAGTGACAGACAAATGTACAAATATTTACAACATTTTACAGATGTTTCTATTCCATAAAACAAATCACAGCTCGACATCTTTGTCCCCACCCTCCCTCCTTCCTGTCTTTCTCTGTCAGTCCATCTGTCTGTCTGTCTGAGGGCTGAAAGGCAAAGCGGAGCCCACGACCATAAACACTGAGCGATTTTCCCGTTTGTAGCTGTCTTAAGCAGACTGGGAGGTGTTTTCAGCTTTATGGATATTGACTCCTCCTCTGCTCTTTGATCCTGGCTGTCCAGCTTCAGACTGGAGCCTCCCAGCTGGCTGTAAAGCTGGTGACAGCTTCAGACAAGTAGCACCGACATAAAACTGCATGTACATGTATTGTCCAGGCCTGGTCAGACAATAACCAGGTCTGTCAGTCAATCATTCTTTCAGTCAGTCAGTCAGTCAGAATGAAAAGGTTTTGTTGTAAGACCAGGGGAGAAGCAGCTATAGTGCTTCTAAATGCTTCACACACAATTAAGATTATGATACGTTTGTTCTTCATTTATCCTCACAGGGTGAAATAGTGTAAATATGACAGCTGCAGTGCTTTGTCTTGACTGTACTTACAGCCATCTCCTCTCAACAGCTCACTCAAGGGGAATGTCCTCATTGTCTATTAGCTCGGTGTTTGTTCATGTGTTTACGTGTGTATGTGTGTGTGAAAGAGGTCTTGGGCCTGTCATCAGTCAGATTTACTACAGCAGCAGCGTTAGCAGGCGGGCAGGGGTTATACGGGATGTGAGGAAGCTCAGCCTGGCTCGGTCCCTCAGGTCCTGCTGGATCTGTGTGCGGATGAGTGTGTGTGTGTGTGTGTTTTTCAGGTCAGCACCTCGCCCACAGCCCACTGATGATGTCCATGCCTGATGATGTCATGGTATCGATCAGCAGGGCGTCTGTTGTGGGATTTGGTGTCAGTGTCTGGAGAGGGAGAAAGAGAGAGGAGGAGAGAATGGGGTTGATGGGGTTAGGAGGAGACAGAAGAAGCAACAGAGTATAGATAGATAGATAGATAGATAGATAGATAGATAGATAGATAGATAGATAGATAGATAGATAGATAGATAGATAGATAGATAGATGGCGTTGAAAGTTGTACAATCATGTATAAGAATGATGCGGAATATTTTAATATTTGTTGAAAGGCTGACGTTGAACCGAACTGCTGTTGAATAATATAAATAAAGGGGGAATGATGTGGAATATTTTAATGTCTGCTGAAAAGCTGATGCTAAACTGAAGTGCTGGCTTTAAAAATTGAATGACAGCCAAAATGTATGAAAGACGTTGAATATTTTGATGTTTGAATGGCTCTCTATTCCTAGTTGAACTGAATATTTTGAAGTCTGAAAGGGGTTTCTACAAGGAAGGAGCCAAAAAAGCATTCACAGTCAATTAACAGATGAGTCCTGATTTATTAGATATGTGTTTTAGGAATGTTGTAAAGGATGATGCTGACTCCTGATTTCCTTGGGCAAGTCTTTACAGAGCCCAGGACTACAAATGCTCTCTGTCCCTTCTAGTTTTAGAGTCAACTATACGGGACGTGGAAAGACAAAGGGCTTCTCTCTGCCTGAGTATCTCTTCCTACATATAAACTCATACGGGGCTTAAGAGTTTTGAGCATTTCCATTTTGTGCAGTTTATTACTTCTATTCCACTACATTTCAGCGGGATATTGTGATTTTTATCCAGTACATTTATTTGACACCTAGGTATTTTTGAAGATCTTTGAGATTTTTACAAACAAAACACTCCGAGATCTTATAAAATATGATGGATCTTTAAAAGCTTCAGCGATAACTCAAAATTTGGGTAAACACATTTGTTTGGTTTCTTGCCGAGAACTAGATGAGATTAATACCACACTTATGTCAGTGCATTAAATATGAAGCGACAGCCAGAAGCTGGTTAGCTTACACTAGCTTAGATGCAGCAGGGAGAAAAAGCAACCCTGGCTGTGTCTGAAGGTAACATCTGCCTTCTGACACATAACTCCCCATTAAACCAACTATTTATTTTTTTTAGGCACCTTTTTGTGTGGATTAAACAAACAAGATAAAACATGTTAAGCAGTGAGCTGGTGCTAGGTGGATTTTTCATACCTTTGAACTAGTCTAGCTATTCTTCTCTGTTTCTAGTGTTTATGCTAAGCTGAGCTAAGATAAACTACAAGCTGTGGCCTCATATTTACTGTACTTAAAGCATCAATCATGAAGCTCTTAATTTCATATTCAAAGATGGGCACAAATGCATCAAAAAGTATCAATTACAAATTACAACAATAGCCAGTTAGCTTAGCTTAGTGTGCAGAGACTCTGACAATTAATGAACTTTAGAGGTGCTAGTAGGTGGATTTTGTTTCCAATTTTTATGCTAAACTGAGCTAACTGGCTGCTGGCTATTCCTTCATGATTAATGGTATTTTTAGATTGTGATATTGCTTGTTTTACTTAAGAAAGATATCTGAGTTCTTCCCTTGCTGATTTTATGATACTGTGTTTAGCATTTACATAGATAGATAGATAGATAGATAGATAGATAGATAGATAGATAGAGCACGGGGTGGATGGTGCTCTCAGTGACTTACTGTGAAGTGAATCAAGCCCTGTTACCATCCAGTAGACACAGGGGACTTGTATGGGGGAGGATTACAAACCTTACTGCCAGCTCCGGCCATCATTTAAACCCACTTCAACATCTCATGCAGTTTTGATCGATATGTTGCCAAGCATTAGGATCACATTAACAGTGTGAATATATAGACTTATGAAGATATTCTTATAAACATTCACTGCAGTCACCTCCTGCTTTGCGCCGTCATTCTGCCAATAATTACTTTAATGAACATCCTCCTGTGTGATAGTGGGATTTTATGAAGTGGGCAGAATCATAAAATATACAGTGGGTTGTTTTTATGGATTTGTGTCCTCTGGGTTTCCCTGCGATGCCTCGGCGTAGTGCAGCACCTCCATCACACTGACAGTCAGTCAGTGGGCTGAACCATAGCAAAGTGTATTGTGTAGGCTTGTACAGTACAGTTAAGCTACAGCTGCTGCATTAGGGAAGGAAAAGAAGAAGGAAAAAAAAAGTCGTTCACCTCCTCCTTCTCTACACTCTTAGAAATAAAGGTGCTAACTAGAACCATGAAAGGTTCTTCAGCTTGTCTCCATAGGAGAACCTTTTTTTGGTTCCTGGTAGAACCTTTTATGAAAGTTCCACTTGGAACCTATTGAGCCTTTCCCACCAAATAAGCTCTTCTTTTTAATCAGTTCTGTCCAAGATTCTCTGAACAGGCCCAGTTCTTAGTGGAACCATTGTCACAGATGTCATCAACAGAGGGCGTTGCACGATGTACAACAACTTGTAGAACATGACACGTCCCCTTTGGTTTCCAAGAAAAAACTGGTATTTTTTGGCTCCAGCTGGAAACCAACTTTTCAGGTTCCTAACCAGTTTATTTTTGGTTGAAATACTCAGAATCCTTCAAAATTAGGTGCTTGCAGGGCCGGTTCCATGTAGGTGGAAAAGGCCTCTAAGGGCTTTATCTAGAACCCAACTAAGAACTCTTTTATATAATGGTACAAAGATCCCTTGACAAAAGAGTTTTCAACAAACTGAAGAACTCTTTCTTCTAAAAAGTGTTACTTAGATAAAAACGGTTCTTAATGGAATCCTTAGTCTTGACAAATCATTTACACATCATTTCCAAGCAAATGGTTCAGGGTAGAACGTCTGCCCTTCAGGAAAAACCCTTTTGGAACCCTTATTTCTAAGAGTGTATCTCTCACTATCCGCTTCCTGGAACCTGCCCATGCAATTGGATTTAGAGTCTGTCTGTGTGCCTGGCTTGTCTCAGCCCTCTCTCACTGCTCCATGGCACTCCACTTCCCTCTTTACTGCCCTCCTTGGCTCGTCTCTGCATTCTAATTGGACGATAATGCAGCCAGTGTGGTCCACAACTACAACACTACATGACAGTGCAACAACAATAGTGCTTCTTCAACAGGCTCACGACTGACTGTGTATCGAGCTGCAGCTGCTGCTACGTGTGTGTGTGTGTGTATGTCGGTTATACTGTGTCTGTTTACATATTTGTGCGTGCAGTGTGTGATACCCAGGTCTGGTGTTACAGTTGCTGTTTGTGTTTAGATAAGGGGGCCGAAAGAGGGAGCAGGGATAGGGGATGGAGAGATAGACAGTTCATTGTTTACTTTTATCGATTGCGCTCCACTCTCCTCTCGTGCTCACATTCTTTCCTGCTGCATCCATCCATCCATCCATCCATCCATCCATCCATCCATCCATCCATCGCCTTTACACCTGACCCCTTGCCACACTTATCGCTGCACCCATTGCCCTACGCTGCTCCCTCTGCATCTGCTCCATGTTCAGCTGGGGAGCGCGGAGCTGGCCGAGTAATGGCTGTAGAAACAGCCTAATAACATTACAGCTGCCATGAGGGTGGGGAGGGGTCAGGCAGGGTGAAAAAAGGGAGCGGGGGGGTGCATGTTCGAAGGGTGAGGGTTGGTGGGGGTCTAAGGGGTGGGTGCTGTGAAGGAGGCAGTGGGTGGGGGGGTTGGGGGGAGGGGCAGGTGCATCACTAATGGCTTTTTAAAAAGGTTACAGCATGTCGCTCCCTCTTCATAATGGGGCCCTGGCTGTGCTGGAAATGCAATTTCCGGGAAAGATAATGCAAGGAGTGAAGGGCTGTGTGGTGGTGGTGGTGGGGAGGGTGGGGGATTGAAGTTGGGAGGATGGGCGGGTGGTGTGTACCTTGTGCTTATGTTCAAGTGATAGAGAGGGAGAGATGGAAAGAGAGAATGAAGTCGAAGAAGAGGAGAGAAAAGTGGAGGGGGAGTGCAGGCGTGAAAAAACGTGGGGGGTGGAGGAGGTGTGTGTGTGAGTGTGTGTGTGTGTGGATTTACAGATTTTCTTGGATGCTCAGATAAAGGAGTAGAGACAGAGTGAGAGGAGGAGAAAAGGTGTAGAGGTGGAGGGAATGCAGCATATAAACTGGAGGAGATACAGGGGCTATCTGCCTGCGTGTGTGTGTGTGTGTGTGTGTGAGCAGCATCAATAGTTAATGAAGACATTATCTGTGGACACTGCGCCCGTGTATCTAAACAAACATTATCCTTCAACCCTTCAACATCCTGCATGGTTGGTTAAAGCCACGTATACTAATTAACCCCGCTCCACTGCTGGATATGAGCCTCAACTTTGCCTGATTGAATCTTCCTGCTTTTCAATGGGTATCTGTAATTGCTAGTCATGTTAGAGGGACGATTTAAGTGTATACATTATGTTCTTGTCGGCGCTGCACACTTTGATGCTGTAGTAATACTTTCAATTTATTTCACACCCTCTGCACATAACACAAAATCAATAACTCACGGTTATGTGTAATTTCATTGAGTCAGCCTGTAGTTCTGCCTGAACAATTATAATTTAACTAAATTAATATTGAGCTGACATCTGGTATCTGTGCATGTGAGAGTGTGTGTGAGGGACAGGAGTGTATGTGTATTATATTTTTCATGTAAAGAGAAAAGAGAGGAGAATAAGAGGAAGAGCAGTGAGGAGCAGAAACATAATAAGCAGGCTTGGGGAGTAACGAATTACGTGTACCAGGATTATGTAAGCAGAATACTAAAAAAGGTAACATATTTCATTACAGCTTGAGAAAAAAGGACATAATCAGATTACTAAAATCTTAAGGCACACCGGTATACATAACCTCTATAAGCAACCTAACCAACGGAGGTGCCAAGGAGCCTGCTAGCCAATCAGAGGCAGAGGTCCTAGACTGCAGGTGGGGAAAAAAAAAATTGGGCCTGATGAGTCCCACTGTAATCATTAACACCATCCAGCAAACACGCTAACGATGAAAACTGGGGTTTGCTTTGACAGAAGGTTTTTAAAGGACTTTTTCAGGGTAAACATTTTGCTTCTGTACTGATATAGTAAATTAAAAATTCATCCGTAACATTTTGTATAGTAAATTGCATGTATAGTCTTCAAAATCCTAAGGTGTGCCTGAACCTGTCTCACGACACGAGTGATACTGATACAGGCTGCTGTTATGCATTGCAGGTCACTGCACTCTGGTCTCAGTGACGCCAGCTAATCTTACAGTTAGTTTATTATTGTGGGCTTGAGTGAAAAAATGCTTCACTAGGAGGAAATGTCAACATTATTTTGACTATAAATCAGAAAAGATGAACAACATTGCTGTGACAGTTGTGCCTTAAGCTGTGAAAATATTGTCATTACCCAAGAACTCGAAGAATCATTTCCAGGTTAAGACCAACTACTATCGTTAGCTACACAGATCAATGGCTAATGTTAGCTGTAAAGAACAACCATTAATATTATCTGTATGGGAATCCAGTCAGCTAGCTAACCTGTCAGCATCACTGCTGCTACTACTACTATTAGAGCTGGGTATTGATACTTAATACCTTCCAGGTATTGGTCGAAATAACCCAATACCAAATAATATCAAAACCTGTCCAGTGACATGATACTTGCATTCAAACATTTTTGTATCCAGATCTACAAAAAACAAGACTATTTGTATGTGTCCTCTCACAGCCAATCACAACATTCTTCAGTTGAATGCAACATGTGATTGGCCCACTACTGCAGCAGCTACAACCTATACAGTCTTTAGTGAGGTGAAGTCGAGCATGATGGGAATTCAGCATGCTGGGATGCCGCCAAAACTTTTCAATGGCCAATAAAAATAAAATCCATAAAGATGATTCCAAGAATGTTTCCATTCACATGACGACTTTTGAATAAAGTAAAAAAAGGTATCAAACGAAGTACTGTATTGGTATCAGTATCACTTTAAAGTAGTGGTAATGGTACTGTTATTGTAATTTGTAAACGATACCCAGCCCTAACTACTACTACCACAACAACTACTACTTGTAGTAGTACTCCTACTGCTGCTACTGAAAAACATTTTGGGACTGCAGGTGGTGATACTGCATGGATGGTGTGTGGGTGAAAACACAAGCCCCAGAATAAGTTTGTGGCAGTTTGACTGTGAAATGTGAATAGCATACTTAACAAAGTATATTAAAATGTGCAAAATCTCAATGTGTATTCACACATAAAGGAATAGCTGTGCAAAATGAATAAAACAACAACAAGCATAAACTATTATTTTAAGCTAAACAATTTCACCATATTTATGTTTTATGTTTTATATGTTTTAAATGAAGGCACATTATTTTAATATTATGACGCTTGGTTTGGGTTACTGACTACATTTTTTTAATGGGAATTAATAATTGTATCGGAATACATTTTTTAAATAACCCTATAATAAGTTGCTCTCCACCTGCTCTGTAGCGCACATTCTAGACAAATTCAATACCACCAGCAACACACACACACACTCACGCACACACACCCACTCCCTTCCACGTCTCTGTCTCTCCCATCATGACTCATCCGGCTTGTCTCTCCTCCTCTCCTCCACTTAACCACGATGATGACATGTGCAACTTCCTCAATGGAGCGCCTCAGCCGAGTGCGCCTCACCTCCAAACTGTCAGGGGAAACTGATGCCCCCAAACCCACAGCAGCACCTGCTTTTAGAAACAGGTCCCGTATCCCGGCAGCAGATAGAAGACAACACGGGGTGGGATGGAATTTGAGATTCGAGTGGGAATGCCCCATTGTCTGGTTGTTATAGATTTTCTGTGGTGCCGCTTTCTGCTTTCCTCCACATCTGCCACCTGCTTCTTGCTCACAGTGCTGTAAAAAAAGAAAACTTATGCAGGAATGAGAACATAAATCAGAGCTGGCAACTAAGTTTGAGGTAGAAAATGAACTAAATTAAAATGTGTTGGATTTTGTTAACAACGTGATGTGATTCACCAATCAGTCTATGTTCAGTTTAACCCTTTTCCTTCTTGTCCTCCACAAACACCCTACTGAAACAGATTGAACAGACTGTACGCTTTAACAGCAACAGATTTACCACTTAAAACTCTTTAATTCTGTTAATTTTTCAGACAATACTTCCTTGATTTCAGACAAAAGTGGATAACAGCAGGCTTCTCGTTTTTAGTTGACCACTGTCGATTCTATAGCTGAAACACCAACTGTTGACAGCAGATTTTATCAGCTATGGCTAACCAGCTAATTAAGCTAATGATAGCTACAGTAAGTGAGGTGAAAATGCTGTCTACAGCTAACTTTTGTCCCCAGCTAAGCTGTTTTAAAAGAAGAAAATAATAATCGAGCCATAATATAGACATGGTTCAGTTTTAAAGTCAGACAACAGACGTAGTCTGCAAATCATGTCAGACAACAGTGGTTATAAGTGGTTGAAATACTTGATATACTTGAGAAAGGTTTTGTATTTTTCCTCTATTTATTATTCCAGTTTTGCACATTGCTGTCCATGCTTTAAATTATACTGTGATAGAAATTTTAGGCCATACTGTGGAGCCCTAGGCTAAAGCTGCATGTCTCAGGCAAGAAGTCAGTATCCTCAGTAGCTGAAATTTTCGTGTATTGCAGTGTAGTATTTGTAGTGTTACAAAAATAGATCAGACTGTTATTCCGTTCTAACATAGCCCTGTTTGGCTTAGTGATGATTGGCATTAGGTCTGGCAGCACAAGGCCTAATTTAATGCCACTAAACCTAGTCCATACATGTGAAATTAAATTATATCAGTGGGACGTCTAAGTTTGAATGTGATACAAATTTTACCCTATCTGGGGGATTTTTTTCCCCAGATAAACCTGGTGACCTCCACCCTCTGAAAAAACAACACAATAAAAAAGAAAGACAGAAGAAAAGAAAGAAAGAAAGAAGGAAAGAGGAACACTGGCTCTCTCAAAGGAATGGAGCCATAAGATCTGTCTCCCCTCAAAGACCCGTAATTCCCATCAATAGTTTGGCTAGCTCACCGTCAGACAGTATATTTTCAGCTTTCAGAGAACAGGCTTTTAGGATGATGACTTAGCCGATGGGACTAACCGATGTGTTTGGCAAACTTTACACCATCTTCGGTCGCAGAGTGTGAACTTTGCCAAATCCAAAAGAGAGCAGGACAGAGCTGCTAATGTTGCCCTCGAGCAGAGTTGTCAAACTTATTTCAGTTGATGGGCCGCATATAGCCCAACTGGATCTCAAGTAGGCCAGACCAATATAACCTTTGCATAATAACCTATAAATAACAACACCTACAAATTTCCTCTTTCAGTTTTTCCACATTCAGTCAGTCACATATGAAAACATAGGAACTGGTCCATTTTTCTTGGAAAGCACAATACTCTGACAACGACATTTTCCACCGTGGTTCTAGCATGAACAGCAGCCTACGACTGACAGTGATGTGTCACATAGCCTGTACATAAGCTCTACTCTTATTATCAGCTCAATAGATAGACATTGGAAGAAATTGCAATTAATGGCTTCTTTGCTATTTTCACACTTTATAAATTCATCTAAGTCATCGGGGGGGCCGGACTGGAACATTTGTTGGGCCAGTTCTGGCCCGCAGGCCATATCTTTGACACTCCTGCCTGAGAGTCTGATAGCATCCAGGATCAGCTTTGAAACAGTGAAGAAATCCTAATTAGTGCAAGTTGTGAACAACAAAACACCACAAACTAATGTGGGGTTTCAAATTACAAACAGCCTTGGAAGTGACACTGCTCTTAACTGGACATGCTCACATACATTAGAGAAGTTTAATCCATTTTTCACCATTACTCTTGTGTTTTTTGAGATAGCAGCCTTCAGCTCCTCATATATAGATTATTACTGTCACTACTTCCACATATCTTGACATGGCTGCTGGGCCTAGTTAAAACTATAATATGCAACTAAATATCCAAAAATGCTAGTACATTATCCCAAATGTTTCCAACAATGGTAAAATCTGTAATTGCTTTAAGGTAACAGTGCATTTCCTGATAGCTGCTAGTTACTATAGCTGGTGGGAAAAGAAGCTTCACATATGCCAGAGCATGAGGATGTCATGACACATGACTCATTTTAACTGGAGTAAGACTTTAATGCACGATCATGATTTCAGCCTGAGTCATACCAGATAGATTTTCATCTGAAATGGTTGTTTAATGGTGAAGATAACAACTCCCATGATGCCGAGCCACCTCACGATGTCATCTAACTACTATTACAACTATACGTATTTGTTATTGTTTCAATGTGAGAGAGACCCCCGGGGACAGAAATTTTATACTGTGAGTTTACGGTTGCTAAAGTTATACAGTAATTGAACAGTCACTGTTTGCAGGAGTTTAGCCAATGGACAATTCTGAAAATAAATTTTAAAAAAAAGTCAATAACTCTAATTACGAAAGCAAATGGTCATCCGCTACTTCAGTGTTTCCCCAACATTTTTTTCTGGGGACGCACTTTTCAGAAATGACAATAAACATAAACAAAATTAACATTCCTGACTATTTTTCCACCCCACCTGATATTACCTTGGTGCGTGTTGCTAAAAACATATACACGTTAAATACTTCATAAATGAGAAATAAATGCATTTTGGCAGAATTAACAGGCTCTAGTTTTGTTTTTGTTTTTTTTTAATCTCATCAGTAAAACAATATATGCATTTTAAATGCTGTTTAAAAGGTGGACTACAGACATTTGCAGAATTTCTTCCAAAGTCATTTATTCATTTGGTGACCCAAATAAAATCTCTGGTGACCCAACTGTGGGTCACGACCCAGTCTTAAGGAATGGCTGCTCTACTTGATATCATCTCCAGGGTCAAAATGTGGGAGATGTTGGGGTCACAAATCAAAATGATCAAAATGCAACTAGTGTACCGGTAGTTTTCTACATTATTTAACTGCTCAGTTATTATGTGCATGTGTTTCAAAACTATACTTAGTTTATTTTTTCCTTAAACACAGTCAAATTAAAACTAAAATTGAATGACTCTATATGTCTGCGGATCATCTTCATTTCTGTCTTTGTCTTTGTGATCATCTTCTAATATGCTGTCTTATACACTATTAAATGTCACTTTATTCTTACTCTCTAGTCTCTTTCCTCTGTGACTTCCTCTCTACATGCACCTTCATCCACAGTCTGTGAATCACTCAGCACTGTGCAGCTTTTACAGCATTTGGTCACACTGCTCACGTTTTCCTTCAAAACCAAAATGAGCATGCTGGTTGAAAATAAAATTACCTAAAATTACAAGAAAACTCCTGTGATTGGAATGCGGAGAAGAACGCCGTGGAATTAAAATTCCCAGCAAACTAACAGAGGGAGTTGTGCTGCCCACACTAATGAGGCTTGTATGGGCAGAAAAAAAAAAAGAGGCAGAAAGACGCTGCAGGTGGGATTTCACCAAGGAAACAGCGTCATCCTTTGAACCTCTCTGACTGGGATGTTTGGTGGTCGTTTAAATTCAGTCAAGCAGAGGTTTTTTAGGAATTGCAGGTGCATCTCTCCAAAGTCTGGAGAATTGAGCTGGCTGTAATTAGTGTCAGCTGTACTGTAAGGTTTCTTTGATCAGCTTTTCAGTGTAATTCATGGATAGTGTTCTCTGTGTTTTTACGGCTGCGAATTCCTAAAATGAGTCAAAAAGGCACTCGCTGTGGAAATCAAGCATGCAGAGTGAAGGGTGCGGAGACACTGATGTATAAGTAATTCTTTCCATTATCTGTGACATTAAGAAAATGGATCTCATTATGTCTCATTAGTGTACACAGGTGCAGATCTCCTCATTAACTACTGCGATTGTTCCTTTCATTTCATGACACAGCTTGAGAAATCTCCTCATGTAAGATGTCTGAAGAGATGAATGCTGGGCTGGAATTGTCTCTCTGTAGCCCTTTCAAAACATATGTACATGTCTATGATGTACATTGCCATCTTGTGGATTTAACCTGCAAATGCATAACCTCTCGAGAGTGGCAGGAGTGATATGGATATACAGGCGCATGTCAGAGCCACCAGACAGAAAGTGAGAGTGAATGTTGTTTTTTCAATCTTTAATTTAAATTTTGTTTTGTTTTTATCTTGTTATTCTCTGACCTGCATGAGTTAACAACTCTGCTTTCTCATAATCCACACGAGAGGGCTGTAAGTGGAAAATTCACTGACAGTAGTGAAAAATAAATATACTGTGATATTACAGTGTGCCTTTTTTATGTTTGCATGATGCATCATTATCAAGATTCAGATCCATCTAAGGTGTAAGAACATTTTAGACCACATGATGGCAGTACTGAGCCTGTCACAGCATAGAGAACGTCTCCTTAACCTCTGCAGGTCTCTCTCGAGGTGGGTCAAGGCGGTGAGTATTTGGAGATTGGATATTAATAATACTTTCATGGGGTGGGCATAAGACTTACTTACTCTGTCATAACCTTGTCATGACACATCATTCCATGCTTGATAATTATTATATTTTCCCTGACTGGAGGTTTATGACTGTTGTCATTATGTGTCATTCATAGGCGTATGATGGTTACTATTATATAACTATTATATATTATAACAGTGTAATGACTGTCCAATGCACACCCCATCAAATAAAGTGCTACCAGATGTTTTTTAATTTTTATTATATTTCGAGGGCCAGATCTTAAAGGCAAACTTCACCAACTTTACTCTGTTGGAACAGTTGGAGGATCCAGTTTTTGAGAAAATATAAATAAATCAAGGAGTAATCAAGCTCCAATAACAGTCTTGTGTTTTTGGCGCTACCTTGGTGTCTGCTACAGTGATTCTGAACTTTCCCTAGTCTGTGTCTCCCAAGTCGTCCAGCTTTAGGTACTGTACTGTACTGTACTGTACTGTACTGCAGTGCAGTTGCAGTTAAAATTTTGATCTACCTCTTCTTTACTTGGTATCTATTTTATGGAACTTAGTACTTCTTACTTTACCTCTGCATATTTTAGTGGGAAATGTCCTTTTTACTCCATACTGCATTTATTTAACAGACTGGCAACTGTAACAGCTCTGGGAAGTGAGACTCAGGTGCAGAGAACACACAGGAGGCAGAGTGAGGTTCAAATGAAAATCACTGTCTTTACTTAAGTCCAAAAAAAGCAAACACAGGGAGTCCAAAAAGGCAAACAAAAACAGACAGGGAAAAAACGGCACAAAACTATAATCCAATAAGTAGGCGAAGTCAAAAAGGGAAACATGAGGCCTACAACCACACCAAGCAGCTTCACAGACAATAGAGACAATCTGGCAGAGACATGTGGAGCTGGTGGGGGTATAAATACACAGGGATGGCAAGGAGGGTAATCAGGGGCAGGTGAGTGAGTGGCCTCAGGTGCAGTTGATGAGGGGCGGGAAAACACAGGAAACTGAAAAGACACAAGAGGTAGTGTTAAAAAATAAAACAAGAAACATAATAAAACCCGGAATGTTACTGGCACAGAATAAGATTTTGCACTAAAAACATGTAATGAACTAATACAATATAAAACAATAGACCAAAAAGTACCCAACCTGTTTGTCTGTGACCTCTTACAAAGTAGCTGTCTGTTTGGGGTCTGTTGTCAGATTTCATGTGTCTGTGAGTGAAAATTGTGATTGCTGAATCTCATTCCCTGGTCATCAAAGACAGAGACTTTGGGAATGATGCACCAACTGAAAGTGTTAGTTAGGGCTGTGATGATAACCGCATTACTACAATATTGTGGTCATGTGATGCCTTCTGTGGGGGTTCAGCTCATTACTGTCTTCATAGCAAATTTTATTTTTAAGGGTCAATCTCATGTTATTCCATTGAACGATACATTTGAGATCAGATCAACATACAAGTCAGGAACACAGCTTCTTCTTCCAGCTTCCGGTTGCCAGTGGACAGCTGACAATATGCCCTGTTCCTTAAAGGAGCCATGCTAAGATTATCACCATATCCTTCAGTGACCTCCAATAAAACTAATTAGTAATTTTTTGGCCAGTTGTAGTAAACCGCCTTAGTGTTAATGTTCTACTTAACGCCTGTCTCTGTTCAAGTGTTTCGAAGTGATTGATAAAGCTGTAAATAAAGAAACAAGTACTCAGGCTCGATGAACCCACCTGCAGTCTGATTGGACGAAAAACATGGCGATGAGCGGTTGTAAAATCTCTCTCTCACACACACAGACACACGCACCAAATCACTGTGTGAATACTGTAACAAAACAAACAGCACGCTGACACAGACAGCTTTTCTTATTGCAATATCCATTTATTGTTCTCATCATCACACAAATCTTTACAAAACAGAGGGTTTGCTGCAACAGGATCAAAGGAAACGTGTTTCTCCCTCAGAGTTGCAGATCTGAAGGAGACTGGTGCTTCTTATTCACATGTCAGTCAACTGCGGCGTGTTTGTTCTTTGATTTAACTGAAGTAACTACAGACTTTACAGGAAAAGTAAAGCTGCGGTGTTGACGGTTAAACCAGAGGAGAACATATTCTGACCTGAAGGGAATCTGGCTGTTGATGAAGGGTGTTTTTCTTTTGGTGTTTATTAAGCAGCGCTCACACAGTGAACACTGATTCAGATACTGACTGACTGCATCGATGAGGAGTTGCTGAGATTTTGCACAGATGAGAAGCTCGAGTTACAGGTTGTCACTGGTTCTGAATGTATTTTCTGCTGTTACATTTTTTCCATTAAAGTTATTTTAAGGCATTTCTGCTTCATCAGGACATTGAAGACTGGAAAAAAAATGAGGAAAAATATGAAACAAAGGGATGTCATGCAGCAGAGGTCATGAGTCTGACTCAAATTCACAACTTTGCAGGTATGTGGTATATGTGCCCCAGCTCTCTGAGCCATGTCACAGTTTTAAAGTAATTTATTTATTCAATCAAAGTTCAAGATGCTCAGTAAATCTCTATGCAATCTTTATCATATGAGATAGATTAACATCCAGTGGATAATTCTTGGGCACATATCCTTAATTGCTATACTGCACATATAACCACGTGGTTATGGCTTAGTTGAAGTTATATATAAAAAAAGACAATATCCTGGTATGAATCATGATATTTCTCTTATCTTGTGCACACAGGTTTTAAGGGAATACTGAATGTGAATATAGTTCTCTCTCTTTTTCTTGTCAAATCTACAGACACACACAGCAATGTAAAAGTCTTTGAATCTAGCATTAAAGAGGCTCACAACACAGATAGTAAAGCAGCATTAAGTGATGTTTTTGGGTCACTTGGGGTGAGTGGAACAAGCTATAAACATGACACTGACATAATAACACCTTGTAAAGTTCCCAAGGCTAACGTGGTAGCAAAGAGTTTTTCATTTAGACTCTTGTCCTTATAAGATTTAAAGATTGGGTCTCCCTAGATTTCCATATTCCATATTCTATGTATTTATATTAAAGCTACCACACAGTTGTTAACTGATTAGGAAACAGTCTCAGTTTATTACTGACGCATCTTTATGATCTACACAAGTAAACAAGACCATCTGCAAGAAGACTGACTATTTCTATTATTCTTTGTGTCTGCTACTGGGTCGGATTGTCCCTGAAATCAGATGAAAAGAGCCAGTGTTTACATTTTCCATGGCAAAGTCACAGTGAGTAGTACATTAGCCAGTTAAAATGAAGCAGGAAATGACTTTTTGAGATTTTGTGGTTATGATGTGGAGAAGCCACCGCTTTTGTCCACGGGGGCCTCCAAAATCAATAAAATATTAAAGGTCTTTATAGTGGCTTTAATAACGGATCAAATGACCATGTCTAATAAGACTATAGTGATGTTCTCTACAGAGTTTTTTCGACCTTGTTTCCAGCAGCAGCTGGTAGCTGTGAATAAGCTGTGATAAACCCACTTCACGCTAGCTGCCCTGCATTAAACTGAAGACATACAAAATTAGCTCATATTTGGTGAACAAAGTGGAGCATTTAGCAGCTAAAGAGCCAAATATTTCACTCAGGAGGTGGTGAAAACAGAAACAGAGTAAACACAAGAGTGAATGTTGGACTTAGATTCAGTCAGGTGGCAATACTGGGTGGGAAGTGAATGTTATACAGTAAGAAGCAGCTGTGTGTGTGAGAGACTCTGTGTGCTGCACTCATCTGTGCAGCTGCTATGCTGATAACAAGGCATAATTTATCTAGTCACAGAGTGGCCTACACACCGGCACTGCGACACACCGGGACAAACTGACACAATATTTTTCATTCAAAGAAAGGAATAACTTAATGTATTACATCTTCTGAATTTACAGGAGAGAACGTATAATTTAGACTATCATAGACAGTGTTTCACAAGGTTCGTAAAGTCTCCCCTAACTCAACAATGTATATCTAATTTGATCCAGCACAGTATTTATCTCATTTAGCTGTGTGTGCTTTTGTAAAGTTTCCGCCACCTCACTATTGACACGCAGGTATTGCTCTGGAGGACAGAGATCCGAGCTCTATAAGGACAGTGAGAATGGATTAAAAATACCAGATCTTAACGCAAAGACAAGATCAGATCGTTTAATGTTCAGATAATCATAGGGACAGATCATATTTTAATACCAGGTGTAAATCGGATGTTAGATTTGGCCGTGCAAGCTAACATAAGGGAGAAATCGACTTGCTTCAACCATAGATTGTATTTTAAACAGGATTTCAATCTATTTAATATACAATCTATGGCTCCAACTCGCTCTTTGGACTGCATGAATTATTTCTGGACGCACAATATTGCTTCTTTAAGATCATGAATGTGTCTGAAGATTTGACAAACAAAAAAAGAGGGAGAAACTGATTTATGCTAATGAGAATTCAAAAGAGAATAACCTAATGGACACTGTATGTTATAAACTATGAGTAAACAACTCTCCCAGTCTAGCCTTGGTCCAGTGGGCACGGAGTTTGATTAAAAGAGTGAGCCATCCAGGTGTTTTCCAGCTGATCCAGTGTTGCTTCAGAGTGGTGCAGCACCTTCATACACACTGTTCTCTATCATCACGATAAATGCAACATTTTCCCCAATCTCCACACAGAGTGTTGGTGATGCTTGTGTAAAAATCACACTCTCGTTACAAAAAAGAGTTATGTACAATATCATACAAATGGGTTTCAGTGTTAGAAAGTGGATTAAGGGAAGGGACGTACAGTAACAGCTAGGTTAGGGGATACAAGTGTGATTGTGCACGTGTGTGCTTCTGAATGTGTCTGAATGTGCTCTGTATATATTTGTGTGTATGTGTGTGTGCGTGTGTGTGTGTGTGTATCATCCAGCAGAGGGAAACATTTCACAGCACAGTGATGGCATTATAGTCAAGATACCATAGAGAAGAGAGCTAAACATAAGTTGTAAAAAGATGTGTTGGGAGAGGAAGAGGAGGGAGAATAAAAAACATGGACTTTAAGGGAGTGTGCAAATCAAAATCAGCAAAACTGTCACGCCACGTGGAGCGCTTATGCCAACCACACCATATATACATGTCAATAAATAAATCTGTTAATAAAATCTCAGAAATTGATCACAATAATTACATGAGTCGGGCAGTCCGTAGCAAATCTTTTCAAGATTCGTCGAGAAATAAATTCCAGTTCAGCGTGAGCGACGCCATTCATGAGTGAAATAAAACTTAAAAAAAAAAAGTCTGTTGGCATCACATAAAGTGTTTTGTACGAAGGCTCGTCGTCTCAAAAGAATACAAAAATCAAATATTTGCTCCTGAATGCGACACACTTTATTTGGCTCACTGTCGTGCCACCTGCAGCCGAGAGCTTGGCTTTGTCTTATCAAATGTGTTTGTATTTCACATCAGTTTTTTTGGCGAAGCTGCAACCGTCTGAGAGAGAAAACATGAAGAAGAAAGCCAAGTGAAGATGTCGGTACTTTCATCCTGTTTGCTTTTGTCTGGTGCTTCTGCTGAGAGATATGAAATGGATTCTTTGATCTGAGTAAACCTCACGCGGAGCTGACTAGGGCACTGCTACTCAGACTGCAGTGTGTGTGAGGTTGTGAGGAGTGTGTGTGTGTGTGTGTGTGTGTGTGTGTGTGTGTGTGTGTGTGTGTGTGTGTGTGTGTGTGGGATTGGATAAGAGAAAGAGACCACGGGAGAAAAAGAGAGAGTGTGTGTGTATGGCTTCCTATAAGGGTGTTTTTCGGGCAAATCTCAGCAGCACACGTATCCTTCAGCAGGTTTCTTTGGTCCAACATGGCCACCTCCTGACAGCAGACATCAAAGCTGCGTCCTGTGAGTCACACAGGGAGTTCACCATCACATTTAGCCTCCTTCAAATGGGTGAAGACTCATTCATACCATTGTAAAAAAAAAAAAAAAACACTCTCAGTGGTCACAGTTTGATGTTTTTTTCCGCCACTGAAGATGAAAGTGAGCTTCACATGATTGAGTTCATACAAAAAAAGTTACAACAAAAGTCTTTAATTATAATATTCAAAATAAAAAAAAGGAAGAGATGTACCTGACTCTGTACTGAATGTTCAGTCTTTAAAGAGAAAGTCTTTGAAGAGTTTGCCTATCGGTTCCCCAGGGGTTCAGAGGGCAACAGGGTGGGGTGTTTGTGTGTGTGTGTTAGGGGAGGTCTAGACCTGTGTGGAATAGGAGCGGTGCAGCGTTGCATACCGCCCAGCCGGATGGGCGGCGCAGTGTGGCGAGTGCTGCTCCGACTGGTCTAGACTTCGCTGGAAATGGAGCGAGACGGTATGAGGACATCGGGGGTGGCGGGGAACCGATAGGGCTGATGGTCATGTGATCTCGGTGAACGGAGATCCCCGCGGAGTCTGCAGGGGAAAGAGAGGAGTGAGAAAGAGAGAGAGGACGGGGGAGAGAGGAGGCGAAGGAGAGAGAAAAGTGAAGAAAAGAATAATCAAGAGCAATGCACGGGGATGAGGGGCGGGGGGGAAGAGGAGAAAACAGATGCACAGAGCCAAAAACAGAAATAAGGCGACAGATGACGGGGAGAGTGAGGAGTGACTGTGACGGGCAAAAAAGATTCAAAGTTGGTTAGAATGGTTGGACGTAGGTGTTGTAAGGCGGGGAGGAGGAGGAGAGTGCAGGATGCTGGAGGAGAGTGAGGGACAAGGGAGCAGATTGAGAGGAGAGAGGCAAGGTGGGAGACAGAGGAAAAGAGGCAGTCAGGTGTGGGTTAGTGACGGAGACAGACCACAGAGGACGCAAGACATTCTCCTTAATACTTGGACGTCGGCTCCTGTTACGCTGCAGCTGCAGCTGCCGGTCCCTGGGAGAATATCTTAAGCAAACATTGGAGAGAAAAAAAAAACTGGAGGGGACCTCTGCAATCACTGCTGGTGTTAACTACACTCATAGAAATAAAGGTACTAACTAGAACCTTATAGAGTTCTTTGGCTTGTTCCCACAGGAGAACCCTTTTTGGTTACTAATACAATTTTGTTTAAAGGTTCCACCCGGAGCCCTTTCAGTGGAAAACTTTTATACTCCAAAGCTTGCTTTAGAACCCACCCAGGGGGTTCTACTGATAACCTTTTTACCCCACACTTTTCATTTAGAACTCATCCAGGGGGTTCTATGGAGAGCCTTTTTATATTGTAATGGTGTCATCCAGAAAATCCATGCAGACGGTTCATCCAAGAACCCTCTTAAATCCGAAAGGTTTTATCATGATCCCACCCAGGGTGGTATAATTTTTTTTATTAATAGGGTTTCACCTATAACTTTTTTTCTGAGGGTTCTACAAAGACGCATGTATCCAACAGATGAGGCAAGAAGGCTGAAACTGGCAGAACACAAGTAAAATGAATTGATTAAGGGGATTCCAGACACATCTACATTTAAAAACACCATTTGAAACATGGGTAAACATTTGAATATTTGAGGTTGGAGATCCTTTTAACACCGATGCTTTCAACATTTCTTGAAGAGCTCTTTCTTCCAACTATTTCCTTTGCTTGAAAAGGGTTCTTAATGGAACCCTTAGTCTTACAAAGAACCCTTTTTTGAGTAAAGGGTTTTTCAGAAGCAAATGGTTCTTGGTAGAACCTCAGCCATTCACAAAGAACACTTTTGAGACCCTTATGTCGAAGAGTGTATTATTTTGTTTTAGCTTCAGCTGAATTCCTAGTTTTCTTGCAGCCAGCTGCTTTGCATTATATCAGAACGGTAAATTACAGTGTGTCAGCCAAACTGCTGACTCACCTCAAAGAGATAAGTGACTCTCTAAATCCCCGATAACAAGGAAATGTGTAACACTGTAGAGTTTAGGAGTAAGGGAGCGTCTCTTTCCAAAGCAAACATTCACACTAGAATTTGTTCCATCCTCTCAGCTGCGTTCTTATCAGCAGACAACAAGACTTAAAGATCGAAAGGATTAACTTGGGTGTTTTCGTTGGGACCGGGGGTGCAGGTGGGACTTGGAGCATGCATGTTTGGGGATTTGTTCTCTCCGCGGGATAAAGGAGAACAACGGATTCAGGTAAGAGACAAGGGATGCGGATCTCAGCCCCACTTTTGCGAGTGCAGCCGTGCCTCACGCCCACCCGCGCCCCTTACCTGAGGGCCACTTAACTTTTCGAGTGGACTCTCCACACAGGGCAGCGTCACCATCGGCATGCCCAGCACGGACTCAGGGCGCTGGGGTCGCGGTGGAGGAGGACTGGGCTGCATCTGCTGGAAGTTATTAATCACACAAGTCACCTGGAGAAAGAAAGAAAGATATGAGGGGAACTGACCTTTTGCTGTTTGCTGTGATTATCCAATCATAGCACGCCAACTGTAACTAAGCACAGCAGGTCACATTGCAGCTGCGTTTTTTGCTGCAGCATGTAGCTTTAGCCTCAGTGTTTTGACAGTATATCCTATATGTCGCTATCAGGTTCATATGAAAAGTCATCCAGAGATGGAGTTTTCAACCAACTCATGTAGGGTTTTAGCATTTGCATTATCTTTTCCTGGTTAGCTGCTGCTGATAAAATCTGGTGGCGACAGGTGTCATGTCAGCCAACTAATTTCATAGTCGCCATTTGTTTTTGTTCACTTCTGTGCGAAGCCAAAGGAAAAAATCACAAATTTAGAATTGCAAGTGGAAAACCTGCCAGTGTGTATTGTGTGAGAATGTAGGTGTAGTAGAGAGAACATTCATAACATGTCTTCCTTTCCAGTCAAGTCTCTTTATCTCACCAGAAACACAGCGATGGCTCCCCCGGTGAAGAACCCTGCCAGGACGTCAGCCCAGTGGTTGCGGTACTCAGCTACCCTGACCACGCCTACTAGCATGGCCAGGCAGAGCAGGGTGAGGCTGATGGTGGGCTTGGTCAGCCGCGTGCCTTTGGTCTTGAACACCAGTGTCACGTACATCTGCAGAGAGGCAGACCGGAGGGCACACACAGTAGGGTACAACAAACACAAGAAGGAACACAACACACACACAAGTATGTATGCATCAATACAACCTGACTACATTTTTCAAGCGTCTGTAACAAAACTGAAAATTATCTCAACAAAGGTTTAGGACAACTGTAGGCAAGTTTAGGAGAAATGAGTATGTATTTTAAGCTGTGTGCATTGAGCACAACTTATTATATAATTATAGGCAGTGAAATTGCATATTAAGTCAATGCAAAGATGAGGGTGACTGCTGACAAGCTTTCAGTCTCATAGCAATGAATTAAACATTCTATAATTGTGTTGTGGCAAGTGTTTAGCATTAACAAAGTTAGCCAGTGTTAGCAAAATGAAAGCTAACTGGCTAACTAATATACGTAAATCATTTGCTAGCTAGTTGCATTTTGTTATCATGAGCTTAAGATGTAACTACATGTTGTTTTTACAGGAAAAGGAGAAAATTGGCAGAGGACAATTCCTTAACAAAACCAGGCTCCCACCACTTCTACAGCTCACTAATTAAAATGTCATATCTTGTTTATTTCTGTTGACTGCCTGGTAAAATGACAAAAAGACTCCAAGAGCTCCTGCCTGAGAAGTAGTCTTGCACACAACTACAAAAAATTGTATTTACAACATTTTTATACGGATTAAACAGACAAGTCTTAGCAAAGTTAAGATTATAGCACCATATTTACAGGATAAGCACAAGCGTGGTATCAGTCTGCTTCTCTAACATTCAGAATTGCTTTAAATTTGTTTTTAAAAAAGCAAAAATGTTTAAGATTAGGCCTCTTAAATTGAGTAAGCAAGTTCTGACTGGTAGCATGTACAGTATTTACAAAATGTTATAGAAGCACAAAGCACCGCCTCCAGCATGCTCCAACCTACCACTGTGTACACTGCAGAGTAGACGCTGAGCGCTGCGTCCTTGGATGGGAAGGATTTACGTGCAGTCAGGACAATCAGCGGGTTGCCCGTGCAGGCGCGGCGCTCTGCGATGTACTGCATGGTGGACTGGCAGCCCAGCGCTGTGTAGTTTGGTCGGCAGGCAGACAGGAAGTGAGGTGTCTGGTTTCCTGTCACCACCTGGCCGGCGTTGGCGAAGATGGTGGTAGTGAACAGGCCGAAGGCATAGACACCTGGTTAGAGGTATGACGGAGAGTTTGGAGTGGGGCGATAAATAAGTGGTAAAATATAAACAAACAACAAGACACAGAAGAGATAAAACAGTTCAACCAGATCAGATCTATCAGAAGATGAAGAAAAGCACATTAGCTGTTTGACAGAGAACCATATCAAGACACGCAACAGAACTCAGAGATAAAACGGGTGATAATAAGTTTTTCCTGCCTAAAATAGCCCAACACATTATTATCAGCTGAGGTGTGAAATCGAAGCTTCCACCTCAGCTGATTCAGCTCAAGATGCAAATTTGCCACTACTTAATATTCACAAGTGTCTTCCTGCCACGATCTTGAATATCTTACCGCAAAGATCATATCGCTGTTTATCATCCAATTAACAGCTACATGTACCAGCTCTGGTTGACAAACTCTGCAGCAGGTCACGTTCTTACAAGTCAAACCTTTTCTTTCATGTCAGTTTAATCTTTTTGTATTTTGTCTTCACTCTCCCTGTGAGAAAATGCGCACCTAGACATAAATAGGCTTCTCAGGCCCGTAAAGAGCAGAGGAGCCGTGTAATACAAAACAGTGTTCACCTAGGAAGCGTATTATGCGTCTCAGCAGGGGGTTGAAGTAGCAGCAGTCTGCAGTAACAATGGTCTTCTCCTGGGTTCCCTCTGCCTTGGTGAAGAAGGCACACAGCTCTCCAACAAGAATCTGTGCACACACACAAAAAACACAGAGGTGGTGGTTGAGAATGTTGAGCGTGACTTTTCTGATATATCTGGTGCGCTGAATTCCTGCTATTGTATTACCGACTGTATTGGTGTTATACTCCCACACCACTGGAACGACACTCAGGTCAGAGGTAAAGGTCAACCACGATCATAAAAGGATGACTCTATCTGTGTTTTTCAAATTGAAACTTCTACTCAGTCATTAGAAAAAAGCAGTCATGTAGGCTAAAGTGCTGATGCCTTATTTCCCTTTCCTCAGCCTACAGGCTTTATATGTAGGCATTTTGATGCTTAAACATGCGTACATGAACCAAAACTTGGTTGAAAAGATCTGGACACATCACTGTGAAAACTACAGAATGATATAAAACCAAATGCTCAAATTAATTATTTATCACAAGTAGTGAAAACTTAACTTTTGTTTAGAGGCTCTACTAACTTTAAAAAGTTCAGTGCCAGAAGAATTTTCTTTCTTTTGTGTTTAATAAACTCAGAATTTTAAATTATTGAGGGAAAAGAGTCCCTAAAACAAACTACGTTTATGAACTGAGTACTGCTGATTTATTTGTTTTTTACAGTATAATTTTGTACTTTTACACATGCTGGCATCGTGGCTCTAGAAATTGCAAGTGTTAGTGTTTTGGTCCAGACAGAAATATCACAAGAATTATTGGACGAATTGAAACAACATTTTGCACAAACTAGCACCATCATGAGGTGGTTTTGACTGAAATGTATCAACAGCTATTCGATGTATGCAATGAAATCTGGCACATACATACACATGCATTAATGCTCCCCTCAGGATGAACTGTACTCATTCCTTAACTTTCCCTATAGTTAAGCAAAAGGGTCTAAATTTAATTTGTTTAATAATATTTAAGTATATGCTCAAATAACTGCAAAACGAATGACTTCCCCATTCCATTCAGGGCACCACAATTTAAGATCAAATCTGTGTGTACAAATGATTCATGCATGAGGTCCATTATGCAGAATGGCAGCGATCAGCTCCAGCAGCCACAGCGCAGCTTGACGGTGCAATCAAGCAGTATGGAGGAAGGCAATACACTCAGGACTTTCCCTTACCTTCAACAGGTTCCAACTTTATACAGCTCTAAATAGAGGGATTATTTGATTACTATGATAAATCTCTAGCACGACTGACCCTGTGCTGCTCAGAAGTTCTTAGCATTACTAATGATCGCAGAGCTCACAGTGCAAATGGATCCAATTAGAAGCCTTAATCATCATCTGTTTTATTGAGCGTGGACTCCATGGCTGTGGTGGGATAGAGATGTAAACTCGGAGATCAAAATAGCAGCCATTGTTGCCTGGTGCTCGCAGTTTTATTGCTCTCTTTGCGAGAAGCGTCAGGCTTGTGGCAGAGGTTTTGGTCAGGTGATTATGTTCAGTTCACTCCCTGTGAGTGTGAACAGCGGTGCCTCTCCAGACTGATGATCCCTCAATAGACTGCAACTGTGAGACTCATCTGTATGAGAGCCCACAGCACTCAAAGACGCTGGCACAGACTGAAACTTAGCTCCCTCAATGAATAAACTACCCATGGCAGAGATTCGCTTAATCTTAAATCATCCTGACAGTTTCCATGCTCTGCTGTGACAGTAGACTACTTTAACGCTGACCGTGTTCCACAAACCCATCAACCTCATTCTTCCTCTTTCCATATTTGACATAATCCCCCATTTATCCCCCACAGTGACAGTGTGTGAAGCAGCGCTGTCTTGAGGAGAGAAAGCAGGGTAGAGAACTACAGAGAGAGAAAAAGAGAAAGAAAGAAAGACAGGAGAGAAACAAAGAGATGATCATGTTTCCGTCAAGTCCGGACAGCCAAATCAAATGAGTTAATAGCATGCAGGGGCCCAGTCAGAGCAGCGGTACTGTGAAGTGCGTGCCCGGCCCAGCACTTTCTTCCATTAGTAAAACACAACCCTACTGGGTGTTCCATGGCAACCCTTGAAACACTAACACGAGCATAAAATCAAAGCTGGGGAGGGGGGGTTAATCTGCAGCTTCAAATCAGAGATGTTAGGGGCAGCATCACATTGTGGCCAACCATTAATGGGGCAATTAAAACACTGCATGGAGGCTGTTTCCATGGGGACTGCAGGACTGTAGGGTCTGAGCATGTGTATACCACAAAGTGTGAGATGATGGTGGTGTGCTGTCACTCATGAACAAGTGCTCTTGAACACGTTGCCTCGGGCAAAGCTGTCAAGCAGTGGGTGGTTGGCCCTTTTGGAGGCATGTAGTGTACTATTACTACGCCATTTTTGTCCAATACTGTTATTTAGTGTGAATACTTCTGCTATGAATCTATGATAGGACAGTCAGTTTTAAAATTCCCAACAGATTTCAGACTCGATACACACGGCTTTTGTAGTTTCAGTTTGGTTTACTCTCTTGAAGCTCTCTAAACAGTGTGCTCTCACCGTCCAGGCACCATAATCCACATTAGAGTTGTCACAATACTAATATTTTAAACTTTGATACCATACTAGTTGGAAAAAAAAAACAGCACTTGTTACTTCTTCTTACCGTGTCAAAAAGAAAAGAAAAAGTCACAGAAAATTGGATTATTTTCTTTTTTTAACAACCTTAATCTCCATAAATAAGAAGCCCTGAGTTGACAAAAAAAATTCCAAAGGCTTAAAAACATAACCCTGGCATCACATTGAGCTTCAGATTTGAGACTTTTTACAATACTTTTCAAAGAACGTACACAAAATACAGTTTTTAGGATGTGCCCTCTGATTGGTGGAGCTCGCTGGGACTGAACATCTGCAGACTCTAATCTGCAAAACCTACACAAACTCACGGTTACATTGGCACCCATCGCTTCTGAAACCAAACTGCCACCCTTACAGATACAAGTGTGAGAGATGAAGTGAAAGAATAAGAATGAGAATGCAAGCGGAAAGTTGAAGAGAATAAGGCAAGAAGAGAGGAACAGTATGGGGAAGTTAGGGGTAATACTGCAGGAATGAATTATTCATGCATGGATGGCATCCATGTGAATCATGTAGAGCATTATTTCAACCAACATCATTTCTCTCCGCCGCAGCTCCCTGCCTTTGCCCCGACCACTCCTCCAAGGATTCACAGTTAAATATGACGAGGTTGTCGCTGCAGTTTAGGGACGAGCGGATAATAATTCCTTGAAATTAAACTGCTCATCCAGTCCACACTCTGACAACGCAGAAGTGCAGTGCTGCAATGCGTCCAGAAACGTGGCATTCTGGGACACGTAATGAGTTTTGGGAATAACAGGATGAGCTGCAACCCTGGGAAAAAAACTGAGTGTGGACAAAGACATGTATTACATGCATACTCACATGCATGATTTAGGCACAGAACATGAGAAAGGAGCGAAGGAATGAAACATTAATGCACACAAGAGACTTGATTAACTCAGTGTGCATGCACAGTATATCGAGTACAGATCCTGCTCTGTGTGTGTAAGTAATCAGATCTTGATTTGTGTCAGTGGCCGTTAGTCAAATGTGAGTGTGCATTCAGTGTGGCCCTTCTTATGAAGACGTGTCTATTAGAAGACAATAACCAGGGATGTTTTACTTCGAGCGATGAGTTGGATGAAGAGGATCGTGGAGATGGTGGAGGAGCAGTGGGAGTAGAGGAATGAAGAGAGAAAGAAGAGGGGAAGAGGAGGAGGCAAAGAAAGTTTTAGATGAAAACATCTTATGTAATTTTTTTCATATAATGTCGTAAATAAACAACAGTTTGACATTAACAATGGCCTGACAAAAAGTTACTCTGCAACCACCAAATATTCTTTGTGTGATAAATAAGTTTTATCAACACATTGCTAACCTTCAGCAACACAATGTTACACTTCTGCAAACATCCAGATTCCTGTGCACCTTTTAGTTCAACATTTTACAAAAACAGCAAACAGTACTCATCATCGGCTCGCCACTGATACGTGGAGGCTATTCAAACTGATATAATCCTTACTGAAGAAATACAAAAAAAGTTGGACTAAACTAAAATTTAGGAGGGAATGGAAGCAGTTTATGTGACCAGAATATGCCACATCAAAGGATGTAATGTCACGTTCATTTTTTATCTGAAACACCACATTAGAACAGTTCATTAGAACACAGGACATTACAGGTGTCACACTTAAGTTACATTAAATAGACTTTTCTGTATTGTTTTACATAAGCTTCCATTTGGGCCAACAAAAAATGTACTTATGGGCTTGGTGGTCTGTGGCACCAGTGCTTAAAAATATTAGCATCTATCCCTTAACAATTATTTTTACATTCAGAAGCTGAAGAAAAAAAAGTCAGTATATGTGCTCATTCTCTGCAGGAAGATTAAAGTCTTTTAAAGTAAGAGTTGAGAAAACTCAACATTTCAAGGCAACCTGTTTCAATAGTTTTAGTTTTGAGCCCAAACAAACTGTTAGTTTTTTAAAAGTTTTTACCAGCAGCTAATAATGTATGTTAAAAACTGCTGAGCAAACTGATTGAAGTGAAAGTGAGGGGTGGGAGGATGGCTTCTAAAAACTCAAAAATTCAAGTTTATCTAAAGAAGAAAACTATATTTCTTGAACCGTGTCATTACTCTGTAAAACCAGCGTTACTAGTGTGTTTCCTGCACTTAAAGATTGTCTGAAGGTGAGTGAAACTAAAGACGGGACAGAATGCAGGAGACAAACAGCCTGCCGTGTGATCATCATGTGGTAATGATGTCAATAAAGCTGCAAGGACAAATCGAGCATCTTGGAATAAGCCTGAGTGATGGTGCTGCAAAAGAGCAGTGAGATGCACATTGCCTCCATTAGTATTCTCTTCTGCAAATAGCAACTGACTCTGTTCAGCCTGTGTTAGTGACACAGTAAGGTGGCAGAAAAACAAAACAAACAGGAGACAACAGATGGAAACATAATGTGTGCTTGACTCTGAGCCATTATATAAAATGGAGCACTGACAACGTGTTATTACATACAGTAAATCCTAATCCTCGGATTACTACCCAAAGGTCTTCTACTCCCCTATTGAATGGAGTGAATAATCCTTAATTTCTTTAATGGTCTTGGTTACGTAAGGTGAGAGGTCTTAAGGTCAGGGTTTGCTTGAAACAACCAACCGTGTCTGAAGGGGAAAACGTTTGTAACTCAAAGATGGAGCGAAAAGGGAGTCATCATATGGAGTGGGGAGACTAAAACAATCTATCATAACTTACGATTAACACATTATACCTAATCTACATATCTATATCTAATTTAACCCATACAAAAAAATCAAAGTTTTCATTCTTTCTAACTCTCTGCAAGAAAACAAACAAGTGTATTTCCAAAAATGTTTTAATAATTAAGTAATAAGTAATTTGTTCAAAGGAGACACTTGCACATCCAACTATCTCAGGTACAGGTGTGCAGGAAAAATGTCACTCAAGTCTTAGGAAAAGAAAAGAAAATCCAGCACACTGCTCTTGCTTAGCATCGTAATTTGCACCTTCGTTAACACTCTTTCAAACAGTTCATACAACATTGATCTTAAACAGATAATGCTCCGTCTATTCTGTGAGCACAGGTGTGGGACAGTCTTCCTCCTGTGACAGTGTCTCCCAGTAATCGACAGCCACCTGTGTGCAATCTGTCAAATTGTGTTTCACATGTAAGAAAAGGAAGAGAAGAACAGGGACCGGTGAGACACCACAACACATAATTATGTCTATTTAAAATATATTTGCATAGATTGTACATCTGATGAATGAAAACATCAGCCTCGCAGCTTTAAAACTGCGTAAGCTGTGTAATCATATATATTACTTGTGTCTTGAGTGAACCACAAGCAAGTCTGTAAAATCACATATGACATGCCAGTGTATCTCATCATTTAGTTTTAAAATTAAATGTCATTATACTTAAGTATATTTCATCAGTGTTACCACCTCTCTCTGGCAGAATCACATATTCAGTGCCCTTGAATGTGAATGATAAGATTTATACATATGTTTTAGAGAATAATTTTAATCTTTCTTACTCAAAAATAACAGATTTTCTATGATTGCCTACTGAGTAAAGCTCATGTTTCAACAACAAAATTCAATGTGCTATACTTTTCAATTTATATTAAATTGAATATAGTACAAAGACAAGATATTTAATGTTTGAACCGATTAACTTTGTTGTTTTTTGTAAATACACTCGTTCTACCTGCAACACATTCCAACAAAGTTAGGACAGGAGTATGTTTACCACTGTGATCAACATCTTTTCTTTTAACAGCAGTCAGTAAGTGTTTGGGATTAATAAATTAATTGTTGACGTTTTCTGTCTCATTCTTACTTGATATATGACTCTAGGTGCTCAGAGAGACAGTTCTGGACTCCAGTCTAGTCAGCCACGCTGCTGTAAACGTGCAGAATTTGAATTAGTATTGTCTTGCTGAAATAAGCAGGGACATCCCTGAAAAAGATGTCTGCCTTTCAGAATCAACCATGCCTTCACAGATGTGCAAGTTACCCATGATGCCATGGGCATTAACACACCCCGCTACCATCACTGATGCTGACTTTTTAACTTTTTTCTGGTACCAATCTGTATTGTCCTTTTCCTCTTTCGCTTGGAGGACACGACGTTCATAATTTCTAAAAACAATTTGAAATGTAGACTCATCAGAGCACAGCACACTTTTCCACTTTCTGTCTGTCAGTAATAATTTGCAAACCGTTCTGTCTTTAATTACATTTCACACAGCAGCCCAACATTTTGGAAAGTGGGTTTTGTAGTTACAATCTGTTGATATGAAACCTGACCTAAAACCTTTAAGTCTGATACATTTACAGATAATTTGATCATATTTTACAAGGAGTGGGCTCAGACAAAGTCATTTTAATATCCAATAAAGACAAAGTAATTCTAAAGTATTTTCTATTTAGAGCGTCTAGGGCAATAAAGATGAAAATTCATAAGTAAATTATTTAGCACAAACCTTTTGTCAACAGATATTTTTTCTCTGGGATTCAATGTAATGAAAGCGTGCCGTGGCTCCTGTACGAACTGCAGGCCCATTTCTGTGAAGCGCTGCTCTGCAGCCATAAGACCTAATGCTTCTGACAAGATTGGGAAGGTTATTCATGTGTGAAGTACAAAGAAATGCCTAGCTGTCACTGGCATCCCATTATCTGTCATCATCTACAGCGACCTCAATCTCTGCAATGCAGTGTATATGTAAGATTTGGACTAATGGATGATGCGAAAGACACTGCACCTGTCTGAGTACATCAGGATCACCGTCACCTTTACTCACATGTGCTTCTCACCAGGATTTCGGACTGCGTGGAAAGGGTGCTAACAGGAGACTGACTGAGAAAACAGACAGAACACAAACAACAGCATGTACTTCAATCCACTGACACGATGAAGAATGACGACTGAGAGAAGAACATGATCTCATTCATGGATGGATGCACAGGCAGTACGTATGCAAACGCCAATGCATTCACAAGGGTGTAGAGCACTTCACACAAACCATACTTCGTCTACAAAAATGGAGGCATGTGCAAAAGCAGATTACAAAATCACATATCACAAATCACACGCAACGCGAAGTGTGATTGCACATCGTAACCACTGTTAGCCTGTTGAGAATCTGTCCTGGCACCCATACACAGACACTTTTTACTATTACACTGGTATACTATTACAAGCATAGATTTATTTCATTTTACAGAATTAAAACCTCTTCATCACCGTATTGCAGAATCACCAGCCCCTCTCTTTCTCTGTGATCTCTCTTTTCGTCGTTCACCTTTCGTTGTCTTATCATGCTGGAGAGAAAAGTGGGATTCCTCTTCCATTTTTAACCAGCTCAATTACACGCCCCCCCTTTTCCAAAATCTGCTGTTACATTCCTTAAATGTCTGCATCAATGGCACTGCAAGCTGTTTAATGTCTCACTGCGTTGTGATCATGCTGTTTTTGTCCCTCGCCCTGATTCTTTGTACTGTTACATCTTTTGCACACGCTCATCTATTTTCTCTCCTCTTCATTACACAGTTGGGGTCAGCCGTACGCCTCTAACCACATGGTCATCTACTGGATGAACCTGAATGCACCATCAATGTCCAGGGATAAATACCAGGAATTTACTGAAAAACAGTTGCATGAACCTGGGAATTTTGAGCCTCTGTGTCCTGTTAATCTGTGTGTTGATCTGGCATTCTGGACAATTTGAACTGTGGTTATACAAGTTACTTATCAATAGTCAGTGTGTTACCTACAGATGGTCAGCACACAGCCAGTTTGCAGAAGCAGCAGGAGACCAGTAAAGCAAGCTAAGTAATGTACTTTGTGGACAGTTCAGCAGCAAAACAAATTTTTGCCACCTGAAAAAATTAATATCAATTCAAATGCATGCTATATTTACCTTGCTTTCAGACAGCCATTTCCTATGGGAAAGTGCAGATACACAAGCAGTTGCACTGCCTTCTCCAAAGCCACTAGACTCCTTTGGCAAAAACAGTAAATTTATCTCATAGAATTTAAGAGTTGCTGGTCTGCTGCTGCCTCTGTCTGTTAGTTTGTTTGTGTTATTGCATGACTTTGGTATTTTTGTGGGTATTTTAAAGGATCAGTTTGGCTTCATTTAACAACGGGCAGATCAGTTGTTCGTCTGACAAAGTAGCTTAAGAAGTGTTTGATGTTGTATTAAAATGCACTTGCTGTTATCACCACTAACCACAGGTTTTGCCAAATCAACAAGGAAACCTTATAAATCTTATATTACAACTAAGGCAGGACTTTCATGGAGGCCATGAAGGCCATGGCTGTTGTGACCCCTCAGTTTGACGTTATACTCCTCAAGAATTATATGCCCTGAGGCCACCGTGGCCTTGATGCTCTGCCCTCACTGCTCCAGATGATTTCATCATTTTCTCCTCTCCATCTTACCTGCCAATATTGTTTTTAGACACCATCATCTTTTGTTGAGATTCTGAACTCTTATTAGGCAACAATTTCCAGTCTGTTATGAACCACTGAAAAAAATGGCTATTTATGTCTACATTAATTTTTGTAACATTAACTCCCCTTCCCCATCTTCAATTTATCTCTAATTTGTCCAGGACTAAGTCTGTATAAATATTGGTCATTGGTTATTTTGTTAAATAAACTTTTCTTTAAAATATTTATTTATTTCATTGTATCTGTGGACTTCAGAAACAATCATCATTTTATTTGATGGCCTTGCTGACCTGACATTTGGCTTTCAAAAACTGAAAAAACCAAAAGCCAAGTGGCCTCTGAAATGATGAAATTCCAAGCCTGATTACAACTTTAACAATACCACGCAACCGTTGCAGACAAATACAAAGTCTGACCTTCAAGTGCCTTGAGTGAACGCAGGCTGTTCCACAAGTGGCTTAACCAGACAAACAGACCTCCATCCACAAAACAGAGTGCAGAGCAGCATTCGACAGAAGCATCAAGTGCAAAGGTTTGCCCTGATGTTACCACTTACTCATGCTTCAAACTACCAAAACAACAAACCAAAATGGCTGCAATCCACAGTGTTTGCTTCACTGCCACTGCACACAGTAATAATCTCAGGTCAGCACTATAAAAACAGACAAATGCTCTGATATAACCAATATATTTCCACCTCGAAAAACTGTGCTTGTAAATATTTTTTCTTCTATTAAAAATAATACTACATATTCTGATTGGAGCCCGACTGATGCTCAGTATTGGTCTGATATTGGCCTATTGAGGGTACATCAGGATCGGTGTATATGTTTACCAATATGCACCGACTTGAAAACTTTTTTGACAGAACATATAACACAGAAAACAATGCCTGTGGTGTTTTAGATTTAGTACAATGGGGAGCATTTATGAGGACAAGAGGAGCTCCCTGGCAGCTGTAAATACAGAGAAACTCTGCCTCTGCTTGACTGATACTGAACAGTACTGATGTTTATTTAGCAATTTATTTTATCTTTATTTATTCTTTATTTTCTCAGTTCACGGTTACAGTTGGTTGACATATGTATATGTTAAATTGTTTGTGTTAAATAGAATATATTATATTCTATAATAAAAGTATTTGTTCAAGAAAAAGCCTTGTGAGTACCTTTGCGTAGTCATATCATTGCAAAATTGGTGTACAATCCACATAGAAAAGGCTTGTTTTTCATTCCAGCTCAAAAATTCACTGTATCAACCACCACATTGGTAATGAATATGAATGAATAACATCAACAAATTAGAATACACATTTTATGATGAATCATCTGCAGGTCTATGTTTAAAATTTAACTTAATTTTTAACAAGAAATCTGACAAAGTAATGAAATATTCTCATAAAGGTAATAATTTTATAATCATGGAACTTTCAGTTCTAGACAGGAGAGTGACAACAGAACACTGCACTACTTTTACCACTTATTCAGTCATATATTTTATCATCTTGATTCATTACAGAAGTCTTAATAATTTTCTGCAGTGCTGCAGTTACACACAGAAAACCACGGATTCGGTCCAGCCGCCGAATGCAAAGATGTAAGAATAGAGGGTGATGAGCTGGGATGCACCCCTGTTGTGAATGCAGATTGGACACTGGCATTCGTCAGAGATCTCTGAGGCACTGAGCGAAGCATGGCAGTCCACCTGCCATGCGGGACCCCTGAGGTGTCTCTCTTCTCCGCCTGACTGAAAAATGGATCAAAGCTGAGAGGCAGAAATGACAACCACTGTTCGGTTTGAACTCATTTCACAGGAACGGGTGACTTCTGCAGAAACCACTGGATAGGCAACAGAACAGCATGAACTCTCTCGGTCCATCTCTCTCGGTCCATTCAGGACATACTCTTAGAAATAAAGGCACTAACTAGAACCATTAAGCATTCTTTGGCTTGTTCCCATAGGAGAACCAATATTAGTTCCTGATAGAACCTTATATAAAGGTTCCACTTGGAATCCTTTCAGAGAGTTCTACTTAGAACCTGACATAAAGACTTGAACCTAGATCCATCTGTGTAAGGGTCCATCCAGAGCCACGTATGACTAAAGGCAAACCCTTCTATGTTGTAATGGTTCCACCCAGATCCTTCTCTGGGGGTTCTATCCAGAACCTTTGCACCTACTAAGGGTGCTAACAAGAATGCTACAGCAAACCCTTTTATATTTTAAGTGCTTTATCTAGAACCCAACCCAACTGCAGGTTCTACCAAAAATCCTATTATATTCAGGACCCAACCCAGAGTTTCTACTGATAATCACTTCATATCCCAAGTTTTTTTTATTTAGAACCCACCAAGTATGTTCTGCAGAGAACCCTGTTATATTCCAAGGGTTTTATCTAGAGCCCACCCAGGGAGTTCAACTGAGAACCTTTCTATATTATGGTACAAAGAACCCTTGACGAAAGAGTTCTTCAAGGATTTCAGCAATTCTTGAAGAACTCTTTCTTCAAAACAGGGTTCTTTGGATGAAACTAATTGGGTTACAAAGAACCCTTGATGAACCATGTCTTCAAAAAAAGGGTTCCTCAGAAGCAAATGGTTCTGGGTGGAACCTCAACCCTTCAGGAGGAACCCTTATTCCTAAGAGTGTATAGTCAATCAGGGTGATGCAACAGCCGCCTCAGGCAGCCAGGAAAATTGCACATGGAGCAGGCAGCTCAACTGTGAACCAAACTACAGAGAGAGTGAAAGAGAGGAACTGGTTAGCTGGTGACAGGGAGACGAAATGTCACCGAGGGAACAAGGAGATTGTTTGATGATGCAAATATCAAAATGGTCCGGTGATGCAACCCTGTGCTGTCTGGGGTGGGGTGATTATTATCATGAGCCGTTAGATCAGAGCTGTGATCGTGTTCCAGGCAGAGTGGGAACTCTGCAGACTGTGGTAAATTATACTTCTGTATGGATATCAGCAGTGCAGATAGTTAGGACAGATAGAGACACTTTAATGTGCAGTGAAGAAAACAACTCGTACCTCTTCCTTCCATGAATAGAATCCCTATCAGTTTCTGTTTGGGTTTTCTCTCTGAGCCGCGATTTCATCTTGTCTGTTTTTCTGTGATGGGCTGGTTTGTACATCACCTCTCCTCTTATCACACGTTTTCCTCATTTCCCTTTCCATCGCAGAATGGAGAAAAGGAGTCAGAGGGCAGAGGCGAGAAAGCCTTCACCCGGGGACATATGCTCCCCCGACAGCCAGTGTCACAGCAACCAATGCCGCCCCCCCTCCCACCATGGAGCCCACCCTGCCATCTGTCTCATTAACCTGGGTTTAGCAGCAATCTGGCCTGGACTCTTTGTATGTGTGTGCAGGTCTACATTTGGAAACAAAAGGGAGACATGGCATGCAGTAGAATTAAAAAAAGAAGATGGACAGCAAAGAAGACTGAAAGGGAAAAGCTTAGGAGAGAGGAGAGTGAGAAACAGACATACAGATGGAGAAGCATTGATCCATGTCTGTGCAATTGTGCATGAATGTGAGAGTTTTCTTTTGGGGCTGGTGGTGTGAGGTCATGGTTCCTCCGGGTGAGGCACAGCACAGTTTAATGTCAGTCCGCTGACATTATGGCTGAGGATGTTAGGATGCTGACAGGACACCTCCGTGACATCCAGAGAAACATGTCCAGGATGTCCAAAATATACTCTGAGGTCAAAGGCAGGACAAATACAAAAAAACTTATTTTTTCAGTGGAGTTACAACATAGTACATAAGGGGGGCAATCAGCAAAGCTAGGTAATTTTATTTATATAGTATAGTACATTTCATCCACAGTGCTTTACACTTACATATAACCAAAGCATGTAATGTTTAGTCAGTAAACTGGGAGTAAGGTTAAATGGGCTAGAAGTCATCAGTGTCTAATGCATGGTTATTAATGTAATAAGTAATGCTATTTATTATTGTACCCTGTGTCAAATCACATATACCAAGGCTGAGCAATACGATCACTATTAAATATCTTGAGAAATATACTTGTTCACTTTCTGCTGAGAATCAGAGCTGCTTATATAGTAAGATTGATAAAACCCTCATGTATGTATGGTGAATATTAAGCTACAGCCAGCTAGCTTAGCTTAGCTTAGCTTAAGTTAGCGCAAAGGCTGGAAACAGTTGGAAACAGCTGGTCTGGCTCTGCACAAAGGTAACAAAATCCATCTAGCAGCACCTTTAAAGATTAAGTTTGTTTGTTTAAAGGAGAAATACGTAATATATTTACTGTAATAAAACAACCATGACATGTCATCTGAGATTAAGGAAACATGTTAAGTTGACGCACTGGCTTCTCTGAACGGCTCCACAGCCGCTGTGTCCTCCTTTGAAATTTCTATTCCAGTTACTAACTTGTTTAATTGGTTGCCTGTTAAAGTGAATGCTGAATGTTTGCTAAATGAGTTAGTGTCTGTTTATGAGAAAACATTAATAATCTTTTAGAAGGAACAGATTTTTATAATCTTTAAATTTTGTAATGTATTAAGTGAGGCTGGCAGGCAGTAAGGCAGGACTGAACTGCAGCGTGTGTGTTTTCATAGTGGGCTTTTGTTTTCAGGATAACGGGCTTAGCTTTATGCTGACAAAGACAACTGACAGTTATAAACAGCTGATCGACTTACAGCGTAGGACTCGCTTGTTATTGTCAGTTTACAATGCTGCGCTTGTCTTGCACCCCTACAGCATTTCTGCCTCCTGCCTGAGCTTCCTCAAGTGCAGGAAGCGGGGAGAAACAACTTGCTTCAACCATACACTGTATATTTAATAGGATTTCAAACTATTTAATACACCGCCAATGGCTCTAACTTGCTGTTAGGACTGCTGTACTCATTTGTGGATGTGCCAGTGTTACATATTAAATAAAAACAACTTTAGGGTGGCGAGGTAAAACCTTTCTCACTGTTGAGTCATTAATGCTCAAGTCATTATTACAGTAATTAAGTAATTAGTTGGTCTGATTAGTAGATCATAATTAGTTTATATCTATTAAACACCAGTAGAGATATAATTTGTGATACTGCAAAATATTTGCTGCTTCTACCTGAATTGCATAGTCTTTTTTTTGGCAGCAGCATCTTAACCACACATGGATGTAGTGTGTGCTTCACCTGGATGAGTCAGGACTGGCAGCTAACATTTTTTCCTTTTTTTTTTTACCATTAATATTCATTTTCCACAGTGTGTGCCTTTCATCTCAGTGTGACTTCAGTCACATATAAGACTTCTTCCCTTCTCTTTATCTGAGGAACATAGCAGGACGTGGGAGCAGAATTTTGATGTCTTCCTGTTTGGAGCCTGTTCGATTATCACTCCAGCCACCGATCGTGGAGCAGACAAGCTGAGAAGCTCCGTCAGTTCTGAGTTCACAGATGAGACGTGTTAATTGGGAGGTGAGACAAACAACAGGTGTGAAGAGAGGTCAGAGAGGGCGAGGCATAAAGAGCCTGAAAAGGTAGAAGAGGTGTTGATGAGGCTGGAGGCAGTCTTGGAAAACTATGAGATGGTTGTGGGGGTAAACATGGGTGAAAATTGCTCTCAGACTGAAGTGGGGTGAATACAGCAGATTTCCAACTAAAGAAAAAAAAGGCTAGACTAAACACAGACGAGGCTGAAATGGTATAGAGAAGGGAGGAGTGGTGATGAATAAAACATGGAGGCACAAAGGTCAGTGTGGATGAGATGTAGCGGCATGAGGAATGGGGCAGGCTGTGGAGAAAGGACAAACAACAGAGGTCAAGAGAAGGAGGAAGACGGGAAACACAACTGATCAAAGGAAGGCTTAACCGAGGAGCATGAATACACATTTGCACATGCACTGCCGGACTGAATCTGTGCTCGATAAGTTAATTCATCCTGGACTTAACTGGCTTACAAGCTCCATTAGGCTAACTTTCAAGACGCCCTTAAAATGAACCGAACACCAAAGTGTGCAGTTTGGTTGTGTTTTCAGTGTTGTAGATACATCATTTAAGAGTAAAATGTACAAGTATTCTATTAGTATTAATCTATTAATAAAAGGATTTTTAAAGTTCCCTTGTTTTTCTTCTCTAGAGAGAAATATTATTATAGTGTAATTTTAGCCAGCTACAAAAGAGATGCTGCTTTTGTCTCAAATTAATGACCCATTGTTCAAAAAGGATGTTTTTTTTTTTTTTTTAAATCTGCCACTGTTATTACTATAAACATAAAGCTTGTCAAGCTAGTATAGTTAATTAAGGTGAGGTGTGAATCAGTAAATGATTAAAGTTCCTACTTTTTCTTTTCCTTTTCCCCAAACCCTTCAGACCGGTTTTCAAGGAGAAATAATAATAAGGCGTGGTTAAGCTGTGTGTTGTGGAAATTACATCGTTGTGAGGTGTGCACACATCTGCTGGAGTAGTTCCTGATGTGGCGAGCTTCAGGTCTGTAGGGCGCATGGCAGCTGTATGACTGAGTACCAAAACAACAGAGACGCCAGCTTTTGGAAAGCTCTGCTGAGGACACACTACAGCTGCACTACCTTCTAACTCAGAGGCTTTTGTTTGAAAACCAGCTCTTTTAATGAACTGTAGAAACGATATGGAGCTCGTTTGTCTTGAGAGCAGAGACCAGCACTGAGGAGACCTGGACTACAACCTGCTAGTCTGCTAACCAGTAAGCTAAACCACCTCCCGATGGTTTCTCTGTTACTGAAGACCAGCCCAGTTTTCCCTCCTCAACACACTCTAGGTCACTGATGACTAGTCCATAAGATCTACCTTCATATGCAGATATATAGATTAGCCGCCAACTCCTGTCTCGCATCGCAACTTGCTAACTGGACTGTAAACAATGACAGCAAACGGAAGAGGAATTCTTGGCCCACATATCTGTTATTTGTTATCAGAGGCTAAATCGTCGTGAGATGATAGCTGATAGTTTGTGAGATCTTTAGAGACCAACAAGTAACGTTGAGATCAGCAAAGACAAAGAGATGTTGAGTTACTCCTTAGCATCGGTTCAAGGATTACATTCATTGTCAGTTTATTAGGTACATCTTTCTAACACTTCTGCAGTCTAATACAACAACCACATACTAAATCCTTCCCTCATAGATATAACTGGGGTAGACAAAATATTAGAAACACCTCTCAGAGACACGATTCAATAGAAACTGCAGCTGTTAAACTGATCATAAAGTTGAATTAATAGTTTTCACATTATAGCCTTCATGAAGGTGGCATTTATTGCAGGGCTGTTGCGTGAGACTGCTGTAGCTTCTAGGTGTACCAGATAAACCCTTTGGTTTTGGAGACCTTTTCAAATCCAATTCAAATTCAAACTCAAAGCAGAAATGAGGATGTTTTTCTTTGATTTCTTTTGCTTCCTTGACATTTTGGACCAGCAACCAGTGAGGACTGAAATGATAAGGCATTTGTTAATATGTCTACCAAATGAACTGACTAAGAATAATCTTCAAATTCAGCAAAGCGTGAGTTACAGAAGGGCACACGGACGACAGATGAAGATATCAGGTTCTGTCTCTTCTTGTTTCAGTCTCCAAGCAGTGGACTGGCTCCTTGTGCTGAAACTTCAAAAGGTGATTGATGATTTTAATTAGATGTTGGGACCCTACTGGGAGCTGACAGCGAGCTAGAGTGCCCTCTTTTGGGCTTGGAGGACTCTGGCTCTGACCCAAACACACTGGTGGCTGATTACCTACAGTGATAGAGGCAGACAGGGTCGCCCTATTTATACCGTCACTTCTAATAATCATGTTTAACTTCTAATCTGTAGTTACAGTTACTCAAGTACTGCACTTGAGTTCAATTTAAAGTACTTGTACATTAATTCACTCTTGTTTTCATGTCACTTCCTACTTCTATTCTACTACATTTCTGAGGGAAATACTGAACTTTTTACTCAGCTACATTTATATGGAGGCTTTAGTTTCTGGTCACTTTACAAATAATATGTTTTCATACACGACATATGAAGAGCTTATGAAATATATTTTGTTGTGAATTAAACTACTACCAACATTTTCTACATGTACAGCTGAAATGATTAGTGGCTTAACCTTTTAGTCGATTTACAGTTTAGTTTATTAGTTTATTGCTGAAGCTAATTTCTAAAACCAGTTCATTGATGGGATGACATAATCATTGTCATTATTCATGTTTCAGCTTCCCAAATGTAAAGATTATTCACCTTTCAATCATTTAAACTAATTTTGAGTAATTTTAATCATTTTGTGATTTGAACAAAACATACACATACACATTGTAACATTTCTCACTATCTTTAGAATTTTTACAAACCAAACAATCAATTGATTCATGAAAAAATAAATAAATAAACAGATTAATCATTACTAAAAAATTTCATTATTTGCAGTCCAGTACAAAGTAGTTCAAAATTAGCTCCACCTCAACCGACTACAGCCTTAAAATCCTGCTTTTACATTAATGCATGAGTAATAATAATCTAATGATTTAAGGTATAGTAGTAGAACATTCACTGGGGATGTTTTTGCATGGAGTACTTTAACTTTTAACACTTAAAGTACATTTACCTGATTATACTTGCATACTTTTACCAGTAACAGAGTATTTTTACTTTGTGGTATTTGCACTTTAGCTAAACTAACACCCTGAAAACTTCTTCCACCACTGCTTCTAATGCTGTATATCTCTCTTTCTTGTAATCATTGCTATAAAGACAAAATTGACATTGTAAAGATCAAAAGACAGCTTAATTCAAAATACAATGCTACATACCATCATGTTGCTTGGCAACAACATGCTATGATAGATCCGAATCTCTTCCTTAAAATCATATAAAGGTCACAACTCTTTTTGTATTGACGATGGCTGGCTTTTGTGCCACGCAGCCACTTAATCAGCAAACACGAAGCTCTGACTTGCTGCTGCACCAGATAAAGAGAGATCAGGCTCCTCAGGAAGCAGAGGCAAATGGCAAAACACGTTTGCACCAGACTGGTGCTATCACACAGAGTTACTGCTGTGATTTAGCTTGCTGCTCGTTACACACACCGCAGCCTCTGTCAGCTAAGGTTAGGGCAGACTAGCTGGTGTAAGTAATGTGCTCTGACCCAGATCAACTTACAAAGTAATTTACCCTCAGCTAGGGCAGCTTTGGAGGTCTGCTTGGGTTGGATCAGAGAGTGTAGCTTAGCACCGAGGAGAGCAACTATTTTATATTTAACACATAAATGATAACGAAGTGATGGTGCAGGTGTGAAGTTACAGTGTGAAGTCGATCAGCAGACAGACAGAGACTCCTTCCATTTTGGTACTGTGATAAAATACATTCATGCTGGTGTTCATATTGACATTTCACAATAAATTCATACAAATTGATTTCATGGGTTGGAAATGGCTCAAAACACCACCTATTGTTTTAGATCATCCTGAGCCTTGCATGAGTCTTAGATGCTGCTCAAGAAATTTAGATGGAAAAAGTAAAATCAAAGAAATAAGAGGCTCATCATTCACAAACTATTTTAATTTAAAATTGCCATGTTTGACAGCTGTAAGAGCTTCACCAGACTACATTCTTTCCCTTGATGATGATCCCACGATAAACAGCAGGACTACAGATACACACTGACAATCCAGCATGGACACACACTCACCACAGAGCTTCTCAGCCTGTCTGAGCCACTAGCATTAGCTCAGCTAGCTACAACACAGATACAACACAGATTTTTTTAATTTTTTTTTTCAAAAGGACCATAATTGTGCTTGTAGTGATTGTCAAAGCCATTTTTGCCATTTTTAAAATTATGCAGTTACACTTTAATGGAAAACGTGAGGAAAAAAAAAAACAGCTGCTCCCTAATTTTGAGAAAAGAGCTGCTAAATAAACAGTTCATTTTTTAATACCACATCTCACAAGGAGAGAATGAAATAAAAGATCAATCTACTCAACTACTCCTCCCAAAATGTTTAGACTACCTCTCTCTTCAGCTAAAAGAAAGAATATGAGCCCTCCCCATTTTCTGACACACCCACATCTGACAACTTTTTTGTATTCCATATATTGTTTTTGAACATAATGCGTCACTGTTTCCAAAATGAGCTTTTTGTAACATTTAGACTGGATTGCACCAAGCAACCTAAGCAGAGTTTAGCAAATCTAGGTTTAAAATACATAAATCCAGATGTAAAGTTAAAAAGAGCTCTGCTGCATAATTAAAAAAGAATCTTAGTTTAACCCAAATTAAAATAAATAAACAAACTTGCTGTGAGGACGTACAAAGGATCCCATAAAATAAGGGTGAAAGCCGATTACTTATGGCTGCTCTGTTACTTCAGAGCACATTAAACCTACATTGTTTGCTAGCTAGCTAAAAAGTTAGCCCACTCATGACGGCCCAGCAGAGAGGAACTCATTTATTTTCCTTTATGAACAACTTGTTGGTTGAATTAATGTAGCAATGTGGCAAAATAATATAAGAGAGGTTTAAATGTTATCTTTCTGAATTTTAGTCTAGTTTGATGCAAGTCAAACCATGATTTAATCAGGTTTAAAAATTAGTCCTTGTTGGTACAACCCAGCTGTCAACTTCATCAGTGACGTGAACTTATATTATAAATATTTCCAGTGTGTTTTGTGGCAATGAGACAAACTGTACACATTATAATAACCCATGACCTTCCTTCTTGCCATCAGCTGCTGCACACTAACAGGATCTGTGTCTGTTCTGTGCTGCAGTTGTAAGATATTCCTGTCTTTGCAGTGGAGTGCAGGCAGTGGTATTGTTTGTGCATGTAATCCGGTCAGGTTATTTATCTGCTTTGTATTGTGGCTGTAGGCTGGTTCTGTCTGTGGTGTTCTCTGTGGCTTTTTTGTGGTCTGCCGGGGATGTAAGTGGTTAAGGTATGTGTCAGTGCTCAGAGTCAGTGCCAGGTGTTATGCATTTCATGCTCACCGGCTTCCGTCCCACTTGGGGCTCAACAGCTACCCTCACACACACGAACACACACACACACACACACACACACAAAAAACAGTACATGCCCCCCCTCTAAATTGCCTCTCTTTGTGCTCATTGTCTCTTTTTCTCACCTATCATCTCCAGTTTTTCTCTTCAGAAGGCATCTGCTGCCTGTCATTATCGCTCTGTCTTGACTCCAACTTTTCGCACTTTTGCTTCTTTCTGTTGCTTTCTTTATTTTTTGTCTCTTTGACTGCTCCTCTGCCTGTCTCTTTCTTCCTCTAATGACCTGTCTGCCCTTCCCCATTACATCTCTGTGTTGTCTGAGTTGATTCTTGCCTCTGTTTTATCTCTCCAAACACACACACACACACACACACCTGCCTGCCTCAAGGATGGAGGGGGTTACCACCATGCAGCTTGCCAATCTGCTCAGTATATCAGTGGTGCAGCGCACACACACCAGAGATGATTCATCGGAAGAAAGACTGCTAAAACTCACAAATCATACAAAGCAGAAAGCGATCATCATACACTTTGACAGCACATAGAGAAAACAATTCAAACACGTCAACTTTGACAACTTCTTACTTTCTTTTACAGCTTATCCATTTTCAGCACAAACACTTGCACACTTTTCTGAAACACACCTCCCTCTATCTCTCCACGTTTAATAATAAATACACCCAACTCTTACCGTAATGGTGGGGATGGCTGTGACGAGCGAGTAGATGAGCACAGGGGGGATCTTGCTGGTGTCGTCCGGACCCGGGTAGGGCTTGGAGAAGGTCTTGTCGTAGCAGAAGAAGCCCTGGATGTGCACGGGGAAAGTGTCCGTGTACTCGAAGTAGTAAGCCAGCAGCACCGTCCCAGCCATGATCACCAGCTGGAAATAGAACATTATCCCTCCGTTAGGAAGCGACAGGACGAGAGGTGAAGAAGAGGACGGAGAGGCGGAGGAGGTGGAGGTGGAAGAGGAGGAGGAGGAGGAGGAGGAGAGGAAGAGGGAAGAGTCGAGCCCCTGTTCCCCTCAGCCACGGGGAGATGCATAGGAAATAGGGGCCGAGAGAGAGACAGAGTGAGAGTGTCTGGATCCGAGAGAGATAAGAAGACAAGAAAGAGAAAAGCAAATGTGCAGGAGGCTTCTCTCTTCACCAGATGAAAACAGGAACAAAAAACAGAATAAAAGAGGGCTCCGTGGCAGCACAAGCAGCAAAAAACAAAGAATTGCACGGGGAGCGAGCTAGAGAATGAGAGAGCCGTAGAGTGAGAGAGATAGGGAGGGAGTGAGGTGGGAGGGAGTGAAAGGGGGAGCAGCCTTTCTGCTGCCAGCACTCATGAAATCTACTACAGTTGAGCTGTGGGTGTATATGTAGATACTGTGTGTGTGTGTGTGTGTGTGTGTGTGTGGAGTGTGTTTTCGTAGACATGTGCTTCTCACCATCAGCTGACGTCTCCATTAAAAAGTTTAACTCCTAAAACACTTTTGGAAACTTCAACACTCTCATGTCTGAAATGAAAAACAATATACAAAATTTGTTCTTTGTTTGTACCCATCAATTTCTAGGATTCACCAATGTTTTTAAAATGTTTTTAACTAAATCTGCTAATAAATAGGCAGTTGAGGTATCTGCTTTATTATACTGTTTCATGTTTCCTTTTAGCGGGTAAGAGTCATGTTAAGTTACTGCTGTGGAAAAGCCCAAATATTTTCTGATTTTGTTGCTTCATGACAAAAGCTTTTAGATAACAAAATAATGAAGGACTTTTGTTTTGAAGAATTTATAGGAAATACAGTGCTTATCCACTGATTTACAGTTGCCCAACTCAAGACAAGTGCTTCATCAGTAAATACACACCTTCAAACTGCTGCACACTCAGCTGTACTGGAGTGATGCTGATGAGTCAAACCCAGTCAAGCCAAGCAGCTCATGTGCATGAAAAATGAACAAAAGAGGCGACAGCCTTCATTTCCTTTGTTTACATCACTGGCATTCAGAGGTGGAGCCAATAAATACCAGAGACTATAATTTGAAGATGTTCACGAAGCCCCTAAACTGATATAATGTAACAAAATACATTGCATTAAAAAAATTATACAGTAAAATATTTACAGTACAAAAAATGTAACTTGATTTTTGTTTTTCCAGCAACCATTTGATCAAACAAATTAAAATGTAAGTTATCTAACTTATCTAACTTTCTTCAGTCTCTCACTTCAGTTACCGTGCGTCTGTCCGCTGACACGCCATTTGCAGCATCACAGATGTTTTGCCATTTTTTATTTTTCTGTAATGCCAGTACTGACACTCAATCAAATCACAGGATTACTTTGTCTAACTTCATTTAACATGTCCATTTCACTACTGCTGAAGTGCTTCTTCTTACAGCCTTTTTGATAGCATCTCTCCAATCCTGTTGTTTGTACATGGCACAACACCTGCCATTATATAGTGTTTAGGGGGTGTTGTCTATGCTAATAAACAATTGGCCATGCTTTTCCTGTTGAAGATCCACTGAGATTCATCATTCAGCACACCTGGGTAAGAGCAGAACATTTGGTGCATCTGGAGTCGACTTCTCTTATTTTGTTCTCTTTACAGAAAATTGAGAGAAAATAAAAGCAACAATTTAAGAGAGTGTTGCTGCACGAGGCTCAGTGATGTCTAAATATCAAACATGTTTTTGGAAGTGAAAAGAAGCAGCTCAATGTTCGATTACACATTTCAATTTGTGATAAGTGCACAATAGAGAGTACATAACACTTCCCCATGACACTATTTTGCAGCAGCACCACCATCGCTGCATCCTGAGCTTAGCGCCGCCCAAGATGTTTGTGATTGGTTTAAAGAGGTGCAAACAAGGCAGGGCGTTTTTTTTCCTCTAGAGCAGAATGTGTATGTGTGGAGCCACACCTTTCTCTGGTGCTGAGCAGTGTGGAGAGACGGCTGGCTATGTGAGACTAATCTGTATCTGATGGATGTGTGGATAGTCAACTGTTTGCAAAGAAGGTATAAACCTTAAAGGTAAAACCACGTCAGTGTTGTGTTTACAACTTGCTGTCAGTTACTGCAGGCCTAAATTAAAGTAATTATGAAATGGAATACATACACACACATAAATGCACCCATATTTGCAAAGATACTCTGACAGACAAAAACAAATTCATTAAAATTAAAGATCAAGAACAATCATCTTTGACTACAGTGAAAATAAAGCCATGGATTGTAACAACATATAGGTATTTGAAAGTTGAAATATTGATATCATGGTAAAGCTACTATAAGGAACTCTCAAATTATGCTGATTTTGGAGGCCCCTTTGGTCAAAAGCAGATATGTTTCCACTGTAAAAACAAAAGATGTAACATATAAAATAAGATTATCTACATAAAAACCTTCTCCTGCCTCATTTGAACTGGCTAATGTACGACTCACTGTAACTTTAGCTGTGAAAATTTAAACATGGGTTTGTTTCATCTGATTTCTAGAACAATACAGAAATAGATTATCATCTCATGGAAAGTTTCGTTATCTTACATGGGTAGAGGCATCAGTAATAAATTAAGACAGTTTCATAACCAGTTAAAAAGTCCTTGTTGTAGCTTTCATATAAGATAAACAATCCAGTGCCTCTTGTCTTGTCTCTTGCCTGTTTTGATCTCTATCAACTCCTGAGGGAAATATCTGACTCTATAGCTGCTAAATGTTTCACTATGTTTACCAGATGGTCGCTGGGCAGTTCTGGGCAGTAGTGTCAGCAGAGGTTTTCACTGACAACAGCTGCCTGCTGCTAGAAACAAGATTGATGAGACTGTGAAGACTAAACCAAAACAGTAAAGTTGTGGGCTGTAAAAAAAAAAGCTGAGAGGAATCAAGACAGGTCAAAATGCTGAGATAAAACCCTCTATGATTTATTCACTCCAAGAAATGTCCTATGCATTTCACATTTGATCCCATGTTAATATAGAACAGCTTGATTAATGCAGCTTTAGTATTTAAAAATTTTTCACCATTCATTTTTCCCCCCCTTTTTTTTCTTCCAATGTTTCTTTGAATGGTAGTTGACATACCATCACTCAGCATCTGCACACAAATTTTCTGCCACGGGAAATTTAAGAATTGGATGTAATGACATGGTGTTGCACTTGAGGACAGACAGGAGAGGCTGAGAGTGGCGGTCTGAGGCACTCTGGGATGTTCAGCTTGAAGTCACATCACTCTGACTGGAGACATGGCTCCGCCCACAGCTGCGGCACAAACACTTGCACATGGCATGAACAACACACTACTTTACATGTACATACTGCATGTATACATGAAACCAAACACCCACATCACATACAGAGAGAAACATTCATATGTATATGTGTGTGTGTGTGTGTGTGTGTGTGTGTGTGTGTGTGTGTGTGTGTGTGTGTGTGTGTGTGCAAACAATGGGTCACTGTTTCTTTATTTGTACTTACTTGTACTTTATTTTTGTGCCTCCCTTGAGAAAGACATGTTTTGCTATTTGCCGTTGTCATAGTGAAGAAATTACTGAGGAATCAGGTTTATATCATTATGATGTATTTTTAGTACCTCTGCATCACAAATGTGATTGTAATGACAAGTTTTTTATGGTTTGATGGTGTTAATATGCCACTTTCTGACCAAAAGTTGAACAAAGATCATACTGATTATTTTCACTGTCGAGTAATCTGTTGATTATTTTCTCAATTAAGTGATTAGTTGTTTGGTCTATAAAATGTCTAAGAAATGATGAAAAATATTCAAACGGATTACTTTGTGATCAGAAAAGTTGGTGCTTAATTTATTAATCGATTAATCGTTGCAGCTCTAAATCGTACAAACAGCTATTGCTTCTGACTGTGATTTTTTTTTTGGTGGATGTTTATGTTGGAGGTGAGGGGCTGCACACACACACACACAATGGGAGCGCTTTGGTGGGTTTGCTTTGGGCGAGAGGGGGTGTTTGATATGTGTGAGTCATGAAGCTTTCCCTTGTTTTTCGTGTTTGGTCCCGTAGTGCTCCTCCCCTGCATTTACCCACCATATTGTGACTGGCTCTGACTCATTCTTGTTAGTGCTCAACTGAAGGAACACCAGTAATTCACAACGCCGTCTTAAAGTCAGCGCCATACTTATAGCTGGGCTCTTAAGACGCCTCCTTAATTCCCTCTTAGAACCATGAAAAGGGCAAAAATGTGAGAATGGTGGCGATGCAATTCTGCTTGGAGCTATTGCAGGTCAGAGTTCATATTACTGAACTTTAACCTGCAAATCCACATGTCCAGCTGATAGAAGCATTGCTTTTCTTGGTCAGAGTCATCCTCTGTGACTCTGGGTTTTTTCTCATCACCACATTTAAAACACTGCGCTACAAAACAGCACAAAGCAGCATGAGCCCAGACGTAATGTACCATAAGACTAAGTGTGCATTTATGTAGCTTTAAAAAGATGGAAAACAGGGCTGAGTTACCTCCACTATGCCTAACATGTGCACTCGTGCATAGCTACAGACTCACTTTTTCTCAAACTCAAAATCATACTGAGCAGCCAGCTGTTAGCGAGTTGTTTTGCCGAACCTGTTATGTGGGTGACAGCAACTCTTTCACACCCTGATATCTCCCTTATAGTCCCCCTGCTCTCCCTTTAGCACTCCCTCACACTCTTCCACCCACCATCATCTAGAGACTCCTGTATTCTTCCCTTTCCTTTTTCTTTCTTTCTTGACCTCTCATCAAAAAGGGGCTGCCATTAATAGAAAAAGGGGACAGGCTTCACAGTATGGAACCCATCCCAGTCTGACCTATTTTAGTGTGCAGATGGAAAGGCAGATCAATAGCAAAGAAAGAGCTTGTCAAGATGAAAGGTCACATTACGACACTTCAAGTTGGGAGCTGTCACAGGGAGACATGAGGCTGCGTGTTAGGAGTGTGAAGAGTGTGTGAAGACTGACGAGTGTCTTCTTCTATCCTTCTTAAGATGTCATCATCTCCCTCTGAGCCTGCCTTCATATCATTGCTTTGAAAATATACTTAATACCTGTCAGATTATCAAGCCATTACCACGCTACCGCCTCATTACACGCTGACATAAAACCGACTCAATTATTTCAGGTATCAGGTATTCTGAACAAGCCTCAGTTCCTTCCTCATGCTGTGGATATGAGCAACAAGTCTTACAGGAAATTAGTTTTTCATTGATTTCTGTGAGGCAGTATGAGAAGTGCTCATCAGAGATAAGGAGAGGGCTTATCTGCTCTTCATGACTGATCTATTATGAATGAAAAGACATCGGTCAGTAATTAAGCTCACAGAGTTGGAATTTAGCTCGGATTAGTTTGGTGTTTTACTAGAAACATTACATGTTTTAGTCCACTGCAGATACATGACAAGTTACAACTACAAGAGTGCACCCAGTAGAGTGCAGATCCCTGCCAGGCAACAAACAGGTGGTGAAGCACCTACTGCAATGTCTCCACAACTTCCAGATGCAACCAGCGGAGATTTGCAAAATTCTGCAAACATCAACATGACCCCCACATACATTGTCTCAAGCTGAAGCAAGATTCCAAACTGAAGAAGTTGTTGATCACTTGCGGGCCCCTAGGTGAGATCTTAACCTAGGCAGTTAAGAGGAGTGTCTGTCCAGACTCATATCATGTATGTAGTGAAGATTTTGAGGGAATTCACTATGTAAGTTATCACTAGATTGACCTGTAACTTAGAAGGAATTTAATAAAAGGCATTAAGTGTATTTTATGGGAAATTTGGAAGTCATTACTATACATGTGTGATTCCAGTAAATAATTTCCAGTAAGACGTATGCTGTCTTCACTTTGAGACTAATTTTACAGACGAGGGGAGTAACAGAGGAGGAGTTTGTTCTTGAGTCCAAGTGGAAATTTGTACTAAGTTTGAAGAAATTCCCTTCAAGCATTCCTGATATATCACCTTAACAAGAACAGGACAGACATGAGATCACAGTGACCATGACCTAACATGATCTAATCAGTTTGTCATTAAGTTCAACTGGTCATTTGTGCCAAGTCTGAAAAAATTCCCTCAAGGGCTTCATGAGAATGGGATGACCAGATGTCACCAGGCTGGAGCCATGAAAAAGTTTTTAAAAAATTATAAATCAGAGAGGTCTTTCAGCATACAGTCATGAATGTGCATGCAAAAAATTGAATGACTGCATTACATTTGAGATTGTGGACAAGCGGCGTGATCACATGATCCCCTCCAGGGATCCTCCTTAAAACATGTTCTGCATACAAAGTGTGCAGAAAATTCAATGCTTTCTAAAGTTCCTCAAATTTCCCTATTGAAACCGTGTAGTGGGTGCTGGAAGTGGATCTAGTATCTATTTACAATTTTAGCAACAAGAAGAACACCTGTCCAAACATAGCCTGTCAAGTTTTAGATTTCTGCACAAGTTGAAGCGTAAAGAACAATCTAATCAGTGGATTGTGATTGTCTGAGCCACGTTGAAAGCTGTTGTAAAATACTTTCTAAACACACATCTGAGACTGCATCACATCAGTATTACTGCGCCCAACAAACTTTCCAACAAGTTTCAAAATGTCAGACTTTGCTGTGAATTTTGATTCACTGGGTGGGCTAAGCGTGGTTGAGTGGGTGAAAGAGATGGACAGGACAGAGGAGGAAGATACAAAAGACAGGAGACGCGCTGAAATTAATGACGGAGAAATTGAGAAGAGTCAGTGAGTTTAATGCCACTGTGAAGAAACGGAAAAGGTGAACCCTGCGGTTTCAGCAGTTATACCGACTCTTGTGCAGGGCTTGACTGCCACATCAACGATCCACCAATCAGCCAATCCTGGTGTCCGTTGAAATATCCCAAGTTCATCACTTGCAACCACTTTTTTTTTTTTTTTATCTTGGACAAACTACAACAACAATCTATGGTAGGAAAAATAACACTGCTCATTTTATCAGGATGAACACAAAATTGCCAAAATGTGGTGATACAACAAAAAAAAAAAACGTCTTTAAACCTCACATCAGACAACCAAATCGTTAAAAAAAAATCAATTTGCACACTATCTTTCTCTGGAAGAGTTCAGTATTCACCTTCAGAGCACTATCACATTCCCAACGGCACTACAGGATGAGACTCTGCCCTTTCCTCAGATGACTTCTGTTTTACCTGATATCTACAGGTACGACAATAGAAATGTCACAGTGGGTTTCTCTTTCAACTGCTTTGTGCCACCTCATGCCTTTAAAAAAAAAAAACACTGCTCAAAGGCCTCTCCTCCTTCTCCATTATAATTTTACCTCCCAAAAATCCCCCCCCCCTGGGTCTCAGCTGTTTCTGTCATTCTTCATTTCTCACTCATCCCTCTAACACTTCCTCCACTCCTGTGACGCCAAGAGGCAGCAAGGGTTTGCAACATCAGTGACATCAAGACGACTGGAAACGCGGCGCAGAGAGACGGAAAGCATTTTGGGAGCGCTGTGGGAACGAGTCCAGGGAACAGCAACAGCCGACGGCGTGTGAAGGACCTACCACAGCGAGCTCAGTGCAACTCTTAAAATATAAACGCTCCCTCCCTCCTTTAACCTGGATAGAAAACATGCCCTCCTTGCACAAATCATAATCTTCTTCACAAACAGGGACAGACGGCTTTACAAGGTTAGCCATATTTGATGATCTGTATTAATATTTAATTAATATCAAGGGAAATATCAGTGATGAGGAATGTGTATCTAAATATAGGGCTCTGTCTTTTACCTGGCTGAGTGTTAGATGTGTGCTTGTACAACAGAGAGGCTGAGATATTACTTAGCATTCATTCTTTAAATCAACATATTTGTATCTGTTATGTACACAGAAAATATCTGGGTGTGACGGCACCTGGATCATCCCTGTGGTGATGTCACTGAGTTGATTTTGACAAGTCAAAATTAAAGAAATTACTCAACTGTCTTCTTTTAACAACCAACCTGATTTTGTTTACGGTGTTTTTGTGTCTGTGTGAGGTAATTTTACTGTATTTTATTCTTAATAGTAGTATTTCAAAGAAAGTTTGATTCGTATTGTGATTATACTCTTTACATTGATATCTCAAGAAATAATAATCGTAGCATGAAAATGTTCATGGCCCACAGAAGTTTTGTTATTTCTGCAAAAAACAGTGCAGCTACCTTAAAGTTATTACAAGCTGCCTGATAAAAATGGCAAAACTACTACACTGAGAGAGAGAGATTATAAAAAATAATGGTCAAAACAGATGCAACTGAGGCTGAAATATCCTGGCTTTTATGGGTCAGGCTACAACAACTCTGGATGCCATCTGCTTCTTCTATCATGAAATAAAGATTTTAACCTCCTCATCTTGACATCGATCAGTGATTTCTGTTTGCTTTTCAGGAGAAAATAAATATTTGGTTTCCATCAACTCATTCACTCAATTTATTTAATGATTTAGCTCTGTTTGTGCTGGAGGTACAGTGCCCTCTTCCTGTCTGGTGCTGCAAATCAAGAATTAAACCAGTGGCACAGAAAGCAGAACCGTCGCTAGCAGCTTTCTCAACAATTATCTCAGTTGATCATAGTTTTCTTAAAGAGAGCCTAAAAGTTAAACAAGATATTAAATATTAGTCATACTAAAATGTTACATTTTGCACCTTAACCAGACGGATCTGCGTGGGTTATGAAACAGCCGCGAAGCTTTAACAAGGGTCACTATGTGTGTCTGTCCATGTGTGTTGTTCTCTCTCTATCGCTTCCTCTGGAGGTCCAGTCGCGTCCCTGGACACTGTTAAAGCCATGTTGCCTGAAAGAGCAGTTTTGTGTTTTGCGGACGGAGGATTTAGAGCAGAAGGACGGTGATGCACAGGGGTCCACCGTCAGACACATGCTGTCCATTAAGAGGCCTGCCATCAATGCACGCTACACTGCACCTGGCCAGCATGACAGGAGGCCTGGGGGAGGAGAAGGAAGCCCGGAGGAGGGGAGAAGGAAGGAGCGGAACGTAAGAAATAAAGAGGGTTCAAAAGGGGAGAGGGTTGGAAAAGACAAAAACAGGAGAAAATCAGAGACAGAGGAAGGACAGAAAGAGGCGAGACTTAAGAGGCAGTACAAACAGAGAGGAGGGGATGAAAGACAGTGTGGAGTATAATTACGTAGTATAGGTAGAAGAACAAAGAAAAGGGGGTGTTAGGGAACAGGTGCAAAGCTCAGGGTGGTGGCCAAAAAACTTAACCACCTGCTCCGTTGTTCCATTTTCTTCTTCCTCATGTCCTCTTTTCCACTCAGGCTTTTCTCTATCTCACAGCTCCTGATCCACAGTGCTGTCAGCGTGACGTCGATGACTCAGATTTGCCCGGTAGAAATGTTTAACACGAAAATAAAGAAATACAATTTCCTTGCTCGGTTAGGGGAGGTGCCTGCCTTTGTACATCTGTTGGTTTAACTTGATGGCAGTCTGGCAATGTGAAAATGCCTAAAATGCCTGTTCGCACAGGAGCTTTTCTAAAAACGTGTGATGCATGTTGCAATGTTTTTAGGTGTTGAAAAGAAATTGTGGGAATAAGTGATGAATTGCAAAAAAAAATTTTTTTTTTCATTTTGTACAAATCATTAAAAATCAAAGGCAGCTTGTTCCGTTGAGAATAAATCCACACTCTTCTGTGAATATTTTAAATAACCTTACTAAGAAGGCTCAGGATTATTTTATTTGTAAATGAAGAAGTGCACCTGGGGGGTAATTCCACAAAGTAGTACATTTTTTTGGGAGTTTAAACTCAATCAAAACAGCAAGCACAAAATTATAAAATATAAAACTGCACAAAGCAATGGCAACTGTTATAACAATGACAATGATTGTGTTCTTTTCAGTGCCATGACAAAATTAAAAAAGATAACCCCCCCAAAGAAATAATAATAAAACATTAAGTCAGTTCATTTAGATGTACAGTATGATGTTCGAGCAAGAGACCACTATGATGGGAAAAACTGCAGCGACTGGACAAAATTTGCGTAGGGCCCCGCCTCTCCCTCGTATCAAAGTAAGTGTCAATCATGGACGTATGAGAACGTGTGAATGCTTGCAACTGAAATGAGAGCATGAAGCAGAATAATCCATCTGGTCATGAAAAGAGAAAAAAAGGCAGCATGAGAGTAACTTGAACAGCAGCGAGGTAAACTTGTGTTCTCTTCATGTTCCATGTTAATGTGCGTCTCTCTCATCTGCGCATCTCTTGCTTGCAGCCACTTCCAGAGCTGTTCTGTGACTCTGTGCCTGACAGAAGCGAGAGCGAAATACGACTATTATTGCATTACATAAACACCAACAGGCGACGGTGTTAATAAACGAGCCAAGTCGTGTGTGAACATGTGTTTTTATGCTCATTCACAAAACTGAGCTTTCCATGCAACCTCTGAAGGATCAGTCCAGAATATATATGGATAACGGCACTGCAGAGGTGCACATAATTTTAAAACAATATCAAGACCATGATTATCTATTCTCTCAGTCAAGGTTTAGTTACAACTCCGGACAAATTCAAGATTAAGATTTAAAGATAGACATTAACTATCAAGTAAATATAATATGTTGATTAGCTGGACATACTATGTACACACATCTCGCAGTGTACAGTGTCCAGCCAAGATGTACATTGTATTTTATATTTGAAAGTGTATAAAAGGACATCTGGAGGAGCCACACAGCTGTACAGTATTTATTTTACCATTTGGAGACAGAAAGTTGCAGCCATAACCGAAAGGCTCATGTTAACACTGAATAGCCAAAGCTAAATGTATAATATTGTGAACACCAGACTAATTACCAGACAGCAGAGCTGAGCTCAGTGTCACATTTTATTATTTTCTATATTTTATATTTCTTATTCATGTGAATTTTAATATTCACATATCTTAACATTCAATAGAAAATGTATGAATAAATATTGTTTGTTTATATCTCATTCAATTCTGTATTGATCCACTTATTCTAACATCGACGGATAGAGCAAACTAGTTTACAGGAGGGTGGACTGTAGTGGGACCACTGGTGTATCAGGTAGCAGAGCCCCTTAGACCCTTTTGGCGCCCCTGGGAGGTCAGGACTGGCTCTGCAGACACGAGAGTGCTATAAATATTGTCATCCAGCTCTTGACAAGAAAGTGTATTATATGAAAAAATCCTCTAAACATCATTTAGTTTGGGAGAGTTGCTGGTATGTTTTATGTTTAGTGTGTACATGTTGTACATGCATGTGCATCTGTGTTTGTGTTTGAGGCAGACACACTGTTCTGCAGTGAACACAACTAAACATGACAAGAAAGACACTACATGCGCTGACAAACTGCACAGCATAAAAACACCATAAATTATTGAACAACTGGTGTATCTGGTTTCCTCTGCTACATATTCCAGAAAAACATGTTTGATCTCGGAAGACTGCGACCCTTTGTTGTTTTATTGTGAGTCGGAGTCTGTTTCCTCAACGAGGTTTAAAGCCAAAAACCTCCTACCAGCCAACATTTTGCCAACACAGCCACCAACCCCACCCACACACCGCACTCCCACTCCCACACTCCCATTCCTTTGTGTCTCTTCCCTACCTTTCATTAGACAAAAGAAATGCCCTGGCACTGCTTCTGCTTCTACAAACAGGGAGATTTCTGTCATCCTAATGTGGGTTATTTTGCGTGAACTGGAAACTGACAGGCGGTCAGTGCTAATTACAGTTTCACAGCAGGAGTTGGAATAGCTCAGTGGTCTGTACTGATCTCTAATGTGTCATTCTAAATACAAGTAAGGCACCCTGCTGAGTCCGGGACTGAAGGGACGGGGGAACGGGAACAAAAAAAAAAAAAAATCCTTCAAAAATCCACATGGCCGTCCCGACCCATCTCCCCAGAATGTAACAAATTATTAATGCTCAAGTGTCACACTGGTTCAAGCCAAAGTAGTGTTTTCATTTCATTTTCCAAAGGTTTGTTTACACTGAAAAAAAAGACAAGCAAACAATAAAAATACAAATATCTCCTCTTCCTCTCATTTCAGTTGGCAAACAGTGAAATTGAGCTTCACTATCAGAGTGGGATCAAACTGATAGACTATAGGGACAAACCTGGCTGGATGTTACACTTGTTCTTGTCAGGGTTAAATGTCTGCTTTGTGGCTCTCTTTGTTTTAACTGACCCTTCCATTAGCTGGACAGATAGCTAGTGTTTTGATAATATAGCAAATAGCAAGACAGTTAGCCAATGTTTTGCTGCCATTAGCTAACTGTGATGCTAGATGTCTTTTTTACAGGAAACGGAGTTGACTGAGGTAGGTCCCCCTTCCTAAGTTCCTTCCTAAGTGATTCATGTTTATACGGTGTAATTCACCTGATGCCTGATGTCTGATTTTGGAGTAATCACCCTTTTTATATCACTTAATAGAGATAATTTTTATTACATGTTGCTAGAAATACTAATATACCCTATATACCTATAGACCTGTGACTCACCATCCATACTGTTTCATTTTTGAGCCCATATAATCTGTAATGGGATCTTTGATTGACTTTACAGTTATGAAATATCTGGAAAACTCACTGGCCTTGTTTATAAAAATGCATTTGTTGGCTCTCTCTCCACACAGCTCTTTTTAACATGCATCATCGCTCTCTCTATTGATATCTTGCTCAAACGATGACAAACAGCTACATTAAAACAATAATGTTTGGAGCTGGCTTGTGCACCCGATCTATACTCGTACTTTGACAGAGGAGAACATGATAAATAGGCTTTGTGGGCTGAATAAATGGTTTCCACAGGAAAATGACCCTGAGAGGTTTGTCAGTTGTTTGCAAATGAATGAAAATGAGAGAGGGTGAGACGAGTATTTTATAGTCTATAAAAGTTTAGACGGAGTACTTAAGGGTGAAAGATACGGAGGAATGGGAGTTGGAATAAGAAAGCGGCAGAACCAATGGTGCATTCAAAGAGCTGTTGTGGTCCCAGCAGCAGGGAGAGGACAAGAAAAGAAGAGGGGGGAGAAAAAGAAGTGTTCAGGGAGGATGATGGGAGAGGGGTGAGATGGTGCGAGTGAATGAAAAGAAAGGAGAAGAAGGGGAGAGCTGGCAACAGAGAGGGTTGCTTGGAGAGTTTTGGCCAACATGCTTTCAGCAGCGTTTCTCTAACTGAGTTTGTGTGTGTGTGTGTGTGTGCATGTGTGAGCAGGTGAGGCGAGCACAGACATGAAGAGAGCAGGAGAGAAACAGAGAGTGGGAGCTTTTGAGCTTTTGTACTGTATTTGTGTGAAAAAGGGCTGAAGGGGAAGGAGAGTCCAGTGGGAACAATGAGAAAAGAGACGAGAGGAGCATTGCTTTAATCATCCTCCAGTCAAATTCTCTTCTCGCCGTTTTAAAAAACATCTCTTCTATTGCTTTCATTTCATTATCTGCCAGCCATCATGTACAGCGCCTTACAATGGGCCTTTAACAACAGATAATACAGTATAATAACTGCTGGGGTCCCACCTCTCTGCGCATCTCCAGTGCGATCCGATACACACCCCTGCAGTGCACATAGCACCACGGGGAAACCCTGTGCATGCACATTTCTGAGATTACACTGCAGCAAAACAGCTATTACTGGCCTACTACAGTACCTGCCCCCGAGCTCCAAACTCCTTTGTCTGCCAAGTCATACAGTTTGCAATCTGTGTATTACTCACTCCTCATTAATGAGTAATGTCAAGGAAGTAGCCAGAGTACAGAGCAGTAGGTAAAAGAGCAGGGGTTGGTTAAAAGGAGAAATTTATTATATATTTACTGTAATTAATCATAAAATGACCATGATACGCCATCAGAGATTAAGGAAACATGTTAAATTGAAATACTCGCACAGCCTACAGCCATGGTGTCCTCTTTTGAAATTTCCATTCTGGGTCAGAACAACAGCTTTTGTTTGCTTTTATCGTGTTAATTACAGTCTTAAATTAGTTAAATATTTGCTGAATAAGTGTCTGTTTAAATACATTTAATCAAATTACAATGTTGTGCTTATCTTGCGCTCTTGCAGTGTTCCTGCAGCATGCATGAACTTCCTCAGTCTGGGGTTTGGGGGGAGGAGCCAACCATAGATCTTACATCAAATAGGGACTTAACCTATTTAATATACAGTCTATGGCTCAAACTCACTGATGACAAATTATCTGATTTGTTTTCCAGCTGAAACCCACTATGACTATAGACAATGCAGAGGTGCCTTAAAGACGTGGGACCCGCTGCTCAGCAAAAAACTCATAATAATTCAGCAACACAGTACACACCCACTGAGCTGAAGAACGAGTGAGAGGAAAACTGAATATTTTCACGTCTAATTCGGTAACTTGGGTTTTTTTTTCAACCAAACAAGAGCTGATGTTTGTTGGAACAGTGGAAAGTCTAACCAAGATGGTTTTGGTGATGTTATTATGTTTCTGCTGAGTTTGAATAAAGTGTATTTTATGATAAGTCAAGAAGCAGCTCTCAGCTCCACTTCAAATATGCACAAGTACATATATATTTAATTATGTTTGTGGGCTTTTCTTGCCTTTATTTGATAGGACAGCTGAAGAGTAGACAGGAATGGGGGGGTGAAGAGAGAGGGGATGACATGCAGCAAAGGGCCGCAGGTGAGAGTCGAACCAGCGGATCAAATCAACACATTCTGATTAAGTAAACAAAATCAGGCTTTCAAAATGCTAGTGTACTCATGCAGCATAGGTAATGTAGCAAACCCGCCGCTTGCATACATCTCCCAGCTAAAAATCTGGGACACACACTCACACCCAACTGTGTGAATATCCTGGCAGTCATTGGTTGTCGGGCTGATGGTGGCCAATTGGAAGATTTTAACTTATCACCCAGCTCAACTTCAAAACCATGAACACACACACTGTAGTTTATATTGATTCAGTCCAGACCTGTTTTCTTGTGTTTAAATCAAGTCCAAGTCAAGTCTCAAGTCTCTGCAAGTCAAAAAGCTGAGTATGGAAATTACAATAGCTCAACATCACATATGTCCAGTTGGAAGTGATGCATCAGATCAAATAGTTCAATCAGAATACTAAAAAGAAAAGTGTCACTAAAAACTAATGAACACATTTTAAAAACTACTCTAGTTCACAACACAAGTTCAACTTCAGCTGCAATAGTTAGATCGCATTCTGAGGATCATTTATCATTAAGCTGTAGAAACATTTATACAAAACCATTTTATTAGATATTATTATCACAAAATACCTCACACAGTAGGCGGTCACCCCCCTCCAACGTCTTGTTTAAAACGTGGCGGGGGGCATTAATTATTTTCACGGCTGCAGGGAGGAAAACCAGCATATGCTGGATTTGAAGGGGGTGGGGACTATTAAGCTACTCATTTATGAGTATAGAATAATTAATTTTAGAATGAAAGGCTAATTTCTATCCATTTAGAGTTTTCTCCATTTTATTCTGGTGCAGACAGCTGAATGTGAAAGTGTGCATGAGATCACGTGTGTGTTCTGGTTTTGTTATGAATAAATCATGACAGATTGGCAGAGCTCCATAAGCCGCAAATACATTCAGCATTTTTCAATATTCATGGGTCACAAAGTCAAGTTTGCTCAGATTTCTGCTTTTTAGACTCAATTAAGTCAAGTCTTACAGCAGACTAGTCCAAGTCTCAAGTCTACAGGTCTGTGTCAAGCCCACATACGGCATCCTGGTGCCTTAACTAATCACTTGCTTTTCAAACGGGCATTAATGGGCAGCTGAAAACAGGACCCACCACATGGACTATATCCCAGTTTAAGCGTATGCTAGTGGCCAGATGTTTTGGGAAATAACTTTGCTGTTATTAAATTGGTCTACAGGGTTTCCGTGAGCAACTTAACACGCTCACAGTAATAATGCTAACAAGCTGATGTTTAGCTGACATAATGTTTACAGTGTTCACAACTTTTTGTTTAGCGTGCTAACATTTGCTAATTAACACTCAGCACAAAGCACAGCTGAGACTGATGGGAATGTCATTAGTTTTGCAGGCATTTTTTCATAAACCAAAGTCCTGAGCAAACTGAATTTGTTCCCATATGATGACGCCAAGTGGAAAAGCCACTGAGTCCTTTAAAATCGGTAGGATTCTTCCTCATGGGACTGTACAAAATTTATGCAAACTTTCATGGCAGTCCATCTGATGGTTGTTAAAATACTTCACTCATCACTCATCACTAGAGCTGGATAACTGATTATTTTGACCCACCATTTTAAAGTCGGCATAAAGAGTTTTCTTTGTCTTTTCTTGGCCACCTGAGAGCAACAGAACAAACCGAAAAAACAAAGTGGACAAACTATCACTTCATAAAGTAAGCCTATTTACACATTCAGCAGATTTGGATGAATTTAAGTCCGATATTCACTCTCTTTTTAGCTCTGTTTTTGGTCCTCGGTAAGACCTGAGGGGAATATCTGGCTCCTCAGCCAGCACTGAACCACATACTGATCAGTGCAGCTTTTAAGATTCACATCTTCAGTAAGAACAAATAGGCTTTGGGTCTGAGTGCCACAGACAGCGTACGTGAGAAGTATTTTAGTACAGCTAGAACCGAATAGAATAGTATTGTTAGTTTGGGGCTTTTAATGGGATTTTTGAAAATATGAAAAAGTACAGAATAACACCAGCCTTAGCCCTTAAAGGAAAATCCTGATATCGTACAACTTGGATCTTACGGTCGTGATTTTAACAGATATTATAAATTCAGCTTAGCATAACATGGTACTCATCACTCACCAGTTTTACCACAGACACAGTGATACCAAAGAAATAAATCAAACTGAGTTACTATTGGTTAAATTATTACACACCTCAAAGACGAAAACTGATCATGTTTTGGTGATACTGGACAGGAAAAGAAAAGGACACTGTTTATTAATCATTCGTGAACAGGTGTAATCATCTCTTAGGCTTGTTATGCATCACAGCATTTAAATCTGCCACGCAGCATCATACAGTAGGTCTTACTTATGAATTCTGAGAGCTGGAAACCAAAGAAAAACCTGTTCCTTACATCTGATTTAATTTGCTTGATCAGACCACAGAGACACTTCATGACGTGCTTTGAACTGGTGCATTGGCTCTATGTTCAACCTACACTGTAAAAAAAAGTGTATTTCAGTAGTAGTTGAAGTAATGTAATGTTTTAAATGCGTCCCATTCAGCTTCCTGCTTTAGTGAGAGTAGCCTATTTTTGTGGAATATAGCAAATTGTCATGACCCCTGTGTCTTTTCCAGATTTTTTCCCTTTTCCTTTTGGTGACTTGGAAAGGAAGTTCAAGTCCAATTAAAGACAAAACTATAATTTGAGATCAAATTACATATTATATTAAATATAAAATGGCGCACCTAAATTGATTAAATTGTTAGTTTGTTTTGTCTGTTTAAAAGTTTTTGTAAACTCACTGAATGAAACCAGCTCTCATTAATCATGCTATCATTCCAGCTCTCATTAGTTCTTATAAAAAATTATTTACCTGAAACCATAGTTTTCAGCTGTTAAGGAGTGTTTTACTTGACCAAGTTCCATTCATGCAAACTGTTGATTTAACAGCTATCAGATCATTAAGTACATCTGACTTAAAGCAATTGTGTTCATATGACTTGTTAACTGGATTTGAAAATACATAATTCACTTGCATTGCACCAATATAAGCAATTCTTTAAAGTTGGTCCAACAATTTTTTTCAGTGTATGTGTGAGTGTTTGCGTGGGGAGGGGGGGCTTTGTTGGCTAGATCGGGGAGACTTCCTGTGACAGGTGTGAAGCTCCTGGAGTGTTACCCACCATTAAACACGCTGGCCTATTTATAAAGACGGAGGAGGCAGCCAAAGACACGCTGATGTGTTCTCTGTCTAATCTCTGCATGTCGCTCAGGTGTTAATGAGGCTTGTGAGACTTGTGTGTGTGTGTGTGTGTGTGTGTGTGTGTGTGTGTGTGTGTGTGTGTGTGTGTGTGTGTGTGTGTGTGTGCATGTATGTGTGCGCAACACACACACTCATGAGAGAAAGTCAACTTTTTTCCCCCTTACTGTCAAAGTGAATTATGTGAGAAAAATAAGCAATGAAAAAACTTTGTGATGGTTCTGTCAAAACTCCTAAATCAGGTTCAAAACTATGTGGAACACTCAAAAGCTCAAAACAAGTTGCAGAACTTCAAAATCTTGTTCGGGAGCTTCAGCTGTGTTACAGCAGTGCCCTCTGGTGGAGAAACTGCTCCAACATTTCTTCATGTTCTCTCTCATAAATTAAATCAGAGTGATGGGAACACCAGCAGAATATATTCACGCTGAACAAATCTGTGGTAACTTCTTTACTGAAGCTGGACCGCTTTTTAAAAAGAAAGCAAAAGCAACACCAGATTGCCACAGATTGCACCATTAGTCCACAGTTACGTTATAAAAAGCACAAGAACATAGAAATGTCTGCAGAATCCCACGTTCCCATCCATGAGATTAATATGCAACATCCATCCACATCGGCTATTTCATCTTTTAAAGAGAGGAGCCTCAGGGAAAATAGTGGAGGATTAAGACATTGGCTCCTTAACTGTGGTTTAATTTAGATGGTGGCAAACGTAGTGATCACACCAACACTAACCCAATTGAGAAATGAAACTGGTAAGAGATCTGCAACAAAAAGAATCAGTGTTTTGTATGGCTTTGAGCTCATTAAGGTATTTTGTTAAAAACTCCATGGTGACTCAACCTGAGCGGGTCTTTAAACACTCAGGCTCTTAGACTAAATTTAAGGGACTGTAGGAAATAAAAAAAAAGAATGCTTAAAGACTTTTCAGATTTCCTGTTGGACAAATAAGGACTGATAGTATGGACTTAATTTATCAGTCTTGTTTACTGGTCTTTAAAGACATGTATGAGGCTTTTCAAATATCAGAAAGTGATTAATGAAAACATACTTATTAAGTTTTGATTCCATTTCTGACATCTTCTGCTAGTAAATCTCTGTAAATCTTACAGGCTGGCCCTTTAAAGTGCAAGTATGATCAGGAAAAAAATTTCCTTAAAGAACTCAAAGCAAAGGTAATCAGTGCAGAAAAATGTCCTGTGTGGCTGCTGTATTGTTTTAGGTTCTGATGTAAAACGAAGAAAAGGACTATTAACTGCACAATTTGTGACTGTAGATGATATATATTTTTTAAATATTTAAGTAAATGTTTATTTTACAGTTACTGCTTTCTCAATTGCCATTTGTACGGTTTTTAAAATCTTTTGAATTAGGAGTTGAAATTAAGTTTATAGAACATTGAAACAACTGGATGATGATTTTTTTTTTCAACATTCACTTTCAACTAAAACTGGACCTAGATGGACGTCCTTAAGTAGTTGTCTGTTCAGCAACATGAACTTTCAGCTCAAACCAGATGCAGATAGACATCCTTAAATAGTCTTTTCAATGACAAAAATATGTCTTTTCACCTTTCACTTAACTAAAACAAAACGTATCTTAGACGACTGACAAAGCCGTTTTTTCAGCATCTTTTAATAAAGTCTCACAAGGGAAAGCTGAAATAAATTGCAAAACCAGTAGGATGAAATTACAAAAACCTCCCCCGCACTACCCACCTTTCAACATTAGCAAGAATCCATAACCCTACCTTTTCTGAATCCTCCTCTCTGCCCAGTAATTTTGTACAGTCCCTAATAAAGACCCAAATTGCAAACTGATATGGATAAACCACAGCTGGTATAAAAAGGCCAAGGGGTAAATCTGCAGCGTAAATCGAGAAACAAAATTTTAATACAGGTCAAAAGGTGACATGCAGAGCTCACAGTGTGTCACACAGCAGTGGCAGCAGCCCGCGGAGCTGAGAGAAAGGCTGTAAAAAGTATTTACAGTGGTGGAGTGGGGCTTTATGTTCACCCCTCCACTGGTCTGGATAAGTGCCTAATCAGAGGCTCTTCACAATAGAAAGCTGCATTCTCCATTACACCCCTTCACTGAAGCACACTGTAGATTGGCTTTAAACAGAAATTAAACTGCAAATTTGCTTGTGTGTCCCCAGATGGCACAAAATAACTGTAATTTTTAGGGGTGAAGGCAGAGAGAGTCTGATCTGCCCAAACAGCAAACGAAACACTATTTACAATATGTAAATAAAATGTACTGGACTCGTTATTTTTTGTTCCCCAGGTGAAAATCTTATTGTATCGTCAGCAGAATTACAGAATGTGATTAGATGAGGAGAGGAGATGATGATACAGATTTGTGCACATTAGAACAGGATTAATCAGAGATTAATGAAAGGTGAGGTTGATATCTATCTGCTATGAATGGCCAGGAGACATCCAGACAAAAGATGAGCGCTTGCAGGGAAAAAATGAGAAATGCTGGAGCAAAATGGAGGGAATAGGAGAGACATGCAGAACAAGATGGCTGAGTGGGTAGCACTGATAGAAAAGGTTGTGACTTGTGATTAGGGCAGGGAGGATGAAAGGAGTCAGAAGAAAGAGAGCAGAGATGGAGAATGAGTCTGGCTGATTGGTTTCCATGGTAACTGCTGATGAGGTGCGGGGCTAAATAAAAGAGCAGGTCCTTCTGGCTTGGTGAGGATCACTGTCACATTTCTCACACACATTAAATTGCGAGGGTGTGGAGGGACATGGGTGACGGGCGCTGCCACACCTTTCCTCATTAAGGCTGAATCAGCTCCACTCTTCTTTCACCGTAAAAGGAACAATTCCACATTTAAGAAAATACAAATCTAGCTTTCTTTTCCTCACACAGATTTGTGTCCTGTTCAGTGCCAATTTCTCTTATATCATTAACTTATTAATAGTTCACTGACATTGCTATGAATCAGAATTAGGTGTACTGTCAAGTAGGTTTACCTTGGTGATTTTTTGATACAACAATAAACATAATAAGAGCAAGTACAAACCCCATTTCCAAACAAGTTGGGACATTGTACATAAAAACATAATGCAATAATTTGCAAAAACCTTTAGACTTATGTTCAATTCAATACTGTACAAAGACTAAATATTTCAAACTGTTCAAACTGACTTTGATGCCTGCAACATGTTCCGAGAAAGTTGGGACAGATGCATGTTTACCGCCGTGTTACATCATCTTCTCTTTTAACAGCTCTCAGTGAGCGTTTGGGAACAGACGACACTAATTGTTGAAGCTTTGAAAGTGAAGGCAGGTCAGTCTGGTAGCTGAAGTCTGCTGCTGGGACATGTGCACAATGTGTCTTGGCATTGTCTTGCTGAAATAAAATCAATAAATCAATGCTATTGGTCACCCAAATGTATGTCTATGGGTATTTAACAGCTGAAAAGAGCTACTGACTTTGACTAAGCAACATTCAGTTAGTTTAAAAACACAGGGTTTTCTTCATTTCCTGAAAAGTAACTAGTGGACACTCAAGGGGGTGACGGCGTAGGAGTCAGTGTCAGTAGAGGTCTCTGGCCTTGTTGATGAGGCCAGCTGCAGTCGAAAAGGAACTGTTCTTGTGGTTTTGGTGCTGATGGGCCACAGCTTTCCAGCAAGTCTCACAAAGCAGATCAGGTACTGCAGCAAGAGCTGCGGTTACTCAGCATGTAACAGACCCTCAATGATCATTCATTATTTTTTTTAGGTGAATAATGCATTCGTTTTTAATTCAGTTTTCCTGTTTTTTGAGTCACATGGCACATAACCTGATCCAGCACAGACAAGGACAAGGGCTGTGCTCATGTAACCATCACAGGGCTAACAAGCATAGACTGACCATCTTTCTCACTCACATTTATAGCTATGGGCAACTTGCAGTATCCAGAAACTAGGCCACATATACTCCCGGCAATCACACAATATGCAGAAAGTCCAAGGAATCAAACCTGAATCCTTCTTGCTACAGTGTTGACAGCTCTAACCACTAAAGCACCTCACAGTCAATAATGGTAATCTTGTTTAAGACAGCAGAGGGTCTCAGTGGATCAGTGGGTTCACAGCAAGGAGGCAAGGAAGGTTTGAATCTTAGGAGACATGTACGCAACATTATGCATGTGATGTGGATTCTCTGGGTCGCCATTGGGGGTGTGATTGTAGCCATCCATCAGACTGGCAGTCTCAATATTTCCATGTGGATGGACGGTTGGACTTTGGAAGTGTTTGTGTGAAACAGGGTGTTGGTGTAAAATAGTGCACGCGCTCAGTAAACCACATAAAGCAGAGAAAACCATCCAGTCATATTTCTGGGCAGCAGCAGCAGAACCAATCCAGAGTATTCAAAAGGATCAAAAGCACCAAATGCACCGCGAACCCTTTCAAACTTTTCACTTCACCAAGTTTGTAAAGACTGAACACATCATTGCTTCAGATATAGAACAGAAAACCTTGCATTTTCTTTTTACACTCAATACATAAAACACTACTTCCTCATTCATTTGCTAATGAAAAACTATATTCTATCCTCATCATCTATATATACATCAAGAAAATTCATTAATCTATTATGCTGGCATCTTTTTTTCTTAGCTGTTCTTCTCGTATTAAAGGCATCTTCTAACATCACATTCCAGATTTCAGAGATAGAAAACCACTGTAATAAACTTTGAATGGAAATTGGAGTCTTACAGCAGAGCGAGAAAGAGAGAGAACTCTGTGATGTTGCTATCTGCTTAGCAACAGCATCAGTAATGAGATCAACTCATCCAAACCCAGTTCATACTGTGACTCACTGGCCTGATTTCCAGCTTGCATCAACACGAGTCTATTTGCCAGATTATATCTCGAAATGCAGAGTAATATATCAGGACTGTTTACACCTGCCATTAAAATGTGTTTTGTCCACAGTAAATTAGACTGCCCTTCGCGCAGAGTGCAAATGGCAGCAAATTGCACAACAACCCTTTTAATATTTTCACTCTTCAGAAAAAGGCAAATAACACTAAATTATAGATATAAATCTTTAGTCAGTAGTTGAAATGAAGGCAGTTTTATGCGGTGGCATGATCCTCATTTCTACATGTAGTCTGACTATTTAATTATCCATGATGGATGTTACAGTGAACATAACATTTTACAACAATGTTAATATTAAAGTTACCATCAAACAATGAAAGTGAAGAAAATCAATTGACTGACTGTCATACTGCTTTACTTCATCTCGCTATTCAGATGTCATGTTAGTGTTCCCTCTGTACTTATTTTCTATATACGTCATACTTTTAGAGAGACCAGGGTATACCAAGCACTAATGTGTGCTGGTCCTAGTTGCTATCAGTGTTAAGGGCAACATTAGCACATTATTTTTATTTATTTATTTATTTCTTTTGATTTGGGTAAGTTTACCTAAGATTGTGTTATCTTTCTTAAACAAATTTGTTAGTTACCATCCTGAGGGAACAGTTTGATTTTACATGATTCCTTAACTTCCTTATAATACTATGCATAACTAGCTTGACATAGCAATAGAAGAATAATAACTTTTTGCCTGGGACATGCAGCTTTAGCCTCAGACTTTAACCACGATTTCATGTAGGAAGCCATCATGTGCTGACTGAAGACCCTTTTTACAAGGTTCTTAGTTTAAAATAAGTCTGGTTCGATAAATAAATTTGATCTTGTTAGTCGTAGGGCGGTTTCCTATTTTTATCAGATCCTACATGACAGATCACAGCCGAACACAATAGGACTTAAACATGCGTGGGCAGATGAGTTGAATGTAAATGTTTTACAAATGTTAAACAAATGTTTTTATTGTTTTTGTTTTTTAACTGATGTTTGAACTGTAATCACTATAAGTCTATGATCAGTTTCAACACATGGAAATCATGTCATGCAGTCATGCAGTAAACTTTATACATATTGGAAAAACATTCACAAATACATTGTTTTTCAGAGGCTTTTGAGATTTTGAGCTACTCTTGGACCAACTTTTCCTATCTTTTGCCAATCTGTATGAAAAAATGGCTGTTTTGTTGGTCTTGCGAGTGTTGAAAATGGGCGTTTTACCCACGTATGATTTGTGGATGGAACAAATGGCAACACACTACATTTGGAGAGACAGATTCTAATGATGATAGAGGAAGTGTATTCAGTACAATCTGGGATCCTGTACTGAATTGTTTTTTGTTTTTTTTGTTTTGTTTTTTTCAGGTAAAGACTAATGTGATGGAGCCAGTGTAAAGCACATTGCTGTGTATCCTTTTTGTTTTTTGGTTTGTTTGTTTTTTTAACTTTTTTTTCTGTATATACTTATGTATATATACTTTTGTAAAGCTTCTCTGTACTAAATCTAATTTGCCCGTGGCAAGGATGTGCTGTACTCTGTTGTTTTTTTCTTGCACCCAAATAAAATATTATTAAATATTATTAAAAGAGAAGTAGTAGTAGTAGAAGAAGAAGAAGAAGAAGAAGAAGAAGAAGAAGAAAGTCTAGTTGAAACATTAAAAACATGTGAAGTTAATGCAGCCAGCAAAATCAAAAGTTACTGGCAATAAATGAAATGTCTGCTTTTGTCTACATCTGTCTGAAATCAAAAACACATAAAGGATGTAGGACCGCCATCATCACAATATAGGTACGGAGAGGGGCAGGACTAAGCAAACAAACAAACAATCAATTCAGTCAGTCACTTTTAGTCAATTATTTCAATCTATATGTTTTTACGATAATATATGCAGGGACAATAAACTGGTTTCCACGCACACATTCATGCTGTCATCTCCACAAGAAGTAGAAAACTCTGTTCACTGGCCTCCATTACAGGTAACAGCTGTTGGCCTCTTTTCCCTGGGCCTGATTGCTCGCTAAGGTTCTCCATCCCAGTACATACAGATAGAAATATTCTCTGCCTCTCTGTCAGACACACACACAAATACACACATACATAGACGTAGAGTTAGCGAGGGAATTGACTGAGACCTCAGGGCTCAGAGCTGATGTGTGGGAGGCATATGGCGGAGTGGCCTAATGGAGTGCTTTTACAGTGTATTATAACCAAAGGGACCAGTGTTTCACAGACTGGCTCACATGGGCGGACCAGGTTAGTGTGACTATTGTATTCTGGTCCTTCCTTTGGGTGCAAACATACACAAGAGACATAGTAGGTGAGAACCTCCTGAGGTGCACCAACATCCCACTCAGGTCATGGTACATCTACTTGTAGCCAACTAAAAAAACAGTGTATGTTGAAAAAAAAACAGGTATCTTTTAAAGACTGTCAAAATTATTGATATCCGATCTTCCAAAAACATATTAAGATAGTGCCAATCCAACTTTGGATTTTGGTGGTAAATTACATGAAAATTTGAATAAATGCTCTTAATTTTTGTATTTGGCAGGTGACCATGGTATAAACAGGATAATGCTCTTGGAGATGTCAGTAATCAGGACTTAATGGATGATGGGGAGAACGATTGCCTCCAGAAGATGCTTGAGTCCGTACTTATATTATACAGAACAATGCTCTGAATGCAAGGGGGGACTCCAGCCTAAAAGCTGATGGTTGGCTTATTTGAAGTCAGTGAGCTTCTGAACTGCTTGGTTTGTCTAATTAGATTACAGACAGTCTGATTACCTCACCAGTTCATGCTTTTCTCCACCTCAGTTACCATTTGGTGGAGGCCCTGGGACGTCCATTGCCCTCTGAGTCATCTGTCTGACTGCTCTCACAAACAATGTAGAGCATGCTTTCCACAGGGGATGAAGCTGTACGTGTGTGCACTTTGTACTTGTGCGTTTGTCTGAGCGTTCTGGGTCTGCAATGGAAAATGACCTTTGGCATGATCTGTACAACACGGCTCCAAATCCCATAGTACAGCTGCTGAAAATCCGCTCTGTCTGTGCTGTGACATCCGCAACCACCTCAATGAATCATGCAGTTCACAAAAATGCTGGAAAACGCTCAACCCGCCACAGAACAACTGTAGCCACTTTACAAAGCCTCAGCTGCCCCTGGTGCTGGAACAGGGCTGGATATGTGACACCGAGTGGGACTGTCAGCAACAGAGAGCGTGTTTGCTGAGCTGTCCCAAACTCTACTGTTCAGCCTGAAATATTTACCACTGAGGCTTAGATTGCAGAGATGTGAGGAAAGTGCATCAAGTTGGGGTTAGATAGAGAGTCAAATCTCTGAGCAACAAAGGTTTCTCTTCCCTGACAGAACAGGCAATCGCAGAGATAAAAGCCCAGAGAAAACGGAAATAGGAACAGAGATATGATCAAGATGTGCAGCATCTACAAGTCCAATAATGCTAAACTCTTCTCTCACTATTATTACACCAACAGGATGAAGGTACTTTATTTTATCCAGGTCTCAACAACCTTATCATTTAAAAAATAAGCCAGGCTTGGAAAACAAGCAAGCCTGGAATTTCATAATTTTAGAGGCATTTTTGAGGGCGCAAAAGCAAAATACCCAGGCAGCAATGCAAATAAAATCAAATAAAGCAATGATTTTAAGTCCACAGAAATGATGCGATGAATTTAACTTGATGGTTTAGGATGATTTTATTTTCATTTTTCCTTTTTTTTTTAAAATACTGAGTACAGTGACACTGGAAGTTAGTTAGAGGTCAGTCTATATTATGACACTGCCTACTAAAGTGTGTGCCATATCTTGAAGTAAAGAGTTGATATCTTAAAATAATGAGTTATTATCTTAAAGGGTCTTCCTTTTTTCATCATATTGGTGGACTGCCATAGCCACTTGGATTATATAAAGGTAACAACAAACGTGGCATCTGGGGAATAAAGTTACGCTGCACGTGTGACACAAATACTACCATAATACCGTATACCCTGGTAAAATGTCAGGAGGGTATGAAGGTATGAGAAAATAGATATCTCCCAAGCATAAGACAGCACAACCAGAAACACAATAAACAGGAGATGTGTGTATATAAAGCAGATCTAGCTGTTTGTCACTGTTAACAGAGACTCCAGTCTGCAGTGTAAAACACAGAATTGTCAGGTAACAATGACAGTTTATATCACGTTGACACTTCTGTCCATATTCACACTCACTTTCTCACCTTCATCAGAATCTCAACAAAGACACAGGTGTCCAAAAACAATAATGAGAGGAAAGAAGGAGAGGAGAAAACAGCTAAATCACCTGGGGTAATGACTGCAGGGTATCAAGACCACTGTGCCTGCAAAGCATTTCTCTTTTTGAGGGGCTTCTGTGAAATTCCTGTGCTGCTTTTAAGTGTGGGTTCTCATGTTGAAATGTGTTGCTTACATCGGAGGAAAAACAGTCAGCAATATGATAGCCACTTCATTTTCTTACCTCCACAAACAGGAAGCAGGGGACAATGGAGCTGCTGCTCTTCACACCCGGCTTCTCCTCCACTGCCATCCCTCTCTCTGTTTCTGTGAACGTCCCTCTGTCCAGCTCTCTGTCTCCTTATCCTGAAGGAAAGAGGGTTAGTCGGGTTAGTCCACTAGCCACGCTGAGGTCAAGTCCAGAGTGTGAGATTAAGTAAAATCTAATCAGGACAAATGAGTCTTGGATAGCTCTCCTTGATGTCTTATCTTTCTTTCAGCACGACATGGCTGTTGTTTATTTTATTCAGCACACTGTTTCTCTGTGGTACCTTTTTATTGTCTATTTATATGATACATCCATGAATATTTAATATTCTCATTCTTAGCCCTGTGAGCTATGTACATTGTACAGTTTACTGGTGCAGTCATTGAAATTGCCTTAGTTATGTTAGTGTTGATGCATCAAAGCTGCCCTAGGTGTAAGAACAAAATTATTTGAATAAATTCTGACAACTGTGACACAATCTACCTCTGTGTTTGGTAAATGACTGTACCTGAGACTCAGTGCACTGTTATTAAATAAAATGCCAACCAAATAATAACACATATTTTGCTCTAAAATAAATCTGCATATGTAAATTATTACAGCGTACTACAGTTAATATTTCACAGGTTAAACAAATATTTGCACCATAGTGTAACAGTTCATTTATTAGTCCTCGCAAAACCAGTGGTGCTGGAACCTAAGTGAAGGTGATTTGCAGAGTTAGGTGGTGATGTACAGTAGCTAGCAAGCTAACTGGTAACATGCTAACAAGACTAGAACATCCTAGTGCCACAATGGCCACAATGGGTCTCAACAGACTGCTGCAACCTGCCTGATGATGTCAGTAGGCTAATATTCGAAAGCCTTGTCAGCTTACTGTCAAATGGTAACTGGCGAAGAAATGCATTATACAACTGTCCCAGAAGAACTCCATACAAAAAAGGAAAAACTGGGCTAAGTTTGATAATCAACCAAACACATTTTTTCAGTCTTTCACCTCAAACTGGGTGACTGGACAAAAAACAGATTATGAAAAAAGGTGGACTGGACATTGTTCTGATGGCCCATTATTCCAAATCCCCATTTGTCTGAAAAATGTCCAATTGGACAGTAAACTCATTTGTTTGATGGCTTGTTATCCCAAACACAAATGTGTATTGCTCTGACAATACACATTCCCTGCAGCTTTTAGTTAGGGAGCAGGGAGCAACAGGGACAAGCAGCAAAAGCTCAGGCAACAAGTTTCTCCTTGAGGTAACTATAGACGGGGTTAGTTGCAAGTAATACAGAGAATAAACAACAATAAAACTGTGTGGGCTTACTAACAACCATGGAGAAGAAATCCTACACATATAACAAATTGGAAAAGGTGTGTGATGTGCTAATAAAAACCTCTCAGGGGAAAATTATACAGTTTTTGAGTGAGAATGGTTGTAGACTGGAAGAATAGTAGTCAAAGGCCCAAGCAGCAGAGACTTGTATATGCATATCTATACACATATCTATGTGCGTATGTGTGATTTATTTCAATTAATTCAAGAGTGGCTGGAGTTCACTGCTCTTTAACGACCTGGATGAAAATTCTCATCATTTTATTTCAAGACTGGAAATTTGCAAAACCAAAAAATCGCTTTAAATGTTGTGATTTCAGCACCATGGACAGGGCCAGCAGTCACTAAACTTACAACTACAGCTGTGATACTAACCTCTCAGGGGAAAATTATACAGTTTTTGAGTGAGAATGGTTGTAGACTGGAAGAATAGTAGTCAAAGGCCCAAGCAGCAGAGACTTGTATATGCATATCTATACACATATCTATGTGCGTATGTGTGATTTATTTCAATTAATTCAAGAGTGGCTGGAGTTCACTGCTCTTTAACGACCTGGATGAAAATTCTCATCATTTTATTTCAAGACTGGAAATTTGCAAAACCAAAAAATCGCTTTAAATGTTGTGATTTCAGCACCATGGACAGGGCCAGCAGTCACTAAACTTACAACTACAGCTGTGATACTAAACTTGGGCTATCAGGGACCGGATAGAGAATATCCCTCCAACCATTTGCTAATTAACAATGAAAATAAATTAACTGGAAGGACAGATATGCCAGTTTTGTATGATGGGAAAATTAGGTTGTTAGTAAGAGAGTGAAGGTTGATGTTAGTGTGGCAACATGTCAGGCTGTGTGAAGTGCAGTAGGATCAGACTGTGAGCTATGCAGGGGAAGACAAGTATGAGCTGAAGAGGAGCAAAAACTCTGTAAAAATGTGTATTTCATACTAACTTAAACAGACTGTTCATTTGGTCCCTGGTACGATAGGTTTATAGTTTACATTTAGAAATCATTCCGACATTTCAGCGACTGCATGAAGACAAAGGTTCCAGCAGTTAATAAATGCTGTAAAGTATCTGATTTATCTGTCAATCCTTACACCAAATTAATTTAGTCATTAAGTCAATTAATTTTTAAATAAACAATTTCAAAGACTGATGAGCTATGAGCACTATAATGCTTATTTGTTTTATTAGATAAACGTTATTTTTTTTATGTTTATTAACTGATCTGAAGCAGCAGGATAAACACAAGTGTTACAAATTATGCTAATTAAGGTTCCATTCCATTTTGTGCAGCAGAGCTTTTCCAGTGACTCATCATTCATAAAAGCAGAACAATGACCCTGTTTGATCTGAAGGAACTGAACCTTACTTAGTATCATTAATACCTGTTTTTATCGTACTATCTCCTGTCAAAATGGCTGCTGTGAAAAAGGTTAATGGACCTTTGGAGCAATGGCCATTTGCTTTGGGATAACAGGCTGACAGAAAAATAGGCTTTCGTCCCAATGGGGCATTTTCTGACAGCGACGTCTATTGTAACTTTTGTAACTGTGTAATGCTAGCTCAGCTCTCCAGTCTGTCACAAGACCATCACATTGCAGTCACATTGAATTGAAACTGTCTAACCTGACCTCACTAACCGTACCAATTTCAAAATTGATTAGGATTTAACAATTCCTGCAGTCTGAGCCCAAACAAATACAGTACAGAGACAGTTTATTTAAGAGATGTATGGTATATTGTGCATGTATTTGGTGACCAGTCATTAACATCGGAACATATCGCATATTTCATCAATGGTACTAAAACTGAGGAATGGGAAAAACGAGTGGACAAGAAGAAAAGGTTCAAAAATGGCTTTAAAAACACGCCACAGCAACATGACCTGTAACTGCAAACTGGTGAATGTGACAAGTTCTCCTAAATGACTCGTATCTGTTCATGCAAGTAGTTCTTCCATAAGGCCCAATATTTTTCTTGGTCAATGTTTAACCCCACTGATTAATAAATTGTGCTCTATTTTGACTTTTTCTGAATGGTGTTTACTTTTAGTGGGCTAGTCTAAATTAAAATTTGTGTTTTATCAACGTTTCCCTTTGCTTCCAGTTAAACTAACCATGGCGCAATCAAGCAGACATGGAATCTTCTCATCTTACACTCCACCAGAAAACGAAAAACCCTAAACCTAAAGCCCACAAAAATACAACTATGCCTCACTGTGTGTTCACATGAAATGGAAGAAAAATAAGAAGACAAGAGTAGACAAACAGATAAAAACAGACAAAGGACAGAGGCTTCAACACTGTACTACCGAGGACAAAAGGGAAGACGTGCCAGCAGCATGTACTGTGTGATGCTTGTTGTCACACTTTGCAAACAATTTCAAAAGTGAGTAGGAGTGTTCGGCTAGAGTTAGTGCTGGTCTTCAGGTTTATATCCATCACACTGCACACTGAACTTAGAGCACAAATTCTGTTTTCAGAGCCTTGACATGGACTCTTAAGGATTCTTACCCTCTTCCAAAGTCAAATTCAAGCACTTTTCAAGAATTTTTAAGCTTTTCCAACATCTTGTAGCTGTGGTAAATTACATATTTCAATACATCTACTCAAAATGTATATTGAACTTTATTAATTCAGATGTTATTGTGTTTTAAACGACAAAAAATATGTTTCATGAAAGAATTCTGCAGAAAGGTCACATGTCTGTAAGTAGACTTGGCATCCTATCCCATCTATACCACCACCATGGGATGGGAAGGGAAGGGAAGGAGGCAAGATGAGAGGGAGAGAAGGATTTTTTTGTTTCCCAGAAGTTGTCAGGTTGACCTCCATTCTGCTGGTGAGTGGTGTGTTGTGTGCTAGAGAGCTTTCTTCCTCCTAATTCCTTCTACGCTGGTGGAAAGAATAGGCCTGAGGGATGAATAAGGCATGAAGCCAAGCTCTTAGCAGCCCTCAGAACAACGCAATGTGCCAACCAAGACTGCTTTTAGAAAGGGTTGGTTGGACTCTGTGTGTGTGCATGTGCACAATGCGTGTGTGAGACTTGTCCAAAAAAAAAAAAAAAAAAAGTGGTAGCTGTCAGGGTGAACAAGCAGCAGCCCCAGGTAACGGAAACCAACGCTGAGAAAAAGAGAAACAGAGAGACAGAGGGAGGAATTGTTCCTGTTTCTTCTCCACTAGGGGCTGATGGGAAGTGTTACTTTGTGTTTCATTCCCTCAGTGGGAGGTAGCACAAAGAGACTCCCTCCCACAGTTTGGGCCACCGGCTGAGAAAGTACACGCATGTGAGTTGGTGGTAGCAGATCTCCTAAAGATCAAACTGTGTTTCGGGAGAAACCACTCAAGTGGCCACAGATGAGGCAGAGAAGCTTTTGATGATAATGATAATGTTAAGTGGGACACAGAGTACGGGACGATTTCACTTAAAGAATGGGAATTATGTAGCTTGTTACATTTCCCATTGGTGTACGCAAACTCCTGAGCTGTCCCACGCATATTTGGTGTTGGTGAATTTTTCGCAGAAGCTTTCTCTACGTGCTGATTTGGGTGACAAGTTTGCAGCTTAAATAGTAGGAAAGAAAATTGGCCTCTGAAACTGAGCTAGAGACTTACACAGATCATGTGACTATCCTTGTATTAACGACATTAAAGGGAAACTTTGCCACTTTTCACGCGACTGATGGTACATGTCATAAAATGAATTCAGTGTGTGCCATATTGACCAAGAAAACTGGGTTATTCTCATCAACAAGCTGTGCAAAAGTGCCTACATATACCAGGATGCAATGCGGGCGAGCTTTTGAATCATATGCCCATGTTACCATGTTCTCATCATCCATATTATCTAATATTAGGTACTGAAAGGCAGCGCCAATACAGCACCAATTCAATCTGAACATATTGGACCAAATCACAATGCAGATTATGATGCCTCATTTTGGTACCACACACCTGGTCAGACGTTACAGATGCATTAACCAGCGTGCCTTATCAACATCCTGTTAGCTAGTAGCTCCTGCAAACACGTTAGAAATAGAAAACTAAATGATCTAAATTGGGGCTGTATTTCACTTGAAAAGGTTCCACCACCAGACAGGATGTGCAACAAATTGTGAAATAACCAAACAATTGTGTGTAAAGTGGGAAATCATCTGCCAACACACAGAGATACACCTAGAAGTGGAGGGATGCACCATGCTCAACTGCTGGTGTGACTCCAGACCCTGGAGATGGGACATGCAAATACTAGATGCTACACATCATAATAACTTAAAATTTATATTTATGATAAGGAGACCTTTGGTGATGATGACTACAGGATAGCAAATATGACAATATTTCTTTGTAGTTTGTAGAATACCAACAATACCAATTAAAAAATTGTTATGCTGTTATTAGTACTGTAGCTGTTGTTTAGTGTTAAGTTAATGTATTGGATTAGGTTTCATTTATTATTTAAATTTGTTACATAAATTTAAATGTTTTGTATTTATTTATTCATTTAAGTAAACTGTACAATGCTAATAGTTAATAAATTATTCAATGTCAAGACAAAATTCCCTTAGGAATGAAAAAAAGCATTTCTTTCACACTATTTCATTTTGTGCTTCTTTTTTTTAAAGTATTGGTTCAAGCAACATTTCATTTTAGCACCAGTATTGGGAAAACCCCCAAACAATAACCCTAATAATGTCACTAAGAAAGATGTTACTGCCAAACAGGCTCTAAACTGCTCAGATTTGTGTGCATGTCTTTGTATAGTGGAAAAAAGAGGCAGTCCAGCTGGTATTGATCTGATTACTGGGGGCCAAGTGAAAGGGGGGGCTAATCTGATAGTCCATCTATCAATCAGAGAAAACCAAATCAACCTGTCAACACAGGCAGAGACGGGTACATGGACAGATGTGTGTCACATGAAGGAGGAAACAAAGAAAGACCAGAGCCGGGGACAAGAGCCAAGGAGAAAATTACACACATACACAACACACCAATCAGAATAAAAACATGAGGGAACTGAAATCAAAATGGAGGAGATGAGAAGAGCAAAGCAAGCTGCAGAGGGGAAAGTTGAATGCATACACACACACAAACACACACACACACGTCGTGGAGAGCAGGACATCTCCGGCTGCTCTGAGGACTCCAGTCAAAGGGTAGAGACCCAGCCAGCCATATGTCCTCTCTCTTGCCTCTCTCTTGCCTCTGCAGTCCACCACCCTGCCCCAGGACATACAGTACACACGCCTGTGCATGTGAGCACACACATACACACACAAAGGCAAACTGGACACAGCAGTCTGTATTATGCTTGATTTTACAGTCATCCCAGCCTTGCCAAACAATGTTCTTGCAGAGTATAATATCACATTATTCTTTTATGCATAAGTCCACATTCGTGCAGCAGTAACATAGGAGAAGGTGCAGCAGCAATGCAGCGTTAAAATGCCAACTGTCAGTCAGCCATTCTTCCATTTCTGTGTGCAAAATCCAGAGAGATAACTCTGCCATAACCTAAATATTCAAGACTATGACTGCAGAACATTTTCCAGAGTGGAGCAGTGATGGAAATAGTCTCCCCCTCTTTTTTTTTTTTTTTCTTGACCATTTACCTGCAGCCCAGAGCTGTCACTGTCGATCTGAGCAAAGCCTCACATCCCTCAGCTCTCATGTAGCTTTGGATTCTTTTATTTTTAGTGTGAGTGTGTGCCCAATTTTGCCTGCCATTGTCACATCTTTCAACTCCAAGCTGTATCACACTCACACATGTATTCCACAAGTACATGCAGCAGAGGAAGCCATTCGTCTCGTGCACACGCCGGCTACAACCACGGACAATACACCTAACCTGACATCTGAGTTGAGTCACAAACAAACAAACATCCCACACCTCTGCCTATAAGGTATTCCCTCCCTACTATTAATAGAGCAAAGTCAAGGGGGAGAGTAAAACCGTAATAGGATTTACCCAGTGCCGGATAATTAGAGCTTCTGTTTGGGGAATACCACCGCAAACACAGAATACCACAGAGAGACACTCCCCCCCAACACAGCACACACACACATACACGCCCACAGGCACATTCAAAGACCTGGGGAAGAAGCAGATAACAAGAGATTCACTTAAAGCGCAGAAAATGCAAAACAGTGACTTCCACAACATGACTGCTCTGTGCTGGCACCCCAGGCAGACCGGCTGTTCAAATCACATGGAGGAGAGGAGAGGAGAGGAAAACCTGCCGTCCATTCATCCCTCCCTCCCTCCTTACCTTGGATACCTCGTCGCCAAAGCTGACGGTTGCCGTGGCACCAGATTCCTATGCGGTGGCCATGTCAGATCAGATGATGGTAAAGTGGTGTGAAAATCTCCTTCCACCCAGCTGTCTGTCTCTCCTCTCTTCCTCTTCTCTTGCCTCTGCTCTCCCCTGCTTCCTCCTGCTCCACAGTGAAGCGTGAGAGACGGCAGCAGCAGCAGCAGCAGCAGCGTCTGTGTCTCCAAATCTTCCACACATACAGTACACACACACTCACACACACACACACACTCACCCTCCTTTTAATTAGCTTGTTCCAACAACCAGTGATGACTAATAAATTAAGTGGCTGAAATTACCTCCTGTGCAGTGCACGGTCCAATGAGGAGACACGGAGGAGAGGAGGAGAGGGCAAGAACATGTGTGTGAGGGAGTAAGAGTGTGTGAGAGCGAAAGAGGGAGGGAGAGAGGGAGGGCATGCATTATGTGTGTCAGCTCATTTGTATTCAAAGCTTGTTTTCCCCTCTCCATCCCTCCCCTTCTCTCTCCCTCTGTCCATCTCTCCCCTTATCTCCCACCATCCATCCATTCCTCCCTCTCTCCTCTGTCCCTCCATCCCCCTTTTCCTCTCCTCCTCTTCGTGAATGGACATAGAGGACATGAACCTGACCCATACACTGCAGACTATGGAAAAAAGAAGGCTGCATGTGCGTGGACATGAATTACTCATGTTGTGGGGGCATAAATTTGTGGGGGACAAAATGCAAGTCTCCATAACGTAAATCATTAAATTTTAGGGTGAAGACTTGGGTTAGGGTAACGTTAAGTCTAGGTTAAAGGATACATCTGTAATATATTTAAAGGAAGTGTATGTTAATGATTCGCAAGAAATCCTTTATAATCTTTTAGAGGGGGAAGATTTTTATAACAGTTAAATTCAGCAATATGTTAATGAAGTCTGGTAGGCAGTCACTCTAACTCAAGCGCCAGAGAGTGTATTTTCATAGCAGTTTGCTTTTGTTTTCATTATAACAAGCTTAACTTTACATTGACAGACAATTGTCAGTACTAAAAAGTCGATCACCTTACAGTGAAGGACTTGTAGTCACTTGTTAGTGTCATATTACAATGTTGAGCATGTCTTGCACTCCTGCAGTGTTCCTGCAGCCTGCAGAGCTTCCCCAAGTCTGGGGAGGCGGAGGCACGGGGGAAACATCTTGCTTCAACCATTTAGTATATCGTATAGACAGTAATATACAGTCTATGGCTCTAACTTGCTACAGGAAGTCATTTTTGCATGAGAAATTGCTACATATAGCTGCTTTAAGGTTAGGGTAAGGATTAGGGTTAGGTAAATAGTCGCTGTGGTAAGGGTTAGGGTAAGCCTCCAGGAAATGAATGTAAGACAATGTAATGTCCTCTGAAGTGACAGAAACATGACACTCTCTGTCTCTGTCTCTCTCTCCCTCTGTGTGTGTGCATGTAAGGCTGCTTGGCTGCCTACCTCCACCTCAGCACTCTGGATGTGGGATAATGATACACAGTTATTGATCTAGCTCTCCAGGAGCACATGTAACATCACAGGTCAGAGCTGGTAACAGAGAGTGGAGAGGTTGACCAGTCTGACTGGACAGCATGTGCGTGTGTGTCAGTGTTAAAGGTGACTGAGAGTCTGGAGTTATGCAGGAATCAACTAGAGCTGAAAGAGACAGAATTTGCTATTAAAATCACCATCATCCTGCTATTTCAAACTTCTCTATAGAGGGTCGAGGCAATGCAATACTGACAGCTGCAGAGAGGAGACCACTGCCTATAGCAGTGATGACAAGACCACGAGGAGGTTGCAGTGAATTTATATTGGATGAAAGCTTTTTAGTCAAACAAGCAGCACAGCTCTAAGGACGGCAGAGTCGACTTTTTGTCTATCACCACCATGAGGTGGTTAGGCATTCACGTTTCTCTCAGGATGACCTGTAATAACTTTGGTGATTACTTAGCTTTTCAGCTAGCACCATCATCAGGTCAACATTTTAATTTGTCCAGTACAGCATGTAATTTCCTGTAAATACAAATTTTTACAATTTGCATGGATTAAATAAACCATCTTCATGCTGGTAGGCAGATTTTGGATGAATTTTGGACTTTTGGACAGAGCCAGGCAAAATTTCGACCTATTAACAGTGTTTATGCTAGGCTAAGCTAACATAGTCTAAAAACATGAGTGATCTTCTCATTTTGCAGATGACAAGACAGCAAATAAAGGTATTTCCCAAAAAGTGAAATTATTCTTTTAATCTTAAAAAGAGAGAGATGCTTTATACCAGCTCTATGTATGTAAGTCTACATAGTTTTTAAATAATACACTCCTTAACTTTGATCTTTAACCAAATCACAGAATTTCCTTTCATGTAACCTCAAGTCACCGTACAAGTCAAGACAATGAAAAATAACCTGAAAAATCAGAGCAAAACGTGCCTTATTTAAAATACAAAGTCAGATCCGATTACCTTTAGCAAGACAGCTTGATCAGAAACAGGTTGTTTGATCTACTTCCTCACCAGCACACTGTATTATCCTCTTCTATAATGCACATATTAACAGGAGGACAGGTGCACTCCTGCAGCTCAGAGAGACCCAGAGGTGCTAAATGAATCAAGAGGTTAACCTCAGGCATTTCTGTTGGCCAGGCTGCTGGTGGCTTCTGCCTTGCCCACTCTTCATTAATATAGCATTACCTCAGAGACATTAGTAGCCACTAGCCCTTTTTTATGTGCACACAGCTACTGATCTATATTTTATGAATGACAATACATCAAGAAGGAAGCAAAGAACACCGATAACAGCCACTGACTTATAGTCTTGTTGTGGTGAAATAGTTCACATGGTTAGCAATCTCAATGTGGAAAAACATCAAAAGAGGAAAAACTGATCAAATCCACATAGCTTGAATGTAAAAACTAACTAATGATCTCCCAAATTCAGAATCCTTTCAAAAAAGAATCAAATCAAATGTTTTTTTGGGCCTTGTTCCATAATAATCTGTCACTGAAATTAATCGCCATTCCCTGTCAGTCCTTCCAAATCACCACCTCACTAGGTCCCACTAGGTCCCCTCCTCCAATGCTGACTGTGCTGTCCTGGCTCGTTTGGGTCTCAGTGGGACTGTCATGGTGGGAGATGAGATATGGCCAGAGCATCGTGGAAATGAGAAATCTGCCTGTTATGGGGCTGTTATGGTTTACAACACATTGGATGCCTGTCCCATGGGTCTACTCTCCTCCCGGCCTTATACCATGCTTCATCTCTCTGTCCATCCCCCTCTCTGGCTGCTAGCATCATCCTCGAGCCTACAATGGAAACCCCCCAAACTCCTGAACGTCCTTGAATGGTGGAAAGAGAAAACTGAGAGCGAGGGATACAGAAGGATGTAGTTGGACAAAAGAACGAGAAAGAAAGGACAATAGAAAAAGGTTGGCTCTTGCTTTTTTTGCTTGATGTGTGAAAGAAAGAAATTCAGCCGATAGGATGCAAGTTATATACTGTATGCATTAACACATTTACTCATTCATGCACATTGCACAACCATGAATCCAATAATGCTCGTAAACTACTGCATGCATGCATGCATGAAAACAAGCATCCATAGGACCTTTGGTTCAGTTGGATGCCTTCCTTTACATCTACTGCATACTGCCACTCTACATGACATGCCTCATGTAAATAATTCACAGGATCAATTCAGCAGAAACTCAAATAAGCTATTCACAATTTAAAAAATGCTTTGAAGCTGAGTAAAAGTAGACAAAAGTAACCCATTGCCCCCCAAAATGAACACATTTGTTTCATTGAATTAATGAAGATATAAATTGTATAAATTAATAATGTTCAAATGATTGAACCAATGTCAAGTTTGGGCAAGCATTTGTACTACTATCACTTGTATTAGCAGCATCTGAACATTTCATTTATCCATTACTTTTATCTCAGTATTTCAGCTGCTTCTAATTTAGCTATCTATTTCAGACATTTGTGCATTACAATTTAGGCTTCTCTGCTCACGTGCTAGTTCGTTTTCACACAGTCTCATTTGCAGCACATGGTGTTTAGGTGTTGCAGCTGACAATCTGAGGACATTTATTATTAGTTCAAAACTAATAAGCTTTTTCTTGTGGGCTTATATCAATAGGCAAACATAATTATAGTAAATAAACAAACTTTTAAAGACCACAGCTTGCGTTACACCAAAAAAATGCATTGTACTGTTATGGAATAAGACCATTTCTGTGGACAATGCAGGTTCTGGTGTTTTTCTGTTTCTTTCAGAAACTTGTTATATTTTGCATTTATTACAATTAATATATTCCATTTTGTATAGCTAAAACCAGGAGGAGCTTTCTTCTCTTGAGTTGTTTAGTTTTCTTTCTTTCTTTTTTTGTTTTGTGGCAACAATTTATGTGAATGAGTTTTACTGTATATTATATGAATGTATATGAATGTAAAAGATTTTCATGGGTTTCATTATGTGATTTTTTAAAGTAAAATATTTTGGAAAATAAACATGAGGATATTTATTTCTAGTAATTATATAGAAATAATTAAATTTTTTGTTTCCAAATACGGATTCACTACTTTAAAAGGAATAGTTCAACATTTCCTTGGTTTATTGCTGAGAGTTAGATAAGATCTGTTTACAGTAAATATGAAGCTACTGCCAGCTCTCTAATTTCACACATTTTATGTAATTGGTTTAATCTGTACAAAAACTAAAACTACACACACAACATTAGATACATGAACGGTTCCGACAAAATGGGGCTCATGAGCACACAACCTTAATATCCATTTTCAAGCCCATCACATAAACACACCTTACGCAGATTACACATATTACCCACCTATTACCACCATCACAGCTCTCCAAACACAACCCCCCACAGCACACACACACACACACACACACACACGCCCCTGTATCATAATGCCGAGAGCTCCAGCTGTGGTCTGCTGGGGCAAATCATTAATCAGCTCGACAACAAAGGACCACATTCCTACACTATCCTCTCTTCTTTGTCTGGACCTCCCACTTGATCCTTTGCTAATTTTGCCAGTTTAACACACAATAAAGCTCTTATTTTTGATTATTCTCAAACCAGATCATCCCCATTACATCATGCCTATCTGTATTAATACTGAGTGTTGCTTATGCAGCACTTTTAGTCTCTAAATATGAGTCCATATGTTCATATTCAACAAAGTGACAGATGCTGACACCAAAATTTCAGTTTAAATAGAACTGGGTTGTCTTAAAAAAGTATTTAGCGCCTGTTAGATTGTTTGTAAAAGTATATAGAAGCCTCAATGGATTTCTGACCTTTGTAGCAGCTCAAGTGTCAACGCATAAAATACCTTTTGTGGATTCCTCACAAGTCTCATTTAATTCATGTCAGCTACTTCTTTTCATGAGTTCTTTTCATGACACAGTCTTCTGTCTCAGGTCTACGTTTTATCTGTGCTGCTTCATTCTAGTCATAAGGAATTTCGTGTTATCTTGGAAAATGCCATTACTGACAGACCACGAACAAAACAGCATGAGGGCAAGCTTCTGCAAATATCAAGGGGGGCCTACGGCAGGTGTTTCCCTCTTTCACGGTGATTGGAAAATAAATTCTATCTCATGTGATTTGATTTCCTGAGCTGCAGTTGGCTATTATCACCCCCAACCCTTCACATGGGATCCAGTGGAGTGGTCCCTTGGTCCTGTAGGCTTGCTGTAAACCCCTCAGGCACAGAGGGAAATGATGCATGTCATTGTGAACACACCAGATGGGGTCCTGAAGCAGAGAACAAGGAGGTAGAGCAGCAATCTTTTCATAATGAGATGTAAATGGAGGCGACTCCAGGCTGGGGATGGTGACGGGGAGGCTCATTTCAGTGCATGACAGTGCAAAGTAATGTAAGTGACAGGTAGCAAACCTGCATGAAAATAAATCACATTTGTCAAATTAGGCTGAGGACACAGGACTTCTTAGGCTGGGAGTATTATTAGAAAGCCACCAGCCAACAGCAAAATGTCTAAAATCAATGTTTTTACAATAACAACAGATCAAATGACTATTTGTAATGTGAAAGGGGTCCCACGCAGAAATGAAGCCACAAATTATCACCTGACTTTGTTGTTCCACTCAGCTTTACAGAGCTTTACTAGCATCTCTGACTGCTTTAATTTTGGGGAAAATGGCAGAAATGAAATATAATATTCATATTATATCATATGTAACTTATAATTAAGTACTTATAAGTTGTTACCTCGCAATGAGCCCTTTATAACTACAGACACATAATGCCATGTATAACAGGCATTACCACTCAGCCTCGCTTACAATTTATCTCATTGGTCGCTCACAGTATTGCAGTGAAAAATTACCCTGCAGCCCAAATTTCCCCCATAAGCCACCATTGTAAAAGAGACTGTTGTAAAACTGTAAAACTGTTGACAGAGCTCCCCGAACTGCAAACAAGCTCAATTATGAATTTTTGATACATGGAGGTTATATATTTGTAAAACTTTCCTACAGCCAAGAAAAGCGATTTTAAATGTATAACATCATCACAATGTAAAGTCTGTGGTCCAGGTGGGAACTTGCAGGCATGGCCTGTGGGAGAAACACTACTATGCGTGTTCAGTGGGCCACATACCAAAGAAGTAAAAATGGAAGCTAGCGTATGTGCCAGGCAAGCAATTTTTATTGGACTTAATGGCCGCCATGTGTGCTTTTCTAAATAGTACACCCATGTATGCTTTTTCAGGCAGGCTGTCATGTTGCACCGCCATGTTTCTACAGTAGAACTAGAGGGGACAAACCAAGCATGCAATATGCAAACTCACTGCTAAACGCCACTAGCTAAATTCTAAACATTGGCACTTTAAACTTCATTGTTTTGCTCCAGCAGCATTTTTGGAAGCAACTGCCAGCAGTTTTCAGAGAAAAATCTCTAAAACCCACTACTTACACAACACCAAAAAAATCAGACAAGGTTAGTGACTAGTTTGCAATGATACAAAAAAGTACAAAAGTACCTTTACTTAAGTACTAAGCTAATTTACTAGGGATGTAAGAAAATACAGATACACTTGAGTATCGTGATATTATGTTTTGTGATGCAGTATCGATTCTCAATATACTGTATTTTGGTACACACAATCTATTATCTATCTTTGCTGTTCTGATTTCATAAAAACTTTTTTTAAAACTCAGATTTCATAGATATTGTGGTGTGTTCTTTGTACTATGACAGTTTTTTCTAAGATTTGATGAAAAAAAGCAATATATCACCTTTCTTACCAGTATTGCAATATATTGAATCATACCCCGTATTGTAAAACAGCGTAATGGCTGTGCAGCACTTTTCTTTAAATGGCAGTTTATTTGCAGTGAGCAACGTGATCCTGTAGCCTAAAAAAAGAGACGCAGTGAAGCTTTATGTCTGGGGTGTGACAGTGTTTTTTTAGCTGCTAGCCAACCAAGAAGTCCAGCAGGTCTCATTTGAAGATGTTCAAGAAGTTTTCATTTTTGTTTGTTTTGAGTGACACTATTATAACTATGCTACTGACAGTCATTATAAGAAATGCTCTAAAAAGTAATGTTAGTTTCTAAGTCATTATTTTGAGGTTTGTCATTATTTAACTCAATATTTTAAAATCATCATTGTAAGAAAGTTTTTCATTATTCTGAAGGACCAACTAAATATTTTGAGAAAGTTTCTCATTATTTTGAGATTACTACGTCAGTATTTTAAGAAAGTATGTCATTATAATGATAAACAAAGCCTTAATTAAGGCTTAATAAAGGGATCTTCTTTTTTCATCACACTGGTATAAATGGATTAGAGTTCAGCCATGATTAAATAAAAAGAAAAAAGTCTGTTCATTACATGTGCTGTCATTTGTGTGTAACAGCATACCTGCAGAGAGTTATTGGGGTGTTTGTTGTTCTTCCTGCTGGTTTGGAGTTTGTCATCCAGAGAGCAAACCGTGAGGTGAACGGTTCTGCTGTTTCAGCGTTGCACCACAGTGTCCATGTCCACTTTGGAACCGACAGATACCTGGTGAACTGCTGCAGGACGCTGCTGTGACAGAAGTCTGCAGCGCCACCACCTGGTCTGCTCCGGTTACACACACAAACCAGGCTGAAGTCACTCCCACCTCTCTGTGAACTTTCGGTCACTTTGGGCTTCCTGAGCTGTCCTTAAAAAAGTCACGCAGCGCACAGTAACACCTGCAATACTCCATGCACAGATTTATGAGTGCACAGTGAGCTCATGCAGTCTGTTTGCAACCCGATTCACTTTGTAAAAATTCAGTATTTTATATTTAGCTGCTGTGAACTCTACCACCTGCAAGTCGAGAAAGGTAAGACGCTTTATTTGTTATTGCTTAACAACCAATTATTTTGTGAACTCTCCGACAAGGTGTCGTTAGAAATCACTAATACTTCCACAAACAAGCACAGATAAATATTTACTCCAACGAATACTTGCCTGAGAGAAATGAATGGAGGAAACAAAATTAGATATTTCTATTTTTACCTGAAGAGCTATTTATCCGTCGTTGGGTGAGTTGCTGCGTTTTGGAGATACTCTTGAATATAATGGGACTAAATGGCATTCAGCTTGTGGTGAAAAATATGTGTCCCCAAAATCATGACCCAAACTCAAAATAATCCACAGACCTTGTCTTGAGTAGATTCATATAGGACCTACTTTTCATCTAGTAGAAATAAATCAGTTCTAGTAGATTCTGTAAAATATTCAGCTTTCAGCAAGTGTTAACCATTTTTGAAGGACACTGCAAAAAATGTATGTTGATATATAAGCTCTCTATTCTGTATATTATACTCTGTATAAAGAATATCAGTCAGTATATGAATATTGGAATTCTTATACTCCCTAATATTGGTATCGGCATGGGTCCCAAAAATCCAATGTCAATCAGACTCTAGTAGACAGAAAGTAGTCCCTACACTAAACTGCTAGACAACAGTGTCTGTGGATTATCTTGAGTAAATGAGTCGTGATGTCTGGAAATAGATATTGCTGATATATTTTTTGGTGCTTTGAGCACCACAAGCCAATTGCCATTTAGTCCCATTATATTCTAGAGAAGGCAGACATCTCTACATCCCCCAGCTCACACCAAAAGAGTGTAGACGGATAAACAGCATTACAGGCCAGAGGAAAAATATGTATTTTTCATTTTGGGAAGAACTGTCCTTTTAGGTTTTGGGGACAGATATGGCATGCAAGAATATCCTGTCAAAAATGAAAGGAATAAATGTGCAATGAGGTCCCTTGAATATTTCTGATATGCTTGTACAAAGACTGTTGGTGCAAATAAAATTACATTCTGCATCTAAATTAGCTGTTTTATATGCAGTTCAGACCACACAGTAAACAACAAGTCATTCATGGGTGACTTACTGTCCAATGCATCCCCACCAGTCGACTCCCCTCTAACAACAAAGACCTCCGTCCATGGCAGCAGACAGAGTTAATATGACCCAACTGTTAAGGAGACAAATTGCTGTGGGACACTCTGTCTGTCACCCAAGGCGCAAGGAGTCCATTTAGTCCGGTTGCTTTTATTAATGGTGGTGGCTGCAGTCCAGGCACACCACCGCCGCCACCGCAGCCACCACCACCTATCAGCATCACTGTCATCATCCTCATCACTGCTGCCACCAATTTGGCCCCAGCTCTCTGTAACTCCAGATATGTGCCGTTCCTGCTGACAATGTCTGTCATCCAACTGCTTTCTCCTCTGCTGTCTGTGGGAATAAACAGCCAGTGTGATGAATATTGTAGGCTCATTTCCACCAGATTATGTTTGGCAGGTATTAATTGCTTAAAACGTGTTACTCATACTGTCAGGCATTGATCAACAGAAATGTCTGTACCGTAGTTTTTCTTTTTTTCAAACAAACAAATCTGTCATTTGCAATTCTGTCAAAGATAAAATGAAATGCTGCCTTTTTTCCCAAGCTAAAATTTCTTACCTGTGCTTTTAATGAATGAAATATTTAAATATTACAGTGGTGGAAGTATTCTGTTACATTATAGTGTTTCTCCTGCCATTGTTGCAGCATGTGGCCCACCCTACGTTATCCCCAGCCACACTTGAAAGAAACAAAATATTTTAATTTATGATGAGAATTCTTAACATTCCAATGTCTTTGTTCAGAGACTTTTATTTTGAAAGTACGCACTTGTTTCCTTCCGCGCTGTTTCTCTCCTTTCTGTTATGTTTCTGCCTTCTTTGTGGGTTAGAAGCCACAGACGACCACGAAATATAACGTCAAAAATCCTCCTCCGTCCTCCTGCTTAATTTTAACTGGCCAGCGTATTACTCACTGTAACTTTGTCTGGTAAAATGCAATCAAAGGGTTGTTTCATCTGATTTCAGATTCTGATTAGACATATTCTCTTTCATGGTCTTCCTTTGTTATGTGGGTCATCTAGAGGCATCAGTATTAAATTGAGATGGTTTCATAACCAGTTAACTGCTTGTAATAGCTTTAAATATTTTTGTCTTGGCTGAGATAAACCAAAGCTAGCTTGTTAAAGAACCGTATTACTTTGTCAGTCTAAACACCTCACCAATCAAGGTTGGCAGTGTCATCTTCAAATCATACAATGCACGAAGATGAGGTCCTGCTTGGTAATGCAGTGTAAGGGAACCAAATATTTATCTTCCTAAATGAGCTGTAGGCTAGACAAAGGAAGTGCGTGTGCTGATGCATTTGGCTAAATGTGTTTATGTGTCTGCATGTTGGAGCGGTCTGCAGGCATCTGAGAGAGAGAGACGGAGTTAAATCTGCAGCACACTGAGGGCCTGACAGTGTTACAAGCATCCAGATTGGCGCCCAAGGCTGCCGAGACTCACTATAAGACACCCACATGCTGAAGCGGAGCGCCTCATTAGGTAGGACACGCAGCGGTGGGGGCGGAGGACAGAGAGAGGATGGGTGGGAGAAGGAGAGAGATGAAGGCAGTAGTTCTTCACACTCCATCTGGACGGAATCTTTAAAAACGCTCCTGCGGTGTCGGGACTTTACACGGGCAGTTCAAAGTGCTGGTGACACGGACAGGCGGGGTGGAGGGTTGTAGGTCACCATGAAATCCTCTGAACGGGCATCTTACAGAAAATGAAGCAGGATCTGAACCATCAGACTTGAACTGCTTACAGCTGGCCTCACCGCTTTGCACCGCTTTGCTCTGATGTGTTATTTTCCCAGGTTGAGCAAGCAGACACAAAGACAGATCACTTTTTATGGATGCTTTTGCATTAAGCACTAACCTGAACCGCCCCACCCCCACCTATTTCTTTTCCATGCCAGCTAAAACTTACAGGCTCTCCATGTCCATCATGTGGGTTGAAACAGTTCAAGAAGATGCAGGCTGACAAGCTGAAAAAAGAGCCAAGTACTGTAGGGGCCTGCAGCACACGATGAGCTGTCAGTTTACGACCTGTGAATCAGCTCTGCAACATGACGGATGGGCACTGCTGTGACACAAAACCTCTGCCCTGATTTTGTGGTTTGGTTTACTTGCAGATAAGAAAGCCATCGTTTTTTAGACTCATTACAGATCAACAAACACTGCCATTCACAGTCTCACACACTCAATCTCCTACTTGTCACAATCATATATCTACCTCTTTCTTTGTCTCTTACTCTGCATTATTTATGAGGCTCTCTGTCCCACAGACCCATTACTCTCTCATCAGGTGACCCAGTTATGAGGGGGGAGCCTGCAATGCGGATATGGTCAGTGGGGGGCTCATAAATCAACATTTATGGAAACACTGTCCACTCATTAAGATGTTGAATGTGCAATCAGAGCCCACTCTAGTTCAGAGGTGAAGATGATGTACTACAGTAATGCTATTTTAGTGACATAGCTCTGGAAATTAAGGTCAGAATCAACGATTGCACCCAGATTTCTGACGTGTGGTATTTTGCAGGAGCAGACAAGGTCTGTTTCCACCACAAATGCCCAGAACCTCTTGCCCCATGGACTTCTTTTCAAGGAACTAAATTGTTCCTGCTTCCTATTGTTGTCTGTTTCCACTACGGTCTAAAGACCCACGAAGATTACAGAAAATTGTCATCCTTTCACAGAGGATGAGATCAACTGTGTCGAACTCTGCTCTCTAATCCAATAATACTAACATTTAAACATCATCATTGTCAGTATTTACTTGTAGATTATTGATCACCTTGAGAGGAGCTGCACAGAATCCTGACCAGAATGAATCATGGAGCTGATTAATGATGCAGTAATCAACTAACTGTTTAAGAACAATCTTCTAAATGAGTCTGCTATGGACTGGGAACATTTGCTTACAGCACAGCATATTATTAACCCACAGTGCTATCCATTTGAAAAGAAAAATATCTCATTATTATACACGGTCAAGTGTTTTCATGAGGAAAATTCTGTATAATGGCCATGGAGATCATTTCCATCAGCAAAGTGATTGGATTATGATAGCTTCTTCTTCCTTCCTACATTTAATTAACCTAATTCAACCTTTAGCTGGATAACTCCTCTGCTGCACCTTGTGTCTCTCTAGATCAGTGTTTAAACCAAGTCTGGATTCAAAAAATGGGTCACAGGCCAGTTGCTAGCTATTTGTATGTTTTAATGAGCTCGGGGCCAGAGAGTGAGATGATTTTCTTAAATGGATCCCAGGTTTCTTGTGGTTGAGAGCCTGTGTGACCAAACACTTTGCTTCATGGTGGAGTTAAGGCTTGAATAACAGTGGTAGTTTGTTTCACATCTTAAAACAGGAAGCAATGCAGATGAAGTGAAGTGGAAATATAAATGAAGTAGAAATATGAAGTGATCTGAGGGACACAGACACAGAGGACTATTTAAAGACAGCACGTCAGCAGAGGCCAGAAATATCTTTGCTATGGCCCAAAATAGTTTTCCCTCAATCCTATTTTCTTGCTGGTTGAGACTAGATAGATTAAGGATTATATTTCTAATAATCCAAAAGAGGACAGAAAATGCATGCATCTTTCTTCTTCTGTTCTTTACTGAACAGGTATCTCTGGCTGGTATAAAAATACTGTACTTAAAAACAGCTAACCTTTGAAAGGGAAATGTATTATCTGTATGGACACCAGAAAAGTGGAGTCACATCTTTTATTGTCAGCCCGTTCTCACCAGAAAAACAAATGCATGCAACAAGTAATGCAAGCAGCTTATTCCTATTGATATGTCCATTTATTGTTAAGTGCTGTGTGCAGGCAATTGAGAGACCCCCCTGGTGGACGTAGTAAGTATGAAAGGAGAAGTATAAGGAGTGAGGAAGTCTGCATTTGGGGGAGGTGGGGTGGATGAATGATTTCAAACAAACACAGGACTTTCATCCAGGAGACTTAGAATCGAGACATGTGTGAAGCGAAAAGTAAACAGAGTTATTTAAAGTTCTGAGTAACTTAAAATTTTGCTGTGGGCGTCGTGTTTGTTGAGTCACTGTTGGATGTGTTGTTTTTATTAGAGATTCTAGATTCAAAAGGCTGTTTCAGTGTAGAAGTGACAGTGTTGAAACTGATGCATGGTACGGTTTCAGTAGCCCTGAACTTTGTTGCTGAAGGGGTACTTAGCAGGTAAAGAACCAGGTATTTTCCTCATTAGTTGGTAGAGACCAAACTCAGAGCTAAAAGAGAGTGACTATTGGACTCCACATGAATGATAATGTTGCTCTATAACTGCTTGGTGAGTAAATAAACAATTAATTGCTAACAACCATATCAACTTAAAAGTTGATGGCATGTCAGTAATGTGTTCCTAGCTTGTGTCCACTTCCCACAAGTGGCCAAAACAATCACTTATTGCAGGTTAAAGGATTACTTACTTTAGAAGACCAATGTGTAACATAGGTTCTCCTATATGCTTGGTAGGGGAGGGAGAGGTGAGTTGGTTGCAATCTACAACCTCACCGCGAGCTGAACCAAAATCCTACACACTGGTCCTTTAAACGGTCACATCAACATTAAGAAATGATTGGGGCATGCTGAAAATGTTGGGTTTAAACTTTGGACCCTGGTCAAACATTTTATTATTTCAGGTGGACAGCAGACATTGGATCATGAAAATATCTTTGTACATACAACCTATTGAATAACATTTTGATTTGACCATATGTTTTGCGTAGGGCGGGCATATTCAACTAGCCCTTACATACAGCCCTTTTGAATTTTTCTATGGCCCTCAAGTCTTCAAATCAGCTTTGCGTGTGTATGATATAATAAACAAAACAAAAGTGCATTTCGCTGAGCTACTTTTAGACATCTGAACCAATAACCAATAATCAGTCTGGAAAGCTTGTGTATTTTATGTAATGTAGCTTGTGTAATGATGTCCTTCAACTATTGTGGGGCGCTGTAGGATTCTGGGTTGTGACATTCCCATGTGCAGCTGGCTGAGAGACCGCCTTTGTGCAAATGTCATTATTTCTTAGCATTTATACTGTTTTTATAATGTGTTTGTTCAGAATTCAGTGCTTTATGATGATAATTGTCATTTTTGTGCTGGGTTATTGTTACATAATGACGGAGTTCCATTTCTTCACTCCAGCTGTATCTTTTCATGGTAATTTGAAACGCGACTACATATTATTAAATGCAAAGACAGAGTAGCAGTGAAAAGCGCTATTCAGCTCTCAATTTGCACTGCATAGGATCACGTTTACAAATAGAAAGCGTGTGGAAAGCAAGTGAAAAACACATGGTATATTGGAATTTACATTGGAATGCGGATCAGTGTTGGAAGTCCGATATGTGATGAATGCCAAATGTCAATATAAGACACCAATCTCTACTTGATTATTATGTAACTTGTTATAGGAGTATCTACGCTATATCAAACAAGCGTCAAGCCTCTAAAATTTGATTCTCACACCACACTGAAATGACTCGAAAGTGTGAAATAATTTATGTATGTTTGGTATGTGTTACAAAGTGGTCATCATTAATGTGTAGCATATGCTATTTAATGTGCTATCACATGCATGTTGTACTGCATATGCTCCTTTAATCCTTTTGAAACTACAATTAGCCCCATATATTGACCTTCAGTAAATGGTAATCCTTTTTCATGCAATGTGAACCCATTACATCTGACTGTAGGACCGTCACTGATCCCTGCCTCCCTCCTCTCAGGGGAGGAGAGAGATGTGTGAAGGGCAGAGGAGAGGAAAAGAAGCTTCAAACATGGACTTGAAGTAAAAAATGAAACAGAGGAGTGTTGTAGGCTTAAATGGAGCCTCTTGTTTATCTCTTTACCTGGGGCGTTGCTGCTGTGTGTGGATTTAGCTCACAAGCAGCCAGCAGCACAGTGGAGCGGTACAATCCATACAGACACATTCCTGTGTGTGTGCCCCCAGCACTCCATGTCCCGTGTTGAATAAACGAGAGTTAAGCGGTGCTGCCAGATAGAGTAAGACAGAGCTCAATCTGCAGTTTAGAGTGGGAGGACACAAAGACAATGCTGCATAATTGCTCCTCACGTGTGTCATGTCTATCAACGTCAGTGCATGCTGCGCGTTCTTGCCCTAAGCTGGTGAAGAGCCAGCATGCCACGTCCTCCTGGCTACTTTGTGGGTGGATCGATGTGTGCACATTTGGTGAAATCATATGTTTCCTTTGGAGAATGTGGGTGAATCTGTGTGTGTGATCATACTGTGTAGGCCGCAGCAGCTCTTTGATTTCCTTCAACAGGAGGGAAATATCCCATGGAGAGGTACTGCAGGCTTATAGCGTCTTAGCACAAAGATTAGCTTTATTCAGCAGCAAGCATATGAAGGATGGCTGATTAAAGCTGAGATGACTTTGAAAGCAAAAAAGACACCTTGATATACTGTATGGTAATAAAGCTGTGGGCTTTATAAACAGAAGATTATGTTGTATACAGTTAAGTCTCCCTAAAAGCTCTGTTTGTTCTTTGCAGGGGTGGATTTAGTGATTTGGGGGCCTTTGGCAAACTCAGCATGAGTTTTTCTTTTTGCCTCATTCTTACTGTTCCCTTGACTGGAAATATTATTGGTATCAAGGATCTTACACTTTTCCATAGATGCAGTCATATTCCATATGGTTGGCCCCTGAGGGATGTTTGCCAAAAATTCTTCACAGTCAGACTGACTTGGTGAGAAGTAAAGCTGCAGTGATTAGTAATAAAATTAGTTGTCAACTATTTTCATAATTGATTAAACATTTCAGTCATTTTTCAAGGAAAATGTAAACGGGTTGTGGACTTGCACAAAAGAAGCAAATTAAAGATGTTGTGATGAAAACTTTTTACTTTTTTTTTTTTTTGGACATTTTTTGATAAATGGATTAATTGTGGAAAATTAGAGCTTGATCAATATATCGATTGTTGAGTACTTTAATTGACAACAATGCATCATATTTTTGCAATATCATATGTTTGCACTAGAGCACGACTGATCGGTTGACTGATATTACTGGCTGGATATTGGCCTGTCTGTCTGCCTATATCAGTCTATATTGGTATCAGCATATATGTTGCCCAATATGCACCTGTATGAAAACTTTTTTAACAGAATATAATGCAGATTGTTTTTATTTTTTTCTTTTATAAGCAGCATTCTATGCATAGTTGATCCTGTGTCTTAATTCATGTTAAATAAATATTTTGTTCTATTTGCTTTGTTTTTAATTTATAGGTAAAGATTTACTGTTGCAATGTCTGAAGTCATTTTGGACAACAGAATTAAATTGTTAAACTAAAATAACCTGTCTATATTACATGTCGATGTCACAAGTTTGAACCATATTTGTGGGAATATAGCCAAAATATGTTTATGCATATATTCTATATTCTGTATAAAGAATATTGGCCAGTAAATTAATAAATTAGTTGATGCAGTATTAGTTATAGTGAAAATAATCAGATATATCAGATATAATCAAATGTTAATGATTTAGGTTAGTTTTACACTGCAGCAGACATCAAATTTAAGCAAAAAACAACATCAAATTTAAAGTTCATAGTATAACTGCAGCTATTAGGGTCCCTGTTAGTCTGGGTCTCGAGGTAGATGCCTACCTCGCCCAAAAGTAAAGTCCGCCTCTGGTTCTTTGTGTCTTAGCAGGCAGCTTTAAAAAGGAAGGGTCAGAGTTCAGGGCAGATGTCAGCTAAGTGCCAAAATAGCTTGACCAAGGTCAAGTCACATGCATGTTTTCTCAAACATGCAGCAGATGCCCGATTACATTTGCTTTAGTCCCGCATAGCCAGACCTATTTAATCAGTATATTAATTTGTACATATTTTACACAGTCAGCGTTACTTATAACTTGTAACTTGATTGAGTAGACTAAGGCTCGGAAAGCAGCTTAGTGTGAGTCAGGAAGGTCAGAGATCTTTCCTTGTTGAGCTCATCTGCCTAACTACACAAACACACAAACACACACTAATGCACAGACTTGTTCAGACAGGGCTTACTGCTGCTTTTTAATGTGCTAGTAAATAAATGCTCATGACTTTCACTGCTGATGTCTCTACTTTAATGAAGATACTGCGGCACAAACAGCAACTACTATTATTGATATTAGTGATACTGATATAGACTAATACTGATTTTGCTTGTTATTTTAACTTGATTGGGAAGCACTGTAAATTTAAACAAGTTAGAGGGAATACTACATAACATCTGTGTTTTACAGCAATGCCATAGAAATAATGATGTCCTTCTGCGCTCATTTTCTGCTCTGTTGTGTATTGATTGTCAATTTAAACATTAACTGAAACAAAGTTAACAGGCTGTTGCTGTGTGATTAATAAAGCAGCGGAGAAGTCTGGAATGCCAAGTTCTCCCAGCTGTAGTCGTACATTATGAGACTTCAGCTGACTCCTGAAAAAGAAGGAGCAGCGGGGGCAAAAAGATTAGGAGGCTTGTAAGAACTGGGCCAGCATATGAGATTCGCCCAGTCCTGCAGAGGTCAGCTTCTTCTGACCAAAGCAAAGCCATGGTTATTTCAGGAGACTAAGAGCCCACATCTCTGAGAGGTATTTCTTTCCATCAGTTTGTATTAAAAGGCAGGAAAGGAAAAATTGGCTGGAAGAGTAAGTTTAACATTCAAACTAGGACATTAGCTACACATCACTTTGCTTGATATTTAGGTCTCATAATCTTTTGCAGTAGTCTACTTTGCTGGAAATATAGGACATTTGTACCTCCCCCAGTGTGGTCCAGAATAATTTCTCCTATGCAGTGCACTGCTTTTATGAGATCATTGCATAGTGTTGAATTAATCTGTTCCACACAAACAAGAACCCGCTCATTATCTTTAGATTGGTTCACTTGTTGGACCAAGCTCAATTTGCTGTGGTCGGCATGTCACAGCACACGAGGCATGAGCGTGAGATGCAACCGTGGCAAGATTTAAATAATGGCCTGCCTGAGGTGATACAGTACGAGAGAGTGAACATGGTGATCCCAGCATCAGTTATGACACCACCACTTCAACACACTGCCATAGCTCTTGCACCACACACACACACACACACACACACACACACACACACACCACCCAAACATGCTAAAGTCTGTCCTACTGTCGATTTGCTGAGACTGTAGCCAAGGCAACAGTTTGTTCTGAAAAATTGTCACAACTTTACAGTCTTAAATGTTTCTCCTGAAACACATGGAGAGGTCAGTAAAAACTCAAGACAAAGACAAGCGTATGACCAAGACACATAATTTCTTCACTGACGTGCATACCTTGTTCTTTTAATCCTAAATAACAAAAACAGCTTTAAGTGGTTTTTGTCATGCTGCTCTAAAGTAGTACTCTAAAAGTAAACCAGCAGTAACTAGAAGAGTTCACTCAGTATGAGTGCAGATCCCCACTAGGCAAGAGATGGTGAAGCACTGCTCTGTTTTTATAAATACTAGTTTATATGTGGGAATCATGCATGCCTGTTTTTTGTGCACGCACATCCGTGATCAACAGCATCTTGCTACTGAGTGTTGACTGCAGTATGAGATTTGAGACACATTCTAGATGAACCTTGCTTTTTCTGTCTAGCAAAACAGAGAGAGCAACAGAGCATGTACACTGAGCAGTGTTTTGAGAAAGTTTGAGCGTGCACAGGGGACCAAACCAAGACAGAAAAGTACTCAGCACATAGGGTGCAACATTGTATTTCACTAATGGGAGAAAAGATGGGGTTAAACACTCAAGGCTGCACGGGGCAGCGTTCACCCTGCTGGGAAGCACGGGCGTCCCTTCTTTCTAATTAACAAGTACTTGACAGAGCTGCTCAGACAAACAAGGCAGCCGAGCACACAGCAGCCATCTGCAGCGGCCTCGTCTGCCGAGGCTTTGATGCTGATTTGAGCCAATGATGAAGTAAGTCGCACTGACATCAGGCTGCACGCAGGCCTTTGAAGGGAGCAGACTCACACGACGGCTCACAATCTGTGCTGCAAGATGACAAGTCCACACAGATAAAGCCATCTGACAGTGGAGGAGGACCTCGAAGCCCGGAATAAAAACAGAATATTGACATGAAACAAGACGGGAAGCACAAGTACCTGCACGACAAGCAGGTGATGATGGTGATACGATGTAAGTGTGCATATAAACGTATGCCACAAACACATTGGATGGTTAGAGGAAAAGCAGTAAGGCCTGAAAAAATGAATGAATGCAATTGTGTGTGTATGCGCATATGTGTGCCACAGGAAAGTCCCCTGCACAGAGCTCATTGATCTGAGTCACCCCCCCCAACAATCCCCTCCACAGCTCTCTGGTATCAGCTGAGAGGAGGCTGATGGTCTTGGCTGCCACCCAGTCTCCCCCTACGTCTGACAAATGACATGCACTGTGGACCTGATGCTAAAACTCTGCCATTACTGGTCAACACTGAATCATTACTCATTCCATAAAATCTGTCATGTCGGTTTTTGCATCAAACACAATATTCTCTGTATTATGGCAGTGTAAGGTGAGATCCATTACCTGTGCATCACTTTTCTGAGTAAATCTTTGGACTCTTCTGTGCTGATGTGGTTGTGCTTCTTTTAGATGTGGCAGTAACTAATAATACACCAGACATGTTTGTTAGCTCAAAGCCCTTGTTCATGCATTTGAACTATATTTATTAGCAGCAAAAGGTGTCTCTATAAATCGCTCTGTTGGTCTGTCAGTCCGTCGGTCCGTCGGTCAGTTGGTCAGATTGAATGTTGCAAATTGCTGAGGTTATATGTCCAGAAAAGAATAGCTTGTTCAACAATATTTCTCTCTTTCTAGCTTCACTGACTTGACACATTAAAAGGCAAGGCGAAAAGCTTGCTGTCCTAGAGCGAGATAAGACACAACAAATTGTTCAAATGGGGCAGTGCAAACTTTTAGACAGTCTCTTCTAGAAGGCATGCAGTGTTGCTACTGGTTGTGGGTGATGGAAGTACTTGCATGAAGAATGAAAAAAATAACTCTTGAGAGATGAAGTTTGTGTTTGTTGGATTGTTGGTTTGAAGTATAATGATGTCTTGACATTATAACATGATATATATAATTAAATACATTCGGCCTTCAAACGTCGCCTATGTGTGGGTGAAAATGTCAGTGTATTTCATGCCAAAGAAAGGTCAGCCTGACCACCTTGCTTGAATGTTTATAGGCTCAGCTTTTAACTTAAATGAGACAAACTTCATCAGGTGGAATGGCTGCGGTCTGGGACAAAGAATAGCTCTCACTCAGCTATACTGTTGCAGCGTCTTCCCTCAGAGCAGGCTGGGTGGTCTAGAGGGACTATCTATATCAGTATCACTTTATTGGAAGGGGTGTGTATAAGGCTGTCATTACTCTGTCATAAGCATGTAACAACACCTGTTATGAGTCTTTATAGTGGTTGGTGGTTACTCCTGAGATGAGCCTTGTTATGTTTAGTGACATTTTTAAGACAAGCCCAACTGGCACAACTTTAGTTTAAGTCCGGGAAATTATTCATGACACCCTTAACAAAAGCATTTGACAGAGTAGAAAACATTATTGTTTGTTTAATGTCAAGTTGTCATGTCAACTTTGCATTAAAAATAACAATTGAATGACATTTATTTTTTAAACATTAATTAAAATGCCCTCATGTTAATGATGTATGTCATGACATGGTTAGTGTAATGACAATCTTATGCACACCCCTTCAAAGTGTTAACAAAATACTTAGTGGCTAAATGCTCCTCTATGTTCACTTGCTAGTTGCTGATTTTGTATTTCTGCCATTTGGATGCTGAAAGGATGATGTGCAGTCAGTTAAAGGCATAATATGCAACATTTTCCTAAAAAAAAAACAGAAAAAAAAACAATGTATTGATTCAGAAACATAATCTCTTTCAATCATCCCTCATCTGCAGAGACCCTGCCCTCTGTGTGGATTTTTCATTATTTTGCTGTGCCCAGAATGCATTACCAACCCAAAATGTTGGTATCTGGGAATGAGAGACAACAATAAATCATATTTCTAGTGTATTTTCAAACAGCACAAACAAATCCTACTGATTCTACCTTTGAGGGGTTTTTTTTTCACTAAAAATAGCTGCCCGCTGCTGAGAAACAAACCTGTAAGACTGTACCAAAACATTATATTTTCGCACAATAAAAACAAAACAATGAGCTAAAAGATGCTACAGTGGAATTATAGTTGCGTGGTAATGCTCTGTGGGTTTGCCACCACAAGCGGCGCCTTTGACATTACACTGTTATTTGATTATTATACAAATATTGGTTTTAGCCCCTTTAAGGCTGGAAACAGTGTTGCAGATCTGGTGTGTATATTTGACATCCCAGTTTGAGGAGAATGTGGAACAACACAATCTTAATACCACAAGGAGTTGTTGCAGATAAACTTTGCAAACAAACTTGTGCTGGCATTGTCACATATGATAGCACAAGAGGTAACAGAAAAAAGACTTTCTTTACACTGTTGAAACAGAATACAAGATTCATTCTCTTGGGATTTTGCTGCTCTGAAGATCTGAATCTCTGAAGAAGATTGTTCTAAAGATGAGTGGCATTTTATTATTTTTTTTTCTTCTTGAGAAGAAAAGCGAGTGCTTCTGTTCTAATTGTGCAGAAGCATGAAGTGGCTCATCTCCTGTGTACCACTGGTGGTCAAACACTTCACACCCACTCTCGTCACTTCTCGGTAGACCTAAACAAGTGAGTCATGTGGTAAAAGAAAGTGACAGCTGCAAAAGGCCATTTTGAACCCCCCTAGAGAAGATAAGGCTCGAGAAGATAAGATGCCGCCCCTCCTGTAAGTGATACAGGCTTTGAAATCCATATTCTGCTTTATTACTTGCAGAAAATGCATCTCCTTTACAACCAGAGAGAACTCACACACTGTAAGTCATGACTAGGCACTAAAATGGCCAAAGAGACATTTTAAAAATCAAAATAGCCTCAATTCATATTTTACCTCCCTTGCATTTTGGGAGAACTTCCAAAAGCTCTAATAGAGGAAGGCATATAATCATTGTGCTTGATTTCAATTGTTAATGTCAACATCAAAAGCTGCCTGAGCAAGAGCGCTGAGCTTGAAACGCATTTCCTACCTATCTGTATGTCACAGTACTCCCACTGCTGTGTTCTTCTGCTCCATGTGCACTTTTAAACGTGTCCATCAGAAGCCTTAGTAAACATTTTTACTTTTTAGTGAGCAGCTATGAGAAAAAGTATATATGAAAAGATCAAACCCACTGGAGACAGAGACAGCGGATTTCTGCATGTTGTCTAGCTTCTCCTCCATTTTAACAAAACAACAGACACACTGGAGCGGGAAACAAATAGAAATGGTCTGTTTTTGTTTGCTGAAGTAGAAGCAACACACCGTGTTTTCTTTTCTCTGTTTCTCCTGCTCACACTACACATGACCACCCTTGGTTAGATGCTTTATGTGTCCACCTTTAAACTCTGCAGAAAATGAGTTCCCCAACAACTCAAAATTTCTCAGCAAAGGAAAAGTGTGAAGCAAAAGTCAAAAATATTCAAATCTATTCAGCTCAGTTTGTGTTATTTTAGTCAAGCACGTGGTCTTGTGCTGTCTGAGTAATTAATGATGTTTATTTTTGCATTCAGGTAGCTTCCTGTCTCTGATGTTAATGATGAGGAGAATTGTTTTTGAAGTTCATGGATTAATGGACTGTGTTAATGAATGAGACACATTTTCTACTTTGCTAATGTATAAAATAGAAATTAGGTACATAGTCTGTCAGCTCCATTCAAGTGGAATAGTATTGTTCTTTACTGTGTAGCGCATGGAAGCAACAGCTTGTATGAAATTTACACTTTAGGCAGATATATTTACAATTTTCTGTCCTGTATTAAGCTGCTGGGCCCAGTTCAGTTGCTCGCGGTATACACATAAACACTCGCTGAGCTGCAGGTCTGACCAGACTCCAGTCGTATAAGGGGCTTTAGCTGCACAGCTAACTGAGCCAACAGTAGCTGGGAGGCTAGCTATAGCCAGAGAATTAGCAGAGGGTAAAGCAAGAAGCAGTTAATTACTCTGGTGATACGGTGCGCCCTGTTTGTTTAGAATTAACTTTGACAGGTGGCCATATTTTACATGCTGCTTCCTCAACCTGAGGGTTTATATAGACCCCTTTACAGTTGTAAACAATGGAAGTACGGCAGACCACAGCAGCTGCAGTGGGCCACTGCAAACACAAGCAGTTTTGATCACGTCTTCAGTCCAGTCAACACATTTAAAAGCTTGCAGCCATAGATGCCAACGATTACTCTGAAAAGGTGGTGATCCTGTTGGAATTTGGAGAACGTGACTTCTGTTGCCGAAATGCGCGTGAAGCTTTTCGATCACATCAGTTGTAAAAGGGTCTATAACAACGTCATCATGCAGAAACCTACATCACGTTTGAATATATAATGAATGCTACAGAGAAGACAGAATAATATAAAAACCTCAAAATAATGGACCAGCCCTTTAAAATTATATTACTGAACAGCTGCAGCTCTAAATGTGAGTCATGTGCATGATGCAAAAAGACTTTCTCTTCTGTTTTTCAGACCCTGGGGATTTATCCTGGGTCATAAACCTCCATGGAATTCAATCCACATCTGTTCGACTTTCTTTATTGTTGTGCTTCAAACCTCTTCACTGTTAGCTGGTGCCCTTCTTGTCATTAAGCTGTATAGCTATGGGGTTGTCTCACTGTCTCTCTGTGTCCAGAAGAAGTGATACGTATGGTCTCATATGATTAACATCCATCATATAAGCCCGTTTCCACAGGGCTGCCATGAGAATAATGATGTCTGTGAAACATTGGCTACACTGCCAATAAAACATCAACCACCCCTGTCACTCATATCTCATCTCATTAACCTCCAGGCGACACACTCACACACCCACCATATATACAGTATCATATTCATATCCACCCGCTCCAAGGCAGTGTGTTGGCTGCTGTTTTGTGTTGTCGCGTGCGTGTGTGTGCGTATATCGGCTGAGGCTGCTGTCATGAGGAGATAGCAGTTCCCCCGGGGTCGTCAGTGACCTTGTGCTTCTCAATGAGCTTCTTTCTCATGTTCAAACAGAGCGAACACTCCCAGCAGTTCTCCTGCCTCCTGAACAGTCGCAGCTCCTCATTATTCCTCCTTCATATGTCACAGAGACGCACTACGCTTCCCACCTGTGGCCTTGCCGGATGTTGTGTGTCACGGATCAAATTTGTCTTCATCTTCGTGTTTCCTCTGATCTCTGTGGTGCTTTGTTCTGCGTATGAGCTCATTTGGCTTTCAGTGACAAAGTTCTGTCAGCGAGATTATCAAGTAACACCACCATACAACTGTCACTACTGCCACAACTCATCCTCCTGCTGCGACTTTTGTAACTCCGGCTCCTACTGTCTTTTGCTTGGGACTTATACCTCTTTCGTATTCACATGTACACCTGAACATTACACCCATATGTCATTGTTGAGCATCTCATTCCAAATCCATGCGCATTAATATGGCGCTTTAACAGCCTCCACTCTCCTGAGAAGGATTTACTCCAGACTTTGGAGCCTGGCTGCAGGGAATTTTATTATGCCTCCATGCCAGATTGTCCGCCCGCCTGTACATATGTACGTCTGTACAGCCATCCATCCCATTCTTATTAAGTGATATCTGCCTTGACTTTATTCAAATTTGGCACAAATGTCCACTTGGACTCAAGAATAATCTGATTGGAACATGGAGGACAAAGTTCACTGCAACTTCACAAAACATGTTTTTGACCATAACTTATAAATATCATATGATAATTGTGACAAAATTAATAATCAGTGGTACAAAAAGTCTGTGGTGGAGTGTCAGTACATGGCCGTATCCCTGCTGTTTATCATGGGATCATCATCAACGGAAAGTATGCAGTCTGGGAGTGCTTCTGTCAAAAGCACCAAAATCAAAATATACTAAGTAGAGGGTTTAAACAGTGTAAACTCCTGATCCGCATATATCTGATAATGAGCGCTGGTTCACAGACCTGTGCTCAAGAGCAGGACTGGAGGAGGTGGTCCACCCAACTCTAATTAACACGTTCTTTTATACTTTACTACTCATATAAATCTCGTAACGTACAGCAGTCTCAAATGGTCGACTCTCTCTCAGTTTCAGCATAATTTAAAACAGTGAGTGGTGTTGTGAGCCATTTTCAACCCAGGAAATGCCGTTCAATGAGAAATGTCAGCATGAACACCAGTACTGATGTGTTTTATCACAGTGCAGTAACATAATTAAGTTTACAGCTCAAAAAACATGTTTAAGTGTGCAGTACCTCTGTACCAATCAGAGAGTGCTGTAGGCAGGACACTGAGAGAGACTGTGGAGTGATGACTACAGACAGAGAAGCAGTTGCACATTTTTCAATTAATTCATTTAATCAGCAATCTGTAAAGAATGAAGTATAAATGCAACTATACAGTATGTACATGTACAGTGCTGTTGCACCCTGGGTGGACAAGGATGCAAGGCAGGCTTTGTTGATTTCCATATTAACAACTGATGTAGATGTAATAAGTTACCTTTTCAAATTGTGTGCCAGGTCTAAAATTGGGCTACTTTTTAAATGTTGCAAGTTTTTTGTCTGCTGGTTGGATTGACCTATTTTGCATGCAAATCACATTAATATCTGTCAACACACATCCATATTTTAAATCAAATAATGACACCAGATAAACATCCACACCCACATAAACACACACAAATACTATACTATACTATTACACATTACAGTAAAAAAAAAAAAAAAAAAAACGCTGATAATGCTACCATTAATTACTCTCAACAAAATGTCCAAGAAGCTTCACCAGTGAAGCATACTGTCTATTTTAAGGCTGGATTCCATCACACTCTATTGTACTGGCATTCCTGTTATTGTAGTCACCCCCTACAGCATATCTCTAATGTCATAGTTATTCCCCCTGGAGATAAATACCAGCCATCCCTGCACAGAGGTCATAGCGATATCTAATCCATATTATTCCCTCTAGTGGCTGACATTTTTTCGGGTTTGGGAGTCAATTTCACTGTTCATCATGGAGAACGGGAGTGGGGGGGGGGGTGGGGGAGTCCACAGGGGCAAGAAGGACAGGAATCATAATAACGATAGGTCAGTTTTTATATATAAATATGCTGTTCTAATTTGAGTAAAAAATCATTTTCTTTATTTTGGCATAGTTGGTTGCAGCCACCTGACCAGTGCATGACGTGTGTGGACTGGGAAAACATGAGAACAGGATGAGATGTGGGTCATTCTTCCTGGATTGGAACAGGACTCTTTTTGCATAGTATTATTGTGTGAGTGGGATGGGACAGAAGTGAAAACCCACTCCCATGTCACCTCTAATCCCCTCCTCATGCCTGAAGTTATCATGTAGGGCCGGAAAAGAGCACTCAGGGACAGCAGAGCTGCATCACCTCATTATCAGATACGAAATAGAGATATAAAGTTAACGCTCTCTAGTTGGGCGGCGCAGTGACTCATCAGGGCGCACACGGGGGCCTGAAGCAGATATTCCCTTATCTCTTGTGAACTAACAAACAGTCATTAATGGTAAATTATTATACATCTCAAAGGGTTTATAAGCCGGATGACTTCAAAGAGATGGTCCTTTGCAGCGAGACTCTTTGATGTAAGGAAGTCTGAAGTCTGTCACAGGATTATGAACCAAGGAGCATTACTTTTATATTAAGCTTCTGCGCGTACCCTAATGGCTTAGGAGAAATTCAAATTGAATAGATAACATCATGGTTAAAGAATTGGTTGGTTACAGTTTAAAGTATGAGAAGCACTTAATATATTTTAATGCTTACATTGCTAACTTTGTTTTACTTACAGGCCCAAGATGTCGCTAAAGCTAATATCCTGTCAAGAGTTTGTTGTACAGTAACTCATTTTGGTTAGGGCCACGGGTATGACAAGATGATTTCAACAGGCGGAGCTAAAGTACACTTTACAGCCTGGACCACATTAAGACAAGTTCAGCGAGTGCAAAGTTAAATGTGTAAGGAATGTGAGTGATATCTATCTACAGCTTCACACTACAGGATCCATTCCCTTTCGCTCTGCCTGTCTAAGCTGTGAGCCCGGTCTTGGCAATGGCTAAGATATTTAATCTGTGAGTCAGGGTCAGTATCTACTGTGTGTAGTACAGTGCAGCCTCTTCATTGCTCCTCCTCCTCTCTGTTTCAGTGAGTCAGTGCTCCTCCGTCAATCAATAATCGTTTGAATTTGGCTCCTCATTAATATGGAGGGACAATGAGCTCTGAGAGACTGAATTCTGGCAAAGTTTGTTCCCCTTGTCACCTTCTGTTTTTAATGAACTCTGTCAGGGTTCATCACTGTCGGCTGTAGCAAACAGACCTCCCCTCTCATCTCTGTGTGGTTCATAATGTGGATGATGCTGTGAAGTCCAGTGCACAACAACATCCAAAGGAATGGTGGGAATCTGTACCTCATCAGCATTCTCACACTTTCATCAATTGAAAATAAAGCCAGCAACATTCAGTATGTGATGTTTAGCAGGTATAATGTTTAATGTTCACCATTTTCGTTGAGCATGTCAGCATACTAACATTTGCAAAGGCTGATGGCTGATGGGAAAGTCTTTATTTTGCAAGTGCTTGGTCATAAATCAAAGTACTGGACAACTACAATTTGACCTGATGGTTGCACAAGATGGAGGGATAGACGGTCACCAAAGTTACTACAATTCAGCTTTAGGGGGACATGAACATCAACGCCATATTTTACAACAATCCATCTAAACACTGTCGAGACATTTGACTGAAACCACAAAGGTCAGCCTCATGGGACTACAGTGCAGCCATCACCAATGTCAGTAGAATTGGGAGGATGAATTTTTGTACACAATACACCTAATAGTTGCTGAGATATTTCAATATGGGCAAAATTGGTGGACTGACCAACAGACCGATACTGCTATTCCTAGAGCTGCACCACTAGCGAGGCTAAAATTTAAGACAAGCACACACAGCTGTGAGTATGATTGCATCCACAGACACACACACAACCACTTGACCTCTGTGGATACAGGATAAGGAGTGGGAATAAGTCACACTGATGGAAAAAAAAAATCTGCCAAGTCCAATGATACCTGCTGCAAACTGCATCGTCCAATGATGCTTCCTACAAGTGCCTAAAACAAACAGCTTATGAGTTATGAAAGGGGTGTGGCAAAACATAGGAGGCGGGGCTAACACACCATTGAAATAGAAGCTCTCTGCTGAGACCATTGATGCCTCCCACAAGATTCTACAACAAACGGTTCATGAGTTATGAAAGGGTACATGCCTAACATTGCAGGAGGTGGGGCAAACCGTCATTGATGATAAAGGAACTCGCCCGAGTGCAATGATGCCTGAGTCTATGACAAACAGGTCATAAATTTTGTCATATTACATGAATCCATTTAGAAATTATGCACCTATTTGTTACAGGCCTCTTCATTTGCCCTGTTTTTGCCAGTTGGCATGAATCAGCTGTCGACTGGCTCATGAACAACCTTTCACTAAATCTTGTCTGAGTTTGTGAATCAATTTGGAAGTTTGAGATAGGCACTTCCATTGCCATGCTTCCTTTTAACCAACAGCCATGAACACAAACACACACCTTCACACACACAGTCTCCATGCCAAATTCCAGCCTCTTAGGGTGAAAACTGGGCACCAAAAGGTGTGAAATTTTTGTAGACCAACCAACCAAGTGACCAACAGAGCTGCTGGTTGCAGCTCTCGCCTCATTCTTGATCATCTCTAAGCTTCAGGAATGGCAAATTACTACTGGGGTGCTGACAAACTGAGTTAGATTTTTTCTTCACAAGCTGCTTGTGGAGAATATTGTAATACATACTCATCACACATTGTATTTTATTGTGATCTGTGTCCAGACACATAACCCAAATAAGGAAGAGCACTTATTAATGCAAGGTGTAAATGTTGCTGTGATCATAATGTTATCAGAGGTTGTATGGCCCTCACTGTGCTCTGATCTTATGTAGGTGTAATCACAATCCTTACAGCGCGCTGGCATCCGTACACAACATAACATTGGTTCAGCTAACACAAAGTATACAGTTAGTTATTGTTTAAATTTATGGAGCGAGCAAGCAAGAACGCTGAAAGAGACACGCCCCTAATTACTGATTATGTGCCTACTCTGTGCCGTGAAAGTGCCAAAAGATGCAATATTCAACAGAAATGTGTGAAAAATGAAAGAAATATGGATGGGAAATGAATGATATACAGTGAGAAATAACTGTGTGTGTGTGTGTGTGTGTGTGACACTGTGCTGTACTCATCTGTGCAGCTGCTCTGCTGTTAACAGGGCATATAATTTACATAGTCACAGAGTCGTCTGCACCCTCACACTGCAACACACTGGGACATGCTTACACAATATTTTTTAGACAAAGAAAGGAATCATTCAATGCAGAATTTACAAGAATGGACAAATAATTAAGAATTTGCTGTAGACAGTGTTTCAGCTTCACAAAATGGGTTTGTTTTCAGGGAGAGTGGGGATAATTTGGTGCCATCTCAAATTACTCACACGCAGGCTTTGCTCTGGAGGACAGAGATCCGATCTCCATGAGGATAATGAGAATGCATTAAAAATACCAGGTTTAAATGCAGAGGCAAGATTGGATTGCTTATTATCCAGAGTAGCTGATTTGCTTCCTTTGCAGGTGACTCACCACACAACTTCTTCTTTCCCTCTGTTTTCAGTTATACATGTCTCCCGCCTCTGCTAGCTGGCTAGCTTCAGCTCTGTCAGGTTGTAAGGAATTGAGCAGGAATATCGATCCTGGACCTATACAGTTTGACAGGCAACGCTCCTACAAATAGTTCCCCACAATACCCAGTCCTACTATAATTAAGTTACCTTGCGAGGCAGCTAGAGAGATTACGCAAGAACCCATCATGCCAGTATTAAAGTTATCCGTTTGTGTCTGTAACTATAATTGTGCAGCCAGTCGGTATCCTAGAAGGGACTACTGGCAGCTATGGGCGTAGTTCCAGATCTGACAACAGCAAGAAGCGCCCATGGAAGTGACTTGTCTTGAACAAACAATGGCAGCTCCTGAAGAGGTTAGCGTAGATACTGCGATAGCATCAGTTATGTCAGAACTGGAGATTATTTCTTCATTGAAAGAACAGAAAAGAATGGCACTGAAGGATTTTCTTGATGGAAAAGATGTTTTCACTGACCTGACCGGCGTTGGCAAGAGTTTGATATGATTTGTTGTTACCCTGTGTTAGACATGATAGATAGATAGTTCATCCTTTCACTTGCCAAGTGTTTTTTCAAAGTGCTTGCCCTTTTCCAAACAGTTTCTAAGATTGACTCTCCAGATGGTTCTGTGTAACAAACCATCTGATCTGTCAGGTTTATGATAATAATTAATAATTAAGGCCCAATACCCTCAAGCCACTGTCCTATAATCAAGTTGAAAACAAGTCAACAAACTGACGTAGGAACAAACAATTCAAACTTTTCACAATGATCCAACTTCTACTTCCAACCTCCACTAACTCTCACCACATCTTGCTGACAGGGATTTGCACTTCTTTTTAGACATAATAAAAACATTAGTGTAATTCTTAGAGAGTAGATTAGACGCTAGTTCCGGTGACAGTAATTCTGGATTTCAAAATAAAAAATAGTAAAAAGTAAAACAGCAGAGTATTTATTTAACCTTAAAAATAAATGAAATGACTAAAAAAAAACACTGATAGCAAACACTATGTGCAAAGGCTGCCCTCCTGAACATTTTTGGGGCAAGTTTGGAGAGGAGTAATATCGATTGGAGTAATGGTGTGGCTCACAAACACACAAACAGACAAACCAAATCATATTTGAAGGATAATGCATCTGTCACAGATACAGCAAAATTTTAAACAACTTAATTTTACCAGTCCAAGTATTCCCATTTGATGTTTTCTGTTTACTGAAACTTTTGCCCTCTCTACTTAACAACTGTAATTGTTTCTATGTCATTTATTTTAAGGTCCAGCATGGATGAGGCAGAGTACCAACAAAGGCTGCAAGCCATAGTGGTGAGAACGTCTTTCATTCTGTCCTGTACTTTTGCCCTTTTACTGTCCACTTCGGTCTGCCTTCAACCAACTTGAACTTTCACCTCATGTCAAAACAATCTTATAGCGCCCACATTGTCTTATGTCACCTCAGTGGAATGGTCTCACTTGATCTGTAGCGCCTGAAGTGAGCATGCAAAGTACATTCCCCAGTTAACTTTCTGGCCAAAAATCACTGATCTGTGAAATAAAAGGTTGGAGGGCCTGAGTGGAGCCTGCTTGACCTCTCTTGAATGTAAAATCTGCCCAAAAACAAGTGACCCACTTCAGCAGAGACAGCGAAGGCCTGGAGTGGACCTCAGCGTGTTTACAGCTTGCATTAATAGTACCGATACCGTGTCAGCATGCATACAATGTGCTGTGTCACTGAACAATTTCTATAGGCATCCATGCACTCGGCCAGCTGTATCTCTCTGCTGTAATCTGTCGGTCACGTCTCCTAAAAATACCCCCCTGCCCCCACTTCACCCTCTCTCTCTGTCGTTCTCGGTACTCTGCTTTCACACAGAAGAAGTCCTTGTCTTCAGGGACCATGACTGCAAAGGGGTGTTACCAAAGAATTATATTAAAAAGCGGGTGTAACCCACCACCGTAACTACAGAGTTCTTGGATCAAGTTCTGTCTGTTGTTAGAAGAAGACATACAGCCGTTTCAGTTATTCCTGTTCACATTAGCCTGCATTTTTGGGAATAATCCAAGTTTTTTGTTGTTGCTGTTAAGAGGTAACTTACAGGAAGACTCTACATGTGAGGGGTAAGTAGTGATAACATTATTTTATGGGTGCATTAGAGCAAAAAAAATGACTTTTAAACAATGTACAGCCTCACATTATAAATAAAATTTTGGTGTCAAAAGATTTTCATTAGTTTCACTAGTGCGTATGTTTTATGTTATAGCTGCAGCAGGTAAATGAAGGGAGTTGGGAGTGAAGATTCAGTCTTCATGTCCTGAAGTAAACGCTGTAAAAGAGAAACTTTTATCATCCCGCCTTATCAGCTGTGGTGCGAGATTTTCTTTCACGGTGTTGTCACAGTCTCAATAACCTTCCAGAGTTTTCCCTCTGATTGTGCTTTAACTGCCTGGTTATCACTTTTTGATGACACACCTCAAAAACCGAGACAGGAAATACCAAGCCGCTCCAGTGTGAGGGTGAACTTTCTTCTTTTCCTCACATTCCCCCTTCAAAGATTGCACTTCTTCTTCCTCTGCCAGGAGAGACGACAACAACAGGAAGCAGAGAAGAAGTTGAGGAGGGAGACAGAGGAGGACTGGTTGAAGACAGCCCAGAAAAAGGTGATTTAAATTTCGCTTCTTTGCCTTTTTCAGTGTTTCTTGAAAGGAAATCCTTAAAACAATTTTTTTTAAAAAGGTTCAAGTTTGGGAAATAGACTTATTTTCTCTTACCAAGTGTCACTTGAGAAAATTAATTGTTACATCTTTTCTTTCTTTCTTTCTTTCTTTAATCTGTACAAAAACCAAAATGTCAAAACTACACATTCTGGTATAATTTGTAGAAATTTGGGGATATTTTGTAGGAAAAAAAAGGCTTAGTCACTTTGTTGCAGACAAAACAATTAAACCCCTGACACTGTCATTTTTACACTTGAACTATGTATTATATATACTCTAATAAATCATAAAATTGCCATCACGTCATTAGAGATTAAGGAACATGCTAAGCTGAAACACTTGCTTCTCTGACAACACCACTACAGCTGCAGCATCCTTTTCAAAATTTATATTATAGTTTATATATTCTGTCATTGTTTGCCTGTTTCACATTTATTTAAACTTAATGCCAAATGTTCGCCACATGAGCGTCTGTTTATGAGTCATAAACAAATCATTAATAATCTTTAAGAAGGAGTAGATGTTTATAACAAGGAAACTGACCAATATGTAAACGGAGTGTCAGTGTTTATTTTCAGTGCAGTGGGCTTTTGTTTCCATGATAATGGACTGAGCTTTACACTGACAGAGAGATGACAGTTATAAACAGCTGATCACAGCTGTTCCTGCAGCGTTCCTGCAGCGTTCTGCAGGAGTGGAAAATCCTGAAATAGAATTTCAACCTATTAAATATACCATTAATGGCTCCAGCTCACTATTTGGACTGCAGTACTGTTGGGTGGAACATGCAAATGTAATGTATTGCTCCTTCAACATTAAATGCAGTAGTTAATGGGTTTTGGAGGTGCTGGTAGATGGATTTTGTAACCAGAAACAAGGTAGGTGTTTCTCCCTGTTTCCAGCCTTTGTGATACACTAATCTAAATGACATCCAGGGGTAGATTCATATTTTTGGAACAGAAATAAGAGTGGCATCAATCATTTCTATCTTATCAATATCTCAGCAAGCAAATAATGTCTAAATATGCCTTTAATGCAGAGAGCCCTGTATTTTAAATGCTGTAAAAACCAACAGCTGAGATCTACCCATTTTGTTTTCATTGTTTCCCTCCTTTCCAGCTGCTTCATGTTAAAAATTGACCACTAGTGTGTCCCACCCTCATGTCCTGTCATGTCTTATGACTGTTGCCAAGCTGAGCTGCTTGTTAGTTGACGTGTAGCTCAAGTGTTCTGGGTGGGGTCACTTACTTGACTCGTATTTACTCCCAGCAACACATTAGGGGGTTGTTTTTAGTTACATATGAAGAAAGCTTACTGGTTTCCTGCTCCAAAACCAAAGATTCTTTGTTACTATGTCAACCTGACCAACAGGAAGAAATACATTTAATGAAAACTGTCTGTTCCACTGGCAAAAATATTAAGGCAATGTTATCAGGGAGGACCTGCAAGAGGGGAAGTGGTGATGACAGAAAGGGAGAAAAGGGAACATTATTTTTGTATGGGCTGGGGATTCCTTGCACTGAGCTGTTATGCATCACATAAACTACTTCACTCTTCCCTGCAGGACATGGTCTTTAGAAAATAAACAACGCATAACAAGCTACATTATCTATGTAGCCCAGCACTGCATCATGCACACTCTAACATCCTCCCACACAAACAGCGTGGAATACATTTCTGCCTCTCTAACCACCCGCTGCCTCGGGGCAAGTGCATTGCTCGCGGCAGGGACAGACCATCACCGCCGCAGTTGAATGAGTTTAGCCTGAAGATACAACAATGCCTCCTTAATCTCTGTCGTGGTTAAATGTGAGAGAAAAAAACATCACTTTCTAACACTGAGAAATCTGTAATATATTCAATGTAATAAATCATAAAATGACCATAATATGTCATTGGTGGTTAAGGAAATGTGCTAAGTTTAAATACTGACTTCTTTAATGACAACATTACAGACGAGGTCTCCTACTTTGACGTTTCTAGTCTGTAACTTGTCCACCCTTTTCACTTAATTAGCGTTCAAATTCATGCCAAATGTTTGTAGTATGAGTAAGGGTCTGTTTATGAGTCTTAAGAAATCATTAATTATCTTTTAGAAGGAGTAGATGTTTATAATGGTTAAATTCAGCAATATGTTAATGGAGCCTGGCAGGCAGAAGGCAGGCAGTCACTGAACTCCAGAGTGTGTGTTGTTTTTTTTGCAGAGCAGTGGGCTTTTGTTGTCAGGAAAATGGAGTTTGCTTTACCTTGACAATTGACATTTATAAACGGCCGATCGAATCGTGTACTGCCCCAGTATGTTTTGATATCATCCAAAGACAATGTTGTGCTCGTCTTGTGCTCCTGCAGCCTGTCTGAGCCTCCTTGAGTCTGGGGTGGAGGGGGTGGTGGGAAACAACTTGTTTCAATCATAGACTGTATATTGAATAGGATTTCAAACTATTTAATATGCCATCTATGGCTCCAACTTGCTATTTAGACTGCAGTACCCATTTTTGGGTTGTCACATATTTTTCCTTTAAGCCCAAAGGAAAAGATGGTATTTTCAGCATCTCTGCTGCAACTATCTATTTGCTTTTTTCCTGGTCCCACACACCCACAGCAGGGCTGATGCATGGATACATGGCTCAGATCAGTGTGGTGAGGTGGATCAAACAGTTTGGGGGTTCAAGTGTTTAAAAAAAAAAAGGCATTGGTCAGGTTTTAGGTTGTCACTCCCACTCACGCCATAGCCAGGCAAGAGTGACAGATGTAACTCCAGGAGCAGGATGTCTGGGGCTCAGGGTTGTGGCGCAGAGCTGCGACACCTTTTCACTGTCACTCTCATCAGACAACAACAGTCTGCTGGCCTTACTCATCCTAAGCAATATCCAAAATGGCAGCGCCCCAGGCCTTGTTCAGTCTATAGAGCAGCCAAAATGGCAGAGGACCGTTGCCAGGTGGCCGGCTGTGTGTCTTGATCCCCTGATGACCACTTCTGTTCTGTGTTTCAACACAGACAGAAGGGTTGGTGTGCGGTGTGTTTGTTTTGATTATGTCTGTTTACTCTTGTGGAAAATGGTATAACAGAATCAACATTAAACCCTTCCCTGGAACAGCGATTGTTCATCAATCAGCTTAGCAACCATAACAAGGCTCAGTAGGACTGTCAAGCTTTGGGTTTGTCCACATGTTAAAGAAGAGTGCATGGAGCTGTCGTAAGAGCGATACTCTGTTTCCAAAATGTTGCAGTGGATTAAACTGTGCAAGATGCAATCGTTAGCATGTCTGGCTAACTAGCTCACTACCTTTAATAGTCACCTAGCTTTACTTCTAAGGACTGCCTAACTAACTGACTGACTAACTAGCTAACTAACTAACTTTGTGCAGTTACAGGTTACATAAAAAACTTTCAAGAGTAGCACATCTACTAAGTGTAAGAGGGCCCTAAAGGAAATCAGAGTTTAGACTAGTGTTAGCAGCTCTGTCCGGTTCTTTACTGAATGAGGGAGGCACTCCAGCAACAATCTAGCACTTTGTTAACTAACATGTGAACATGTCACTTTTAAAAGTCCCCTACCAACATCTTTTAACCTTCTTCAAATGGGTCAAGGGTCAATTGAGCCAGCAAGAAATGAGCATACAAAATGAGGAATGAGCACAGAGCGCTGAAATAGCACTGTATGATTCATGTTAACCTCTCAGATGTCTCTGTCTTCAGGTTGAACTTTTCTTTATTTTTTTCTCATACAGAGGAAGTACTTGAGGGAGCAGTGGCTCAGTCGAACAGCTCCAGCTCCTGTCCTACCTTCACCTGACATCTCAAAGCCCGGTCCACAACCACAGGACGAAGCAGGCGAGCCCACAGCAGCGTGAGCCACATTTTACATTTTAACAGCCTTATTCAGATGCAATTTTACTATGTCAAAGTGTTCAGGACATTCATGATGGGGATGGGGCACTGGAATATTTGTGGTTTTAAGTTACACTCTGCTGGCACACAGATAGAAAATATTCAAGGTTCACGTGTCCATTTCTAAAGATGAAAAATATGAGCCATGAAGCAGGGAGAACGGTGTTTTCGTCATGGATAGATTTCTATGTTGACCATGACGAGATCAAATAGAAGGCAGCCATGTGACAGATGATGTGATGGATTATAGACTCGGACACACACACACACGCACACACACTAGACTCATGATTTTTCTTTTTTTCTTGGTCCACTGCTCTGAGTCATTTATGTTATGAACTCTAATGTGCATCTTCTTGTGTTGACACATATTATGTTTGTGCCAATGTGTGTGTGTGTGTGTGTGTCAGGGAACAAACCAAAAGTCAAAAGACGCCTGAGGACAAGGAGGAGGAGGCAGCTGATGCCAGAAAAGACTCCCAAGAAGAAAACAAAGAATCTGTCAACTGTACAGCCACAGCCAGAACACACTACCACAATCAGGTAAGATGGGCAGATGTGTTCAGAGTATCATAAACACACATGGGAAAATAGCAACCTATGAGAGGTTTTATCAAAAGCAGCATAGAATTTTATCCGAAAATATCCAGGTTTTCTGCAAAATAAGGGTTTAAAATCTAGCGACAGATAAATAAATAGCCTGGAAATATTTGATGATTTGAGATAGTGTGAAGGCAGTGATTAAGTAAACACAGCACCAAGTCCCCCTTTAGCTACAATTCTCCTTAAAGGGTCAGCTTTTTAAAATCTCATTAAAATAAGTGAATTCATTAGTGAATATGAAATAGGGGTCAGAGGATGCAAACAACATTCAGTTTGCCCTCTTGCCACATCCCAGGCAGTGGGGCATTAAATAAATAAATAGTACAACAAACAGAAAATAATCCACTAGCCTGTGTGGCTGGGATGTGAGTGCTTCGAATTATGTGTCATGAATAAAAAATATTAACAGTGCTACCACATAATGATTTAGCGCTGCATAAGTAAATCAAACCAGAGCTTTACCCTGGATTTGGTGCAGAATGAAACTAACATTCTGCTTGTTTTCATGAATATCACACACTTTTGTCAACTTGGACATGACACACTAACGTGAACTTTGAACTCCACCAATGTTTGGCCTTACTGTTCATGTGGCTCAGCCTCACACTGTCAACCAACAGCAGGAAAAAACAGCTGAAACAATCGTTTGGCAAAATAACCTCAGAGTCTCTTGACATGATGAGAATAAGCTTTGTTCAACACTTCCGACGATGACTGTGAAATATTTATGGCAGGGCACAAGTTGGGGAGGGCTCCAGAAAGCGGCGCCGAGGCATGTGTTTAAAGTTGCAGACTCAGTGTCTCTTTTAAGTGCCTGACCATGGAGAGCACTTAGAATTGTCTCTTTCCTTTACCCACAGGCTGGCACTGACGAGGACGTACAAGGTAAGAAGTCAGCTGGGCTGTAATCGTCATCGGCTTACCATCAGCTCCCATCTCTTCTCTGTCACTCCCGTGACTATGCCTGCCTAGAATCTATTCTCTCTTGACAGATGATAATTTACCATAACTAAGTCTTTGCGCGAAGAATAGTCATTTAAATCAGGGTGACAGAATGGAGCCGCAGCTCAGAAACTGCTCTGCTTTGACTGTAATGACATTACTTACATTCTGCCTGCATCACTCATTCTGCTGTCCAAGAACACCATGAGGGCAAAGGTTGATCCCAGCCCCTGTCAACTAATCTCCACCTTCTTGTACAAAGTTAAATAGAAGTTGGAGTGGAAACAAAGGTGAACAGGGTGTGAGACTATAACAGAACAGCATTTAACACATCACCAACTAAAGTATAGCTACAACACAACTGACATTTCAGTAAATATAGAGAAGTGCACTAACAGCTTTCTTCCCCCCAAACTTCATTCAAAGAATGTTAGGTTAAAACTGGGTCTCATGCTTAAGTCTTATTAGCACATTAGAGGCTCCAGGAAGCTTTGTTTTTCTCTCTAAATTCAAACTGAAATTTAAAATCTTAAATTTTTTTGCTTAAGGAAATGTAAATTATAATGATACTGCATTTATTTAGCATATTTTCCATTTTTCAAAAAAGGATGAAACATCTTTTGACATATTTGTGGAGGCAGTGTCTAAGCTTTCGGTCTCTGTGGAAGCATTTTCCACAGCAGTGTTTAACAGACACATGAGAGCCAGCAATGTGAAAATCAAAAGTACATATTATTCCTAGGGATGCACTGATACAGATACCAGCATCGGGTATTGGTCTGATATTGTCCTCACGTACTCGTACTTATAAAAGTACTCCAATACCCAACACATCACAATACCACATCACAAACAGTAGCCACTCGGTACAAGTAAACATCTAAAGAACCACCATGATGCAGAGTTCAAGGCGTTTGCTGATGCTTACCCTCTTGTTTTTTTAACGTGCCATCATCATCAGCGAGAGACTCGCTGTCCTCAACATCTTCCACTAATGACACTGAAATGAAATGAAACTGTCCGTAAAATGCCATGTAAGTCCATGTAAAAACTGAAATAAATGCACGGAGTCCACCTGTAGGCCGCAGCCAGCCGCTGTCCAATAAGTCCTGGTGGGCGTAAACTAGTTGAATGTCTCAGCAAATTAATCTGAAGGCGAATAAAAAAACACAGCTGCCTCTTTCTTCGTAATAAACTGCTACAACTTCTCTTTGTGTACGTATTCTTCACCAAAACAGACTGACAGCACAGGACACACAACTTCACTCTTTGTGATTCACAGCAGGGAAAACAAAACTGTTGCACACATGGCACCACACTCATACCTGTCCCCCTAAACAATGACAGGTAGGAACTAATTAGCTCTTAGACAAGAGGGACATGAAGAAGAAACTTAAATACTACACACGTTAATGTTAAATTAAAATACTAGGTAAAATGTTGTAAATGAAAATGAAATAATTATCATATATAACACCATTTATAATAGCAAACTTAATTCTGCAAATCCATAATATTGTTGTGAAATTATTATACTGAAATATATACAGTAAACTGCACAGTTTAATAAGGAACACAAAATTATTGAGAGGACCTACAGTACTGTACGGTTCGATTTGAGAGAAAGTCTTGTTTGCATGAGCTGTGTCTCCTTCATGGGTCCAGTTGTGATGATGGCAAATGACCACACTATCAAAAGTAACAGGAACAGCAGGTCCTGTAAACTCAACACTCAGTATGTTACTCTGAGATCTGAATCACAGCAAAATCATTAATCAGATTCATGGAGTAACGTAAGGAGTGCTCAAATCACCAGTGGCAAAAGTGAGCAGGATCAGTCCCCAGCTAGTCAACTGTTTCTGTGTTGCAGCTGGACCTGAAATGATTTTATGAACTATTTTTGGTCCATATAGTTATTGTACCAAAAAAAAAAAAAAATTACAGTATCAGCACTGTAGGTTATAATCCAGTCCATGAGGTAAAACAAACATTGGGGATATATATACGTACTAATGTCTGAGCAAAAATATATTTTGACTTTAATGCATGCAGTACAGCATATACATTTTCTTTTTCAGTGAATAAAGAGGCTGAGGATCACTTCTTCATAGAAATGGCACAAAGGAGGTTTCGTGACAGTAGGCAAGATGGTCGATCAGGTGAGACACAAGAGAAGACTGCTGTAACTAAAATATGTTCAGTATATAGTATGTTGTAATTACAGGACTGGGGATACAGTCAGGTCATGTATTCTGTATTTTTGGCTCAAAATTTGGTGGTTTGAGTCCCTTGAAGTGCAGATTAGCCCCTATAACTGATACCCACCTGTCTGACTACAGCCCTTTTATGTGACTCAACAGTGCTGCAACAGAGCCAAAATGTTTTGCCATGGAAAATGATAAATATACAACTTGATAAAGAAGAATTGAGGCTACAGATGATCAGAATATCATCAGTCATTTGCTTTAGTCTCTCTATTCTCCTCTTGGAAATGATGACCCCTTTATTTAATGTGGCTCTGCCCTCGGGGTACGACTTAACGATGGGACTGAGGTGAACGGCCTGAGTACAATGTTATATTTAGCCCACTCTGTTATTTCTGTTCGTTAATTTTTTATGCCTGCTGGATGGCTGTGTGGAGTAAAAAACTGCTGCATTATGCGTATTGTGTCTCTCTATATTGTCTATTGTGCCAGCTCACATTGGTTACACGGAGCTCTGAGCCTGACCTGACATTAACCTTTCACCTTTTAATTACACCCAGGCCTGTGATACATTTGAGAACAGTTTAGTTAGATAAAATTACGTCCTGGACTTTAAATGGCTTCAACTGCAGAGAATTTTAATATTTATATGTAATTTAGCCTTGAGAGATGTCTTCCCTCTTCTTAATTTTAACTGTTCTGTCTTCTATATTAACAGTTCTGGGAAAGTTGGCAGTGCAGGTCGAGAGAGACCGCAGGACAGGTGCTAGCGTCGTCAGGTCAGTGGCACCCGTGCCCCAACCGACTCGTGCTCCAATGGCTAACACTGTCTTCGACGATGGCAGGAAGAGTATCCATGCCGTCGGTGGGGTGGGAGGTCAACCCTCAACTGAAGAGCTTGGGCAGATCTTGAGCGTTATTGATGGGGTTGGGATGAAAGTCTTGCTGGATGAAGTCACAGTCATACCAAATAAGGCAGAGACAAAGACAGAGGACGTAGATATCAACAGAGCCCCAGAGGAAAAATTCCTGTCTTTTTCTACCCGTCATACCATGTCAGAGGACAACAGGCAGTTAGACAGCTCTGGAAGCTACGATTTGGAGGCTGGGTTGGGAATAGAGGACTCTGGTGTAAGTATGGGAAACAAGGAGGATAAAAAAGAGGACAGAAGCATCACAGCGGTTAGAGACATTGCAGGAGAAGTGGGTAATGTGGAGAATCAACCCTCAGAAGAAAGCCCAGTCACTCTTGTGTTCCTGGGATACACAGATTCTACAACTGACAAGGGTCACGGCCAAGAGGACCCTGAAGGAGGCATGCTCACTGTGGAACGAGTGATTATAACTGAGGATGGAGAAGAACACGTCTTAGGACCTGCAACGTTTGCTTCACCCAAGGCTGAGAAGGAGTCCCAAGACCTAGTGTTTCAAGAGGATGGAGAAAAACACGTCTTTGGACCGGAAACGTTCACTGCACCCGAGGCGGAGAAAAAGTCCCAAGACCAAGTGTTTCCTAAGAAAGAAGAAGGACGTGTCTTCGGACCTGAAATGTCTGCTGCACCAGATGCAGCAAAGGAGTCCCAAGACCAAGTTTTTCAGAAGAAAGAAGAAAATGTCTTCGGACCTGAAACGTCAGCTTCATCTGAGGCGGGGAAGGAGTCCCAAGACCAAGTGTTTCAGGACATTCCCCTGGAGGGAAACGGGGCAGCAGGGGTTAAAGTCCAGGCAGAGGAAGATAATAAGGAGCTGCATAATTCATCTTTGCCCAGTATAGCAGAGGGAGGAGACGCTTCCAAGCGCAAGACCTGTCAGTGTTGCTCTGTCATGTAAGAAAATAATTGAAAGGAGACTCCCTCATCAGCTTTAATTGTATCATTTCTAATATTTGTGCCTTCCATTAGACACTATATGCTGCATTAATGACTAATATGAAAGAATATACCACCATCTGGTATTAAAGTGGTTTTGGCTTTGAGCATCCACTGCTTCACTTCACTTTGCCAAAGAAAAGAGACATCTATCATGTTGTAGGTCTTTTACAGCAGCTGTGGACTGACAACTGCTCCGAGGGACTACTAAAATCCACTTCCTCCCTCTGGTGGACAAAGCTGAGAATTTCAACTGCCCTCCTGCAGGCATGCGGATACTTCCCATCTCAAATGTCTCTCTGCCTTATGGACTGTGCCTTAAAAGTATTCCTTATGTTTAGCATCATTTGCTCTAGGAATGGAAGCAGGCGAAGAATTTTTTTAATTATTATTTTTTTTTTTTTTTACAGCTTTGGGCACAAATATTAGTAAACAGTAATTAACATTCATGGTGTCTACTTAAACGTTAATTTGAAAAAGTAAAAACATTTGTAACATCTTTTGATGATTTTAAAATTGTACTTTCTTATGCACTACTACTCAGGGCTGTAGCTACCACTTAGGACACAGAATTTGGGGGGTTTAATGTCATAAAGTTTACATGTTTCTTAAGCCTAATTCAGGTGTATTTTGGTGTCAAAATCCTTAAACTTAAACTATACTAGTTTGACATTTTTGAAAATATCCAAATTCATTCTCTTGAATTAAGCCAACAACATATTACATCTTAATTAGCTTTAGAAGTGCTGGTAGACAGATTGGTGAGTGGTATCAATCTTCTCATCTAGCTCTTGGCAAGAAAGCACAACATATTTCCAAAAATGTCAAACTAAACTTTTAAATTGGTTTATTTTAGGCTTCAAATATACACCAGTATTATACTCCTGGAACTGTGATAAAGGCTTTGAAACAGCACTTCAGCAATAATATAGTGAGATACAATTATATTTGATCTCCCTATGTATAATATTTTAATATAGTTTAGCTGTTAAATTACTATAGAACATGTGGGGAAAATAACATTTTACAGACTTGTTTTTGTGGCTAATTAAACATGTATAGGGCAGTTGCACTGGGGGGGATCATCTATATTGTTGGTCCTGCTACAGCACAGCTATCTGCTATCTTGTATCACTGTAATTTGGTATAAGATTGATTCATTGTGGATGTTAACTGGAATGTATGATTATAAAAACAATATAATTAGTATGTTGTTCGTGTCTACTTTCTTTAAGAACCCACATTAGAGTCGAACTAGTCACAATTACACACAAATGCAGAAAACACTGTTGTATGCAGATGTTCCACATCATGTTTGAACGAGGAAATATGCAACTAAAGACATGCTCTGACGGCTCTGGCTTTACTTGCATAGGACACAATGGGCTCAGGTTTGTAGTGGTGTGAAAATGGACTGCATTATGGTGAAAGGTGTTTCTAATATTTTGGCCACAACATTTACATACATGAGAGGAGCAAAATATGGGACATTTAAATATAATACACTCCAGTACAACACCACCACTGATAACAACCTTGAGAATAAACATTAAGTAGTATGACTGCCTTTATGACAGTGTCAAATAACAAAATTCATAAAAGGGGAATTTATGGCAGAGCATTTGTATTGGATCACTTTTGATTGTTAAAGTGCACGTATTTAAGTAGCCAGGGAGTGTACACAGATACACTTGAATCACTGTAATGTGGCTGTGGGTCATTTGAACTGCCTACTGCTTCTCAAAGAGGAGGATTGTGTTTGCTCACATGACACAGAGGACAGGAAGGTACAGGTGCTAAGTAGATCAGCTGGATCATTCATATTTCCATTGAGGTCGGTACTATCACGCACTGAAGATGACTGCAGGACTCCAGTCAGGTGAGCCTCTTCCTTCAAAATTTCTACATTATGTGTCTACATCTTTGTACTTGTTTGCTTTTCTATCACTCTTTTCTCTCCCTGATTGAGTGCTAGATATTAGTTGTAAAGCTTTATCTAGTCATGGCGAGATAAAAGCCTCAGGTCAATTAAAGATCATGTCATACTCATTAAAACTTTATGTTCACCTTAAATATAAGTAAGAATGATACAATTTGCATGTGTGCTCAACGAGCACAACGGCTGTTATCACATCTGTGCTGAAATATTGCAAAATGGAAGTCATGAAACTGCATGTAAAATGTCAGTAAAGAAGTATATTAAAGTGTTTGAATAGTTTTGAATAGCATTTAAAGTAATCTATAAAAACCTTCATAACAACAGCAGAGAAAGTGTCTCTTAAAAGGAGGATGGAATAAACAGGTTAAGCTCATTAAGGCGCATTAATATGTCCTGTTGCTTGAGCTTTATATAATGTATGATGCTGCTGTTTGTAATCCCGAAATGCAGTGCGGCTGGCATTAAGCCCTAAATGCAGGTGTAATTATAGACTCATAGATTTATACCTGCAGCTCAGGCAACCAGATAACACCAGAATAATATTTATATTAATGAGAACATATCTTGAAAAAGTATTCAGTGACACTGCATATTCTACTATTCATTTCTCCACGACGCATCAGGGCAACTACATATGCAGTTAAAGAGGAATAGTTGTTACTGGGCTGATCACAGACCATTAACAGCTCAAGTCACTGTGACAAGATGAAAAAGCTTAATTCTCACCAGGCAAACTGGTGAGATGATGAGAGTCTCTTTGGCCGGCCTGGCAGGCAGATACTGCACACAGGGTGTGTGCCAAAACAGGCAGAGCAAAGCCGATTACTCTTTTCCTTTGTCAGCACAATTGGCTATGCTAGGACACAGCAGGGGAGAAAAGTCACCAAAACAACACAGACCCTGTATGCCCTTCTGGAAACAAAAGAAAAAGTAATATATCTGCCAATAATTTTGGTGTTTCTTGAACATACATCCTACATACTGTTGTTGTGATCACTTCAACAGAAGAGTTTAAGAGAGGAGGCTCCAGGCTTCCAGGGCCCAACTGGTTTGTGTTCATGTAACTGCCGTGGTATGGGCTGTAAAGCGCCCTGTGGAGTTTTGGTAAACAATCAGAATTTCTGTTCACGTTCAGTGTTGCTTGCAGTTTTCTTCATCACTGCCTTTGTTGTGAAACTATTGGCAGGGATATGTATCACATCACCCATGGGATTGCACATGCATCTTCGAGCATGTGCAATCAGAGTGAGAGTAAAGCGGATAATGACTTTGCCACACTAGGACAAAAAGAAATTGCAGAGCAGACTATAATCTTTATCCAAAACAGCTAGTTCTGCATTTTGCAAAAGCAAATGATATAAGCAGTGAGACAAAAAATGATTTTATTGTCAACCTCAGTGACATTTTCTCATGTGTCTCTCAAAGGGGAATAAAGGAGAGACACCCTTAAGTGCTTCAGTGGCTCAAAAACATGGACACAAGAGATCCCAGCAATCAAGGTCCAGTCTCTCAAGACGATGGTGATTTAAGCATGAAGACAGACTCCAGCAGTGTGACAAACCCCACAGGCAGCCCATCTGTAACCTGTGGTGAGAAGCCTCAAGATGAAACCATCTCCCATGCCCCTGCACTAAAAACTAAGTACTACAGTGTGATGGATGATGAGGGTGTAGATGATGTCTTTATCCCACGGTCTCCATCCCGCAGGGCCCCTTTTCTGCCAGAAGAGGGCAGCACAGATGCAATGGTGATGAGTAATCCCACTGTGACCCTTTCAGAAGGGGCAGCTGACGCCACAGAGGCTAAAGCTAATCCAAGTGGCTTAGACTGGCATCATGGTGAGAAGCAGTTAATGGCAGCACACAGCGAGGTGGATGAAGTGAAAACACAGACTTCTAAGGAGTCAATGGACCCTGAATCTTTGTCAAAAGATCACAACCAAAAACCCATGGAGGTAACAGGTAGTCTGATGGAAACATGCCCTGATCCGTCTGGAGGACACCATCCGGATAATAAGAGAGGAGATGAAGAATCAACTGCAGAAACTGAGGTCATTTTGAGTGGAAAACAAGAAAACTGGAGGGAATCTGAAGTGGAGAGAGACAAGTATCCAAAACAGGTACCTTCAACTGTTGAGGACAACTCTGAAAATAAGACACATTTTGACAAAGAGGGAGACAAAACAAAATCTGAGGACATTCATGGTCCTGTAGAGACAGATTCAAAACTAACAGAAAATGCTGACTGCGACAGTGTGGCGACTAATGCCCCCACACTGTCTAGTCTGAGTAAGAATGGCGATGGTCTTGAGTCCTGTAGGCCACCAGAGCTCTACAAATGCTCCCAAAACAAGATGGAGGCAGCAACGAATCAGCCACAGATACCACAGATCCCAACAGAGGTGTCCAATGATGATGAAGAGCATGTTGACACCAGATCTTTGGACTATAACCTCACAAAGTGTAAGTGGGTGAGGAGAGAGAGTGGTGAAACACAAGTGCCCCAACTTCCAATCTCTGAAGGCTCTGAAGAGACTGTGACAACAGGAGAGAAGGGAGATGAAAGCAGGAAAATATCTAGTGAGATCCAACAAGGAGAGCAACTGCTTCAACGTCTGCAACAGGTCCAGCTACGACAGGATGTACATACCTCTCACGTTACTGAGGTAGATGATGTGAAAGCAAGAGAAGGGGATATGGCAAGTGGAAATGAGAGAGAAGAGAGTAGATTTCACACTGTTGAGGATGATGGAGGGAAGGCGAACCTGATGGAGAAGGAAAAGAATGAAAAGAATCAGAGTAAAGACCTGGAAACAAAAGCAAGGATGTCCGTAGAGTCAGAACATCACACGATTGCCAGAACTGACTCTGATAGTGATCAAACTGAAAGCTGGGTACCTGCAGATTTGTCTTCAATTGACCCCCATGAAGCATCTTCCACTGAAAATCCTTTTCAATCCACCTGCCACCGATTCTCAGCTGCTGAGACTTCCATTGATAAGCAGATCCATGAGGCAGCCCAAGAGAAGCAGAACCTACAGAGAACTGGTGGTCTCTTCAACCTTGCTGATAATCCAGATGTTCTAGAGATCCCCTTTAAGACCAATATCTCTCTTGAGCCACTTACCACCTCGGGTGGCCCAGACCAGCGCAGCGACTGGCAGTTCTCCGAGCAGAAGATGCAGAAGGAGATAAGTCAGGAGATTCAGAGAGAACTGGTGCTGGTCAACCAGGGGAAGATTCCAGGAGGGTACAGCAAAGGAGAAGTCCGCCAGTTAAAGGAGACAAAACTGCTGTTTGAGGCTTTCCAGCAGGATAGCACAGAGGGTCCAACAAGGCACCGGAAATCCCCTATACTGATGAAAGGTCATGTTTACCCATCTGTGCTAGAGCGCACACGTAGCCTAGAGATGTTCTCACTCAAAACTCGCCCCGTTGCCAGAGCACATTCCCTCAGGCTGTACAAATCAACCTCTGAGACCGAGAAAAGTCCTGAAGACTTCAGATCAAAAAGCCCAACTGGTGGTTCTCGAGACAAATCACGTTTACTCCCCTACCCAAAACAAGACAAACACACACGCCTGCACAGAAGCATGGACTCCATCAGCACTGATGTCTCTATGTCAGCTGTGGAGACTGGGAGCAAAACTAGGGAGAAAAAGACATCACATGAATCTCCCATCCTCAAACAAAACCCCTTCTGCAAGTTGCGACCATCCCTGGCTCTGCAACCAGAAGTAGAGAAGGACATCCGGGAGGCCAAAGAAAGAGAGGAGGAGCTTCGCAGACAGAGATGCACTCTGTACGGAGAGAACAGGCAGAATAGTCAAGATGGAGAAAAGACACAAATTGCACAAACGCTTGAGCCAGGTTAGTGTGTGTGGTGACTGTAATACTTTTAAAATGACTTTCATTGGTAGAATCTAACTATATATACTTTTATTTAAGCACTGGCCTTGAGTACAATTTTGAGGTACTTGTAGTTTATTTAAAGGAGAAATCTGTAAAATATTTACTGTAATAAATCAAAAAATGTCAATATGTTATCAGAGATTAAGGGAAAGAAGTTGAAATACCGACAACAGCACTACAGCTGTGTTGTTGTCCCTTCCAAAATTTCCATCCAAAAATGACTTGTTTAATATTATTTAAGAGTTTAAATTAATGCAAATTAAACAGAATGTTTAGTAAGTATCTCTTTATAAGATGTAAGAAATCATTAATTATTTTGTCCTTTTTTTAGGCAGGCAGTTTCTGAACATCAACATTATGGAAAGGATATGTACAGATGCAGGCCTTTTTGTTAATGACTAAGATCCATTTTGAAAGAAACAGCTGTTTTTATTGCTCTCTTCAAAGCCACCAGACTCCATTTACAGAATCCACAATTTCACCTTGCAGAGCATTGGAGTTGCTGCTGCCTCAATCAGTTACTTTCTTTGTCTTATTGTGTGACTTGTTTTAACCAAGAAATACTGGAATTACCTTTTTAGTAGAAGAAGTCGAAGATCAGAGGACTTGTTCCACCACTGATGATGACTATTGGTGTTCTGTATGTGACTGCGCGCTCCATCATAAATGGAAAATACTGAAATTTTTATGGATTATTTCCATCAGGTTGCTAAAATGTATCATATAAATACGCATAAGAGTCATTTAAATCTTTATTTATTGCACATCCCAGCCTTTTGACACTCAGTCTGAACACTTTAATGAATGCCTCCCTCTATATTAGCATCACATAGTGTTATCTAAGGAGTCTTATCGACAACTTAGTGTCAACCCTGTCACAGGCGGTTAAGGGCACATCACTTCAGCAGCGGCCTGATCTGAGTCAGTGGATGCCAGCGGGCTGAGTGACAACATAACGGCTACTATCTGCACTCCAGCTTAAGCCAGTGGCAGCTCTGGTTTGTTTATAGTGTTGTGTAAATGCAAATGACTTCAGACAGTTGGAAGATCTTGTTGAAAGCATGTATGTGTGCACTTTTGTAAGTCCGCTGTTGTTGCCTATATACACAGCAGGAGAGCTTGGAGGCCTGACAAAACAGTGCAGCCAGTCGGGGAGTGTGTCATTATGTAGCACCATGTTCATATTTTCAGCCACAGTGGCTGGATAATGATGTGTGGGTTGACTCAAGGTGAAGATGATGAAGCTACATGTGACAGCAGTATAATGTGTCTGGGGCTAGGCTAAACTGAAGGAAATGACTCATTCTTAATGTCAAATAAGTTGCAGTGTGTTATCCTAACCAGCCATGACACTGCACTCTATGAAAATCTATAACCCAAATACGCTGTGATATCTTCACAGACAACACTGAGAATTTTTAAAACAATACACACATGATTTTAGACAGCCTTAGAAAAAAAACAGATTCTTGTTTCTAGCAAGCAGCTGTCAATTTTGTCAGGTTAGATGACATCTTTTTTCACAGATATTATCAGCTATAGCTTATTAAGCCAACATTAGCTTAGTGAGTGAGTTAAAAATACCATCTCTAGTCTTATTGTTCAAATCTGACTTGCTTTAAAATGTAAGAAAATGGCTACATGCAATACATAATGTGATGCTAAAAGACTGAAGCATGTCCAACATGTCACAGGAAAAAGTCAGTATCCTTACCAGTTAATTATCCATGTAGAACCACAGAAATGAAGAAACAGCATTGTTCATGTATGGCAGTGTAGAGCTAGTTAGTCCTGCTGTTAAAAGTACTGTGCAGCCCTTTAAGGGGATGGCGTCCAAAAGCACTGCTTGCAGTACTGCTCATCAGATCAACTTGACACTCGACACTGCACTTCCTTCGGAAAGAAAAAGTTTTTCTAGCTTGGTCCAGGGATGTTCTGTACCAAATTTGATGATGATTGTTCAAGATTTGTTGGAGGAGTAGCAAAAAATAGATTATCAGAATTCAAAAAAGTGGAGAAACATTCAAGTTGTAGCTTATATGGAGAGATTCATCACAAGAATTTTGTTTCTGAGACTTGCAGTTCAAATGTCACAGGCCAAAACATAAAGCTTGTTGTTATAGCGCCACCATCTGACCATAATGCACCAAATTTGACACTGTGCTCCCTTGGATCCCCAGCAATATACCTGCCAAAGTGTGAAGTTGATAAGATGAGTGGTTCTTGAGATATGAGAATTAAATTGAGACAGATGATATGAAAAATCATCCCTCCCTATTAACCTGCTCCTTTCTTCTTCCTGTCCTTTAGATATCAGGCGACAGTCCAGGGGGAAACTGGAACGGGTTTGGCCACCGCCCTCCAAGAAAGACCAGACAAAATCTGAGCAGACACAGGTGATGTGTCAGGTCAACATAGTAACACCTTTTGTGGGGGTCAATCCCATGGCTCTATGTTCCCTGGGTCCCATATTCTCCATATTTATATGGTATATAATGGGAAAATGACAAAGGGTCCTCTGTTCTCCAGCTCTACATAGCACATAATGGGCTAGGATTAAAGGTTAGCATAGACGTAGCACCTTGGAAAATTAGGACCCTGGAAAGTAAGTACTCTGGGGACACTGACATACTCTAACTTTAACTTGAACACACTGCCATGTGAATTTGGTGGATGGCAAGAACATAGTGTGACATGTTAAATTGCTACAAATTCAAGGAAACACTACAAGCTTGATGAGTACTGAGGTTTTCCATCAGTAAAAAAAATGTTAAACTTAATTATGTTCCTGTAATAGTGGCTTTCTGGACCATGGGCTAAGAAACTCCTGGATTTGCAGTGTTTTTAACACTATTTGTTTTACAAATGCTTGGATTAGTACAAATGGTTCTGAAATTGATCTAAATTTCATGAAAAGGGAGCTAATCTCCCCCTCTAAATCCTGCTCTTTTCTCTGTCTTAACTCTCAGCAGGAGCCAAAAGTTCACAGAGCGGGAGGTCAGAAAGATCTGTGGCAGCGCTGGGAGGCCGGCCTGGTCAACGGACAGCCATCAAAGGAAAAGAAGTGATCCATCCTGATATTTCAACACTTCAAATAGAATATCTATGTTTTGCCATGTTAGTGCAGCACAAGTCCAGGATTAATCAATATAACCAAAATCCTGAGGGTAGTTCCATCTTAAACGCTTCTAACTCTACTTTGTATCTGCGTCAAATACACTTTTTTTTGATATCTTAAGACACTAGTTTTATTCAGTACATAAATAAAGAAAGAAAAATATTGCTTCAAACATTCTGTCCGTCCCTTTTTTCTCTTATAATTTCCATCAATTAATTTATGTGAACAAGAACGGACCTTTCACTGTAGTCACACTGTTTAAGTTTTCATGGGATGTCAAAATTCAACAACTTTGCAGACAATGTTATTGAACATCACCACAAGCTCCCACTTCAAATTCCAAATGATCTCTTGCCACTGCACCACTGCATGGAACAGCTCGGCTCGACTCGACTGAACTCAAGTCAAGTTTTGCCGAGCCATACCATGCAGCTGAAACATGGTATATGTGGCTGTGGAGGACGCCAAATAACTTCTGCAAAAACCCTGATCACTTCATGCTGTGATGACATCATCAGCGTTATTTTGGCTTGGGGTTGGAGACTACAGCTTTAGAACAGAGCCTGCGTTACAATGTGGATGTGTGGAGCTGTCAGGGACAATCTAATGAGAGACACTGTCCAGTTGCAAACTTAAGTAAATATTTTGGGCTGTTCTGTTTTCAGTTTTTACCATCTTTTATTTGGCCTGTCTCTTGTAAGTTCCCCACCTTTATGTAAGAGTAATGATAAATCACAGGAGTTCCCCGTTAACAGGTTTCTGAGACTGAATGAACTGGTCCTGTGTAACACGTCTTTAATAAGCCACTTTTAGAAAATTCACCTTTGAGGCCATTCAGATTGCATTAAAGCATATTATGGTGTAACTAATATTCTTTCGATATCTAGCTTTTAGGGGTTTTCGCACTTTTTCTAATCAACCTAAAAATGATCTCAAGACAAACAAAACTGCCAAATTGAGATTGGTGATTGGTAAAAGGAGCGCTAAATTTCCCCTTATACTGCATGAAAAATTCAGTCATTGTGTTGCTGCCCTCTGGAGGTCCAGTCACTAAGTTGACTGAAGATTCAAGTGGCAGCAGAAAAGCATGTTTTGGTAAAAGAAAGGAGTCCATGGTAAAAGAAGCCATCAAAAAACTGCTCTCGTTGAGCTGTGATCACGTTTACTAGAGAGGGCTCAGTTTCTGATCTCCACAGACAGAAGCACACTGCTTAGCCCTGTCTAAGTACCATCTGTTAGCCCCAGTGACTCTGCCAACGAAGGATGGACTTTCGCTCTGCCCTTCCTGACTCGGATGTCCCCGTGTTAATTGGCTACGCTTCTCACCAACCCACAAACAGCGGGCACAGCCAAGGCCTAGGTTTCAGCTGTTATGACATTTTAAGATGTCTTCCCTTACTATCCTCAGTACAGATCCAAAATACCAGATGTCAGCGTTTGGTTCCAGTTGAAAATTCCTCTGATGGAATTTTCCACAAGCTCACACATGAAGTCCATGTCTTGCTTTATATAAACTCATCCTTAATGTGACAATGCTGACTAGACTAGATAACTGGAACAGAGGGCTGATGCAGATCAAGACAGCCTGCGCAATCAAAGCCAGGCCGCTCTTGGATGGATCAACAGCACTAGGTCATAGGACATCTTCAACACTTGCCATTGTGTCCTGTTAAAAGCCACAAGCCTCACTCCTCCTGCTGACAACAAATGTAAGGTGAGCAGCACAGTCAGGCTTTATAACCACCAGTACAATTCTGAGGTATTCTGAGGTAGGAAACAGTCTAGTCTAGTCTATGTCATGTCATTGTCATTGTGTAATCTTGATAATATTTCATGACTGATCATGACTATCAGACAGGCTTTGGATGATTTTTTTTGCCACGGTGAAACTAAAAAAAAAACATCTGGTTCCTCTTATTGTTTTAATGTAGTAGAAGTCTGTGCTTTGTGGAATTCTTCTGCACATATTAGGATGATAATTAATCCAATTTACCCATCTAGTGTGGATGTGAAGACTCTGCATCAGAGCCAGAAGGGGGCAGCATAGCCCTAATAATCAAGAGAAAGTGTGTCAAAACAAGACAACATTGTTTTTAGACATGATCTTGGCTATTAAATTCCTTGTTCAATCAGAGTATGCAAGCAACGCAAGTGCCACTGTAAACAGCTGAATATATACAGGTGTTTTAAAAAAGATTTTAAAATAAAATGATATATACATGTCTCTAACGGGACAGTAAAACCCAGATCCTTTAACCCAAACCTATACCATCATGTCATCCCAGTACATACACAGTATATTTCAGTTTGCTCATATTCATGTTTATTATTCCTAATACAATACCAGTAAGTCACTTGGAAGGGTCAACATATGCTGAGAAAGTACGGTAGTTATGTAACCTTTGTAATTCACCCAGTGATGAGTCACTTACTTCACAGAATTAGAGCCATCAGCAACATGTATTATCAATTCAGCGCACACAAAAATGAAGAAAAAAAGTTGCTTAAGAGCACATCTGCGTCATTTTATGCAATAGCATGTGGGTGGTAATTTCTTCAGATGTTTGGCTAACACTCTGAGTCATTCATGAGGGCTGTCATGTACAGAGCGCATTAAGGCTGTGTTGTTCTACAAAAAGAAACAAACTCTGCTCCAGCGAAGACACAAACAACACGTCAGTGAGATGAATATCCCAGTAATGTTTTTTTTTTTTAACTGTACTTAAATCACGAGAATACGGATCATCTTTCTGACAACACACAAGCAGGCAGAGTAGAAGTGGAATAAACTTTTCCAGTGATTGGGAAGAAAGAAATCTGTTGGGGATGGATATTCGGGGAATGTTCCAGCAGTTCATGTTTATTGCTTTATTCAGTTGGCAGTCTTACTATGTAAGCATCCAGTCATAAAACAGCTAAAAAAAAGGCTGATAATTGAGGGAAAAACAGAAACTATAGGGCTAATAGAGCGATTACAATATAGTGACTGGGGGTTAAATGAAGACAGTACTCTCTACTCAGTGCTATTATTGTATTTTGCCCTGCCTTGAGTTCACAAATACCAAGAGCTTTGTGAGCGGGTGCTGATGAGAGAGTAGAACAGTGACAGCTCTGACATCACCGCTCCTTCAGCGCCGTGAGATAGGGCTCGACTCGGCTCTGCACCAGCGGCAGCAACTGAACGCGATGGACAGATGATGGATGACTCACTCTTTCCACCCACACAACTTCCCATCGTCAGAATCCATCATCAAGGACCTCTCACTTGGCTCCAAATTAAAACCCTCCACATACTTAATATATTATACTCAAGTCTCACTCGGGGGAGGGCAAACATGGATTTAGATGCTATAGAGAGTAGGAAAGATGTCACAGTGACTCCTAAGCAGGGGAGACATGATTAGATTTGTATTTAATGCCACATAAGACAGAGTGCAGTTAGTGAGCAACCAGAGAAGTTGCAACAGTTAGCAAAAAGAATAAACAGTGGTAATTCTATTAAGTAATGGATAAATGGTTGAAATACTGTAGTTAACTCAAAACACAGAATAAGTTGTTGAAATATACATGATTAAGAGGTTGAAAAAATTAACTCATAACAGCGGTTGAAATAGCTTAAAATAAAGTATTTAAATGCTGATGGATAAATTGTTGATACTTGTCAAAAAGTAATAGGTAAAGGACTGAAAAAAGTTAGAGCTGAGCTGAACATTATGATGACATAGCGAAGCTGACCTTCTAACCTTGTAAAAAAAATGTCATCACGTCATCATTTTATCCTGTTAGACACTCGCGTGAAACTTTGTTATAAGGGTATGAAGTCATGAGTTATGGCCAAAAGCAACACTGTGACCTTGACCTTTGACACTGAAATTGTAATCAGCTCATCAATGAGTCCACATGGATGTCTGTGCCACATCTGAAGAAATCCTGTCAAAGTGGTCTTGAGATATGGCGTTCAAAAGAATGGGACGGACAGACAACCCAAAGACATAACACCTCTGGGTGAGTCATAATAATTACACAATTATTTATGATTATCTACCAGGTTACTTATTAGATATCATCACAGTCTGGTGCAGTATTGAGATATTCTTTATTGCAATATTCGATATATTGTTACATCCTTAGTGTTTAACATAATCCAGTTTAAAGTCAGTTGAGATGAGCACACCTGCCAGGTGCTGTTGATGAAGGGGTACTTGAGTCTGAACCACTAAAATACAGTATGTAGAGAATTACACTGCCCTGTGTGTGTTTACAGAAACTGTGCAAATTTCATCATATTTTCTCATTCCATAGATGCTCCACGCTCTGTTTATCTTGCTCGTGCCTCTTCTTGAATTACTGAAGTGAAAATGAACGAATAAACACTGAGCATGAGGTAAGGACAGAATAAACAGACCTTAGATGGCCCTGCTTAGTTGAGCTATTGTCCTCAACAAACCCTTCTATTCGCTTTCACGCTCCTCTCCTCCTCCTCCTCCCGGCTCCGTCTTTTTGCACAATGAAAACTCAATTGTCTAATTCAATGATCGCACATTACAACAGTCGACAATAATATAAAGAAGTCGTGCATGATAAGATGATGAGTGCGTGTGTTACGTAGCCTCAATCGCTCTTTGTCTCCTCGCCTTGGGTTTTCTATTTTCAGAGCTCCTTCTTCTGGGTTAAACTGCTGCCATCTCTCTTTCTGAAAAGCAGAGTGATTTTTTTTTTCTTGAAGTACACTTTTGAGGAACTCTAGCAAATTGGCTATTCCTTCTGCATTTGAATTGTATATTTAACCAACCATTATGAGGCCAACTGTACAAGAGCTTAAACTCAACGAATAAAAATTCAGCCAATTACAGAAGGCAGTACTGGGAAAAATAAGGTCATGTTAATATTGGAGGAAAAATGGTTTAAAGTATGGAGACCCAGTCTCTAGATTTCTGCTGGAAGAATCTGATCCAGTTCTTTCTTAGTCCCCAACCACAAATCCAAATTCAGTGGGTCTCAGTAATCTTGCTGGAGGGAGTTTTATAGTCTTTTGGCCCATGTGTTAAGGATTATTTGAAAGGAGTGGGTCATTTGGCGTCAGAAGGACTTGAAATCTGATTCTTTTCTACCTTGGAAACATTCCTAAAAGTCTCAGCAAAGTGGCACATACCTTTCATATAAAAAAAACGGAGCTATTTCAAATGTATTTACAATGTAGGTTTCCTTGAAACAGTTTTAAAATTGATAACATTTATTTAAATTTGAAGCTTAATACAGTTGTTCAGTATAAAACAGAAATTGTGGGTTTAACTTAGAACAATGATGTGGGCGTGCAACAGATCCAAAAAAAATGATTAAAAAAATTAAATGTGCATCAAAAAACTCAAAGTAACTAAACCTGCAGAGGGAATAGAGGTTCAAAGCAAACTGGGGTGGATTATCCTTCTGACTGGGCCATAAAAGCACAACCACAAGCTACTCTGTAATTCTGTCCGTTCCAAAAGTAGCAGGCACTTAAACCACAATCTGCTTCAATGGCAGTATAATTAATGATTTTAGAAAGTACCCTGTAAGTGATGAGGATAATTATTACATTTAATTAGTTACTTTGTACTCCTAATGAGGGTAGTAAGACAGACATGGGTCCTGTCAAAATTTAAAACATTACCTGCCAACTAATTTTCTTCATTCTATCATCTGATTTCCAAAAGCAGCCTGATTTATAACTGGTACTATCTTGGAACTAGATAACTTGTGTAATAATGAAGAAAAAATGTGAAGCCTGTGCAGTTGTTTTAGGGTGAAAGGTCAGATAAGTGTGTGAGCCCGGTGGCCTAAGGTCACAGAAACTTCAGCAATCACGCCGGGATGAATCCTTTTACTGAATAAGATCCTGATCTTTTAAGTTTTTCTCCCGTCCCTTGGCTGCTGGCCTGGCTGGTTGGCTTTGAGAATCAGGAGCAGTTCACTCTGGGTTAAGCTCTTTCAGCCAACTGTTCAAAACCCTTTTTGCATGGTTTGCCTCTCTCGGCGGTGGCGGCTGCAGCTGAACTCCTTTCCATTCTATTTTAGGATTTAAAGGAATGACAGTATTCTCGCATGACTCTCAGAAAATCCTTTCAATCCACTGTATGGAGCACCGCCGGGATTAGGATGCAGTCTGCATTACATAAAAGTGAAGATCCTTAAAACCAAAAAAGGAAGCCTCCCATGAGAACAACAATAACCACTCTAAGGGCTCTCAGTATCGTGGGGGCTGTGCTAGAAATTAGGTCTATGACAAAAATGCTTGAAATTTCAAGAGGCGTTGACAACAGAATGGTAGTCAGATACATGCAAACTGTAGACAGCACAGCAGCCTACAGGGTTCCTTCTTTGCCTTTGTAAAAGAGAATGACACAAGCGTAACTAATTATTAATGTTTTTGCTGTGAAAATCTAAAACAAATGAAAGGATTACTTGCTAAATGGGATTAGGTATTTTTGCATCAGAGCATATAGGATGTTACATAAATATTAGAAAATACATCCAGCGTGGTCGCTGTGTCAGGATTAACTTAAGACTTAATAAAAAAAAAAAAAAAAAAAAAACAAGGTCAGGGAAAGTACACTCTGCAGCACACTGTGTTCTACCTTTTTTTACCATTGGTTCCTGGGACTGGCCTAATCTTCATAATATGAGCATACATGAGGGTCCATGTTGCTTTTATTCATTTCAGTTCATGTATGTTTCATGATAATTGTGAGAGAATATTTATATTTAGACGTAAGACTTTATGTCAGATCATAAGAAACTCCTGAGAACCTGCATGACTTATCTGTCATCTATTGTCTGCTGTGTTCTCAGTGTTTTCAACGTGGACTTAAAAAGTGAGCTCTGAGCAAAAGGGATTTCACAAAACCTGACCTTAGTTGGTCATGGGAGCATGAGACTCATGCAACAAGATCCACTTCATGTTATGAAACATGAGGCTCGACCTCACATGAATTCAGCTTTTTCTGTTATAAACTATGGCATTATGACGTAGCAGATGACAGAGAAAGACGACCTTCAAAGGTGCAATGTGCACAAATTGCTCAGTCAAAAATGAGTACTGCAGTCCAAATAGTGAGCTGAAGCCATAGATTTTTTTTTATTAAATACATTGAAATCCTATTTAATGTAAAGGCTATGGTTGAGGCGAGTTGTTCTCCCTCATCCCCAGAGTCATGGAGGCTCAGGCAGGCTGCAAGAACAATGCAGGAGCGCAAGAAGAGTGCACCATTGTGATGTGACAATAACAAGAGACGATGAGATTCACATTAAATTAATCAGCTGTTAATTGTGAGTCAATGTAAAGCTAAGCCTGTTATCCTGAAAACAAAAGCCCACTGTTTTAGAAAATGCTCACTCTGGAGTTTGAGGTCAGTGACTGCCTTCCTAACTGCCTGCCAGACAACACAACATAATGCTCAAATTAACCGTTAAAAACAAAAACTGTTATTCCTTCTAAAAGATTGCTAATGATTTAGATAAACAGACACTTACTCATTCGGCAAACATTCGGCATTAATTAGATCTCTACTGATGGAAACAGGTAAACAATAACAAAAGTTACAGACCAGAATAGAAATAACAAAAAAGGACACCACGGCTGTACCATTGTTGTAGTATTTCAACTTAGCAGGTTTCCTTTATCTCTGATGACATATTATGGTCAATATGTGATTTATTACAGTGAATATATTACAGATTTCTTTCAAATTTATCCTGTAATATTATTTTAAAAGCTTTCAGAAATGCAAATCTAAGATGCTGCTGTGAACAAGAAAAAACGTGACAAATTAAGAGTTTCATCAAAATGTAAAAGTTTGTATCTAATGATCATTAGATACCACAAGGTATATTATGTAACTACCTACAGCTTTAAAAAAAAAGCCACATTCATGACTTGAAAACAGCTTTGTCGTGTAGCAAGCTTGTCCTGAACGTTAGTGGCTGTGTCCTGCTTTTTACTGAGTTTGGGAAAGTTTACTTCCCAACTAGCGTTACCTGAGATCAGGTCATGTTTGCAAAACACATTGGTTAAGCTAGGATTATACTTTTCCACAGATTTGTGTGAAGTGTCTGCAAATTTACTCAGAGAGGTGTGTTACTGGTAACCACTGGTGTCACAGGCAGGAGAGGAGCCGACCACACACCTCCCTAATTTCAACAATATGTCATGCATACCTGTGTGTCATGTCAGTCGATTAGCTGATTCAACTGATTCAAGCATCTCCTGTGAAAGCTGGCCCGTGTGCAGCCTGGAGAAGAATACTGTAAATCCAGATTTAGTCAACATACTGTTCCACTTTTTACTGGCAATACAAGCTAGTATGTAAGCTAAGCAGCCAAACATGGTTATGTTAGGACGATAGAACAGTCTGGTCTTTCATCATTCCCTATACTTATAGGATTAACTAGTGCTACACTTCAACACAAGAACAAAGTTGCTGACAAGTGTTTAAAACACTTTCCCACAGTCCAGCCGCACAAAGTGTCAATCTACAATATTGCAATATACAGTAAAAATGGATTCTTTTTTTGGCAAATCTGCATCATAGTACATCTACTAACACTTACAGTTCACAGTGTCAACGACCACCTGAATAATTCTGATATGGACAAAATAAGTCTGAACCTGATGATTTTGAGCAAAGATGCAAGTTATAAGAAGCACCTCTTTTGCTTTGAGTTTGAAAAAAATGATATTATGGACATTTATCCTTGATTGGCAGGTGCCGTGCCATTTGTCAGACAATCTCTCTGCAGCAACATGCAGTAACCCTAACCTCTAACACCATGGGTGTTTGTTTTTGGGATAATGGGCTGTCAGTGGGGCTGGGCAATATATCAATATTCTTCTCCTGGTCTGCTCCCATCAGCTGTAGAGTACCGCAGGGCTCCATTTTAGGTCTCATATTATTTGCCTTGTACAGGCTGTTATTAGGTTCCATATTCCAAAAATACAATATCTCATGCCACCGCAACAACACAGTTAGGTCCCTCTTTGAAAGTCTCCATCGCATGAAATAGTTGATGGCTAAAAACTGTCTTCAACTAAACGACAGTAGGATCAAAGTGGTCTTATTTGGTCATTTAAAATTTGACAAAAATCAAAAAATATTTTTTCAAGCTAGAGACTGCGACAAATGCCTTCATTTTACGTTTTTATTTGGTAATCAGCCAGTCATCCGTGTCTCGCTTGCAGCTGGTGATTATTGACTGGTATCAGGAAGTGTGACACCTGCACTGGTGCCCCCTCATTGGCTACCAGGACATAATTTATTTAATTCAACATATCTTAGATCCTCCCTCGACCGAGGCTGAAGGGGAAGGGCTATCGTGTATCTGCTCAAAGCTCTGCAACAATCATCCATTTTCAGTTTAGTTTTCCCCTCTTTTGACATTTTTAAGGCAAAACTTAACATGTTTTCTCAGGCTCTTGATGATCCTTAAGGCTTTATATTTCACTTTTCATTCTTCTATGTATTATACTTTCTATCTGTTCCTTATTTATTTGTGTATGAGATGGTATTTTTATGTTATCTTGACCACCATTTTGCTGTTTACCATGTTTTATTTTTTAACTCTTGTCATTTTATTGGGCAGCACTTTAGTCAGTGTTGGTTGTTTTTAAAAGGGGTTTATAAGTAAACTTGATTTGACTTGATTTCATGATATCTAACTAGATAGTCGTCTTAGATTTTGGATATCATTACATTGTGATATGGCATGAGTTAAATAACTGCATTACAGTGATGTAAAGTCGTATAATTTTCTGAACTTACCAGACTGTTCAAGCTCTTCTTTACTTTGTTAATATATTCACATTGCTCATGATTAGTTATCAAAAATCTCACTGTGTCAGTAATTTATGAGAGCACCAACAGTCATCCCAATATTGTTGTAATATCAAAGTATTTGTCCATCTACAGCAATGTATTATATTCTATAAAATTATCATATGTTTGCACAATTTGAGAATTTATTGTATGTTATTTTAGAGAAATATGTTTATCGAGATATATATAATATATTGCTGTACAGCCTAAAAATATCAAGATTTCATTTAAAAGATATATCACCCAATGGGACACTTTCTGGATTATTGGTGTTTCAGAAAAATGGGCAGTCCTTGATCGCTTTGGAGATCAGATATCAGTGTAAATAGTGAGCTAGTCTCTGTTTTTATTTGACAGAAATTGTGTCAGTGAGGTGACAGGCCAGTCTTGTTTGTAGCTGTGTGTTGTATTAGAAAATAGTGCTAAAAATGACTTTGAACCTCCTACAAAAACAAAGATTAAAAAGGAAAAAACAGACGGGAAACATGAGTATACTGTGTGATCTTGTAAGTGGCACACTGAGGGATTATACACACAGTACAGAGCCTGGGCAGTAAGGAGACGTAACAACATTGTTTATTATGTTGCATGTCTACTGTGGATATAATCTGTGTGACATGGCTTAGAGGGGTTGTACTACGATGTGTTTACTGTGCAGTGTCATTGCAAAGGTACTGAGAGACTGGAGAGATTATCAAAAACAAGTTATGATTCACACCAGAAGCAACATCTGCCTACATTCATGCAGTAAGAAATACAAACATACGCAGCATTAATTGTCTCTTCATGGGAAGCGACTGTCGAGCACTGTTGTGATGGCTGAAGTTCAATAATATCAAATCCTGTGCCAAGGCTGCCTCGGGTGAACCTGAGCACTCAGGACACTGTGCCACCGTCATGCTGGAATGAACAAGGTGGAAATTGGGCCATCTATATCTGTGCTACCCTCTGATTATGAACAGATTACGCAACCGCAAAGCATGTTTTACATAACCAGCTATGGCCATGCACTCCTCCTCTATACACCCTTTGTTCCCAAATTGAATAATTGAATTGCCCCCCAACCCCCCTTGTATCCAAGCCAGCTGGATGTTATGTACCCCTGCCACCTAACAGCTCATGCTGGGATTTGTATTTGTTTTTATTCTGAATTGCAGTTCATTATGACAGCCGTGTAGAGCTGTGCCTGAATGAGATAGATGGTGTGTTTAAAAACACGATCGTGGATGAATGTTGTTTATCGAGTTGAGTTTGCACTGTTAACATTGTGCTGTTACAGTAAATTTTCAGTAATGTGGACAAACAAACACTTTGTCTCAGAAAGCAGCACCGTGTGACTTGCCAAATCTCCTTTTAAATCTGTGGTCAAAATATACTTTCATAAACTTGCTTTTATTGCTCTGGCTGCACGTAGTTTTACACCTTAGGGACCGTACGGAAATTATTAGGGAGAGTGGATGTCAGAGAAAGGAGGTTTTGTATGTATTTGTTTTCTCATCCCAGATTCATTCTTACCATTTGAGTTTGTTTGTTTTTTTTGTTTTTTTTAAAAAAGGTCAAATAGTTACATCACAAAGAAGGCTTTCGTTTTGAAATTTGACCGTGTTGTCTGGAGCAAAACATCCTCAACATTCTCAGCTATGAGACTCAAGCATCAGGCATCAGGCATCAGAACTCTGCAGTGGATCTTGCACTTAAAATATTGTTTGCCCATTTCATGGTAATTAGAGTTCAAATAAATGCCAACTGCTCGAAAAATGAGAAATTGTCTGCTTATGAAATCATTGATAATCTTGTAGAAGCAGTAGACATTTATAACAGTTCAACTGAGCAATATGTTAATAGAGTCTGGCAGGCTGTCACTGAAGTCAAACTGTATTTTTAGAGCAGTGGGCTTTTGTTTTCAGGAAAACTGGCTTAGCTTTCCAACTGAGAGTAATAAACAGCTGATCAACTTAGAGTGGAGGGTGGTCTGGGAGCTCAGTTGGTGGAACGCGCAGTCTTTGCCGTGGGTTTGACTGTATCTCTTTGTTGTGTGTCATCCCCCTGCTCTCTCACCCCTTTTCCTGTCCTCACTTCAGCTGTCCTGTCTAATAAAGGCATACAAACCTTTGTTTCTTATGCTCCTGTCATACAGTACTAATTTTTCAACAGCGTTGTTTCATATTGCTCCTCTAAGACCCCTCCACACACCATGAATTTCCACATAGTCACTTCAGTTTAACTGTATTTTTCTTCCTTTTTGTTAATGCATTCACTTGATTTTTAAACTAAACTCTGGTTTTGGATAAATGCCTTGCCAATAAAATTATTTCTTTTCTTACTTCATTGCACATCAGTGCTGACTGTAACAGGCGCACAGGGAGACAACAGGAGAGCAGCAGACTGGAGTGTGCTGTAGCTGCTCTGAATTCTGGGTCAACCGAAGAAAACAAAACAAACTTATCATCATTATGTCACACAGCTCCTCGCTCACATCAGGATACAGCTCGACCCTGACCCTGTGTCAGTTATTATGACAGATCTGACAAGAGAAGAAACCCTCCACTAATTTTATATTTACTTGACTGTAATTTGAAAAGGAGTGTTTTTTAAATAAAACCTGACAGTTTTGTGTGTCTACAGATGTGTGTGTGTGTTGTGCAGATATTCCTGTTATTTTGATTAATCATTTCACATTCTCCAGGGACATGTCCCCTCTAATATATGTAATTTGTTTTATGAGCATTTCATAAGCCACCCCACCCCCCCCCCTCCCCAAATGATCAAAAGTGGTTGCTTTGGAAACAGCGTGACGTATTTCAGCGCCCAAGAATAGAAGCATGAGGAGGAAAGCGGGTCTGAGGCTCTTGGCTTCTGCCTCACAACCGGTCTGAGTGCCTTTCCAAATGTTTTCCTCTAATGTGTGTCGGGGGCCAGTGCTCAAATGATGCGGACATTTTTGTCCGATTACAGCAGACAGCGGGGTGTGTGTTGACACGGTGTTGGGGAGGTAACTGCTTGTGGTTTCCCAGATAAAGAAAACATCACCTGGCTGGTGGAGTGTGCAGCAGACTGAGGTCATGACTGATGCAGTAAGCTGAGCAACTACTGAATCATTTGATAGCATAAGTAAATGACTGCACTGACACCAAATTATCAATAAACATATATCTGCATGCACACACACACATACACACACACGCACACACACGCTGTGCTTGTTATGAAACAGCCCCCCAAGTCAAACAAACTGAGTCATAGCCTATTTATAGCTACCGCAATACATCTCTCATGTGTATGAGCCGAGGATAGAGGCTCAACTCTGTGTGTCTGTGGTATAGACAAGCTGTTACATAAATGTGTTTCTGCATACATGTCTCAGGGGAGCGGTGATTCATAACATGTGGATAGCTCTCTTTTTAACTGCATTTTTCTTAGTCACCATCCAAACAAAAAAATAATTACCAAGATACCTAAATTTAGTTGTAAGTCAAATGCTTAGTATATAGAAAATACGGATGTCATGATTCTTAAATCCAAGATTCAATTTGACGTTTAATTTTAATGTCACGATTTAATTCAATTTTTCAGCGTAAACATATTTTTTTAGCTTTGATGACTAAGCCATTGTTGGATTATCAAGTCTTGATTTCTAAAGATCAACAGATTATTTGTCTGATTCCCCAACAACTGTCATTTACATTTTCAAATTCTTCTTTCAAAAGATATGCTACATGATATCACGTGTGATATAACAGCCAATATGCTTCATGTGCAGCTTTGAAGTGTATTTTTTCTCTTTAAGCTCATGCTGGATGCCAAGAATTGCCAGTTCTGCCTTTAATTTCAATGAATGAAACTGAATTGTGAAATGATAACCTTGATTATAACAATAAGTTGTTCACTCAATGTTAAACTGTTTGCAACAGTTGTGTCTGCTTATTTCATTCATTAGGAATACAATTAACACATTATTTAACTTAGTAATGTGTCAATAGAACCACACATATTGTGTTATATTTGACAAAACCACATGTGTTTGAAAATCCAATAGAAACCTTGTGTTAAAACTCTCAATACAGTAGTTGCATTAGAAGTAGCACAAAATGTGTGGCCTTTATATTGACACATTAATGCGTTAGGAATTGACAAAACTTTTGTCAGTATTTACAAATCTATTTTAAAAGCACAGCAAAGCAGATTTAATTTAATTTAATTTAATTTAATTTAATTAATTAATTAATTAATTTAATTAAATTGAGCCTATTTCATAACAAGCTAAATACTTCTGGTAGTAGCTTTAATATTTAAATGAATAATTTGTCAGAATACACGATGCTTCTTATCTTTCTTGTCGAGACTTAGATGAGAACATTAGTAAGCCTTGGACTCTCATGTCTGTACAATCTATATGAAGCGACAAGCAGCAGCCAGTTAGCTTAGCTTAGCAAAAAGACTGGAAATCATAGATATTAAACACAGGATACCTGACACAAAGATGGCAGTTATTCAGTCTAATAAGAATTGCTTCCCTGGCATATGTGTTGAAAAAGTTTTCTAACTGCTGGGTTTACTGGCCCCACCCACAAGTTCTTGCTCAGCCCCTAGAATTTGCATGGTGATGACATCACAGTTTTGCAAATCGCTTTTCGTGGCTTTAAAAAAGTTTTACAAATATAATTCATACTATAAAAAGTCTACTGAAGGTCAGTCTTTTGTTGCAATACCAAAAGTGGCCACTCGGGAAAAAAAATGGAGTTGGAGTGGGTTCAACTCCCACCTACAGGCCTTTGTTACATGTCATTTACCCACTCGTTCTCCCCTTTTTCTATCATTTCTTCAGCTGTCCTATAAATTAAAAGGCATACAAGCCCAAAAAATATGTTCCTGCAGCCTGCCTGAGCCTCCACGAGTCTGCAGCATGCTTCAAACATAGACTTTACATTTAAAAGGATGTCAGCCTTTTAATATATTGTCTATGGCTCCAACTCAATATTTGGACTGCAGTACTAATTTTGTGTTACATACTGCTCCTTTAAGGGGAATACTTCAGGCATTTTCACTCTTACATGTTCAAAAGTGACACAACACATGTCTCAAGAGTAATGTGGTCATAATGCAATGTGTTTGTGTAACTGCAGAAGAGCCATGGAGCAGAGCCAAGATAAAAGAGAAGAAGAGAGTGGGTAAACAGCTAACTTGTTTTGATGTGATAAACATGTGCAGGGTCAGAAAATGATGTGTTAATTATGAGAATCCATTTGTATTCGTTAATAGTTTATAATATTACTGACCGTGTCGACGACGGCTCCTCTTATCTTTCATAATGCCTCTGGTTGACAAGCACTGAGTGTTATCACATTAGATAACGTTATATAGCAGGTGAAAATGAGGCCAAGCTGGCATGCACTTTGATGATACTGCGTTGGTGCAGCACACTGTGTCACTGCTCAGGGATTTTCTCCTGAGCCAAATTCAAGTAAACATGAACAAATGATGTTCCTCAGCAACATCAGACTGCAATTAAAGCTCAGAGGCAGCAAGGGGTTGTGAGGACACTGCGAAGGGAACATAGAGTGGATGGGAATAGAAAAGGGATCTTCGAAAACGTGTGTAGAAGTAAAATAATACACAAAAGCTGAAGAAAGGATAAGAGGAAATGGTGTTGAGCTGACAGGTGACACTCAGCTGAAGGTGATCTACATCTATGTGACCTTCTTCCTGAAACAGCTAACTGTGTCAGCCAAGTGACTGCCTCCTCCCCTCCCTGTCCCCAACTCCGGACTTCCCTGCAGTCTGGTTCAGAGTGTATTTTAAGCTTGTCCCCTCCACCTCCTGCTGGGCACTTTACATAACATGCCTTTGCCCGTCAACTTTGACTAACACCTCCCAGCTCATCTGTCTGACTCCCAGAGGCTGTTTTTCTAAAGCCGGTCAGCTGATGTAAACAGTCTTGCTGTGAGTCTTGTCTGTGCCACCCACTTGGCAAGAACAGGGCACAGATATTTATATTCGCCCTGCTGCCCACCACTGCTGCAGAGAGAATCCATCCCAGAGCAGATGAATTATGAAGAAAGCCAGGATGCCAAAATGATACTGTCTGACGCTGCGGAATATCGTTCTGAAAGCATTTCATAAATGTTCATGTTATAAACAGTTGTGTTTACTGGGAGCCGGGCAGAGCTCTCCTCTGGGAAGCCTGTGGTTTTACAACTTCTACCATTGTTCTAAAAGCATTATTAAATTATATTTACAGGACTGCTACGGCTACAAATAATCCAAATTTATTACAGCTGACTGCACAGAGTAAATTAGATGTAAGTTCCTAATAATTACCAAGGAAGTTTTCTGGAAAGAGCTACATGATGTTATAAGCAGTTGAGCCTTGACAGCACTGCTTAAATCTTGCATATCTAAAAAAGGGCTATGACTAACGTTAAAGTTATTTTCAGTGGTGATTTGTCTGCAGATTTTCTAGATGAATCAATGAACTTTTTTTTCTTTAACAGGCCTATTCAACAAGCAACCTGCAGGCCCGGATATGGCCTTTTTCAATGGCCAGTAAGAGGCTGACTGCAAAGCCTGGTGCCAGGCTGGCATGTATGTGATTTCATAAACAAAGCTAACAAATAACCTACTTTAAGACACTCGAACCATAGACTGTATTATCTGAAACAATATGGCATTCGTTATGTCTTTTTAAACATATGCACTGTAACTGGCTCCACCTCCATTCACTCAGTCAAGCCTGATGTTGCACTCTAACAACAAGCTTTAAAATGAGGCATAAAGTTTACTGTGAAAATCTCTAACTCCAGTGAAAATAGACTGACAAGTATTACTTTGCCAGCCCAAGTAATAATGTGTTTAGTGTGCAACAAATGCATTGAGTGATGAAAGAGGTGCTACATGTCAAATCATGGTACGTTTTCTGCCAGTTTTCCTGAAGGCTCAGAGGATTATACATATTAACATTATACTATATAAATTTTATATGTATCCATTAATTGACTTTGATTAATTGGCTTGTTGGTCTGTGGCCAACAAGGCCCCTGTTATTTTCCATTTAGGCCAACATTGAACATTTACAGAACTTTGACAGAAGGTGGCTAACCTAGCAAACCACCAACTAGTTACCTATGTGTTATTGAAACTTATTGGCCAATTAGTTGTATAAGTGTACAGACACTCTTGTGACCCAAAACAGATCTTTTTGTAACTTCATGAGCAAGAGACTCTACCTTCCACCTCAGAAACCACTGGTGAAAGTGCAGCAGGTGAGGCTAATGCATCTACTGTTAGCCATGCTACTGACCTAGCAGCACAAATGAGAAAGGACATACATGTTATGGGGTTTCCCCTCTATCTCTATCAGCTTAGGGGTCCATTTATTACTTACAACTTAATTTGCTTAGACGACTAAGCTTGTTGACTTGTATGCTTCCCTGCAGAGAAATTAGCCAAATGAAATTTGACCTCTGACCACCAAATTCTAATCAGTTCATCATTAAGTCCCAGAGGATGTTTGTACCAAGTTTGAAGAAATTCCCTCGAGATGTTCATAAGCTATTAAATTCACAAGAATGGGATTGTCATGAGGTCACAATGTGCTCAACTTATGATCATCAAAATTTAATCAGTTCATCCTTGAGTCCAAGTGGACATCCAGGACAAAGTTGAAGAAATTCCTTCCAGTTTTTCCTGAGATATCATATTCACAATAATGGGACAGACAGGAAGTCAACATGACCTTGACTTTTTACCCCCAAACTCTAAGCAGTTCATCCTGGGAACAAATGGGTGTTTGTACCAAATTTTGTACCACTTCACGATGTATTTCAAGTGCACTGGTGCAACAGCTGGCAGATGTGTACATGTCTCACTAACTAAGTATGATATAGAAAATGAGAGATTAGCATGTCATTTCATTCTCGGGTAACTGAGAGGTTTAATCTCAAGCTTTGTTTATTTTATATATGCAGAAAGTGCTTAAAGGCAGAATAGAATTGGTCCATTTTGGTTGATCAAAATTCACTGTCCTGCCCTTATTCAGTGCACTCTTCTGTTGTAAATTTCTGGAATTAAGTTAAAAAAAAAGAAAACTAACTTTTAGCTACTTAACTTTTTCTGCTTAACACTTTTATTTTATGTATACTGTTCAGTTTCAGCTGGCTGGGTCCTCTCTGTGTGGAGTTTGCATCATAAACTGTGTGTCTGTGTGGGTCCAAAGACACGCAGATTAATTAGTGACGCAACATTAATAATGGACATCGGATGGATGCTCAGTTTTGAAGTGTCAGGTAGCCAGCGTGACTAAAAGTCCTCCTGTAAATATTTCCAACATGTTCCCTGGAGACATGAGATGTTTTTCAGATTTCAGTCATGCTCTGTTTACAGGGTCATGTGCCCTCTTTTCCCTGCAGGTCAAAGCTACAAGGTGAGCCGTTCCATAACAGGCTCTGCTAGAATGTCAAGAATTCAGTTCGAACTTGTTGAACCCGAAGTTCCTTCTCTCTTTATGTTGTTTTCTAAGGTAGATGACTGCAACACAGCCCTGACTCACTTGCTCATGCTTGTATTGGGTAATGTAGTATGAGGAAATGAAAGAATCCAGTAAGAGCAGAATCTACTTTATCTGAATATAAGTCTCAAGCCTTCTATGAACATCGCACTAAACAAATTATCAGACATAGAAGCCATTTTGTGACACTTTTTTTTGTTTCAACTTGGAGACAAATGTTGTGCTAAGATCCTCTTTGACTTTCAATTCCAAAGAAGCCTAAGGCAAAAGCACTTTCACAACTACGTGTTACATACACACATTTCAAAAGCTGAACTGATGGCGTAACTCACTTCCTGTTGCATTGAACCCTTTGCTCTTTTATTTCCCTGGCTCATTTTTCTATTCGCCTAATGCCTCCCAAGACACACTTACAACTGAAGCTTAAAAGTTATTGATCATTTAAAATGAAAAATGGCTACGACAGAGTCAGTGGTAAAAAATGGAAATTATTCCATCTATTCAAGAAAAGCCAATAATATGACATAAATTTAAGATGAAATTGAAGTCGGAGTGTAATTTATGTATTTTTGTTTAAGAACATCCCCAAATCCAAAGATGGGACGTTGTGTAAAATGTAAATAAAAACAGAACGCAATGATTTACAAAAACCTTTTGAAGAAAATGAGCGACCTATAACTAACTGAATGCAGTACAAAGACAAGATATTTAATGTCCATTCATTCACTGTCCGTAACTGCTTATCCTTGATGGGTCCCGGGGGGCTGGAGCCTGTCCCAGCTGACACTGGGCAAGAGGCAGGGCACGCTCTGGACAAGTCGCCAGTTCAGTGCTAATCACTGAACCACCGTACCACCAAGATATTTAATGTTCAAACTTACAAATTTTAGTGTTTTTTGTAAATATACACTCACTCTGAATTTGATGCCTGTACCATGTTCCAAACAAGTAGAGACAAGTGGAAGTTTTGAAAGTGAAATTCTTTCTTTAGTTGTTCAATAGTCAGGTCTCTGTTGTCGTATTTGGTGCTTCATGATGCACCACACATTTTCAATAGGAGACAGGTCTGGACTGCAGGCAGGTCAGTCTAGTAGGTGAACTCTCACTACAAAGCCACGCTGTTGTAACATGTGCAGAATGTGTCTTGGCTTTGTCTTGCTGAAAGAAGCAGGGACGTCCTTGTTTTTTATACAATGTCCCAACTTGGAGACAGAGCCAGTCTTTTCTTAAGCTAATAAATCTTGAATTTCACAGTTTTATAACATATCAGCTTTGACCTCCTGATACTTTGGATTATGAGACCTCCAGGTGCCGGTGGGTCAAGTCCAACACTATTAATGTAATTTCCCATTCTTTCATGTTATGAGTGTGCCTGAAGGCAGCAGCTTGGCCGGCAAACTGGACAACTCCATTAAATAAAATTATCAGCACATGGTTTGTTTGCTGTTTGTGCCAGTGATCCATTTTATTGAGCTGGGAAGCTCATAAAGCCTGAATGAGACATCATTGCATGTGGTTTAAGCAGCTTTCATGCATAGCGTAAGGTTGTTGGTGCAGAGGATGTACAGTATGTACGAATCTGATGCAGCGCCGCGTTAATCTCTGTCCTCTGCACTCAGTGACGTTGCTAAGCTGCTATCATTTGCACCCTGTTGTTAGACTGCTACCAGGAGGCCTTTCAGGATGAGATAAGTATCAATCTACTGTCCCCAGTAAATGGCATCAGCTGAACATAAACAGCAAAAAACAAACAGCAAAAAAAAAAACAGGAAGAGAAATATCAAAAACATTAGCTGTGGTTGCAGGTGTTTGAAATGACAGTTATGAAATATCTTACATTACAAAGTTAAATGACTGGTTAATATTTGTAGGCAGGCTACTAATTCTAATCTTTGAGATAAGACATCAATCCAACTTTGCTGTTTGTTTTAATGAAAAGGTCATGCAAGTGAGATATCTGTAAAAATCTTGAAGAAAACACACATTACTTAGTTTCCTTACCTTTAAGCAAAAGATAAACATTTTGGGAAATATTTGCTTTGATAACCAGAAAGTATGAAATGACATCATATTATTACCATACAGATGATTGAATGGATGATTGAATCATTCTTCTCATCTAACTGTGTGTGATAAAATCAAATAAATTAAAATAAAAATATTTTCAAACTATTCATATAACTAAGGCTGGAGATACAGCTGATTTTAGCAATGCTTTTGCATACACATCATGGCTGCCTCCCGTATCCTGCGTCAGTTTGGAGCATTGGTTGTGTGTGTCCTCAGAAATGAACACCAGGCAAACGTGCAGTTGAGTATTTCTCCACGCTAACGCTCATTAGCATTACACAAACACCGTCAAACAGCCTCGTATTGCTGTCATTACTGATAGCATTACATTAAAAGTCATATAACTTAACCAATACCAGGAAGCGTGTTGTCTATGATGCAACATCCATGTGGAAAATTCCACATTAACAAAGTCTTGTTTGGAGCAGCTATTGTACTGTGACTGTACAGCCACTGGCTTCTGTCTCTATCAGGAACCAAAGGTGGCCAAACAGTGAGGGGCAAGGGGCTCGGAGTGTATCTCTCTGTCAACTTGAGCATGTTTGCTCGGGGGGTTTACATATGTGATATGATACAGTACATGCAGTTCATTGTCTCTTCTGAGCACACAAATGTACAAGTGTTCACTGAAAAAACACAGGTCACCTGAGGATTTTGGCTGAGGCCCTCATGCTGCTTTCATACTCGGCACACGTGTTGCATGCTACCCAACATACAAGAGTAAGTACTTGCAGACCAGCAACAAACACATACACACACAATACAGTTTGGTATTATCCTCCTAACTCAAAGGCACTGCAGAAGACCAATCACAAAGTGGAATAACAATGACTCAGATGTTGTGTAATGCACAGGATACTGCACAAATAAAGATTTAAACCCTTGACATCTGTACCATGGAAGTGCTGTCAAAACCAACCAACAGATTTCAACTTTTATTTGCAGTGTTGCAAATTATGACTCATTGTGGATTATAATTTGCTGTCAAAGGAGAAATCTGTAACATATTTATTGTGATAAATCATAAAATTACCATGATATGCCATCAGAGATTAAGAAAACATGCTAAACTGAAATACTGACTTCTCTGACATCAACACTACAGCCGTGGTGTCCTCCTTTGAAATTTCTATTCCAGTCCATAACTGTTCCTTTAATTCTGCATGTATGATCAATTTTACAGGGTTTGATACTGAAGCAGCAGCACCTCAGCCAGAGACTATCTGGCCTCAGTGAATCTTTATGTTACCTTGAACACACTATTTACAGGTCACGTAGTTTCCTAATAATTTCCCATATGAACTGATATCACGTGGAAGAGACCATGGCTCTAACCACTGAGGAAAGGAAACACTGTTGAAACGAGACGCTTCATACCTCAAAAATTCCTTCAAACCTGCTTGTGACACACCGGATGACCAGACTGACCTTGTTGGGAGGCCCTGTGCAAAAATGTTCACCTCCTGACGTCTTCTCCACTTACCACCCTCTGAACAATGTGTATGCACCCTGTCACCTCTGAGCTATTGAGTCCTGTGCAACAAGTAATCCTATACTGGAATCATTTGTTTGTACTAGTTTGTGATGATTGGGAATATGCACAATGTAAGTGAAAATAATGAAGCTCATATAATTCATTATAACGCAGGGATTGGCTTTATTTGATCTTGTACTTGTGCTTTCATTTTAATTCATCATCGTTTGCAGTCCCACAGATCCCACTACAGTATGCTTGAACATAACTGCAAAGTCAACTAAGTTTCCCTATAAATTTGACTGCCTGACATTATTAAAACCCAAATGACCACAATGCATTGTTATTACACTAAATAAAGAAATGTTTAAGGGCTATGCATGAACAAATACATATTAATCATATTTGGGAAGCAGTAGAGCACAGTATATTATCCTACAGTTATGTTTTAGGCCAATCAGTTATAAAAGCAAATATACTTATTAGGGGAAAAAAAGTAGTTTACTTCAGTATATTAGAAATATAATTTAAGAACAAACATTATTACAGGTATACTTGCACTTTTTGTGCTTTTTAAAGTGTACTTTTAAAAAGCATAGACCATAGAGTACTAAAAATAAATAAACTAATTCTGAAATACTGTATAGTGGTATTTAAGTGTATTTACAGAAGTGTACTTGATTGTATATATATTGGAAATTGTACATCAGTGTACTTGTAAAAAGTAAACTAAAATGCAAAGACAGACTACAAATATGGTAAGTCTACTTTTGAAAAGTGTAATATTTTTTCTTCATTAGTGTCCTTAGGTTTCACTTCATTACAAGTGTATTTAAGTATTCTCACAAAAAGTGCACTTCAAAATACGTTTATTTAAAACTGCACCTCAGTGTGCTTTAAAAAAAAAAGTAGCACAAACAAGTTTAACTTTAATTTTATTAATCAAGCATGTATATTACTATATACATGGTGTATTATGTATGCTTTAAGTTGTTGATTAAAAAGAACACTTAAAATTATGATTTTCTACAGTTAAATAACAACTAAAATGTACTACCAAACTCCAAGTTACTTTAATTATTAACACACTTTAATTATACTGATGATTAGTCAGACTGCAAGTACACTCAAATATGCTAAAATTTAATACACTTGTAATGTCACGACCAATCACAGATATAGAGCACAGAAACATCCACTGTATTAAATCCTGATTTCTGGTATAACTCAAACAGGAGAAACAGAAATAATGTGCCATTTACTGTGACAAACTCCTGAAACGTGCCATCAGTGTATTAAAACCAGGTTTATAATAAAATAGTCACGCAGTGTTAAGCTCATAGAAGGATAATCTGTTTCGTTTTAGTTGTTAAAAAGGGACTTGAGTCACCAGGACCCCAACCAGGACGTTATGAAGCACTATAATCACACTTCACTGCGCATACTGTGGTTTATATACTGACTTCTATACTTATCTCGCAGGACTGACTCACTAAGTGCCTCTTTATACCGAGGAGAGAAAGGCGCAACATTACCTAATTATTATGAGACGATTATCCTGTCACAGAGGGCGGGGCGAGGGAGGTCAGATGATGACGACGGCGGTGATGATGATGATGATGATGCCTGAACTGCTCTGTTATGTGAAAGCCGATAGGAGCCTTCCTCTGGATGGCAGAGGGAGGGCCCCGCTGGTTCAAGTGAGGATAGGGACCGTCCTGAGCTGAACTCCGCGTTACAAATAGGAGCTGCAGTATTCCAAGTGGAGCAGAGTGGAGGTGCGCCGCGCCGATGATAATATTAAGTAACAGCAGCTCTGAGTGGATCTGACTGCAGTGTTAAACCGGAGAGGAGGGAGAGGAGGCAGAGAAAAGCGCCTCTTCCTCAACCGGACGAGAAAGACGCGTGGAGGAGCGCAGGAGTCGTGCGCACCACCGGAGAGAATTCATCAATCCTAAGAGGTAAATTTAGTTTTTTTTTGTTTGTTTGTTTGTTGTTTAACAGAGTTTTCAGTAATTTGGAAATTCCTTTTCAATCGTTTCTTTCTTTCTTTTTTTTTTTTTAATTAAGACGTCTTGAGAAGAATTACGCTAAATTAAATAACAACACGATGGATGATAAGCGCACATTCTTTTATAGGAATTAAAAGGTCGCTAAAGCCTACTTTAAATTACATTTAACATTTAACATAAAGTCTTTTATTAGCTTTTTAGACACACAATCAGCTGTAATTTCAAGCAGATGTGGTAATAAGTTTCAAGTTCTGTTACGTTGTTACTCCAACATTTTATTTACTCATGTCGTTTCTTATGCTTGATTTTACAGAAGACTAATACAAAAAAAGTCTTGCTTTTATATCATTTAAGTACAGCGAGACAAAAGTTGAAACTTGTTTAGAAAAAAACACATCAGCCAAAAAAAAACTTCTCAGGTGAAAGCGATGCTGCCGTGTTTAAAGAGGAACAGCTGAGTCAGATCAGCTTAGATATTTGAAAGCTACGGACAGGAGATCAGCGTGTCCCTGTCACACATGTGGGTCAGTGCTGATCAGGCAAATAAAACATTCAGACCCGAGACCCATCACGAATGACTTAATCTGTCTTAATAAAGATGACAGATAGAATAGAATTAAGGACAAGAAACGCTCCAACAGATGAGCACATAAATGTTTGGTTAGGTCTTAACAACAAATGTCGGTCATAATCTGAACAGCTTAATGTCACATTGTAATGAGATTTATGTCATCTTGTATTTAAAACAAGTGCTGTGTGTTGATATCGATGCCAAAAGTCTGCTATGGCTGATTATCTTTGTATTTACAACAGGCATTGTCCCATATTGAATGTATAATGAGGCTTGCAAGGTTGTGGTACAAGTCGCTCCCGTTTTATTGGAGAGATGTAATGGGGTTACATAATATTGTGTTGTAATGGCTCTTGCATAACCACTAAATCCCTCTTCTCCTTCCGTCCCCGTGATCACTAGGTGGCACTGTTGCTGCATCCTGAGAGTACGGTGAGCACTCAGCACCACACAGCGGTCCTCTCCACTCTTACCAGAGAGGAAAGACTCACTCGAGCTCTGATGTTTGACGAGGAGTCCCAGCAGATGAGGGGGCAGCAGGAAGCGGCGGTGCTCCAGGCTCTGGAGTCACCTGCAGCAGTAAGTCCAAATGGAGGTGGAGGTGGAGGAGGTGGAGGAGGAGGAGGAGGAGGAGGAGGGGCTATGTCCTTCACAGATGAAGCTGTGTCCATCATGACCTCCAGCAGCCTGTTGGCGCGCTCCCTTCTGGGTCGCACCACAGCCATCAAACGCAAAGAGAGCCCTTCCTCCAGCATACGACGCAAACGCGAGTTCATCCCCGTTGATAAGAAGGATGAGGGCTACTGGGACAAGAGGAGGAAGAACAACGAGGCAGCGAAGCGCTCGCGAGAGAAGCGGCGCGTGAATGATATGGTCCTGGAGAGCCGTGTTCTGGCTCTGCTGGAGGAAAACGCTCGTCTCAGGGCAGAGCTGTTGGCACTAAAGTTCCGCTTTGGCCTGGTCAAAGACCCCTCCAACGCTCCCATCCTGCCGCTCACTTCAGCTCCTCAACACAACTCTCAAAGCTTGACTCCTCACTATTACCTCCACAGAGGGGACGGAGGTCTCCACAGTTCCTCTGCCTCACATCCTAACAATCAGACGGGCCAGCTGAGCACCCGGGGCTCCAGAGACACCGGAAACATGTCAGAGGACTCGGGGTTCTCTACGCCGGGCGGGTCCAGTGTGGGCAGTCCGATCTTCTTTGAAGACCGTCTGAGTGACCATGGGAAACTCTCCCCACACAGGGCGGAGGAACTGGGCTACGACCTCCACCACTCCCCTGCTGATGCTCACCACACCACAGGACTCACCACAGGGAAGTTGGACCAAGCTGAGGCGATGAAAAACCTTCCTCACAAGCTTCGTTTCAAGATGCCCGGCAGTGGGGACACAAGTGATGCCGCAGGGGACGGCAGCAGTGCCAGACGCAGCCCCACGCTCTCCACAGCAGGTATGAGAGAGGCCCCTGTTAAAGGACTGAGTGGGGGTGAAACAGGCTCCTGGCTCCAGCAGCTGGAGGGGGAGGATGGCAGGAGGGGGAGACAGTCCCCTCAGTACAATGCTTCCAGCCTCCAGCCTCCTCCTCCACCGGCGCAAGGACAAACCGAGTTCCAGTATAAGAATGAGAACACTCACCTGAAGTCTCAGCTCAACTCTCTGAGCGAGGAGGTGGCTCAACTGAAGAAGCTTTTCACAGAGCAGTTCATGGCCAAAGTTAACTGAGGAGCAGAGCTGTGAGTCTGCCAGTGTTTGCCAATGTCTGGACATAAATGGACAAAGTTTGCTGTAAGTGAGCCAAGAAATGCAGTGCTGGACCATGCAGATGTCCAGAAGGACTGATAAAACTTTCAAGTCTAACAAACTTTTGACAACATGTTGATTTTATTTTAAAGGCTGTATTATATTGTAATAAATGTCTATAAACATTCATCTCATAACCTACTGTTTGAAAATGACTTAATCTCAGTCTTACCTGCAATAGTGTTAAGTTTATAATACTTTCTCTACTCCATACACTGTGACAACTAAAAAACACACAGCATAAAACTGTTAAAGTCATCATTACAATGCAAGTTTAAATTATTCTCCTCACATCATTATGAGACAACAGGTTTTGGTGGTTCTGGAGCCAGATTAAATTCAATTGGAAGTCAGCCAGCAAGAGGGAGGAAGTATTAGAGCGGTATGGCTTACTGCACAAGTTTCCCACCGCTGAGACAGGTCGGTAAACACAAACAGAGACAGACAGTAAATACACACAGAAATAAGACTATTAGCTGTCCAAAGCTCCAGTGGTCTTACAGGCTCAATGAAAGAAACTGTCTGTTTAAAACATCTGTTAGGCGTGTTTGTCATCACTTGTAACGTGTCACACAGTCGAGAAGCTCCTTTTTATACACCGTAACTGTTTTTGGTGTTTCACGTCTCACTCGAGTCTCTGTTCATGCCCAGTTTGAATACATTTTACTACTGTCATGTTTTCTGAGGTGTTGAAAATTTTATGTCTGTTGTCTTTCTGTACATTTTCATATTAAAAATAAACACATTTGACAGATTTGATCATGGTGCTGAGCTGATCATTACTCAATGAAACCTGGGGCCACTTCACCACACTGTAAAGACAAAAAAGTTCCAAGGCAACTTATAGATTTTTGAGTTTTGAGCCCATCTCAAAGTCTTATGTTTTGAAAAGGTTTTACCAACTAATAATCTTTTGTTCAGATAATTAACTTTTCTTCTTTAGATAAGCTTGAAAGAGTTTTAGAACCTCCCAAAAAAAACTTCTAGAAATAAATGTTGAGTGTCTATTGGATCAAATAACAATCATGATCCTGGCAACTGAGCAAAACTTATCAAGTTAACAGTCCCAAACTTTGAGAACCCTAGCATACAGCAATAAAACCAAACATCTGACGCAAACACGTAAGATGTGTGGTTGCTCAAGTGATATAACCTCACTGGTAACACATCAAAAGAGGCTAACAAGAGATGGGTAAAGCTTGGCTGACAAGTGCTGACAAATGCAGGCGCTGCAGAGAGGAGCTGTGCATTTGGCAGGTTTGTCTCCCACAGTCCCTGCAGGCGGCAGGACAGTCTCACAGCCAGACAGACAGAGACAGACAGAGACAGTGGGTGTGTCTGTTATTACTCAACAGTTTTATTAGAAACCTTCAACATGACTGCTGTAATTATAACAGCTGGAGGGGAATTCATGTCAATGAAGAATGGATTGCATGACTTCAATGAGGCCACATTCAGTCGTATTAAATCTAGATTAGAATTCTTGTGGCTCTTTGTGTCTATTGACATTACGCATATTGATTGGGTGGCATCAACGAGGATTCATTTAATTAGTACTAATCAGAGTTTACTACAACTAAGTTTAAAATGAGTTGATCCAGATTAAACATTAAGCAAAGCTCTGTTGAATGAATTAAAATTAATCTCTTTTTCGTAACGCCAAGATTATTTATGAAAACCAAAATTCACCAGAATTTAATCAATATGGAGATGCTTGTTTAGCCAAATTAAAATTAATGAATAAAAATAAATAAATCTGAGCTGTTGGTGCCTACTAAGTACAAAGGAGGTGGGAAAACCATTTTGGCTCCTTAGTATTCCTTAACTACATGTTGCACTGCCTGTTTGCTTGGAGATTAGAGTAATAGCTGGGGTTTAAAGAGAGGTTTAAATTTAATCTGTCTTAATTTTAAATTAGTTTAAAAGTTTGGTGCAACATAATTTAAAGTTAAACTATTATTTAATCAAGTTTTAAAATTCATAATTGTTGGTGCAACCCAGCCGTTGTGTCATAGTGCCGAGGTTTCAATATAATTTGTAAAAACACTGTTACTTTGAAGTCAGCAGGGGGCGGCAGAGACAACACCATCAGCTTCGCAATAGAGCCCCAGGGTCTGTGTTTCACCATTTACCACAAGATATGAATCATGCTATGGATCAGTGCAATTTTCTATTGTTCCTGCAGGTTAGTAAGTTAGTTGGCATGGAGATGAGTGATAGCTAAATTCAGCAACTGTGCACATGTACTTTTTTGTGTGTGTGTGCAGGCAGAAACATGCAGAACCTCAGAGATGTTCAAGTATAAAAGGTCAGTTGAATATAGAAAAATGTTTAATTTGATGTAATATATATCTCATTATCTCAGGTCATTGCTATTATGTTATGAGGAATCCGTTAAGAACTTAGTCAGCTTGGTACGTGTCATAATTTTATCAAGGTATTTATTCTGGCTTTTCATATATATTGTAGGTAAGACAGATATATGCTGTAATTAGAGAACCTAGTTATAACACTAGAATTTAGAAATATAAACACTTATTTTGGCTGTCATCCTGCCCAAAAACAGATTATAAAAGCAGCATTTCTCAAGTATAAATAGACTGGGAGTAAAATGGACAAGCCTGTGGTGAAATGGAAAGGTAATAAGGTAGAGGCGAGGCAGGCGCTGCAGGTGTGGAGCAGAGAGAAAACAGAGTCTGATTTAATGAATCTACTGCAACATGCTGCTGTTACGCTACCGTCCTCACTCACATGCATGCATCCATAAAAAAAAATCACAACCCCCCTCTTCTCCCCCATTCTGTTCCCCCTTTTTTTCAGTGAAAGGATAAAGCCTGTTGCTAGGCAGGCAGTGCGACAGTTGCCATGGGAACGCTTGCAGACATGGCTGGAAGGGGGGGAAAACGTTGGGTAGGGTAGGGTGGGGATAAGGATGGGGTGCAAAAAGAGAGGGAGTGATGCGGAGATGGAGAGAGAGAGAGAGAGAGTGTGTGTGTGCGTGTGTGTGTGTGTGTTTTATGGGGGGAGGGGGACCCAAGTTCACGGCCAATGCCTCTGCTCTTTCAGTGCTGTTTGTCTCCTCCAGCTAAAGAAGGAAACAAAGAGGTGCAAAGGAATGGTGATTCATATTTAGTTCAGACTGGAGGCTCCACATTCAGGGGTTACCCTCTGATAATACAGTGTCACAGGATGGAGGTGTGAAGTGGCTACTTCACAAATCTGGACTAATTTATTGGCTTACACAGAGTCTATAAAAGAACAATAACACAGAAGACCAAATCAAGAACTAGCAACTTAAAGGTCACTTTGCATAATTGAGACAGACAGTTATTGAGTGTATTCAGCAAGCGAGAGCACAAGAACACAAGAGCACAACTAATTACTGCAGTATCAAAGGTGAAAAGTCCAACATCTTTCAGGCACACAGAACAATCCAATTATACAGAATGATCACTGCAATTAATGCAATTGTACGCATAAATGTTATTATAATGTGCTTGCATTTTTGTAGGAAAGGAAAATTGTGAAAAACCAAGGGCACAAGTTTTCTGAACTCACAGTTGCACACCACCCCAGAGACAGCACAGCCTTGACGATAAAAGGAGATAATGAACACATCCGCAGCAGACGTCAGCCTTCAAGGCATCAATTCAGGGAGTTTTTTCCAGTTTAAATCAGTCTGTGGATAATGCAGTGAACCAAAAATGCACTGAGAAACTAAGCAGACCTTTACTATCACTGTATCTGGAGCAGAATGGAGGAAGATGGTTATCTGACATAGTGGAGTTGCATCACTGACAATCTAAACTGCACAGTTTCTATTGTCCACTTTGCAAATGCGCAAGCACAATTTATATACTGTTTTTGCTCCCTGCAAATAAATGGGAGCTGCCCAAAAATAATTTGAAACAATCTCTAAGCACATAGGTCTCATCCAAATACTCTCTCTGATGCACTCATTGCATGCCAGCATGATAGATACCCATTCCAAAGCCTGCTCAATTACTCAAAGGATGGTGTCTAAATCAGAGGAGTGACATTAACAAAATAGTTTAACTCCCCGGCTCTTTGTGTGAGTCTCTTCCACGCTTTGTTTCCTGCCAGCATGACACACGTCCATGTCTGTGATCAAGATGAATCAAAACACAATGTACTGTACAGTTCTTCAATTACACAATATGGCTGCATTCCGGCCAGCTCGTTGGACCCGCTTATGCATTACAGCGTGGCAGAAGTAGACTCAGCCTATCGCAACAATACAATAAGAGACAATGCGAGTGCCAGGCAAGCTTCTGTAACTGTTAAATCAAAATGTTCCACTTGTATTCATATTCTCACAACAATGACAATAGTGTCTTTGGTTTCCTCCTGAGTGCCAGTGTCACAACAGTTGAAAACACAATCAGTCTTTTCCTGGTGATGGGAACGCAGAAACTCTGTGCTGGTGCATTAGTGCAGTGGGCCAGGGCCATGGGGTAGCGACTGATTCCTCACACTCATACACACTTATGTAGATGAGTAGTTACAAGTATGAGTATTTCTGTTCCATACTACTTCATACGTCTACTCCACCACAAATCTGTGGCCGTTTACACCACTGCATTCTGATTAATCTGCACTTTTTACTGACTATTATCAATTCTAAACATATGATCAACCTCTAAAACATGAAAATCTGTCAGTGAAGTGACGCCACTACAGTATCTTCAGCACAAACTAACTTCTTCATGACTGACCCTTCCTAAATCCCGCCCCTTTTTGCTCTGTGCTTCATGTTGAGCCAGACTGGTGCCTTAATCAACTTTCTTCTTTCCTGTTTCTTGTACTTCTGTGACTCATTAATGTGGAAAAGAAAACCAAACATATTTTCACATCTTAAGTTAACTAATGTTAGCTAAATGCTAGCTACTCAACATCAGCTAGTTAATCACCGTTTTGCAAAATAAGGAAGCAAACAGGTATTTTAGCCACTTAATGTCCACCTAGAAAAAAATCAATTTAAGTTTAAATATATCCTATATTTAAAACAGTTTCATTGCTTTACTTTGCGACCAGACAGTCTTTTCTGATGGGAAACCGCCATTATATAAGCCAAATATCACTCTCCAAACCAACAAAACTCCATCAGTGAAATCAGTAATTTTACCTTGCAGAGCTTGGGTGTTACTGTGTTTTAAAAGTTCAGATTCACCAAAGTTTCAATGATACAAGCAGTCTAACAGATTGGGGTCGTGATGTCACAGCAAATCCTGTGTCCTGTGAGGTTAATTTACTGAAGTCGCCTGTGGAGTTTGGTTGGTTTGGAGAAAGCGATATTTTGCCTATATACTGTAATAGCGGTTTTGCTTCAGAAATGGCTGTCTGACAGAAAGGTAAAGTTGTGGAAATAATCTAAATATAGTGGGGTTTTTTAGGTGACTATTTTCCATACTGGTGGCATCTACTGTAGGTAATACACCAAGTATTGATAAGAAGCCTACCCCAAACTCAATTTACTATCTATCTTATTAAAGCTGGTGTACCAACAGAGAGAAAGAAGATGAAGTAGCACAGTTACTCAGAAAGCCACAAGTCTGGTAAATAAAGCCTGCACAAACAACGAGAATCTGCTTTCCCAAAAACACCGGCTGTGGTGGGCCAACCTGCTTCCTTTTTATACTTCTCTGTTGCTGACGGCTTGTTTCTATGTGTTTCCACTGTGCTGCTTTTTGTAATGTCTAGTAACCTTATTATGGGTATCACAGGCCTTCATCAGACTGAGCCTGGCTCTGAGCCTAGTCCCTCCCCCTTCCAGGCCTCTCTCCTCCCCCTGCATCTCCTCTCCTGCAACAGGATTTGAAGGCGAGCAGAGAGGGAGGGGGCAGAGCCCAGAGAGAAACAAAAAACGTGACTAGGCACCCAAAGCGTCCTGTTATGCAACAACTGACCTACTAACATACATTTAGAGACTCAGAGAGAAGCAGAGAGAGGGAAGGAAACAGAGACCCAGAGAGGAGAGAGAGAGGAATTAGAGCAAACATGAGCACTGAAAACAAGCAGCCACTGTGTTCACACTCTCGCATGTACCTGCACTAATCGGAGAGCTGCTGTGTTTTCTAAGTCACGGACGGTGTGTGTGAGCGTGTGTGAGGGCGGATTGTTGGACAAGAACTGCGCTGTTTGGACTCTGTGGATTTTTAGAGAAAAAGGGTAAGTTTGTTTTGTTTAATAACTGCATCATTGCATTAATGCTCATTTGGAAACGCTGGAGACGGTAACCTGTGTTTTTTCTCGGCGTGTTTTGACATTTTCCCCCCTCTCTGAGCGTTTGTTTTGGTGCATCTTCTCAATGTCAAGGCGAGGCGGTTTCCCTCCTCCGTGAGGGTCTGTATGTGTGCGTTTCTGTGCGCGAGGAAGGGGGAGGAAAAGGGGGGGGGGGGGTAGCCAGAGGTTATGGGATTCCTTCAGAAAAAGGTGGAAACTCACTGAGGCGAATGTGGCTATATTGGAGAGGTGCCATAGTTGTAATGTGGCAGGGTCAACACATCCGCGCTGTTGTGTTATTATGGTGCATAACCCAGTCATACATCCTGCTTGTTGTGGTGCGTTTATGGGCAAGTTTAGTCTCTTTTGGCCAAGTGATGCACCTGTTTCAGATAATTGTTATTTTACAGTAATTATTAAAGCTACTACAAGGAGTTTTAACTGGTTGTTGAAACGTTTCAATTCTGCTATTATATGACCTACATAATTTAAAGAGACCATTAGTAAGAAGATCCGCTATTTCTGAATATTATTTCTTAATGTCTGCCATCTGGTCGGATTCTATTTGGAATCAGATGAAACGATCTTGTGTTTACATTTTTCTGAGAGGCAGTGAGCAGTATGTTAGCCAGGTGAGAGGAAGCAGGAGGAAATTTTTTAAAGATAATTTTATTTTTGATGTTATATTTTGTGGTTATTATTCTGGAAATCCTTCCACTTTTGTCCACAAGGGACTCCAAAATCAACAAAATAATGAAATGTGAAAGTTAGTAGCTTTAAGATAAGATTAAATAATCTTTTACTAAATCATTCAGTGGAAATGTTATTAATATATCTCATTCGGTGTCGGGTTTATTTTTATACTCGGCTTCTTTTGGGTTAGTAGGCTAGTCCGTGCCGACAACTGGAAAAATCCCATGCAGGCTCCGAGGACACACTTCTCTCCGTCACGTGTAGCAGCTCTTTGTAAAGGTTAACGCGGCTGTGCAGCCCTCCGGGTTAACCCTTTAGTATGCGAAGCAGTCTGAAGGAGCACAACACAATCCAGAGCGCACAGACTAGGCATGATCACTCGACCTGGATACATGTGGATATCTGCGTTTTACTTCTTTGTTTTACATCCTCGGCTCGGACGAAAAACTAGGAGAGGATGAAGAATGGTCTTCAGGGGCTCTGATGAGTGCAGCCGCTGGCCAGGTGAGGCGTGGATCCAGAACATCTGGATCAAATGTGGGTCAGATGTGTCCCTGTGTTCGTGAGCAGCTCGGTTGACAGCTACTATAGAAATATCTATTTTTCATAAAATAGCAGGAGAAAATGTGTAGATTGTTTGTTGAGATGCTGCTATTTTTTTGAGACGGTGGGTGAATTTCACGGCGTGGATGGATCCATGCAGTCGCCTCGGATGACTGGAGATCCGATTAAATATGCATGAAGACGATTTGTCAGACAGGGCAACAAAGGAGGCATGCGGGGTAACAGATTTCTCACAATGTGTTGCCACGTGAATTATGAGTGGTGTTTTTCTTATTTATTTATTTGCATTGCGCCCAATCTATGCGAAGGTAAACAATACATTATGGCCTTTAAATTGACTTGAGCGGCTATAAACAGCTGCGTCTGGCTGCTGTCCAACAGTGTTTCAGTAGTGATGTAAAATGTTGTAATGACTTGGTAGTACACAGATGACAAATCTGAGCATTTATGTGACATTGTACGGTTTGTTTTGAAAGAGAAACCTCATACTGGCTTCATTTTGCGCACCGGCTTTGTGGTCAGGTTGTACACACTACACGTGGTCCATTTATTGCAGCTTTCCTGTGCGTGAAGGCATCACAAGCCATTTCTATCCACATAATGCACACATAACAGCAGTGTGAACAAGAGATTCTCTAGGGGAGCGGAATGATTTCAGATTTTGTTGTGAAAGTGTCCAGGACATCCTGACTCTCCCCTGTGGGGTGAAGCACTCTCTGTGCGCATTTTACGCATTGTAAGTCGTGAATGTGCCGCATCTGGAGCTGTATGAGGTGTAGGAAACATTGAAGGGGTTATGCAGGTTGCATAATAAATGAATTAAATAATTAAAATGGATTAAAGAATGGGGAAGATTATGCAATCGGCGGAAACCCATAGTCTGTGGCTATGCAGCGCTGCGCTTTGCTGCGGAGCGGCCGCTGCCAATTGGTTGGCGCACACAGTGGGTCTCTATGCCAGCTATGAATGTAGGTCACATTAGTCCTGTGGGAGGGGGGTGAGGCGCACCACCGCCGCTGACTAGAAAGGCAGAATCAAAACCCCACCAAAATAAATCCTCGCCCCGCCATAACAAAGAAACGAGGCAGGCATGCAGAAATAGAAGATCTGCACACTGATAAAAGCCCTGCGCAACCTAAATAAATATCATTTCACTTATCAAAACTTAGATTATTTTGAAAAAACAAAACATTTTTTCCCAAGTATTTTTTAGGCTGTTGCATCACTGATCTGAACTCCTGAGGTTATTAAGGTGTGAGTACAGATCAGAATCAGTAGTCTTAGCTGTTCATAAATGCACCAGAAAGACAGTTGATTCTTGAGTCTCATTCCCAGGACGTCAAATGGACGTTTTGTCATTTTGTGATGGCAAAGCATGTTGAGCAAGGAAGCATGGGAAATCCAAGCAGAGGGCAGGGTCTCTGCATATAGAGACACCACCACACACTTCCAGCCAGTCAAAATTTATAGTGTATATATTGTCATTTTTTAAGAAAATGTTACATGTTATACTATCAGACCCTACCTGTGTGCAGCCCTACAAAATGAAACCCCACATGTGAGGGGAGGTGATGGTCGAGAGCATGGAGCGGCCTCCGTTCTGTCCTACTTTGTGGCCTCTTGACTTTCTCGGGGTTTCCTGGCACATGTAAGATAATAAAAGATGAGGGCCGTGCTTTGTTATTGTGCTGTGGTTTGGAGCCAGCACAGAGGCGAATTACAGCATTTAGTAGGCCACGGGAGCACATGTGACTGGTGCAACACATGGACTGAGTCACTCAGCTTTTTTTTCCTTTTCCAGAGAGAGGGGTTATATGGCAGTGTGTTCGTGGAACAAGGATCTTGTTTGGATAGGACTCCGCCTTGCTGGCATGCTGCCCAATTTCTTTGGCCCCCCTCTTCTGTCTCTTTTTCTTGGGAAGATAAAGTCAGCCCCCAGACTTGGAATTCAAGCAGACCCCACCCATGACCCCCAACCCTGCACCACGTGCCATACATTGCATTCTTCCCAAGGGGGTGGGGGGCAACAGTTTCATCATTCCCCCTCTTCTCTGAAGCATGAAACCCACCCACCCCTCCTTTTTATTTTAGACCTGCTCCCATTTCCTGAAACACTCCACAGGAACACGTGCAGGGGTTTGAACTCAGTCCACTGTTTCCAGAGCTCAATGCCACATTTAGACTGTGTGGTTGTGTGAGCGAGTGCAGCTCGGATTCTTTTACTGTGCTATCGTTCCACAAGTGCCACAGAGACCCAGTGATGACACGTGAAGAGTGTATGATAAATTGGAAAGAGTAATCTAGGTCAGGGAAATGTGTGCAGAGGAGTGGGGCTGTGGTACACTGCAGGTTCTCGCCTGCTTCCCTGGGATGTGTTTGTATGTTTGAGCTGGAAAATTTGATTTATGCCGGCAAATAAAATAGCTACATTTTAACGTAGCTCTTTTGGCAGCTGTGATTTATTCGTCATGTTTCAGCTGTTTTGGCTCGAAGCGTCTCCAGAAATCTAAATGTGTTGTAATTTTGATGACAAAGAGGGTGAATGAAATGGATTTACAGGCTGAGCTGTGGAGGAGAACACGTTGTAGGTTGGTGTGATTCAGGCTCATTCACATGGTTGGATATTGAGGGGTTCTACAGAGACAGACGGTGGGACAGACAAACAAGGCTGGGTGAAATGGCTTAGAAATAATATCAAGACATTTTTTGTCTAGTCTGTGATATATGATGAATATCTTATAATACAAATTTTCTCTAAAATATCATTCAGTTTAGGGCTGGTCACAATCAAACTGCACAATATTTTTTTTGACAAACACATCAATATGAGTATTTATTGATATTGCAACAATATTGTAGGGATGACTATTGGTACTTTAACAAAAAAATATTAACAAAATGCAATTTCTGACAACTAATTTACTAATCAATTAATCTTTTTGAGACATTTTTTCAGAAAAATGTCCAAATTCTCTGATTTCAGATCCTCAAATGTGAATATCTTTTTAGCCCTCTATCACAGCAAAATGAATATCTTTGGGTTGAGGACAAAACAAGACATTTGACATCACTATGGTTTTTTTTACAAACACTGATCAGCATTTTTCTGACACTGTATGGACCAAACAACTAATCGATTAGTCAAGAAAATAATCAACAGATTAATTGATAATGAAAATCATCTTTACTTGTATGTAGCCCAGCCCTAAGACAATCTTACAGCAAAACACAAGAGGCACCACTGTCAGTTAATTAAACACGAGATTCATTCATGTGTCCACCTCATCCTGACTGTAACACAGATATGCAGTATACGCACTAGGTGACGTCAATCACCCTCCTTTTGTTACAAAACGTTGTTTTCTCACCATCTGCTTTTGGCCATGTCAAGCCACTGGTTCAGAGGAGGGGAGAGAAAGTCCGATATGATTGGCTGCCCTCTCTGTTTCCCCCCTTTTTGTTGCTATGGGTGACACATTCCTTCTATTGATGCAATACCAACATTGTCGCAATTGCCTCTGGTTTCCCCCCTGCCCAGCAGCTCCAGTATAATCTCATCTCCAGCCCTCTCTTTGTTTTAATTCTCCCTCATTGATTCCCTCCATTTCTTTGTCTCCGCTCCACTACACCTCCGTCTATATTTAGACAGTGCTCTAATTCTCTGCGCTTCCTTGTTCTTTTTTGTCTTCCCATCTCTTTTTGTCTTTTTTCTGATCTCTCCCTCGTCTCTCACCGCTTCACCTCTCTGCAGCTCGGCTGACCTATATTCCGGCGAGCCGTACGGTGGAGGCAGCGAGACTTGTGTTTACAGAGTGTGGTTGGTCCCCAGTTTCTGGGTCAGTGGGACATGATGAGAAAAAAAAGTCTCTCCCTTCATTCTTCCTTTCTCGTGCCTGACAACCACATGTCAAAGGCTCACGAGGATAAACCATTCAGCCAAGTAAAGGGGAAAAAATCCAGACAAACAAATACAGTGTAAATATAATGTAGATTATTAGATTAGATTCTTTGTCTGCCATTGTCTGCATTTTAGAGGTAAAAAAAAACTCCTTTTCCCAGAATCTGGGCTCAAATCCATATTCACTGTGAGGATACGCCTGTAGTTACGTAATGGTGTCAGATTGTGAGGAAGAGCAGAGTAAAACCATTGCAAACACCTTGCCAGATTATGAGATTACAGATTCAGACAGTATAATAGTGCTTATGCAGTTGAACCCAGGAGTGCAGATGTTGAGTAACATGTTTACTGCAGCTGCTAAATATGGATGGGATCCACCGTGGCTCTTATTATGCATACACTGAAATATAAAACAACAGCCTAGATAGGAAGATATGAATATTTACTGATTTGACCTTCAGTGCTTGAGTTGCTTTGCCAATTTGAGCGTGGGTTCATGATCATCTCAGTGCAGAGAGACTCATTTGTTTACATTTCTGGAAGAATAGGCTGTGCAGAAGCTCAATGACAACACGTAGAATTAGGTACGTATATTATGTACCTAATTCTTTTTTCAGAATCTGTACTGTGATATCAAAGGGGCGTCACCCCAAAATCAAAAATACACATTTTCTTCTTATCTGTAGTGCTCTTTATGCATCTAGACTGTTTCAGTGTGAGTTGCCAACTTCTAGAGGTATCAGCTGTAGAGATGTCTACCTTGTCTTGAATATAATGGGACTAAATGGCACTTGGCTTGTATGCTGTAAGTGCTAAAGAAAAATACAATGGAAAAACTCAACAGCAATGTCGTCTTTTTACAGAAATCATGACCCGGTTAGTTAAAATAATCCACAGACTATTGTGAGCAGGTTCATGTAGGAACCACTTTATTTCCTGTAGAAAGGATCACATTTATTTGGGTCTTTGTTGATCACACTAAAGGAAAAGTCAGGTAATCGCCAAAGTCACCAAAGCCAAGTTGGCTAAAAAAAAAAAGAGAGAATATAAAGGTGACTTTTCTTTTTAATTTATTGGTGTTAAGCTCTAATACTTATAACATCACACTGGTTTTGTCTGGAAGTACAACTGTTCAGCTCATTACAGACAGCTCCCTGCTGTATTTGAGCTCTGTGTCACCATTTCCATAGTTATGAGACTTTCCGACCACCCTCGTGTTTCACCCAAATGTTAACAGGCCATGTTATTCCTGCCCGTGTCCCGCCTACAGCCTCCTTTCTATCCAGGGACCCTTGACCTATATTTATCAATGCCTCACCTCCCAGCTGCCCCCACACTTCCAAATCTCTCGCTCCAGTCTCAGCCTCTTTATCCTTGACCTGCACTGGCTGCTGCCTTTGTCTGCCTTATCTGCTCACTCTGCATCATTGATTTGGCATTGAGTTGTTTTGGCGAAGAATGCTGCCACATTCCTCTGCGGATGAACACAGGGGGTAACGGCGTTTCTGTGCTGTTTGTGGATGAGGTTTCTCAGTGGAAAATGGGGTTGGGTGTTTTTTTTTTCTCTTTTTGTGAAGTGTTCTAAAACAAATCCCGGGAACCTCACCAGCCCTGCATCTGCCTCACCCGTTGCTCAGTCTGGCCCAAATACTAGCTAATCCTTAAAACAGTCCAGGTTTGTGCACTCAGCATGTGTCAGATTGATGCAATTTCTGTGGTGTTACACTATGGGTTTCATGCCTGCATTTGCCTCAGTTGCCACATAATGCCATTCTTAAGTACTAGTATTTTATTTTTGCCTTCACTTGCCTCAAAACACGTGGGCTCAGATAGTTCTGCATGTTTTAAACATTATATGATGCCTTTGTACTAACTGGGTGACAAGATGAAACAGGATCATCAGCCTTGCAATGAACTCAGTGCTCTCGTTACATCACAAAAGTCAACATCAACACACCGGGCTAAGGGTCAGGGGTCATAGGCTGCAGACGGAGCAGATCAATAGCCCAGTCAAAAGGTCAGACAGTGAGGTCTAGTGACCATTCATTGGTTGCCAGGGGCAACACATTCAGTTAAAGCCAGACATGCCAAAACCACAAGGGAAAGCTGCTCAGATGTAGACGTGTGTCTTTGATCATTATGCATGCCTAAAAGAATCACAACAGGAGAAATGACAAAAAAATGCCTTAAATGGAATAAGTCTGCTATAAGAATGTATAATGGTACACCAGCAGACCACGTGGATTAATGTCTCTTTTTTGTCTGTTTTTTTTGTCTCTGCAGCCTTTCATCTTGCAGTCAACCGCGGAGAGGAGAAAGACAGACAGAGGGAGCGAGAGCAAGGCTCCCCAAGAGACTGACACACTGAGGTAGACGGGCCGACCTACATCCTGCTGTTTGCATGGAGATCTAGGACACTTCTCCGCCAGCTTAGCTCAGTGTGCTGTTCTTATGCTAAACCTTTAACAACTGACAGCAGAAAAGCAGGAGGGAAAAAAAAGAAGAAATTTTCCTCATCCGTTCAACTTTAAGGACATTTGTGCTTTTTCAAGACTGATCTGATCCACTTAGGGTCTGTGATACTTTGAAGAGTCTGGACACTGAACCAAAAACCCTTCAAGAGGATAAATGAGGGTTGCTAATGCTGAGCTCCAGCTGTTCTTTATCTTTTTGGCTAATTTGGACACTTGAGTCTGCATAACTATACTGAGCCTGCAATAAACAGACCAAGAACTTTGGTTGTTGTCATCACCACCCCTTCCTCCCCCCCCTGACCTGGTTCTTCTCCAGTTGCCAAGAAACATTTCAAACTGGCTGCCACTATACAAGAATGGAAAATCTGACATCAGCTCTCAAAACGATAAACAAAAACTCAGGGAACAACCTAAACTGCCTTGAGACCTTCAATGGATTTGAAGAGTCTCCTTCTGTCCAAGGAAGTCCAGCTCGCCTGGGGCGCCTCATCAAGCCCAAACCCAACATGACCTGCAGGCGAAAGCGTGAGTTCATTTCCGATGAGAAGAAGGATGCCTCCTACTGGGAGAAACGACGCAAAAACAATGAGGCAGCAAAGCGCTCCCGGGAGAAGCGACGTCTCAATGATATGGTTTTAGAGAACCGTGTCATTGCACTGAATGATGAGAATGTGAGGCTCAAGACGGAGCTGCTTCAGCTGAAGCTGCGCTTTGGCCTTATAAGCACTGCCTCCTACATCGAAAAGAGCCAGCAGATTGGTGGGAGCAACAACACAGGAAACGGGGGCTCATCCTCTTCTACTCAGTACTACTCCAGTGGTTACTCTAGCGGTTCTCAGGTGATGATGAACTCTGATTCCTCAGAAACAGAGCAGTCGGGACGCGGTGAAGGCCACAGGCAGCTGGTGAAATACTCCCCACGTGGCTCCCTCTCTGACATGTCCGACGGCTCCTCCAGGGACAGCCCTGAGCCGATTCCTTTTGAGATCAAACAGGAGGGTGACAGGCTGGAGATGGACATTGCCAATGGCACCACCACCCAGATCATGTTCAACATCCATCGTGGTTTGGCCTCCGTGCCAACTCACCACCAGATCCAGCAGCATTCTCAGGAGCTGGAGGCTGCATATCACAGCCAACAGCAGCAACAGCAGCAACACCACCTTCACCAACAACAACAACAGCCCCATCAGGAGCCTGTAACCGCTATCAACACTGTCAGCCAGCCTGCCCCTCACCCACCTGCTGCCCAGAGGAGTGTCATTCTCTACGGCTCCAGCAGTGCCTCCTATCCTGTGGACACCCTGACGAGGCCCCAGGACATTGATTTGAAGGCAGCCCAGAAGCAGAGCAGCAGCCGACTGTCCCAGTCCATTACTGAGAGCTCCACAGAGACACTGGCTGAGGTGACAAAACAGCTGGAGAGGAAGACATTAGACTCTCCGCCATATGAGCTCTCAGACAGCCGTAATGAGGCTGGAGACAGACAGGTGTACAGAGTGTGCCCACTTCCCCAGCAGCACCTACAACAGGAGCAGCAGCAGCACCAGCAGGAGAGCGATTCGTCTGCAGAGCTCCTCCACAAACAGTTGGAGGGGGTCAACCACTCCCAGCTGTACCACCATCTCCAGCAGCCTCATCATTCATACCTCAGTGCCCAAGACGAAGAGCCGCCTGTGCTTACCTATGAAGGTGGGCCCAGGAGCGAGCCTTACTACCAAGGCCAATCAGGCTCCTCCAGCAAGGACACCTCATCCAGTGACGGAGATCCCCGCAGCTCCGATAAAGAGGCCTCCACGGATGACGACGAGTCCCCCTCCTCGTCCTGCTCAGATATGGGCAGCTACCACAACCAACATCTCACCGGCATCCACCAGCCTGCCTCACCTCCGCTCTCCTCCCAGGCCTGCTCTCAGGCCCAGGGACGAGATCCCCAGGGGGAGGTGAAGGGCACGGCATTGCCTCACAAACTCAGACTCAAACACCGGGCCATGAGCACTGGGAGCAGCGGCAACTGCTCCGGCCAGGAGTCCCCGACAACCCCACCCTCTGCCACGCCGCCTCCCCTGCCCCAGCACCCCTACCTGTCTCTCCTGCCCACACAGCAGAACATTAAACGGGAGAGTCCAGGTGGAGCCTGTAAACAGGTGGCCTCAGCGGGGGAGGGGGCCAGGAAGGAGAGTGGGAAAAAGGAGACAGGTGGACGACGAAACAAGAGGCGAGATTAGGTGACACTGGCTTTTAAGGACTTGTCACAACTTAAAAGACATTTCTCCTCTAAGAACTACCCTGCCATCATGCCTTTGCCCTATAATCAAATCCCCTCCTCGAGCCGTTTGGACAGGAAGCTGGGCTTTTCTACTCCCTCACCCCAAATATCACCAAAAAGGCTGGACATCATGTAGGGCTGTATCATATTTGTATATATTGTACAGATTTGTCATTTCTTACATCCATTACATACATACAGAAGCACTTTTGTTTATGTGATGAGAGGAGGAATGGAACTGCCTGCTTTTCTACTTTTGTCATCCAACGATATACAACACAGTGCATCAGCATACATCAACATTTTGAAGACTTAAACAGGAATGTAGGAAAACAAAAAGTTTTGAGCTTTATCAGTACTATGAATTTGGTACATATCTGACTGTAGACAAACATACACATGTATGGCTATCTGCCTTAATTAAAAATCAAATGCAAACGTACACTGGGGACATTCCCTCGACCAAAGAAGCACTAACACTACAAATAAACAAGTTCCATACCTCTTCCCAGACCCTACCTCTACCGACCCATACTCTCCCCAACCATCTCCATTATTTCACAAAAGATCGCCATCACCTTTATTTTTTAAGCACTTGGTTTGTATATTACTGTGATATATGAATATATGTATCTATTATAAATATATATTTTACAAAGAAAATTTGAATACAAATTCAACAAAAATGCGACAAACCTGCAATGGTAAAAGAGGGTTTTGAAAGTGACCATCCTATTATGAATTGCTGTACAGCCACATTGTCCGCTGTCGCTACAGGACCCATTCAAATTAAAACACCTCTCTCTTGATTGTTAAGCTTTAGCATTAATCATTTGTTAATGCCCTGTTTACACAGAAATGGCCGTCCAGTTTGGAGCGCCAACAGCACTGAATGGAGAACATGTTGTTTCCTGAGGCAAGGTCCTCATTAAAATGTTTGGATTTCTTAACCTTTAACCAGCCTTTAAATATTCGGTGGAATTCACCAGCTGCAGGCTCTAAGCCTTTAGTTTATTTGAGCTTTATCAACCATATCTTGTTGTTACCATTCACTGGCCCAATGTATTTATTTCCCTCTTCTCCACACGCCCATCACTGTAGAAAAGCCCACAGGAACATAGACGGAGAATGTGTACAGACCTTTTTAGATACATACCGCAGCCTTGAGTTTTGAACTGTAATGTAGGCATGGGATGCTTGGGGGCAGAAGCAGGAGCTCACATTCATGCAAATGTGCACTGCATTCTGAACAAGTTCCTTTTGTGTAACCTAAGAGAGCTCTCCACAGATACTGTACATTTACTGACACGAGATGAGGTTTTGTAGCGTGACCAAGGGTGGCCCTCCAGGTTTATACTAGACATCAGATGACTGAGTTATTGTAACATGAAAGCTAAAAAATCTCACATCCTCTAATTGGTGCCAATGTTAAAATTCCTTGACAACGATCTGAGCTTGACTTAATAAAGAGAAGGACCCCCCCTTGTTATCCACGTGCCTCCATTATTCATTTCAGGGGTTATTCATCCCTTTCTCATGGTAGTTCTGCTACTGGGCAGTGATGAATTGCCTGCACTGGATCTTAGTTTAACAAAAGTCTATGTACCATGTTTGGCTTTTTGGTGCTTGTGTATAAATGTAAAGCTCCCCCCACCCTTGAACAACACTGTAATGTTTATTTCATTGGTTTTATATCCTCTTTTTTCGTCGAGGTGTTGTTCTGTTTTCCTCTATACTGTGTCTTTTCTCCTATTGACTGTGATGACATGTATTTGCCTCATTCCTCCTCACCCCTCCCCCCCTTTTTCAGTGTGTATTAATCAGTAATGTTTGTGGTTTTTGCTGATGGTTTTATGAAAAAGACAAGAGGACAAAAAAAAAGAAACAGGCAAAGATAGTGTGGTGTTTAGAGATGGGTGGTGGTTGGTCTGGTTGGTCATTACCATCGCTTCCTTTTGACATGAATATGTATGTAAAGACACTAATGTTCATTGTGGAAGATGGGAGCATTTCAAGATCGAAAAATAAAATAAAAAGAATGTTGACCCTATCAACATATCATGAAAAAGGCCTGTTTTTCTCTTCTTTCACCAGTGCTTGTGTGCTTTAGCACAGTAAAACCTGTTTAGATGCTACAAACACACTCATTATCGACTTAAGACTTAAATTAATAATTTTTGAAACAATACATAACACTTTCATGTGACTGCATGAGACTATTTTAAAAAGATTGAAATCCTATTTAATAAATTATCTATGTTTGAAGCAAGTTGTTTCCACCCACCCCCTCTTACCCGGACTCGAGGGAGGTCAGCCAGGTTGCAAGAGCACTGCAAGAGAACAAGACAGACACAACATTGTAAATTGACAGTAACAAGCAATGTTGAGTCCTACTATGTAAGTTGATCAGCTACTTATAACTGTCAGTCTTCTGACAATGTAAAGCTAAGCTTGTTATCCTGAAAACAAAAGCTCACTGGTCTGATAATACACTCTGGAGTTTGAGTTCAGTTGCTGCCTGCCAGGCTACATTAGCATTTTGCTCAGTTTAACCGTTCAGAACTCCTAAAAGATTATTAATGATTTCTTGTGACTCATAAACAGACACTTACTTCTTCAGTGAACATTTATTAATTTTAACTCTAATTATTACAGTTCTCCTTCAACAGAAACTATTTCAACTTATTACTTCAAGAAGAGAGGTTGTGCTCCAACTAATTCTAACTGGGCTGCATAGTTTGCATTTGTGGTTATAGGTACAGCACGATCTGTACTAATAAGTAATCTTCCCCAAAATACTTTTAAAAGTGGGATTGAAGTTAATGCAGCTTGCATAAAAATAAAGGTAACTAATCCACTCAATTTTGAAGACCTGGCAAAATCATATTTACATTTTAAGCCTTAAAATTCAAATGATTGGATTTTAGACTTTTTAAGCAAAGCAAAACTAACACTGAACTGGTCAGCCATTTCGATCTGTTCAAAACTCTTCAGTTTTAAGCAGCAGTGAATGTTAACAGAGCAATCACAGTCTGTGGGCAGCACACTGGCAGCCTGGCTCATCATCTTTTCTGCTGTGAGGATGTTCTACAAACCTTATGCCAGATCCACTAGTTAGGTAATATATTGCTCACTGATTGACAGAACAGAATGAGTCACCATCAGTGACCAAACACAATAAATTAAGGCAGAATTAAGAATTATTACCATACTTGCTTGTAATGTTTTATATTCCTCAAGAACAGATAAAAAAAAAAAGTCATATTATATAAAGGCATGTCCCTGTGTTCTGTAAGGCTGATTGTGCTTCAGACCTTTTTGACTTTTCTCAAAGACTTCAGATTTAGAGAAAAGTGAAGCTTAACAGGCACACCCTCTTTCCATTGTGCAGAGATAGTCTCGTATAGAACCATTTCCCATGGGTGACACACTCTTTTTAGTATCAGAAGCTAATCTGCAATGAGAGGAGCGTCACACTGACACACTTTGTCCGGTGGGGCCAGCACACTCCCTGACAAGCTTGTCTGATGTAACACTGGCCTACTTCTACTAATAGACATGAGCTTAACGCATGAAAATGCCATCAAATATTGCACTCGCATTAGGTACACACAGTCCTCGGCACTTGATACTCATGTTTGAATCTCTTTGATGCCACACTCTACATGACCTTAGGCGGACATTAAAAAGACGGCGTGAATTACAAGCCGAACATGAATAAAATCACTCTCCCTTCTTAAATGCGTCTCAGCTATAACACAACACTGGCCTATGAAGCCAAAAGGCTCGCTTTTGTTGTGACAACTTGAACAGGTGTACCCTCCCACCCCCTGAAACCCAGAATATTTATAGCAGAAGAGCATCACAGACTGGCCCATGTTTCAAACTAAACAGCCTATATCCGAACTGAGAGAGTCAGCAGCATGCTGTGATGTGCAGGACAAAGCCAGGGCAGAGACAGTCTGAGCCTCTGACTGCTGCTGCCAGCTCAACTGTCCCGCCAGCCTCCTGGCCTAGTCCCACTGCATTCTTTGCACTGACACAGAAAAGGCTGCTGTGTTATCAAAGGAGTATGCAGCCTCAATATGAATGGTCGGTTGTACTTTATTTTACAGTACATAAATAACATCTAACCAGACATGATTTGTATCAAATTAGACAAAAACTATAAATAATATCTTCTTTATCTGACCCCCATTAAAGTTTATTCCTGGGTAATTAGGGGCAGATTACACTGTAAACTAAAGTGAAACCACATAACTACTAATTGAGACACACCTTCTTTGGCTGGTCCTACACAACTAGCAGAGGAGCCAAGACTGATGTCTTATTCTTGCACCTTTAGTTGTATGGTTTCTAATTAGAGTATAGCTACTGTTAAATAAAGAACATATTCCCAGTTTTTGTCTAATTTGATGCACCCTGTTATTCTTATTAGTGTACTGTAAAATAAAGTGCAAACAAATAATTAGTAGTTAATAGTCATGTAATAGTTCTTCTTTTTAATGCAAATTATAGGAATTAATTACAACACATGTGCAATAGCATATGAACTTGTAGTGGTGTTATTACACAACTGGTCCCTAAAAATGGGTTGATTACTCAATTAGTGTATGCAGCGGGTCTGATCTTAAATCATACATTTTTCTCTTTGTCTTCTGCCCTCTCATAAACCAAAACGAGGTCATGTTCATAACAACATGAAGGGCAAAGGGAGGAGCGGCAAAGGGGGAAGGAGGGGAGGGGGGTGTACGGGAGGGGAGGGAAGTTAACCCAGTGCACTAACTTGATCTAAGGCTGCAAACAAAGCACCTCTTTGAGACTGACGCATCAATGCCCTTCACAATACTCTCAGTCATACACAGATACACACACACACACACACACAAGCAAATACATGCATGCACGCACAAATGCCAATGCACATTCCCTCACACACACACACGTGCAAAAAGAAAAATCACACGCACACTGCTGTCCCAGAATGATTATGGTTTTTGGGGAGTCAGTAAACATGGGATTCCTCACAATAGCCACCCTACTGTACGCAGCACCCGTGGGATTGTGTCAAGGTGACACTCCCTGCAGCATTCTGCTGCGTCTCCCATTTTCCTGATTTGACTTGAACGGCTGCTGCACCCGAGCTTGTATAAACAGGTCAGGAAGAAAAGTAGGTCAGAGCACGCGGGAAGGGAGGAGAGAGGAAAAGGAGAAGTAAAGAGAGGGGAGCGCGCTGGTGGATGGATCGATGAAGGTTATGGCTCCGTTCGTGTCACTGTTGTTTGTCTCTGGCAGCAGAGGTGCTCCTGGCAAACAGAGCAGAAATGGGGCTCTCGTGTTACCTGGTTCCCCTTGGCAGCCTGGGGAAAGTTTAGGTTAGTGGAGCACGAAAGGAGCAAGGGGGCGGGAGTGGAATAGAAGGGAACACGGGGGACCCCACGACCACAGAGATCTGGTTGGTTTCCAAGGTGACACACTAGAAGCTTCTGACACATTTCTGGGGCAGGCTCCAGGATGCCTGTGAAGCCAGGTCAGATTCAGGTAACACGAGCAAAGAATTCCCCTGCCTGCATGTTGTGGAGTGCAACCATGACCACATTTGCTTTGTATGTCACATCTGACATTACATACTGTACCGAGTGTACAGTGACCTGAGCTGGATGCTGATAAGGAGCAAATTTAAGCAGGAGAGCTGTCAACTTCAGTTTAAAATGTTTCCATCGCTGACCCCCTTCTGGCCCGCACCTGTACACGTTATTCTATAGCTTCTAAGCAAACACACCTGTGCAGACAAACCTGCACTGCATGTGCACATGCAAACATACAGAGTACATACGTGCAGTATGTGAAGTGATGATGCCCACCGTTTCACCTGTTTCAGTGTTGACATGACCTACTTGGCTCTCATTCATGATCCTAAAGTTAGTGCATGGTGAATTAGAAGTACATAAAGGGAACAAAACATGACGGTTTCATTCAAAAACAAAACGTTCTTGGAAAGGTGTATTCCAAGCCAGTAAAATGAAAATGTGAGGATCAAAATTCTTGTCTGCTTACGTAACTAGCTTGTAGCTTGAGGCTCAGTACACATATCATCCTTTGTTACAAAGAGGTTACAGGCAGAGGGAGTGTTGTCTGATCAGAGGCAGCAACAAGAAATAAGTAAAACAGAAACAGACACAAGAGCGATGAGAGGCAAAGTTAGAGGAAGGTGGAGAGAAAGACACAAATGAAGCACTGGAAAGCAAAAAAACATTAAGTGAGTTGTTTCAGTTAGAGATGAGCGCACAGCATCTTTAGTTTTAGCAAAGGGCAGCAGTGAGAGATGAGGTGGATGACACACTAAACGCTCTGTGCAGTTGTTCACCCACATTCAAACTGGTCTAAAGCGGCTGGTGGACTGAATAGAGCTGGGACAGGGAGTGGCCTTGCCCCGATTTAGCTTTGGGCCCACTGTAGCCCACCCCCTCCCTTCACTGTCTTCATCACACTCACTAGGTCATGCACACACACATACACGTACTCTCTCTCACACACACACAAGAGTTTAGAGTTGTTTACCTGCAGCATCCAGAGTGCAAGTTGACTTAAAAAAGTGATGTAAGAGGTGCTGGCAGTTTTTTTGTGCATTTATTCCTGATTAGAACCTCCAGGAAGTTGCAATGTTGCAATTGCAACAATGAATGCAAATTTAACCAAGCTTTAGAACTTCCACACAACTTTTCAATTTTGTCAAATCACTGCAACATTTCCACAAATTTAACCAATCATTATTGCTTTATTACTTACTTTTTTTGTATTCTTATTTTCTTTACTTAAAAGTACTGACCTGGTACTGAAAAAGCACAAGGTTTCTCGTTGTTATTTATTAGTTATTAACACTCTGTGCACTCTTATATTTTATACTTGTTCTAAAAGAGTTTGAGCTCTAGAAAGATTCTGCTTTTTTGTGGAATAATCCCCAGGTGAACCTCATTTCCAAACAAAGCATGTTGTAATCCTGAGCCTTTTTGGTTGCTTGAACACTTAGAACAGGGTGTTCTCCCCTTGGAACAAGTTGGCTTTGGGTTAGGGTTTTTAATTAATTATATTACAAAAACACATTTAAAAAAATATATATTTATTTATTTATTCATGAATTTATTTATTTGTTTGCAATTTTCTCTTGCTCACACAAATTTCATTGCAACATGTGTCACAATTCTTAAGAAAAGTGAAATCAGGCATGTTTAGCTATCCCAAAAAAAACCTTCAAAATCCAGGAGGGACTGCATGATGAAAAAGTTAGTGGCTTATTTTCCATGCATAAACAAACAAAAATGAAAAACTAAAAAGATTTCCAGCAGTGTGTGTGTGTGAAAAGAAATGGAAGCAGCCTGAGTAAAGGAAAGAATAAAACCTGACTCATCTATCAAGTAAGTTAAAACTCAATCTCTGATTCACTCCTCGTTATATTCACATGACCCACATTTTAACAGCCCCTCCAGTCCTGATATCAGTGGTGCCAAGAAAAGAAAAAAATACAAATGTTGCCCTAAATTACCTCTCACTACCTACACCTGCAGTGCAGTGGGATCCCCACCAGTCCACCCCCTTAGCAAAGCAGGATGCAAATGCAGCAGTGGTGCTTCTGCTGACTGGCACAGCACCCGACCTGGGCAAGGGCCGTAACTGCACTGCCAGGGTCTGCCAGCTCACATTAGAGTGCAGGACAAAACAGTCCAAAGAGAGACATGGAGAAAGAACAGACAGGTGTGAGAGCATGAATCTGCAGTAGTCCAAGGGGGAGTCGGTGAGAGGGCAAATAATGAATGATGATAGAGGCTCAGAGGGCACAGAGAGGGGGTGGGAAAACATTGCAGGGAATAAAAACAAAGAGTCGACTGTGTCATTCGCCCAATGGGCTTCCTTCCTGTTGGACCACAAGGCCATCGACTAACTGCAGCCAGAAAAGAAAAAAAACTAAAAAACAGAAAAATCTGCGCAGCATACCACCTCACTGCAGCCCCACCCAAACACACACACACACACACACACCAACAGCAGCCCCACCTGCACCTCCTTGCCAAACAGTGGGTTAACTCAGAAGTGATGTAAGAGGTGGGGGTGGGGGTGGGGGTGACAGAAATACCACAAATTCTGTTTTTTGTGTATTCATCACAGCTTTGCTGCACCCCCACTGCAGCTGCTCCTGAGCCCTCCAGAGCCACCAACACACTCACAGCAAACACTGGAGGCCACCACCCAGGGAGCCACTCTCTCAGGTGGAGATGTTTGCACTCATATAGCGGGGAGGCCTGTGATGGATACAGACAGACAGTACAATCAATCAAGTATCACAGGGGCTGTATTCATGAAGCTTCACAGTACAATGAGTTGCTCTTGGAGACAAAATTTTAAGAAAATTCTTAGTATTGTGACGTTTTATACAAATTTTTCTAAATCCTGGTTAAAGTAAAAGTAATTCACAAAAAAAAGCTCCTAAAGTGAAAAACTGCAGGGAATAGGGAGGACTTTATGAGTTTCTTAAGCAGTGGATAAAATGGCAGAAAGGCAAATGAGGAAGGAGAAATATTCTCCAGTTATAGTGAGTTAATAAAACGCTACGAATTAGATTGCGTACGGATAATTTTTTAGGCTAAGTTAGGAGCTCTCAGAGACTATGCTCAGAATGTTTGTGAACAGCCCCAGATGTTTTGACAGGAATGCAACTTTAAATTCAACTTCACTCCACTCCACATTAAATCATTTTGGCATTCAGACCAACTTACAACTTCCCAGGTAAAGGTGCAATAGCCAGTTAAAGCTACAACAAGACACTTGTATTTTATTTTGTATTTTTTTTATGTTGGAGGTCCCTGTGGAAAAAAGCAGTTATGTTATTTCCAACACAAAAACACTACTGCTTTTTTCCACAGGGACCTCTAACATAAAAAAATACAAAGTAAAATACAAGTGTTAAGTTAAAAATAAATGTAACGGCTTCAAAAAGCAGCCAGAGGAGATTTTCATTTAAATTTTATTTTGATGTTATATCTTGTGGTTATGACAGAGGAAACACTAGAGCCTTCCAAAATCAACACAATATGAATGTTTCTAACCGCTTTAACAAATGTAAAACATTACTAATCCAAATATATGAAATCAGCTATCACAAACCGCCATGTCAAATGCCAAGACAATAAATCACAGAATGAAAAAAAAATAGTGGAGATTACACAACTAGAACAACACTGAGAAGTCATGCTGCTTAATATCAAATGGTCTGACGTGTTGACGATAAACACAAGAATACATTATTTTCCTCTCACTGTTTCACCTTGTTTTTATTACATAGCAACTTGAACATTTGCTTGTAAGTGTGCATGCAAGACTCTTCTCTAATTCCAGCTGAATCTGAGAGGACGTTTGAAGCATTTATTATGTTTACAACTTAATGGTTTACTGCTTTCCCGTAAGGAAGAACGGTTGATTAAGTCACTAAAAAAGGATGTGTTTATATTGTGTGATGATAAGCCCTAATAAAATTATTGCAAATTTCAGCTACACAAAACATTGACACTGTTAGCATTTGGCCTGAGTTCAGTCAGTGCGCTGCTGCTGCTGGAGGAGAGCAGAGATATAAACAGGCACTATCGTAAATGAAACTATGCTAATCTGATCTAAATATTGACTTGATGGCAATCAAAGGGTTTATGACCCATCATAACGAAACTTTTACTGGTAATGTGTAATGAGTATTACAATACCACGGAAGTGCATTGAGCTAACGGATCAAATGTTTACTTGTTATCAAGAGAAAACAAAGACGGCCCCAAAGCCTTTCCTTCAACATGTGATACTATTGAAAAACAAAAACACTTTGGTTGTATTAAAAGAGCAATGTGTAACATTTGCACATCCAGCAGTCCAAATATTGAGTAGTGAGAGCACAAGACAAGCGCAACATTTCACTTTGATAATAACAAGTGAGGACGAGGCCTCTATTGTAAACTGTTTCTGTCGGTTGTCAGTTTTCTGTCAATGTAAATTATGCTAAAAATAAAACCCCTCTGCTCTGAAAACACACACTCTGGTAACTTAGCATGTTTCCTTAATCTCTGATGGCATATCATGGTCATTTTCTGATAAATTACAGTAAATATTTCACAGATATCTCCTTTAACATCTGTTTCTAGTTGTTTTTTTATTCTGTCCACTATGAAAACACAGCCTCTTTTTCTGTTTGGCCACAAACACTGCTTCTACAGAGGACATATCTCAGTGTTGTGGTATAGGTTGGAAAGCACTAGGGAAGGTATTACACAATACTAGGCAACCTGCTGCCTGTAGTTATACTTGAGTAACATACGGCTGCCTGTGTTACTGTGGGATCCGGGCAGGGTGAGTGAGGAATGTTTGTTTTGATTTGAGAGGTCTCAGTCAGGGGGCCCAGGACCGTATGGAGTGTGTACGTATGTGAGTGTGTGTGTGTGTGCATCGTGGGGAGGGGGTGTATGTCTGCATGTGCGCGAGGGGAGGGTTAACTCACAGCAAATTACCCTCACTTGCCTCGCCTCTGTTTTTGTTTTCAATTCCTCATCCATGGCGAAAAATTAGGTCAGCAGTCACATGTGATGTGTTTCAGCCAGAGGAGCAACGAGAGACGGAAAAAGGAAAAAAATAAACACGTGACATTCTCAACCTTTTTACCAGACATTTCTACAACAGACTATAAAGCAAGCTTTGAACTCAAAATCTTAACGCTTCATCAGCAATCTGTAGACCTTTTGATTATGAATCTACTGCACCCAGGAGCCTTATGGAAATGGCAGTTGGCCATGTGCTCTGCTTATTGTTGACTTTGGAAGGGCTCCAGCCGGAGTGACCTTGTGGAAAGTCATGATCACAGGTGTTGTTGCTGTGTGTGCGGGCTAAACGTCACATGAGATGAGTGTTTACAGACAATGGGAGTGGCAGGAACGAGGAAACAAAGAACAAAACAACATAAAGTGTCACAGAAATCCAACCTGAATGTGTTGTCTTGACATTCTTTAATGATGCTAATTTGAGATCAGAGGAAAAACAATATCTTTCCTGTAAGGAAAGCATTAACATGAGCAAATTACACCACGTGCAGGGCCCATGTTTGTATCTTGACATGGGTTCAACATTAAAGGAGAACTCTGTCATATATTTACTGTAGTTTATCATAAAATGACCAGGATATGTCATCAGAGATTGAGGAAGCCTGTTAAGCTGAAATACTCACTTCTCTGATAACAACATTACAGCCGCGGCATCCTCCTTTGAAATTTCTATTGAGGGCTGGAATAACTGTTTCGTTACAGTGATTATTCATCGCCTGCTAGCTACCGATATGACAGAACACACATCCACACATCCATCCATCCACACTTGTAGCCATTCTTCTGTCGCTGGTTGTCATGAATGCTAGCTAGCCAGTTAGCTGTGTAGAAAAATGACTTCCCTATTCCTGATCCAACCTAAAAAGCTCAACTATTTCTCTATTTCTTTAGGAAAAATAGCTGCCAGTGGCCATAACGCCAATTTGAACTGCTAAACAAATCTGAGATGAGGGCAGTGTTAGGTGTCTGAAACCAGGCTACAACCTGGAAGCTCCTCAGCCAGTGTGATCATGCACTATTTAAATCAGAACCGCAACAGAAACAAGGCTACAAGTCTAACGCTAACTATGACAACATTACTTACAATGACGATGCTAACATGATGTAATGTACTATGTTAGCTAACAATTGCTAATTGCTAGTAGTCAACACAGAGGGTGATGACAGATTTTCATCATAATCCAAAGGAACTTTTTTTGTGCACCCTCCTGTCTTAAATAATAACACTGTGCTTTTTTGGTCACATCTATTTGTGTTAAATCGTCTGTGTTTTGACCTCTTAAATCTTTTTTTTTTTTTTGTTAAAGTAAGAACAAAAAAAGGCTGTTACACGCTAAAATGCTTTCTCGAGCTACCAGATGGTGTAATCTTACATCTCATGATGCCTGACAGCCATAATTTGAACCAAAAATAGGTATTAGTCAATCAGCCCTTTGTGGGTATCCACACAGCGCTAAAGCTTGCACACTGGAAGCAGCTGGCGAAATGTAGGTCAGCTCCTCCTACTTTCTTCAACACGGTCCCGCCTTGCTCTCACCCCTCCGCCAAATAAGTTTTTAAGCAACGGATCCTTGTGTGAACCCGCACGCCATAGCAAAGCAGCTGAGGGCTGTGGGGTAACAGCGGGGTAAAGGGGTGCAGTGGGGGTTGTTGATCAGGCAAGGAGGGTATGCTTAAAATTCAGATTTGTCCCTCCTAACATGGCTCTGCCTCTTTGCGACCCCCCCCCCCCCCCCCCCTCCTTTTTTTCCTCCCTGACTTCTGAGGAAATCTCCTCTGTGCTCCAAGAATCCTGACCATATACAGCAGCCTGTGGGATCACAAACCAACAGACTAAACTGCAGTCACATGTCTCAGCTGGCTTTGATTCTGCCTCAACGGCCAACTGCAGGAATGTCATGTCTCTGCTGCGACCCCTCTTAGGGGAGCGGCCGTTATCTATCAGCATGTTCAGTTAGCTTCGTCCAGCGTTAATGCAGGGCCACGACTGTTTGTCTGCGGAGCAGAAACAAGGCCACCTTTTAAGGAGACAGAAACAAAGGTGGTATTTGATGTCTGGTACAGGAGCGGTGGGATGGAGTCAGAAATGGGGTGATTTTTTATTTTCTCCTCAGACTGGAATGTGAGCACAGACGCTGTATGGGGGCCCCCGGCAGCAGCTGACTGCGCCGGTGTGGGTGGGTGACTACAGTCTTCCGTTATGAGTCTGCTGTTCAGGGCAGTGTGTCACATACTGGGGGAAGCACACTTTCTCTCCATCACACCACCGGCAGTTAGAGCTGCGGCGAGAAGATTCACGAAATCGGGAAGTTAAATCATGCGTGACGCACCAACAGCTGAGCAATATGAAAATATTAGGGGGGAGGTGGACGTCTCTGAGGTAACAACGATGAATCATCATCTTTAAGATATCATTTATAATTTGAGGAAACTGAAGTAGCGCACTGTTTAACCTCATTGTTTTCTGACCCACTCAGTGATGTTAATATGTTTGGAAACAAAGCCAAGTTAAAATCCAGATTAAATGACATTACAAGAGTATCTAGCTTGTGTGTCATGACGTCTTTCCGATTCTTTCCGACACCACAGCTCCATACAAGCACTGCCATCTTGCGCTGGTGATGTGATTTGGAGCCAGAGTCTGTGCAGTAGTGACCTGCGTTGAAGCCGCACTTTCGAGCTCCCAGTCACACAGCTGGCTGACGAAATCTCAAGCAGAGCTCAGATGTCACGCGTGACATGAATGCCCATCTTTATATCATCAAATAAATAATTAAAACCAAACTGGTCAAAAAATTAACGATTGAACAAAAATCAATGTGATAAGAACTAACACTGACATAAACAATCTTTGGGAAAAATGTGTTAATTTGTTCTTTGATGTTTGTTAGTTTGGCCCATGTGGGCCGGATTTATGACCAATACTGCAGCCAGCCACCAGGGATCAAGATGCTTTGGTTTCACTTCAGGGAGCTCTCATGTTGTCCATTTCTATATATACAGTCTATATACAGTCCCTGGACATAATGGTCCATAACAGACCTTTGAATCCAACAACTCCACCAAGTTGACTGATGGAAATGCAGCGCAATGAGTTTACAGCTCTGTCTGATATCAGGCAAGAATCTTTGCTCTGTGTTGCTAAAAGTTGAAGATGGATGTCAAGATATTATTGGTTGAAATTCTTTGGTTCTAGCCTATGTAAGCACACATCAAATTTTGTTTTAAAACATTGGATTTTAATATAAGAATACAAAGAATATGACTTTGTTTTCTTGCATATATTGTTACAGTAAACTGGTGCACAAGGGATGTGATCTGATAGGGTTAAAAATGATTTTTTTTTTAGTTATGGGGCATTGCACTGTCCCAGCAAGCCAGATTTAAAACACAAATCTTCCAATTTCAACCTAAACTCCGCACAGTAAAACAAAGAGGAATCACATATTGGGAGCAGTGACATAAGTGTTGCACACTTCAGCGAGGCGTCAGTTCACAGTGGAAAGGAGATATGGTGGGAGGGTAAAGGAGATAAAACCTCAAGAAGGGTCTCTCAGAGAGATAACCAAAATATGATCTGAAAGCAGAGAAGCTAAACTGCATTCAGTGGCCTGTTACGCAACGTAGTACAAAAGGAACCTTTTGTATTAGACTGACAGCACAGAATGGTGCTATCTAATCCACAGTGGCCTTTGCTTAGAAAAGAGAGAGGCTCAAAAAACAAATGAAGGGTTTCAAAGGGGGTTGTTTACATTGTGTGTGACAGATTTACAGTGGTTATATTTCTCGGCAAACATGCAAACTGCTGCAGCATTACATGTCATGTACAGCATCTTATTCAATTCACATGCATAAGTAGATAACACTGTGACCTCCATTCAGTAACATACAAACACACTGCAGCCCAGCTGACATACATCTTTTGCTCACATGGTCTGTTGCCTCGTCTCACATTGTTGTTAATCACAAACACACACACAAGCGTCCAAGGACTGAGAGTGTGTCACGGTGTAACCGATGCTTCTTCCCACACACACAAGCCACTGAACCTAGTTTCTCATCCAGTTCCATCCAGTTTGTCACAAAGCAGCAAACAACAGGCCTCAGGTGAGTGAGACCTGAGAGGATCGTGAGCGGACATACCAGAGAGCCTTGAGTATGATTATTTCTGGAGTCAGGTGTCAGAAGGAAAAGAAAAAGACGCTGCCATTTCCTAACAGGGTCAGAGGTCAAAGTGACACTGGACCAACAACACAGGAGCCTCACACTGACCAGATTATTGTCCCAAAGAACAGAAACACACAATTTAACACACTCCACAAAATGTTTTAGTTTAGGGGTAATAATATTAATAATATAATATTGTTATTACAGACAGGCTGGGTGGATACTCCTTATAGTTGTTTCTACTGCAAAGAAGTAACTTCTATCTGGAGGTCAAGGTAACCCTGGCCTGGAAGCTTGGATTGAAGTAGTGTAAGGTATATGAGCAGATACGTTGCAATTAGTTGGCCATATTGGAAAGCTGGATCAGAAAATGCAATAAAATTCATTTGTCTATGCCACTCTCTCACGTTGTATTCAATTAGGTGCTTTGAGTTAATAATATTAATATGCTGAAGTTTTGCAGATAACATTTACAATGATCATCAGGGTATATTAGCATGCTAACATTTGCTACATAGTGCAAAACCAATATAGCTAAGGCTAAAGGGAAAGTCAGTTTTACAAACAGTCACAAACAAGAGAATTAGACATCCTGTGGGGAAGATGAATGTGTCTACTGAATTTGATAGGAATTCATCCAGTAGTTGTTGACACATTTGGCTCTAGAGGAACAATCAGAGTACCATGGATATCTGCACCAAATTTCATTGCATTACTTTTTGAGATATTTCAGCCCGAACCAAAGTACAGTCCAACCTGCCAATAGGTCGACATTAAGTATAATAAAGATTTAAAAGAAAACAGAAAAAGAGATTCATAAACTTAAGCACAAGAATTAAGTATTATAAATATGTTTTTAAATAATACGTCTTTAGTTGGCTATGTTTACATGTGACATCAAATGTTATGTTTAGGCTGCAGTTGTTTAAGAACAGCATAGTCTAGCAGGGATGTTTGCCTCTGTCTCTAACTATACACATCCACATGATCACATAATAGATGCAGGTGCACAGAGAGAGAGAGGATCTGTGACTGACATGTTTCAGGATATGTTATCCCTCCCCACAGCAGCGATGGCTTCCTGCCACAGACAAAGGACTGGGCCATGAGCCTGGATTCCTCATAGGCCTCCATGTGGATCTGGTTTATTGTGCCAACCAGGCACTAGCTCTCAGACAATGACAGGCCTTGTATCTCTGTCCGTGTCTCTGTAGCTCACCATCGTTCACTATCACATGCTCCTCTTCTTCTTCCTCCTCCTCCTCTTCTACCACTCTCTCTCTCAGTCTCTTACTTGCACTGATAATCTTCCCCTCACCAGGCCTGGTCCAAAAAAGATACATGCCGTAACAACTGGTCATTGTTCACACAGACATCTGCAAGACCTTGGACCACAGATGTGAGTCACTGTTTTGTAAGAGAGAGGAAATATGAAAACAAGCCATAATGAGGACGCAAGGACCTCTTGTGAAACAAGAAAATTCCTTGAAATACCTTGTTTGGTAATTTTGTTTTCAGCAGGTCTGTTATGCAAAATGCCTTCACAGCTGAAGTACATAAAAGATGAGGTGAAAATCATTGCATGAGGCTTAAGTGTGAATCCTTGTTAATGGATTATTATAATAAAGTGACCTATGACAATCGATGGCAGTCCTCCAATGATGAATCATAAACAGAGAGAATCAGAGAAAATGAAGGTCTACCTGTGTTACCGCGTTTCTCCTCCAGCTGTGTGGCAAGTGAATCTTTTGCACCAAGGTCTTGAAGATGTCTGTGCAAACAATGACTACCTGTTTTATGTACCATTTAACAATACATGGGACTTTGATGGACAGACACAAGCCCTCGTTTTGTAAGGATAAGAAACAGAGTAATAAATAACGGAGGCAGGGATGCACAACATTATCGGCACAGCATCGGCAGATATAGGCTTTAATAAGAAACATCTGTACCAGGAAAAAAATCCGTCAGTAGCAGTTGTCTTATGATTCCCAGGTATTGTGTACATTGTGAAAAGCATTGTGTTCTACATCTGCATCAGCCAGTGAACAATCACAGAAAGACGAGATAGATAACACATTTATAACAAGTTAATTCAAAGTAGGATAGACTTGATGTTCTCTGCAATTACCTGGAAAAAAATTGTGATATATGCGAATATGGATCGCAAGTAAGCATTTAGCTCAAAGCAACGCTGGGCACTGACACTGGGGGCTCCTTTGGACTCGACTGGCAGTTCTTTTTGGGGGCTTTTATGCCTTTGATTGAAGACAGTTGAAGTCACATGCTCTACCAACTGAGCAACCAGGGAGCCCCGGAAGTTCATTTTGAACAGCAAACATAATAAATAATGATAAATAATGGCTTTGATCAGCTAATATTCATGGTTAATAATAAACTGCTATATATTGCCTATACGTACTGAGCTTAGGAAGAGAAAACAATACGACTATCTAGGTCAGGGCAATTCACTTATACACCACTGTCATAAATATGGACATCTGTACACGTGCATTTGTTAATACATTATATACGATAAGCTAATATGACAGAGGTAAAACTGTCACAATACCGGAATTTTAAACTTTGATACAATAATATAACTAAAAAACAAAAATCAACACCCCTTTGATACCACAACTGAAGAAAAAAAAATCCTTGGTAGACATAAGATTATTTTTTTAATTTTTTTAATTAATAACCTTCACACAGCACCAGTACAGAAAAAGTCACACAAAAGGACAGTTCACAAGAAAATCAAAAATACATAATTTTTAACTAATTTTGGTACAAGTTGCTAAATTTTGGAGATATCAGCCATAGAGATGTTTGCCTTCTCTTGAATACACTGGAACTAGATGGAACTCAGCTTATGCTGATATGATGAAATAATAAATAAATAAATAAGATGTGAGCAGTTACATGTAGGAACTATTTTCTTTCTATGGTATAAAGAGAGTAAACTGACCCCCTCCTGAAGAAGTGGCTGTATTTTTAAACCTTTGTGGAATTCTGAGTTTGAGTTTTGACTCTTATATTTGCCTTGAAGTCTAAGCACACATACTGTTTTATGTTAAGCATGCAAAGTAAAATGGATCCATTTGTTAAGATATTACAGCGACTGCAATGCTAATTTATGTTAGCATGTTAATGGCAGCTCCCATTATGTGTTGGCATCAAGCCATCAGACCAAGTGCAAGTATAATCTACACATACATTTGATTCAGACGGACTGAGGCAGCATTCATCCTGGTACACGTCAGCGTAGAATCAAAACGATTATTAATTTTTTATGTGAGGTAGAACAGTTATATAATGCTGCTTTAATGACATTCAAAGAGTCAAAAGCTAAGGAGCACACACACCCCCAGTGTTTTCATGGAGCCACATGCGACAGTTCCTGACTATTTTATTTTTAATTTCACATTGTTTATGAGTGGTGAGAACTAGGTAACTATTATAACCACCATGGTTGTTAATACCTAGTCAGTCTTATGCAGACAGCAACACAGTTTATAATGCACTCTTGACTTAACACACTCTTCTTGTTACACACTGGAAATGGGCAACAAAATCACGTGTGAATAATTATAATTGTATACCATTACCATTACACAATATTGGAATGTTTTACAAGCACAATATCCAATAGTTTTAATGATTATGTCAGTATTTTATTGGCCAGCTTTAGTTTTAGTTTTAGTTTTATTATTCATGAACAAATTAATCACTGCATGAACACACCCATCCACCTACACACTATCACACACAATTCAGGGTCTTATCTTAACAAACTATTATACTATACTATACAAACACCAGGCGTGGCAGTGTAACCAGCACGCACACACACATATTTACACACACATGCACTGCATCTCACGGTCCCCTAAGCTTCTGGGAAAGAAACACCAAATATGCGTGGGCTTGTTTTAGTGCCACGTGAGTTGTTGGTTAAGTAGGTCAGTCAGTAAGTCAGGAGTGGCAGGGAAGGAGTGCACACACACAGGCTAACTCCATTACCTCATACAGTGGATTAGTGTCAACAGGGCCATCCATCTGTCTCGAGCCGTCCTGGTTCAAGTGACTGTAAGGAGAGCAGCGGGGACTCGTGTTCCTGCCCTCCTGTTTGCCCCCATGAAGACACACAACCACAAACTTACCTGTAAACAATGTACACAAACATCCAAGTGTGCACCTACACATATGAGGATGTACACACACACACACACACACACACACACGTGTGGTCTACAGCACACGGAGTCAGGTCAGTAAGGTTACACCCGAAGCCCTCAATTCTGAATTACTGCAAACAGCCAGCAGACAAAAGGAGTACTTCCTGTTTCTTGTATAGAGTGTCAAAGGACGAACTGAACTGAGAGACAACAAGTAAAGAGAAGGAGGGGGGCTTCCTGGTGCAATAACCTCATAAACAACCCGTCAAGTGTGTGCTGACTGCTGACAAACACATATACAGGAAGCGTCCAATTGCAGCTTCTCTGGTTACACCAGGAAGATGATAAAAGTTGCAATGAGGAAGTTCTCTGGTTCAAATGATTTGTAAACCGATAACCTCATCGTCTCACCTCATCTTAGCCGATTTTGATGATTTTTTTTAAAGTAATTTTTGACCAGCTAGTGACCACAGAAACATGTTGTAAACACTTTGCACAGTATGCAGTATTAGCACCGTTATTTTGTTTGTTTTTACGAATTACTTCATTTATGATTAATCAAGTAATTTGGTGCAGCAATACTAAGTGTAACTTTATCTGAAGATTTAAACTCACTGCCTAGCAGGTAACTTTATGGTCTGAGCAAGCTAGCTGACGGCTGCCACCCAGCGTTGCACAATGATGCAGTTTCACTATTTCTTTTTTGCATGTCACTATATGGCTATCCTCAGGGCTTGTCAATAAAGCAGATTTACTTAAAGCAGCAACATGCAAACAGACACACCGGTGATGAGGATCACAGAGCAGAACCAGGCTTCTGTACAACAACAAAGCTTTTCCAGCTTGTGTTGCAGTATAAACTTCCACAAAAGTAACATGAAAAAAACATTACAGGCATCAGACTTACTACTCCGTTATTTAGTTGATTTCAATTGAACATTCACACAGTTTCTTTCGACTGTTACTCACTATTACAACATTAGTCCAACATCGCATCAGCCTCTAGGAGCAGACACATTAGCCGCACAGCATGCTAACACCAACATCAGGCTACTCTACAAAATAAACAGGAGAACAGCATAAAACATGGCAAAACCAACTATGAAGTTGCGTTACCAACATCCTTGAGCTTGAACCATACCTGGTCCACATATAGCTTGTTTAATATTGTGAAGCACTGATTCATTCATTTAACACAGACTGAAGTGTATAGTGTATAGCCTCTCTTCAAGAGGACTGTGGTTCCTCTGTGGTTAACTTGTCAATCACACAGTATTTCAAAATTGCAGTTATTGCAACAGCCCGAGTGAACCCAACACTAAAAAATGATCTCCTTTTAGGTTCGTGCAGCGAAAATATTACAAAACAGTTGCTTAGTAACAGAGCAATATTAATTTATGTCAACTGCAAGGTAAATATCCACTGTTCGCTCTCTTTCAGCTCTGATTTGGTCTTCAACAACTCAACCGACTTCCAAATTACTTAACATTCTTCAGAAGCCTTTCTCAAGTCACCCATGATATGAAACTATACCAAGGAATTATGACAATGACATGTTCTCAGTCATATTCATTTTTCAGATGAGGATTTTTGAACCAACAACATTAAAAGCTTCAATAAAATTAATTCATAATTTGTTTTGGTGGTTTATTTATGAAAGACACCCTTTATAAATAGTTACAGTAGTTATAATTACTATACTATATTAAAGCTTAATAGATCAGTTATAAACCAATAATAAGAGCAATTTTGAGTTGCCAGGTTGTGAAATGCCCCTTTGTTTATAATAGGTTATAGGTTGAGGTGATTTACTTTTTACTTTTTACTTAGGAATAGGGGTGAGGTTTTTTTGGGCTTTGTCATTATTGTATTTGTAGTTATTAAAGTGTAATAAAGATGGTGCGTTGCAGTCTGCAGCACACATCACCAGGGGTCAGTCTCTGCACTGACAAACATGGCATCTGGGGATAAAGTTACTGGACTAACTAGTAAAAAAGAAGAAAAAAAACGCCTCTGCCTGGGAGTTTTTGGATTTAGTCCTGATGATAGAGATGAGCCAGCAAACACTGCAGACAACCGGCTAGTCAGAGGAGTGAATCATAGTGAGTCTGTCGGCGAGCATGAGAGAGGGTGAATAGCAGAGTAATTACTATGATGATGAATATGCTCTAACAGAGGAAAAGGTGAGCAGTGAACTTGTCAGTCTGGCAGTAAATGTACAGTTTAGGTTTGTCAGTGAATAAAGCCTACAGCTTCTCAACACCAAAGCAAAGTTTGTGTGTGTGCGTGTGTGTGTGTTGTTTCCCAGCTGTGGTAAGAGTGTCACTATGGCAATCAGATCTGCTTACATTAACAGAAGACTATAATAGAGTAGAGTACAGTCAAGCTGAGCCAGGAAGTGTGTCAGGAAGGAGGTATGAAGGTATGAAAAAATACCACCAACACCTAATCAGTAGATTAGTCAATTCTGAAAATATTTGTCAGTTACAGTCCTACATTTATTCATGTATTACCAAGATTTAAAACAATTATTACAAGATATAAAGACTAAACACTGACCAAACTGTTAATAATTTATTATAATTGATCTATAAAGCTTTAGTAAATTATTTTTTGAGCATTAATGAAGCTGTAAGATTACATATCATGTGGTACCAACATATCACTGTTACATTGTTCGCTAAAGAGTGGAGTACCTCCGAGAGTTGGCATGTTAATATTTTCAACATCCTTAATAGAGAGCGTGCTGCTTTGAACTGTTATTAACAGAAACACACCCCAACAATTACATAACCTGCATCAAAGATTTAAGATCTGTTTCGGTTTCAAATGAGCAGATGTTTACACCGTGTTTGAAATACACTGTTGAAGCCCTGTTGGCTGTCTGAGGAGATGTTTATGCAATGTTGCATTCAGCAGCACTGGGTCTCACTGGTTGTCAGTAAAAGCTGGCTCACTGACGGAAAAAAAAACACCAGATAAGATAACAAGCGGCAGAAATAAAGTCACTGCAGTCTAGCAAAAAACTGCTCATAAAACTCAGAGAGGCTGAGACAGACAGAGAGGAAGAAGGAAGTAAGGAGGCAGAAGTGAGCTATAAGCGTACGCAGTGACAGCGGAAGATCAGTTTACATTAAGGGCCTCTCTGCTCCTCCCCGCCACTCAATCCTTCCTCCTCTAATCCAAACACCTGGAGGGGGGAGGGAGGAGGGCAAACAGCAGGCCCCATGTGAGTGGTTGCTCACATGCAGTCAGCAAGCAACGTGTTACAGTAACACCTTTACTGGGGCCAAGGCGGACGGTTACGTAAAGTACAGCCACACACACACACACACAAACACAAACACACTTTTATATACAAGTGCACTGCCAAGGGCACGGGAAGAGGTGGTAGGGTTAGCAGGTGGGTACTGGAGCAAACTGGAACTGAGGGGATTTACAGCATCAGCTGTTGTTTGTGTTTCCTGTTTCACTGCTTACATGCTGCATTTAAGTGGGCCACCATAAGCTCCAATATTGTTAACACGCCGAGTTGACAGCCAAGGCAACATAATGTGCGAGTAGGTTATATTCAACAGGTTTATTGGATGTGAGACGGGTGCAGAGGAGGTGACAAATCCCAAAGTGTGATTACAAGAATCTAACACAACTAAAAATTAATTTGCAGAACCCCACAAAGATTGAGACATATTTTTAGAAAACAACTTCACGTTGGAGTTCAAGGTTACGTTGTGTAACGCTGTGTTGACACAACTGGAGTGGCAGAGCTCAGGCAGACGGACTGACAGACAGAAAAGAGACTAGAGCAGAGGCAAACACACACAAGCAGCATTTCCAGAAGGCTTCTGCAAGTGAGAAAGACAGGTTAAGCTGGGATTTCACTTAGATTATGTGGGTCACTGAACCTGTAACACCAGGTTTTTCAGACTGTCTCATAATGCTGGCGATGACAATTACCAGCACAGTCCAAACACACCATGAGCAAATAAATGCTTAAATGCTAATCTTGTTACAGTCACGTAACTTGGCAGCTGTAATACTAATGTTATGTATGTGATTCTCAAATTTGGTTTGATGTGCAATCATGTCATCTCTCACCCAATTTTCTAAGAAGCCCTCCAGCTTCCAAAAAACCCGGCATGAGTTCATGGCAAAAGTCTTTTCAGCTCTTAAGCAACTCCTGTACAGACAGCTCCTTATTAATAGCAGCTACAGCAGGAGCAGTTGGGACATGTTTACATTTAGCTCCAGCAAAGCTGAGTTAAGCGATTAAAATGCTCCAGCAGCAGGGTAATACTTCATCTGGACAGAAAGCAGTAAAAATAAATACTGCATGAATGAAAAAAGGAGAAATGAATTATGTGAAATGTAAAATTGAGAAAACAGCTCATGTCTTCTTGTTCCGCTTGTTGTTTTTCAAGAGAAACTAGGTTATCGACAGGTACTTAAAACGGGGAATAATAATGGTTGCCATTGTCTGTGAAGCAACAGGCAGCGCTGAGGAAATGGGTGGATTCTTAGTAAAAGGGTGAAAAAAAAAAAGGAAGGAGGAAGGGTGAAGGACAGCACGTGAAGGCAGGGAGTGTGCTGTCTGAGAGCCATGTGCTTGAGCCAGGCGTGTGTGAGTGACTGGAGCTGTTCACGTCACTGAATTACTCATACTGGAGGAGGCTGGCGCTCCACACATCTCCATTCACATACACACAAATCCATAAAGGTAAAGTGTGCAAGTAACAGTCTAAAAATAGACAAGCACACACAGACACGTACAAATACACAGAAAGACACATCTGCAAAAGCACTCAACACACCAAACACACACACTAACCAACCAAGCCAGGAAAGTACAGCAAACACATAAAGTGTCCTCCAAGTGAATTAGAAAAATAATGGTGTGAGGCGCATTGAAGTCTCTCCTGATTGGCCAGAACACAGAAGACGCATATCAGAGACAAGTCAAACAGGTCACCACAGAGCCGCATGAGCTGAAAACTGGCATACTTCATGACAAAATTCATATTAATGCATAAACATGTACATTAAGTTTTTTTGGTTACCAGCCAAATGGATAGTGAATTTTCAAATTTTACTGGCACTACCAATACTGGCATTACTATTGTTTCTTTGGCTGGTGAGTGAAGCAAATGTACAAACCATTTGCATATTTTACCAGCACTTGACTGGTGGCTGGTGCTGATTTTGTGCCCTCAATGTTCTGCTGCAAAAAATGTATATAAAATAATAGAGGGCATGCATGTGATGTCACAAGTGGCAGAATCACTGTGGTTACACCCACTGAGTGGCAAAAAGATGAGTGAGTGGCGGTGTTGGCATTCAGCCCTGAAAAACAAAAACACATCTAAAATGAGAAAGAGCTGCTGTATGATTGGCTCTAGAAATTGATTCAACAAGTAATTAGAACAATCTTTTTACAAACTGCCAAAAGAAAAAGAAAAAATAAATAAATGCATCACTACAATTCACAGAAACAACTAGAATCCAGACAGTGAAACACGGATTTGCAGTTGCCATTTTGTGTCAGGTACATCAGATTTTGGGGTAAAATCATACCTTGAGTTATATATTGTATTGACTAATGTTACTTATTGAGATCCTGTCAGCTCTTTTAATGACACTCCAGCAAAAAGACATTCTCATTGTATCCCCCTTGCTGTCAAAACTGTGGCAAACTAAGCGATACCTTGGCTGCATTCCAATCCACTCTGTACTTAGACAGTTTCCAGGATAATTGAAATGCTCGCTTGCATGCCAGCTCATAAACTTTGTCTTTTCCCGCTTAAAACTTAAACTCAATTTTAACTGTTAAATCATTTATATAGAGTGCAAACAGTGAAGGGGAGAGTATATCCCCGTCTCACACCAAAAAGAGAAGGAAATCAACCTGTTCTACGATTCTTAATTAAAAGACATGCAACTGTGGATACAACTTTTTAAAATTCCCCATCAATACCAGATTTCAGTAGTTCAAAGCGGAGAAGATCATGATTTACAGAATCAAAAGTCTTCTTCTCAGTATAAGAATAGGTAAAGCCAAGCATTCAAAGGATTTGTAAGAGCATGAATAGAGAAGCAGCAAGAGATCATTAGCGAATTAAAATAATAGAATAGAACAAAATAACTGAATGTTTCCAGTGAGTGACAAACGAGTTACCCCGGGACAACACAGGTCCTAAAAGTTTAACAATCCTGACCAACATCCTACATTAATTTCAGAGGTGACGGTGGAAAGCCATGCATATCTCACGTGGGCGACAAGACATCTGTATATGGGTTTAAATGTGCATGTAAACGCATTAATGTCTGCAATCAAGTGGAGAGTCATATTTAGCTCTTCATGCATATGCATGAGCATGTGCACATATGGCACAACCAATCTGCACCCTGCCAAGAATATCAAGGGGTGCATGAGTGCAAACAGACACGACTGTCACTCATGGTGATTCAATGTTTGTATACATGGTGTGAATTTTTTTCTGTGCTTATGTGTGTGTGAGGTCAGCACGCTTCCTTTTCTTAGAATGGGGAACAAGGTTTATCAACAGTGAAAAAAGCTGCACATGCAAGTTGGGCTACAAATAACCATTATTTTTTATTATTGATTAATTTGTTTATTATTTTCTTGATTAATGGATTAACTGTTTGATCTATAAAATGTCAGAAAATAGTGAAAAACGTTGATCGGTGTTTCCCAAGGACCACAGTGATGTCCTCAGATGTCTTGGTTTGTCCACAACCTAAATATATTCAGTTCAGTCACTGAGAAGTAAAGCAACCAGAAAATACACACATTGAAGAGCCTGGGATCAGATCATTTTGACTTTTTTTATTATTCAAACCAATTAATCATTTGTAAAAAATAGTTGGTGATTCATTTAATAAACAGTTCATAAGCTAATTGATTAATTGTTGCAGCTCTACGTGGAAACAGAGCTTCAAGCTGGCTTTGTTGCAGCTTTTACAGCTAACAGCACATGTGTAACTCCTACAAGGATGTTGAAAACATGGCAGTAACTCACTGACACACATGTAACCCCACACACACACAACACACAAGCTGCCGACACATGCCTCCTTTCTTCTGGCTCTAAGCTGTAAAAACAGCCGAATGCCTTTCTCTTCCGCAGGGGCAGAGGCACACAGGTGAGGCCAGGGGCAGATGTATGTCATCAGCTGTACGAGCTCAACTTGAGCAGAGATCAGAGAAAACGGCTGCCCAACATTTTTACAGCTCCCACACCCACATCACATGTGCCTGCAATCAGCGTGGTTAGGAAACAACCAAAACAAAACAAGACGGATATTTATAAAACTTAAGTATACTTCTTCAGCTTTCACATGCTGAGCCTCATCTTGGTGCAAGTAAAAATGGAAGATGAGCTCTTTTCACTGTTTTTACACCAAAATTAGAATGCAAACCTGCTAAAAACAGACGATTGACTCCATTCCCATGTGTTGTCATGAAAGCCCAGACTCACTGTAGCTCACGTTTGTGCATGAGAGCAGAGAGAAAGGCCTTTTAAAAGTAGGCTTGAAAGAAAATAATGATGCACTCGCATATCATGAAATTATGTTTGTGATACTGTATCAATTCTTAAAAAACTGTATATTGTGATACATGCAAAAATTTGTAGCAGTGGTTAATTTTGTATTGTGTTGAAACTCCTGACCACTATCTTCACTCTTCTTATTGCATAAAAATGTCAACTTTTGACTCAGACTTTATGCATGTGGTGGTGATTTCCAGTACTTTTGTGGCTTCTAACTGAATCTCTGTAGTTTGAAGGTTAATATCTCTCCTGTGTCGCTTTCAGCTGACAGGAGTTGTGTTAAGTTACTGTCAATAAAAACCCAACATTTTCTCACTTCCTTACGATAAAAGCTGTGATTTAATAAAATAACATGGGACTTTTATAGTGAAAAAATTTTAGGAAAAGCCTCCATTTTACATACGATTGACTGAAGACATGCGTGTATTAGTTAAATACACACCTTCAAGCGGGTGCAAACTCCGCTGTGCTTGGCTGACGAGCCGAGTCAAACCAAGCGAATAGAATGTGTACGGATGGAAAAGGAGAAAAACAGGTACAGACGTTACCGAGTGAGGCAACAAGCCTTTGTTGCCTCCGCAAGAAAAGGGGCCAAACTTAGCATGTCCACTCAGGTGTCATGTTTCCATCATTGCCAATCGGAGGGGGATGTCCAGAGGAGAAATACCGAAGTGAAATATAGATAAATGAAAGGGTTTGCTGTTGCTGTCACTGTACTTCAATAAAATTAACCTTTTTATGGCTTCTGAAGGGGTTCATGCTGGAAAAAGTTTGGGAATCACTGTGTGATTGGGTGTTGGAGGGTTTCTGTCCAGTCTAAAAGGAGCTATGGAGAAGTAACTACCAATACAAGTAAAGCATCATTGCACAGCTTTGTTTTGCCGCACTTCCTTCTTACCCAATACACAGGATCTGATGTCATCATGCCTTGGATGCTACAGACAAGAGGAAAAGCTAAGGCAAATACACTAAGCCTTTAAATTTGAGCAAATTCAAGTCAACATATGAAGAAATTAATATTATATTGATAAGGCAGGAAATGAACAGAGTGAGACTGTGTGGCATTATGACTTAACCACAAGGTACACACCTCCTTTTAAGAATGCAAGAAAGCGAGAACCGAAACGTCTCGACTTCCTCAGACACTCTCAGGTCAACAGAGGTAAAGATCATTGATTTTATTGACAGCTTAACTCCATGTCTCATCAATCCTCATTAGAGACCTGCTGCACCGATTTCCTGGACAAATCCAGATAAGACCTTGAATGTCTCGTGTGGCCTGCAGGGCACCACTCTAAAAGGTAAATGAAGATCAGTTTGGTTCTTTCATAGAAGAGGACAGTATTGATACGATGTGCACTTCTGTGGCTACATGCAGCTCTCACACACACACACACACACACACACACACACACACACACAGAGTCAAGCTCACGACCGGACATTGCAGACATACATAATACATGAGAAAGTATGAGATGAGGGGCAGTGTCCTGTTTCTCCTCTAGAACTGCTGACATGCGCATCCCCCCTCCTCTCTCTCTCTCTCCCTCTCTCTCTTTCTCACACACACACACACACACACATCATGAGGCAAGTCCTCATCTAATGAATCCAAACTCGTATCCCTCTGCTGAGTGTGCGTCTACTGCAGCCAAGTGCCCTGAGTGGGTAAATGGGCCAACAACATTCAACAGAGGACAGACCCTTTAAAGAAGGTGTATTCAGTTTGCAGCCTGACGGCCAAATCCAGCCCTTTCAAAGTGGGGGCCTCCAGGGGGTGCCAGGGGAGTCTGAGCAAAATGCAAAGAAACTAATTAAAAAAAACTGAATTATCATTATGTGAATTATTATAAAATGTAATTTATAATAATATGTAACATTGAAATCTTATTTGGCATACCATCTTTGTAGTTGCCTGCCGGTCAAAACATTTATCATGTCATAAGCTGTCAGTGTTGGCCTGGACTGCCACAGAGCTGCTCTACTTCTGAAATTCAGTGCTAACTCATAGAAATGGACATGTTCATGAAAAGGAAAAGACCTGACAAGCAGACTAACTGCCCAGCTGACAAAAGCACGGCTGCAAAAAATCCAAAGAACTCCTGACAAAGTGAAATCTGCAAGTACAGATAAATTATGGATGTACGCCGCTCGGGAGAATGGATATGATTGATCCAAACATGTTCGCAGCCTCAAGACTCTCTCAGATGAGTGTTTACAACATCTGAACTTCAGTGTCACTTGAAACAAAAGCTAAAATCTCACCTTTACAGGCCAGACAAAGGAAAGGTAACTGAATAAGTCTACTTTACAGGAAGCACTTATCATCTTATCTGATGAGCAGAGGAGCAGCTGCTGGACTCATTGAACCACTGACCCACTGAAATGTTGTTTTTATTTTCTATTTAAAACAGAATAACATGGGTTTATAAAATCACCTACCAACTTCACATTCAGGTGTGATGGAATGAGGTGGAGTAAATGATGTTATGTCATGAATGTTGAAGTTATGTAATGACTAACTGATGCTGGTGGACTATTAAAACATCCACACACAACATACCTCCCAACAGTACTGCTGACAGATATTTAGTATAAAGGAACCGACTGTGCTCAGGCTCAGCAGAGTACGCTACTACTGTCAAGATGCTACTGCCACCACCTGGTGTCTACATGCCATTACAGTTTACTGGTCCATAAGCCGACCAGAGGAGGAGCCTGCAGCTCTCTGACACCATCTAGTGGCGACATTCATTCGACTTTTGCCCAGGGGTTTGTAAACAAGAGGTGAACTATTTTGACCTCTCTTTTTTCTTTAATACTTAAACAAAAATACCAATAATAACAAGATTTATCTGTGTTATATTCTGTTCAAAATCTTTATAAAACTTGTCTTTATGTGTGTACAACTTGGCAAGTGTAATCAGTAGATTTATGACACCTTTTCCTCTCATTTTCTGTCATATTTAAAGAATCCAAAATAACATGTTCATTAAAAAAAGCATAATTTATATCAATAAACAATTTATATTCATATCAGACCTAGATTTATTGAGGAAATTCTTTGCAGGGTAAAATCTGTGTATAGTTTTAAAGGAAACCTTTAAAATGTTATTAGTACTAAAGCATTTGTGCACTGACCAAACTTTGATCCAAGGAATATTCTTAGTAAAGTTAGTCCAATTGATGTCTTTGTCTCCTTCCTTCAGCATTAACTAGTTTGAAATAGCTAGCAGCACTTCATCTTACCTTTGACAAGCAGCCTCCTCTTCTGTGATTGGCTCGAGGATGTTACAGGTGAGGATGACACGCTGTAAAAACATTTATTAAATTACTTAAATAAATAAAATTGTCTCCAGATGTTGGCGCTGTTGTATTTTTAGGCTGTTTGACACCATAAAAGAAAACGTTTGGGGCAGTAGAGGCACTGTGTCGTGTCACACACAGGACAAATCTTTTTTATATCATTCGCCATTATGAATAACACTATTTTTTCCCTTTGACTTATTTGAATTTTTGAATAAACGCAAGTCGAACTTTGCAAAAAGGATATTTTGACATAAAAGCAAATTTTTGGTGTGTTTTATGCGTCACACCCAGTGATGGGCAAGCTACTTGGAAAATGTAGTGAGCTAAGCTACAAGTTATTCTACATTAAATGAAGCTTCACTACACTGGAGCTACCCACCAGAGAAATGTAGCAAGCTAAGCTACAATAAAATGACAAAAGTAGCTTAACTACATCAAAGCTATTTTTTAAAGTAAAAATAAAGTATCTATGTATCTGTCTGTCTGTGTTTAGTAGTATATTTATTAGCCCCCCTTTGTACTAGGAGCCATCTACACAAATATCAAATTATTTATTTAAATTGACCACAAGTGGAAGTTTGTTTAAAAAACAAACAAACAAACAAACAAACAAACCCAAAGTTATACTTTTCAGCTTCTCCTGTCTTCTCATTTTTCCTACCTCTTCCTGTCTAAATTCCCTTCACACACACACAGTTTTTTTCTTTTGCTGCCAAAGGACATGTTGCTAGCTAGCGCCATGTTAGCTGTTGGTGCTTGCTGACTGAGTTGTGTTGATTAGCTTAGCTAGCGATTGTTGTGTTAACTTCGGGAAATACCTGAATGTGTGTCCTTAAATTTGTGTTGGACGTCTTGGACGTTGACAGGAGCTTCCTTCTGGGGTTGCAAAGTAAAACACCGGAACATGTAACTGTTCTGTGAGGACTCGTCAAGTAACATGAACTTGTTAAGGTTTGGCCATGGAGATTCACTAGATGTACACGTCTCTGCCCCCTTTCTCTGCCACTGTCCCCTGCTGCAAGGCAAGGCAATTTTATTTATATAGCGCCATTCATACACAAGGCAATTCAAGGTGCTTCACTGCGCGCGCTCCATCTTGCCCCGCTGCGACACTTCGCGCGCATTTTTTTCTACCTATGGCGGGGATCAGCAGGAGGGCAGGTACGTGTCGTCACACGGAAGAGACGCATTTAAGGTTTAGAAATGCGTGGGGAAATGTAGCTTCTGTAGACGCTACTGTGTTTTTTTAAAATCACTAAAGTAGCTTCACTACTGAAAAGCTATTTGACGAAGAAAACAGCGACGTTACGACCACGTTACTGAGAAATGTAGTGAAACTAGTAACGCCGCTATTTGTAACGCCGCTACTGCGCAACACTGGTAACACCATGGGATGTTACTTCATACAAATAACAAACGGAATTGTCATTGTTAAACTACTCACCTGACAATAATTCCAACCAGCAAGGAAATTGTGCAGAAAGGCACAGCAAAACTAATACAAATGACAAATACGTAATATATTTTTAAAAAGGAGAGGAAAAAATATAATATACATTTAAACATTAACTGTAAGGGGGCTTAATCAAGTAACTCAGAGGATCTGAAGGCACTTCTCTGGAAAATATACTAAATAAAAATGACTGAAGCATTTGTTATCAGAGTTGTTTTCTCTGTTGTTCGGTTAAAAAAAAATGGGAAATAAAGTTACAAGGAAAGTTAAAAGCACTTCCTGGAGGGACCCTCAGGATGTTTAAGTCTGTTTTGTAAATACAAGTAGACACATGAAAGGGTTTATTCACTCAAAATACACTCAATCCTTTGGGGAAATTATTTGCAGATAAAAATTATTTATTTTTATGTTTTATGTAGACTGGGGGAAAAAAGTTAGGAACAAGTAGTGTAACAAGGTTAAGCAAGTTCACTTTAGCATTTTTCATAATACATTCATTATGAATTATGATTCACATATATCAAAATGTACTCATGTATCCAATATTTGTTTGTGCTGTTTGAGAGAAATTAAGCTACTTTATTTATTTATGATGAGATCATCAAAATTCTGCATTTTCTATTACAACACAGAAGATTTAATTGTTTTGTCTGGGGTCCTGTCAGAGGTCTACAAACTCAAAAAGTTAATATTGTTCAGGAGTCAGCATAAAAAGGCAATAGAGATCCACAAACACTAATTCAAATATAATACTGTTTCTTTTTCTAGCTTTGAGAATTAAGCAACTTCACAGTAATTAATAAATGAACTGGCTACATGAGGCTTAATAGCAGAAACCAACTGACAGTGTAACCAATACAGCGTAAAAATGGACATCAAATCCTGGATTTCTTTTTTTAAAACTGTTTATTTAATTTTGTTTTACATCTGTGACATCCTTTTCATTAATCACAAGAGTGAACGAAAAGTAGTAATATTTACAAGCCAAGCAGTACCATTCATGTCTCAACTGCAGAGTGTGAGAGGTAAGCTTTCAAAAAAGATTTTAGTGTTTCAAAGCCAGTGACAGTGTAGGACGTGGAGGTCAGTGAGATGTCTGTTCCCTCCTTCAACATCTATATACACCCTTGAGCGACTCTCAGACAGTAGGAGACTTTAGAGCGTTAAAACATGTGATTTTACAGAGTGTGTCTGTTCATTGTGTAACTTCTCATCTTTACAGATGCTCCCTGGGGCTCAAACTGTAAAAAAATCTGATTATTATCTCCCATCTCACTGGAATCTTGATGTCAATTGACGTCATTGAAATGATTACATCTGGACTCCTCGTTAGCTTTAAATCAAGCCATATAAGCACCAGTTACATCCAGGCTTTTACAAGTCTGAACCTCATTTTTTAAACAATTTTAAGGAACAGTTCACCCCAAAATCAAAATACACAGGTGTCCTCTGGCCTGTAGTGCATTTATCCATCTAGATCATTTTGCAGAGTTTTGGAGATATCAGACATCTGCCCTCTCTTGAATATAATGGAACTAAATGCATTCTGATAGAGGTGCTCAAAATATTGAAAAACTCAATATTAGTGTCTCTTCTCAGAAATCATGACACGATTACTCAAGATAATCCACAGACATTGTTGTGAACAGTTTCACGAAGGAACTACTTTCTTTCTACTGTCTAAATAGCACGACAGGTAAGAGGAAAAGTATGCATTTTTGATTTGGGGGTGAACTGCCCCTTTGTTACAAGTGATGTTAAAAAAGAAACAACCTTCATTAACATTTTAAATATTCTCAGTATTCATCAGCAAGTAAGACATTTCTAAAATTACAAATTCACTAATAAAACTCTGTTTTGATTTTTGAAAAATATGTTCATACCTTACAGCCACCTGTGAGTGAGTCACCACAGCGTGTTAATCAGGTGAAGGTGCAATCAGCAGTGTGATCAAAGTGAACCACAGTGGTGAAAATAAATACAAAACATTAGAAAAATTCAAACCCTAAGAGTCAAACTTACTTAGTCATACCATGAACACTGAACACCTCACTCGACCCTTATCATCGTTCCATTTAGATACAGTAGGTATTTGCACATGAACATCCCATTCTGTCCATCAGAGTGTCCGCTGCTGCTGCCATGGTAACCCAGACAGGCTCAGGAATGCCATCCTTCCAGTCGGGGCGGTCAGTGGCTCATGATGAGTATCACAGCAACACCGGAGGAGCCCGGCTGAAACTCCCCCAGGAACACAGTGATCCCTGGTGAGAACATCCCCGCCCACTCCTCAGATGGCACCAGCGCAGCAACACAAGCTCACCAGGCGGGCGGTCTCATCTCGAGGGGCAGACGAGCTCGTTAAAGACGGCGTCCGAACACCCGTTCCCTTTTTAACACACAGGTTATTAATGGCACCCAGCTGCGTTGGGAAACAGACAGTTGTTTTTCAGCGTTCATGTAGAAGTAGGTGAATGATGTGGGCACGTGTTGCTCTCTGCAGGGAGTGTGTTTGAGTGCACAGTTATTAGAAGTGACACCTAGCAGCAGTCTCACAGCTAAAATCAATCAGTTTTCACTCCTGCATCCATGCACTTAAAACCATGTGAGTGTTACCGACACTACTCCGGGAAAAAAGTCAAGGAATGGGCTTTTTTTTGTGTTTTTTTTTGTTTTGTTTTCCGGATTAACACCTAAATTCATTCCAGGAAGTAAAAGCATCTGATCCAGATGTTTGTTGAAAACTCCATTAACTTCTGTTCTTCTTCTTAAAGTGCTTTTGTATCATCATGGCAGTTACCATAAAAATATCACATTTTATCTCTTTGGCATCCATCCCGAAGAGTGTAGTTTTCTTATTAAAAAAAAAAATTAAAAATAGAGACTGTTTCCAGAGGAGCGTCCCAGCAGCTCAATACATCTTCCAGATTGCAGGATTTGCAGACTACAGGTTCTACTTCGTGTATCGTCCCAGACTAGACGTGGCTCTCAGTGGTTTCTTTTGCCCTTTGGAGAACTGGCGCAATACAAAGTCAAAGTTTGCTGTTGTGGACATGGCATAAAAGACATTCGCCTTGTCTGGTATGAGCAACTCTGAAAACAGAAATACAAGATTAGGTGTCAGAATTGTTTGTTTTTTATGTCTCTCAGTTTCAACAGTTCTTCTGATCATAGATTCATCCTGTCCTCACCTCGCTCCTGGGAGATGACCTGCGTCAGGGTGAAGTCCCTCCAGTTCATGTGTTCGAGGTGATGCTTCTCCAGTGCCCTTTGAATCACCTGTGCAGTTTTGTCCTGGCTGGTCAACTGTGAAAGACAAAGAATTACAAATGCTATTAAATACATTTTAACACGGACGTTTTTGCTTGGCTAGCTGCAACACTTAGTCCAATGTGTATTACCCCTTTGGCTCATTTTAAATGTTCAAAGAGTGGTGCAGTAGCAGAAGAAATATTCAGATCATGATATTAAAGGAGCAATATGTAACCACTGCACATCCAAAAATGAGTGCTGCAGTCCAAACAGTGAGTAGGAGCCATAGTGCTTTTATTAAATATAAGCATGATGGCTAATATTAAATATATAAACTGAGCATGTTTCCTGAATTTTTGATATTACATTAATAATATTCCATTAAATGTCAGTTTAAGATGTGTACATGCAGGTAGAACTTGACATCAGAAATACTTACAAAAAAAAAAGTACACAAGTCTCCAGTGCACGAGAGTTAACTTTTCAGTGACGTGCATCCCTGTTTCTTGATTTACTTAGATTTACTTTTTAAATAAACAAAATTTGCATTTACACAAATTATTATTCCAAGCTGAGTTTGCTATCTGAAACCTCACCACTAGATGTCACAGTACTTAACTAAATGTACTTAGTTACTTTCCACCACTGTAGTCGTGTGCATACAGGACACAAATAATTCTCTGTCATACCAAATATACATTTCCAGATGTGAAGTTCTAATACTTGAGGACAAACTCACCAGGATGCTTTTGTACATGTTGCCGTTGTTGTGGCCCAGGTCCACGCTCACCCGGACTATACAGGAGTCGGCCACCTGGCGGTTATACACCGGCAGGGAGGTCATGGACACAGAGCGCTTGTGGTGTGAGGCCAGGGTGGGCTTTGGCCGAGCCCCGCTGACCGGAGAGCCGAGAACTGTCCGGCAATCAGAGGAGGAGCCGGAAGGAGTGGGAGAGTCTGGAGAGGAAGTGGCGGAGGAGCAAGGAGAGGACGAGGAGGAAGAGAAGGCCTCGGACACATTGTTGTAAGAGCTGTGAAAGGACTGTAGAGACGATGAGACAAAAACAAGAGAGAATATTGATGAGTGCCACGAGAAATATTCAGTGTTCCTTCATTGATTTCCAGCACCTGTAAGAACCCTGAATATTGTTTCTGTTTCAGAACTGGCTCTTCTGCAGAGAACAGAGTGATGGTGCAGCAGTGAGAGCTGAGCCCCACTTAGAGCTCAACTAAGCACCAGCTCAATTGAAATTCCACTTGTTGAGAGCTTGTGCTAGTTTCGATGGGCCTTTAAAGAGGATCTTTTGTGAAAGGAGATTATGTAACTTTCGATTCAGTGTATTTTACTTCTTATTAGGAATGCTTCAGGCATTTGTTTTACTGCTTTAAACAGAACGATTGTTTGTGAAGTGTAAATAGTGGATGTTTTGCTGAACACAGAGGCCCATTAAATGAAGGCACAGCTAGCAGGACGAGGCTTTCAACAAAGACACCACTGTTTGCGCAACTGAGGACAAAGGATAGAAAGACAACAACGCTATGAGACAATCAGGCATGGACACACACACACACACACACACACACAAACAGCTGTTTACCTGCAGTCTGATGGAACAGGCTGAGTTTGGGGACGAGAGATCCTCCATCTCAGATCCACTGGATCCAGAAGATGTGACGCTGATTTGGTCAGCGGGGACTTTTTTAGATCCATCACTCACTGCCAGGAGACTGCAGACAGAGTTTAAACATGAGCTTGAGTCAAAGAAGCCCAGAAAAAAATGATAATAATAATACTATTTTATACATAATTATTGGGGATATAATAACACCAAAAACTCAAGGTATGATCAATCCGCGATAAGTGACAACTTGAAAAAATAACCTTTATTAAATAATAATCTAATGTGTACAGCATTTTTTGTCATAAATGTAGATGTTCCTTTTAACTTAAATTGCTTTTGTTTTCCTTTTTTAATTAAATAACATAAAACTAGCCAGCCATGGCCTTAGCATGTGCAAAATGTTTGCATGACTGTCCTGAATTATGTATGAACAATTGTAAAACAAAAACAGCGCAGCAGTCAGTAGTAATCCTTTTGTAAACTAAAATAAAAATAATCAAAATAAGTGATCATAATATATCACAATAAACATCATAGTCTTGTACAGGAGTGAAATATTTTTATTGTGACATTACAATATTCAGTATAATTATATAACTTTATTTTCTGTCAACACTGCATAGGAGCGCGAGGGTCAGCAAATATTGTCTGTTCCAGCAGTGATGTCAGTGTGTATAGTAAAATGTGTATGTACTGTGTCTGCGTTTGAACATTCAAATGAGTCCACAGCCCGATACTCACGACGAGAGTTTCTTTGTGAGCGTGCGGTGGCTCCAGGGAGTTGGCGAGCACAAGTCGACTGGAGGCTCCAGCTGCCTCGACAGTTCATAGCTGCAACAGAAACACAAATGAGCTCTGCAATCTTGTACGGCAGACTTCCATGTACAGAGGAAAACTTTTGAGTTATGGCATCTTGTTGAAAAATTTGTTGTGGTTAACTCAAACTTGCTGAGCGTCTCTAGCACTCCTGGAGTAAAGTAATTAAGTCAAAGAAAATTCCAGTGTGGACTGTGGTTTTCAAAACCCAACCAGTTCTTGGCCTGTGGGATGTCTATGGTAACCATAGTTTTTCATTCAATTAAGTTTCACTGACTGAAATGATGTAAATGAATATTCTCAAAAAAAAAAAAAAAAGTCTGATGACACACTGAATGTTTTTCATTTTCTTTTTTTTTTCTTTTAAACATGCTCTGTCAATCATTTGAGCTGTCCATACATGGTAAATGTTATTTTCTTATCATTTTTTAACCAAAATCAATTATTGCAAAGGCTTTGAATATAAATTGTTGTCAATATGATAAATCTAATGATCATCTATTATATTATATAATACTTATTATTTCAGTGAACGGCTGATTTTCTTGGGCATGTTTGAGTTGTGTAAAATTAAAATACAGTCACTGATCAGGTAAATCCAGGGTGATACTGTTTATACTGTTAATAATGATTCAACAAAGGACAATAATTTAAACTCATGTCCATAATTGTGGACATGGACCACTTTACTCTCTCCACTGAGGGCAATACTGGTGTACTGGAAATCACATAATATGCAATTTAATTTTATAGAAGTAGATCAGACCTATTCATTTGTGTAACTTTTTGTTATTTCTATTTGAAAACATGAAATGTTTCAGAAATGTTTAATTTTGATGGTATATGTTTTATTTTGGGGGGATTTATATGTTGCTCTTATTCATTAAAAGAGACGTGTAGTTTAATTTTTTGTTCACTTTAACAGAATAAAAATAAGACAAATTGTTAAAAGTGTACTAAAACTGTAAGAAAAAGAATTTTTGTTGTAAGTAGTGGCTATCGTTTTTTTCTGCGTGGGACCATGAAAAGGGTTAAAAAGATAATTCACAAGATTTCTTTATCAAGTGCCATGATAACTATTTTATTTGTTAATGAATAATTTACTTTTTAAGTATATCCTTTAGGTAGAAAATATCTTGTTATCAGTTAAGCCTTGTTGGCATCATTTCCTTCTCAGTTCCAAATATCTCCGTTGCATCAATTTTGTGCATATTGTCAGTTTGTGTATCAACATAACAGACTTTATAAACTGTGCATACCACGAGCTGCACCACCGAGTTAGGTTACATAAGTATGTAACTAATTATTGCATTATAAATGTCAAAACAACTATTTCTTTATCACAAGCCTCCAACAGCGACAGGCTTACACCCACGTCTCAGATGCCATAACTCAGTATGATGTGAATTCTGATCAGTTATCGAGCACCTGATGATGTGTCTTCAAGTGGAATATTATTAAAGCAGCAGACCTTTATTTATCCACATTTAGAATGAACTCTAAAAGGACAGAAGAAGTTTTACGACATATATTTCAGATTATGTAACTTTTATTGAGCCTCCAGCAGGCTTCCCTCTGCTTGTGACCCAGGAATGGGTCATGTGAAGAAGTGAATGAAACACTTGTGGCTCACCTCTCCTGGTCAGTGAGCAGCTTGTGACCCTGCAGCCAGGCAGCTATTCTAGGGTGATGGGGCAGGTTGTACTGGGAACAGGACGCCTGCAGCAGACGGATCTGTGACAGAACCTCGAACTCCTGCAAGAAGAGAGACATGTTGGTGGATAAACAGAGTGACAGAGGCTGAAGGATGTCCTTACTCCTGACATCTGTGGGGTTGCATAACCTGCCTGGAGCGACAGGAGGTGTTTCAACTCTTAAAAAAGTAGTAAAGAGTTCTGTAAATGTTTACAAAGGATAACCAAAGGTCTTACAGTTTTCAACTTGTCGTGTGTCAGAAAATGTCCGTCTCTGTTTACTTTGACAATGCAAATATGCCGTAAACGCCCAAGCGCACAAGCATGTACTGCGCTGACAGAATGTTCTGAGGACAGCTTTGTACTCTGTCATCTTTTAATGTATTCCCCTTTGTTTATGACTGTGGGAAAAAAAAAAAAAGAATAAATAAAGAGGAACAACTTACCCTCCTCCTCTTCTCAAAGTTTATGAGCCCACCCTGTCGAAAGAGTAGACTGTTAGTACAGTACTTATTTATTGCATATGTCAATGATTAATTAGATCAAGAAATGAACAAAAACACGTGGTGACACTTTGTTCGAACATCCCCTATTTAGCATGTATAAGCAGCATGTAAATGATAAATGGTTTATAGCACATTGTAATGTAGTTATAACCATAGATAAGAGCCTTTTTTGCATTTATTCCTCCTGTCATCCATAAGAGCAAACCTTGATCAAAACACATTTATCAACAGTTTAAAGCCACATTTGCGCATGTGTACGCAATCATTTCTTTAAATACGACTGTATGTAATTTCTGTGAAAACGGCTTTTAAAATTTGCAGCAACTAGAAAACTGAGATAACAACCACGGTCACTGCACTCTCGTTAAATAATTTGTGGATTTTCGTGCAGCTGAAACAGCTAAATCAAGACCGCTAACAGTCTAGCTTGTGAGACAGCCACAGTCAGCTTTACTTAAATACCTTCATGTGTTTTTTCTGACAAATATTAATTATGGTAAGCCGAAAACTGAAAGGAGTCAGTAACTAAATAATGATAAACTCTGCTAATGGTAGGTAGCAGCAAGGTAGCTAACATTAAACTAGCAGTAAATACCATACAATTTGGTAAAATAAAGCTACTTTTAAATGACAAACTGCATGTATGAAATTGCAGCAGAGGAAGAAGTATTTGAATTATTTCTGTAAGTATAAGTGGGGATATAGCTGATTGAGGCAGAGCTGATTTTAACAACTATATATACTTCTGGGAAGTTAAATATATAATACAGCATAACATTTTATAAAACAACAATCTCATGTTTTGTTTGTAGAAATCTTAATCTGAAAACTACTGGTTAGATGATGTAGCAGAAGGTACAGTATTCGCCTCTGAAATTAAGTATAAAGTGGCATCAAATGGAAATAGTTCCTCAAAATAATACTTAAGTGCAGTACTTGAGCAAAAGTTACATTCCACTACTGCTAAATCATAAATTAATTTATTATATTGGTCTCCATATAAACATAAATGGTGGAAAAGCAGACCCAGAAAAAAACATTTCTATAATGTATAGAAAAACACATTTTGTTTGTAGATAGTGTTTTCCTTCTCTCATTCTGTGAAGATGACCCAAAAGTGTCGTATCTCCTGACTGATACCAAGTGCTTATACACTGCTTATGAAAGGGGGTTATAATCACTCCTATGCCCTGGAGTAAAATCCATAATATGATGAAATATTTTACTGGACAGTATATACTTAACCATTAAATGTTAACACTGTCAAACATTAAGCAGAGGAGCTTGTTATTATGTACCTCCACAGTGTCGGGCAGAGCAGTGTCCAGCATGGTGAGGACGGTCAGGTAGGTTCCCAGGTAAGGAACCACTCCACTGGAAGTACTCTGCAGAGAGACATGGAAGTACACTGCCCATTAGAGTTACAGCAGCAGTTTCTTGCGTCACTGTATCTGGTTGTTTGTGCCTTTTGAATACAGTTATTAGCTTTTTTTTTTATATTAAGTGGGTTGAGATTGGACGACAAGACAAGTCCCAGTTAGCAGCACTGTGGGTTCAAGTTACGGCCCAGGAGAATGTGCATATGACTCATAAAAGACCCCAGTCTGGTCTATTATTACTGTCCTATAATCCTGGTGATCTGAGGCCATTTGAAACTCGTTCAGCGCCGAGCAAAGCTAAAGATAGGTTTGGGTATCTGCCATGCCAGAGATCCTCCACCCACACTGAGGAAAAATCAGCTCTCTCTCGTGGCTTTTAGAGTTTTATAATATGAAACTAAACCCTGCCTCTGGCAAAACGACAGTAAGACAATATCACATTTATACTGTGAAACATATAATGTGGCAGAAAAAGGAAATCGCTGCTTAGTGTTTAGGCCGAACTAGACTTTAGTGATATATGGCACCAGGCTTCATCACCTCAAGTATGACTTACCATCTGTCTGGGGATCCGACACCGCTTGGATATCTTTGGAGAAATGTTATCCACAGTTGCTTGGCCTCCGTCCTGTCAAAGTAGGTCATACGAAGCTTTATTCAGTTGAAGGTTATAGGCACATTCAAAACATCGGCCCATTATTACAAAAATAAGGGATTTCTTTTTTTAAATATGACATCATGCATGCTCATGTGTAAAAACTGTACATGCACACAAGCCTGTGCAAGGGGCCATTAGATAAAGGATGTGAACTGGCTTATGAGGCAAATTCTTCAATACAAGATTTATTACACACTAACTTGAATATCCTGTTTAATAATTATCTTGTGAAAGGGAGGGAGACTTTCTCTAAGGCGCCTCTCTTAAGTCTTTGTATGCAATATCAGTCTAAAAACAGTGATTAGGCTTTAAGTAAAAGCATGAGTAACTATGTTTACATAAAAATTTCTCCAGTGTAAGGCAACACCTGAGCACTGCAACTGTGAAAAGGAGGAGAACAAGTTGACAAAAATGAGTGAAATACTTGAGGAATGTCTTTGAATGTTATTGTGAAGCAGCAAAAACTAGTTCAAGTTGTTTGGTTGTTGCGCACAGAGTGCTGATGATCTATTGACTTTAGAGTCCTTTCAGTGTAACAAGACACAAGCCTCCTCTGACGCAGTTGCCTAAAGGAGACTGCATAAAAGAAAACAGGGAACATAATGTGACCGAGGCCTCTAGTTTCCCATTAACAGTCTGGTAAACACTTCTGTAAATATTAACGAAAAAATGAATATTCTTAATGATTAAAAGGGAAGAATCCGTGTACCTTGAGTGCTGAAGGAGGCAATCATTTCGTAACGTGTTTTCAATATGTGAAACATTCTTTGTACCGTGATCTTAATCTGTCGTTCATATCCTGTTGTGTTCGTGGTCACAAAATGTGCAATCTGTAATTCCAGTATTCAAGTCAGATCACTGATGCCGCCGCCCCCCATCTCAGATTGACAGCCGCAATTTAAAGTATGTAACAGCTGCAGTGTGTCGATTCATTTGTGTTAGTAAACATTAACTCTTAGATGACCAGGTAGGTCAAAAATGAACTCTATTAACTTCCTATGGAAATTTATAGGGGCATCGGTTTCTTTTGTCAGGTATATACAGTATTTACTGTAAGCTACAATATTTTACAAAGTGAGAGAATAAAGTATTGTGTTATTTTGACTTTTCACCCCAGAAAAGTGATATTACTTAACTGACTCTGTAACACTGTAGACACTTAAGGAAATCTAGCCTGTATTTTTGTGCTACAAGCCGTTTTCTTCTCACCTCCACCAGCAGCTCTCTGTTGGTCAGGACACAGTTCTCATCAGGGAAGGTTTCACAGAGGTTATCAAACGTGGCCATGCTCTCCCTGCAAACAGAACAGAGACAATATGTAGGAAATCTACAGCTATTTGATCCAAAACCACAAACTTTAATAATTAACTATTATACTTGGTCCATAACCCGATGTTTATACCAATAGCTTACTGCAGTCTTCATGACCTGACATTGAATGTAGGTCATGCAAGAGCAAAACATTTGCTGACTTGCTCTGTCACTGACAGGGAAATGCACTTGATGAGGGTTCAATGACCTCATTAAAAGACAATTATGTAGAATACAATATAAACATAACCATAGAGATGGACAAAAGACATGGCTTTTGGCTATAGTCCAACCTTACCTGCTGACGGCAGCCCAGGTCTTTCTCAGCCTGTAAACCGCATTGGACTGAAGCGCAGAGAGGATCGCCCGGAGAGAGGAGAAGTTTTTCAACCGACGGCAGTCCTGCAGAAGAAACGACTTGCATTCAATGGATTCACGTCCTTTCACATCAAATATTCCAGCACTTCTGAAGTCTTATCTAATATCTCATAAACATCCTGGAGTCAGAGCTCTAGCATTTTTGACTGACCTGCGCTACTCTGATCCACTTCTCTATGATGCGGGCCCTTTGAGCTGGTGTAGTGGGAGGCCGGCGAGAGGAAGTGGGACTGGAGGTGGCGTCAGTTGGCCGGCAGAGCAGGGACATGATGACCTGGTTGGTAACCGCGTTGAATTGTGCAATGGTGGCTCTGATGGTGGGCGACATGTTTTCCTTCTTGTCTCTTTGCGACCACACACAGCCCAGACACTGGTAACGCACCACTTTGACAAACAGAGCCTGAAACACCAAGACGACCAATCATCAGCCTCTAACCATCCATATAAAACTACAGAAATGTGTAAAATACAAAATATATCCTCTCACGTACAGAGTCCATTCTAGTGAGCTGTTCAGCAATGGCTGCAGCAGAGAAATCCATGATGCCACCTTGATCCAGAGAGTTTTCACATCCTGAATCTTCATCACTGGACCCCTCCTCATCCTGCAGCAGTTCTGCCCGGGCAGGACTGATATTTGTCTCCGCCTCTGAAAAACGGACGGAACCAAGAAAAATTAGGTGTGGATATTTGCAGGAGAACTTCAGATTGCTTACAGCTACCATGATGGTTTGGCACAGGGACAAAGGCCTTATCACTGTTATGCGGTGGCTACGTGGTAATGCTTTTAATTTGATAAAGAGTGGGTCAGTTACTTTTTCTTCAGGGAGAAGAAATTCCATATTTTTGTCAAATGCTTTTTAGAGATGTTGGAGTACCCCTGCTGCCTATTCTTCTTTTTCTAATGTAGTTGTTATTTTCTCAGTAAACACAGTAAGTTGAAATGAAGTAGTCCTATTTGCTTTGAAACCATACTGCTGTTAATATAACAGTTTTGTGACAACTCATCTAATCCAGTGAACAATCACCTTCTCGCTGTAACCTCCTGAGCAGTTCCTCAGCCTGCGCAGCCAGAGAGCAGAAGTTGGGCTGGCTGCGTATGCTGTCGTGAACCGCGGAGCTGATCCTCAGGTGATCCAACAGCAGCCTGAGGGCCGCATGCAGGGGAGGATCTCTGAAGTCCTCGCTGTATTCATCCAACCATGTCTGGACAAAGGCCAACAGGGGGCTGAGGAGACAGTGTTTATAGTTTAACTATTTAAAAGACAGAGTGACACGCTACAAAATGAACCGCATGAGGGTTGAAACACACTGAACTGTGACCTCAAAAGTCATCCACCTACCTCCTGTAGCATTCACTGTTGTCCAGATCTGAGGCAGCATTGTCTCTATAAGGGGAAAAAAAACAGACTTAGCCATCTCTTCTTTGTATTTTTTAAATTATTATTTGTTCCTGCCCTCCAGCTATCCTAAACCTGACCTTGATCCATGCCAACCACAGTCTAAAACCGTTCTGCGCATAATTGTTGTTGTCGAAAGCCTCGGGATAATGAGCACCTGCTAGGTACTTATTATTACATCAAAGCTGGCAGGAGACGGTTGCTTTGTCAGGGAAACAATGTATAAAAAGATCCTGACGTAACATGGTGACTTTGCATGCGCTAAAACCAAAAGTTGTTTTCCCAGAATCACATGCACATGTGGCTCTTCATCATGTTTAAAAGGAGCCTGTACTCTCTGATCAGGTAAAGACAACCAGAGAAAGATGCTACACTATGCTAAAATGTTAGTATTTGCAGTGGCTGAAAGGGAAACAGAAACCCAGAGTAGAGACAAACTTGAACAGGGTGTGTGTTAATGGATGTGTACATTTGAATGCAAATGAAGGGAACCTAAATTAAACCATTAAAAGATCCAGTGTGTAAGATTTAGAGAAATCTATTGGCAAAATAAGGTAGAAATGGAATATAATGTTCGTAAGTAAGTTTTCATTTGTGTATAATCACCTGAAAATAAGAAAAATTGGGGTTTTGTTACCTTAGAATGAGTTGTTTATATATACAAAAGGCATGGGTGCTCTTCCCTGGAGTCCGCCATGTTGAACCGACAGTAGCATAGAATGGATAAAGCAAACACTGGCTCTAGAAAGGACTTTTTGTGTTTTTTGTGAGTTTGATGTCCACCGTAGTTTCTCCTACATGCTTAGAAGGAGAGGGTGAGGTGTGGGGTATTCGGTTGGTTGCAACCAACATCACCACCACTAGATGCCACTGAATCATTTACACTGGTTCTTTAAAATAATAATTTCATATTCTGGGAAATGCACTTGTTCATTTCTTGCATTTTCTAGCAGCATCTTTATGCTTTGCAGAAAAGATGCTGGCAGATCAGATATGAAATGGTACAAAGCGAAGCGACTGTACCTCTGGAAGAGCAGCTCTATGAGCTCTGAGGTACTGGTGAAGGTTCTGTACGTAGAGAGAAAGATCCTGCTGTAGTCCTGCTCCTGGCAGCCAGGGTCAAGGAGGTGGTTCACAAGCAGGTCCAGCGTAGCAGCCTTCAGACGGCGTACCTTGCAGGTTCGGTACTGGACAAATGCACAGCACGGACTCGTCTCACTGGGGCTGGAGGAGGGGACGGGCTCTCGGCGCAGGGTGACCCCATAAACTGCACCGTTCTCGACCTCCTCACCCCATTCCTGCACTGGGTTCTGGGGAAAATAGAAGAGGGGAATGTTTTAATGGCATAAAATGCAACATTTTCCTACTATCATCACTTTTGACCCACTAGAAGTGTGTGGTGGTATCTACACCTGCAGAGACCCCGCCCTCTGCCTGGATTTCCTTATTTTCTTATTTTGCTGGGCTTGTGACACTTTATCAACCCACAAAACACCTGTACTTGACATCCTGGAAATGAGACTCAACAATCAACTGTCTTTCTGGTGCCTTCAGGAAAAGTTTACACCAACACTCACGCTGAGGGAGTGGCTACTATCTGATGCCCTGCTTGCGTCTTGAACATATACAGGTACGGGTCAAATACACAAATATATATCTAGTAATGTTACTGGTCACAACATCAGGGTCAGGCTGGGCAGTCGGGAGGTAAAAATAGCAGCAAGCCTCTATGGCCAAACAGCTGGGTGGACTTACACACACATACACACAAACAAGTGACACAACACCACGGAGACTCACAATGATCCCATATGAACCACAACAACAATTTGCTCATAACCATCATTCCAAGCCCTCGGTTACTGCACAAACAGGTTAGTGTGCAATGATGATAATTATCAGATGTTCATCCACTTCACATGCAGGTGTTAGCCAGCACTTAGTCTTCAAATCCACAATTTGCCAGCCACACAGCAAGCTGAAGTTTCCCAGAATTTTGTAGGTTCGCATGACTGTTTATGGACAAATACAGGATTATCAAAAGGTTAGTACATTCAATAGTACATCAAAGCAAAACAAATGAAAAACACTGCCTAAATGTCACCATCACTCATCCTCAAATGAGGAATAAAAAAGAGGCTTGGAGAACTGAAGGCTGTTTATTCAGCACCAAGCGTCCTGATTTTGTTCAAGCATACTGGTTTTTCATTACATATTCAGACAAGAGGTCGGATCTTGTTTGATCTCGGTGACTGATTGTTCCTCCAGGCTGCTCAACAACACTTGGCACGACACACACAAAGGAACGGGGTTTATCAAATATGAATACTGAACATCTTGTTCAGACTTTCAGATTATCGTAGGTATAATGAGGACAGCTGTGATGCACAATTAAAAAAGATCCAAAGAAAACTCTGTGATTTTTAAATGAACACTGCACAAAACTCATTGCTCCAAAACTGAAACGGTTTCCCTTTTTTGTTTCCAATTTTGTCCGTGCAGTTTACCTTTTCGCAATCAAAATCAAATCATCATGACGAATTCCTAGTCATCAGACACCCACTCACCAACGTTACACTCACTAGCCAGCAAACAAAGCTAAAAAAGATGCCCCTACATGTGGACAGTCTTTGGGTTTGAATGCACATGTTGGGTTATTCAGTTGACACTATTGGTGATGTTGAAACTACTGCACTGACAGTATGTTGTTAAAAAGTGGTCAAAATATAAGTAGCTGAGTTTGAGATATCCCAACTTTTTGTTTCTGGTGTGGGTGAAGCTCCAAATCTGCTAGATCCTACATTTCCCATACTGCACCTTAACAGCATCTTTCGTTGCACAATTGCCTGTCTGGTAAAAGCCCACATCTTTCAAATTTCATGGCTCACCTTGCAACACAGGCTCTTTGTTAGAAGTTTTCATTTTCAAAACCGTGGTAACCCCGATGACATGAACATGACATCATCAGGATGATTTTCCCAGAGCACTTCAGAGCAAAAGAGGACACGATACAGCAGTTTTCATAGATTGACTCGCACTCCCCATAACAAGTAGGCCAAACTTTATGTGGAAAAACAGTGGATTCCTTCTTTAAATGCCTAATGTGTTACATCATAACACTGAGCATCAATAATATGTCTTGCATGACTCCAGTCTAATCCCTCTGGTAAATATGAAAATGCTTAACAAATCTTTAGATAGTCATGTGTGTCATGACCTTTTCAATCTCAGTCGTTTCGTACAACTACAGATCCTCTTGTCGCTTAAAAAAAAAAAACATGAACTTATAATTTTATGTCAAAATTTTGTTTGGATAACAGGGAATTACAGGCATTACTGACTAAACACTACAGAGGAGACGAAAGACAGTGTCTGTGTTCAAAATAACTATTTGAATTCAATTATCTACATGAGAGGACTGGCATCCTCTTATGTAAATGATTATTTAAATGTCTTGATGTAATGTTTAGCTGCTGCTGTGTTTGCGAGTGCTAACCAGTATCACACAAACCCTTTTGTCCCTCATAGAAACTAGGATCGTTTGTTAGCTACACAGATGGTAAAGTGTGCATTGTGTCAGTGTCACAGAGACGGTGGTGCTAAGTACTACCAACAGCCAGAATCAAAATCAGAAAAAGAAAACTTTTGGGGTGTTGGATTATCAAACCACATAGGTAACAGGACTGTACAGCATTTAATATGAATGAAGATGCAGATAATTAAGTAGCAAACTGACAAAGAGTTAAAAGACTTGATCTTTTGCAGCTTTAATTTGTGTCTCTGATATATTAGCATTACATTTGAGTCACAGAGATAAACATCTGATTCTCTGAAAATTAAATGTCTTGTTGGAAAAAAAGGTGGTTTGACAACACTTATTCCTGAATCCTCAAAGTCTCTTGATGAAAAATATTAATGTTAATATTTATAATCTTTGATTGTTATTTATTTATTTATTACTTTTATTCTTTCAAGGAATCTTTGGGTTTTAGAAACAAATAAACTATTTAATATTCACTCAATTCACATTGAACAATATTTGAAATACAGATTTTCTTTCTTTTTTATTTTGGAGGGGGGGTTAAAAACTCAAAGATTCAATTTTATCTCAGAAGAAAAGTAAATTATCTCAACAAAGGAGACAAAATTTGTTTTAGTTTGTTCCAAATCTATGACTTTGAGTTTGACTTGAAACTCACCTGCTTCTTCTTTCCTAACCCAAATAAAGATGCCAGCTAACATTCAGTGAAAGTCCTGGCATGATTTCAACATTCAACATTCAAAATTCAACAATTTAAAATCATTTATATTGATGCTATTATCATACAAAATAAAACATCAATATTTTTAGTTTTACAGAAAAAGCAAAGACAGGTACTTTCCAGCAATTTAAGATTAGGAAACATCATTGTTAACAACCTTTTTAATTGTGCAGCACAACAGATTCAAATGCCTTCAGATCAACATTTAGAGTTTATAAAAACAACTTCTGTGTTTCTAAAACATTTATTTCTTCAGAAAAACTGATGATCAGCTCTGTGACTCAACTCCACACAAGAGACACAAACTGAGCCTGTAAACTGCACACCAACTACACATTTGCAGTGGGATAAATGTTATATACCCAGAATATAGAGAGGTATGTATAAGAGGTATATATTTATAAAAGTAAGCTTCAAGATCCAAACAAGTGGAGAGAGAGAGGGATCACTTTACATACTGATGAGAACAAAATTCATTTGCATCTAATACATAACAGAAACTAATCCCTGCCCAGTCTATCTGGCTCTATGGGGATAAATTGCACTACAGTTACTGTGAATTTCACTTCATTTATGGATCAGTTTACTTCAATTTGATCAAACGTTTCTTACCATTGTTAACTCCCATTTTCCCATCTCGTCCGCTCGGTTAAGGAGTGATTTCCATCTTGACAGGAACTGCTGGTCTGAAAATGAACTTCCACGTTTCGAGACGGCGAGTTTAAGGCTGCATCTTGATTTATAAAAGCGTTTATTTAATTCTCGTGTTTGGGATTACATTCACGCGTCTGTATTACAATTACAAAGAAGACTTTCACCGCAAAGTATCGGCTACATTTTATGCCCGCATAAAAACGTGTAGTTCTGTTCCCATGTGACGATAAAGTGAGTGGATCTAAACTGTTTCGACCTGTTTTTGTCTCTGAGGTGAGTGAGTTTTGTCCTGCAGGATCCACCGACAGATCTCCTCTCTGACTGTGGACACTGAGGCTGAAACTCACTCAGCTTTATAGTGGGAGGCGACTTTCTACTGCAAGTGTTGACTGTAGGAGGAGTGAGAGGAGGTGTGTGTGTGCGTGTGTGTGTGTGTGTGTGTGTGTGTGTGTGTGTAATTAAGGGCCTTCATATTTTCTCAAGTATATTTCTGTTAGCTGTTCATATCCTAAAAAAAAAATTCAAATAATATGTTAAAGACTCAGTATAGTTCTTTTTTATATATAACTTATTTCATTTGCTTAAGGGGACTTTTATTTCCAAATGTCAAATTTATTTCCATCTGTGATATAAAAATTAATGTGTGGGTTTATCTCACCGATTTAGAACAAAGCAGACTTTCAGCGGCTTGTTTGACACAAGGGACTACAGAACTGAGGTAGATTTCTTGCTAGCTTTGGCTCCTGGCACCCCCGGTGGAGTTTCCTGATGGACAGATACCTTTGTGCAAAAGTAACTGCTAACTGCTGCTAACTGTAGCTGCCATTGGCTAGTAAATTCGGTTAGTCCAGTTCGCTATGCTGCTGTGCCCAGTTCCATCACCCACATACGGATCCGGTTCAGGGCCCCGTTTCCCAGAGCCTTCGTAGTGCTACGTGCGTCGTAAGTTGTATTTTAAGGTCCCCCTTAAAGTTGTCCCAACTCTGGGAAACAGCCTGTAACCTTAAGGGAGACCTTAAAATACAACTTACGACACACGTAGCGCTACGAAGGCTCTGGGAAACGGGGCCCTGGTGCGTACTCCGGTGCCGGTCCCCACCATAGACAGTATAATAAATAGTGGGTGGAGTATCCATAACATCAGAAGAATCAAAAATGCACATCCAAAAACGATAAATACTGGGTGCTGGACAGAGGAACAAAAACGTCACATGTGGTGATAGTATTAAGTTTCCAAAGGGAGCAGTTTCTGGTGTGCGGCCCTGTTTTTGTATTTTTGCATCCATAACATCAACCATAGGTTTCTGAAGAGCCAGAGTCAATCTCAAAGTGTGGTGTCTCTGGTCGTTGCCATCCAGGCTAAAATGGGTAAAGAGGTGGAGCTAAGTGGAGCCAAGGTGGTCGAATGAAGCGTTACCTAACGGCTACCCACACGTGATGGTTCCTCACTGTCAATGCGGCCACAGCCTTAATCAGGAAAACTTTAAGCCTTAATATGATTTTAACAGGCAAGGTATATAAAAATTCATACCCCGTACAGATAACATGAAGGGGGAAATTAGCTATAAAGATCAAAACTGTTTTTTGTATCAAGCTGTAAACATTTCTGCTGTGAAGTTGAGTATTTTAATATGAGGGTCCATGGTTAATGACTTCTTGTTAGAGCGGCTGCAAGTGGCCATTTGAGGAACTGCAGTTTTTGACGCCTCCGCGTGGCTTCATTGTTCAGCCCCAGAGGTTGCCACTTGTTCCCGGCCAGCATTCCCAGCTGGGTCCCTGAAAAAAATCCCCCTCCAGGCATGCAAAACCTCCTGTGAGGGGTTGTAAACACCAACACCAATTCTCAGAGTCTCAGTCTGGGCAGAGTCAGCTACAGTAATAGAGCAGCTAACTGCATAGCTAACAGAGCTAACTAGCTATAGTTAGTGAAAGTTAGCATTTAATTCAGCCAAACTTTCTGTCCATCAGGAAACTGGGTAAATTACAGAGAATTGAGGCAGAGCAGAGTGCCAGGAATTCCAGGACAAAACCACCTTGGTACTGTCTTCCCTGGCATCAAAGTGGCCTCCATACTTCACTGACAAGTCAGTTCTCAGTATGTGTGAGCTGAAGTTTCCAAAACACTCTTGTGTAAATTGCATGCTGGATCATGAATGGCTTCAAAACAAGTTGTCACAACATTACATCACAAAACCCCTCTTGTGCGTACACGTCTTAAACTCACATATTAGGTGAGCACAAAGTAACTTTCCCTCTTCAGTAGATGAATGTGAAACCAGCCTTCAGGTCTCAACCTCTACACATACATTTTCCACAAACATTCAAGTGAAGTAAAAAAAATAAACATTTTTGAGTGAAGGGGGGACCTTCAATGCATTTTCATCTTTTGTTGACTGGATGAAAGGACGTGTCAATGATAACATGCTTATTTAAAGCTGTTTTTAAGTGAAAAATGTTATATTATGTTGTCTGGTGGGTTGGTTGCTGGGCTTATTGAAATACAAGATTACAAGCACAGACAAATTGGCAAAACGTTGTCCGGATCATATGATCGTTGCCTCTAGTGATCTATAACCGATAAGATGATAGTGGTGTATGACAGAGGGAATTACAGATTTCTATCTCTTACACACTGAATGCTTAGTTAAGACTCCTGATGTGTTCCTGCTCAGAGGAAAGAAAGTTCCAAAACTAAATTACAGTACTCAAAGATAATTGTGAATGTCTTAGATAGATGACTCTGCGTGAGTTTGTGTGTTTGTGTCTCTGTTTCAGGTAATAATTTCCACAATCTGACCTGCAGTCCGTGACTCTGGCTTTTCCAAGAAAGTGAAAACATGCTTATCTTTTCTGTGAAAGATGGCTGTTCTTTCCTGAGCGTGGCATTTTGCTGCATGCGTCACCCTTACGGCTGATGCGAAGTCCCGTCCAAATGTAACGGATAACAAACACATCACATGCTCTTTATTTCGTCAAGACAAGGCTTGTCTCACCCAGTGAATTACTGAACCACTGAGCAACATGTCCAGGTTTTACAAAATTAACGCCAAATGTTTTAATCTTGGGTTCCAAGTGATGTATTGAATACAGCACAGGGGTCATATTTAAATCTTTGGTATTTGTATATTCCTTTGGTACAGTAGCACTGCAGACAGAAGTGACATTCATGTAAAATTTTGGCACAGATTTGGTTTCCATTATCTCGCCCGAACAGTTGCGCCATTGCACCCACTGACGCCTTTAGGTGTGGCTCCCCCGAGTGCCTTTCATTGTTGATAGTAATGGCCTCATATATTAGCCCAGGCAGTACACAAACATGACACCATGCAGTACTGCCCCACCTACACCTGCTATTAACATGTCATCTCTTTTAAAATGCTGCACTGGTTCAATTGAAGGGCATCTGAAGGTTTGAACACACATAGCTCATTTTGATCCTGTTAGGAAACTTTTGTATCTAAAGAGCAGTCAATCCATTTTTTCCTGCAAGGGTTTTGTTGCCTGGGTTGGAATAGCCATTGTGGCTATTTAAACCTGGATGTACAGTATATAGCCTAGCATGCCAGAAACAAGCATCCAGCTGTCCATGGCTAACAATGCTATTTGCATCAGAGAGGTGTAAATAGCCAATGTGGCTATTACACCCACAAACCATGATCTTTCCCTAAATCTCACCAAGTAGTGTTGTTTCCCTGACCTAAACAAGTAGTTTTGTTTCATAGTCTAACCAAGTTTTTTGCTTCAACCTAAGAAAACTGTGCATGAATGTAATAAAAAATGAAAATAATAATTAAAAGACTGTAAATAACAGGTACTACTGACTCGTATTGTCACACCACTCTCAATTCTTCATCCCCTCTTGATCTCCTTCCAGGATCTTGAACCCTGTCCTCTCAGTGGAAGGTCTTATGCTCATCTCTTAACAGTGGTGATTTTTTTGCTCTAAAATAAGAGGGGCAGTGTGAAGCATCAAATAGCTACCTTGTGCCTATTCGTATTGGTGTGCAAATAGAGACTATGCACTAATGCACCAATATTTAGTTGGACAACTGAGGCATCACATGAACATGATTAAGAGTCTACTGCCAGGCTAGCAGCTCTGTGATGCTGTACTGCTACAGTGGTAGTTTTATTTAAATGCTAATGCTAGTAGTGCTAATATCATAGCTTTAAAACACAATATGCTATATATATATTCTATATCTATAGCTAATATGCTGTTTTTTAGCAAGTATAATGTTAACCATGTTCAACATCCTAAATTAACACATTAACTTGCTAACATTTGCCAGCTAGCGCAAATATATGTGTATATATTAATATATGAATATGAATATATTAATATAAATGTACCAAACAGGGTTGCCAGGTCTGTGTGATAAAATCAGCTCAATGGCAGATCAAAACCAGCCCAATGGCCAAACTGGCACAGGTAGTTGGAGAGCATAGCCACATCGTATTTGTGTGTGTGTGTGTGTATTTATGGATAATACTGATGTAATTTGTATGCAAAATAGGTCTACCCAACAAGTGGACAAAATATTAATTCCACAGACACGCTTGAATAGCTGTCCAAGACTTGGCAAACCTGGTACCAAATTTCATGGCAATCCATCAAGTAGCTGCTGAGATATTTCAGTTTGGACCAGAGTGGTGGACCAACTAAGAGCCTAAGAGCCACACCACTAGCATAGCTAAAAAATAAGCTTCATACCGTACGACTCAGTCTGTTGGTATTTCACTGTTGAACACACTCCCATGTCTGAATGCCATCTGTCAAGACATCTTCAAATTGTGTAACACCCCTGAGCACTAGTCATCTGAATATTTTCATGTTTGCTTTCTGCCATGTGAACACCTGTCAGGGATTACAATCACTGTGTTTGATGCTTGCTGTGATTGGGTCACAGAGTAGCATTTATTACTCTGGCACACCCATTCTGATCAACAATATTGACAGACAGACTCCTGATAGTTGATTGGTATCTGATATCAAAAAACAACATTGGGTGGGGAAACTGACCAATGTGGTCCTGGTCCCATCAGAATAAAATACAAACCGAACATTTTGGACATTTCAGAAATGTGGCATTTGTCCTCTGGATTCGGGAATTCATAGGAAGGCTGACGCACAGCGGTTGCAGCGGTGGTAAGGAATGCAGACAGACAGTTCTTTATCAACACATCACTGGAGACAAACGCCTTTTGAAACTCTTAGCATTCATGAGCCTCATGACAGGCACCTGCTTTTATGGTATAGCATACCAACAGTATGTTCCTCGCTTGAGCATGTTTGGATTCATTCTTAAGAAAACTTAAACCGACCTATGCTAATTCAGCTTTATGGAGTGTTTAGTGTCTTTCAGCCCATTGTTTCAGTTTTACAGTGGCCAAATGTATGATTTCATTCACTCCTACTTACTCATTGGTTGTTCCCAGCCTCAGTGGCCAACTGTTGAGTGAAAAAGGTCTGATAAACTCACTCCACACTGCCTGTCCAACACCACACAGCAGACAAACAACATTAGCAAATAGCTAGTGGAACACTGCAGAGAATTTAGCAGCTCAAGAGTCAGATATTTACCTCAACACAGAGCTAAAAGTAAAGTCTTTGTCTGTTCCTCATTACACTGAATACAATAACATATGCTTAGAAATATAAACACTGTATTTACACTACAATTTTTTATTTTTTTATTTGCTATTAATTAGTAGTTTGATACTTTACTGCCAAGCGTACCGATAGCATTCCCATAACATTCCCATAACATTTCCATAACATTCCCATAACATTCCCAGACCATTTCCATAACATTCCCATAACATTCCCATAACATTTCCATAACATTTCCATAACATTCCCCCAGAACATTTCCATAACATTCCTTCCAGGTTTTGGTAACCAGAATGTTAGATTTACATCAGTAAAACTTGTATATAATGAGGAATGTTAACAGGAAATATTTAAATAACATTCCTGAAACACTCATCCAACCTTCCCAGAACATTCTGGGAATGTATCAACAACAGCCTTATATAAAAAAACAAAAAAACAAAAAAAGTGTGCCAGTATAACATCTATGGACCGTTATGGGGAAATGTTCAAGTAATCTTCCTACTTGACAATGTTAATTGTTGTTCTAACATCTTCAAAACGTTAGGCAGAAATGTTCAATAAGCGTTCCCATGACGAAAAAGCAAATGTTCCCAGAGTGTTTTGGGAACCAAAACAAGTGGGTGGATGTTTCAGCTTTGAAACATCTGCTGCCACCCTGTGGACATGATGTGACATGTATTTTAACTTAAAAAAAAGTTTTCTGTGAGCTAAATGACCTCTGTACTGTACTCTGTCCTCTTGATGACAAGTCTCAAGGGTAACACTTTATGCAGGCTTTTCTCTCTTACTGCTTGTACTAGTGGAAACATACTGAGTTTATTACTATAAGGCTGTTTCCCATTGTTTAAGGTTACCAAAGCTACATGGTACATATCAAGTGCATACCACTCCTGCGAATGACTCAAGCGCTCAGGCTGTTCAGGTGTTCTCCATGGAGACAGGAATGAGAGAAACCTCTCACTGGCCAACAAGCCCTGTTGACCACTCAGGACCTCTGACGCAAAACTGCAAGGAAAACAGCATCTTTTGTGGGTTGACTCTTGAATTATTGCTCACTGTTTGACTGCAAACATAATGAAATGAAGTCGTACTCCCTGGGAACGCTGATGATGCTAATGAGTCTGCTGCCACCCTGAGTGTGTTTACTGTGTTGATGGAGTTCACTGTGCAAAGGTTAAAAACTGTCTTTGGTGAGGCGTGGCATGATTCCAGGCCAAAACACAACACAATAAAAGTGGGTAATGTTACACAAGTCACAGAGAAACTGCTGATCGTGATATACCGCTGCTTTGTGTGGCCTATAAACAGATTGTCGCTCCCATCTGACTGGAAAATACCACTGTCCACCAGCACACCAGTGGTGTGCCTCGTTTGTTTTAGTGTCATATGAAGTTTCTGAGTGGTAGGCCAGGTATGACTAGGAATGTCACTGTTGTTCAGCTGGCACATAGCCCTCCCCAACAGCATATGATGATTCTTACTGTCATTGTATATACGATGGACCACCATGGGACCTTACTTCGGAAAAAATATAATAATAATGATAATAATCATTAATTATAGAGCACTTTTCAAAAGGCATGTTATAAAGTCCTAACAAATTTAAAACAGAGAAGTTGTCAAACTATATCAATGGTAGTCAAGGGACAAATATTTTTTGGATCCTGTTTGAATTGTGAAATGAATTATACATATGTTAATTTTGTTGTAAAACTGTTGAAGTCTAAGACTGTGAAGATTATTAATAAGATAAGTTGCTGAAGTTGCATAAGTGACATCAAGACTTTCTTCATTCAAAAGCTAATGTTTACCACTGAAGCTACGATGTCTGTGAGTTTTAGATTGACAACCATATGTAATTTGTGAGACTCTTTGTCTCTTTCCACTGACTGCCATTCATTTTTTTCTGATTTTAAGTCTCATTGGGGACACTGGAAGGGAATGGACTTAGCCTCTCTATACTGTGAGCCATAGCACCACTTTTGTTAAACTGACAGGTGCCACTTTGTCTAAAACAAAGGATAAAAGACAACTAATCATTGTAGGCAGCTGCCATCGAAGTGATGGACACTGGCAGCTAAGCATGCAGGGCTAGGCATAGGGGGACCGTCCATTGTTCCGACAGCAGACAAATGTCTCATTGGACCGAAAATCCATTTTTCCGGGGGCCTTTCCTGAAAACAAAAGCCCACTGCTCCTGAGGTCTGTTGTTCTGAAAACACATTCTACTTGGAGTTTTTTGCCCTTAATATTTTAGGGACATGCAATTTTTATTTATGTATTTATTCAATGTAAAAAGTGTTAAATGCAGGTGATATGCAGTGTACTAAGCATACTTTAATTTCAGGAGTGGCGTATTGTCACCAAGAATCGTCAGATGCCATTGGGGAGTGGCATGTGTGACACTTGGAACAGGAGTGCCATACTGGTCTTAAGTGCCAGAGGCCAGTGATTCATTTCATTAATTGTGCCTGTTCCCCCTGACACTCAAACACGCTCATAAAGTAATGACTAATACTGCTGACTGGAATTCAAGATCACCATTGCAGCTCCCTCTGTGCATGTAAATCATTTTTTATACAGAACTTTCACATTTAGTCCATATTTAGTTCAAGGTCACAGAAAAAGGGAACATATTCTCCAATAGACCAATGCATTATACTGATTTGGTGTCACAGTGACAGTAGTGTCCAACCACCAACACAAGTGATGTTCTGCTTGTTGATGAGCTGATCATCATAGTTTACATAGTTTACACACTCCATCTCATGGTCAATCATAGAACAGCAGGTTAAAGGAGTGTTGATGGTGAGTCATGTAGAGGTAGATGAGTGTATGCACCATGTTACTGTGTGTTAACCACTCAACTGGAATGTACAACAGCTTTGGATTGAGTGCTTCAATATGACTGGTCGTATAGTTTTTCACACAGATGCAGCTTATATGGAACAACTGTATAAATAATTGCAATAGCTTGCAATTTCCCTCTACAGAAGTGTTGGAACAAGCCCTGTGAGATGATGGAATGCAACATTTTTTTTTTTTTTTTTCAAATTTAAGCGATGAATCAGTGTTTAAAATGTTAATATGAGGATTAGGGCTGTTGCTTTCTATTGGAAATATATTTATACATAAATTACTATGTACATTTGTGATACAGCAGGAAATACAACAAGAAATGTCTCAGTATAATATCTTAGTTATGTATTTTGAAAAATGTGATTGATCGGTGGATTATTGGCCATAAGTATCTCTAAAAAGATTACAGAGCTTGAACAGTAACATGGTAAATAAACTAGAATTAACCCCTTGTGGTTGTATGCTTCTGCCAACCAGAGACAGTCTCACACAATTATGTACAAAACTATGTTTTATTTCAAAAACATTCTCAATTCAATTCCACAAACATAAAATAAGCACTGAAGTATAACCCTATACATCAATTACAATATAAATGTAGCTTTTGTTCTCATTCATAATCCTTCTTCAAAACGGCTTGCTGATGAAAGTTGTGACACAGATTGATGAGTAACAGTTTAATGGCTTTGGTAAGGAGGTTAAACATTTATCCAAATATAATATGATTACACACTTAAAAAGCAACAAATACAAGAATAAAAGCATGAAGCAACAACTTTAATAGATTACATTTAAGCTTACCTTCATGTAACACTTAAAAAAAATAAAACATGCTAAAATTAAGATACATCTTTAATTAAAAAAAAAAAAATCCGACATACTAAAAATGTGTTTGGATATCAACCACATTCAAAAAAAGACATGAATAATCTCCAAATTGTTTAAAGCCACAGAGGTCTAAATTGCATACCAGACTGACAAACCAAGTGTCTGACTCATAATACACATGAACGGGGTGTGGGAATGAAATATTTGGCAATAAGAAAACACAAATGGATGACACTACTAACTGAGGTTCCTGTCAAAGCCCGGTTCCACTGAATAAAACCAAAGTCACATTCAGCCCACAGTCACAACTCACTGGGGCTTGTTAGTGTTTCAGAAGGCGCTTTACTCTGCCGGCTGGGTCTTGTTCTTCTTATTCAGGACTTTGCGGAGGCTCTCAGGCATCAGGTAGGGCCTCTCTGCACTGCCATCGTTCCTCTCAAGATCCTCCACTGCAAAGAGAATCAATAAAATGTCATTAAACTAAGTTAATTAGAGCCACAGTTTTTTTTTTTATCTCAAACAGTTTGAGGCAAAGTTTTTTCTTTTTTTTTTTTGCAAAACACAGACATTCTGCAGCCTAAACAGACAAGGACTTTTGTCCTGAGTGTCATGAGTGTCAAGCTTCACAATTAATATTCATAACTCATAAATCTGGACGACAAAGTTAACAAACGTATGTAGCTTTAATCAACAGTTTAAACAACAAGACAGTCACCAACAACATGCATCAATCTCGATAGTTTAAATTCCTTCATTTTATGCAGTGGAGACTTGTTGCCTCCATTACTGCTCATTTAACCAACTATACTAAAAAAGTACTGAAGGCAAAACTATGTTGCTTTACTGTAAAAACAAAAAATAATCATAATAATACAGTACAAAGTACAAAGCAGCTAGCCTGAATACACCTGTTATGGTTTAGTGCTAACAGAAATAAAAGTGCATTGGTAGTGCAGCGTACTAAACAAACAGTACTGATGACCGCAAAAACTGTAAACAATTATGTACCCTTAAAATTTTAGGTCAAAGGTGCAAACAGACCAACATTAACACTGTAAATTAGGCACATGAACGGCTTCAAGTTTCTATTGGTGAGTGGCAGTGGGAGGAACTATTAAAAGACTAAAACGGAGTTTAGAAATGTCAGTTTACCTCAGAGGAAGCTGAAGATTCATACAATTTCCAGACATTTAGATGAGAAGGTTTTCCAATGTGTTCAAGAGAACCAAAAAAAACAACTACAGTACCAACATTTCAAGCACCATGTCTTTAAAATTAAGGACAAACCTGGCTGTTAACGAGAGAAACTTTCTTAACTAATTAAAATAAAGAGTCCACCATTTCATAACCTTAATCACGCAACAAATTAGCAATGTGCAGTATTCCTGTGCACATTTTAAAGCGCTCATTCATAGAGACATGTCCTTATGTACCACTCAACTGTGAATAAAGGAAACACTGAATCCCTGCTACTTTAAGGCATTATATTCTGTAGCTGTGCTTCAGTCTGCCTCTGTGAAATGAGTGGGTTAGGTGCAAAGGAGAATTATCCAATGGACAACAACAAAGTCCTTACTGTAACTTAAGATCTTCAACTTAAAAGATCTTTTTAATTATAGTCTGTAACTATAACGGTTAAAAAAAAAAACTGATGACACTTGTAAACAGTGTCTTTTCCCACAAAGCCGCCCTTCTCTAAGCTGTGTCCTCCTGAGTCTCCTGTTTTTTCAACTGGATGTCTTCATTGTCCTGTAGCTGAGCAGTGGATGAAGACGGTTCCTCAGCCTTGTTCTTCCACAGAATCTCATGGAGGGTTGAGGACATGTAATAAGGCCTTGCGGCTGAGCCGTCATTGCGCTCCAGATCTTCACCTTATTGCGTGTTTGTGTATTTGTATGTGTTAATGATGGAGCAGAAAATTTGTGTTGAAATCAAGGTAAGAAGGTGTTACAGGGTCAGTAGGAAGAAGAGTGAATGGGGAGTGGTGAATTATGGGAAGTGAGAAAAAAAAGGGGGAGAGACAAAAAGAGAAAGACAGTCAAATAGCAAGCAAGCAAAGACTCCCACAGGCATTTCAGATCCAGTTAACAATTCAACACCAAGCAGCAGCAATGTCCACATTAACATACTGTAAGCCACAGACTGTTATTTTGGAGTGTGGCACACCAGATTCATGCAATTTGGAATTAGTGACAGCCCGACACCAAAAGCAATGTGAAAGCGAGGAGAGTTTTGATCTTCAATTTTACACTGAGCCCTTTCTTCAATGCAACATATCTGTAACACTTGTTTATCTTATGTAGAGTCCATCTGTCACTTGTGTGGACAATCTGGTTATACATGGAAGTCAACAATGGCTGAGGAGGTGGTACTTACAGAAACAGAGGAAAAGAGTGTCTACACACATGGCGTACACACTGAAGAATCCATGAGCGATGAGGTAGGAGCCAATCACCACAGTCTGGGGATGACGACAAGAACCATACGCTCACATTTCATTCATAATGCACATATGTACACCAACCCTGTCGTGTTTTTGATCAGATCATGTTCTTCCTGGATATAAAAAGGACCCTCAGACTCACCAGGATGGGTACCCAATAGTAGTGGAGATTGGGAGCTGTATCCTCAAAGGCCTTCACTCTCCCAGAGAAGAAAAAGAAGGCAAAGATCCCTGTGGAAGAAAGACCACAGAAAACTCACACTTTAATTTGAAGTCAAATCATGTTAAATTCTTGGTAGATAGCTGCTATGACATATATGATAATCCATCCATTGTATTTCAAGTGCTTTTTCCAGTTTGCTATTCACGTTGCTGCTGTAACAGATATGTGCCAGATGCCACAAGTAGGTGGAGGTCAGAGAAAAAAAAAAATACTGAGAATTGTCAATTATATGCCTTTCAATTCAATTACTGAAAGCTAAAGCTCATTTCGATCAATTTTTGATCAAATATTGAAATAGTAACACACCTACTGTATTTACACTTTATTACATTCACTCTATGCAATAAAAACTCCATTGATATTTCAAAATGTTCAGTGCTGCCAACTGATTAAATATACATGAACTCATTATGATGAGATGTATAATTTAAGAGTTATATTTTGCATATATATATATATATATATATATATATATACACACACATATATGCTGTATATGCTGACCTATATATGCTGACCTTTCCTAAGTCTTGCTCCTTGTGCTCATAATTGAGCAAATTTGCTACTTCAGTCAACTTTCTCTTTTTCCTGTAAAAGTGCCCTGTTGTCAAATCTAAATCTAAAAGAGCTATTGTTAGCAAAACGCTGCTTAACTAGCTAGCTAATGATAGTAAAATGCCAGTTAACAATTAATGTAGATTAGCTAGTGAATATATGCTACTTTTACAGGTCTTCTAGCAATGATTTTTAACCATCTTCAAAATCTGGTTGCTCTTTTCAACTTAGACAAGCCTAGCATAGCATAACTAAATACAGGAAATACAGGAAACAGGAAAGGAGAAAGTTGACCAAAGTTTCAAGCTTGTTCAACTGTCATTGGACAGTGCACAGTGTGAAAAGAGCAGGGACTAAGGAAGGGTCAATTATGAATCCAAAAATCATCCCAATCAGCATTGATACACACAAATATCACGTTTTTTTCTTTTCTGGTCCAAAATACTGTACATGGTCCACGAAAGGAAAATCAAGCTTTGGGAATAAGAATTAAACAAACAGACTCACCAACAAGCCCGACAATGAGCAGTTTGCCCAAAAACAAGAGGAAATCAGTCACTTTGTCCAAGACAGCAACCCTAAAGGATTCAAAGAACCATTAACATTTTAAAAAACAGGAACAACCTTAAAACACATCATATTTATAATTGTTCAATATTATACAATCACAAACACTGTGTAGACACACCTGATCATGTTCCTCATGAGGAGGAAGAAGGCATCTCTGGCAGAGGTGCAAAAGTTTTTGCCATAAATCGCCACCTAGAGGCCAAATCCACTCATTACATTCAAATACTTCAACACATTTCTACGTAACTGATGAGTTGAATACTGTGCAATAAAGGAATAACCCACACACCATTATGTAGGCATTTCTGTTTAGGAACTTGACAAATTTCTCCAGACACCAGAAGCAGCACTTCAGACAGCACAACAGGAACTTGGCAAACTTATTTTGGGCTCCTGTGAATGATGATTGACAGATGAGTAAACGTTTAAATAACACTGGAGACAAGTCTTTCACGTTATCCCGGGGATGGGGGGGCTTGAATATAGATTTATGTCTGAGCTTTGCTTTTTTGTTTGTCATTAATAGACCATGATTCAGATACAATGCTGAGCAACAAATATACTTTTAATCACTGACATTTTTGTAGCCACTTTTTGCAGATGTCTAATTAGTCAGAAACAGTACCAGACCTTTCAGCTTGTGATCCAGATACTCCAGCAAAACCCTGATGATCTGAATGATTGAGAGGATAAGGGAGCCAAAGGCCAGAGTTCCTGTATGATACCTAAAACAAGATACGAGTGACTTTCAAACAAGGTACAAAAACAGCCTGTGCTATATATCATGTATGTTGAGAATCAACAAATGTTGGAGGTGAAATGTACAGAAACCTCCTCCAAACACACCTGAGAGATCTTCCGAGGGCAGAAAACACTGGAAAGGCAGGCATGTCGTCTGGCTTGACGAAGGCCCAGTAGTACGAGGCGAAGGCCCCGGCCAAGGTCATCTGCCCCAGAGCCGTGACAAAATTGGCACACCAGAAAAAGAGGAAGACGTTGTAGAACTGCAGGCCGATCAGGTATTTGTGGTAAACAGTCTCTCCACCGTAGAAGGCAAAAAGGCACTCAGAGTCAGGGCACTGCGCTTTCATGGGGGTGGACGAGTAGTTCTGAGGACAGATACAAGTTATATATAGACGTTATATACACACACATACACACAATGCAGAAGATTTCTGTTTAATGGGATGGCACAACCATAAATATTCACTCAATATGAGCTACAAATAGCAAATGATAACTGATGAAAAATGATCTAAAAACTGCAGTAAGATTAAAAATTCTGTCTGGAGGTCCCAACATTTGATCAATAAAATGACAAAACTTACAGCTGGGTCACAAGTCGTTCTTGAGTGGATGCAGTCTGTCTCATTGAAAACTTTGTAGATGGGTTCATTTGAGGTAGACAAGAAGCTGATCAGTGCTGTCAAGGACAACAATCAAGGACTACTTTCAGTGACTACAAATCCCAACCTCATTTAACATCCCATGATTATGACATTACATTCATTTTGGCATACTTTTGTCCTTAGTGACATATGTTTTCCCACACATATGAGGGACCAATTTTGGAGTTCAGTGGTCAAAGTGTCCAAAATCTCACAATATTAGCCTACCACCCGAGCTTAATTAGTTATCCACATGCACTAATAGCTGCATACCGCAAAACCATGATTAAGTCCAAATGTCCAGACTTCACCACATTTGCAGACTCACAAAGTTAAGAAAGTAACAATAGTAACAATAAGAATTTGCCATATTTAATTTTGGAAACATCTGCATTTTTCATTTTTGAGGTATAAGTTTAGTGATGTAGTGTGATTTGAACATGCAATCTTACTGCATGCATATACCAATTTATTGCCATAACATAAGCAGTGTTTGGCAGCTATGTAAAGAAGCAGAACCTAAACCTTCAAACATTGCCAATGTTTGTAATGTACAAACTACTCTCAGAAATAATTTAAAATGGGATACAAGGTCATGAATTTTAATTCATATCCTATCATTAATTCATGGAAACAATCAGGGTCTGAAATCCCATCTTTGTGCATTTGAGACACTCACAACTCAAGGCTCGTAGTGATGAACACCTCACGGTAGAAGTCTGTTCAGTCTGCAAGTCCAAACATTTGGATTCAATTCTTTAAAGTTTGCTTTGTCGCCCTCTGCTGTCTGACCTGGACTTCCAAATGAAGTGGATGGTACTGCATATTTTTAAAATTACTCAGAGTTGCCGATTACTTCCAGTACCACAACCGTACTGTTTGCCAAGTCAGGGATTGTTTATCTTTTCTGTTGCTGTTGTATCAAAAAATGCCATATTCATGAAAGTTCAAACAGTTACTCATCTTTAACATCTTAAGGGAAACATTAAGTTATTTTTTTTCTTAAATCAAGCACTCCACTGTAGAAGCTGGTGGTAAAATGCCTGGCTCGCAGGCACTTCCACAAGTGCTGCTGACTGTTAATTTTCTCTTCCTGCTGCTCCTTTGGTTTTTTACTACAGTCAACCTGAAATAATGACACTGACTGACAGCAATGTGAAGGATACACAGCAGTAACTGCCCAGTAGGCGATGACCATTGCCAGGAGGAGGAAAGTGAACAATGGGTAGAAAAGGGACGACATCACATGCCCGATGGCTCTGTAAACACAACAAGCCAAAAAATACATCAATCATCACTATGAGTTATACTTCAATTACTTCAGCAATGCCTCTGCCATTAGTCTGACACTTTAATCCATTACTACGAGTCACAATAAAAGGACTTTTAAGTCAGAACAATTTAACATCTTAACTGTCATTGATCTGTTTTTCTACTCATCCCATCCTCTCATCTAAAAGTGCCTATAGCTCTAATGTGAAGTCTGACCTGCTGGCTTCTTTGATGAGAGCAACGGCAATGAGGATCCTCTTCCTGAGGAAGATGAGCAGTAGGATGATGATGACTTCCACAATGGCCAGGATGATCACTAAAGGAGAAGCGTGGCAGAAGGAGAGATCATAAGAGTGTTCCAGTTTTACAGCAACACGTCATAATTTATATAAATGTGCAGATTATGCGCTGAGTACTAACTAAAGGCCAGCCAGGTCTGTCTGATCTGCAGGTAGACAGTGAAGTCCGTCTGGAAGCCCAGTTGCTGTAGAGTTACATTAGCACCTGGCTCTCCTTTCAGGGCGGCATACTCCATGTAGCAGTGGAAGATACCTGTACAGCAACAGCAAATGTGTCAGTTTTTAAATGGCAATAGTAAGCAACCACTTTTTTAAACAAAATGGAAGCATTGTGCAACAAAGCAGAACCAGAAAAACAGTACTTTGGAAAAAAATGCATATTTGCAGGGAACATCACGGATATTGCTTCTGGGCTCGAAAGACCACAGTGGCCTTTTCCAGAAAGCAAGTTCAATCAAAACTGAATTTGTTGTGAACTGTGCGATGAGGGAAACCAGCTTTTCTGTTCTAGAAAACATGAATTCTCTGCATCCCATCTCCTGTTGAGCCTGAAGGAACTGTCTGACATCCAGCTGATACTTAAGCTCATAAATTTGCACAAATTTATGTTGTAAAAGAAAGATAAAAATCACAGTTGTCTCTTTTGGGACATTTGTTTTTTTGTCATTCAGACACAGCTAAGTTTGATTAAAGCTGCAGGGAACCTTAAAGTAAAACATGACAGCAAGGATGCACAATAATATTGGCACATAATTGGCATCAGCCAATAAAAGCTTTAAAATGAAATATCAGCGCTGATGATGTGAGGAGGAGCCTAACTGCATTCCTTCAACACACACAAATTTCATGGCTCTGAAGAAACATCATCCCAATCATTACAATGAACTTGTGAACAACAAGGAGCAACAGACACCAGCCAAAAAACATGTCAGCAGTAGTTTTATTATTTTGCCCCATGAATGCGATTGTGTTTGTTTTCTGTTCTCTCACAGGCTATATTACTGCATCACTGATGGTTGCAGACTTTATCATCTGTTGAGGACATCCAGGAAATAATGAGTGAGTGGATTCTGCAAAAATAAAATCTCCCCCTCATTCGTCTTTAGTTGCAGTCACTGTGTTTTTTAAAAGATAATGAAGAAGAATGAAGACAAACGGTCCACAAATTGTGTGAGTCAAACAAACATCTCTGGCTCCACTGAACTAAAATGAAGGCTCTGCTCTTTAGTCATCCATTTCCAATTTGAATCATGGCTTTCTTTCATTCACCACACGTGCTCAACTCAAGATGTGCCTAAATATCATTACATACAAGCTGTATGTAAGAGTATGTATTGTGCACACACTGAAAAAGTGTCAGTACAGTCAGTACAGATACTAAAACATTCAGATTTTTGAGTGCACTGTTAATGGACAATATTGTCCCACAAAGTAATGCACAAAACAAATTGAGGGGCTGTTCATAGTTGAGAAAAAACTAATTGTGTCTTGCAGTAAAAATGCTCCAAGAAAATAAACAAAAATAATGAGCATTGCATCCTTTCCTTTTTTATACTAACTGCCAAAGCATCATATTATATAGACTACAGTATATATGAACAGTGACACAGTATTAGAAACATATTCAGAGTTTATTGAACTTACTCTGAACACTTTACATTAAGAATTGGTCGAACCTGCTTTCTCAACGAGGCCCCTGCTGTGCTGAACTACTTTGAGGTGATTGTATACAAAGATAACGCATCATCATCATAATACATCATCATAAGTGTGCTTTGGCCCTTACCATAACCGATGACCAGTATCACCAAGGCAATCATGACCCAGACCATGATCCCTGCCAGGAAGCGCAGGAGGACGATGAAGAGCAGGCTGGTGAGCATCGCAATAACCAACCCACTGCAGAGAGTGGATGGTGTGAGGAGGGGAGGTAAGAGTGAGAGGTGAAAGCAGTTGATGTTTCAATCTTTGCAGAAAAGCTGGATCAAAGTGAAAAGAGGAGGAGGTAACACAGTGACTTACATCAGGATCCAGTACCAGGACTGTGTGTAATCCTCAAAGATTTTCATGACCACCTGACGAGCCTCAATAACCACAGTGGCATTCCTGTGGAGAGATTCCTGTGTGTTTATCGGATTAAGCACTATGAGGTCCCTCCTGAGGTCCTATTTGTAAAATCTAATGTGACAGTTTGGGACAGGCCAGGCCACAGCTATTTTCAAGCAGCAACAGATTAGTTTTATTCTGCAATACACTCACTTGACTCCATCAACAAGATCCTTGGCATCTCTCATCTTTCCACTTTCATCTTCAAAGTGAGAGCTGTTTCCCACCGTTATCTTCCCACCTTTCTCACCCAAAGCTGGGAAACACCTACGAGTGACTGAATGAAAGTAGAAGAAACACCAAAAAATGAAAAAGGGGGCGTGTCAATTTGATTTTTAAGAACTAACAAATCCAAAAAATACAATCCCAATTTGTTTAAAATGTAAATAAAAACAGAATGCAATGATTTGCAGATACTTTGACTTGGATTTAAATGAATATAGCCAAGATGTTTAATGCTTAAAGAGATAAATTTGAATGTTTTTGTAAATATACACTCATTCTGAATTTGATGCCTGCAACATGTTTCAAAAAAGTTTGAGCAGGGACAACAAAAGACTGGGAAAGTTCAATGCTCACAAAAACACTTCCACAGGTAAACAGGTTAACTGGTAACAGATGATGGTATTATGATGAAGTATTAAAGGGGCATCCTCAAAAGGTTCAGGAGTAAGGTTCACCACTTTGTGAAAAACTGTGGGCAAATTGTTCAACAGTTTAAGAATGTTTCTCAACACAAAGCTACAAGGACTTCAGGGTTTTCACCATCTACAATCCATAATATCATTCAAAGATTCAGAGAATCTAGAGAAATCTGTACAGATACAGATGCCGATGGCATGACTAACTGTGAAGACACCGTCATGCTAAAAGGTCAATACAGGTTTTGGAGCAACATATGCTGCCATACAGCCGACATCTTTTTCAGACATGTCCCTGCTTATTTCAGCAAGACAATGGCAAGACACAGTCTGCATGTGTTATAACAGTGTGGCTTCAGAGTAAAAGAGTCCAGGTACTCGACTGTCCTGCCTCTAGTCCAGACCTGTCTCCCATTGAAAGTGTGTGTGGTGCATTATGAAGCAAAATACAACAATAGAGACCCTGGACTGCTGAGCGCCTGAAGTCATATATCGAGCAAGAACAAGAAAGAATTTCACTTTAAAAACTTCTACCATTACTGTCTTCAGTTCCCAAAAGCTTACTGGGTGTTGTTAAATGAAAAGGTGATGTATCATTAAATATCTTAACTGAATTCAATTGAATATAGGTAAAAAAAAAAAGGTTTTGCAAATCAATGCATTCTGTTTTTATTTATGTTTTACCCAAGTTTAATGGAACTGGGGTTGTACACATTTTATATGGCAGAACTCTCCAGATATATGGATCCTACTCACAGGGCTTGCTGGGGATCAGCATGGCAGGACAGAGACCTAACCTGAGGATTTGTGGTGCACCCTGAAACACAATATATTCAAAACAGATAAAGTGTTTGGACAATCAAAATAACTGATGTACAGAAAGAAAGAAGCATCCAAGGAGGTTTAAATCAAGGCTTTAAACTCACCATTGTACTCGTCACACCTTCCTTGCAGAATTGCTTGTAGTAGTCAAAGTCATTTTTTTTGGTGACGGCTTTGAGTAATGTCATGGACTTTTCGGGGCACTTTTCCACACACATCTAAGGAGGAAGCAACATTTACAGCAGGTGCAGTTACACTGAGTGCAGGAAAAACATTCACTGTTTGCTTGTGATTTTGGATACAAAATGCAGCATAGCAGGGAGAAAGACCATGCTGGGAAAAAGCTATAGTCATGTCCCAAATACTACGTACTAATTCTGGGCAGATTTTGAGTTTGTAGTGTGTTCAAAGTCACTGAAAGTGACTAAAAATGAAACTCAAAAACAGTCATTCAGACTAAAAACACTTTTTGAATGAGCTGTTTATGGACATTCTTCTCCCACACAGCAATGTAAACAGGAAGTGGAGGAGCTGCTCTGGGAAAAATATAATACACTGTGGGTGGTGGTTGGATAAAGATTTTTTTTTACATTGCCAGAAAAAATACATGATAAGAGAAAAGTGCAGTTCACACCTGTGTGGTCGGACACTGGAACTCCAGCAACACCATTGGGCTGGCACACTTCATGATGTTGAAGTAGAACAACAGTCGCTTGTTCCTGTTTCAAAACATATTCAAAATGTTCAGAGGAAGAACACGGTCCCAGAATAACTGCTTGCAAGGTGTTACGTGTGGTTTCATAAAACACAAAGGGTGTCTTTTTTTTGTTGTTTTTTTTACGTCTACATTTGTAAAAGAGCATGTATGAAAAATATTGAGATTTATCCAGTTGCAGTTAAATATGTGGGTGAGAATGTGAGTTTGTCAAAGGGAAGGGGACATTTACAGAAGGTAGGTGCCCCTTCAGAAAATTAGACTTTTTTTTATAGACTTCTTGATAATATTTGTTCTGCAAGTCATTTTCAAAGGCATGAAATGCAACATGAAGCCAGACACTGACATCCGACACTCTGTTGCTGCATGTCAGGCATGAGGTGCTAGAAATCAAAGCTGAGCTGGCCTCTACTTTTTTCAGCATTCAATAAATCACACTAGGGATTTTTTGCTACCACTGCTCCCATCTCCCCACAACTCCTGTGCCATGTTAATACTGGAGGGAAAACATATTCTTGCAATTTCCACTTAACCCTGTCCTTTTTCTTGCCATGACAAAAATAATGCAGCTTGACAATCCATGTTCACTGTCTCTATAAACGACTACTCATTGAGGCTGAGGCACTTCACTGGCAGTTTGGTGGTAGTGTAGGTGGCTACATTCGACCAGCTCATAGCTTTGGCACCAGTAGTGTGAACATAGAGTAAGTGATTTGTCGCTTCTTTATTTTTGCAAAGTTTTGCGAACTTGCTTCACCTCAAACCTATTTTATTTGTTCAAAATCGACACAAATGTCCTTGACGTTTCTATTTCCTCTTCAGTCAGCAGTCAACACTGATGACAAGAGGCTAATTTACTAAGTTAAGAAGCGAAGCACCACTTATATAATCTACAGCACCCTTTTATAGGGCTATCATCAAAAGGAAAACAGGAAATTTTTACATTCATTAGGAATAAATAACTTAGTTTACTTATCTGCAGAGAGATAAATCCCAAGAGACACCACTGCAACATCGCTCATTGTATATCTGAGCATTTTTCCACCCTTAAGCTGCTTGAGATTGCTCACTCGCTGTATGTTAGAAACCAGGAAGTTAGGAAGTGTAAGAGTTTTGCAAACAGCGTTTTTGAAGAAAAGGATGATGATTTATAGTAAGGTGATTTATTTGTCACATGACTGATCAATGGACTATATAGAAGAAAAGAGGCCTCAGAATCTACAAGTGAAGGCAAGATGGCAAGATGGCAAAGTGGTGAGATGGTGTGCTGGAGAAGAATTGTGTGACGTATTTGAATTTTGATGCATTGAAGTTCACACCAGTCCTCACAGCACTGTGTGTTTGTTCTCAAAGTTAGAAGGAAGTACCCAGCAGAGACACATGGACAATTATAATTAAGATCTATATTTGGAAAACAACTCACTCGAGTGGGGTGCCAGCCTGCCCACAGAACTGCCCTCGGCTGTCTGTGGGATAGATCACCTTCCTGGGGTCACCCTGGGACCAGGCTGGAGCACAAAAGTAGAAGGTATAGTTACAAAGGATTTTTTGTATATCTATAAGACGATGTTTTATAGCTAAACAAAACTGCAGTGCTGTTTCCTTACCAAGTATCCCCACTGCAAAATAACCCAGAATGGCAAGAATGAAGAGGATGCAGCACACAATGTCTGTGCAGCCCCTAGAGTAGAGAGAACAAAATTTGAAGGGTTGAAAGAAACTATTTGTAGCCATTTACACACAGTAAAAGACAGAAGTACCGTAACATCTCACCTGTTATGGATTGGGCCCTTAAAGGTTGGGTCATACTTCCTTGGCTCACCTAAATAAAAAGAAAAAAGAAGCACATTAATCACGCAGTGAACTCTTCACTTTGTGTGGCTACTGAAAACGTGGCATGGTGAGAGGTCTTGAACTGTTCGTGCACCATGATATGTTAAAAACAGAAATGCACCCAGTCTCAGTCTTTAAAAAGTGAGTTAAGGTTAAATAACAGTACGCCCCCCTCTTCCTCCCATTCTTCTGTCAGATGACTTTTCCCTGAAGGCAGACACGCCTGGCAACCCAACAAATTCCTCCCTGGTGACTAAGCAGAAGCAAATTCATGCGAAAGATGGTGCCAACATAAACTGTACTGCCACTAGAGGGGGTCTACGTCATTTATTGTAGTACATCTAGTTTGACAAGGCAATAATGTCATGTTGTCATGTGCAAGATTAATGCCATGAGCAAAAACATTAAAATGTGCAAACTTTGAGGTAAAAAAAGGTAAAACTAAACTAAATTTAAATTAAAAAACAGACATCACTCATTCAATCCAAAAAGCATTCAGAATAAGATGTCACTTATTTTATTTTGATTTTGATAATCATGAGACTTACTCCAAATGGAATGGCAGAAGCAAAGTTTTTCATTTGAGCATATTTAGCCTATTTAAAAATACTAAAAGGTGTTTTAACTAGTATTGGTTGTCAGTTTAATATTGATGCCACTATATGACCTACATAAGCAAACAATACTAATGAGAAGATTGGCTGTTTCTTTATAGTAGTTCTTAATGTCTGCCATCGGGTGAGATTCTCCATGAAGTTAGATGAAATAATTTTAGCATGCAGACCAGAGGAGCCAAGCAATGTTACAGTAAGCAGTATGTTAACCAATTCAACAAAAAGCAGAGAGAGATCATATTTCTGATGTTATATTTGGTGTTTATGGCAGTGCAAACTACTGTTTTGTTCAAAGAGACCTCCAAAAGCAACTCAGTAAAGTCTCATGGCCACTCTAATAATCTCCTGAATTACACGGCATCTCCATGGGATTGCAAAGCATAAAACAAACACATTTTCTACAAAGTTTCATAATCAGGACTGCCATGACTTTATTTCATTTGAGATAAGAGTAGAGTAAATAAGTGATATTCTGTGGGTAATTATTACTGCAGGCTCAGGCATATAGTAAAATTTGCTGCAGGTTATCTGAGGTCAGCATGTCAGAGCATCCATTATCTAAGCAAATTCATCCTGCAGCTTTAGCCTATAAATTCGTCAGGAAACATTAGTGCCACTTAACAGGTCAGTGCTCTCCCGGTCAGAAATAAGAGAGTAGAGCTGCAACAATTTATCGACTAGCTATTAAATTAACTGCCAATTATTTTGATAATAATTGGTTGTGGACAAAACAAGACATTTCAGGATGTCACCTTGGGCTTTGGTAGGCAATTAACTTTTTTTTTTTTTACCTTTTTCTGATATTTTATGAACCAAACAATAAACAATTATTTCAGAAAATTATTGAGAGATTAATCGATAATGAAAATCTGTAAGAGAGCAACATGCCCCCTGATTACTGAAGAGCAAATGAAATATTCACAGATTAGAGGGCTGCAAGTTCACCTGTCTGACACAAAGGAAAATGATTTTATATCCAAAATCACCAATATTTTGACATCATGGCCACCATGTTAAGGCTCTATATCTTTATATTAAAGCACCAATATCCATCCCATACTACCACAACATGCATGCTATGTACATATGTACCATTGGATCCAGACACCTTAGAGTCTAGACAGAGGACTATGATATTCTGTATGGCGTCTTTTCATATTAATTATGTATGTGGTTCAGAGGATAATGCTGCTGCAAGCATTTACCAGAGAAGACAAGCCACAGCTTCCTGTTTGACAGACCATGGGTGTAGAATTTCATATACATAGTAGTGTGTTGTCTGTATTGTGACTCTAAAGTGCTATTTTTCAGAAGTTCAATTATTATGATGTTTGACATTTTCACATCTGGACACAAACAAAGTAAAAGGAATCTCTTACAGACTCAAAGAAAACTTAGGCCTTGTTAAAATTACATAGCTGTGACAGGATTAATGATCCTTTGATTCTGTTTTAGAAGTAAAGTCTGCTCTTTCACTGATCTACACACAGCACAGTGATATTTGTACAAGAGAAAACACTGATAACTGATAACTGATAAAAGAGCTCCCAGCTCTCACACACCTGTATAATCAGCAAAGCTGCCAGCAATAGCAGGTTCCACATAAACACACACACCCATTCTTCCCCCCATAATGTTGACATGCTGATACTGCCGCTCCAGTTTCACTCAAAACAACTTCCACACACCTCATGAGAGGGATTCACATAAGAAAAAACTTAAGATCAACCACTAATACTCCAGTCATTTGAAGTTTCTTAGCTGGATACAGACTGAAAAAAGCTGTGAATCAATATAAAACTGAAGCAAATAAAGACCAATTACCATTCTTTCCAAAATATTCTCCATCCTCAGGCATGTTGAAATTCCTTTCTGGGCCAAATGTTGAAGTGTACAGAGAACCCTTTCACTCTTTTCCCTTTTATCTGGCTGACTTCTTTCTTCCTCTCTGCTGGTATAAATGAGCAGCAAGAGCGGGGAAAAACGGGTGTTGTGAAGGGAGAAACCAGTCCAACCTGTCCCTGAATAGCTGTGAGCCTGGGCAGCCAGCAACGCTCCACCTCAGACTTCCCTACTGTGTTTGTCCTGAAACAACTGCTTTTTTCCAATCTGTGCCCCACCTGTGCATCTCCCTGTGTCTCCTCCCCCTTCCAAAAGACCTCTTTCTGTCTACTTTTCACCTTGTTTCTGTCTCAAAAACACCATCCAAACAAATGAACTAGACTACACAAGGGTGTGAGAGAATGAGAAAAGGCGTGGACATGTGAAAGACAGGAAGGGGACTGCTGCTGTATATGAGGAAGAAAACTACAGTCAAGTTGGTGAGATGTGATCAAAACCATGTGTTTGGACATAACAAGAGACACTCTGCTGCCTACTAGTTGTGTTGTGTTGTGTTGCGTGGCTGTGGAGGAGGGGTGATCATATTCAGGTGTGCAGGATATTGTGTGTTGCAAATATGATCACCTGCAGAGACCTGAATGCACACAATATGAAACTGAAAATATGTTTTAATATCCAATATTTTGATGTTGAATAATTGCCTTTAAACTGCCTCGTGAAGTAGATGGTCAAAGTCTCAAAATGACTGCTCCCATCTTGTGGAGACATGACAGTATTGCACTGGGACTGAATGACAAACACAAATCCTTCACACACTACACATTTTGGATCATCCTCTGTTCTGTATTCCACAGCCAAAGGCAATCAGAGTCTGTTAGATGAATTCATAATTTTAACAAAGAGTCTACAGATTGACTAAATGCCACAAATATTTTACAGACATTGGTAGAAACTTCATCTGGAATGACTGAAAGTTTCCATCCATTCTACTCCTGTTTTACGGCCAGCGTTACTCCGCGCATGGGAATTCCTAGGCTTCAAAAACAAAGAAAAACTTTTTTGTAAAAGTGACTGAAACAGAGGCTGGTAGTTTCTGTGGAATTTGATTTCTTGGATGACAATACCAGGCACAACACAGAGCAGACAACACATCACAAAAATAGTTCCTACTTCCATCTATTGTCTTTTCACTGCTGAACTGTGGCAACTGATGCTATTAATCCTGAATCTTTAGCTTGGACTGGGAGACAGCTTTGATACTGGGACAGTGCAGTGAATGACGTAAAGTGAAGTAAAACCCACTGGTCTGGTTTCTTAACAGGCTAAATGAATTATTGGTATTTTTTGGCAGTGAGCAACAATTTTAATCTGTTAAAAGCTCTCCAGTGTATCTAATCTAATTCCAGAGAACCACCAAAGAGCAACCAGACAACCTTTGAGCATTCACTAAAACCATTAAATAAAGAAAATTATATTACATGTTGTATAGCAGCTTTGTTTTAATAAGCAAATTCCAAACAGTTTTTAAGACAGGTCTTAAAAAGGGCTCACATTTAAAGAGAAACATTTTGAATTTTTATTGTGCTGTTTTGATTTTAAGTACTGTATTAATATACCCATTCATTTTTTGCCCATTCTGCCCAGTATAGCCACAGGCTGATCTGCTGGCCGCTGAGCAGCCCCACTGGACTGATTTGGTTTGAGGGCTTCATTTTCCCACCCAGATTTATCCTGCCTGTCAGGGGGATGAAGTTCACTACTCTAACCTTTAGGCCACCTCTGCCCATTGTCAACAATTAATCACTATTAGATATTCAGAAAAATGTAAACAGGTAAGGGTTGTATCATCATAGTTTATGTTGTGTTGGAGTGTTTTGTTTTCAGAGAAATAAAAGCAAAACTGAAGCCAAACTTGATGTCTTGCATTGTTTTCCCATGTGTGTCCTCCTCAGGTACAGTGTTTACTTTGGACATCATTTTACATATCCTGACATTCTTGAGTTTCCCCGCTTTCTTTTCTTGTCCCCTCCCTTAGCTTTGCTGGTCAAAGTTAACAAAAGTTGACTTCACATGAAGCAAAGATGCAGGTTCAGGCCAACATGCTCTTGCCATTGATCTTCAAGAAATTTGGTAGGCCTTTTTCATGGAGGAAGCTTTGTCATGTCACAGTAGGGAAATCACAGGTATCAATAAAATCAACGATGGATAAATATCTTTTTGCTGCTTCAGTTTCAGGATCTTGGTCACACTCTCATGGTTCACTGGGAACAGACCACCATAGTTCATGTTATTAGTAACACCTGTGTTTATGACAAGTCAAATTGTCTGCTGTGTCTGTAAATATATCATATCTAGTAAAGATCATTTGTCATGCTCCTGCCCCAGACACATAAACTTAATTAGATTTTTATCAACTGACAGGAATACTGCATATGTTAGTAACAAAAGTAGCCGAGTTGCATTTTTACTGAAATAACACTAACAGCATCTATTTCACTGAGGCGTGTTGACTTGGCAAAGCAGGAAAAGCACAGGTGGAACTTATAACACTAACGATGACTCCCACCTGGCAATCACTGTACTGCTATGCAGCAATTAATGATATTATATGTTACACCTGTGCTTGACAGACAAAAATGTCCACTGTGAATGAGATCTGTGCAAACAAACATTTTTGCTTTGTCTAACAGACAACCTTCACATAGCACTGCTAAAACCTTAAAAGGTAACTTTTAAGGCATCATGTTGTGCAATAGCATAACAATGTTTTTATTTTTATTTATTTTATTATTTTATTTTGCTTTTAGTTCCTGAAAACTAACAACCTAAAATCAAGACCAAATATTTAAACTAAGTTCTAGATATCCAGGGGCAATATCTAAAAAAGCTGATATCATAGCCAGACAATACAGCAGGCTGAGTGTAATACCATCTAAAGGTTACAGCTGCTGCCCTCTATACCCATCTCCCACGTCTTTCATTACAGTAAAAGGGTGTAGAGTGTTTAAGTCTAAGTTCAGATCTATTTACAGCGTTCAAAAGGAACACTACAATCACACATAAGCCTATGTTATACATCCATGATAAAATGTTATATTCTTACAACAAAATTTGGCACATCCGCCTCATAATATCAGAGAAAACCCGTCTTAGTTTCTAAAAAAGTTGACATAATGCCATACTTTCACATAAAAGCAGGAATATGGAGCACTATTTTTTTCTAAACTTGAATTCTAACTGCCTCTCCCACATAGTCTTGTAACACTTAAAATGTGTCATCTCAAATCTTTGATTCCACTTCTAATGAACTCACAATCAAGCCCTTATTGTTACTGGGAAGTTATTCCTGTATATCTGAGACACAAATACTGGAAGGTGAAACCAAGATCCAATTTACACATGTGGGTTTTATGTACTAGACAGCCTACTTACTGACACAAGTGGAGCGCAGGAAGCAACACAAAGATATTTTCTAGACTAAATATTCTATTTGTATGTATAAGAGACATTTCAAGGAACATTTAAAGTAAGGAAATATAAAGCCAAGATCAGATAGAGCCAGGATCAACAAACTGGATAAAGAAAGTGACTAATGCAGTGGATAAATACAGAAGACAGCTCACTGGTTGTGGCCCTGCATACACATCCGAATCACTCTACATGTATATCGCTTCTTCTTCCCACACTCATTTTCCCTGACCTTAATAACAAATCATTCTCACACTGCTCTTATCATGCCTTTGTATTTCAGACTACAGTCAGTTAGCAGAGTCACATGATCTGGTTTGGATTGTTAGGGTATGATGAAGCACATTTAAGTAGAAGCGGGCAGTTGCAATGGTGGAGATGTTTTTGGCTTTGTTATTGGTAGGGAGGAGACAACTGCAGAGTACAGGAACTGAACTGAGCACAAATTGGACAGGGCAAAAATCTGCAAACGAAGCTCAAAGACGCTTTTACAAACTGCATGAACATGAAAGAGAGGCCAGAGAAGCTCAGCATCGAATTTCAAACCTCCTCTCCTAAATATGGCTTATAATTACACCTAATCTGCACCAGGGCATGGCTGCCCGGCTGCTTCAAATCCTGTCATTGAGGTTTCTTGATATATCTCAGCCTGAAATTACTCCAACATGAAACTGTGGGGGATCCTGCTGTACAGTGTGTTCTGAAAGGCTCTCCCTATGGTATGTTTAGGTTATTATCCTCGTCTCCTTTTTTAGCTGGTTTAACTAAAGTCTCAAGATGCTCTGGGAAATATCAATGCGCGTTTTGCACTAAAAGTTTCTCGAGGCTGTTATCTCAGACCACAGTGATTTCATAAGTGAATCTGCAACCAGTCACAACCATCTCGTCCCATGGGTCTCAATACAATTACACTCTTCCTCTTTTTCTCCCTATATGCTGTCTTCCTCTGTGTCACAATGCCCAAATCACTAGCAAACTCCTTAGTATTTTTGTTATTACAAACACGCACAAAAAGTATGATAGTGCCTTCCCTGAATGGTTGGTAATGTGAGTCAATTAGCCATCATGTGGCAGGCAGAGTGGAGAAGGGTGTGTGCAGAGAGGAGAAGGAAAACATCCACATCATGAGAACCATTAGCTGTTATTCATTCCTACTTGTAAACATCCTGACAAAGCTAAACATGCCCGACATGTTTCTGCAGAGAAATACACATAGTAATTGTCCCAAAAGAAGGCAGTAAGCATGCTTTTTATTTTGTGTGAATTGATAAATGCTTCATTTGTTTAATGAAATGCATGCCCCCTGATTAGCAAAGAGCTGTATTTCACATCCAGCACAAGACAGGGTGTGTCACTATATAAACACATTTATAAGGAATACCGGGGTGAAGAGACCATAATTAAATCAACACAGTGGCAACTGAGCTGCAACTAAAGATTATTTTCAATACTGACTAATCTGAAGATTATTTTCACAATTAATCATTTAGTCTATAAAATGTCAAAAACTGCTTCTTTTGTTCCAGTCCAAAACCCAAAGATTCTTCATTTAGTATTAGGGCTATCAGATATCAACTTTTTTCCATCAAAAGTCATCCCTCAAAAGTGTGTAATATTTATGATAAAGATATGTAATGGATAGTTTAATTATAAACATTATTGTCTAAAATAATATTATGATGCTGAAACATGAATTTTTCACTAGTATTTCAGTGTTATAGATATCTATAAAACAAATAAAGAAAAAACATAAAGTATATGTATATATTAGAGTCAAATATATGTAAAATATTGCCAATGAGGCCAAAAAATTAAAACATTTTGAATTGTCTTCTATTAAAAGTTTTCATATAGGTCCATATTGGACAGCACATGCATATACCGATACAGCTCTTCAAGTCCAATATTGGGCCGATAATATCAGTAAACCAATATATCAGTCAGGCTCTATTTAGTATCATAAATGATGAAAGAAAAAGCAACCGGCTCTGGCAATCCAAGCAACTAAAGAGAAAGAGTTTTCAACAGTAAAGATATATTTAAATTAGTTTATAAACAACGCCTTTATTGATAGCCTTTACATGAAAATGAGTGTGATATCTCTAATATGACACTACCAATAGAGATTGAACACATGCAACTGCTAGTTGACAGACGGAGACCGCGTTCACATGTTTGGGGTATTTGTTTCTAATAAGCTCTATACATAGCTCCTGCTGCCTGCCATACCAGTCTGAGGAATGTGGCAGCAACTGGACAAGCACGGGATAAACTGGGACATTGTACACCCTAACAATATACGAGGCAGTGCGTACCCTACTTACATACAATCTGAATTTTAAAAAGGTGACAGGCGGAAAACTTTGTATTCAGTCTGTGTATCTGTAGGTACACCGTGGAGTCGCAATCTGAAGTACAAGCTTGATTCACAACGCAGGAGAGAAAGTGGTCCACTAACGTTAGTAAGAGCTAACTTGCGACAAAGAAAAGCAGAAAACAATAAATATATAAATGGAAATGCTGAAACAATCTCAAGTGCTGTTTGCGCTATCACACAGAACAACGCTAACGTAATGCACCAAAACAAAACTAGCTAACCTCCCGTTCGGTTTACAGAGGTAACGGTAAAGAGTGGCAGCTATCCCAGGACAAAATGAAGTGAAACATGCCGTGTGCGACTTGAAATAAATACCATATTTCGGTTTCTCCTCCAGTTCCATGATAGCGGAGTGTTTCTTCTTGGTCAAAGTTGAGCACTACAGCATATTTCCAGTCTGGGCAGAGGTTTTCGTGTGGCGCTTCTGTCAACTTGAACACTTGGAAGAAATCCGCTCCAAAATCTTGACTGTCCTGCTAACATTTAAAGGGAGATTCCTCAGAGGAGAGTGCTGGCCAATGAAAACGCAGAACGCCGCGACTGACAATGGGCTTAACCAATCAGTGAGCGAAGGCGGGAGTTTATAGTCCTGGATACAGCGTTCATTTCCAGTGCAGTTAAGTGATACAGGCGCAACTGAGCTGTCCAATGAGCAGTTATAGCCTTCTAATAAGCAATGATGCATCAAATACAATTAACCTCAATATTTAATAAAACATTACGAGGTGTTTGTCCATCATTACTCATTCACAGTGAAAATGTGTCTTCATCCACCAAGCGTGCAGCAAATCAATGACATAGCATAACTTTTATTGGCCTGATGAAATTCAGGAGAACATTAATTATAAAAGCAATCTATTCATTCATAATTCAACTTACAGGCCTAACATTGCCTGATCTGACTCTGCACTCTGTGAGTCACGACAGCGGCTGGTAGGATGCAGAGGTGGAAAAGGTATAAAAATCCAAATATATTCAAGTAGGGACCTCAAAAAAGAAACTCCACAATGCAACTCCATCACAGGTAAAAACCCAGCCTCTCAAAAACTGCCTTAAGTGATAATACAAAAGTATTAAAAGCAAAAATGTATGCATATGTATTTAAAGTAAAAATTACTCACTACGCAGAATGGCCTCTTTCAGATGATTATATAAACAGAACTGTAGAGTATGGATTGTACTGTAGCTATTACAGCAAAGGCTGAGAAAAATTATGATTCCAAAGAAATCATTAAGAATTTTTAATTTTGATTCTGCTTATCCATTCCTACACAAATTTCACTTGTGCTAGTTTTAAACCATGTTCTCCAAACACCTACTGTAAATCGGCCTGGCTATCTGTCTGGAGCCATAGACATACAAGTTAATGTGTGTATATCTTCCCATCTCCTAATGCAATTGTCATAATAAATTGTAAATCTTATTCTCAGTTAACCCACTCAGCCATTTGTTTAGTTGCTTGACAAGCAGTTGAATGGCACAAGTCTTATAACTGCCACCTCAATTTACACAATTACACCATAAAGACAAAAGACCACTCCAAGCAACTCAGAGAAAATGTTATTGAAAAATATAAGTTGGGATGAAATAAAAATAAAAAATCCCTAAGCGTCACTGAAAGTCACTGAACATCCCCTGAAGTTCAGTTAAATACATCATTAAGAAATGGAAAGAATATAGCACATATGTAAATGTGCCTAGAGCAGCACGTCCTCACAAACTGAATGACCGTGCAAGAAGGAGACTAGTGAGGGAGGCCGCCAAGACACCTATGACTACTCTGAAGGAGTTAAAAGCTTCAACAGGTGGGATGGGAAAAGTTCTGCATACAACAACTGTTACCGGGTCCTTCGCCAGTCAAAGCTTTATGGGAGAGTGAAGCATGGTGGTGGCAGCATCACTGTGGGGATGCTTTTCATCACCAGGCCCTGAAAGATAGACAGGAGTATTGGAATGAGAACAATTTAAGTCAGGAAGATTGGGGACGGTAACAAGTTAGTCTTGTTACTTCAATCAGAAACATGCTAGAATGATGATACTTATACTGCACATGCTCAGATAGACCCTCACCCCACCAGGCAGACAGGAGACACATTCAACAACTATAGATTAATTTATTGAAAAACAAAACAAAACAACAACAAAAAAACAACTTTAGATTGAATAGCAACTTGTGACAACCCGGATCTCAGCACCAGGATAGCCACACCTAAACACACCCCCAGATACACCCACTCGCACACACATCCACGATTCACTCACCCATTGGTTTGCAGTTCGTGCCTCCGTTCATTTCACTCCCATATCCGAAAAAACAAACCAACAAACCAAACTATACCTGACTGTCTAATCTTAAAATGCCAGGAGAGACTTGGCTGGCACCCCTCATGATAATAATAACAAAAACTCAAACAACAGTAAACAAACAAACTGTCACAAACTGTAACATTTGCACATTGAGTCATGCATGAACAGACAAAACTCCTTAAGTTATTTAATTGATATTGTTTAAATAATACTATAATATTTATTAGATTTTTAAAAAAGCTGTGATAATACTAGTATAAACCAATGCTTATTTTCAAAATGCTATGCTTATTTAGACAAAAAGAAGAAGTTAATTAGTGTCATTTAACATTTTTTTAATATGTTGCAACCATTCCCTGATCGTTTCACAGCTGTCCCCAGGGTTGTGGTCAGTGGGAGCATCTAATTTCTTCCTTTCAAATAAATATTGTGAATGATATGCCATATATAATCATCTTGGTTGGGCAATTACCAGACAGATGTTAGTTTAATATATAAAATGGTTGGTGGAGTCCATATAGTCTGTGAATAATTAAGAGAAATGCAAAAAAAGTGATGCAACTGTCCCCAGCCTCCCCTACTTATTGTGTCTGGTGTCAGACTTGGGGTCTGAGCCTATTTGGAAAATAGCAGCTACTGTCATCCTTCCTTGCTTTTATTCTGGGAACTGAAACATGATTATTACAGTCACAGTTATCCACTCTGCCAACATCCCCGCCTCCTCTAATGAGCCAATCAGAGTCGTTTGCAGTGGGTGAAGTGTCCTCTGAAGGCAGCCATCTTCAGTGATGATGGCTGGCCTCAAGCAAAGAGCTCATTCATATTTTTATGTCTCAATCTCAGATTTTGTATGTGCCGCCTTAACACAGACAAAATTATGGATTTTGTACGAGAATAGTTGAGCACAATTTTTTGGCACACGGTTGAATGATGTCGCCACGCTCAATATGGCACGCCCGCTTTACGTGATGACGTCAGGTAGTGTTTTGACGTTCGAGTCGTTGCGCTGTCAACCTGAGAGGCAGAGAAGGGAAAACCAGGACAAGGATTGTTGTCACATTTGTCACAGGTAAATGCTCCTAATACAGTTGCCACCGAATTTTTACTGCTAGTCTTAACACACAGAATTCATATGGTACAGTGTTGCACAGTGTTGGTGTTATCATTTGAAAATTAAGATATTAATACCCAAGTTACTAGCTAGCTGTCGTGAGCTAGCGCTGTTAGCTTGTTGCTACAGTAAAGTTAGCTACCTAAGGCTACACAGGTTAGCAGAGCTAGCTTAGTTTGGCTTCATACCAGTTTTAGTTAACTGCGTCTGGACTTTAGATCTACTTGCGTGATACTGTGATATGTTTCCTTATTACAGTGAACACTTGACAATTTGATCAGGTTCACATGAAACTCATTTGTATGTATAAGTCAGATCCTAATTCTCAGTTTAGGAAGACAGTTGGGAAAGACATGATAAAATGCAACTTCATGAGCCCCGGAGGAAATTCTTGTGTTAGAAATTGCTCCAAAATTGCAGTAACACAGGATAAAAAAACAATAGAAAACAACTGAGTGTTAGATATAAAGTGAAATAGGAAATATAAACTGAATAAGTAGTAAATTCAAAACAACAGTGCCTCATAGAATGGCAATAGAGCTAACATAAGATACGTAAAAAGAGAGCTAAAATAGATTAAAATAGTAAAAAAGTAGTATTTGCAGTTATTTCCAGTATTACTGAAAAGTGATTTTAAAAAAGTCATCTTGCACATGAACGTAATGTTGCACATGATATCAAACTTAATATTGCAGCTGATGATTAGAATGAAAAAATGAAAAGTAATTTTGCACATCATAATGAACATTTGACATGACACATGCAAGACCTCAAAGCAGGGCGAGGGGAGGGAGCAGACTCTGTTTACATCGATGATGATTTGTTCTCAGACACAGTCAAAGTTAATGGACAATATTTCGTAGATCTTTTTGTGTGATGATAATAAATGTCCTTAATAAATGCCCTTAATTCCTTGATCAATTGATTACTTTCAGTGCAAACTACATGGTTGACTGATTAAAAAATGTGACTTTAAGTTACCAGTTTTATGAATGTGAAACGTAGATAATGTTTATTTTATAGACTAATCTTCAACATGGCATTGAGAGGCGCTGTGTGCCGTCTGTTGGTCAACCCTCGGAGATGTGCCATCATCTCAGCTTCCAGAGCACAGGCAACTGCAGCACCTGTCAGACAGGGTAAGTGCTCTGACACCATGCCAGCCAGTTTGGCATGGTGTTTAAACATTGTTTAAAGGAACAGTTCACCACCCACCACACATTCAGTGTAATTTGAAGATGTTGGGGCTGGGCAATATCTTAATATTATATCAACATTATGATAGGAGACTAGATATCTTCTTAGATTTTGGATATCATTATATCATGATATGCCTTTAAGTGTTGTTAAGAGTTGTTTTAAAGGCTGCATTACAGTAAAGTGATGTGATTTCATAAACGTACTGGGCAGACCTATTGTGTACTCATTGTGTTAATATTTTTGTAAATGCACCAGTAGTCAACCCTACAAAATTTTCATAATATTGAAAAATACACATATTGAGTTATTTGCTTACAAAAAAATATTGTGATATTGGATTTTCTCCAAATTGCTCTGCTCAAGCAAAGGTTTAGAGCATTAATGGAGACCAAGTGTAGCATTTAATTTGAAGTTATATTTGACACAGTGGAGGCTGTAATTTGAAAGAGTTTTAAAGTATGTAATTAGAAGTGCAACTAAATGCGCCTTAGACAGGAGTAAATGTGCTAGAAGTATACAAATTAATAGTAACTTTTTCAGGGAATGCAATGTTTTATCCTCATTTTACATTTTAAAAAGTTAATCACAAATTAAATCCCTACATACACAATAGTGATCAGTTTTCTGGTTTGAATTTTCCACAGATGCAGAGAAGACTGAGCAGAAGTCTAAAGCACGTAGGTGTTAAAAGCTCCTTATTTCTTAAATCTACATTAGAGATTATGTTTTGAATTGTTAAATACTCACTGGAACATATCGTAAGGGTTGTGAATTGTTCCTTTTTTGGCAGCCAAGGTCCAGTTCAACTGGCTTGATGCCTTGGACCTGGAGGGCCAGCTGACGGAGGACGAAATCATGATCAGAGATTCCTTCCGAACCTACTGCCAGGAGAAACTCATGCCTCGCATCATTTTGGCAAACAGAAATGAAGGTGAGTCACTCAGTCATTTCTTGATTTTTCCTTCAGCTGCTGCCTTCATATGCATTTTAGGTGTCTGTAGAATATTGATGCTAAATACAAATTCTTAATGTGAGCTACACTGTTACCACTTTTTTTTTTTTTACATACTCTTAGTTGAAATAAAGGAATTTAATTCTAACTTAACCTCATGTAACAGCGGGTTGTGGGTTTTGGGCGGCAGTAACTCAGTCCATAAGGACTAGGTTTGGGGACTGGAATGGAGCCAGTTCAAGTCCAGCTCAAACCTAAAAAAGTATGGAGTGGACTGGTAGTTAGAGAGGTGCCAGTTTGTCTCCTGAGCGCTGTCTTTGTTGCACCCAACTGCTCAGGACACCTGTCCCTGGGCAGCGTTCACCAAACCACCACATCTCCCACAAATTGCATGTTCCCACACAAGTCCACTTGTGTGTTAATAATTAACAGTGGAGTGAAAAAATGTCATTTCCCCCACGGGACATAATAATAAAGAGATGTTATTCTTCTCTTTTTTCAGTGTTTCACAGAGAAATTGTGTCAGAGATGGGAGAGATGGGTGTCCTGGGCCCAACCATTAAAGGTGAGTATGTCTGTTTGATTTGACATTCACACTTTTTACTACATGAAAATTGCTGAGGTAATCCCAGATACAGCATACACCCTTTTATACTTTGATGACCTTAAACACAAAGTAACACAGGTGTGTTTATTGTAGCATTTTATTTTGAAGTGTAACGTTTAACCATACTTCTGTTGTAGAATAACATAATTTCTTTCACTTAAATGATTGTCTGAAATGGACTTTGACCATGTGCACACTGGATCTGTGTGTTGTTTGTTTTTGAGAAATCTCTTAAATGCATTACAGGTTTAGTCCATTAAACTTAACTTCATTATTAGCTTTAATTCATTTAATACTTAATGTCCTGTTTTTAATAACTGACAGTATCTCTTTGTGCATTTGATATAAAGGTTATGGCTGTGCCGGGACGAGCTATGTGGCCTATGGTTTGATTGCCAGAGAAGTGGAGCGAGTGGACAGTGGCTATCGCTCAGTCATGAGTGTACAGTCGTCACTGGTCATGCATCCCATTAATGCCTATGGCACAGAGGAGCAGAAACAGAAGTACCTCCCCAGGCTGGGTAAGAAGCAACAGCAACAATATTTTATCTAAAACTATAGATGGGTGAAATGATTGGTTTGTCAGGTAATAATGTTGTAACCACAAAAAGCCAATGATGAGTGACTGAGGTCTTGGTTTATTGCCCTCTGTCACTCCCAGCTCGCGGAGAGATCCTGGGTTGCTTTGGCTTGACGGAGCCTAACCATGGCAGCGACCCCAGCAGCATGGAAACAAGAGCCAAATACAATCCATCCAGTCGCACCTACACTCTCACTGGCTCAAAGACCTGGTGAGTGGCCATTTAGGTTGTCAAAAGTATCGATACCTTAATACCTTTTCACCACTACATGTTTAAAACGATACAATCTCTGTTAACTATACAGTTAATAGTATCAATAGTACCAAAGCTATAAAAAAAGAAAAACTAGTTCAAGACCTCAATTAATTTCAGCATTTATTGTTGTTTCTGAAAATTGTCTTGCAGCATAACAAAACCAAAAAGTTTTTGGTGACTTTTTCTGTGGAAAAAAAGAAAAAAAAGAAAAAAATGTTAAAAAAAAAACATAATACTAAGAATACTAATTTGTTTTCCTATATATATATTTTATACACAGTATTTTATACCATGTGCTTTTTTTTATCCATTAACTCATTTCAGACTCTGATGACCTTTTTAGTAAAGTAAAAACAAATTAAAACCTTTGAGAAAGTCATGTCATGTTATAAATTAGGCTATTTGTTACACATTTTAGCAAGAGCATTAATATGTTTGTGGACTATTTGAAGGCAGCACAAAGTGGCACCACCAAAAAAAGAGAAAACATTGTGATGTGTCTTATGAGGAAGATTAACATTGAGAGTTCATTTTATTGGTTGTCCTTAATTAACTGAATAATGATGACATTAATTCTCTGTACAGTACATAACAGCCACCAAAGAGTGTTTTCTTCAGTGATCTTCTGGTTTTTAATGTTTTTCCCTTCATCTAATATATTGTTTTACATTTTTGTGTAATGTTTCTGTTTTTAAGATGTACATGTCAGTAGTTGTCCACATGGTGGAGCTCTTCACAGTTAAAGTACTGAATGAAACTCAAGTACACAAGCAGTGGACTTGTTTCATTTATTTATTTATTTTTCAATTTTGGACATTCATAGAAATAAATGTCTATTATGCCGTAGGTCCATAAAAATAATATTACAGAAATTAAAGAAATATTACAAAAATTATTCACAGCACTGAGTTAATGAAGGTAAATCAACTCAGGTTCATTTGTATAGCACCTTTCATTTACATATGCAGCTTCAGACATTCACACAAAGTGCTTCACATGGCAAAATTAAAACAACATGTACAGGAAACAAAAAAAAACTAAAAAAGAAGAAAAAAAACACCAAGGATAAAAATAATGTTAAACAAATGATGGAAGCATAGAAAACATTACTACATTATTCCCAATTAAAAATGAATCCAGATTAAAAAGATACGTCTTTAACTTTGCTTTTAAAAATGCAGAACAGATTACAGTACATTTTCTGTAGTTGGTAAATACGGGTCTAACCTCACATACACACTCCCTTTGCTTTCACCTTCAGGATCACAAATTCCCCAGTGGCAGATATCGCTGTGGTCTGGGCCAAATGTGACGATGGGAAGATCCGCGGTTTCATCTTGGAACGCGGCATGAAGGGCCTCTCGACGCCTAAGATTGAAGGAAAGTTCTCCCTGCGGGCCTCCGCCACTGGGATGATCCTCATGGATGAGGTGGAGGTTCCTGAGGAGAACCTGCTACCGAACGCTGTTGGCCTCGGCGTGAGTGAAGTGAAACAACGAAGTTTCCAGATGTAGTAATGTGTTTACTAGACTTAAATAACTGTACACCTTTTTCATGATATACTACTATGACTTACTAACTCTGAGTCAGTGTTTTACAATTTAAACAACACACAGCAGTAATTGCTCATCATTTTCCTTTTGCTGCCTCCAGGGTCCTTTTGGCTGCCTGAACAACGCTCGTTACGGGATTGCGTGGGGCGCTCTGGGTGCTGCAGAGTTTTGTTTCCATGCAGCTCGACAGTACACACTTGACAGGTCAGATGTTCAAATGGTCTGTCTAATGTCAGCTTTGGTGATACAAGTTGTGTTGTTTCTGTGTTCAGTACTAGCCTCAGAACTACATGAATTTTTGAAGAGTTAAGTAAGATTGATTATTTATTGATAAACACGAGGATACCAGTGTTATTTGTTCTATAACAGAAAACAGTTCGGCGTGCCGTTGGCAAGGAATCAGCTGATGCAGAAGAAAATGGCTGACATGTTGACAGAGATCACCATCGGCCTGCAGTCCTGTCTGCAGCTGGGAAGACTCATCGATGAGAAAAGGTAAAGACGACTTTATTCTCTAATTGAAGTGTATCAGATGAGGTGTGACGTGGTGTTGGCACTAATGTTTCTCTCCATCGAACCACACTGTCGGTTTCTCCTCTTCCTGTCAGGATGAAAAGGAAAAAGTATTATCCCTTTGTGTTCTCAGCAGTGTTGTGGAACTGTTTAAGATTTCAAAATTCCCTTTCTAGAAGTTGTTAAGCTATTTCAGTCTGCACTACTGGCCATGTCAGCACTCATATGTTGTCATTTTGTAACGGTGCTTTAAAACGTAAATGCTCTCCGTCCACACAAACATTTTAGCACCATTTAAGAAATAATCTGTGTCCATATTTACACACCTGGAAACATATATCTTATTGCCACTCATGTACACAGGGTGTGCACATGCCCAAATAGGGTTGTTTAGTTGCAGAAAGTGCAAATAAAGAACAGCAATGACAAAAACAACAACAATGAGGTGGAACTGGAAAGAGGTCAGCAACATCTGCAATTTCCAATCCTTGTGGAGTTAATTAAGGCTGATGTTTGTTTTCTTCTAGAAAGGTGTCACGTGATAGTGATGTGACAAATCAGGGAAGGACATGACATGACTGATTAGACTCAATAAGGATTGTTTCTACCTGTCCAGACTAAAATGGGGTCAGCAGTGTTTCCAAAAGTTGTAGGGGTTTTAGGGGTTCTAAATCACTGGAGTAGTGTGGACGCTAGAAGTAAACATAGCAAAGGTTCTGCGCTTTAAAAGGAAAACGTATTGGTGTGGATTCAGCTTTAGACTGATGCAAAACAAATGTGGTGTGTTTCCTAACAGAGCAGCGCCGGAGATGATATCCATGCTGAAGAGGAACAGCTGTGGTAAAGCCCTCGACATTGCCAGGCAGGCCAGAGACATGCTGGGAGGAAACGGCATCGCGGATGAGTACCACATCATCCGCCACGTCATGAACCTGGAGGCTGTCAACACATATGAAGGTGAGGCGGAGGAGTAGTTTAAGTAGTTTAAAATTGACTTTAGTTCCACATGAGACATTCATGTGCACACAGTAGATTTAAAGATACTAGTGTGTTTGACTGACTACAAATCTATTACATTTATTTTAATGTTTCATGCTACTTTTTCTGAGAGAGTATATTAATCCAATAATCACCTGTGTTCCTTTTACACCTGAGTTGCACCTGTTGATCTTATTTAATATTGTTGGTCTCCTCCTCCAGGTACTCATGATATCCACGCCCTGATCCTGGGCAGAGCCATCACAGGGCTGCAGTCCTTCACTGTGGACAAATAGACTCCTCCTCTCACTGCTGCTGCTCCCAACCAGCTGGAGCCTGCTGTTAAAAATGTATCTTGCATGTCGGCTGTGCGGCAGCCTTCGGATTATTTTGATGAATTCTCATCTGTATATTTCTTTTGTTTTCTCTCAGGATTGTAGAATATATATTTGAGTGCTTTATTTCGAGTGAAAGAAGAAGAAGTCATGTTTTAAGTCTGTTGCTGAACCTGTGGTGTTGTGAAGTGTAATTAATTCAGAAGTTAATTTTTTTTTTTAACTGAAAAAAGGGCTATTTTTCTACTCCCAATCACAATACCAGAGGACGGATTTCAGCTCCCTATTTCCCAGTTGTATTGACAAAGTCAAATTCATTGTATGGACTGTCATGGACACTAATGTAGAAGTATTAACAGTTCTTAATGAGACATGCTGCTGGTTACTGATGTATGCGACGTTAATACAGCAGTTAACAAAATCAACAAAGCATAAGTAAACACATTTTGTTTGGAATTGCCTGTGAAGCTTCTATGTTTTTAATTTGATCCAATTATGCCGACGTTGTCTCTGTAAAGTTGGTGTAAGACGTTATCTTACATTGATGATTAGTTCACTTCACTATTGTTAGGTACACCAAGGTGATTATCTCTGGCACTTTATTGGCTCAGTCACTAACATGTCATAACTTTGCATGGTTTACCAGAGGTCAAGGATGTTGATCAGAGATTTAATAATAAAAATTATTTAAGTATTCCAAATGTCTACGGGGGAATGAATTGCAAATTTAAGGCAAACCACACTCTTCTGTTACTTCATTCTTTTTACAACATGGTGAAAATGTTTTAGTCTTAATGGGAGAAGATAAACATGAGGCTTTTCATATTTATTCTGACAACATAAAGTCAGAAATACTAGTTGTGAGGGAAAATATGCAGCCAGCCCACAGAGCAACTCCAGCTGCCATTGAAGTCTCAATTTTTGTAAGAGGTCACAGGCCAAAAAGGTTGGGAACCACCTGTATGCATCGTTTTTATGCACACCCCAATGCCAAAAAAGTTGAGATGCCATGTGAAATGTAAAATAAAACCAGATGCAATGATTTGCAAATCATTTTCAACCTATAATCAATTTGAATACAGTGCAAAGATGATATTCAGTGTTCACACTGATTTACTTTATTGTTTTATGTAAATATACACTCATTCTGAATTTGATGTCGAGAGCATGTTTCAAAAAAGTTGGGACAGGAACATGTTTACCGCTGTGAAGTTTTAAAAGTTTTTGCTTGATATACGACTTCAGTGGTTCAACAGTCCAGGGTCTCCATTGTCCTATTTTTATAATGAGCCACACATCATCAATAGGAGATGGGTCTGGACTGCAGGCAGGCCAGTCAGGTACTGGAACTGTTTTACTACGTAAGCTGTTGTAACATCTGCAAAATATGTCTTTCTGAAACAAGCAGGGATGTCTCTGAAAAAGACGTCTGGATGGCAGCATATGTTGCTCTAAAACCTGTGTGGACCTTTCAGCATTAATGGGATCTTCACAGAGGTGCAGGTTACCCATGTTGCCGTGGGCACTAACACACCCCCATACCATCACAGATGCTGGCTTTTGAAGTTAGTGCTGGTAACAATTTTTTGACAGTCTGCATCTCTTCTCCTTCATCAAAATGCATTTATTTATCAGTTGTGTTTGTTTACTGACTAATAAACGCACATTTCTAGTTTTTTGTCTTAATGCAACAAAAAGCCACAGCAGATCTAATTAGATTTGACATCCACACACTCTGCTCTTACATGCTCTCGCCATCTCTACCTCACTTCATGTCCTGGATAATTAATGAGAAGTGAACCCCACAAAATGTTCTCAGTGCTGAGCAGATAATCTCTGTTTTGTTTTGTTTTGTTTTTTTTGTTTTTCTCTCTCTTTTTAAATCCATCAGGGCTTGAGGGATGTGGGGGTGGGCAGCACTGCTGGACAGATAAAGACCTCCATCCTCTCCAGCTTCATTGCATGTCTGCCACTGCCACTTCGAATTGGAGGGAATTAAAGAACCAGCAAATCCCTGTCCGTACACGGTGCCCAGCCATGTTCTACATGGCGCTTACATAAGGAAATTGCTTTTCCATTATTTATTTTTTTTCTTTTTGACCAATGGCCTTTCATCTTTTGGGCATGTGTAGATGTGACTCACTGTGACTAATTGTACCTCGAATGGACTGTGTGTTCTGTGTCCTCTCTGTTGGGGATGATGGAGGTTGGCATGACGGCTCCTTTGTGATCTCAACATGTCCCCTGATGTCTCTCTCACTCCCTCATCCAGACATTAGCAGGGGCGATGGCAGTTTAATACTCAGATAATTAGGAGGCTTTTCATCTATAATAATGATCTGGATTATAACATCAGTGAGTTAGAAGCTCTGTCAAAATGAGTCACTGTCATGATTGGACTTTACACTCTCAACTGACAATCTTTGAGAGCATTTAACAGGGACAAATATGCTAATCGTCTGAGTTCACCAAAATACAAGATTATCATTTGAGTTGAGATTTGTGGGTATGAATCGTACAACCACTGTGCGACAGGTTACAGCACATCTTCACTTCAAATTGAGGGCTTAAAGAATGCTGATCATTTGATCATAACTTTCTGGTTTTCTGTGATACTGCAACAAAAACAAACCATTTCGGGGGGACCCAGCAGCTCACCTGGTAGAGCATGTGGCCCATGTACTAAGGCTGAGTCCTTACGTTCGACCCTTTGCTGCATGTCATTTCCTCTCTCCCTCTGCTCCCTTCACTGTCTTAGCATCAGCTGTCCAATCAAAAGGCGAAAGAAGACCTCAACTGGAAGAAAGAATATTATGATGTATCCCTGTTGTAATCATCAACATTTTGACATGTACTTGTATGTACTTAAATCATTAATGCCTCTGACCATGGCTGTCACGTGTGGAGCCGTAAAGAAGTTTTTTCAAGGTTTTTCAAAACTTTTGGTCCTTCAGCATACAGTCATGAGTGTGGACAAACAATATGGGTCCAGTAGTATTTAAAATTAGGTCCGGACAAACTTCAGGTTCATTCGTCATGCGCAAACATTGAAGCACTCACATGATCCCCTCCATTGTAAGAGAGATGTCTGTAAAACCATCAACCATCAACTGCAAACAATGTGACCTCTTTTTGTAGTATAAATTTGAATCCAAGTTTTTTATATTTGCCTAATTTGCCCCATGTTTCTACAGTAGCCCAGAAGAGACAAACCAAACACTGGCTCTAAATACAGCCTTTCATGTTTTTCACGTTTTCAGGTTCTCCCACTTGTTTGGAAATGAAAGAGTGAGATGAGATGTTTGCAATCTGCAAACTCATGTTGTTGGCCTCGTGGGTGTCAGCAGCAGGTGTGGTCATAAGCCCTGCTGCCCTTTTCTGTATGTATAAACAAAGAGGCAGAAAACTTTAGCTTGTGTTCAGCTGAACTGCAGGATTTATTCTGTGGGGTTTTAAATTCCCCCCAAGATCTATGTACAAATTTTAACCAAATTTAACTTCTTCTTCTTCTCATTATTATTATTATTATTATTACATTTTAGCAATGAAGAGTGCCATAGTCCCATAATGAACTCTAATATCGTCCCAATGACTTTTAACATCTCTTTAATGACATTTTAAATTTCTGTACATAGACTGACTTTTTTTTGACAGTTTTTAACCCTTCACACTCTCCATATTTATGTCTTGTATACACACATTTCACTCCTTTACATTCAGCACCAGATACCACTAAATCTTTTTATTTTATTTATTTATTTTTTTTAACTTTTTAATACCTTTAAGACCTGTGTGATCGATTGTTACACCTGATAATCTGGTCCAAACTAGTTTGTTGTGCGGTTATACTGTACTGTACTGTGAAGCAGTGTGTTCATGACCTGTTATAACGCTGCACTCCTCACATCAAGGAAACTCTCAACAACTTGGATCAGCGCAAATAGCTCTTGATTGATTTTCTACGAGACGACTTCTCGGTAACTTGAAGGCATTATGCTCGACGGCAGCAGCCTGTAAGCCTGTGTGTGTGTGTGTGTGTGTGTGTCTTAGAGACATGTGGACACAGCTGAGTGGTCCAAGTGGGCGGACCTGACAGTTTACAACAGAGGGAGCGCTTCATTTCAGCACCAAGGACAGAGAGACCAGGAGACACCGCACATTAAAGACCCGGACATCAGTCCTGCAAACTGCTCAACAAGAAGACATGTCCTCTCAAACATTTGGATGGATTTAGAGCTTCAAAATAAGGTTTCCACTGTTTGGGGTGAAATTCAAAGTGTTAAATACTCTATTCAAATCCGTTTTCTTCTTACACTTGTCTTCTTTTCTTTGCAGACTTGGAGAATCGATCCACCTGCTCATGACTCATGTGAGGAATATCAGTCTCATGTCTGGAGGACGGTCCGGTTTTGAGTGAAGAGGGGGAAGAAGAGCAAAAAGGGAGTCTGATTCTCAGTCGGAATACCGAGTTCTCCTAATCATGAATATCTATAATTTCTCCGGCATTAACTCCACCGATGAAGCACAAGCTTACCCGTACTCAATGACAATAGACGACCCTCTGTACAAGCAGTACAAGCCCCCAGTGAAGGACCTCATCGCTTTGCCAAAGGCGGTGGTGTATCTGCTCATGGCTGCGCTGGTGGTTGTTGGAGTTGCCTATGCCATTGTTGGACATCTCATCAAGGATCTGGCCATTGACATAGCAGGTATTTCCATCTGAATTATAATACATAACATAATTACAGATATTTTAGCCAACAAAACTATTTAATATACAGACTTAGAATGAAATGTATGGATTATGATTCCAGTTTCTCACGCAAAACTGCACAATAATAACGCAAGGGCATCATGAAGTATCCCTTCATCAACACCACCAGTTATGTCCCAAATGTGTCAGTATTTAGGTCGGAAGAGTTTGTATTCATACTACTAGTAGCCAAGGATGTGACTAAAACAAAAATGCGATAATGAGAGTGATAATAATGCCACGCTATGACTTTCACAATACGATATTTATCACAATATTAAAAAACAAAGACAAATGAGAACTTGAAAAAGTGCATTTTATTAAATAATCTGATGTGCAGCCTTCTGCATTTTTATTTGTATAAAATTACTTTCTTACTTTATTTCACCATTTATCCAATAATTAATTACATTTACATTTGCTTATTTATTACTTTTGGCTAATTAACATTACTTTACCCATTTAATTTGAGCTATTTCACCTTTTCATGAAATACTAAAGGATAACAATTTATGGCAAACGGTTTGTTTAAGCTAACTATATGAATAACTGATCCATAAATGGTATATTTCAATAACTATTTCAACCGTTTCAACCAGTAACTGTTTATTGTAACTGTAAATATTTAGCTAGCATTTTCCCCCAATTAATGTTAATTTTAACTAAGCTAACATTATTTTACCATTTATGCATATATGCTTTTAGCTTTTAACTTTTTCAGAGGAGCCGTTTTGACATGAAGCACAGGTGTTACCAGTTATATTAATTAAGGCACCATTCCATTCAGGTTGAACAGCTGGTTCACTGGAGAGGAAAACCATCATCTCTCCTTGACCTTAACCAAGTGTTTTCTGTCCCTGACCTCAGCCACATTTTAATTATAGGGTGGTCCCATTGTAAAACAATTTTTGTACGTTCACAATTAAGAAACAGCGTGTCAAATCTTATGAGAGTGTTTCACAAATCAAGGGTTCCCTTCTAGACAACAGCCACTTAATTACAAAGACCTTAATTAGTATCGTTTGTGTTTAACATCCCTCCTTTCATCTCAGTGAACAAGGTTTATTATTTGAACTATTCATTACTTTAGCTAACTATTTCATCTAACACTATTCATTTTGCTTACTTTTTCAACTTACTTTAATTTAGGCTATTTTACCATTTATTCAATTAACTATTTGAACTGATAATTTATTACTTGTCGCTATCTATTTCAACAATTCGCAGTTATTCATTACTTGAAGCCAACTATTTCAACCACTTAATTTGAGCTATTTGAACATGTATTCGGTACATTTCTTATTCTTCTCTTTAATTAGTCAAGCTATTTCACAGTCTTTACATATACTGCACCAGCAGAAGTAAGCTACTTTTGTGGTATTCAATTTTTAAACTCTGCCTCCCTTGTTAAGATTGTGTTTTGGGTCCGACCGGCGATGAGGACAACAACAAGGACAACAACCTTCAGCACATGGCCTCCAACCATCCTCCTCCACTGCATCCGTTTGCCCACAATGCCTTCCACGTGTGGGACCAGGACGACGTGGTTATCCCTCTGCCCCATGAGGAAAGCCCCCAGACCAGCCCGCTGCTGCTGGCCGCCATCCCGTACATCCCGTCTTTCTTCCCACACTTACACAGCCCAGCAAGTCACAGCTCGATGACTTTCTCAGCCAGCCCGGGGCCAACCAGAGATGTCAAGGACATCCCGAGGGAGATATGATCATGGACAAAGAACGTGATCATGAACAGCCTTGACAAAGAGCAACCAAGTGTTTGAACTCCAGCACACATAAAAACATGCAGACACGACTCTGATGTGTGTTTTGTGGCAAGTAAGACACTGTTGTCATGTGCAATGTGTAGAAACCCCAATGACTCCACTGTGCCGTCTTGTAAATGTTAAATTGTGTCTCAAAATTATGCAACATGACTCAAGACTGTTGTCTCTCTCACACATCATATAGACAGAAAAGTCAAAGCAAACACCGTGAGAAGAGGTTGCCCAAGGACCAAAGGGATTACCAGAGAAGATCACTGGATATTGTCTCTGTGTGCCTGAGCTTCAGAGAGAAGCTGTTTGACATGCTAGATTAAGTTTAGTAAACACTTCATGTTGGTTAACGCTGTCATGAGTACACTCTTAGAAATAAGGTTTCCAAAAGGGTTCTTCCCAGAACCATTTATCTCTGTAGAACCACTTTTTTTTTAAAAACATAAAGGTTTGTCAGTGGTTCTTTGTAAATCTGCAAGTTCCAATCAGAACCCTTTTTGGAAGAAAGAGTTCTTCAAAGATCATTTTCTGAAAGGTGTTAAAAGATGTTTTTTAAATATAAATAATGGAAATTGTAACAGATTGTTAACATGATGGACGGCCACAATATACGATCTATGAAATTCAATCATTTTTAGAATACGATATGGTTCTTCATAGGACCCTCAGAAGATGAAGTGAAACCCTTATAAAAATCAGTCACCCCGGGAATGTTGAGATCGCAGCTCTGTGAAATCTGCACAACCTTGAAATTTTGTCCAATCACCCAAAATCTTTCACAAATTTGACCAAGTATTTTTCCACCAACACATGTTCATCTCAATGAACCAACTCAAGTTTGTCACTGTTATTGACATTTATTAATACTGTATGCATTTTTATATCTTCTAAATTTACACTTGCTGTTTCTGTGTTTGAGCTCTTGACATATTTTGCTGCTTTGTGGAACCAAAAAAGGTTTCCCTATGGGGACGAGCCAAAGAACCCAGTATGGTTCTAGTTGGCACTTTTATTTCTAAAGAGTGGTACCTACTGTAGTTTTTCTTTGTGGATGAAATAAAGATTTTTTTCATCAAAGCTGAGCGAGTGGCTCTGAATATAAGCGTGGAGCTCTCAGTATACAGTGTGTCTTATGTGTGGAACTTTTATGTGTTCCTTATACTCTGCTAAGAGGCACAGGAGATCAGACTTTTGGCGGAGGTTACGACTGCACATTGTCTGTACTACTCGCATCGACAAAGCTGTTTCCAGCCTGTAAACTTACCAGCTGGCTGCCTCACACACACCAGTAAAACGTTATTTCAAGACACCGAGGGATTAGCTTAAGAGGGAGACTTAACGGAGTTCCTGCAATTCGACATGTACACAACACTACTTAATCCTACTGCTTTTATGGCAGGTGACGTACAGTCTGGTATGCAGAGCCCATCAGCGCAGCTTATAGCACAAAAGTGTACCGTGTGGCATGCTGGGAAAATGAGCTAATTTCCCATTTAAAACCAGCTCACAGCAGCTTCTATTCTTAGACACCAACCGGGGTGAAGATCGTATGAAATCACTTATTCTGCTGCTTTGTTTGGACTGTTTTACTCAGTTCAGGACTCAATTAAATTCAATTTTTAAAGCTGCAGACTGAACCAAGAAACTCATTTGTATTTACAATTCCCGTTCAGTTAATGGCATGTGGTGCATCGAGAGCTTAGTAAGTTAATTTGAGCTCTGAACTTTCTTTGAACTTGAGTCTGGACCAGTGAAATGAAGAAATCAGGGTCACAGGGTGCTTATACAAGTTGAACTGTATTCAATATGTGATTTAAGAATTTCAAGATTTGCAGATATAAGCATCACTGCAAGTGACAGCTACAAAAGTAATTACATGGGATGAAGGATTACATGATGCAGATAAAAATGTATTTCAACATATTTCCAGTCCAAAATCTGTTCACACATTCTTAGTAATGTCTATGAAGAAGCTTTTGTATGTTAACGCAGTCCCAAATATTGAAGTTAGGAATGAAACAATGTGTGTTATACATATGGGCATATACCCACAACCACTGTCCAGCAACACACAGTGGGCAGACACAGACACAGGGTTAACTTTAATACTACATCCTTGGAATTACAACCAGCCAAACTGTTCAAGCACATCCAAACACCACAAGCCTACTGGATATATAAATACCGAAGGCAATTCTTATTTATTTTGGCAGACAACAATTTAGCAACATGTGTAAAACATGTCTAAAATGTTGTTGAAATATTTTCACAAGCTCAGTTCATCAAAGTTGCTGTCTGAGCTTGAAGGAAGTCACCGTGTGTCTGCTGCAGTAGATGGAAACAGATAAAGTTAGAAACAGATCAATAAAATGTTCCTCAACCAGCAGCTACAAACCTGAATTTAAATTCCTACATTATTGACATTTTGGCCTTCATTTCTGCCAATGATTTTCAGTTGCAACAGACCTTTTTCACTGCAGACATTTTGACGCTCGGGTGTAATTTATAACATTAATAGGGCTGTAAAACAAAAAGTGGTGCTTTCTGGTGCATTTACAAACAGCTTGGATAAATCCTACGCATTATACCTTTAAGAAAGCCAGATGAAGCCATTTCTTGTTTATGACAACAAACACTTTTTATTGTACCATTGTTACATTCCAAAAGTAATATTTTTTCCTGTACATGATGTAAAAAACTGCTCTTAGTGTGTAACAAGCTCAAGACTTCCATTGATGTTTTGCATGGAAGCACAGTATCAAGTTCATACAATGGCTGCTCCTGTGTAGTAACAGTTTATTGTGATCTGTTGCCTTGACGATGGAGAAAATCAAACCCTCTTTCTGCTACAGTTGCTTTCAGACCAACTGGTTTTACTGGCCAAGCTTGAACTGGCAAGATTAAGTAGAGAGTGGAGCGCTTTCTCAAAGGAGACGTAGAAATTGTTGGTATAGGTAAGTAGGGTCCATCCAAAATAATAATGATGAAGGCTGGGTGAACCTCAGGACTCGAGTCGACAGATGGGACTGTCGTAGACCATCTGGAGGTTCACCTTGTGTCCCACCAGCTCTCTGATGTTGTTGATGCCGTATTTAATCATGGTGGGTCTGTGGGTGAGATGAGAGGGCTGGGTGAGTGACAATTCTTGTTACACAAAACGCAGCCACGACAGAGTACAAAGTATTTGTGTTGTGTGTAATTCCAGGTCTGATGGGTCAGGGACAAACAACAGAGGGTTGGGTGAAAGAGGGAGGATTACTCATCGTGGATTATGGAGCCTTTTCCCAGCCTGCTCGCTCCATGGTTATTAGCCACGATGGTTGTCCCCAGTTAAACCTCACTTTTAACTACATTTAAACCCAAAGTAGCAGTTTGATCAACAAATGAGCCAAAAGACCAAAGTTTAAAAAAACCACTTAAACCCCCAAAACAAGGAGTTTGGGGTTCAAGTAAAACTCATAGACCGGGTTTGAAAAGTGAAGCCAATGCAGAAGTGCTTTAATTGTATGTATTCTTTCTTTAAAATTATGTTTTAATGGCTTTTTAGCCTTTATTATCAGGCCAACATTAAACAGACAGAAGATTGGGGAGAGAGTAGAAGGGAAGAGACGCAGTAAAATGACTAATTCTCAATTGATTTATTACAACTTTATGGTCTCTATCACTAGTTTTAAGTCTTCTTCAGTTCAGTGTGATGTTCATTGTGAAAAATGATGGTCCCATTTAGAGTAATATAGACTATTAAGCAGGGTATGCTTTAAGGCAGGTCAGGTCATTCTCAGTCCAGTCAACACAGAGGGATCATAAAAACTCAGAACAAACCATCAAACTAGGCAGTGCTGATCAATTATGGATCAAGATTCTGTTACTACATTACCTATTTCTTGCTTAAATTGTTTTCAGAAACATACAAACCCCAATTCCAAAAAAGTTAGGACGCTGTGTAAAGCTTAACAATCATCAGGGGTAACTGTCACATTTGTGAAGGTCTCAGATTTTACAGAACTTATCAGCTTCTTTGGAATTGGAATTTTCTCTTTTACTGTACTCTTTAGGTGTAATACAAAAAATGTCAATTGTGATTTAAAACATGTATAAACCAGACAATAAACCTCAATATGTGAAATGTGGGTCAAACTTGAGCTCAGTGGCTACACAGCTACAGGACTGATGACGTCTATAGACGGACTGAATCTCTCTCAAAATCACAAATGGTAGATCTGAGAGATTATCGACAAGATAAAGTTTTCATTTTCTAAAGCTGACATGGCAGTAAAAAAATGCAGGTCACTTCTGATCTTTCAGAATCACTGGTGCCAGTTTGTATTTTCTTTGTACACAAACAAAAATTCATATTGTGTTTCTGCAGCTTCACGTGCCTGTCTGTGTGTGTGTGTGTGTGTGTGTGTGTGTGTGTGTGTGTGTGTGTGTGTGTGTGTTCACCTTTCCAGCGACAGCCCCCAAGCAATAACTGACACGTCCTCAGGCAGACCCATGGGCAGCAGCATCTCTGGTCTGAAGACCCCCGAGTTTCCCACTTCCACCCATTTTTTAAGTCCTGTGTGTGCAAAAAGAGAAATGACACACAATTGGTACAACAAACCAAAACCACAAAACAGAACCGTTCTACAAAAGGCAGGGAGCAGTAACTAGGTGGCATAACCTCACCAAACCACATGAATTCAACCAGAGTCAAAAGCTAAGATGGAACTTATGATTTGTGGAGCTGGTTATCATTAGAGGGAATTAACAAGATGTCATTCATTTTTCCTTGAAAGGAAATAAGTAAATTTAATTTTGGCTTTAGCTAAAGGTAACTGTGGTTCTCTCAAAGCAAGCTTTCACTTGATATAGATTTTAGAACATCAGATTTAGGTTTTAACTCATGTTGCCTTTTGTCTTTGTGCGGCAGAGAAAAGATATTTTATTTGTTTCTTAGGCATACCAACCCCCTGTTTATTGTATTAATTTTCTAGCACCTAGCAAAAAACAAAGAAAAGCCATGAGATGATTGAAACTAGCATACACTGACAAAAAAAAAATGTAGTCAGTTAAATAACAGAGCGTCAGTGGTAGTAAATTATCTAGAGCGGTTGAACTGTACCTTCATGGTAGCTGAACACTTCCATGCTGGGCTCTGTGTAGGGGTTGTAGGCAGGCTTGAAGCGGAGTTTGGTAATTCCTGGAAAAGAAACAGCAAAGGCTGGATTTATGTGGCTTGATAAACACATCTAACGGCAACAACAACAACAATCAGAACAACTTGTGTAAAAACACCGCAGAAAATGTTATTTGCAGGTATATGGTAGCTGCCTGCTTTGCACAAATGCAGTGTTTAAGACTTAAGAATTCACAGCTACCCCTCAGAGCGTTTGAACTTTAGCCACATTATGAAGGCCATAAACCTGCTGACCTAGTTTAGTGAAGAACTGGTGCAGGATGCCCATGAGATCTCCCAGTGTGAGTCCGTAGTCGGCCACCACGCCCTCTATCTGGTGGAACTCGGCCAGGTGGGTGGCATCTAAGGTCTCGTTCCTGAACACCCGGTCAATGGAGAAATACTTGACGGGGGTGAACTTCTCCTGGTGGATGGTTTGACATGTGGGTGACGAGACAGAGAGGAAGAAGAGCTTCATGGTCAGCGACAGTACAGGTGTAGCACATACACTGTATGGTCAAAAGTATATAGACACCTCAACTAGAGAGGTGAGAAACAGTGATCACATTCTCCACCATTTTCTGACAGTTTGCATGTCTATAGGTCCTGCACAAACAGGTCCTGCTGGTTTTATCACAAAAATGAGCTGAAACCTTCAAATACTATGACATAAAAAAAAAACTGAATATGTGTGTGTGAAACTCACCTGTTGTGCAAGTTTATACAACATGCGTGCGCTGACTGCTGTAGTGTGAGTGCGGAGGATGTTTTTCTGAGCCTCCTCTATCTTCCAGTCGTACTTGTACCTGACAGACAGCAAGATATCAGAGCACGTTGTCACAAGCTTCGTTTAAAGTTCATTAATGTTACCTGTGATCTGAATGTGTGATTATGTCTCACCCCTGTGAACCAAAGCCTCCCTCTGAGTGGACCTTCTTCACCCTCTCCAGGTAGTCCTGCGGGAACTCGTGAGCGAGCGCTGGGTCTGGACAATGACATTTGGAATTAACGAACATCAGAAATGACTAAGAGCGACAGCACTGAGACAGAGAAATGTATGACACGCACCAGACAGGAAGAAGGTGTCGTGCTGGTCTCTGGCCGGGTGCTGCTGGGGCTGGAACAGGGAGTCAAAGTTCCAGAAAGAGCTCTCTATGAAGTTGTTGGTCGGCATCTCTGTGAAGCTACAGAAAGCAGAGAGTCGATTTTATGTGCTTTTTATATGTGGGAAACGGCTTCTTTCACTGTGATGTTTACAGCAACTCACCCCATCTCCAGGAAGATCTGCCTGAACTGTGTTCGCACCTTCAACAGCGGGTGCAGGTGGCCACAGTCGGGGGCAACGCCCAGGGCCTCAAAGTTGTAGGGCTTGAATTTCTTCTCTTTCCAGCTGCCACTGAAACACAACACATACAGGCCTCAAAAGGAGCAGTCAAGAGGAGTCTGAAGACTGCAGCTTTCACTTATGCTGTACCAATTAACAACAGCATCCTGACTTCTTCATTAGTCAGCAGGTTTTCCACAGTCAGGTAACAAAGACATAGTATTTCTGCCAATTCATTTAATTCATCTGCAGCTTAGATAATCGAGAACATCAAATCTGTCATGAACAGTTTCACTGCAGAGAAGTAAAGCTGCATCAATTTGAATTTTGGGCATAGAAAGAAAAGAACATCTGGATGCTGCTTTTAGCTAAATCCTCTCTACGATACGATTACATGCAAACCTGAGACCAGGCATCATTTTAATGCCTTATCCTCATGAAAACTGTATAAGCTGTATTATGAGCATGCCCGTTATTTATTTATTTATTTATCCTTATTTTTTATTTCAAAGGATCTCACAGAAACAGCGAGTAATACAGGGTGCCTAAAAGTTTCATTAACATACATTATGCGAGTTTTGAAGGAAAGAAAGTAAGATAAAGAAGGAAAATCAGTTTTGTCAATGAAATATATGATAAATTAGCAGTTAGTTTGCATGACTTCTGATCAGAAAAGCAAAATAAAGATGTACAACTGGTTATTAGATAACAGTATTTCAGCAGTTTGAATCGTTTTGTTCTGCCCTGCCTTTAGGACAAAGTCCTCGTCTTTGGACTCATCCCCTTTTATGGACAGACGTCTCTCTGTGTCCCCTGTCTGAGGTCCTGCACCCCGTCACTGACAGACAGAGGAGGGCAGATGGGACACATTTTACAGTCTTATTAAGCAGAATTCATAAAACATACTTTAAATGAGACTGAAAGGGCTGCAACTGTACTCACTTGGCAATCATCTCAGGAGTGAGCTCCGTCTCCTGTTTAGTGATGGTGGTGCTGAAGGAACTGCCCTTAGAGATCCAGTATGACTTCACCGTCCTAAACACAGAAAATAACATGGGAGGACAGGAAAAGACATGATGAGTGGCTTAGTGTTAAATGTGATCCTCTTCATATACCTGACTTTTACATTACAAAGTAAAGGACTAGAAAGATTTTTCTAACTTGTTGTTGATTCAGCTGTACAGTAGTTTTTGGTGGTGCTGTATTTAAATGAATGACAGTGTTTCTAATATCTTTTAACATGAACATAAAAGACATTGAAGAAACACGTGACATGTTTGATGACTTAATAAACCTCACTACAGCTCAGTTAGTGTTTTATGCTCGGTGGTGAATATTTCCTCATAATATCTTCCCTCAGGAGAAAGATGCTCAGTTAGATCAGCTTAGTACTTCCGATATCTCGCTTCCAGTTTATGTAAGATTGCTCTCTGAGTAAGAGGATTTGATCATAACCTTGGTAACAATCCAGAGGATATTTCAGTGAGTTATCCAAAATGTCCTCGTCCATGTGCATTCTAATTTAAAGGTTATTCATTAGTTTTGCATCAACATACTGACCAACCGTGCCCGTGACATTTTATCCAACAGATTCATACAGATTTATCCAGCAGTTTATCTGCAAGGTGCCATTCATTTATGCAGATTGCAGGATATCTAAACGACAGACAAGTTCAGGACAATCTGTGGTAGCTAAGAAAGAAAACTCACAGAGAAGGACTCGGTAGTCAGGAGAGGATGTGAAATTTTGAGAAACTATCGATCTGTATGAGCTGGCTCCTTCGTCTTGGAATGACACAACATAGTGAAATACTTCTTATGTATAACCCCACACGATTACGACAACAACAGACTGTTTCAAACCTGTTGATCCCCGTACTGTAAATGTAATAATAGAACCTTCATTTACCCACTCCTGGAGCTTTTTGAGGTCTCAGCAGCATGTCACATGTAGCTACAGCCCTCAGTTTAATCTGCTAGCTATTTTAATTTAAGTATTTGAGTCAAATATAAGACTGTGTTACAAAATGGAAGGTCATTCACAAAGTATCTGCCACCATGCAAACTGGTAAAGAGCTACATAACGACTGCTGGCAACAGGAACAGGATGCATCAAAACAATTACAATTTGTTCCCAGCAGACTATTCAATGAAACTGTTGTTAGATAGAGACCATTAATAAAAATATAATTCCAACCTCATGCTGCCTTGTGACCACAACAAAGCTCCTACTGCCACCTACTGGTGGACAAAGGTACACAATCAACATTGACTGTGTTTAAAAAGTGTTTGGGGACTTACACTTCAGAGAGCAGTTTTCTCTTCTTCAGCTCGTTCTTTTCTTTCTCGTCCAGCTGAGTTGTGTCGCCCTGCTTAACAAGAAGCAGCTTCTCTCTGACCTGGTCTTCGATGCTCTCCACCTGAGGATCAACACGTAACCACACGTACGCACCTCGTTTAGAACAGGACTTCAGATCACACAGAGCCATAATAACAGGTTGATGTAAACTTGACACATACGGTCCTGAATATCCTCGGGCCGCCCTCGTGTGCCTTGTCCACTCTGATCCACTTGTTGGACATGGCTTTGCTGAAGCCGATCTTCCCAAAGGACAGTTTCTGCACAGGGGCAAACACAGAGGGAGCAGCAATGTCACTGAATATAATAAATAATATCATACAAGATAGAAAAAACGTAGAAATACAACAGTCTCTGCTGTCCACTCTGTGTTTATATCACTAAAAAAGCATTGAAGAGAAAATGCAACACAACATATTAAATAAATTCATGCATAAAAGTCAGAACTGATGCACAGATTGTCCATGCTTTACTTAGGTCAATACCTTGTACTGTAAAACAAAAAGAGTAGGATTAATTTTCAGAAGGTCTGTGAATGTTCCCCACTTCTTTTCTTATATTTTTCCTTTATTGTAGATGTTAAGTATTCAATTGATGAACTTGAAAGACCTTTTAACCACTGGCTAAGAGGTTTTAGTCTGTTCTATATTGCATTCGTATGTTTGGTGTATAGATAACAAAAATATCATTTTATTATATTCATTAAAGGTACTGCATGCATCATTTTTCAGTCTGATAAGTTAACTGAAGTAGAAGAACATGTGTAAAAACAGTCAGTGGATGTTGTTTTCTGTTTAATTGTTACCCAACAATGCATTTTCCAAATGTACATGTTCACTGGGCAAAATAAGAAAACTGATGATGAGAGTTTTTTTCTTTGTTCTCTACAAATTCATCATAATTCATTGGGATGACAGCTCTTACCACGGGCAATTAAATTTAAAGAGTTGATTAAATGTAATTTGGTGCTTCGTCACATGCCCAATGTTGAGCAATCGTCGCAAACAGCAACTCCGATATTTGTTTCAATTCATTAAAAAACCTCCACACCGCTGTCATACTTGCATAAAATGCCCATAATTAAAGTGTCATCACAATGGGCAGTAATCTCAGTTTTTTGAAGATGATGTTTCATTTCAAGGTTTTATCTGATGACACTGATGACATGCTGATAATACTACTGCTTCAAATGGCTTATTTTGGTTGACCAACAGTAAACACTTTTTGCTAAACAAAATACTCAAATAATCATTTAGTTATCAAAAATTGTTGTGATTAATGTTCTGTAAATCAACCAATGGATTAATTGACTGATTTACTGCTCAACATCAATTATTCCCTCATGACAGGGGTATTCAAAACTGGGGTTCCAGGGACTAAAAGGGGTCCTTTAATGGGTATGGGGGGCCCCAAGCAATTCATAGAAAACCTGTAATATACTTGGAGAGCTATTGAAAGAGCAGATATCCTTCCTCTCTGTGTTTATATCAGGATGAAAGTTCCCACTAGTTTCATTATGTCAGTTTCAGTCCTGCAGGTAAAGTGTCGCTGTGGACTGCAGACCTGACCGGTCCACCTGTAACACTCACCATGAGCTCACTCTGTGCCAGACCCTCCAGCGGGATGGAGCTGAACACCCGGGCTTCATGGCTACCCTGCTCGGCTATCTCCGTGCCCTCCGCCGTCAGCTCCCAGTGCTTGGAGGACCGCAGCTCGGCAGAGATTATCTGAGCAGCAAAAAAAGACACGTACCGTAAATATTCATCCTAACTGTCTCAGTGAACTGCGTTTCACTTCAATACATGACACACAATGCTGAGCCTGTCTGTTTGACAGTTCTCATCTCTTTAAACTTGACGTCCTGATTGCATCAGTCACACTCAATGAACACTGTTGACGGTGACAGACTGACTTCCGCCGCCGCTCAGTCCGGGACACTCACGTCTCCGAGGGCCTGCAGACTCTTCACGGCTCCGACGATGACCTGGTGGTCCACCTCGAGGCTGTTCGCCACTTGCAGGCTGTCCACGCCATCGTCCACCTTCTCAATCCGACGGAGAAGCGTCTCCACCACACCGGTGTCCGCCATGCTGTAGCCCTGCGAAGACCGAGAGAGACCGGAGATGACGTAGCGTTCCAAAAGGCCGAATGTATTAGAGTAGAGAGACGTCAAAAGGAGTACCGTAAATACTGTCATAGTATGGCAAGCCGTTTTAACATTTAATAGCTAGGCTGGATATGTATTGCAGATATCTGTAATTCATTTCTTCCTATTCAAAAATAACATTTCAGATATCCACAAAGTAATTCTTCCTATACACAATTATCATTTCAGATATCCACAAATGTAATTTTTTTTACTAGGACAAATGACGTCACTTTTCCCCCATTCATGTGTATGGGGTTTGTCATTACAGATATCCGTAATTAAATTGCAGATATCCACAACTCGCATTGCAGATATCTACATCTGAATTATGGATATCCCTAATTCCATTTAAAAGATATCTACATCTGAATTATGGATATCCCTAATTCCATTTAAAGATATCTCCAAATGCCCTTAATTCAAGATATCTGCTTTGTTTTTTTTTTTTTGTTTTTTTTTTGTTTTTTTCTCTTTTTTTTTTCGAGATATCTTAAAATGAGTTTTACCTAGCCAGAATTACATTATAGATATCTTGAGTTGGAACTACGACTAGTCAAAATTATGTTGCAGATTATGGCAAGCCGTTTTAACATTTAATAGCTAGGCTGGATATGTATTGCAGATATCTGTAATTCATTTCTTCCTATTCAAAAATAACATTTCAGATATCCACAAAGTAATTCTTCCTATACACAATTATCATTTCAGATATCCACAATGTAATTTTTACTAGGACAAATGACATCACTTTTCCCATTCATGTGTATGGGGTTTGTCATTACAGATATCCATAATTTAATTGCAGATATCCACAACTCACATTGCAGATATCTACATATGAATTATGGATATCCCTAATTCCATTTAAAGATATCTACATCTGAATTATGGATATCCCTAATTCCATTTAAAGATATCTCCAAATGCCCTTAATTCAAGATATCTGCTTTGTTTTTCGAGATATCTTAAAATGAGTTTTACCTAGCCAGAATTACATTATAGATATCTTGAGTTGGAATTACGACTAGTCAAAATTATGTTGTAGATATCTCTAGCTGGGATTATGGATAGTCATAATTCAGATGTAGATATCTATAATCGGGTTGTGGATATCTTGGAATGGATTTTGATTAGAGATATCTCGAATTGGAGATATCTTTTACCTGCAATCTACCTAGTCAGAATGTAATTGCAGATATCTTGTATTGGAGTTTTGACAAGGCGAAATGACATTGCAGATATCTGTAAAAGTGGGAGGCGGGAGCAAGTGGGTGGTAGGAGTGGCTTGCCATGTGTATGGCTATAGGGCTTCCTATTCAATCAATCAAAACCCTTCAAACCAAATTCCTTGGCGATAAACTTGTTCTATTTCGTGGCATTTTCTGACAACCTTGTTCACAACAGCAACCGCCATTTCTTCTACTTTTTCTTCTTCATGTGCATTTCTTCTTCTAACACTGTTCAATTGTTTTGTTTACTGAGCCAGTATCCAATGGAAAGCTTGCCATAATAATGAGCAAACGAATGGGAAGCCTTGCATGCGCAACGTCTTGCACAACAATTCTGACTAGTCATAATTACGTTTGAGATATCTTTAATTTTCATTCCGCCTAGTCAAAACTGAATTACAGATATCTGTAATTGTCATTTAGGATGTGTGACGAGTCGAGTGTCAGTTTAAGTGACGTCATTTCGGATATCTGCAATTCTGTTTTGACTAGTCAAAATTGAATTGCAGATATCTCTAAATGTACTTTTGACTAGTCAGAATGAAGTTATAGATATCTTCAATGAAAATATTTACTAGTCACAATATAATTACGACTAGTCAAAATGAAATTATTGATATCTATAATGTTAATTCCGGATAGTCATATTTAGCTATTAAATGTTAAAACGGCTTGCCATATGCAGATATCTCTAGCTGGGATTATGGATAGTCATAATTCAGATGTAGATATCTATAATGGGGTTGTGGATATCTTGGAATGGATTTTGATTAGAGATATCTCGAATTGGAGATATCCTTTACCTATGGCAAGCCGTTTTAACATTTAATAGCTAGGCCGGATATGTATTGCAGATATCTGTAATTCATTTCTTCCTATTCAAAAATAACATTTCAGATATCCACAAAGTAATTCTTCCTATACACAATTATCATTTCAGATATCCACAATGTAATTTTTACTAGGACAAATGACATCACTTTTTCCCATTCATGTGTATGGGGTTTGTCATTACAGATATCCATAATTTAATTGCAGATATCCACAACTCACATTGCAGATATCTACATCTGAATTATGGATATCCCTAATTCCATTTAAAGATATCTACATCTGAATTATGGATATCCCTAATTCCATTTAAAGATATCTCCAAATGCCCTTAATTCAAGATATCTGCTTTGTTTTTCGAGATATCTTAAAATGAGTTTTACCTAGCCAGAATTACATTATAGATATCTTGAGTTGGAATTACGACTAGTCAAAATTATGTTGTAGATATCTCTAGCTGGGATTATGGATAGTCATAATTCAGATGTAGATATCTATAATCGGGTTGTGGATATCTTGGAATGGATTTTGATTAGAGATATCTCGAATTGGAGATATCTTTTACCTGCAATCTACCTAGTCAGAATGTAATTGCAGATATCTTGTATTGGAGTTTTGACAAGGCGAAATGACATTGCAGATATCTGTAAAAGTGGGAGGCGGGAGCAAGTGGGTGGTAGGAGTGGCTTGCCATGTGTATGGCTATAGGGCTTCCTAGTCAATCAATCAAAACCCTTCAAACCAAATTCCTTGGCGATAAACTTGTTCTATTTCGTGGCATTTTCTGACAACCTTGTTCACAACAGCAACCGCCATTTCTTCTACTTTTTCTTCTTCATGTGCATTTCTTCTTCTAACACTGTTCAATTGTTTTGTTTACTGAGCCAGTATCCAATGGAAAGCTTGCCATAATAATGAGCAAACGAATGGGAAGCCTCGCATGCGCAACGTCTTGCACAACAATTCTGACTAGTCATAATTACGTTTGAGATATCTTTAATTTTCATTCCGCCTAGTCAAAACTGAATTACAGATATCTGTAATTGTCATTTAGGATGTGTGACGAGTCGAGTGTCGGTTTAAGTGACGTCATTTCGGATATCTGCAATTCTGTTTTTGTCTAGTCACAATTGAATTGCAGATATCTCTAAATGTACTTTTGACTAGTCAGAATGAAGTTATAGATATCTTCAATGAAAATACTTAATAGTCATAATATAATTACGACTAGTCAAAATGAAATTATTGATATCTATAATGTTAATTCCGGATAGTCAAATTTAGCTATTAAATGTTAAAACGGCTTGCCATATTTACCTGCAATCTACCTAGTCAGAATGTAATTGCAGATATCTTGTATTGGAGTTTTGACAAGGCGAAATGACATTGCAGATATCTGTAAAAGTGGGAGGCGGGAGCAAGTGGGTGGTAGGAGCGGCTTGCCATGTGTATGGCTATAGGGCTTCCTATTCAATCAATCAAAACCCTTCAAACCAAATTCCTTGGCGATAAACTTGTTCTATTTCGTGGCATTTTCTGACAACCTTGTCCAAAACAGCAACCGCCATTTCTTACTTTTTCTTCTTCATGTGCATTTCTTCTTCTAACACTGTTCAATTGTTTTCAACTGAGCCAGTATCCAATGGAAAGCTTGCCATAATAATGAGCAACGAATGGGAAGCCTTGCATGCGCAACGTCTTGCACAACAATTCTGACTAGTCATAATTACGTTTGAGATATCTTTAATTTTCATTCCGCCTAGTCAAAACTGAAGTACAGATATCTGTAATTGTCATTTAGGATGTGTGACGAGTCGAGTGTCGGTTTAAGTGACGTCATTTCGGATATCTGCAATTCTGTTTTGACTAGTCACAATTGAATTGCAGATATCTCTAAATGTACTTTTGACTAGTCAGAATGAAGTTATAGATATCTTCAATGAAAATACTTAATAGTCATAATATAATTACGACTAGTCAAAATGAAATTATTGATATCTATAATGTTAATTCCGGATAGTCAAATTTAGCTATTAAATGTTAATACTGTTTAAGTCCAGCCCTTTAAATGTTACTTTGGAGGCATGCAGTGACGGAAGAACATTTAGATTTCTTAAAAATCTAAAATGTAAAACTAGTAATACCACAGGGCAAACATTTGTCAGTTATATTTTAGAATTACACATTAAAATGCTCATTTAAGCAAAGGTACAAATGTGGCAGCATCAAATTATAAAGTATCCTTCATGCTGAATATATGGGGTTGTTATATTAGGATTATTTGGTCATCATATCATTAATATTTAAATATGTTGCAGTTGGTAAAATTGGGCAAATTTTAACTACATACACATAAGTGTTAGTCCATCCATCCATACAATATTTGCCCCCCTATTGTGGTGAAAACACTTACCACATTTTGTTTTAGGTTCCAAAATATACCAATTTATGAACAACCAAAGTATTATAATGAATGGGATAATGACCTCTGAAAATTTATATGGGAAGACAAAAATACCAAGAGTGAAATTAAAAAAAAAAATGAAGTTGTTGAAACACTGTGGAGGGTTGACATGGGCAGATCTGAGGAGATACTTTTATAATTCTCAGATTAAACACTTAATAATGTGGATGAGTTACAAAGAAGATCTGACTTAGAGGAATTGAAATTAATTAGCAGAATCACTGGGTTCAATAGTATTCAGTGGAAATAAGAACATTTTTGGTCGTTAAACTTGGAGAAGGCTTTCAAAGTTAATGATCATAAAGGAAGTTGAAATGATTTATTTAAAGGAAATTTCAGGAGATCCAGAAGTGAAACCAAATGCAACAGTATCTTTCATTCATGGGCTAAAATAGACTGTTTTTTGCAATTTTTCCCTGAATATGAGATTAATTCTTTTGAAAATAGTTCAAAATGTTATAACATACAAACTAATCAGTTTTATAGATATGGATAAGGCATACAGAATATTCAGATACTTCTTGACCCCTGAATTTATTTTTGAATACAAGTTTAAGCTTTCATCAATGCAAATTATTTACATATTTTTATATTTATGCAAATTATTAAATATATTTTGGTTAGAAGTTTTTAACTTTATAAAAGGTTTATTTAGAAAAATGGTCAACCAGGTTGTTAATTTCTCAGTTTATATTAATAGTATCGTAAGAACACATACCTGATATTTGAATCAAAACTGGACTTAAGACCTCTATTCAAAATAAAAATCATTTATTAATACAAACACAGTTTGTTATACATTAACAGGAACAAATCCAACCCAATCAAAAAAGCTAGACTGGGCAGAGACGTGGATATAACAGCAGAATGAAAATGTATTTTCCAGTAATCTCCAAAACCATTTATTAAAATAACTATTACACTATTACAAAATAAGCCAAAATTACAAGCGATGCAGAAAAGAATAAGCTATTCTGGTCTATCGAATTGTTACAAAAAATACAACAACCTTTGTAGTATAAACTACAAGAGTTTACTAGTTTCACATGAGAAAAAAAAGTCAACCACACAACGGTTTTATAAGAAAGGAAACCAGTCAGAGCTAGTGAGTGAGTAATTTATAGAATCAGCCTTCATATTTAGTGATGAGGATGAGGACTGGTAGCAGAGATGATAAAAAAAAAATACAATAACCGAAAAACACAAGACTAAGCACTGACCAGACCACTGAAACAGACCACTAAATTCAGCCAAAACTCAGCTCTGACACTTACAAGGTCCAGACATTTCATTTTGTGCCCACGTGTGCCACACAGAAACCCAAAAGCACAGAAGAAGCAAACATGGAAAAGGCAGAGAGCACAGGCAAGCCGTCTATCACTTTCTTTGGAGAAGGCTCGAGACACTGACGCAGGGTGCTTGGTGCCAAGGATTCACAGACGGAGCGACACAGTCTATCTGTACTGGTAGTTCATGCTGCTGTCTCCCCTGCCGTAGCCCACTGGATTGTGGTACTGAGAGTGGTTGGTGCCGAAGCCCTGGTTGTTGCCTCCTCCTCCACCTCCTCCCTGTGAGTTGTAGTTGGACTGGTTGTTGAAACCTACAAGTAAATGATTGTTAGTGGAACAAATTTCTAAAAGAAAGGTGTTACAAAATTTCAATAAATTATTTTTTTGGCTACTAGGTAGCAGAGGAAATCAGCTGTGAACAATATATAACCTCTTTAGTTATGATATTAAGTTGATGTGATGGACTACAGTTCCCTCTTTACACTTTCAGCAGTTAGCGAGCAACATTATCATTGATTTGGAGTCGTGTTTCTATCTACCTGATGATTTTAAGTCCAATACTCACTCTCTTTTGTTCTTGTCCAAGCCCCGAGGGAAATATCCAACGTTAGGCACTTAACTGTATGTATCAAAATCACTGTATCCAATTCTGAGTACTATACATTCACCACCACTTCCCCCCCTTAATTGAAGGATCGGTGTGTAGGATTTAGTGACATCTAGCAGTGAGCCTGCGGTTCGAAAACACCTCATGTCACCCTCCACTTCCAAGCATGTAAAAACACCAACACTGGCTGCAAAAAAACCAAAAAAAAAAAGGAGAAAGGACCCATCTAAAGCCACTATTTGGTTTGTCCATTCTGGGCTCCTTGCAAGAGGAGCTGTGTCTTCTGTAGATATAAATGGCTGAGTCTAAGGTAATGAAAACATGATTTTAGTTTCAGGTGATTACAGAATAATTGAAACAAATATTCTGTTAAATTTCTGCCATATTGTGTCAATAAATCCCTGACTATTGGGTTTTTAACAAAAGATACATCGTCTGTTTCTTTGTATTTTTTTTTGCGATATTTGGTATATGTGATTTGTATCAAAAAGATTTCAGAACTGATCATTTTCATTCTCACCTTCATAACTGTAGTCTTGGCTCCCTCCAGCACCCCCCGTCACCTGGCTCGGATAGGCTGTGCTGTACGAGTATCCACCACCCGTCCCCCCCTGGTTCTGGTTGAAATTCTTCTTTCCCTGCCCATAGCCCTGGCCATACTGGTTATAGGAGCCCTGCCCTTGGGGGCTGCTGGACTGGTACCCCCCTGCAGATCCAGTGTTCGTCCCTGGGGGACCTGCAAAGGGTGGCTTCCCTCCCTTGTGCATGGGGGGTTTCTTTTTTGGGGTTTTGGCAGAAGAAGTGGCAGTGTAGGTTCCATCATTCTGGTAGTATGAACCATAGGAGCCCTGTGCTGATCCTGGTGCTGTGCTGGCTGGAGGGCCGCCTGACGGGCTGCTTGATGCCCCAGCTCCTCCATTTGTACCACCATTGTTGTAGTAATCTGGGAAATAACAGCATGGCACAGTCTTAACATGAGTAGAACTTGATGTGTTTTAACAGCTACTGCTCCGTGCAACTAATTCTCATGTACACTGTAAAAAAGGTTGAGAAAACTTAAAATATAAAGCCAGCTGCCTGACTTGCCATTTTGTGGTAGCTTGAAAATTAAATGGTTGTATTTGAAAATATAAAGCAAAAAAGGATATAGTACTTCTTTCTGGCTTTCTATAACTCTAAGATTCAAATTTATTTTATGAAGTGGGACTACAATTAACGATTTTCATTGGTGATTAATCAGTTAGTTATTTTGTCTATAAAATGTCAGAAAATCCAAAGATATTCAGTTTACTGTCATAAAAATTGATTAATTTAATGATCCATTAATTGTTGCAGCTCTATAAAGAAGAAAAGTAAATTATCTCAACAAAACAGTATTTTACAAAACTTTTTCAAAGTGTTTGAGTTTAGGCTCCACACTCAAAAATCTACTGAAGTAAGATGTCTTAATTTTGTGTTTTTCTCAACTTTTTTATTTTTACAGTGTATTCAGAAATTAATTCAGACCCTGGAGTAACACAGTGATGAATGGTGATGTCACATTTATTAAAAAAACAAAAGCATTAAAAAATCAGCTAGAGCAAGAAGTCATCCCATCCCAAACATACATCAAATTTCCTGTTTCAACCAGTCTGTGTGCGCGAACGTAGTGCCAACAGCCTCAGTTCAATGCCTAATGCTGTTACAGATGGGATACTGCATTTCTAAACAAAAGTAAGACCATCATGCATTCAGTGTAGCCGTGACTTAACAGTGTTGCTGATATGACACAGAAACAGCAGATTCAACATAAACAATGCGGCCATTTCTCAAAAACAAAACAAAAATTTAAAAAAAAGAAAAAAAAAACAGCTCAATCATGACTGGGAGTGACAGAAAGGCATTAGAACGAATAAAAACAGATTTCTCAGTATTGTTGAAGTAAACAGTATGGAGACAGAGAGAGAGAGACCAGGCTGTTGCAGTCTTGACAATAATCCAAAAGGAAGAACGTTGGTCCATTTCCCACAGGCCTTCACTTAATCATGATCCAAATGAACAGAAACAAAGCCCTGTCCCCCTGGTCCGACACATGGCGGCAATCTACAGTAAATCAGCCCTGTGGTTTGGGGAGCTCCAGGTGTTCAGGTACGTCCACGGAAGGTGACTTATGGCTACATGCATGCAGTGGCAGATCGTCTCCCCGAGGTGTCAGGACATGACATGTGGATTGGCAAGACAGGGTGGAGGGGTTGTTGTCACTTTATTCCCAGGGTTGTGGACTTGATGGTGAAGGGAGTTCATGATGCTGCTGGAACACTACTGAGTATTTTGTCCACTTTTATCCTCTCTACAGGACTGTTTTTGATTTTCTAAAGACTGGGGGAAGATCTATGTCGCAAACTCGTGGTAGCCATAGCAGTCTGAGACAAAGTCACCTAAAGAGTGAGACAGGGCAGAGAAGGAAAAAAAAATATCAAAATTAGATGTATTTGGATTTTTTCTGCCGTAAAAGTGGCAGTTAAATGATTCATTTGGTCAGATTGCCTTTAAACTGAGTTGTTGGGTTTTGTATTTTTTATTTTTTTTTTTAGATTTCTCTGCTCCTGTCACGCTCAGGTAGGTCAGTCCTCAGAACAGGCTGCCAGAGGGAAGAAAAGGGGTTCTCATAAGAGGGGGGGCTTGTCAAAACCAGATTGAATTCCTGTGGCTTAAAGCAGAGAAATGTAAAATCATTGAACTGGGAACAGCCCAACATGTTTTATCATTATGTGGTCTTGTTTGCCGTTTGCTCTGGAATGAAATAGTTCTCTATAATTTCCTAGTTTTGTACCAGTAACACAGGTAAGAAGTGATAAAAGCTGTTTTTTTTCACAGCCCTGGCCAGATGCACCATGCTGACTTTTATGTTGACAAACCGGCTGAGACATTTGCTTGGACTTCTCACATAGTAAATGAAAGCTTAACTGCAGCCCAGACAAAGAGTAAATACACAGTCAAACTGGGACTAATGGGTGAAATGAATACTCACTGTATCCAGAGTTGGCATTGTTCCCATAACCGTAAGTTCCAAATCCACCTGGGAGGATGACACACGGTTAGTATGGCGATGACACACCTTGTCAATCATGTGTACTAACGTTTTACCAAGAAATACAGCATGTTTGCAACAGAAGGGGTGTGTTTTTACCTCCTTGGCCGTAGCCTCCTCCATTATTGAAGCCCCTGCCCCTTCCACGACCTCTTCCTCCTCTACCCCTGCCCCTCGGCGAAGCCCCGTCTCCAACTCCAGAGGCTCCCATCATGCCGAAGCCTGGAGTGTGCTAAAGACAAAAAAAAGATTTAGCTGAACTGTAAATTTCCTTTTCATGACATGAAGCCTGAAATAATGATCAGAAAATGACATTTTTTTTAAGTTTAGTATTTATTGAACCTATTGACAAAAACACAAAAACTTACATGAATTTAATTCTGGATTATCTTTGATTAATTGCTCAATTATTTCAATTAATTGTCCTCTACTGTATTAAAAAAAACATAAAAAAGGTTCATGTACACTGGTAATGGATATTGCACCATACACAGCTTTTTAATCTTAATTTATGGTACAGTTTTTTTTTGTTTTTTTATCGTTTGCTAAAAATCTGTCGTTCCCACCAATTCTGATAGGTTATCCATATATAGCTATAAAAATATGAAAATACATTTCCACATTTTCACTCTGTGAATTTTTAAACTCATTTGAATATTTGTAATCTAATTTTAATCTCTAATTGGTTTAAAGAAATAATTTCAATTGGAAATGAAGAACTATTTTGTTCTGTTTCACTGGGTGCTCACCATGGGTGGTCCCTTTTTCTTTTTTGCAGCCTCGGCCACAGAGCCCTCAGGGAAGAGCCGCTCCAAAGCAGCCAAGGCAGCGTAAGCCTTGGCCACCTTCTTATTGGATCCTGTCCCCTGGAACTTCTGGCCGTCAATCTCCACCTCCATGACGAAGCGTTTGTCGTGGCTGCCACCAGTCTCAGAGATGAGCTCATACTTCAGTCCACGGCGCTTCTCGTTCAGCTCCATCACAGGATTCTTGCCGTGTTTAGTCAGGATTGGTCCTTGTTGGCGAGCAGTCTGAGATGAAAGACATATTGTCAGTAAAATTAGAGCAAAAAAGGAGGGGGCTCAACTTAACACACAGAGTAACTTTGTACCTCTACAGCATCAGTGGCGTCTGCATTAGCTGCTCCTGTGGCAGCGCTAGTTTCAACGGGCGTGACTACTGGCCTCATTTCTTCCACAGAGGCAGCCACCACAGCTTCCTCTGATTTTACTGGATCAGCAGTCTTTAGTTCCACTCCTGTGGGCAGACCCATGTCCTGGAGGACCTGCAATCATCCAGAGAGACTCATTGTGGTTTAAACAACAAAGGAAAATGTCAAAAGAAAAAAAAAGAAAAAGAATCAGTTGCAGGGGGAAAAAATGGGGTTTGAAGTGTTATCAAAAAGTAACATCTACTTCAGATGTTCCCTGTGAATGCTGTGCTCACCTTTACAGCTACATGCAGCTTGGCAGTGCGTTTGGATGGACCAGAAGCCTCAAAGGTTGTACCGTCTACTTCTACAGCCATAGTGAAGACGGGAACATGAACTGGGCCCGTCTGAGACACCAGTTTGTACTGTAGACCTGGCTTCAGCTGATTGAGCCTCATCAGAGCGTTCATAGCCTGGGGAGGCTCAGCCTTCTCCTCTGGAGCTGGTGGAACAGTGTGACATACAGTAAGAAGCAGATTTACATTATTGCAGGGCTCCAAATATAAATTAATCTGTTGATCTTTTTCCTTCAATCATTTGGTTAATCTTACAGTCTAATGCAGTGTCAAAAAGTTTGTTTTGCCAAAACCAAAAGTTATTCATTTTACAATTATTATCCAAAAAGTTATTTTCTGCAAATTCCCTAACCAATAGACAGGCTAATCAAGTTTTTTTTTTTTCTAACAAGCTCATTATACAGTTCATTTTGATGTAGGAATGATAGATAACATGTGAGTTTAAACAAATACAAAAGTTGGAAGAGCTCTTACATTTCTTCTGCAGCTTTTTCTTCTTCTTATTTGGACTCTTGTCATCCATTCCCTCCTCTTCCTCAATGGGCCTTTTCATTGGTGGGGCGTACGCCGTGCTGGGTGGGATTTGCACTGCGGCACAGACACACACAGCATTTTGCCATAGGAACATACAGGACACCTTACTGCATTGTTATCTATAAAAATCTAAAAAAAAAAAAAAAAAAAAAAAAGTAACCACCAGTCTCTAGTGTGATGATTGTGGATGACTTGACTATCAGTGGTTTAGCTAGTTTGGTTTATTTACCTGTGTAATCAATAGGAGTCTCACTACGAGGTTTCTTGGGCATCTTAGAGGGAAGGGGATCCATTCCAAGCACTTTGTGAAGCTGTCCAAAAGCTGACAGCCTTAAGGCATGCTGAAGATACAAGAGACTGTGTCAATTTCATCACTACTAAATTGTGAATACGCACACACGTACTTGTATCATACTCACTTGTGCACTCGCTGTGATGTCTTCTCTCTGCTGCTGGTCCAAATGTCCGATGGCGTCTGTGGGCTCCTTTTCACATGGATCAGAGATTCCAGCACCATCTACACCAGGATATTACAGTTTAATTTTAACCTTAGAAAATAGAAAATAAGCTATAACACTTCAAATGAAAAAAGTGTAGCGCAAATAAAACTCTGCACACACCTGCCATGAGGATTCCTGAAGCCAGACACTCTAAAACCCTCCGCAGAGCTTCTCCTGCCCCCATGGGCCGGTTCCCTGTGCCAATGGCTTTCTCACAGATCAGCTCCAGTGGCTGCAAAGCAAGAGAGGGAGGGTGACTCTTTGTTTGAGGATGCTATTTTTAATCTCGGTCACTAACACAGAGAGATTTTAGGTCACTGCATTAGATAGTATCTCTGCAATTTAACAATTGGGGTGGTGGTGCTTTTCTTTTTTGTATCCAGGCAGAGAAAGCCTTAGCAGAGAAAATTTGAATGTCAAAGAGAGCTTTGTGGTTTTAAAGAGCCAGCTTAAGAAAACTACATTCTAAATATTTAACAGTTCTCAAAGGCCACAATCACCAGAGCTTCGAGAGGAGTTTGGTATATCAAGGCTCCCACTCACCCAGCCACGAAGCGGGGCCCATGTAGGCACGCGGGCACACAGGTCCCTTAGGATCCGGATGACGATGACACAGGAGCGCAACCCGTTGGCCCTGGCCTGGGGACACAAGCAGGGAGGGGGGGAGGGGAGGGGCACGAGGAGGACAAGCAGCCTTAGTCAACACGGAAAACTATGTGAAGCATGAAGCAACATTAACATCCAAATAAATGAAAGGAAAAAATGAAGCCACACAAACTATAACAGCTCAGCTTTGTCATTATGGAAATATTGGATGATTGAATAATGTTTGATCACTGTTTGTTGGAAGAGCCTACGTATGATCATGGCTGTAAGTCAATAGCCAACATGATTGATGGTGTAGTTATCACACATAAAACATTTCTGTTTGTGGGGAAAAACATGCATATGAATTAAATTCAGGAAGAAACGTGGAAATAAAGCCACCTTAAACTTAATACCAGCTCTAATGTGACGACCAAGTGAACTGCTTAAAAAAGGATGTGCATTGTCATTGAATGATGTGATGGTTAAGTCAGTGACAGAATTTTAAAAAGCGACTCGAGGTGCAATATTCCTGTTGGTTTTGTGGCACACAGAGTAACAGAAACAGCCAGAGAGCAGGAAAAGTTGAGGCCACATACTCTACAAAAGCTGCAGAGATGGAGGACCAATTTTTATAGTGTGAAAGCCAAAGATGACACAGGCCACAATACTATAATGAATTATTATTAACACGGTTCACTACAGAAAACATTTTCTCATCAAAACTACAGAATGGGGCAGCAGAAAGTGTTCTACATGTAGCATAAATGTGAAAATAACAACAACTCACTCACACCAACACTGACATAGAAATATTGCACCTGGATACATGGTGTATTAGTCACAGATTTATTTTTTGCTGATTGAGTTAAGCAGCTGTGAGGGAGACTAATGAACATAGGGACTAAAAGCAGCATTGAACTTCTGCAGTAGAACCTGTTAAGTGAGCAAAGCAACTCTACAACAGTGTAATGACAAAGGTTTCCTAAGAAACAAACATCCAGATCATCAAGTATTACTACAGGAATTACACTTCAAAAGAGTAAATGAAGAAAAAAAAAACACACATGGAACGCCCAAATAAAAGACAAAAGAACATACAGCATAAAACCAAACTCAAAACTACTTCTGTTTTAGAGACAAATAAAGACAAGATCCAAACCTGGAACCACTTAGCGTGGCGGAGAGACGCCAAGGCAGTTAGGCATTTCTGCCTGTCCAGAACATCCGGGGGATCGATGACTGAAAGCGATTCTATTGGCAGGTGGAATAAGAAGACAAGGTACAGTTTGACCAAGGGGAGTTCTGTCAGGCGGCCAGGGGGAACACAGGCAGCCTTCCCAAACCACAGGCAGGAGGGGGAAGGGGAGGGGGACCCCTCCACTGCAGAACCATCAAACGCTCTCAACCTCCCAGTTAATATGGGTTTGCGCGGACCGGCATACATGATTAGACTCAAAACCCACCAGAACGACAGTATTGTGAAGTGGGTCATAACTTGACTTAGTAAAAATAAAAATCAATAAAAAGTCCCTGACATAAATGTGTATTTAATGATGGATAATTTGTTGTATCAAATGGGAGGTTGTCTCTACAACATAAATGGATGATTCAGGGCTTAGAAAAGGTCTGCTTTTCTTTTTTTGTGGCGTTAAAAGGAGGTAGAGCCCCTCCCCTTAGCCCCTATACTGGGTACACTGCACTTTGCCCCTTCCGAGACAGAGAGCGGCCAGTTGGTCAAAGGTCCAGCGTCCCTAAAAATTGACAAACTAGAAGGCTTGACAGAGAGAATCAGAATTGGAACCACAGGCAGAAGTTATCAGATGCACAAAAAGTGGGTATCAAAACAAGTCCACACTGCAGCAAAACTGATGGCTTAAAAAAGACCCAAACTGGGCATCACTGTTAGCACGAGGCTACAGATAAGGTCAAGGTTCAACACCTGTTTAAACTGAGATCCTCACTACAGTGGAGTGCTCTCAAAAGAATGTCAACTACTGGAAATTTTAATTTGTTCTTATATAGCTAAAATTTAACTTAATGAATATTAATATTTCATCATGCCAGAGTTTTTCTCTATCTAAAAACTGGGGCCGATCCCCTTGATATTGAGTGTAGTTGGACATACGTGCAGAATCCAAGTGTTCCTCGTCGTTATCTGTGAGCCCGAGCCTTCCCTGCTAAGGAACATCAAGGACAGTCAATAGCCCACTGTTGGGTCTAACAACCAAGGACAGTTTCACCACATGTTTTGCTACTCATTTTTGCTGCAATGCAAACCGTTCATCATCAATGATAAAACACATGCAAACAAAGTGGTCTCTCTTTTTGTATTTGGTTAAATTCTCAGTAAGCCTTCATTTCGTTGGTGACCTTGATCATTAAGGGGGGGAGAGAAAGCCATGTCTTCAGCAGTCAGTAAACTACCTGCCCTATACTGTATATTGGGCCATCAAAAATGTACAATTACATTACATGGAACTACGAGAGTGTCTAGAGAGCTATAAGCATAGCGCAGTTTCATTATGTGACTGTGCATTCTTGTCCCCTAGCTCCATTGAAGGCCCAATAAACAATATCTGTCTAGCCTGGTTGCCTGCCTGGCCTCCCTGCTGGAGGAGGGGCGCCACTAAAAACACTTGACGCCCCCCTTGTAGGAGCTTACCTCCAGCAGCAGCCCTCTCTATCTCCTCACGAACCAGAGGGGAGGTCAGGTGAATGGTGAGGGTGAGAGGGGGCTCCTTGGTGTTCTTGATGACAATACTGGCGTCACGAATGTGCTGGGTCACCACATACTTGTCTTCAGTTGCCTGAGGAAGAGAAAAGGATTTAAGAAACAGAAAAGACAAGGCCACTGCTGATTTGTCTAATATTTTTTGTTGAGAGCAGAAGATTATTATTTTTCGCAATTAATCAACTGTTTGGCTGACAATCGTAAAACATTCAGATATTCAGATGAGAGAATCAATCCACTATAAATGAAAAAAAGACTATGGGGGAAAAAGAACAATATTTATATGTGAGTACTTGGAACCAGCTTTTTTGCTCATTAATATTTTGAAACCTGTTTTCCATCCTGGCATTGTGACCCCTTGTAGTATGAAACTACACTGCCTGGCCAAAAAAAGTCACACACATACACAAACACTATTATTTAGTTGACCTGCCTTTAGCTTTGATGGCATCATTTTGATAAGGTTATGCAATGTCACAACATTTATTTCTGTCCATAGTTGCATTAATTTTTCACAAGGATCTTGTGTTAATGATGGGAGAGTTGGACCGCTGCGTAAAGTCTTCTCCAGCACATCCCAAAGATTCTCAGTGGGGTTAAGGTCTGGACTCTGTGGTGGCCAATCCATTTTTGAAAATAATGTTTCACAATTTGAGTCCAATGAATCCTGGCATTGTCTTCTTGGAATATGGCCGTGCCATCAGGGAAGAAAAAAATCCACTGATGGAAAAACACGGTCATTCAGTATATTCAGGTAGTGAGCTAACCTCATTTTTGGCCACATAACATTGCCGAACTTCAACCTGACCAACTGAAGCAACCCCAGATCTTAACACTGCCCCCAACAGGCCTTTATGGTAGGCACTAGGCATGATGGGGCCTCAGTTCATCCACTTCTCTTCTTACCCTGATGTGCTCATCACTCGAGAACAGGGTAAATCTGGACTCATCAGACCACACAACCTTTTTCCATTGCTCCACAGTCCAATCTTCACACTCCCTAGCAAATTGAAGCCTTTTTTCAATAAGCCACACGAATTTGGTGGTTTTCTTAAGGCTACGCAGCTGTTTAGTCTCAATCCCTCCAGTTCTCATTATTGTGCATGTAGAGATGCTCTTACTTTCACTATTAAACCTAACTGTGAGTTCTACTGTTGATTTTTTAACGATTTGATTTCACCAAACGTTTAAGTGATCTCCGGCCACCATTATTAAAGATTTTTTTTTCGACCACATTTCTTCCTCAAGGATGATGGTTCTCCACTATCCTTCCAGGTTTTAATAATGCGTTGGACAGCTCTTAACCCAATTTTAGTAGCTTCACCAATCTTCTTAGTTTTCTATGCTTGCTGCAGGCCAATAATTTTTTTCCACCACCACAGGATACGTCTTCTGACATGCTTGTCTAAGAAATGAGAAGCTACTCATTGAATCAGTCAGGGTTAAATAACTTGTTGCCTGCTGAAACATATTAATCACTGCAGTAATTATCCAATGGAAAGCTCTTACCCATTTGCTTAGTTAAATCCAGGTAATTACTTTTTTTGGTCAAGCAGTGTTTGACCTTATAGCTAACACCTGCAGCAACATCTAGCCCCACAAGCCACAATTCCTTGTCTTCTAAAATCCAAATATGTGGGTTACTTTTTAGGTCATGTGTTAAAAGATAGTGGCCAATATATTGTTTTTTATACTATGAAATATCTGTGTATCCTACATACTAAGCTTTGGATGAGCTCTAATGAAATGTTACGGCATTATTCAGTGCACTGAATTAGCTATGCTGTGTTCTTACCTTGAGCTGTGTAACAAGATTTTCAGACACTTTCTTCAACAGACCAATGGTAGGCTTGTCTTTGCAGAGGAGCACCAGCTCCAGGTCCAGATCACCCTTCAGGAGCAGGCCCTTGGCAACCAGGCCCACCCTCATTACGCCACGTAGAGAGCGGGTGGCCTGATCTTTGTGCTCACTATCACAAGACACAGGAGATACAGGGGAGAAGTGCAACAAAGACATAAGTAAGAGGTGGCTACAGAAGGAGAATTAAACAATTTCTTACTGACATTTCCTCACCTTTCCTTATCAATGTCTGAGCCATCAGAGTCAGACTTGGAGACTCCCTTCTCTTGCTTGTCCAGCCAGTCAGACACAGCCTTGAGAGCCCGCTCTGTGTGGGATACCATGTTCTGTACACTTTCCAGTTCCTCCTGGGTCGGGTAGATGACAGAGTGTTTGGCCATGACATGGCGGTCATCATTCATGAACACGCGCATGGAGCGGTGGCGCATTGGGGGAGGCTAAGGGTTAAAGAACACAAGATTGTAAATAAAGATGAAAAACCAAGGAGTCTCATGCTAACTAACCTGTTGTAACTAAAAAAACAAAAACTTTTTACCACAAAACACACCCATAATTGTGACAACATGGTCTTAGTGAATGACAGAAGCACTCAGTGGGGATGTTATCAAAGCTACTACAAGGAGTTTTTTAACTACTTATGAAACCAACTTCATTTATTAACTACATCTGTGAGACACAATTCTTCTTGATGCCTGCCACCAGGTAGGATTCTCTGTGAAATCTGATAAAGCAAGTCTATGTATACATTGTCCCAGGGAAAGCTGCAAGGAGTAGTATGTTTGCCAGTTAAAATTAAGCAGAAGGGGATTTTTATTTAGATAATTTTATTTTTGACATTATATTTTGTAGCTATTATGGTGGAAACATGACTACTTTGTCCAAAGGGGCCTACTTTTGATAATGCATTAACACCTTTCAGTGAGTTGGGTAGGAAAATTAAAACAACCGATTATATTACTACTAATATGACTGAGGCCTATCACACAAAGCATTACTGCAAAGGATTACTGAGTTACCTAGATAACTGGGCCAAATAAGCGGAGCAGATCATTACATCTTAAGAGCTGAAAATGTTCTAAGCTTTAATTAGAAGAGTTTTTCAACTAAAGTTGTTAATCTTGCTTTATAGGGCAGACTCTAGGTGATCCTGGAACAAGCTAATCTTGTCAAGATAAGACCCACTTTCTCTGTCACTCACTTGTCTTTGATTAATTACAAAAAACTTAACAACGTCTCATGTCCAGGCCAAGCTTCTAACACCAGTGATTACACAAGCTGAATGTGCGCACAGACAGCCAGAGCCAATTTAGAGGAGAGCAGTGATGTGGAAGCTGCAGCATGTGTTCCTAAAGCCCCAGGCAGACTGGAGCAACAAAAGCTGGCACCAGTCCTGTGACTTAAATTAGATGTGACACATTTATTTGTCCTGTTAACAGTGACATTTAACAAAAAGGCCAGTGTGCCCTGTGCTTTGGCTGCCTGCCTGTTGTCAGATACAAACACACAAAGAGATGCATAATTTCAAATAAAGTAAAGACTGAAATAAAATCATTACCATTGTTATTCTCGAGGCCGTGGTGACTCCTGTGTTCAGTGAATGACAGTGTTAAAAAAAGGGCTTCTCTGCAGCAGATGGCAATGTTGCAGTCCGTCTCTATAAGGGGGGGGAAACAAGCACACATTTTAACATCACTTGATAGCAAGCTAGAATTCAAACATTGCCACATGCTTACCTGCAGCCAACAAAAAATAAGCATGACCACAGCAGATGGCTGGAATGCACACATTTGATTTGATGAAATATGTTCAATAAGTAATTCTGAACACAATCACACTGAACAGGCTTAAAAAAAAAAAGAAATCACACTCAGTCACTGGGGACTGATATACAGTGGTCACCAGGTGCAGGAGGGACTTAATGCAACCTACATTCACATGAAAAAATGCGGTTCATAATAGTCTTTAAGCACAAGGGCTTGTTTATGTGTGCATTCATATTTATAGCAGGCAAAAGCCTGATTTCAAAATGTGCTTTCTTGCTGAACAGGCAGGCGGATATGGGCAGTGCTACTAGAAATAATTGATCTGAGTAAATTTCACCCCCATGATTGACTGTTCATCTGTGATGCCTTCAGTAATCTAAGTGTGAGGGCGACAGTGTAACTACATACAAAGAAATGATGTGACAATGGTTAAATTGTGGGGTTGAGTGGGCAAGACTATTCATTCATTAACCTTGACACGCCCACGGCACTCACATACTCTTAACTTAAACTTTTTAAGAAACATAAGATTGAAAAAGGATAGTATAGTTTCCAGTCAAGGCAAATGTGGTAACTATAACGAGCACCGACAATGCGGCTTTTTTTGTTTGACTCAACAGGTACACAAATCATAGACTTACAAATTACTGTTACACCTGTTAAACCTGAAATTACGCAAAACCATTACTTCAGGAGTAAGGGTGAGATATGAAGAAGTGGTCAAGCAGTTATGGAACCGAGACCCTAGAGCTCCATCTGAGGAATTTTAAAACAGACGCCATTTTATTTCAATGGCGACGGCAGCTAGCGTTAGCTAGCAACCCCCACAAAACCCGGATCACCCATCCTTTAACGCCTCCTCGTACATAATGTTCACCGAGCTAGAAAACACAAAAACATCGCATACCCGTGATGTTTGTCAACTGAACAACTAAATACAAGTGTTCGGAAATGTATGGTTGTATTTAGAAATTGGCCTGTTGCCTCTCAGACACCAAAATGGTCGAGGAGACAAGATCGAGACCCCATTGAATGTTCATCCACAGTAAGCACTTAGCACGTTAGCTTAGCCGAACAAAGCCAAGTTGATCAATTTCTGAGCTGCGTACAAATAAACAAACTAGAATACACTAACACGCTTTATAACCTCCTTCGGCGTCCAGCTGTCACCTAATATCAATATTCTGTCATTGTTAAGGGCTGAAATCCTACATTTTTTTCCTTACTCACCGTGTTATCGTTAATGCTAATGGACGGTACTGCACGTTAGCTCCCCGGTCTCGGCAGCAGCAGAGCAGATGGAAACGCCCACGACATGAAACTCTACTGCGCGACACGAAAATCGACAAAGCCCATTGGACAGAAGTTTCACGTGACTGCAACTGTAGCCAATTGGAAAATAGAGAGCACTGAATCAGGGGCGTGGTTAGTAATGCTGGCTTTGAATTGAATTGTCTGGTCTCAACAGCTGGTTGACTTATTCATTGTTCTTTGGGGCTTTGCCTTGCAGATGAAGTCGATTGAAATAATATCAGGACGCTGGTTTACCAAACAGGCTATTCTCATTCGAAATTATACAGTTTACTGTGCGGATCCTCCAGTTTGTTTCCCAGGAAAGATGACACTTAATGGTGGAATGACCACTTGCTCAGAAAATCCTGTATGGAAATTCATTGGGACAGTCAGAATACATTGTCTTTAAACTGAGTCCTGATTCAGAACAGACAGACAGACAGACAGACAGACAGTAAGACAGACAGACAGATAGATAGATAGATAGATAGATAGATAGATAGATAGATAGATAGATAGATAGATAGATATTCTTCACATATATTGTTTTGTCCACAATCCAAAAATATATACTAAAAACACTCACGTTTGTGAAATAAGAAAGTTTTGACTTTTTTTTTTCTCAGAAAATTACATAAAACAGTAACTGGATTATGAAAATAGTTGGTGACGAGCTTAAGAGTGTCATTAAACTGAATGATTAGTTGACTAATCATTGCAGCTTTATGTCATTTTCATTGTCCCATTTGTGATCAGATAGCCTTCTTGGCAACAAAAATAGATATTGATTGAAGTTATACTCAGTGCTCAATTATGATTTTAAAGGTAACTAAGTAGATCATTTAGTGTAATGCATACTTAAGTAAAATTACAGACTTGAAAAAATACTCATGAAAGTATATGTTTTTTTTGTGTTGACCAAAAATTTTGCACACTGGTTTTTGAATGGAATAAAGCACGCTATAACTTTTAATTGACAAGCTTTAGAGGTGTCTGTTGGTGAAAAGACAGGTTGTCACCTGTGGACAGAGCCAGACTAACTGTTTCCCCTGGTTTCCATTCTTTGTACTGAGCTAACCAACAGTCTAGACACAAGAGTGCCTTGTCTTACTCAGTCAGGCCATAGGTGAATATTGGAATATTATATCCTATCAAAGTTGTAAAAATATGACATCAATCATAAACCAGAATGAGATGAATCATGAACAGATAACAGTTTATTATGCAATCTTACATTCCTTTTTCTTAACAGTACACATCCTATTAGCTTTAGCAACACTTTACTTCAGTCCCCACACACTCGGGGAAAATACTGTAGATACATTCACAAACATTCACATTCATGTCACAGCACTACATTGGACACACATGGGGTGTTTTTTTCACATCTTAAAGCTGAGGTAAAAGCACAGCCTTTTCTTTTGCTCCCTTATGTGAGCATTTACACAAGTCATTGACTTTTACATTATGTCAGAGAAGAAATCAGACAAAACATTTGAGTTGAGATGTTTGCTTTAAGACTAGAAACAGTCTTCACTTCAACAAAAAGTCAACACATTATGATACTCCAACTGAAAAGACTTTTTTATCTGCTCTCATAGAGGACAGACCATCATGCAAACAGGTCCTGAATATGGGCCATAGTGTATTCTGATAAACACTATTAGCAGTTTATTATGAGTTAACACTCATACATATAACAGCCCAAGACTTTATCACAGGGATACTCAACTTGCTTTGCACAGGGGCCACATGTGAAAATTGACAGGAGGCCAGTGGCCAGTTAATAAACAGACAATATTATTTATTAGCTAAAATTTAAATAAAATCTTCTTGCAGTGCTCCCGCTGTACTGAAGCCAGCATGTTTTGACTAATCATGATGCCTGATATTAGAGCCTTACATTATGTAATACTTGATTTGGCAGACTGGTTTAGGATTGGTATAAGGGGACAAAATAAAGGCATATTCCATATTTGCTGCCCTCACTCATCTTTGCTAAGTGACAAATCTGACCACAGCAACCCTGTGAAAAGTGGCGTACTACAAAGCGAGATTAATTAGTTAGCAAGGTATGTTGAGTCCAAAGCCAGGGTTTTCAGTGACATGAAGGTGGTTCTCTTTCTAACCTGGCTAGATCGACTTGGTAACTTGTGCTGAACTCATAACCTGGACCAGAGGAGATTTATGAAAAATAGAGTGAATCAATTTATATTCATTGTTCATTTAAAATGATCGGACAACCACCCAGCACTCTAATGTGGGCCAGTTTCTGCCCATGGGCCGCAAGTTGAGTATCCCATCTTATCATTAGCCAGTCTTTTGTTTTTTTCCAAATCTGGAACATGTTTTTTTTTTGTTTTTTTTACCACTTTGGATCTCAACTCAGAACACTTCATATACATAAATCAGGGTCATTCTCATTCCCTCAAGCCAGGAGAGAAACCTCTTTTCATTGGGACCTTTTCACACTGAATTATGATCCAGATGTTGGATGCTGGGCTCAGTGATGATCCCGCTGTGCAGGTGACAGAGCAACCCTTAAAAAGTAATAGTTTATACTTCCCTTTCCTTCCTCTATAAGTCCCATTAAATCTTATTACCACTGCTTTTCTCAGAGCTCTGAAAGGAGCTGAGATCCCAGCGAACAGAGCGGAACATGCTCCCCTTGACGCTGGCCTGCCTTTTAGTGATGCGGTAGATCTTCCTGAGGATGGCGCGTCGCAGCAGGATGTAGACCCACGGGTCCAGGATCTGGTTCCAGGTTGCCATCCTGACACCTGTCACCATCAGTCCCCTATAAGTGTCTCTGTCACCGGCCAGGGAGCCACTGTAGGACCGTGTGGCTGACATCAGTGCAAAGACCTGAAAACAAAGAAAGAGACCATATTAGACTCACTTTGTACCAGCTAATGAACTAATACTCACAAATATGATTATTACATTATACATATATATTCTACAAGAGTTTTTAGAGCGGTTAAAAAAGAGAACTACAACTTAATCTTGTCATACAACCCTGTGCTGTATAATGATACCAACATGCTATTATTGCATCACCTGAAGATTCTAGGATATGCGTTGTGATATGACATGACAGAGCTCACAATATATGGAAACAAATGTGGCTGTATCTATAGTTAAAGAACCTAAAAGTAACCCTTCTTTTCCTTTGTGTGAAAAAAGTTCAATCAAAAACATCAAAACACAATAATAGCTATTGGGTTAGTCATTACAAACTCATGCTCTGCAGCCTAATGTTGTTCAATCCCACAGAACTTTATTTGATATTCTGCTGAATTCTTAAGTTTTTAAAGATAGCAAACATAAACATCTGCTCAGGCAAAAAGGCCTGTGGATTATCTAGAGTAACAGGGCCGTGATTTCTGGAATGAGACATTGCTGGTGAGTTTTTCAAATGTATATTTTGCAACTTTGAGCACCACCAGCTGAGCGCCGTGTGGTTGCGTTATATTGGCAAACAGACAAACAGTACACACATATATACATATATACAGATACATACATATATATAAGCAGCTGCACAAGTTAAAGCACAAGTTAAATCTGATCAGGTAATGCGAATTGAAATAATTTTCTGCCAGACTGCAGTGACATGTCATGCCATTATAAATGAGTGGCATAAACTCATTTATGATTGGTCAGTTACAGCGTAAGGTCAAATATTTCTGTATAGCAGACTGTTGTTAAGAAGAACAGACTGTAATAGACTCTGGAGGCTCATTTTAGATGAATATTTTATGTCCCCTTTTTATTTCTTTTTAGTTAATATCTGTGTAATAAGTGGATAATGTATAGTGAGCGCATCATTATTGCAAAATTAAATCACAAATTACAATAATGATCTGCTCACTGCACATTATGCCTCACATATATAATGACATTTGATCAAATTCAGATATGTCTTTTAAATAATGTTTCGATGTCTGTTAGGTAATTTACCCAACACTCACCAGCAGAGGGCTCCAGCAGATGCATGAGGTGACCATGATGCCAACCAACTGGACGACCATCTCGGTGTCATGAGACCTGGCTGAGCGGCGATGGGAGCATGACCTTTTCTTTAGCCGGGCTCTCACCAGCGTGATCCCACTGATGGTGTTGCACACAAAGGCCGAGGCCAGAGAGCTCAGAGCCAGTCCAGAGAACAGCATCACAAAGGCCAGATCTGAGGCTGTGGTGCCCTCCATAACCCTGATGAAGCACCACGTCCCTGGGTACTGGTAAGTGTAGGCACCCAGGTGGAAGAAGGGTAAAAAGGCCACACATAAAGCCAGTAGCCAGATCATGGTCAGTGCCATCTTTGTCCGTGCTGTGGTCACCAGATGGGCGTGAAGCAGAGGCTTGGTGACACCCAGGCAACGCTCAGCAGCCATGGCGCAGCCCAGGAAGAGGGGGCAGAGGCCAAAGAACACCATGCAGCCTCCCAGGAACAGACAAGAGCCATCCGGAATCACAGAGTCACCTTGAAAGCGGGAAGCAGGATCAGCCGTGGACCCTGTGCCCTCTGAGTATCTCTTCAACACAAGGGCCCCGTTAATGGCGTGTCCAGCCAGATCTGTTGCCACCAGAGAGCTGGCAAAGAGCAGAAAAGTGGCTTTTGACCGTCGACGGAAGCGGTTGTAAGCCTTGGCGAGAATGATGAGGGCCACCACATTGAACAGGATGCCCAGGGTCATGGTGAGGCCCGCAGATGCGGGATTGTTCGGCGGACGGGTGACATTACGTGGTACGGCCTCCACCTCGGGCTCCTGCACCATGGTGGTGTGGTTAGAGATGGGGAAGGGGGCAGTAATGCCCGAGGAGTTGTAGTGCTGCATCGCCAGCATCACCGCTGGGCTCTGGGCCTGATGTGGTTCCTCTGGTTGAGAAGATACTGAGAAGGAAAAAGAGACTGGATCAACATGCTGATTGATAAGGGGCTGTGTGAAAATTACTGGAGTGGGGAGGGGGCTTGATTCTTTTATTTCACTTTTTTAAAAAAGTTATATTTTCTGTGGAACCTCCCCTTAACTTAAAAAAAATGTCCCAACAAAACTGACCTGATAAATTGTGTATACTAATTCTAACCCGTAATATCTTTTTAAGGTGTTAAAGGAGCAATATGTAACAACTGTGCAATCAAAAAATGAGTTCAGCAAGTTGGAGCCACATACAGTATATCAAATAGATTGAAATCCAATTTAATATACAGTCTATAGTTGAGGCGAATTGTTTCCCTCTGCCCTCTCCTCCCCAGACTCTGGAAAGCTCAGGCAGGTTGTAAGAACACTGCAGGAGTGCAAAATGAGTGCAACATTGTTATTTGACAATAACATGAGGACGATTAGTCCTACACAGTGAGCTGATCATGTGTTTATAACTGACTCTAACTTCTAAAATATTATTAATGATTTCTTCTGACTCATTAACAGATACAAACTCATGCGGCAAGAATTCATTTATTCTCTAATTCACATGAAATGGACAAACAAAAACATAAGCTATAACTGTTAAGACTGTAACATCTGACATCAGACACATCCCTGATGACAACATGATCATTTTATGATTTATTATAGTACAGTTTTCACCTTTAATATTTTTACCCAACTCAGATTTCCATTTTAAAAACAAAAATTAATGAAATCAGATGGCATGATAGTTTACATATAAGATGAGTTTTATGTCCAGACCGTTCTCATTTTTCATCTCATTTTGCGATTCATGATCCCTGTGCTCACGACGGGGTCCTGCACCATCCTGTTGTTTTGCAATAATGACCCACACACTGTTCATTATCCCTTTCATGAAGCAGACAGACACACACACACCTTTAGGCGTGTATACAGTATATTTTACCAACACTGTGTCATCTCGTCACGTGATCAAACACAGACTTGAACTCCTTGAACGCACATGTATTTCCAAGGTGGCAATCTGAATCACTCTCACGGGCTCATTCTCCACTAAGACGTGTGACGGTGACGTCGGTGTTTGATGACCTGGGATGACAGCGGGTTGTAATGTCTGGTGATCTGTCACAGAATGATGACAGACAATGATGTAGTTGTTTATGTAACTATTGGCTGTATCAAAGGCTGGCTAAAATAAAATATAAAATCGGGGTGAAAAAACAATAGATCCCCAAAACCTTCCCTATTGTTACAAAACTTAGAATAAAATAATAATATAACTGAAACCCTCACAGGTTTTCAAAGTTGAGAAAACTAAAAATTACAAGGCAACTTACTTAAATAGAATTGTGAGTTTTGAGCCCAAATACGTTTTACTAACTATGTTAAAATTTACTTATAAATTTGAATCTTCAAGTTGTAGAAACCCAAAATATTGTTTGTTTCAAAAATTGTTGAGTTGACTAAACTCATTAAAGAGAAAGTGAATAATGGTTAATAAGTTGATTAAATGTTATCTAAAGAGGAAAAGTAAATTATTGCAACAAAAGATTATACATCTGCAAAACTAAGCGATTCAAAACTCAAAAATCTAGTAAAGGCAGCTGCCTTGAAATTATGAGTTATCTCAACTTGTTTCTTTTTACAGTGTGCTCGGGGAACAACTTGAAATAAGTTATTTCATTTTTTTTTTCCATTTGATTTTCTATCAGGCAGGCAAAACAGCTCAGGATAAAGTAAGCCGAGTTCAAACTAAGTTCTCAGCCTCCTCTGACGTTTAGGTGCAAACAGCTTCACTTCTCTTCTCTTCGCACGCGGCAACACGGAAAGTCTGAACAAGTTCTGACAGTCTCTGTTGACAGTGAACACATTCCTCTAAAAGTACTGTTACCACACAGCAGCAACAGTAATGAAAGCACTCAACAAGTCAACAAGTACATGCAAACATGCGAAGCAGTCAGACGGTTGTAGTATCTGAAACAACACGGTCAATACTGCTGTTGTTGGAACAGATCAGACTTGACCAGCTGGAACCGTGACTTGTTGTTGATCATCATCAGTGGAGAGAAACATATGGGACTTCTCTGAGAGCCAACAATGACGGATCAAACATCATGACTGGATTATGCCGAGTTCCTTGTATGTGTTCATTTCTTTTCTCTTCTCTATCACTTGTCTATCTCTTTTTTTAATTTTCCCAAACCTGTCATTTTTTTTATTCTTAAAAATGCAATCTCTATTTTAATTACATTTATTTATTATTCAGAAAATGTAGTTTGATAATTAATAAATCAATTATTAAATGGTCACAAGTATGACAAAAACTTGATGAATGAGTTACAAAAGCACATACTGGTGTTAATTCAGTAGCTTTTCCCTTAAATCGGGTACATTTTTGTAGTTTTTATCAGCATTCTCCAAATTTGTGGGCATTTCTTCTGACCACAAATGGTTTCAATTAATCCAAACTGTAAAATGTTAGTATTGTTTCAACCAAAGTAACATTTCAACACAAGACAACTGAACGTGGAATGACAGCCTCGAGGCACACCTTTTGTCCTTTGTATTTACCTTTACATGAGAGATATTCAGCCTTACCTTTGGAATAAGAAATCCATGGAGATGATCAGGATCACTCTGACAATTAGTCATAGCTGAAGCTACTTAAAATGAAATAATCCAAATTGCCCTTGATGTCCTCTTGTGCTGTACAAAAATAAGTGCACTTCTTCACCTGAAGTATTTCCTCATTCTGCAGTTATGTTGAAGCTCCTCTCTCAGAGCGAGCAGCCTCCCTGTTTCATTGCACAAGCATGTCCTCTGTTAATCTGCCTGTGGCTGGCTGCTTTTATACAGCGGAGGTGCAGCACGATCACTCGCTGCACCACGCTCACATCGCCTCTGGGTGTCTCAGTGTCACTCAGTGAGAACCAGTAATTTCCTCCAGCAGCAGCAGCAGCAGCAGCAGTGACTCCCTGGAGTGGACGGAGTGAGTGTGCCATTCAGAGAAACCCCTGTGTAAAATATGGACATTTAAAATCCAACTGCCTCCACATCAACAAACAATCATGACATGTAGAGGCATAAATACTAAGCCTATAATAAAACAACCTCTAGATTTCAGGCAGACCTGTCAGGAAATAGCTCCTTTTAAGTGTTACTTTTATGAGCAGTGATGTAGTTTTTCACTAAAACAAGCATGACTTCATATCACTGCAGCTTAAACAAAAAATTACTCATACTCTATACTGATTATTTCCAGATTAGACTCCTTCAAGTCAAAGCTTTAGGTTGAACTTGCATGACATACTGTTGCTTTCCCCTTGTTAATTCAACAGATATGAAAACACTCCCCTGCTCTGCTGAGCCTCATCTGAACAACCTCAACAGCCCCGTGGTCAGCTCACATCGATGTAAACCAGCTGTGCTCCTGCCACTACAAACATCTCTGTCACAGTCTGTTACTGCAGCTGGGACTGAAAATGATTTTCCAGCTCTCCATTAAGACCGACCACACTGCTGCCGGGGAAATTAGGGTTTAATGCTCCAGGCCGCGCCTCAGGGAGGAAACCTACATCGTACATTTCATACTGGTGAAATCCCAGTATTGTTTCATGACAAGCATGCAGGAGGTATATTCAAACGAGGGCTGAAACTAAGGATTATTTTCATTATTGACGATTATTTTCAAGAATACTTGCTTCCTCTCTACAGCTGGCCTCATCAACTAGGCCGGAGACCCCCACTGACACTGACTGTCCCTCCCCCTCCAATCTCTACACGTTACACTGATATAATGTACTGTCACCACACTTTATCTTGCACACTGAAAGTGAATCCTGAATAAGTCTGTACAACTCCTTCCCTCAAGTAATGTCATATTTGTACATACTGTTTCTACTGTTGATATTTTTATATATTTTTTGTATGTTGACATTTTCTGTTTGCAGCGCTTAATCTATTTTTTTAGATATTTAGTTTTATTCACTGTATGTGAAAGCCTACTTAGTAATAAAACTGATTCTGATTAACAAATTATATTACTGGTCAGGCATCATAATGTAAAAACCATTCCCAGTGGAACATATAGCCACATTTCCCATCATGCCTAGTGCTGGACTGAGTAGTTTGTTAAGTTTGATATGTTGTGTTACAAAATGCAAATCTTACATTTTGTTCGGCTTGTGTGTAAGGTTTACCAGTACTGACAGATTTGAACCCAAAAGCACAGCAGTGAGGCTGTAGAGTTATGTGGAAAGTCTAGTTTATTTAACAGTTGAGGCAGCGTCAAAACCAGGAAATCAGTCACACGGGCAAACCTGACAAACCCATGATATGTCAAAAACAGGCGGATCAAGAAAAACAAGGAAAAATAATTCTAGATGACTTAGCAAAAAATGCACAAGACAATCTGGCAGAGGGGAAGAGAAAGTGGACAAGTATACTGTAGATACTGAGGAGATGGGAAACCTGGTGAAGGTAATTTGGTTGAGATTTGTTGAGAAATCCTGGTTTAGTCTAAAAATCGATCCTTTCATCCAACCAATAGTCCTAAACCCAAAGACTCTTCATTTCATAAATAACAAAGAAAAGAAGCAAATCCTTACATTTAAAAGGCTGGAACCAGCAAATATTTGAGATTTTTGCTTGAGAAGTTACTGAACAATTTAATCGATTAGTTGTTGCAGCTCTAACGTAACCCACATAGAGTAGAATCAGTAGGAACTGTCAGAGCTGCTTGTGAAAAAGTTGATTGTAGAGTCTTGTTCCCAGGACTTTAAGGTTAAAAGTCCTCAGCACAGCAAAATAATGAGATAATAAGGGAAATACAGGCAGAGGGCTGCAGGATCTCTGCAGATCCAGACCCATCCACACACCTCTACCGGTCATAAGTGGTGACTGAAAGGGATCATGTTCATATGAGTCTATACATTGAACAAAAAGGCTATATATTATGCCTTTGAGGCTGCAGTGTCAAATGAAGAAAAGACAGAATCTGGAGCTTCTCAGGTTTCTGTCATCACCAGTCAGACGTCTGACATTCCTCCTCCAGTGGGAGGTAATTTCGCTGTCATCTTATGTCAAAACAGTAGAAGAATTCTGCTGTAAAATGATGTGCCGATGTATGCAGCTCTTTGTTCATATATACATTGTAGCTGTGTGTTGAAAAATGTGCTCTTTGCCTGGCAGTGCAATGAGGTGAGGACTGGAACCTGTGTCCATGTAGTCATGACATAAAAAAATTGGATTGCCACCTTGCAGTTGTATACCTCCAGCAACCAGACAAGTTTCAGTTTAGATCCGTGTCTGTATAACATAAGTAGGAAAGACTTTGATGAACTTAAATAAAAGGTATTAAGTGTATTTATTATCACTATATTGACATTAATGATTCCAGTGAATAATTTCCAGTGAGAAACATGCTGTCTTCCCTCGGAGGGGACTGATAAAGAGCTGAACATTATGATGTGACAGTGAAATTGACTTTTGACTGTATGGGTATGAAATGTTATCACCTCATCATTTTAAATATTTGTGTGGCATTTTGTCATAATTAGCACATGACTTCTTGAGTTATGGACAAAAACATGTTTAATGAGGTCACAATGAACTTGAACTTTGAACTTAGACCACCAAAATTGAATCCGTTCATTCTTGAGTTCAAGTGGACATATTTGCCATTCTGAAGAAATTAGGATCGAGCTAACGAGGACAGGACGGACTGACAACCCGAACCCTAATGCTGTCGTCTGTGCAGAGGCATAAAGGCACATATCTGGCACTAAATTGCACATTGCCCATGCATGTCTGCGTGCAATGTCAGGTATGTCAGGCCTGCCAAAGAGTCAGACGGCATGCCATTAGAGACAGGTGCAGCCGCAGTAGTTGTAGCTGAGGTTAATGCATTCTTGTCCGTCTGTTAGTAGTTAGTCTTAATGAATGGAATGGAGCCTGAGAGAAGGGAGTGATCAGCTGAGAGGATGGGTCAGGAAGCAGGTCTGCCCTGCAACGAGCAAAACAAAATAAGGACCACAGGCCGTTTTGTAACGCAGCTAAAGCAAAAGCAGCAAAAAACTTCATTTTAGTTGGTGTCACAATATCAGGTTTTCAAAACATTAATGTCGTTGCTAAAAGGATTCATGGCAATGATGTTAATAGTACAGGTATATCAGGACACCCCTAGTAGTAACAAAAAAGCTGTGACAGCAGATGTGCTTTTTGAGGCTACAGGAATAGCTTGTTGTATTTAAAGTAGAAGCAAAGTAGCAAAGAAAAATCTGTTTCACTTGACCACAAAAGGAGTTCGTTTCAGGTCAATATTTTTAGACAGTTTCCATAAAAATGCACAATGAACTTGTTTAAATTAAAGTAAAATGGTGAAAATGTTTAGTGAAGGTTTTATAACCTCTGCCACAAAACGTCTGACTCACTTGGCTTTGAAGAACTTTTTCCACTTCTGTGAGTATATCTGCATTGTCTGTAGATATAATCATGGAAAGAGGATCACCAGCTCACTCAAAAGAGAAAGTGTCCTTCGAGATTTCCATTCTTTGCTGCTGTATCTTAACTCCACATGGATGCTATTTACTTGTGTAGCCACGTTGATTGCATTTTTTTTATTTGCACCAAAGGGACACACCATAAAACAGAAAACCACATGCCAAAACAGCTGTAAATAAGCTTTACGAGTGGTTTTGTGTTGCACGCTGCAGTGGACAACCATTTACATCAATTCAACAATACTTCTAATGCTATAACTTTTTACTATAACTGAAAACCACCCCACCTGATTAAGACGCTAACAACAGCTTGTCCAGGGTTGTGTTTTGGGCTTTTGTATGCCCAAAGCCAGCAGATTCCCACAGGAATCTGCTGGCTGAATGGCAGTGTCCTGGACCGAGTAAAAACAGAAACACCAGCTGTGTGTTCCCGAGTGTCAATGTGTTTCACTCAATTTCAACATTTCATGTGTCTGTCCAAAGGGCAGTGCCCTCATTTTCACTTTTCACTTTTTTTTTCATCCATATATCTGCGTCAAACTGTTACTTGTCAAACATAACAATGACTGGCCTTCAGCTACAATCGCCACACATTGCATGCCGGATAGATTTGTGTCTGACTTGGGCCCAACAACAAAAGCCTGGCTGTCCCCTGATCAATGAGCTGACAGGCTCTGATTGGTTATAATCTGTTCACAAGTATATATTTCGTGGCTAATAATAATAATAATAATAATAATAATGATAAAGGATGAATATACTTATCAAACAAGCAATTACAAAGTGCTTTTTTTCAATGAAAGGACTGAGGACTGTGTAACTTCACCAGTGATCAAGAATACTTTTTATTTCTTCAGCTATGAATGTGGACCACAGACTACAAGTAGCTTACAGATGATCTAACGAGATGTGAATATCACTTCTTGGCTGCTGTGGTTGCTTGATCTTGTCTACTTTCTAGGTGAAGCGCAGTTCATCTTGAACATGTCTGTTGTCACTCTGCAGACTCCCTCCCCAGTGGTCTGGGAGTGGCAGGAGAAAGCAAAGACCTGCAATGGGCCTGGTCCTGGATGTGCCTAAAAGCAAGGCCTCCCTCAAAATTAAAAAATGTAGTTTTATTACGATGTTATTGTTACGACCCCAAGTTGGGCTAGGGGATGAGGGGTGCAACATTAAATGAATATAACTGGGGGAAAAACAAAGGAAGGAGAACTGAGACAAAAGTGTAAACAAAAGGTTCTTTTATTAACAAATGTGTCAAATTAAGTTAACTAATTAAGCTAACATAATGGTTAACTTAACATACTAAATCAAACAACAAATACATACAAGACAAGTGTCCATGCTAGCCAAAATGGCTGACAAAGACACATGGACAAAGACAAAGACAACAAAATGCAGACCTCCATCTGCCGAAGGGCCCACTGGCCCCGAAGTGCAGACTATGTCCACCAAATGGCCCACTGGCCCTGACTGGCTGCACTCTCCAGGCTTTTAAGCACCAGGTCCTGATTGCAGAGCAGCTGCACCTGATGCTAATCACTGCAATCTGCAAGGGGTGAGTGGGGGGGGCAGAACCTGGGCACAGGAGAGCACAGCACCACACAGACACTGTGGCACGTAACAGTTATTATCAGCCAGTCTCTGTCACAGATGTTAGCACAGGCATTTGCTACCTGCTGGGTGCTGCTGCCTGTCGCACCTCTGCTGGTGCCTTTGGACCAGCTGCAAGGTCGTCAGCTGGGAGCCACCATTCACAGATGTTTTGCCCTTTTTGTCCCAGAACGTGGTGGGGCAGTGGTACAGACGTCTCCCCTGCCTGATGAAGAGTATCTGTGGTTGGGATGGTGACTGGCCGGAACTATTTGCTTCTCTGCGTGCTGCCTGTATTCGCTCTGGTTCAAAGCTGGCTTGCAGCCAAATTTCTGAGCCCTACCAGAGATGTATATTTGTTTGACTTGGGAGTACATCACTACAACTATGACTATGATTTATCAGCTACTCAGTGCAGACTCTCCTTGTTGTTTGTCTACCAGATCACCAGTAAGATTAAAGCGTCCATCTGGGAGCTAACCCAGAGCCTGCTGGACGCCTGGTCAGGATGGGCGGTGATGCTGCTCATTGAACCCCTCAGGTCAGTCATGAGGGAAGATCATACACCACACCATTTCCGGAAAAGATCCTACTCATTAGCTCTTCCCTACACTGTGGCAGAGACAGTACAGAACCTTTTCCACACTGCAGCCTGATCAGATACGACTGGCTGCTGTTAGTTTGTCACATCATTCTCTGCATTTCTGAAAAAACAGCCACTGAAATTCCAGGATTTATTTGTTGAAAACCTCATAATTACCATGCTTTTACTCCATGCATGACATTTTTTGGTATAATTATGCAGGTCATGCTCATTGGTTTTTATATACAATTTGTCCACTGGCTCAGAGAAAATGTGTTTTAGTGCTAAACATGACAATGGGTTGAGATGACTGTTATTTCCCCTTGTTGCAGAGTCTCTGGGATTTCACCTTAAAATTATCTATCTTTATAGGCCCAGCTGGATAACAAGTTTGGTACTTGTGTGTCTTAGAGAGATCTTGTCTTTTCATTTGGAAGGGGAAACCTTATGTAAAGCAGGGCTGCATACACTAAGTAATGAATTCAAATAATTCTCCCAATCCCCCTGCCTACACAGTCCTGCAAAGGCTCATCACCCCTCTGACCACACACTGTGAAAGCATGCCCTTCTGGAACATCTTATAAGCAGAGAAAACATACATTTGCTGAACAATTGTGTGCGGCCAAAGGGTCATTTCACTGGAACGAGTGCAAATTAGCTTCTAAAACATCCCTTCTCTTTTATTTGTCCTTTTTTGGTATATCAGCAGTGCATATTTGCAATTTGGGAGCTTACCAAAACATCCAGGCACCATGTAACTATTTTTTGGGTCAAACTACCTCATCAAGGTAACTACAAGGAAAATATTAGCAAAAATAAATCTGGGTTAATAAGTGACTGTAAAAGAGTATTGGGCTGGGGAGGGGTCTGAATCGTTCAACATTTAGAAAATGAATATTAATTGCCTCAAATAACATGGGAGCTCATGTAAAGTGAGTTGCGTCTAAACGTCTGTTATGTAACCAGCACAATGCCTGAGTCGCATAACTCAAATATACGGTAGCTATTTCTAAAACCATTATCTACACTTTATTAAAGTTCCCATGAAGTCAAAGTTGATGTTTGTTTTGTCCCATATTATCCCTATTGTGATATATGTCACCTAGAGACCAGTATGTGGCCAAACGATGACAACAAAATTGTTATGTAGATATTCTTGCGTATTTGTAATAGTATTTAAGAGTTTGTTTTTCCCTCTAAAGCAATTCAAAACTGTTGATGACTCATCCTGCATTCTGGGGGCGTACACTTAATTTTTCGTCCGATTAAATGGTTTCTCGCTTATGATGCTGCTTGATTCTGGACAGCAGGTCTCACTGTACAAAAGCACAACTTTATAATTTTATTCATTTGTTGATAGCTACCATTAGCAGGTTACAGAACAGCGAACATGGTTGGTCCTTAGGATGAACACGGCCTCTGAGACCAGCAGATGATACAATACTGAGGTTATTTACAGAGCTTACTGATGGAAATGTAACCTTACTTGCTGTTAAACTAACCTAGCTAACCACTAACTGCTGCTAGCTTGGTTAGTCAAAAAAAGAAAACTAAAATAGCCTCCCCCTTTTCTGAACCATAGCCCCTTGACCCCTCATAATTTGTTGCTTCAACTCTAAAATCATCCATCTTTTAAATCTGGACTGCTAATTCCGTTGCAATGTACTTTTGCACGTACATAAACCACAAAATAAAAAAATAATCACAAAGCCTTCCTCTGAAATTCATGAACAAAACAGCTGCAAAGTAGCTCGTCCAGGGGGCTGCAGGCTGCTCGGGCACATGGGGAGTTGAATTAAACACAGGGGATATTCAAGACGTGCTCCACAAGTGACTAATAAACCGCAGCTTCCTCACTACTGTTTGTCTCAGGAGCATGGGAACTCACAATAACACTCGCCCTGCACATGATTTGCCCATACAATACTGTATCGCATGCACACTCTCTCACACACACACTTGGCCAGCAGCCTGGGGGTTAGTTTGTATCACAGTGAAAAAAACTTGTATTTACTTCTCAGCTCATGCACCGTACTGAATAAGGCTACTGTAATCAAAGTAAAGTGTGTTGACGCTTATTATGGGTGATTATTTCACGTTCACAGAGCTTGAATGAAGACTGAATTTACACACAGATGATTTTTCCAACCTTAAAGCTGCTCTAAAAATATTTTACAACTATATAAATAATTTATCTCATGATTATGTGTAAAATGAAAAGGATCACTTGTGTGATGAACCCACTTACAATTATTACCCAGCTTTGCAGTTCCCCTCAGCTCTAAGCTTCTAGCTTTTGGTTTTTAGCATCTCTTGGTGTCTTTTAGCTTCTTGATTTGGTTTCATGGCTTGTAAATTTAGTCTTCTGATTTACACTCATCACTCTCGGGCCTGTGTCCAGCAGCAGACATCTTTTTCTGGTGAAAATACTGTTCACAACCTGCCCTGCACAAAACAGCAGACTGACACAGTTAGTCACTGGCTGGTGAACTGTGTGCAGAAGTTATCAGCTAAAAAGACACATATTTTCCCAGGAGTTGGTGGATGCTGAAAATGGAACTAAACAGAAAGTGAAAATGACCATGTGGCCTGAAAAAACAATCCCAAATGAATAATAATCGATGTGATAATGTCGCTCTGTATCTGCCGGATGTATAAAACAACTGTTATCTGTTTATATAGCTTGTGCTCTCCCCAGGTGGCCAAAAACTCAGTTAAAACCGTTTTTAGATTGTTAGTCTCCATTATATTTTACCATTTTTTTGCTGACACATTAGCCACAACAGCTTTACAGTATAATAGATAATATGTCAGTGTGTCTGCAGGTTGTGGCACTTTGAGTTGTCCAAAAACTGTTACCATGCTTTGAACACACAACATGTAGTTTGTTGACACTGTGAACTGGCGCAGGATCATGGGAGTTATCTGTTAAGGAACCATTATAGCTGATGAAAATCTATGTGGCATGACTCAGGCAGAAATCACGTTCATGGATGAGGTCAGTAGCGGATTAAGGTGGTTATGGGCCGCTAGGCAATTCTTTTTCTGCCAACAGAAATTGTGGTGTGTTGAACACCCTGTTGTGTATTTTACTTTAGTGAGGCTTTATAGATTTGGTTTGTTTCTGATTCAAGAAGATTCAAAGTCCCTCAGCTGTCCTCTCTGTCTGGCTCCTTCTTCAATGCGTCATCACTGCAGTCATTGCAGAATTAAATTTCTGTCATTATTCACTGCACGGTGACGCACTTACTGTATAAATATTGGCATATCCATCAATGCATGGTACATACTCTAAGATGAGAAACATTCATGACTTCTATTCTCTTGTCCATCATGCATGGCCGGCTACACCTAAATAATCTCCACCGCTTGGATGAACGGTAATCACTGAGCTGCTCACATTATCATTCCTGTCTTTCACCAAGTGTACGTAATGAATGGGCACTTCCTTGACTCACTGAAGTGTGAAATGGCCACAGAGCAAGACACTTAGCATGCAGTTACTGTATAAATCAAATGAAAAGTCCATTAGTGAATATGATGAAAAAAAAAACAGGCTCTAGCCAGTGTGTCAGTGACTGCATCACTCCACAAAGGTCAGCTGTGAAGTCTGTGATTATGTAATAGTAAACCTGTAGGATATGTGCATCATAATGGATGAGTCTGGTGCAATGACTCTGTCCTGCTCTGACACACAAAGTTCAAGTTTACTGAAAGCCAATCAGGTCTCAGTGCAGCAGATTATTTATTTAATCTCTAAATCACCGTTAAATGCTCAAAAGTCAACTTTCACAGTAAAAGCTCACTGATCGATAGTGAGTCCATATTCATCAGTGTTTTCGCCCTTTTACAGTCCATTGTTCCTTCAGAGTAGAGAAACACTGGGTTTTCTCACAGCTTCTTTTCCCTTTCTAAAACACGCTGACATGTGGTGAGTAGTCTGAGCTATTTTAAACCTCACTGCTGGTCTCCCAGCCTCAGACTGTGCTCTAGGATGTGACATTAATCTTGTTCCTGCTTGTCCTTGCCCGTAACTGTCTTCACATTGCACTGAATGGTAGGCGTGGGATGGTGTTTAAATTATCCCAGTGTCTCTTCTGGTATGAATAGATGTAGAGTACAGCAGAAAAACAACTTTTAATTACCAGAGCTTTTTCATGATAAGTCACGTCACAGGACATTATGACTTGTTTGGTTGATTAATTGTAAAACGCTGTGTAACTCTCTTTTTGTGATGCATATTTATTATGTTTTTCTTGTTTTATTATCTCAATAATGGAGCTGGATCAAAGCAGGGACTCAGTAAACTGAATGAATTACCTACAATCCTACAAATGTATTAAAGCTTCATTTAGTTTTGAATGCAGTTCAAAAAGTTGACATAATACCATCTTTTATATTTGGCATGGCAAATGTGTTTGCAAACGGTTGCTTGCCGAGGAACATTGGCATTCATTTAGCTTCATGTCACACTCCAGCTGATCGATATCAGTCAAATATTCACTTTACTTTTGGCTCAGGTTTGGTCTCCACTAACTCAAAACTCACTAAAAACAACCTATTATTACTTTAAATGACCCTGGTGAGAGTGGAGAGAGTGAACCTCAACAATTAAGTGTCGCCCCGCAAAACCAAAACAATGAGCTGAAAGATGCTAAAATGTTTTGTGTCACTGAGGGGAAAGAAAGGGACAGAGACAGTAATAATGGACTCTTCGTTAAGGTCTGGCTGGTTGACCATCTTAAGATCCGCTGCATTTAATCCCTCTGCTTCAATTTTCCCACACTGCACACGAGTGTATTTATGTTGTCTATATACATATATGTGTTGTATTTGACAAACCAGTGTTTGCTGGAATGTAAGCTTTGAACCTATTATTAGCATATTTAGGAGCCTCTGACAGGACTCTCGTTGTAAAATGTGTCCAATGGAAACATTTCACAGACCTCTCTGCTGATTCATGGAATTTAAGGATTAGTATTAGCTTACATTAGCCAGCTACTCTTACAACATCTGCTGGCAAGAATAATCATTTTCGCTTACAAAATCCATGTTCACCAACCAGAAATAAGAAGCTGCTTTTGTTAACTTCTCTGTGGAACAGAAGACTTAGTGATTCAAAAGTTACTGCCAAATTTGGTGATAAATCTGCCACCGTTATCCCTGTAAACTGCAGATATGCAGCGTGAGAATGGAAAGCTTGACAGGCGTAGCAACAGTAACTAGGGAAGCCTAGTGAAGGGTCAATTCTCTGTGAGTTTATTGCTACCAGTGATCCTTTTAATATCACACATAACATTTTATCCATTGATCAGAGCAGCTTTAAAGTTTTTCCAGTTTGGAAATATCTTGTTGCCTTCCTGGTTAAGTATTCCGTTTCCCGTAAAAAGAGGAAAACAAGTTACAAAACAACAAGCAATATAAAGTGTATTAGCTTCTACATCTCCATGTCTGATCCCCTGATTATGCTGGCATTTCTCGTCAGACTTAGCATCACAGCTGAAAAGAGACCTTTAGGAAATCATGGGAAGACTTTCACTCAAGTGTTAAGCCCAAATTGTCTGTCCTGTGCAATCATAGTTTTTACTCTGCCCTCAGTTTTTCCACAGAGGAGTCGAGTCACTTTCTGGTGATCAGAGCTCCAAAACATGTCAACAGAAGTCAAACATAATGTTAAAGCATGCCAACAGAGCAAAGGGAAAGTTTAGGTAAGCTCTCATTGGACCAGGTGTTGCATTGTGTAAGACCCAAATATCTTCTGTGGTCCCCATACATGTGTTATAATTATGGCCATTCATTGACATTAATACAACTTTACATTGTGCAGGGAAATGATTTGTTGCCCCTTCTGGTTCTGTGTTCAACATAACAGAAGCTACCAACCATGCAACATAACAAAAAATGCAATGAGTACTGCAAAGACAGCGAAGTAGAATAGATAATAATTTATTTTGCATTGGCCCAGTCTTTGCAAATTAAATCCAGAAACAATATAAATTGTAATCTCACAGATTATTATTTTAAAATGTCTTTGAAGTCACTATCTATTCCCAAATGCGGTAACTCAGTGGTGATGAAGCCTATGACCCACGAAAATGGGTATCTGTGGTGATATTGCTGGAAAATATGCTGTATTAAATTATTGCTAATGCAAACCAAATGTTTCTTTATCTACTTTTTCATGCAATTCAGAAATTAAATGAGTGATTCCAAAGCTGAATCAGAAAACTTGTTTCTGAAAAAGCATTTTGGTTGCAATACATTTTTCTCATATTTCAGCACGTTGGCTTCTTGCTACTGTAAAATTGTGTAATAGTGTGAACCTCTGTTTTAAAACTGTACATAAATTCTTCTGGCTGTCGTGTTCTCAGTACTTGCCAAAGGTCCCTCTGTTTGGCCCTGAGATCAATCTGGTCTTTCATGTTCGATGGAAACACACTTAGCTTGTCCCGTACAGTAAACCTCACCCAGTGACGGCTGCGGCTCACAGACACACCTTGTTAAATGGTGGAGCTTTTGCACAGAGCCACAGTGCTCCATGTTCTGCCTATCGACTCTTAAATAGTTGTTTTGACTAAACATCAGAACTGCTAGGAAACTGCAAAAGTCAGTGCCCCGTCTTTGCCCCACATCATTACGCTTAATGGGTAGAAATTTCACAACAACACATCCACAGTTTGTCCCATAAACTGAGTTCATACTTTTGATTCACAAGATGCATCGTATGTTTCAGGCCTGACAGTACTATTTCTGTCTATTTATTGGAAATTTCCACTGTTTTTGCATGTTTACAGGTCACTCCCCACAAGTCGCATATACTTAACAATCCTGCCAACCATTTTCCAAACACATCAGTGTTTTGAATTTTTGAAAAAAAAACAAAAAAACTTTTCTTTCTGTGCCTCCTAAGTCTTTTACTCAACCCTGGAAGTCAGGAGGAACACAATAAAAATGTGCAGCAGAAGTTGAGAAACAGAGACAGTAAAGGTAACATAATTTACACTGTATATGCATTTTCACTCTATTGTTAATTATACACCTCAGCAGTGGCCAGGAGGTAAACTGGCACTTCTCCACTACCAGTCCACATTCTGTACTGTGGTCTGTGCTGGACTCGAACTGGCCGAGTTGCAAAACCAAGTCCTTGTGGACTGAGCAGCTGCTGCCCCTAAAGGGTTTATTGCATACACAAATGTTTTTGTATTGTTTCAACACAAATGTTTTATTTGTTTGTGTCAATAAAAGATAGATCTATCTGGAATAAACCTATTTTCTCACAAAAAAAGTGAAATTGCACCCTTTCTTTCTTATGTCTGGACATCTGAACCACATATACTTGATCTGGATGAATTAGAAGGGTGTAAAAACGATGACAAATGAACAAGAGGGGATTTGCAGGAATGAAAATATTAGAGAAGCTGATGTCGATGAGCTTTTAAACAGAGGTTCAGTCAGTATGATTTGTTGTTCCAGTTTTCCTGGCAGGACGAGGCGCTTGTGTTTTTATTCAAGCAAAACATCTCACCAAAGTCCAAATAACAGTCACAGCAAAGCACTGTCGCTGTGTCCACACTGCACCGTAAATCAAGCTAATGAAGTAAGTTGTGTAATTATCTACTTTACAGTTAGTCTATAAATTCCTTGTTATTAGCTCATGTGTTTGCTGCTCTACCATTACATCCAGTGAGTTTCGTGCACACACCCTGGACAGCAAAGCATACAACCCAGTGCTTTTACTTTATGATTTTCATCATTACAGTCATGCTGAGGGAAAACACAGTACCTTGGAGACCACACATTGTCTCCTGAATTTTTTGAGTCATGTAAATTCTATTCTGAAAAACACGCTAATCAAGAACCACATGATTTCCTGGAGCAGAAGTTCTGGTAAAGCAGTTATGATTTTCCATCGAGGTTATCACAACATTTTATTTTTAACACTGAATTACAAAAACAAAAACACTAAAGATAAATATACATTATGAGTCAGTGAGTCAAAAATATGAGATAATGCATCAGTATTAATCGAGGGGTGTGCTATTCTAATCCAATACACTTTTTGTCAAATTCAAGGAATATCTCTTCCCTTTTCTGTGGGTGCGCTGCAGAAAAAAAGGGCAATGTTTCTACACAGCCCTGGATCTGCAAATGGGAAACAAAAAGTATCCTAGGCCAAACCTCACAACACTATTCCAGCTGATCAGCAACAGGTCATGTTTGTGTCTGTTGAGGAGGAGCGAAAGAGACAGTAAATCTTCTGAAGGAGGACTGAAGGAGGATTTATTTGGCTGTTTAGTTAAAACATAAACATCTTTCTCCAGAATCGCATTCCCCACCTTCAATGAGTTAGTAAGTAAATCATAACGTTGCCCTGAAACGCGTGACCCCGAAACTCAAAATGCTGAATTATAATCCTGACTTTAAAATAGTTTAAATAATGAAACTTGAAGCAGAAATCTGTAATATATTTACCGTAATAAATAATAAAATGACCATGATATGTCATAAGAGTTTAAGGAAACATAAGCTGAAACACTCACCTCTGACAACAAGGCTACAGCCGCAGCGTAACTTGTGTTCCTGTTTCCCCTTAATTAAAGCTCAAATTCTTCTTGCATGTTCACCGAGTGAGTAAGTGTCTGCTTATGAGTAAGAAATCATAATAATCTTTTAGAAGATTTAGACATTTATTACAGATAAATTGAGCAATATGTTAATGGAGTTTGTCAGGCAGTGAGACAGGCAGCCAATGAACTCCATCTCCATTTATCCATGTATTTTCAGAGCGGTGGGCTTTTTGTTTTCAGGACAGACAGCTGACAGTTATAAACAGCTGATCAGCTTACAGTGTGCCACTTGTCAGTGCTTGTTATTGTCAAATTACAGTGTGCCCTCGTCTTGCGCTCCTGCGTTGCTTCTGAGAGGTGATGGAGAAGACTCACTTCCATCGTAGATTGTATATCAAATAGCTTAATATATCGTCTATGGCTCCAACTCACTATTCTGGTTCATGCCACAAAAACCCAATGGGATTTTTCTGTTGGATTTAAGATTATTGCAGAAAATATGCTCTGTGGCGAACAAAAGTTTATGATACTTGCACATTTTGCAATCATCAGAAAGAAAAAAATGACGTTCGGCTAGAAATGAACTACACCAGAGTTTTATTTCACCACCACTAAGTGACTAGTGTTCGACTTGATGACATTTAATGTTCTCAACAACCTCTGTAGTCTCATTTAGCCACCTGTTAGCAGGTTAGACATGAAAAAGCTTCGGAATTTAAGAGTGGGATATTTACTTGTACATATTTTATGAAAAATGCAAAAGCTTCTGTCAACCACAGACCTTCTTTCAGGCATCTAACCAAAAACCCATTCAAAAAACTCATTGACTCAGAGATGAGTGAACCGTAAGGGCAAAAATGCTAACTCATTTCCAGGTTTTTGGACTCCTTCCTGCAGCACTGTATAATTAAGCTAGTTAAACACTGTTTATTTTTGATTTTTTTATATATTTAAGAAGTAAGTCTCTTTGAGATTAATATTTTGGTATGCACTGGCTGCAAAGTCTGGAGGAAAAGTTTGTAGCCAGTAGACTTTGCTGAGACAGCGAGGTGGTGTGAAAAGAAAACATAATCACACATCAAACGGGAGGGTTTTAGTGCCGGTCTGCTCAAAAGAAACATCTTTTTATGCTAAATTTTAAACAAAAACAGTAGCATCCTGTGCTGATTTTGTATATTGAGGTAAACCACGTTAATTTTACAGAGATGATCCCTCTGAGGCAAGTTCTTCACTAAATATACACTGGAATGTTGTTGCATGAGCCGCACTCACTCACCTACCTAAATGTTTGAATATGTGTGGCAGCATGACATGTTCATGGCCAAAAACTAATTTAAATGTCAGAGTGTGGCTCATACTGGCTGTTTTTTGTTCACAGAGTTGTGTCCAAACCGCTCATAAAGGCCTCATTCACAAAGTGCCAGCCAAAGAGGTCTATCTCTCCTGTGGCCTCCTCGATTGAGACCAGATGCTGCAGCACATCAGCCCAACACAGCCCACTATCTGTTCTACCAGTTCCTGTTGTAGAATCCTCAGATTAACAACTGCTTTTCGCTTGATGTGTGGTATTTCAATGAATCGGATGAAATCCATCCAAATACTGCATGTTGCACCGAAAACAAGACAAAGTCTGAAAACAAGACTAACTTAAGACTGAAAGACTGCAACTTTCTGAATTTTAAACACACAATATGTAAATTCTGCCTCTAAGGGTCTCGCTCACATTAAAACAATAACAAAAAGGCATAGTTTGATGCCGTCATGTAGTTGGGTGGGTTCATGGGAACTGTTATCTTCACTTCAAACAGATGAAAAGCTACTGGATATGAATCACGTTCATGGACGATTGAGTTTATGGCATCTAGTGGCCAGCTAGAAAAAATATACACATGGATTTTTGGGTGTTTGAACATTGTTGTAATGTTCGAATCATGGGATAGTGAAGTACTCAACTCTATAAAATATACAACATATGTCTCGATTTTTTAAATACGTTTTAATATAGAAATCTTACATATTATAGCTACAGCTTTTATCAGCTGTAGCTAGCTAGCTAGTTAATGAAGCTAACATTAACTCCATGAGTTTGCTGAAAATGCTCCACATTTCCAACTGACTCATTCTAAAAAGAGGAAGTATCTTAACCCTCTACATTTTTGGCTCTTTACACTGGCACATTACATCCTGAATAATTGAGCATTACTTAAAAAAACAAGCAGGAGCTAATAGCACTGTTTTGATTTGCCACATGACTCTCTGGAGGTCATGCAGGTCCCTTTTCTGCAGCCTTACGCACATAATTCAGCTCCATCATTTCTCTCCACAAAAACCCCAACCCTTTCTTGTAATGCAATGTAATAATTGTACTCAAATAAATTACTTTTAGCATTTTCTTTAGCCATATTTTTTGGCAGTGTGATCTGTTCTTTTCAGAAATTGTTTCCCATCAGCAAACTTTACTGAGAAAAGCTATTAACAGATATACTGAAATATTTTATCAAAGGATTCAACCTACCCAATGTACAACCACAGTTGTACAGGCCAGTTTGTATAGAAACTCACATGACAAATGGCTGCAGTCATGTGACGTCATTCTTTGTCCAAATGTGGCACAGAGTCCCTGATGGAGCAAATAAAACAATAACACCATTGAAAGATACTATCTCTCCTCGTTCCTCTTACATTCCTTGAAACGTCAAACAGTTTGATTTGCAGTCATTCCCATTTCTGTAGCATTCAACCAATCACCTGCTGCAGTTTCCTCTTGACCTCCAAATATAATGGGCCCTCCTCAGGGGAGTGCTCAAGTGCTCAAGCAGCATGGTCAACTCAATGATTTGGGACACTTCCCGGATGTCCTATTTGCTTAGTTTTATTTACAGAAAGCCCAGACAGGCTCTGCTGTTGATGTGTTAGTATCTGTTGATCTGTGCAGCAGCGGAGTAGAGTCAGTCGCCCAGAGCTGAAATACTCACAGACTGAGTACTTGTTGTTCCAGTTTAGGACGCTGCTAAAAACAAGGTTGTCTCCAGCTGCAGGGACTTGATTTGTCGCTCGTGTTTTTAAACCTTACAGTGTAGATGTGAATGGCAAGACAGGACAGTATAGCAATCTAATGTTTGGAGAAATGATGTAGTAAATAAGATGGATAATTGCATTCCATCCACTGATAAGATGCCTTGTTTGTTTCCCTTTGGCTCAGTTACAGGTTTGCACTTCAGCACTAAAAGCTTCTGCTGTCTCTGCACCTCATGCATACAGTATGGCCTTTAAAACTTTTGGTCTCGTGCGGCAGAAATCGCAAACATATTTACTGTAATAAATCATAAAATGACCTTGATACGTCATCAGAGATTAAAGAAACTAAGTTTAACTACTGGTTACTCCGACAACTCTGCAACAGCCAGCATGTCCTCCTTTGAAATTTCCATTCCAGTCCAGAACGTCTGTTGATTGTCCATTTCACATTTATTTTTTTCAAATATTTACATTTTTATATCAATATAGATATACAAAAAAGACACAATTACACACAACAACCACAACAGTAACAGTTTAATTTCATGCCAAATGTACACTGAATGAGTAAGTGTCTGTAGATGAGTCATACAAAATAATCAGCAATCTTTTAGAAGGAGTAAATGTTCAATTGTTCAATTAAGCAACACGTTAACGGGGTCTGGCAGGCAGTAAGACAGGCAGTCACTGAACTCCAACAGGAGTGTGGATTTTCAGAGCAGTGGGCTTTTGTTTTCACTATGTGGAGTCATTTTTGAATGCCTGGGTTTTATATATCCCACAGATCTAATAATGGTAGGCCTATTTTATACATCTTGTTGATTCCTCTACATTATCCTGAATGTTTCCAACAATACTTGAAAAAAAACAAAATTTGGAACTTATTGAAGATCATTGTGTTTCCTTCTCACCACTAGTTGCTTTAACTTCCATAAAAACACGGGATATGTTGGGAAGGTCAGAAACTTAGAAAGGAAGTCAGCAAGCATGACAAAACATAACATGAATATTTCATCACCTCGTTCACGAACATGATCTCTGCCTGAGTCATGTCAGATCAGTAATGGCGGTAATTTAACGATGAAGAACAGCCTCTCATGAGCACATGCTACTTCAGATATCATCAAACTACATTCAATTACCCAGTAAATTTTAGATTGGATAAAAGATAAAAGACATGTAATCAGGATTCAGTGTGCTAACATGCTCACAGTGACAATGCTAACATGAAAATCATCACTATCTTATACAGTTTTTACACCACATTAGCTTTGTCAAAATACCAGAATTTTAAACTCCAATACGATACTACTATTTAAAAAAATCTGCACAGAGTGCTGGTACAGAAAAAGTCATTGAACACTTTGTTTTTTCTGCAAGTCAAATGTCATGCAGGACAGTAAAGACTGAACTGAAGTCTTGTTCTTGAATGAACATGGAAATAATTTTTTATAGTTCAGGTACCTTCAATATCAAATGTTAGTATTGTAGGCCTATTATTATTATTTGAAAGTACTGATACTTTGATACTTTTGACAACTTTACACCACAAAGGCAACTGACTCCTTCCCCACTGCCAGGAGACAATGAGCATGAATGGAACAAAAATCCATGGCAATATATGGGATAGTTGCTGAGATATTTCAGTCATCCATAGAGCCACGCCGCTGGTATGACTGAAAACATGACATCCCTTTTAAAAACCTGACTCTCACTCAGATTTAATTAAGGCCTCCAGATGGTGAAGCTGAGTGTCGGACTGTTGGTGGTGTTGGAGTCCCCCGTTAAAAACACATGTTAAGTTATTAAGTTTCAGCAGAGAATGTGGACTTTCAGTCAACTGTGACAAACCCAGTCTGAAAAAAACACGTCATTGCATTAGCGGCTTCCAGTCCCAAAGGAGAACTGGTTGTAGCCTCCAGATATTTGGGCATTTACTGGCAAATAAGCACATCCACTCATTCACCAACTGTCAGAGGCTATCAGGGTGTGAATGAGGTAATTTGCCCAGTGTCTTTTAGATGAGGTAATGTTTTCTGATTCAAGCTGCCACATCCTCACACACCAGAGGAAATCACTGCCATGATGATTTATCGATCAAGCAAATGGTGTTTCAGGAAGGACTGCTGTGATAATTCTACTCGAAAGATGGGAAGAACAAGAGCTCAGAGTCAAATATGAGAAAACAATTTCCATGTAATGATTTTTAACACAATGGTTCATTTCCAAAGAAATTACCCCTTACCTAGAAACCAGACAGAGAGAAATCTTAAAGTGGAAACTGGAAAAAAAAAACACATTCAAACAAATAAATCACAGTCCTACTGGAAACATGAACATGACTTGACTTGAAAAAGACACTCCAGAGGAATTCTGCACAAACGGGGGTCGTGGAAGGGAGATTTCCATCCATCTTGGTCCTCACACCCTGGAATCTAAACAAAGGTAAATACTGAGCTTTTTCAACTATGATTAGGCCCAGCCCGAAGCCTGAAATACGGATTTGTTTCACATTCAGTTGTATCAGTCCCATATTTTAGCCAAGACGTCTCGCTGCGTCATAATTTTGAACAGAGGGAGAGACTTGCAGTTCTGGTTGTCTCCAGCTATTTCTGCTGTCAACACGCTGAGTAATATGTGTCACTTAAAGTTTGTCATTACAAAATAAATCATGCTTTTTCAGGAATGTCAGATTACATTCTCACACGGCTCGACACCAAGTCTTTTCTTACTGATATGAGAAACAGACCAAAAACAATACTGATTACCTCATATGCATGTTATTGCTTTCTAAATAAAAAAACATTAAAAAAGAGCTACAACAAGGAGTTTTTAACTGTCTATAAAATAGTCTCAATTTAATACTGATGCCTCTATGTGACCCAAATCTGCAATAAGATTGACAGTTTCTATATAATTATTCTTAATGCCTGCCACTGGGTCAGATTCTCTGTGAAATCAGATGAAACAAGCCTGTGTTTACCGGAGATGTTTTTTAAGTTAATTTTTTATCGACATTATATTTTGTGCTTATTATTTTGTGGTTGTTACTCTAGAGAAGCTGCAGCTTTTGTCCACTTTCTGTCCTCCGAAATCAACAAATATGTAAGTTCCTTGTAGTAGCTTTAAGTTGCTGTTATTAGACACGTGTCCAGTAAATTCTTAAGTGGTATAACCTCATCTTATGAACCCAGAGGAAGCAGATAACAGAGGCAAATTTATGCTTCATTATGTTAGGACAATAACCACTTAAGATAGTGGTTATTGTCCTAACATTGCCCTGCGTTGCCAGCTCACTTCATGGTTTTCTTTTTCTTTGTGCAGAACAATAGCTCAGGGTTAGTAACAGGACTTCTAGTGGGAGCCTCACTCCCAGATATGAGCAGAGATAAACAAGGGAGGGTCTGAGCTGTCACTCAGTAGCTCTTTTCTTTGGCTACTGTGGAACTTGATGAGGGATCCGTGCTCCACAGCCTCAGGCCAAGGATCACAGCAAGGTTAGACATGTGCAAATAAAGTATTTTTGAGGGAAAAAAATGTAGGGCACAATACGACTGGCAAAAAAGCAGTGTACATGCAAATACATGTATCTGCTCTACCATAAAATGCAAACAGCAGTATGCAGCTAACCGGCTCTCTATTTACAGCTGTAACCAGCTGTTGGTTCAGACCAAGAATATATAACTACAGTAAATTATCTTTGAGGGCCACAAGTTCATGACCATTCACTGGTTAGTATTTCCAGACAGTGCGATACACTCAACGTCAGGGTTCACAGCAAGCCTCCCCCTGTACTGTTTGCGCATGGCGCTCTCCTCTGTTACACTATGAGCGTCCCCACAAAACAATGGCAGGTAGGAACTGAACTTGAAGAAGCTACTTGAATACCGCACATGAAAATATGTAAGAAAATAATATTTAAAGTTCTGTAATGGTAACAACACAATAATGTATTTAACAGTAACTTAATTTTGCAAGTGCATAATAACGTGGAAATATTCCCATAATTACACAGTAAACTGCACAACTTATTACATAACACAAAATTTGCATAATTAGTAATGCAAATAAAATGACCCAAAAATATATTGTGCGCATTAAAGGGCTACAGTCATATAGAAAATACTGATTAGTACAGCTTTAACATACAAATAACACACTCTGGAGCTTCACTTTTATGTTGTTTTTTGTCTTAAACCGATAAAAAATGAAGAAATCAAAACTAATGTTGACTCTGGTTTAACTTAGACAACAAGCTTTTCTGTGGTAATCAGTCACTAAATATCTAATTTCTCTGTAATTCTACAAATAATGATTCAAAGACGGAGGGCCTCTGAGGAAAGCACACAGCTGAATAATCGAAGCGTAGATATGATAAAAGTTTTTGAAATGAAGCGCCTCTGCACAGTGTCAGGAGTTCAATACATCAGTGTGATAAGGATACGATTACTGAAGCCCAAACATGACTAGCTGCATGTGCAGCGAGCTACAGTGTTCATTATACAGGCCTGACTTCGTGCTGCCTGAACAATCTTCTCTCTCGCTCTCTTGAATTTACTGTGCGACTGTGTGAGTCCCTGCTGTATTTTTCCTTTTGTGGTCAGGCTGCGGCCCCCGTGTTAATCCACACAGCTGTGGCGCCTCACTGAAGGCTGCCCCCGCCTCTCCTCCAGTATATAAAAAAAATGTAATGAAGTGAGGGACAAAGGGTTTTGCATCTCTCCAAACCAGACTCTTGTAGTCTGAAGGAATGAGGATAGAATTTGTTTACTGGCGTCATATATTTCCTCTTTGCCTTTTTTGGAGGGTATCTTTTCATCACGCTGTAATAGTCAGGGCGAGACCTGGATCAGGAATGACAGGATAATGACATGTAATGAGGGTCCCTAAACTGTCCGAATGTACCTCTACAAACCGAGAAGTTCAGTCTACTTTGTTTCTAAGCGTTTATAATGTAAATAGATTATGAAATATCAAAGTAAAAATTAATTTATGATTTTCCTTTCGTTCAAACAGTAATGTTTGCCAGGAGGCTGTTAATGTTAACATTAGCTGTTGTTTCATTGTACTTAATGGATTATCAAATATATTAATTTAGCGTGAAATATGGTCCAATAGCCCAAACATTTAGGACGGGAAGCTCAAATGTTGTATTGTTGTATTCCTGATCATATAAATGTACCATACCTGACAAATCATTATCATTTCACTGATTGATCACCAACTGAAAGACAATGGATGGTGAAAATCAGGAAGGACGTAGTTCCGGGTTTGGGAAGTAACAGATTACATGGAAGGACATTCCAGAATCTGGATACAAAAAAGGTAAATGTATTCCATTTCAATTACAGATTTTTAAAAAATGTGAACAGATACATGTAGTAAAAATTGGGATTATTAGCCAGACTACAATTTTAGAACACATTTTAAAATAAAGAATAATATATTACCATGCACACAAATATTTTCAAATCACTTTACTAGTCTCACAACACAACCACAGCTAATCTTACAGCTGGCGATTCATTATCATGGCATCTAGTGAAAAAATGCTTTCGCTGGGTGGAAATGTCAACTTTTTGGTCTTTAAATCAATCAATCAATTGTGCACAGCAAGGAAAGGAATAGCGGGACAAACTGATAACCCTAACAACCAGAAAACATTATATTAAGCTAAACAATTTCATCGTATTTCACATTGAGGTAATCCGAAAGTAACAGAAAGTAATCAAGCTAAATTACTCTGGTATTGTGATACTTGGATTTAGGTTACTGACTACATTTTTAAAGAGGTAATTAGTAACTATATCACAATAAATTTTTTAATTAATTCTCCAAACCTTGTATATTTTGATCCAAAATAACATATTTGTCAGCCCCTAGGCAACAGTTCCATTTGACAGTGTTACATGATATGATGGGAAAAGAGTGAATTAATTTTGAAACATCAGTGCACATCTTGGATACATTTTACATAAAAAACACTGTGCTTGCATGTTAACTGTCCTGCTGTCTCATGTCCAAGTATGAAAGCTAAATTTCTAAAACAGGATAATTAGAACTAAATAACAGCATGACCTTATATTTTTCCTTATTTCCATACATATAACACTTTTGTGTTTGTAGTCTGTATGCAAAATATATGAACACTACACAGTGAGCATAATGGCACGTAACATCACTGAATTAATCTAATTAAGGTTGAACATAAGGTTGATGAAACATCAGTTTGTCACACAGTACTACAGTACGTATTCCTTGCATGTCCGCGGCCCCTGTCAGCCCTGGAATATTCTCATTTTTCAACGCTCCTGGAAATGGACAAACCTTTGAATTTGGGTTACGTAATAACCCTGGTGGGACACTATGAATATGAGGTGTGCTAAATTTAACTTAGCTTGTGTGGCACCACCACCCAAGTAATTAGGTCGGAGACATATCCGGTGGCAACTGTAGGTTCATACAGTATCCTGTTTGCTCGCATTGTTGCACTGATATGTGTCTGCCAATGGATCCTAATCAGGACCCATATTTTACCAACGTTTAAGAGACCATGTAGCGATATGGATCAAGGAATAAACATGATATCCCACAAGTAAACAAAAAACATTTTTCTCCTTCTCTATCATTGACCACAAATTCAGTTAACTATTATTATTCATAGCTTGAAGCATGTTACGAGGTTTAGATTACAATCTTTGGTCTGTGGGTTTTTTCTGTAGAAACATAATTATTATTATTCATATTCATGGAATCACTCTGCCCTTGAGTTGATATTTAATTTGCATTTCAACTGTGTGTGATTGTTGATAAGTTTATGAATAATCCAAATGAATCCTCTCCATGCAAGTGATTGCTTTCCTCTCTGATGTGATGGTCTGTTACATGTCAGCGAATGAACAACATTTGCTTTAATATCTCATCAGTCAGAATAAAACAGCCTGGAGAAATCTCATGTTTATCTCTTGACCAGGGGTGGATTTGATCATTTAGGGGCCAAAGGCAAACACAGGGATGGTTCCCTCTACATCCCTTGTTCTCTAGGTTGGTACGTAGCACTTTATTTATCCCTGTGGAGAAATTTCAGTCTCACAGCAACAGAGATATGAAGGAAGAGAAAAAAGAAAGTACAGCAAATAAGGGGAAAAAACAACAGTACAATAAAAAGTGTGAAGACACTACTCAACAATATTTATGCTAATGTGAGAACATGGTATATCAAGAAGTATGGTAGTACATAAAGTAAAATATTAAAAGTTTAAAAGATAAAAAAAAAACATACAAAAGTGCAATAGGCAGCATGCATCAATAAAATAAAAGGTGTAAAATGTGCAAAACAATGCAAAAGCGTCAGTCCTTGAATCCCTGTTCTGTTGTCTCGTGGCACAGCAGTGGATACTTCTGTATCTCTTGCCAGACAGCAGCAGGTGCTTCTTCCTTTTTTCAGCACTGCTGGGGCAGCTGTTAGGGCTGGGGTCGATTAATCTGCCAATTATTTTATCAATTAATTGACTAGTTGTTTGGTCCAAGTCGAGAGTATTTGTTTTACGCAAGTTGGCTACTGTCCTCCTGAGTCATTTCTGCACATTTACAGTAAGACCATGTAACTGTTGAGCAACAGTTATAAGAACAGTTCTAAGAGTGGGTGTGATAGATGCGTGTGCCGTTTTACAGCTTCAAAAAATATAAACAACCCCAAAATATACTCTGACACTTGCAGCATCACCACTTCTGCTAGTGTTATTTATATTCTTTCCCTCCGTTGGTGTTTAAAATTGAAAAGTCCTGTTCAAAATCACATCAGTGGCATCTGCTATGTCCCTCATCGCAAGGTAGAAAGGATCCATTACGGAGCCATTAGTTTATGTAATTTGTTATTCCCAGCAATCCTCACAATCTTGCCTCTGTTAGTCCCTTCCGCTCTTAGAGGAAAAAGTGCAGGTCAAGCAGGGATAGTGGGCAGGCTAAACAGTGCATGCTGAAAATACCGAGTCTAAATGAGCCATTACATTGAAAAAAACAACAAATTTAATTCTTTGTCTAACACATGAGATAAGATGTTTAATTTTCTTCACATCTCAGGACTCCTGTCACAATGACGTGTCAAAGTTGCTCCACTTCTGATTAAATTTAAACATCCTTTTGTTTGAGGAAGCGCTGGTTATATCCTCCATTCCTATTTAAAGGTTAGCGGAGGTGTTAGGAGTGCATAAAAAAATGATTTCCTAAAGAGGCCTAATGGCTCGCCAATCTTTAAAGGGGTTAGGAGGGAGCTGCAGTGCGGGAATGGGAGTTCAGAAATCCTCAGAGTATGACTCACTACTCTCACTGACAAAACACAAACATCTGGAAGCTGGAATCACATCTAAATAAAGTTAGATCAAACAACGTTCAAATATCAGACAGACATGATGTCAACTGTCTGGGAAAGACTTGTCGATGATGATGATGATGATAGATGGCATTCTCATAATTCTCAGGGTGGAATTTGGTGTCGAAAGAAAACAATCAAAAATTATTCCGCCGTGATGACTCAGCAGTCCGATACGCTGCAGAATTACTCACCTCAACGCTTTTATTGATGAGATGCATGTTGGCCAAGAAGTGACAAGCATGTTGTGTTGTTGCTCCAAGCAGACTTTCTCTGGTTTGACTGTGTTGCGCTCAAAGAATAAAATGTCACAGTGACGGACAGACGTGGGATAAAAAGTTTTAGTGATTACAGCATTAAACAATACCAGAAACTTCAGCCAGTAACAAATAATGTCCAATAATGCTGTCAGCATGTTTGGACTTTAACCAAGCTGGATGCAAACCAGCCTCCATATTATTTTCCAACACCTGTGCTTTCATTTGGCAGAGAGGAAATCTCAATAACTGAGCCCATGAAACACGCTTGGACCAGTTTTAAAAAGTTTTTCCTGTAACCAGCCGTTGACGACTTTAAAAAAATCCAAATAAAAAAAAATTATGCGTGGAAATCAATATGCAGTAAAAGAAATGGAGCCTGTGAGTGAGAAGAGAGGAACGCAGCAAGAATATATTACAATCATTTCATGTTTGTACAATGAGCGTTAATTCTTTCAAACAAAAGAAAGCACATTTTAGTAAGAAGATTCACTGGACACTGGATTGTGTTGAATTGCACTTTGAAATAACTTTATAATATACACAGAATAAACCATAAAAATGGAAATAAATATTTGTATTTGTCGAGAAATGAACTTTACAACCCTACAGCTGATAAAATCTCAGTTGGCACAAATAAAAGAAAAAAAATACACAGTTGAGTTTGAATAACAGTTCTGCAGACTGACTTCTTATCACGGAAAAAGGAGGTTCTCATGATCCTGAAGTAGGCCAAACAGGAAAACAGCGGGCGAGCGATCAAATTCAGTCAGTCCCAGGCTTTCCCAGAGTGAGGAGGCAGAAGGACTATTTTCTGTGTTTTAGAGGGATAAATCAGGCATGTTTAAGTCTGTATACATATTCATGTACAGAGTGATCTCCTTGATCTCTTGCTCTGCACCTGTTACTGAGATAAACAGTTTTGCTTATGTACAAATGCACAGTGGAGGCTAATCTCAAACTCCTGTGTTCTGTCACTCGGTGTTTTGCTGAAATGCATACGAGCATTAGAGTTTTAGAAAAACAGTAATGAACTAGAAGAGTGCAATCAGTAGAGCGCAGATCTCTGCCAGGTAACCTGAGAAGACTATTAGGATGTTAGTAATTACCCTACAGCATTGCAAGTGTACTATTAGGCATTTGTGTGAATGTTTGTCATAATTAGCTTTTGAATTCTTGACTTATGGCCAAAAGGTGTTTCAAGAGGTCACAGTAACTTTGACCTTTGACCTTGGACCACAAAAATCTAAGGAGTTCATCCTTCATTTCAAGTGACTGTTCCGACAATTACCAACTCAGGTTTGGCTGAAATTCACGCCAGACGCCAGACGGCAGCAGACAGTGTTGTCAACATCCTGGATAAAGAAGCTCTGCCAGTGTGCTGACTTACAACTGAGCCAAAATCTGATGATAACACAAGTCTTACTAGTAAAATATATAGTACTGGTGCAGGCTGATGTAGGAATTGTTGAATGTTCCTGTGTAATGGCCATTTGCAGCAACCATTTGATCGAGTAAACACACAGTTTAATCCACTACTCGCACGTTTGCTCTTGTGCTTGTGGTTTTTTAGAAAAGATAAAAAAAGAAACCACTATCCAAACTCTTTATATCCAGGATGTCTCTTGTACCACAGCCCCATGCAAACTGTCTCAGCAAACTGAGAAATCCACCACTGAGAGGCCTGCAATTACAGCCAATTACTAAAGTTTCTGTTGTAAACATCTATCACAGTGTACAGACCATCTTCCCAGTGTCAGTAATTGTAACATACAGTTTTCCCGTGCAACGAGAGATTATTTACATTTTTTGCACTGACCTTTGCTTTAACATTAGGTTATTTAGATAATATCAGTAAATTGTTGGCTTGTTTACAACATTGCTTTTAGTACACTATTATCATTATTCATAGAAAAATTGGCCAAAATAAGTCAATAATTAATGAAAGCTTGACTATGTTGACTTTTTCTAAAGAAGATCAGTAGTTACTTTTAATGGTCTTATTTCTAAGTAGTTGGCATATTGTTGGTTTTGTGATGTTAGCCATGCAATAAAGTTGCGCAACAACCATTTAAGTATGAATTATGTATTTGTGTTAGCAGTTAAAGGCCCACTCAAACATGTGAGGAACCGCAGTAACAGGAAACTTTCCACCACAATATTCATCACTTTACCTAAATTAGTGTTTCAGTAGAGTGTCACTTCTATAATTACACACTCTATTCATCAGAAATTGATGAGCTGATGATCTTGTTTCTTCCTTACAGCTTTCTGGTGCCTAATTAACATTTCACTGTGTTTGCTTTTCATCCATGGAGTGGCTCTGGGACCGTTCCTCTTCTTAATGCATCCCCAGACTTCAGAGAGCATCTACGCGGATCAATATCGTCTTGCAGATCTGAGAGCTTGTTGTTAGATACAGGTCCGTAAATAACATGGAAATAGCTTTCATCCCACTCATTTCGCCCACGCTGTTGAAACTGGATGAGCTCCAGTGTGTCAGTGTAAGATGGCTCTCAGCCTCAGGCCTAATCGTGTCTCGTAAAGCATTTGCTCCACTGAATGTTTTACAGAAAATAACGGCCGGTGTCCAACAGGCCACCAGTGAGGTACGAAGAATTCATGTTTAGGAACCTTCCACAGAATGTCTCTATTTTTAGGAGATGAGGATGGAACTGACGCTGACACTGGTGTGGTCCATCACAGACCTCTATTTAATGGACATTGTCAAGTCTTTATTGAGATTTATATTATCACATTTGTAAATGTATCAGTAGATAAACATCAGTGTTGTCACCTAGATAATGTTACTGTTTGTTTCAAATCAATTATGCCTCTCAAGTTTCACTGTTACTGAACCAATGTTACAGCAGTTTTGACTTTTCAAAGCATGACATTTTGACCTTTAATTATTGCATTTACAAGTCCAATATGCATAATTTTCAAAATGTCAGCGCACAGAGTCGAAATGCAGGATCCCTGCAGATTGTATGAAACATCAGACTCAAGTTTAAAATTCGGCCTTTTGTTACAACAGATCATCTGTTAAATATCATATGTTAATCAGCCCCAGACTGTGACAGACAAAACAATAAAACTCAACCACAACATAAGCACTGCGAGTGAAACCCAGCTGGGCAAAGAGGCAGCCGGGGACATAATGATTTGAAATTTCCAATCCTGAATCCAGAAAGTCGTCTGGTGCTTGAAATAGCGCTCACAGTAATGGGACATCTCCAGCTGACGATCCCAACCTCATCTACATGGGAGCAGGGGCCACATGGTGACTCATAGTTACGAGAAAGCCATGCAGCTCTTGACGGAACAAGTGACATTAACGGAGCCATTTAAAAAGCAGGCAATGAGATGCTAATGTGTTGCTCCACAGATCATAGACTTTGGATCTTTATGAGCTGCGGTCAATCAGCGTTCACCTCCCCAGATGGTGGTTATTACCTCAGCAACCTGGCAACCTACTGAGCTGAACTAAAAGAGAACATAATTTCTCCATGTGGGGGCACAAGCCTAAGTGGCGACACAGTCGAAATGGTGCTGTAATGCTGAATTTACCTTCCAGGAGAGACTGAATCTCCTGGTAATGTGGCATGTTATGCAGAAAGTAGCTTTAGATTAGAACAATTATGGCTCAGTCAAAAAAACATGTTCCATTATTACTGCCTGTTTTTTTTTAATTGATTGAAAGGTCGGCTTTAGCTTTTCACATCAGTGTACGTGTGTATGTGCACAACAGTGTCACTACCATCCAGACAATAAAAACCTGCAATAATCTTGTCTGTGAACTTGAATATCTGTGCACATACAAAAGCACAAAAGCTCCTAAGCACTTTTCAGCTTGCTGCAGTGATGTAAAAGAGTACTTTTAGGGCGTGTCAGTACACTGTGATATCACTGTTATGTGTGGTTACTGATGCAACAAGAGGTGAAACAGATACAAAATATTTAACCATAGAAGAAACACTCCTCCTCAGCCTGATGTTACTTTAAATTAAGTTATAATCCTTGTGAGACTGGCGGACCCTGCCACTAACAAAACTACTATAATGGAAGATAATAACAGAATGTAAAACCGATAAATGGTTATTGCAAAGAGAATGCTGACCATAATTAGTTTAAAAAAAAGGAGTTTACTAAATTGCATTTAGAATTATAACTTTAAGGCTCCCATATTGTGTGGGTCCTGTGTATAACAGCAGATTATAGATTACAAAATGGCATTATTGGTAAGAATCAGTCATCAACATCTCAGAGTAATTGTAGAGATCCCAGTGTGGGCTTTGAGGTGGTCTGTGCAGACAGAAATCCAAGTAAATATACTCCAGTGGCAACAATGAGGATAGATTTGTCTCTGTGTTTTGGCCGGCTAAGGACTTTGCTGTGTTGTCCATGCCAGCAGCTGGCCCTTCAGTCATGAGTGGTGAAGATAAATTCACGAGGACCGAGACAGGGCTGCACAGTTAATGGTAATATTATCAAAACTGCAAATGTGGCCAAGTGCGCTTATTTGATAAGAGGAAAATGTGTGACAAACCACTATTATAATGAAGTGCAGAGATGCCCTGGTCTAAAAAAGTGATTCTCCAGATGTATGAAAACATGTTTGTTTGGTACAGACCCCAACAAATGGTTTCAGTGAAAATGAAAATTGTGATGCAGAAATGATCATTCCCACTAATCATATGGCAATTGCAATTTCAGTCAAAATAATTGCAATATGACTTTTTTGCTAAATCATGCAGTCCTAGTCTGCAGTTAAATCACGTCAGAAGCCAACACAACATTAAGGAAAATTGTAAGTGACGCTAACCACAGGTGCACTACAGATAAATCCAAGCTGTTAGATCAGTTATAAGATTTGTGAGAACTTATTTCATGTCTGATTTTCATATTATATAATGTAGTACGTATACGATCAGTCATGTTGTCAATTTCCTTCCTACTAAAAGCCATGAGCTTGTTTACTCTGTTAATCCTCAGAAGCAGACTTGTCCGGAAGGTCACCAACTGTTATGACAATTTCTCACAGTGCAAGTTTTCTTAAAGAAATTAATTTCCGCAATACATCTCCCGGGAGCCAACAACAAAATCGAGGCACCTGCACCCGGAGACTCGTCTCTGGTTGCACTCTGCTGTGTTTACATGACAATCTGGACAAAGCGAGGAAACTGTCTACGTAAATTTAGGGGTGTTTTCACGGTCAAGATTGTTTAAGACTCCAAAATATCCACTATAAACATATTCACTCCCAGGGGACATAAAAGACAAACATTTCACAGAAGCGTGTTTCTCTGTGAACAAAAGTGGTGATTTCAGCAGCAGTCACAGATGCAGCAATGAGCCAGAATAAACAATGCCCCCAACGCCAGACACAGACAGACTCAGAAGAGACTGTTTATGATACAAATTTGTAGATAAGAAATTGCTTAAAGCCTGGTTATTACTGAAGTACTCTGTCCTTACTTTTACGGTTTTAGAGGGAGACATTTCCAGAGGTAATGATCTAAATGGGGCTGTGAATGAGGGAGCATCGCATATGACAGAAAACAGGTTTTTTTCCCCCTCAGGGAGTGATCAGTCTTCAGCTGGTCAGGTTGGACAGACAGAGAAGCTGTGGGTTACATCTTGATGTGTGCTGGCAAGCCCACTCACATCACCCGTGATGATAAACGATGTCCCGGAGGCGTCATGAGGAGGAACGGTGCCAAACTGCAAAGCCTTTTCTGCTCAGTGTCTCACTATCCTCTGAGTCGGGAAAATTAAGAGGTGACAGATCAGGACATAGCAAGGTGCAGAGACTTAGAAACAGATCCTTTCTCTTCCTGAAATACAGTTTATCTGTAGTAAGTTTCCTCAGTATAACTAGCTGGCTAACAACTAAGTTGCACTGCAAAGTCCCTCTCAGTTACTAAAGTACTCTGAAAAAGTTCATTTCAACATTTCAAATACTTTGATTTGTATTGCTTTGGATGAACGTGTCTTTTAAATAGAATTGTTAATTGTAAATAGTTTAGACCAAAGGCTAAAAAGTAACGCTAAATCATATAATTTTCACCACTGGACACTAAGTTGGAGACATTTCTGTTAGTTTTACTGTTGTTATTTCTTTGTCTGATTGTTTTTGTGGGCATAAATTTGGTTTTACATATTAAATCTTGAATGTACACAATAAACGTTAATCTGAACATAACCTTGGATTCATTTCACGTTCCACATTCCACACATGCACACAATAACCCGCTGGGCTTCAAATCGTTGCCCAGTAGGAAATGGCCTCTCATGTTTTGTCAGGGACACTTGTTAAATCCAGCTTTTTTCCTTCTTAATGATAAATCGCAATAAACATGGGTGAATTCCTTTTAAACTATGTCCCAGAACAGCACACAGAGATGGAATAACTGAAAAAAAAAAAAACCCTGAAACGCTGTTTCTTTTCCTCCATTAAACCCACAATATCTTCCATGTAGACCAAAGTACCATACATGTGGTGAGCAAATGTTAGACATTACTAAAACAAGTTTTCCTGGCATGTGATCATACCAGACATACAACTAGACTCAAACACTGTTTTAATATGAGGATTAAATAAGGCAAGAAACCGAAACATTTCTCTTTATCATCACTTCTAAACTGTTTTGCGTCACCAGTATAAAATGTGTTAATAAGGTCTACCACACAAATGAACTGTGTAATACTAACATGCTCTGTGCGAAGAAATACACCTAACAAGGAGTAGCATGTATCTGCATCTCATACACATAAAACCGATAATGTATCTGCATCACAGAGTTTCTCCTTTCAGTTGCTCTGGATGGTGGAGAACCCAGTTATAAAATAATTTCGATGATTTACAGTATTGAGTGCTGGTGCCATGTCGTAGTGCATGCTTTAGGCTTCACCATCCTAGAATAAAAAGGGTGAAGTGATGAATATATTCAAATTCTCTGTGATGAAAATGTTAAAAATAAAACAAGGGTTAAACAAGCATGTCCAAAATCATTCACTCAATTACTACTCCCTACAGTAATGCACACTCAGTAGTTTATTCTATAAGCAGAAAATCTTTGGACAACTTTCATTTCATTGTGGGGATTTTTGAGGGCAATAGATACTGCATTCATTTCACAAACATAATTCAGATGTTCATATATAATGGTGCTAAAGACAGAGAATATATATCGAGAATGAAGGACATTCATGCAAGCAGCTCTGCGTCTTTGTAACATCTTTGGCATCAAAGTTTAGTATGTTGGTAGGCTAGCATTGGCTAATTAGCACAAAGCACAGCTGAGGCTGATGGGAACATCAGTGGATTAGCAGCTATTTTGTTGTAAATGTTACACGGAAAGTGAAGTGATCACTACAGTCCCGATCTATGTACATAGATAGATTGTATAAAGGGACACCAGATTGGACCGGCTGCACAGGAGACATTTTGACTTGTCAGAGCAGGAAAAACACAAATGGACTTAACAACAGTTGTTACAGCTCAGTTCCACTAAATGTCCCAGTAACACCGACAGTGAACCAGCATGCAGAGCTCCCCTGAGTGACGCACAAATCATTAACACACCTGTGTGTTTTCTGGCATGACATAGGCATAGGCAATTAGTCCCTTCACCACCCTATATTTACTTATTTCTTCTTTTTTTAAACTGTTGTTTGATATGTGAGTCTATATTTGTCTATTCTGTTGTTACAGTTTATCTGAGGGGGAGGGTTTTTGTACCAAAGCATCCAGTTGTTGAGACATTTCAGTCCAGACCAAAGTGGAGGACCAACAGACACTGTCATCCGTAGAGCCATGATGCTCTAGTTTGGCTAAAAACCCACATCAGTTGAACTCTAAACTATGAGTTTTGTCTCATAAATCAAGTCAATAGTTTGTTTTGTAGGCAAAGCCCCTGATATGCAGGGAGAGTCTGAGAGGCTCTGAACGCTGAAAGCCGGCCCATGTCAGATTCCAGGGTGTGTGCTAACATGACTCTGAGCTCAGATGTCTCAGGGTGGTCTGAACGGCTCTGAAACGGTTCTTTATTCCACCATAATCCATCACATTCATCTGTCAACAAGCCCCTCATGGCTTTCTGAATGAGTCTTCAAATGACATATTAGACTGATGGATTTCCAACATGTGGGACACATCTAGTTAAACAAGTGCAGATTTATGTCTTTTTTTATTTTGCAGAGAAAGAGGAAACTGGAGAGAGCTTATGGGTGGTGTGTTTTCTCCATTTTATTTCTGACCAGTAAAGTATTGTCCCGCTATTTTTGCTTTGAAACTGTTTGCCAAACTGTCCAAAAATACTGATGCTTCCTGCCCTTTGCTTGACTTTGTGTGTGTTCTGGGTATCCTGGGATGTTTGTGAGTAAATCTTTGGGCTAACAATAGCTCCAGTTTGGACATTCATGTGGCACCTCAGGGGTCCAAGGATCTAATCTCCACAGAGAGATACAAACCTTTCCTGTTTTTGCTTTCAATTCCCCTCTTAATTAGCTTCTCTGAAGATTCAAAACAAATGTCAAGAAGATGTGGAAATGTGGAGGTATCAAGATGAAGGAGGCCCAAAGGGGCCAGAGTGTCCTGACACAGATTAATTTATTAAAATATTTGGATCCATCAGTCCAGACACTTAATCCCCTGGACGTGGGTCATTGGTTCCGTGCGAACAGGAAACAGTTTAAAGGTGGGATTATCTCTCACTCTCACACCATAAATGGATGTGAAATGAAGACAGAGCGTGTTAAATCACAGGGGATTGACCTACGAAGGACTTCCCAGTACATTTGACATTTGATGCAACTTTTATAGCTTACAATTCAGTTTGACCAAGAAAAGTATTCTTTTTGGACCAACCACAGGCAACAAAACTAAAACAAGAGGAGCTCTTTGCTGAACATCTTTAGAGCTGACCATTAGAGAGGGCGCTGCTTTAGCCAGCGTCTGACACACACATTTTTGTGTGTGACTACAGCTGAGACACTACTTAAGAGCAATTGCTCAGTCTAAGTTTTGCTCATTAGTTCTATCTTGCTCTAACTATCTTTTTTTTATGACTCTTGTCTAGCTTTTTTTCATCTTTCAGTTAGTAAAAATGGCCACTTTGTGAACAAATTATCAAACTGACTTTGGTTGTCATGATTTAAGCAAATTTAAGAGAGACCGATTTGTGGTAGACGTTGATCCAGAGCAAAAAAAATGATGAGATTGTTGCACCGGCCAGATCCGGTGTTGCAACAGTGGGGAAAAGAATGATTTCATTCCAAGAATTTAGCTGAATGATATCGGAAACTGGGTAGAGTCAAGTTCAGTTCATTTTGGTGTCTGTGCGACTGATTTATCAGACTCTCTAAAATCATAAACAGCAGATGAGAACACAGTGAGTGATCAATACAAATCCCTGCAAGGACTGTAAGGAGCAGAGCCCGCAAGTGGGGTGGAAAACATCTACCGTCACAGTGACAGGTAGAAGAAAGAAAACAAAAGAGTTAATGGCACAGATGTGTAAATCATTTTTTGTCTCTTACCAGTCAGATATCTAATATCAGCTTAGCGATGTATGATGCCTGCTGGGTATGTGATAAGAGACTGAGGAGATCGAGGAAACAGCTGGAGTGACTTATTCTGTCACACTTTGATTAACATCATGATAATCAGGAAGCTGTAGTTCATCAAAAGATGACCAGTTTGGTTCTGACAGCAGAACGGCTTCTGATAAGACTTCAAGCATCTTTTTAGTTTATAGAGTTCGTCCTTTCATCTCAATTCATATCCGGGATCTTTTTTTTGTTTTTTCCATAACATAACAAACCAGTGACCATGCTGTGATAAAACTCCATAAAAGAGATGCTGCTCTGCTTAGAGACTGACTTGTTTATGCATTATGTTGGTGCTATTTGTGAATGTTTACAGCATGTGTCAGATGTCAACAGATAAATGTTTCACTAAAATGTGTCTTCACATTCCATTTTTGACACATTACAGCGCACATAATACTGTGTCTGCTCGTTGGAATCTGAATCCAACAGTTATTTACAATACAGAATAAATAACTCCTCTGTAATTATTACCATCTGCGTTTCATTGGTTAAAGATGTCAGTTAAGCCTTCTTACATCACAGCTTTGTTACTTATTTGGATTCGAGGCGCAGCCCCTTGATATTTGTGTGCTCAAGGTGTTTGTGTAATGGCAGGCGGTCAAGCGGTAACATCTGCAGCTGCACCAGCATGATGTCGTTCTCCTCTTTTTGTTTAAGTCCAAGCTAAATAACTGATTTCAGCATGAGTGACCCCTTTTCATTTAGATGTGAACCATTTCCAATCGTTTTCCCCTAAGGGCTCTGTCATTCATTCATCATCTGCATATGATGGGAACTGCTCTGGACAGTCGCAGGAAAAGATCGTGTGAGGGTCACTGTGTCAATCCCGTTCACATGGCTTTTAATAAAAAAATATTTACAACAAGGTTTTGAGCTTTCAATGAAATGACTGTTAAGATAAACTGGAATCACTAAATAGTAAAGTTTCTTGTACTTGGATGTGCAAGTTCAGGTCTTGCACTCAGTTCTTGTGAACCCTCATCAGTCCTCCTCCCACTGTTGTTTCTGTTCGCTTTCCACCACTGTGTGAACTGAAGGGAATAAAAATAATGTGATCCACACAGATGTTTTCAGGATCACAAGATAGCATTGTCCACTCGGACGAGTTTGGGAGCTGCACGTACAAGTAAAACAATGTGGAAATGATCCCTAGATATTTTCAGTCACAGGAATCATCTACACAAGTTGTAAAACCAATTTCACATGTATTTTGACAGAAAATATAAGATGCACTATATTGTTTGTCCACTGACTTAAATCAATAAAGACTGACAGAGACAAGGTCTTGGAAATTACTGCTTGTCCATAGGTCTTCAAACATACAGCCAATTTGGAGAACTCATTACCGTTATCATTGATCAGGATTATTGCTTTGACTTGGAGACACGAGTCAGGTTAATAAGAATTGATCTAGGAAGTGGCATCCAGGGTTTCAGGGTAAAAGAATTAGTGTCATAAAACATGAAGCAAAGTCATTTAAGTCTTTCTGTCACGCAGGTTCATTTGTCTTCTCACTGAGCTTATGAGCAAATGCTCTTAAAGGAGCTCCGCTCTGCCACATAAAGCAGCTGTAATCAATATTGCTTTATTAACAATGACATTATGACTACTTGGGTACTTGTCATGAATACTTACAAAGAATTATGATCCAACTCTGTGGCTCTACAGAGCTTTTCGGCATTTTTAAGCTAATTATTTTGGTTTTCCATACCTCAGCTTTACTGTTTTGGTTCACTCTCACCACTTTGAGTCTTTATTGGTGGTTTTCAGGCAAAAAGGTCTAAAAAAAAAAAAAAAAAAAAAACACTGAACACTACCTGCCTAAAGAACAGACAGACAAAGTTGGTGACTACTTGGTAAACAATGTCAAGCAGCAAAAGTGACAGATATTAACTGCACAAGTTGGTGGCGACCAAAAACAGAGCTACAAGAGTGAATATTCCACTGGTGTACATAAGGTTTTAAACAAATGATAATCCATATCTGCTGGATTTGTAAATAGGCAACTGTTGCCATTTCAGCTTTAAAGGTGCTCCAAAGTGGCCAGAAAATGTGTTATTCCAGGTTTAAAGAGCGACTTTGCCTGTTTTAAACCTCTTTATTTGTTATAAATAGCTCTAACTCCCCTCAGCTGATGTTAGAATAACACACCAGGCAGTATGAAGAAAAACCCAAAACCTTTAATCATTCTCTCATTATCAGATAAAAGTCTTAGACAAGAGGAAAGCCAATGCAGCTGTTCTTCTGAGACTAAATAATCAGATTTCAATCGGAGGTGGTGAAAAGAAGCTGCCAACCATAAGCAGAAACTTTAATGGTGCGTATAAAGACATGTTGATCTGTAGTAAGTAGATGAAGAACAGAATATGAAAAAAAATGGAGGAATAAAGTTACAGTTCGGACCACACATCGTGATCTTGATTCAGCTTTATTCGAAGCAGACACATTCAACACACATATTAGCTAGAATTTTATTCATAGGCTTTAGTTTAGCTTTTAATTCAAATGAAAAGGCTCTTGGACTTACTGAGTCAACAGTGCTCTTACAGCATGAATCAGAGGTTTCCTGTCCATCAGACCACACTGTTAGTAAACTGTGTGTGTCAGAGATGATTACTTTAAACACAGGCACACCACAAGGCACCTCTATTTTTGCAAACAGTTGTTTGCTGATGCAGGTGTTGGACATTGCAACATATCTCATACCATGTAAATTCCCTGCAGTAGTGGTGTGAGGCATGAGCATCTGAAATAAATTGACTGATTATTGATTATATTTTTCAAAGTGCCACACCAAAATGGTTTCTCTTTCACCAGATAAACCTGCATCAATTGTGTTGTTGTTGTTGTTGTTGTTGTTGTTGTTGTTGTTGTTGTTGTAGTATTTGGGGTTTTTAGAGCTTTTATGCTGAAAAGTGCTGCCTGCTGGGTGTGAACTAAAACACTAAAGTTGCAGGTCGCAAAAGATCTATACGATCTGATAGTATTTTATTTTCTAAGTGTGAAAAATGAGAAATATTAATCAGATTTAAGAAAAGCTTTTTACATGGTTGTGTTTTGCACTATGTTTTATTTTGTTTTGTTTCTTAGTGCATTTTCTTTTAATGTGACTCGTGAGTACACTGTTTGAGTGCATCTGGGCAGTTTATCAATATCAAACTGATGTAGTGTGATTAGACCAGATATCATCTAAGACAGGGTGATCTGGGGGGGTGCAGGGTGGGTGTGAGGAGTTCGGGGTTGTGATAGTCTTTTACTATAGTCTTTGTACTTTTTTGTGTGGACCCCTGGTAACAACTAATGTGGATCCTCTTAAAGGTCCAAAGTGTAACATTTAGGGGGATCTATTGTCAGAATATGACAAAAAATGAATATAATATTCATTAGTATGTTTTTATGAATGTAATGAAAATAAGAGTTGTTGTGTTTTTGTTACCTTAGAATGAGCTCTGTATATCTGCAGAGGATGCAGGTCTTCTTTTATGGTGGAGTCTGTGTTTGCAATCTGCAGGCTCATGACTAGAGGCCACTAAATCCTACACACTGGTCCTTTAAACACATAAACCTTAAGATCCTCTCATCCATATAAACTTAAATGATCAAAAGCTCCGGAGCAGCAACTAAATGACACTGTTTTTTCAGCTTCTGTTTACAAGTGTGAGAGTGAAGTTTGAAACCCTTTATGTGTGTCTTTTATGGCGGTCTAAAAGTAACTCTGTTGTTTTGTTTTTAAATGTATGCTGTGCGGTGAAGACAATTTCCACATTGTGGTCAATTATGTTCCTGACTGACCTGTTTGTCTCTACCATCTGAAGTTAAACTCCAGTCAGATGTGCTGGAAATTAACGGTGTAACTGTAAAGCTGATATCGTGCCGCCCCCTAGTGGCCACACACACTTACAACCAAAGACATTGCACACAACATTAACAGCACCTCCATCAACTGTTAACAGACCACAGTGTACAATAAATAATATTAAATATCTGTGAAATAAATGTGCTAACTAGAGCCATAATGAGATCTTCAGCTTGTTCCAGGGGAGAACCCTTTTTGGTTCCTGGTAGAACCTTTTATAAAGGTTCCATGTGTAAAGCTTTTAGAGTTCTACCTAGATTCACCTGTGAAAGTTTCACTCAGAACTCCCCATGAGAGGTCATCAACAGAGGGCGTTGCACAGTGACACACCCAGTTTGGTTCCTTGTTGGTGGAAAAAGGTCCTCAGGGGGATCTATCCAGAACCTTTCCACCCTTTAAAGGTGCAAACAAGAATCCATCCAGGGGGTTGTTTATTCCAGAGCCCACCCTTTGGTTCCATCAAGGCCCCGTTTATATTCCAAAGGTGTTAGCGAGAACCCACCCAATCTGTTAAGGTACAAAGAACCCTTGATGAAAGAGTTCTTCGAGGATCTCAACAATTCTTGGAGAACTCTTTCAATAAACAGGGATTCTTTGTTGATTAGATGCAAACAACACTTGATGAGCCCTCACGTGCAAAACAGGGTTCTTCCCTAACAAATGGCGCTTCAGGAAGAACCCTTTTGGAACCCTCACTTCTAAGAGTGTGCAGTAATGGTACAATAAAAGCACAAATTCAGTGTGTGAAATTGAAATCACATTTATTGTTTGTTCTGGAGTTGATTCACTTAAAACTTAACCCTTTGTGTACAGTACAGTTCTTTCCTCAACTGCATCTTTTTCTTCTTAATCATCATTGTCATCTCACTGTCTTTTTACACACTCATACACACACACACTCACACACACACACACACACCCAAAACCAGCCAGTTACACCAGCTGAGGTTTAGTCAGGTGATCTTAAAAGGGAACTCTTCACGCACCGGCCTCTGAATCACATCTTACACAGTAACTCAGCCACAGACCTGCAAGAGGCAGCAGCATCTATTACCCTGTGAATGCAGAGAGAGCGAGAGAGAGAGGATCATATCTCACTGTGCAAAGTGGTCCCCTTTAAGGCCTGCTTATTAGAGTCCTTTGATAGCAGGACATGACAATCACACTAAAATGTTTTCCTCACGTTCAGTCACTCGCCAGCTCCCAACCTGCAACATTCTCACCAGCACCAAAGTTTCAGCTTGGAGAGACTAACAGATAAAAATAAAAAATACTCTAAGATTCACCTTGCAGGACTGCAAATACAGAAATGCACAGAGCAATAAAAAATACATAGCATCAAAGGTTTAAATCAAATCACGATAGAGGAATTAAGATCACTTATTTTTTTTAACTACCTTGCTAATAGAACTGCTGATAGCTCTACTAGCATCAACAGTTTCTTAAGTACATGTAGTTATATAGTATGTATCTATACTCCATAAAAGGGTTTGGGTATCGTTTGGATTGAACAGTCATGTTTCAAACATGGGCAACACTGGAACAAACTTTAAAAGGTCGTCAGCCTACGTGGACCCTTTAGTTATTGCTTCAGTTGTGGGCTGATGTGAACACACTCTGAAGCAATTCAGAAAGAAACAGACTTCAGCCTCAGGAGCTCCGAGGTCAAAACGACGCGTTTCTGCGTTTGGACTGAGGGCCGACAGTTCTCCAGAGCCCTGTGTGACGTTTGGTTTGTGTTCATGTTTAATTGGAATAATCTAACCCTACAGTAACAACATGAGTCCCATGAAGCCGCTCCAGGAGCCCGAGTCTCTCGAACCGGCGGTGCGCGTAGCGGATGCGGATCACCGCTGGTTCAGTCCATTGTTCAGTGTGGAGCCTTGGAGAACTCGATAGCTGTGCAGAGTTTCCTCCACCATCAGGTCCAATGTAAACAGCTTTTACAGAGGCAAGACAAGGAAGTAAACAGACTCTTTGGCACATCCTAACACGCCGACGGATGCATATAAGTCCTGATCAGACTATGACTACACACAGGCTCCCACATTCAGGAGGTGTCTTCCTATCAAGCAGTTTTACTCCTGTCTGTCTCTTTAAAATGGGAAACAAATGCACAGTTGCTATGTATGTACATAAACATACAAACTAACACACACACGCACACACACATTGTGCACCAGTGTAATAAAAGTGCACCGCTGACCTATTTTCAAACATTCCAAAGTTCTACTTTAGCTTTAAAATGACCTAGCTTACCACATTCAGATGCATAATAATAAATAAATAAGAATTTGGGATGAAAATAAAAAAGGCAGGAGGAAAATGGCAACTTGAAATGTGTAACCTTGACGGTTTCCTGCGGCCCCATTTCTCCGATCCAGAAAAGGAGATTAAAAAGCAACTGTGTCTTTAACACAACGGCAGCCCTCTCTGCTGAAAACAGCAGCCTGTGGAGTGAAGGTCAAACTAACACAAAAGTAACATGGGCCATATGTTTGATTGTGTACGAAAATGTGCATATAAGGTATTAATAGGTGCTTTAAGCTACATTCAAACAAAATATATATTTGGGGATCATTATTACATTATAAAGTTAAAGCTACTACAAGGAGTAATTAAGTGGTTATGAACCAGGATCGATTTGACACTGATGCTTCTATATGACCAACATAATTTAACAAGACCATCAGCAAGAAGATTAGTTATATCTATATTGTTAAACCTGCTGTCAGGTCAGATTCTCTGCGAAATCAGATAAAATGAGCCCGTGCTTATATTTTCCCAGACAAAGTGAAAAAGAAGGAGAAGGAGATTTTTATTCAGATTCATTTAGTTTTGATGTTTTATTTTGTGGTTGAGAACAGAAAAAGTATCGCTTTCGTCCACAGGAGCCTCCAAAATCAACATAATTCCACCAAAAGTTCCTTGTAGTATCTTTAACTTGGGGGATCTTCCCTTTTTGGGTTTGCTTCCACTTCTTGCTCCTTTAACCAATCAGAATTAGTCAGATTTCGCCCGTTTAAATGGACGTTTTCAGTAAGTGCTCAGTGTCGACGTTAAAAGTGCCTCTTTTAACACTAAGTGTTACCACATGTTTGACATCTCGACCTCGAGACCAGCATGATTAGAATTGTCATTTAATCTCAGTCAGGACCTTTAAGTGAGAGGCTGAGGCCAGGGCTACCAGCAGCGAGCCGGTAGAAATGGTCAAAGTCTCACAGGTCTTAGTAACGCACTGCTCGTAAGGGGAAAGAGGGAGGAGGGGCAAAAGTGTAGAAGTTTTCTAAAGGGCTACATTAACCCCTAAATCGCCCAGAGACTGGGAGGAGGGGTACAGCAATGGTCCACGTCATCACTTGGACATTCAATATGAACAAGGCAAAAACAAAACATCGGTTCGTCTCTCCTCATAACCTTGGACATTTCCCACAATCATCCATCCCCGGTGCACAGATAAGCCAGGAGAGCTTCGTTCCCATGGCAACGGGACTTAGTAACAGTCTAGAAAGCTGCTTCAAAGGTGCTCAGAGGGCTCTTTGGAGGGGAAACACTCCTCCTCAACAACACTTTGTGAAGGCCAAAGGAAAGAAACGCATGGACGAAAAGAAACTATAAAAGGCAGGAAGAAAACTAAAGGGGTCAAATGACAGTGATGAATCCGAGCTTACACTGTCTGCGTGGGGAGGGCGACAGAAGCTGGAGATGGCGCGGCCTGCTCCTCTGAGACCTTTACTATCTCTGTGGCAGTGACAGGAGGAGCGCACTCGGCCGGAGGCGTAGGGGTGGAGGTGAGGGCGGGTGTGGTAGAGGTGGTACTAGAGGTAGAGGTGGAGGCTGGGGCAGAGGTCTGGACCGGGGCTGGGTCATCAGCTGTGGCTGCTTTAGCTGCAGCAGGCTTGTTGTAGTTCATCTTGAGGATGTGCTGCTGGAGGTGTCTGATCCAGTCCTCCTGCACCGACAGCGGACCGTGAAACTCCACCTCGCAGAACCTGACGCAGACAGTAAAACACATTAAAGCCTCTAGAAACCCAAATCCACAATAGTCTTCTGTAACTTAGGGTCTCATCTACATTGTTGTACACTTCCCTGTCTTGAGTTTGAATTGGGTGTGTTTGTGTTTGTGAAAATTATGCAATTAATTCCACAAACCAATCATTAAAAATCCACGTCAGTTGCTATGTGGGTGCAACAAAACGTTGCCTGGGCGATATCAATATCAGTTCAAGTGTACGGTATATTCAGAACATTTTCCCTGCTTTAATTTGCTGTTGGATAGTTTTCACCAACGGTGGACTGAAGCCGCTGCCTGTGCTCTCTTCACAGCCACAATATTCCTTTGAAAAAGAAAAGCAATTTTCCCTTGCAAGACACGGGAGTTGCTGGTCTACTGTTGCCTCGATCCACAACAAGTAACGTTAGTTCGGATCCATACGAGCATGTGAAAACACCGCAGTCGCACAATAACACTAACTAACAGATCAAGGCAGCTGTGATCCTACAGTTTGGTGGCTGCAAAGAAAGCACAGATGGTGGCTTCAGTTTCATATCGGATAACACTTTCTGATGACAAAGTACAGCAGTAGACATGGTAAATATAGTGTACGCTTAAACAGATAATGATTTTTGTAGGTGGTCCTTTGTTCAGGTGCTAAAATATGTTTTGTTGCTGCTTGTGTCTACAGTGGTCCACAGCGGGACATTACTTAGTGTCCATGTTGAGATGCCTGAGGGAGCTGTCAATCAGACATGATCTGCCACGCCCACACACTCTTGAGAGATGAATTAGCTGTTTTTGAACTAAGTTTTCTATTAGTTTTGAATGGTTTTTACTCAGATCTTCATGGCTGCTTAAACTGACTCTACTTCTCATGAGAAACTTTGATATCATATAAGTAATGAAGCAACATTTCTAAAAGCAGGGAATTATGCAGAAAAGCACTAATAGTAATCTACATCTACTGTGGTTCAGCAACATTTTCACACAAAGCAATAAAATACAAACTGATGGTTAAATTCAGCTCCTCCCTCAGGGAGCAGCCCATTCTGTTCAAACTTTTCTACTGCAGTTATATCAGACCTTAAGCGCTCATTCATGTTGCCTGAAAATCCCAAATGATTCACTCTTCTCATGCTTTCGCAACTAAAAGTAGAGTACTGCTCGGCAGGGGGTGGGGGTGGGGATTGCTGCTTGGGGGATTATGGGACTATTTAAAATGTAGCCAGACAGTTCTATTAATGCTGCCGCCTCAAAATATCTAATGTTAAGGGCTCTGAACATTTTCTCCTGAGCGCTGTGAAGCCCTGCTCTACACAAGGCAGGTTTCACTCACCGGCACTTCAGGGTGTAGAACTTGCCCACCAGTTTGACCAGTGGGTAGGAGGGTGGTTTGGGCACCAGGGCGGGGACGGTGCCTGTGCGGGGGGGCTTCGGAGGGCCGCTGTCCCTCTCTGCTCCGTCTGGACAAGACGGGTGCTTTAAGGGCCGACGCTCAAAACCTTATTGAGAGGAGGAGGAGGAGGAGGAGGAGGAGGAGGAGGAGGAGGAGGAGGAGGCGAGAAACAGGGTTAGTGCAAAGAAGCTGCACCAAAATACTAATACATGAATGCATCAGTCCAGTATTTCTGTAAGTACGTTATTATACTTATTTCGTTGAAAGCCAATGTGGACTTTTCTTTATCTTTCAGATTTAATGAATGTATTTTTCTTTCATATTTCCAAATAATATTTTAAAACCCCCTTAACATGCAGTTTTCCTTTTTATATTCCCCTGGAGCATATTTAAGGTCAGAAAAATCATCTTACTCACATCATATCAAATTTCAGAGTGACATATTTGATATCTTTGGAAACTTTAGGATCTCAACCAGAATTTGAAATAAAGTTCTCAGGATTTGAGCAATGTAATGCTGCACAGCATGAATTTGTAGTGACTAACCCATCGCCAGACTGTCAAAATTTAATCAATTAATCTCGTATTTGTGCAAAGATTCTTCAATGCATCTGATATAAAAGGGTGGCCCGTTCACTTTTCAAAACAAAACTTTGACAAAAACTCCAACAGACAAAAATAATAATAATAATAATAATAATGCAAGTCAGTTCAATGTCAAAAATAAAGCATAGAAGGCTACTTATTGCCACTGAAAACAAAGACTAACAGGCTCTCTTCCTAACACTTCATTTATTTCCCCTGATGAAACTCCTCGCTTTCAGTGTTTTTCTTTTAGTATAACAGACTCTTTTTATTTGTATCACATGTAAAGTATCCCACAGTTAACCCTGCGACCATGTAGCTGCCGTCAGTCACCTTTTAAAAAACACCTGAGGTAAGATCACGTTACAAGTGGCAGCGATGTTGGTGTTAATGACAATTTACCGAGTAGTTTTACACAAAACTAAACTAAAATATGACAAAGTGCAACTTTCTCGACTTGTAAAATTAACTTTTAATCTGACAAACATGATATGAATGATATATAAATGGTCAAAATGTTTTTCCTCAGTAGCTCAGAAAGCCAAGCTCTGCCTCAACAAGAATAACTAAAATGCACAATGTACATGAAAGCACAGAACATATGCCGTATCCTCACGTACCTCTGGGCAGGCGGACGTTAAGCTCACTGCGTGCCACCTGTGCTTGGAGCGGGAGACCGTCAGCAAGCCGTGAGAGGCCGGGACTGCTGCGGCCCGGCCTGATGGGAGCGGCCTGTAGATCGGTACCAGCTTCACCCTCGGAGGTCTTGGAAGAGCCCTGGCTGACCTCACGGCTCGGCGGCCGCACCAGGCTTACAGCCAAAGATGAAGACCACTGGGAGGAGGAGGAGGATGACGAGGAGGCCTTCTGTAATGAAATGGGGAGGATATGGTCAGAATCCACTGACACAGTGAGGGGTGAGCTCCTCTTCTGGAAGAGGGAAAGAGATGAGTTTCCTAATCAACAAGGGACACTTGAGCTGCCATGTCCCCAGGATACTACATTAAATATAACTACTTGTACTAACAAGCTCATTAGAAGGTCAAATATTATATAAAATAGCAACTTTCCCCCTCAACAGTTTACATACGCACCCTCATAGACCTTTCTCACAGTCGTCATAATGTCCAGTAACAGTTCTAAACTTTTTTTTTTCCTGTTGAAGTTATATATAGCAAATCATTAGCTAACTAGCAAGCTAATGATTGATGTTGATTGCATTTTGCTAACATAAGCTAAATATATGAGGTTTTTACTGCCCACCCGGCAACATCTTTTAATCGTCTTCAAAATTTGGTTTTCCCTTCAACATAGACAAGCACGCAGCATGTCTAAGTACAGGAAACAGAAAAAGAGAAAGTTGACTGGGGTATCCAGATTTCTCAAGTATCACTGGAACACAGAATGAAAAGTCCTGTTCCATTTAGTGTAGCTGAGCCCTTTCCAGTGAGCCAACATGCGCACTAGCAGCACCCCGACTGTTTATCCTTACTCAAACTGAACCTTAACTAGTATCATTGGTAACAGCTGTGTTTACACCGCTATTTCACGTCAAAATGCTGCTGTTAAAAAGGTCTATACTCCAAAACGTGTAGATAAATGAGTAAATTAGCATGGCAGACTGTTTCAGAATTGATTTAATCTAATTGGAAATGCTTTGATCCTGATAAACAATTAGGCAGCTGTGACATTCTGTATATTTGTTTTACAATTAAAATCGCAGTCTGTGTTTTAACACGACATATACATTCATAACTGGTAACCTTTCAAGTGCACCTGGCATTATTAAAGCATTAATTGTGAGTCCAATTATGATCTGACAGTCTGGCGATTAAGAGATCCTTATGAGCTGGTTTTGTGCTTTCAGTCATCTATATCAATGAGCTGCTTTAGAAAGTAAATAGATGAGGCTTGAGTGATGTGATAGGTATCTTTCATCTGCCAACAAAGGCCATTAAATGCATGAAAGCGCCACGGAAATCTAACAAGTTGACCTTGAGTCGAGATGGTTTTTGTCCATTAAATGGATTAAAGTTAGTTTTACAGACAAATCTCTGCTAAATCTATTAAGCCCCTGCACATCTACAGTCCCCTCACGCGGGTGTTTTCACATATGTTTCCTGATAAGAGCTCGTCTCAGGACTCATTCACATGTCCCTCATGCTCCCGTGAACTGCATTCATCATTCTTATCAGAAGAATTTGGTGACATCACACATTTGCGGTAGCTACACCGGACTTCACCCAGCCAGAGGTCTGATCAGCTGGAATAAAAACACCTGTGAGGGTCTGCAGGGCTCTAAGTTAAGTTTGAGTACTGTGACTTCTAAAATCAATATGCATCTAGTCTCGCCTAGCCAGACCACAGTGCTGTGTCAGCACTGGAGAAAGGTCTGGGTCCACTCTTTATCATCCAGTTATAGGGGGGGAAAAAAACACCCTGGCTTGTTTGTATGACTTTAAACCAATCACAATCCTCTTGGGCAATGCAAACGTAGAATGCAGCAATTGTGCCCCTGCAAACTAGAGTACTGGGGGGAACTTGTTCTGGTGGAATACTTGCACATGGAGAGGTGAGCCCTGGCATCAAAATGGCCAAGTCTCAGCAAAAGAAAAGGTAACAGCTGCTAGCTTGTTTGTGTTCTTACCATTAGCAACCAGGTTAAAATAACTTGCCATTTTCAGAGCGAAGGTTGCTAGTTTGGAGGTTGTTTTTGTTGTTTCCCAGCGCGACAGAATTTTGAAAACAGTAACATGCAGATAGCGGCAGGAGAGGAGAATGCCACCTGAGAAAACCGTTTAGTAGGTGGTTTACACCCACAGTCTACATCTGATGAGTCAGACTAATATACATGTAAATCAAGTGAAGTAAACATCTTTTTAATATTACTCAGTTCACTTATTCGTTTGTCTCTTTTATAAACATGCATAATGCATGCAAGGTAACTGTGACTACTTAACTATATACAGTGCTAGAGATGAAACGGTCTGAAAATTTAATGTCATGATGACAGTGGCCAACATTATCATAGCTATCAGTATCATTGCTGTATTGTTGAAATGAGCTGAAAATCAAACATAAGAGTCAGACATAAAACAATGATTTATTACAGAGTAGCTGGAGAATTTCAACATTTATCTGTCAGTGGCTTCAAACTTTCAAAAGTGAAGTTCCCATCGGTGGAAAATGTTGATTTACACACTGAAATCATTTTTACCAACTTTTATACTGAAAACCTCTCAACAATTTGAACTGACATCGTGTCCTTTATGATGCTGATGACATAAAACAAACACACATAACTGCTGCGCCTGCATCTGGAAGACTGTTGCTGACTTTGGTTGATGCTGGACAGTATTCACTTTAAGTTTTTCAAAGTGTAGTAATCAAACGAGGTAATCAAAATAATTAAAATTTGAAACAGTAATACTAATGGTCTTGAATTCAATCAGGGTTTATCATGAAACTGATTATTGTTTCATCTCTACATCATTGTAAGCTTTGGGCTTTGGACTGTCGATCATAAAAAAAAATAAGACACCTGATCTGCAGACATCAATAAAAGACACTGGGAAATATGATGGACATTCTTACTGTTTTCTGACATTTAGTTGCAACCCTACAACTAAAAAGTCCAGTATGATGACTTCAAATTAATTCTTCTGTCCAAATCCCCAAAATATTCTACAAGTTTACAACCACACGAGACAAAGAAAAGTAACACATCTGGAAATTATATCCTGGAAACTGACTTGAATAGTGCTGATTAATTATCAATTATTGGTCTATTTTGACCTCAGTCTATAAGTCTATGCCATCAGTCACTATTTGGTCCTTAGATACAGGCCTAATGGTAAAATAAATTCTGCTTAGTTGGATTCATCTCTCCAGGATGAAAAAACCTTTACAATATGATTACAAGGGTGCCTAAAAAGGTGATCCATTCTGTATGTGTGTCACATCACAGCTCAGGGAAAAGGTGTGACAGTGACGCAAATGCACCAGAAACTAATTCAGGAGGGAGAAAAGAGAGGGAAAAAAAAAGCGTACGTTTTCTTCTATCAACAGCATGCCATAATTTATCTGAGGATGAAACATAAGCTGCCAGGCACCCTGGTTACTATGGCAACTATCAAGTCAATAGCTGAGTTGTTCTGGCATCTGTCCCCACAGTGTTTTTTGCTGGGTGTAAAGACACAGGATCTACAGTAAGGCTCAAAGCTGTTAGACAACACGTCTGTAGCTTTCCAAGACACAAAATGTCTGTCGAGCCACCAGCTGAGGCCCGTTAGATCTGCGAGCATGACGCCTATTCAAAGACACTGCGAGGATAGTGAGCGTGTCAGAGAAGTGGCACAGTAGGTTATGATCTTGTATTGTGTAGCTGCTTAGTTTTGTGGGAGGCAGAAGTTCTTCCACTGATACCTTACATTTTTTCTCTGAGGGGAAAAAAAAACATTCGCTCTCACAACAATAGACTTTGCTGAAGTGTCAGAGACCAAAGATAAAGCCAAGTAAAGTCTGAGAGCTTGCTCGCTTCATAAAAACACCTGCGCTGACCTGTGTTATTACACTAAAATGAATTACCAGCTTTACAACGAACTGCCTCTTCTCACCTTCTTCAGGGTGGAGCGGCTGCCCTGCATGTAGCTACGATGCATCTCCAACACCTTCTGCGGCCTGCTGCGCATCCAGGCGCTAAGCGTCTCGATGGGGGATCCATTTACACACCACTCAGTCACGCCGAACTGCCTCAGGTGGGCTCGTGCGTGGCTGGCCAGAGCCTTGCGGTTTTCAAAGTAGAAGCCGCACAGCTCACAGCTGGGATCTGAAGAATACAGAAAATAAGTAAAGTGAGAGGAGGTCGCTTTTTAAAGAAAAATAGGAAAACAAAAACCTATCAGTGACGCACCCTGGTGTCCGGGCTTGTCTGGGGAGGGTTTTCTTTTGAATGAGAAATCATGTGGCTGAGGTGAGAAAGTCTTGAGCTGATGTGATGGTGAGTGGCCAGGCTCTGCCTCCTCAGACAGAGGCCTTTTCCCCAGTGCAGAAACCCTGAAGAACTTCCCTGCAGGTGGGGTGGCAGATGTCCCCATGGACCCCAGGCCCTGCTTATGGAGCCTCGACCCAGACTGCAGTAAACTGAGAGGAGATTTGCGGAATTTGGAGGACTGATAGCCTGAAACACCCAGACCCTCTGAACCACCAGTGCCGCCTGTGCTCTCCCAGGGGGGACTGCTCGCTCCCTGGCTCGACTCCTTCTTCACTCCCTGGTCAGAGTGAGAGGAACCGCCTATGCCTCTCTTGTGCATTACCTCCCTCAGGGTGTCGATGGGTGAGCCGTTGACAGACCACTCAGTAATTCCCATCTGGCGCAGGTGGGAGCGGGCGTGGCTGGAAAGGCCTTTGCGGTTCTCAAAATATTCCCCACAGAACTCGCAGCGAATATCTCTTGTTGGCTCCACTTCATGGGTCATGGCTGTGGAAAGACCAGAGGGAGAAAGTCAATGATTATTTTAAGGATCCTTCTTAGAACAAAAGAACTACATGCATTACCGGTTTAATGCATGCACAGTATTATAAAGACATTTTGTACAATTATCCACTAGATAGTTGTTTTTTTCACTATAACTTGAAAATGAACCTACAGTTTCCACTCTCGTGTCTGTACAACCAACAGCAAACACATAGCTAGCCCTGCGCTATCCTACACTATAGCATGTTTTTTGATTGATCAAAGTGTAAAAATGACAAATGACACCACCTCCACCTCCCACCCCAAATGTTTTGCTCTGTGCTCCCATAACAGTTGACCAAGCTTGATACCCAAAAGAACCTCAGTCATCTTCCTCCTGTCCTGTTTTCTGTCCTTAGATATGCTATGTGCCGGTACCATGCATGACAGCTGGGCCTGGCCAAGAACATACCCCGTAAAACCGCAACTTATCAGGTGCTGGCAAGTGGATTGTTATGGTTGGACAGATCCAGGTTTTGCAAGTCAGCAAGGTAAGTTTGGCGGCTGCAGTTGTTAGCCTCATATTTTCTGTACAGACATGAGAGTGGTATTAATCGGGGGCATAGTGGGTGATAAACCCAAGTAAACTCAGTTTATCCACCCTTTGAAATGAGGCTGAGAGTTTACTCATGCATTTTCAGATCAACTGCATCAATTAATGTGGGAAAACAAGGTGGGTAATCTAGTTTACCAGTTTACACAACTCTGTTTTTACCACTAAACCACTGGTGTCAATGTTGTCATGTGAATAAGAATATTTCCTAAAATATCTATTCCTTTAAACAGCTTAAAAATCTCTGGAGACAAAACTTTGGTGTTACCTAAGTTGAGGGGCAACACACTATCAGAGCTGTTCCAGTTGAGAGTTTCACCAGATAAGCTGGCAGATCTCCCCACAGCTGCAGGTGCGGTGACCTCCAGCTGCACCGGCTCAGGCTTCAGCTTGAGGATCAGCCCGCTAGAAGACGCTGGCGGTGCTGAGCTCGACTTAGACACCGCGGGCTGAGGAGGGCTGGAGGGCCTGGCGAAGGCGAAGGGTAGACGACTGAGGAGGGTAGCTGAAGGAGAGGAGGAGGTTGACAAAGGTGAACGAGGAGGCCCTGGAGAGGACGGGGGTGGAGTTTTGAGAGGTTTTAGAGGAAGAGCGCAGGGCAGGCCCCGTCTTGTGATGATCTCTCTCAGGGTGTCAATTGGCGAGCCGTTGACAGACCACTCTGTAATGCCCATCTGACGCAGGTGAGAGCGGGCATGGCTGGAGAGGCCTTTACGATTCTCAAAATATTCCCCACAGAATTCGCAGCCTATTTCCTTTGGAGGTTCACCTAGGAGATTAGAGAGTTGAAGTGAAAGAAGGATTAAACAGAAAAAAATCATTATAAGTCATTGAAACAGATCCAATTATTACAGATAAAACCAACTTAACATTAATGATTTTTTATTTAACAGCCAACAGGTTACCATCAACAAACAAATACAAAAAGGCGATTTTTCCATAGGCAGTAGACCTGTTTGCCCTTGCTCTGTTTTTCTCTGATGTGCACTGCAAAGCCAAGACAAAACTCTTAAGTGTGTGCAGAAGAACAGAGAGGAAGACATTTTTAAAGGTCTCTGTGTGTTCAGTTGTCAGTACTTCTGAAGTTTCTAACTCAATCTGTGTGGTTTAAAGTTTGGTTTATCTCCGGTGTCAGTGTTTGTATGTTCAGGTATCTGCTTTATTTGACTAATTCATGTTCGCTTTCAGCTGCATAGGAGTCATGTTAAGTTACTGCTGATCAAAACCCAACAGATTAAGACTTTGCTGATTCATAATAAAAGCCTTTAGATATCAACAATATTAGGGGACTTTTATTGTCAAGAATTTGAGGAAATCAAATGTATATCCATCATCATCAGTAATTCCACACCTTCAAGTGGATGCAAACTGAGTCAAGCATGTCAGCATGTGTATGAAAAGGGGCAAAAGAGTTGCAGAAGTTACTGCCAGAAGTGTCAAGCCTTAGTTGAAACGAGGTGAGTCATTTGACCCAGGACTGAATGTAGATTGTACCCTTTCCCATTAAAGACAAGAACCAGTTAGTTGGTGTTTGTGGGTTTTTTGTCCAGTGTAAAAGGGGATATACACTCACTGTGTGGAAGGGCCATGAGCTCCCCACTACTCAGGCGGAAGACCCGCATGGAAGAAGACTTGAGACGCTTGGCAGGTGGGCCAAGTAAAGATGAGGCAGAGGAAGAGGTAGCTTTGGATGTCGACCCACCACCAGCTGTGGTCACCTTATACAGGAGGGATGAAGAGGAGGAGGACGAGAGGCTCAGCAACGAGGACTGCTTTGGGGAGGACAGCGTGGTTGTGAGGCCCCGTGGTTCTGTGTGGCTGTCGAGCTGCAGTGCACTGGCCTTGTGCTTGAAGTCGTCTGTATCGATGAGCTGGTTCAGTAGGTCGATGGGCGAGCCCTTAGATTCAGAGTACTCCACCCCAAAGTGCCGCAGGTGGGCTCGTGCATGGCTGGACAAGCCTTTCCGAGTCTCAAACCAGGCGCCACACAGCTGACAGACGATGTCCTTGTTGGGGTCCACCTCCAGTGCTGCACATGAAGAAGAAATAACTAAACTAAAGCTGTGTCTAATGGGAACCCCAGACTCATGAAAGGTGTCCCGAGAGCAGTGTTGGGTAAGTTACTCAGGATGTGTAGTATGTTACTTTTTACTTATTACTCATTCAAAAAGTAGTAATACTATTTAAGTTATAACTTGTTACATTACTTATTATATTACTATATTACAACCCCAGTTCCATAAGAGTTAGGACATTGTGTAAAACAAATAAAAACAGAATACAATGATTTGCAAACATTTTCGAACTATATTCAGTTGAATAAAGACACATACAAAGATTAGATATTCAATGTTCAACCTGATTAAGTTCATTGTTTTTTGTAAATATAAAGTCATTCTGAATTTGATGCCTGCAACACATTTCAAAAAAGTTGGGATGGGGCATGTTTACCACTGTGATACATCACATTTTCTTGTAATAACACTCAGTAACTATTTGCAAACTGGGAACACTAATAAAGTTTTGAAAGTGAAATTCTATACCATTCTAGCTTGATAAACAACTTCAGGTGCTGAACAGCCCGGGTTCTCCGATGTTGTATTTTGGGCTTCATAATCCATCACATATGTTCAAAGGGAGAAAGGTTTGGACTGCAGACAGCTCAGTCTTGTACTGTGTGTTGGCATTGTCTTGCTGAAATAAGCAGCAATGTGTCTGAAAAAGCTGTTGTCTGGATGGCAACATATGTTGCTCCAAAACCTGTATGTGCCTCTCAGCAGTAAGGGGTCTTCACAGATATGATGGTTCTCACTCACAGATCAATACAACACACAATAAAGAAATCAGCTACAGACCCTGTGCTGCTCGACATCATTTAGAAGGTAATATAGCCTACAGAGACAGATAGAGGAGCGCTTGTGGGTCTCTACATCAGAGAAAACATTACGTTTGTGTGGGTGGTGAATTTACGCAGACATGGATGAACTCAGAGCCCAAATTGCATAATGCAGCATTACCTGGAGAAAAACTGCAATATAATTACTGCTTTGTTACTGAGTAATGTAATAATATTAAAGTAATGAGTTACTGAGTAATGCGTACCTGCCCAACACTGCTTGAGAGGGATCATTTTATCCCAAACCATGATCCAAACCATTTCCCTAATTAAGTATTTTTGTCCCTAAACCTAGGCCAATCTTAACCACAGCACTGTCACATTATAAAACGCAATGAAGAAACAACAAGTATAAATCTCACAAAACTTTCCAAATCTAGAGTAACCATCTAGACATGATCCTATACTAAGATTCATAAAAACAACAAAAAAGTAATCAGAGAGAGCAGTGACACTTACTGAGGTTGAGCGGAGCGTCATTCTCCTGCGGTGCCCAGAGGGGTTTGCTTGTTGTGATGGTGGTTGGGGCAGAGAGGTTAGAGGTCAGGCTTTTCATTCCCCCAGCCTTGTGCTCTGGGGAGCGCAAGGGGGAAGACACAGGCAGCAGAGAGGAAATGGGGGCTTTCCTCACTACCGAGGACGGGGAGACCGAACGAGGTGGAGCAGGAGAGGCACCAGGAGAAGGTGTAGGCGTGGAGGAGGAAGAGGGCGGCACTGCTTTCGCGGCTTTGGCCAGGATGGAGAGAGGGATGGGTTTCTCGTCTAAGTCCATGTCTTCTAAATCCTCATCTTTCCGAGGAGCAGACGGGGAGGAGTTCTTGGCTGAGAGGGGCTCCAGAGAAGGCGAGCTTATTTGACCATCGATGTTGCGCTCCTTGGCAATTCGGTGGAGGAGATCAATGGATGTCCCGCTGCTCTCTGAAGTTCTGATGCCCAGCTGGCGCAAGTGAGAGCGGGCGTGAATGGACAGTCCCCGCTTGGTCTCAAACTGAGCTCCACACACCTCACACTTCAAGTTGTGATCTGCAAAACAGGAGACAACAACAGATGAGACATTTCAAAGTTACCCTTAACATTGACTCTTTCATTATTTTATTTAAGACCAGTGTTAATTTTGTCAACAACAATCTTTATTTCTTATGACTCTTGAAGAGACACTGACTCATTCAGCAAATATTTAACATAATTAAGTATTAATTTTAGCTCCATATAGTCAGTAAATGTTATGTAGTGCCCATCTGCCTTAACGGTGCAGTTTACAAATTTTTGTAACTACTGATTTATTCAATCAGAATTCAACTGAGTGAAACAGGACACTTTAGAAGAAAAATTTTCGGTAAGCAAGTAAAGCTAAATTTAGAACTCGTCAAAATTAAAGGGATGCTATTTATCCATCTAGATAGTTTTAGTGTGCTGCTGAGTATTGGAGCTATCAATGGAACTAGGTAGCTTTGCTTGTGGAGCTATTTTCTTTTTACCGAACATTAGCTGTATCATTGCACAGAAGAAAACATGCATCTACTCATGGATGAGAGGCTTGGGCTCATGAAAGCGAGGGATGTAAACATTAATGCCATCTTCCTCAGTTGAGCCGTAACCCCACATTCATGTGTAGATGCACGCTTCCATCCATGCAGTGATATGGTTGGCAGGTGTGCTTCTGTAGAGAGAAAATAGTTCCTAGATGAGATTGCTCACAACAAGGTCTGTGGATTACCTTGAGCGACCGGGTCATGATATCAGGATAGACACATTGCTGTTAAGTTTTTTGCGTGTATTCTTTTTGGTGCTGACTGACAGTAGTCCATGATATTGAAGAGAAGGCCGATCCAAAACTGAGCAACTCACACCAAACTATCTAGATAGATCCCACTACAGGTGGGAGGATAAATCTGTATTTTTGATTTTGGGGTGAACCGTCCCTTTAACACTGATTAACACAAAGTTTGCAAAGCAACAGCAGGTGGCTGAGGTTCTTTTAGAGGCCACACATATCCCAGAGGACATGTCAGCTCACTTACCCTCCCTGTCTACATCTTCACCCAGTCTACAGCAGCACCAGCCAAGTGTTAGCGGTGCTCTCATTAGCTCCTAAATACATTTGTCTACCTCTCAGGACTTCCCAGGGGACAACCCTCTCTGATGCAGTGTCACCACGCCTCAACGCTGACCTAAGGTCACTTTTACAATTTCCCCACTGACAGCTATGATAAGGCTTCGCTGTAGCAAATCCAATCCCTTGTCAACACTCTGGGGTCAGCCACATTCCCATATTCCTCCCTCACCCTTGGAGTCTGCATCCTCCCCAGGAGAGAGGCTGTCTGTGTCCACGCTGCACAGCCCTGTTTTCCCAGGGCTCGAGCTCAGACCGTCCAGAGCCGGAAGCTGCAGCTCCTCCTCATCGTCTTCCTCAGCTGCTTCCTCCTCCTCACCTAAAACATCACAGACGATACCCATGTAAGTGAAGAAACACCATGATGAGGATCCAAAGGCTTTATTGTCATATGCAGAAATGCAGTTCACTTTGTCTGTCTACCCGGTCCCATCAATTATTCTATTTAGAAATAGAAAAAGGCAGATGCTATTTGCATCCTGGTGGGAATAATCAATGTGCCTATTTGCACCCAGGGCATAATTGCCAATGTGGCTATTTACACACAGGTATATATACCTTAGCATGGCAGAGACAAGCGCCCAGATGTCCCAAGCCAATGGCTCAACTTGCACCCAGGGTGTAAATTGCCACTGTGCCTACTTACACCCTCAAGGAAGAGACAAACCATAATCTTCCCCTAAAGCTAAGTAGTTCTGTTGCATAAACCAAATCAAGTAACTTTGTTTCACAACTACTATTGAATGATGCTTGTCCAGTGTGGGACTTGAACCTCTCTCACCCACAGGAAAGCCCTGCATATAACCAATTCATCCAGCACAACCTCTTAGCAGCAGCTAAGCGAGGTTGTTGCTCTTAATAGCTAAAATAAGGGGGTGGGGTGAAAATAATTGAATTGCTGTTGTTTCTCTATATGCACCCAGGTACAAATAGAAACTCCAATATCTAAATAGAAAAAATATTACAGAAAGTTAAATTTAATTAATGAAAGAATGAAAGGAAGAAAGAACAAGATGACTGGGATAGACATGGTGATAAACAATATAAAAACTGTAAAAAACAAATAAAAGTCTATGCAAAAGATGACTGATCAATTATAGGCCAATTAAGTGACTGAGACAATCAATCACCTGGTTAGTGAATGCCTCACTAACCAATCACACCACTGGTTATAATCTCTAAGCTTCTAAAATAAGTGAGCATGTTTAAGTATATAAATGTAATTCTGAGTGCCTTGAGAATAAATAAAAGACGCAGGCTGAGAGCAGAGAAATCAACTCAGTCTTCTGAGCTCATTGCCTATAATGTATCAGTCCTTGTAATAACATCCAGCGCATTATAACGTCTTATGTGAGGAAATGTGCATGAAAATAATTCAAGTAATGAATCCCTGTCAAAAAAAAAAAAGTCTTAATTGCACTAGTGTATGAAACAAACATGGCAGTCTTGGTTCCCCGCAGTCAGGCATTCCTGGGACAAAAGTGCCATTTTCTGCGACAAATCGGTAAATCAAAAGAGACGTGGATCCAGACAATGCTTTTTGTCTGGTGGGCGGCTCTGCGCTTGTCAGTTCATCTCTTGACTGTAAAAGAGCGGAGATGTGACACCTCGGAGCGCAGCGTTATAACACCATCTATTATAATGAAGACAATAATCAGACGAGTATTTATAAAACGGAGGAGCAAAGTAGCAAGTCGCTAACTTGACTTTGTCTCCATTCAGTCGGAGTAACGCGGAGCAAGCCGACACTTTCAAGTAAAAGTGATACTTCGATTATGCTTGGTTGATCCGGATAAGTTGTAATAAGATTACTAACTATCGGTGCACAAAGTTACCATGTTTCTTGACTGTTAGTTTAAGGTAAAAAACATGCACAAATGCGTGCACTTGAAAGCAGCACAGCGTGTCCTCTATCAAAAATCAAAGCAAAGTAAAATGGCGAGGATTGGGCAACTGTAGGTAATTTTAGAGATCCTGCAGCATTGAAAATACTGGACGTCATCCCAGACGTGCACAATAAAAACCCCTCGCAGACATTAACAACACACAAACTGTAACAACAAGATCACAACAGCCGACAAAATCGCCACAAAAGGAAACACCCGAAACAACACCGATGACCCGCTTTATGAGCTCCTGACATGCATGTCATGGGCTACCTGCACGGCTGTGCGCGACATTGATTTTCTTTACGTGCTCTCACATGAGAAAGAGTTTTAATGGCTGTTGTCTGCCTGTCTGTCTGTCTGATACAATGTGACTGAAGATGCGGCTCCAGACGCGTGTGATCCGAGGGCACGCGGTGCTCAGGAATGAGAGCGCGCGGTACTCACCGGTCTGCAGCCGCAGTGCACCGGACTGCCACCGGACTCCCGGCTGCTGCTGAGGCTGCTGAGGCCAGACACTTTCTCCGCTATTGTTTGGGTCTACGGGGAGGTGGAAGCAGCCATTTTGCCCCCATATGCACCGCTAAGCTAAGGCGTGACCAATCGAGTGGAGGCGGAGGTTGGGATAAATGCACCGAGTGAGTGCCACATCAACCACGGGCATCAGGGACTCTCTCACTCTTTCTCTCTCTCTCTCTCTCTCTCTCTCTCTCTCTCTCTCTCTCACACACACACACACACACACTCTCTCTATCTCTCTCCCTCTCTCTCTCTCTCACACACACACACACACACACACACAAACGAGGCTGATTTTCTCGACAGCCACACAGTGCACAAAGAAGCAGCAAAGAGCAAACAAACAGATTCACTTACAACAACAGTAACAGCATCTGAAGCCACATTTCTAACTGCTTTATTCATTTGTAATAGTCTTCTTCATCCCTCATTACTGAGCTCTATATTCTTTGTGCCAAGTTCCAAATGCAAAGGACAAGAGGGAGACAACTTGACTTTAGTCCGACTTAAGTCACAAATGTGAGGACTTGAGACTTACTTGACTGACATTGATATATGAGTTGACTTGACTTTGGCTTGGTACTCATGACTCAAGACTTGACTTGGACTTGAGACAGACTTTAAAGGGATAGTTCATCCCAAAATTAAAATTCAGTCATTATCTATTCACCCTCATGCCGACTGAAGGTCAGGTTTAGTTTTTTACTCCACAAAACACTGCTGGAGTTTCACAGGAAAACAGCGCTGCAGTATCTGCTGACCAATTTTCAAATGTAAGACTCAAAAAACAGCACGCACATTCAAAACTGATAAGTACTGGGTGCTGTACAGAAGAACAAATACAAAAATAGGTTTGCATAGTATAGCATAGTAGTATCACCACATGCACACATATGGTGATACTATTAAATGTCCTAAATGAGCAGTTTCTGGTGTGCAAACCTATTTTTGTGTTTTCAATTTTCAAACATAAAAATCAACCCCCCAAAAAAACCACAGTATAAAATGTCTTCATACTGCTCGTCTGGTGTTTCCGAAGTCTCCTAAAGCCCCAAAATGCAGTTCACTAATGCGTGCACACCGTCACACCACACACACCCTGTTCAGATGGTGTGCACATTCACAAGAACATTGCTCCAAGTTAAGGATCGTGATCGTGATTATAATACTTTCTGGAGTCCGCTAGTAGGAAGTGCTCTACACATACACAGTAGATCAGCACGTGTAGTCGCATGGAAAGGTCTGTAGACAAATCCGCGCAGTCACAACAAATAGGCGAGTACTTGGATGTCGGGACTGAGCCCACCTGAATACTCTCTAATGACAAAAGTCACACAGACCCCAGCAGACCCTCGTTCACACGGATGCAGAAAACAAAATACCAGACACTTATGATCTTGTCAAATACAATGGGACCACAGCATTTAAAATTACCCAGTCCAATTTCAAATTTGATTACACTAAGACAGAAAATTTAAATTTTAAAAAGATTTTTTTTTTCTAAAGGTATGATAGTTAGGCTGCTCTTAGAAAAAATGTGACCCTTTCCTTTAAAACTTAACATAAAAACAGGAATTCTTCCTTTCATGACTTCTGAAATTTCTGAAAATTTCTGTATCGTAGTACTCTATATTCCTCTCTCGGTTTCTCACTCGCTGAGGAGGACAAGGACTGAGTGTGGATGTTTTAAGGACAACTGGATACAGCAGGTACAGCTCTTTTACGAGTCAGGGAACAACATTTGGTGTAGCAGTATTGTTGTTCCGGGGAAAACAGTACACTTTCAGAGTTGTAGGGCTTATACACATTGTGCAGTGCCAGAAATAGGTTGTGAAAATAAGAAGGGAAAAAAAAAGTGTGAAAATTTGTCAGACTTCAGGAGGAATACAGGTGAATTGTAACCCTGGGAGGAAACCGCAACAGAGCAATGAAAAACTAAAAGTATATCAGTGCCAAGTTCAAAATGCAAACACTGACAGGGTCACTATCAAACACATCAACAACAACCAACAATATATGCACACAACCACTATGAAAGCTGCATTTGACACATTACTACTTTTAAGGAAAGATCAACGATGGAAACTTACCTTCACACTCTTCCTCATCATCCTCCTTTTTGCAGCATTGAGGAGATGCTGGAGGCTGTGCGTCAGAAGCGGCAGCACTAAGCGTCCTCTCACTCGTCTCCCCCTCCAGCTTTACTTCAATGATTCCCTCCCCGTCCTCCTCTGTTTCCCTCTCCTCTTCCTCCTCACCCTCCTCCTGTGAGGAGCCGGGGCTCCGAGGGGGAGCTGTGGGGATTACAAGGTCAGGCCTGCTGTTGAACAACTCCCTAAGGATGTGGATCGGGGAAATGGTAACGTCCCAGTTGGTGATGCCAAAATCGCGGAGGTGGGCCCTGGCGTGGCTGGAGAGGCCAGCCCGGGTGTCGAAGCCAGCGCTACAGAACTCACAGTGCATCACACTGAATGTGTCGGGGTCAAAGTTGGCAACTGTGTAGAAGACAGGCATTAAAAGAGGGAGTTCAGACATGTGACTGAATGTCCAGTATGATACTTGACAGCTGTAAACTGACTGACAGCTGTGCTGTACTCCAAACCTTTCTGATTTCTGACCCCTTGAATCAAACCAATGTGTTGATTACTTGGATTCACAAGCTGAACGTGTGACAAGTTCAACTAAAGAGTGATTTTTAGCCATGCTAGTAGCATGACCCATGGGATGGTAATGTCACTCTGTCAGTCGGCCCACCACTTTGGCCCAGACTGAAATATTGGACAAATTAGCATGTATTTTTTGTCCCCTGAGGATAAATCCACACAGCTTTGGCAATCCCCTGACTTTTCCTTTATTGATTCTGGCAAAATTTGTGACCCTAAATGAAATGCACAATACGTAAGTTGTGCCACCAGCAGTCTCTCTCACTAGGCTTGGGCAGTGTGTATTTTTTTATACCTTCTTACCCTCCTGATATTTTACAGGGTTATATGATATTGTGGCGGAATTTGTTTTAAATGTGTCTAAAAAGGCTAAACTTCACTCTACCCCACTGTATTGTAGAACTCCCTTAAAGCAGGCGGAGCTTATCTCATAGGGACACTATTCCCACAGTTTGGAAACAATACCCATAAATGTGTTATTGTGTTTGTGTCTGTGTAAGAGAGTGTAGATGATGATAGCTTTTGCTCTTTTTTTATTGCTTCCTTTCACCTGCCCAGGGACAGCAGATGGAAATTAGCCAGTAAACTCAATCTGGCACAAATAATCTTTTAGCTTTTTAAGCCTAATGTAGTTTCCCTGATACAAATAAAGTTAATGAACTAAACTTAACACAATCACACAGGAGCTGCAGAAACTGCAGCTTTTATTTACTAAACCTAAAATGTACATTTACTGCCAGACAGACAAGTTCGCTGCTCACCTTTTATTCCACTCAGTGCGCATTCACTATCACCCTCTGCCACCATAAATAGTGATAAGTCTGCCACTTGCACTCTCTCATTGCTAAAGTGCACACTCACCATGCTAGACTACTCGACCAATCAGTAGTCTGCAGTACTTGTTGGCTTACCTTTATCATTTGGACTAAATACAAAATAGTCCCAGTGTAGAGGCATTTTCTTTTTACTGGTTACTTTTGTAACTTTGTCTCCCAGACATCACGTTTCTCAGCTCAGCTGTGCTGCCTTGTCCTCCAGTAGAATGACAGCCCTCTGGTGGCACGTGCTGTGCACTACAATACCTCGCTTCAATGCAACCTCTCCACATCAGTTTAATAGAAAAATGTGTGCCTGTGATTTTGACGGTAGTGAAAATCATACTGTTAGGATTTCTTTACACCCTGGGATACCACAACACCTTTATACGTACCGAGCCTCTCACATTCAAACAATATCAAAAGATGTAGTTTGATGATTTTGATATGACTCAGGCAAGAATCATGTTCAAAATTTGGCATACAGGACTCTGCTGGGAAGCTGTAGGGTCACAGTTTAGGGTTAATACATTACATGATACTGGATCGATGCATAACCTTGCATACTCACTATCCCTGATCCATCTTTTTAGGCCGTATCTGAGGCATTTCATAGACTGGTATTGGAACAACTTTACATTCACATCAGCCTCGACTGTACTTCCTGTTGCGATGGTCACCTGGTCTATTCTGTTTGTTTCCAAATGCAGTAGGTGCCTGAGGGGTGGAGTAAATTGTCTTAGTTGTAAGCATCTGCACTCCAGCTCTATAAACCACACCTCCTGGCAGAGAGTGCTCTGCCATACAATTACTTCACCTCACTACTTTTCATACTCATACTCACAAACACACACCATTAATCCTACTGATTTTTACACTTCATCTCAACTTTACTTTATTTTGTGTTTACTAATAGTTAGTTTGTTTAAATAAACTCAATATTATTTGCCTTCAGCCTGCATCTCCCTCATTTTTATCATGGCTTCTGAGCCAGGCCATGACAAATTGGGGGCTTGTCTAGGATTTGAACCTGGGACCTGGGGCCATGACAATGTTTAGTGCTAATAAGCAAATGTTATGCAAGCTCACATGCCCGTTGATTCCACTAGGCATAGCACATCTGCATCGTGGTTTTGATCCATCCTCCACACAACTGCATGTCCCACCAGCAGCATCTCAGAAGCGTTTCAGCAACGGAGCATTTTGCCTGCCTGATCATGTTGACTTGCTCAGAATTTGTTGATTTGGTCCTTTTTCCTTGTTTTTTGTGTTTCTATCATTGATAAGTAGGCTGCGTGGTTTCTTTTCTGTCTGTCTTTGTGATCACTAGTCTGCACAGGGTCTTTTATTTTGAAAATTGACCAGATTTTTTTGTTCTGTGTGACTTCCTGCCTGCTCGCTTTGCCGTGACTGATATGGCATTCGTCAAAAATAGACTCAGCACGTATTTGAAGCAGAGCGGAGAGCCGCTCTTGGGACGCCTCGGGGGACTGCTGGGGGAAATCACAAGTACCGTGTAGAATGACCATAATGAGCTCTGGCTGACATGGCAGAGCCATAACATGACGTAGCCATGCCTGGTGGAATGTAGCCATAACATACTGAACACACTTAACATTAATACCATTATAGTTTTCTTTTTTTTCAGTTTTGTCATGTTGCTAATCATCTGGCGACCCCTCAGGTTTATATTGCGACTTTTACTTCTCCAGGTTGGGAACCGCTGCTTAATGTTGCAGCAGCCAATTCTAAAAGCAGTTCACAGAGTTTTCCCAGATGGTCATCAAAAATGAAATTTAGGGAGAGGGAAGCTCTACATTTCGCATATTTGTTGTTCTGTGGCTGAAACAGGCATTTAAGAGGATTATTATTTAACTAACTATGGCTCATATCAGGGTCATTACTTACATTTAAAACAAAGACAACATAAATATGCATTGTCCGTTCAGGCAGATTCTGTTCATCAACACAGCCTAAAGGAATACATGCAACAAGCAGCTGACCTTTTTTTTTCTTCTTCTGGTAGGAGAACTTCTTCTCAATCGCATTGACTTCCTCGGGGGATATGAAGTGACGCACATTGTAGCTGACGCCCACTCGGTTCAGGTGGCCTCTCACGTGATTGGCAAGCCCGATGCCATTATGGAATCGATCGGGGCAGTAGGGGCATTTCCTCTCCACACTCTTGAGCGCCTCTGTGTCCTCATCAATCTCGTCGTTGTCTTCATCTAAGATGCCCTCTGACAGGAAACGTCGCACACGTTCCTCGTCAATGTCGTCGTCATCATCATCACTGTCAATTTCTGCAGGAGCAGCAGTAACCCGGTTGCTCCTCCTCAAAAAGAAAACCTTTCCATCTTTCTCCACTTCCAGCTTGTCTTCATCCTTCACACTCTTCTTGGGAGGGAGCGATAATGTAGCACTCTGCTGTGCTGAACAATCATCTATGAAGAAAACAAGAACAATGAACAGCCAAATCGTACTCAAACTGAAACAGTATGCAGACCTTAAAGGGAAAATTCACCACTTTTATGTGGATGTCCAATCAGTGTTGATGGTAAATGTAGTCAATTGATGCAATAAATTCCTCAGTGTGCTCTATATTGACAAAGACAGCTGAGTTCTCCTGTTTATAGAGGTGTGCCAGCAGCGCCTACATGTACCAGGATGCATTGCACATGAGCCCCTGACACCCATGTTGCTGTGCATCACCCCTCTAGCCTATAGCTATTACTATGTTGGCCAAAACATAGCTTTGGGTGAGAAAAACACTCAGGTAGCACGCTGCCAGGCTACCCAGAGGCAGAGACTAGAAATCCAAGCTGACGTATGTGAGGAGTGTGTGTCCTCGGATGACACTTTTTACACCCTAACTTTGTTGAATAAAGGAAGCAAGCCTTTGTTTTGGCCTGAGATGCTTGTGGCCTACCTCTAGACCAAATGTCATAGACAGCACCTTTAAAGAAGAATTAGAAAATGTAGCTGGCGTTGATGACTCTCATGTTGTCAGAGAATAAAACCACTGATCTATTGATATTTACAAATCAAGACTTGATAGTCTAACAATGACAAAGCTGTCAGTGAAAACAAAGTTTAAATTGGAAAATTGAATCTACTCATGACCTTAAAATGGAAAGTCAAATTGAACTGTGGATTGTGGACGCCCCTTCACATTACACACTGTCATTTGCACCATTGTTCATTAAAAAAATATTGACTAGTGCGGCTTTAATCTTGTCTGTATGATCAGGTTGTCATTACAGTTTTAACACAAACAGTGAGTTTAGAGAAATTAGATTAATGTCTTGTCAAACGTGCAAAAATGAATACTCACTGGTTTGTGGGTGTGCTTTAATCATTTGGGCGAGATACAGTTACAGCTTGCATAGAAATCAAGAAAGGGTGACCTCAGCATTAGAGACTTCAGTCTGACATTGAGGCTCACCTGTGTTTGATCGTGCTCTGGTGTGTGGTTTCACTCCAGGAGGTGAGTTGGCCTCTTGTTCAGAGCACTCAGTGTCAAGCTCTGTGCTCTGATCTTCGTCCTGCTCTTCCTCTTCACTCCCAGGCAGCTTGTCATCATCCAGTCTGGGATGAAACTTGGCCAGGTCAGTCCAAGTCTTCCCTCTTCTGCTGAATCTCCTGTTCCCACCACATTTGAAGACCTGGCCCTTGGGACGAGCCACGGCACCATCTGGTATTGTGCTGTCCTTAGAGGGAGTGACACCTTGCTGGCTTTTGCCTTGAGGACTCGCATTGGTTGGGGACCCACATCCAGACCCAGAGATGTGGTCAGAATCTAGGGTGGTTTTAGAAATTCGAGCACCCATGTTAGACCTTGAATGCTGGCCAGTCTCATCAGCCTGCGCTCCACTGATGGAGACCTGTCCTGGGTGGGCAAGTTTTTGGTGTTCCCTCATTACAGTCTGACTTGAGGTCAGGAAGGCACAATGACCACAGGCCAGGGAACATGACGGTGAACCAGGGGACGGGGAGTCAGACCGGAGAGCAGGTTTTTTTCTGTTGTGGATCTTGGAGTGATTAGCCAGTGCCTGGGGAGTTCTTGTGCTGAAGTTACACTTGGTGCAGACAAAGCGGCGGCGGTAGGCAGAAACAGTTCTGGCCTGAGCTGGAGCTCGAGCTGAATTTGGAGGAGTTGCGTTTGAGTCAGGAACTGCTGGGTCTGCATCTGGTGTTGAAATTGGTGCTGGGGAAAGAGGTGGAGATGTGACTATTTCTGGGTCTGACTCTTTGCCTGGAATCGAGGCTGCACTTGCATCTTGCATAATAGCTGGGTCTGGGCTTATATGCTTAACCATCTTACTGTCGAGTTTCTGAATCTCTTTTGCTTTCCCGTTTTCGTTCAGTTTCTCAATCTCCTCCAAGATCTTCAGACGGGACTCTTCGTGCCTTCTGTGGTGGTCTGCCAGCGTGAGCCGACTTGGCAGGTTCCATCCACACTCCATACATCTAAAACGTCCGCCCTTTCCCAAACGCCTGCCACCCCCGGCCCCACTCTGACAGTGCTCAACTATGTGCTCCTGCAGGTGGACCTGCTTTTTGAAATAAATGCTACATTCCACACAGGTGAAGATTTCTTTACCTGGCACTAGCTCACTTTCTTCTTCTTTGTCTTTTTTCCCTCCTCTGTCTCTGAACTTTATCGGTTCTTCCTCCGCTCCCTCTCCAAAGTCGACTTCCTCCTCAAAATCATAAACACCTCCACCTCGATTCAGCTGTGCCGGTTCAGCAGGTTTTGATTTTTGAGGAGACACTCTTGCCCGCTTGCCAGTCTCAGGCAATGTGCGTTTCGAGGTGCCAAGTCCAGAGAAGGGCCTGAGCAGCACCCTCTTCTTTCTGCACCGCTGAATGAATGTGCAATGAGCCCAGGGGGCAGGAGGGGGACTCTCAGGGTCTGAGTCTCCAGGGAAGCTGTACACATCTCTCTCTGGCTCCTTTGTTTCTTTTCCCTTGGGCCTTTTCTCTCCCTCACTACTGTCCGCCTCCTCCTCCATTTGGCAACCTTCCTTTGGTTTCACTTTGGCCAGAAACAGCTCAGCTCCCTCAGATACATTCCAGACTTTACTGTCTGCCACTGTGAAGAGAAAACAGAGGAGTTATGAATGGAAGGAGTCTTAAGATAAAAAGAAAGATATCAAGTGTGCAGGCAGATTTTGTTTCCTCCTTATGGTACTTACATTCTGTTGGGCCAAGCTGAGATGTATTTGGCTCTTCTGTCTTTGTGCTCTCGTTGTTGTTGTTGTTGTTGTTGTGCCCCTCCACAGGAGTGGGCGAGTCAGTCTTGCTATGCAAGTGCTGCAGTGTTTCAGGTTCTTGGTCATCTTCACTATCAAGTCTGGACAGCATTGGAAAGGAAAAACATCACGTGACATTTCTAACATATGAGAGAGACACGAAACAAGCCAAAATTACAAATCATTTACCCGTGAGAACACTGAGGTTACTATTTTCCTGGAAATTTTGAGGGTTTTAGAGGGGGTCTGATGGAGTTCAATGAAAAACATACAAATGGTACAACATTTTCCTTGCTGATGCCAATATTTTTAGCAGGGTTGTTCCACTACTGAAACCAGTCTCAGAAATACAGCCTAAAAAGCTACATCAGTATGCAGCGAGTATGCATCAGTGAGCAAGGATCTATGCACTGATCTGATACCACGTAATTTATTAGCCCCAAAACAGAACTCTTCCCAGTAGCGTCCCCTAATTATGGATGTCATGTCCTTCGGGCTAAAGAAGAAAAGGAACATCCAGATTGTTACCAGTGCAAAGTTCAACAGCCAGCATCTGTGATGGTACAGGGGTGTGTTGGTGCCCACGACATCATAAGTAACTTGCACATCTGTGATGGCGCCAGTGATGCTGGTACATACAGGTTTTGGAGCAACATCTGGTGCCATCCAGGTGACGTTTTTTTCAGGGACGTCCCTGCTTATTTCATCAGAATAATGCCAAGACACATTCTGCATGTGTTACATGAAGAATGCATGTGGCTCTTGAGTAAAAAGGTTAAGCTACTAGACTGACCTGCCTGCAGTCCAGACCTGTCTTCTACTGAAAATGTGTGGTGCCTTATGATGCACAAAATACATCAACAGACACCCTGGACTGTTGACCACCTGAAGTTGTATATGAAGCAGAAATAAAAAAGAATTTCGCTTTTAAAACTTCCTTGTTTCAAGGAAAGGTGGGTAAACATGCTCCTGTACCAACTTTTTTTGGAACATGTGCAGGCATCAAATCCAAAATAAGAGCATATGTACAATACACAATTCAGCTATTCAGTTTGAACATTAAATATCTCTATATTTAATTTAATTTCCTTGTTTCAAGTCAACAATTACAGTTTGTGATGTCTCTCTGAAACTAACCAGCTGATTTCACCACCACACAACTTGCTAGTCTTCCTCCTGTACCTCCTCCTCCTCACCTGAGTCCAGAAGAAGGAGATCCTGGGCTGTGAGCAGCCAGACCATGAGGGTTAGAAAAGTGCTGTAGCTCCTCCTCTGACACATGACAGCACACAAAACATACAACCACAGGAACATCACTTCACAGCTTAACAGTTACAATCAAAACACAGTCAAAACTACAGTGCATACTCCGGTTACATAGAGAGAGAAAGATGAGAGACTTCTGACTACATACAGAGTGAATAACAGGGGACAACAATTATATATCACAGATATTAGCTAAATTCTGTTCTACTGTTAGCTTTACTCTTGAGAAGTGTGCAACAGGTTTCCAATAGATATTAAGCCATGTGTTACCATCTAGTGTTTCTTTCTCAGAGTCAGAGTCCCAGCTTAGGGAGGAAGGAAAGGCTGAGGACCTGAATCTCCTCTGTGCACTCCTCCCTTGCTCCGCAGTGGGCTGAGTGCCCTCGGTCTGCTTGGGACCCTCATCTCCAGCGTGGCCCCATGAGGATTTGGCAGACATCAGGCCGTCTCTCACATTTGGAGAACATGAGGACTAGGGGCAATAATAAAAGTATACACATACAGATCTTATTGTTGGACAATAAACATGACAGCGATAGTGAAACGTAGGATGATGTCTTACCTGTAAGGTGCAGTTGCGGAAGGTGGGGGTGACAGGGTTTTGTGCTGCATTGAAGGGTGGGGGCCCATAGCTGGTCCCTGGGGTTAAGGGTCGCCCGTCTGGCTCCATGGTACCCCAGAGAGCAGTATGGAGTCCCACTGGTGACCAGCCTGCCTACATTGTGCAGTCTCCTCTTTTTCTGGAAACATAAACACACACACTGACAAATTAGTTTCTCGTGGCTTAAAAGTTTGACCCACAGCCACCTCAACCGCTGCTTATTGTAGTAACATAAGGCACATTTCCACCACAGGAACTTTCTCCAGGGACCGGGGGCCTTTGGTGGTTCCACCGCATAGTGCAGAGTCCAAATTAAGTTCTGGGGACATTATTTTACCCCCCAAAATATCCCCACTTCCTCACAAACACATAATGTCCCTGCAACGTTGCGACCATGACCTATCATTTCTGACACTGTAACAACATTACAGCAACATTACAGTTATATTATTTACATTTCTGCATTGTTGTTACAATAAAATAGGTACTCTATGGTATTTTTGCTGCGGTCTGTTTAGCGTCCTCTGCATGATGTCTCCTGTACTTTACATAAAGATGTTGCTGCAGCGTTGCCAAAATGTCACGACATCTCCAAAAAGTGGTGGAAACATTAGGACAACACACTGGTGATATATGAAAAAAAAAACATGTTGCAGGTTGCTTCAGTATCACATGCTGCAAAAGTTTCATTGCAACTACTTTTCTGCAACAACTTTGTGCTAGTCAAGGTACTTGAGAAAAGTATTGGAACTTTTGGAGTGGGGCTTGCAGCTCTAAACATTTCCAATTGGTTGAGCGTTGGCAGCATTTTATTTCAACCACCATTTTCAATAGTCTTGACCAGCAGCAAACCAGTTTGTTTTTTGTTCATTGTGCTCAGTATATTAACATGGACTTAGAGAAGAAAGCCTGTGTAAGTAGGTAATGATCAGTAGCGGCACACCTTGAACCGTCTCCATGCTTACTGTTGTTGCAGTGTCACACAAATAATGATGCCTTTCTGTCGCTTTCTTCATGTTGTGGAGTTACACATAAAAACTACATAAAAATGCAGACATTGTTTTTTCCATACATCAGTGGACTAATTTGTAAAGAGACAACAACAGGCTGAAGGAATCTTTTAAGCCTAGTTTTCACCAGAGGATTTTTCTCCAGGGACTAGGAACCTTTGGAGGAACTTAGTGCCTTTCCTCCAGAAGAAGAAAGTTGCTAAACAGCTTGTTTTGTTCTTCTTTATACTTTGACACATCAACATGGAGTTACAGAGGAAAGCCTATGACAAACAGAGAGATGAGTTATTGAGCATTTATGCTGAGGATGAAATCCAGGAGAAATTGGCCTTCTGTTGCACAAATAATGATACCTCCTTTCACTTTATATAGGGTCTTGTTTGTTGTATATTTGCATGTAATAATGACATGTAAAAACAGCTGTTGCTCTTTGAAAAGTAGCTCCAGGAACTAAAAGTTATGGACCATAGTTTGGGTGGAAACCAGGATTTAGTTCCTTGAAAATAGTTCCTGGGACTAAAAGTTACGGGTACTTTGAGTGGAAACATGGCTTTAGTTCCTCGAAAAGTAGTTCCTGAGAGTAAAAGTTCTTGGTACTTTTGGGTGGAAACGTGGCTTTACAAGACAAAAATGTTTTTTATAACAGCCAGCAGATTGTGTGGATAAGTCAGAAAGCATATCAGACAAAATAAAAGTGTCATATCTGCAGAATCTGCCATGTTTTGGCTGTCCTCAGTATTTTTGTTTTCTGCCAGCTGCAGTTTTCGGACTGTCTGACCTATTTTTCACAATATGTCTGGTCTTAAAGAATGAAATAGGGCGCCCAAATGGTTACATAAATAAGTGGCCTTTATATTCAGGCCCATGTCCTCTCCTGCTGCCCCTCTAAAAAAGCAGCAAAACGCCCGGGTACATCAAGGTGTCCCACGGGTTTGGCCTCTGTTGCTTCAGAGGACGTAGCTGATATCGATCCAGTCGCTGTCAGGTGACTACAACAACAATACATCCACGCACAACGCTTTTTAGACCTTAAACGCCCATAAGCTGCAGTTTTTTTTTAGTGCAAATACTCACTGAAATCGGCCTGGTTTGCGGATCGCAGTGAAAGGCTGGCTCTTTCAGGCACCGTTCGTCATACTTTGAGGACGCAGCTGAAGCTTTTACGCCCCGACACGATGCTCGCTAGAGGCTCGGACTGCTCCCATGGACAAACTTGCTCTTTTAATCGCCGCTCGGGTTTTTTGCATGGATCCCTGGAAGATGCCAGGCAGAGGACTCCATGTTATTTGGCTTGCAGGCACGCCACGGCTGCGTACGTAACGTCGACGGGGAGGGTGACGAGAAGAGTTTCGAGTAAAACACCAGAGTCAAGTTGAATAAGTTCAACTTTTACCGGAGTCGAGCTGTTAAACGTATTTCTGCGTGGCTGACGCTAAGGTACGCGAAAGGCTGTTTCGTTAAAGGCTTCAATCATGAAGACAGTTTCCTCTGTGGAAAAAAAAACAAGACTGAACCGTGTCAATATGTCAAACCGATAACATTTATTCATGACAGACGTTATTTCACGTTGACAGGTTGAATATAAATGTCAATTCTGCCAATTAGTTTCAGCTGGTAGCATCTGTTTGTCCCACACATTCACCACTGTAATAAATAACGTCTTCATTAAATATCTTGCAGATTTGTCCTTTGCTATGAGATAAGGACAGTTGTATTGAGTTTATCAATTGGTTTGTGTAACATAATTTCCTAAATGCTAGAAATCAATAAACGCTTTGCTACTGGTTATTACACGGTCCTCTGGCGCCCTCTACTGGCGAGAGATGGGACTGGAAGAACTCAGACTTTACTAGATTTTAATTGAAATAGCAAAATAAACAGTGTGGTGTGGGTTTTTCCACTTTTCCAGAGTCAGAAACTGATCTGGCCAGATATTTTTCATGTTTTCAGTCTGAATCGGGCTGTCTTACCCCAATTGTTGAGTGTCTATGGGATCAAATTAAAGGCTGCAACCAAATTTTATGGTCATACAATTAATTGTATGACAATAAAGTAATCTTCTGATTATTTTGTTGCTTGCTCTGTAAAATGTCAGAATATTGTGAAACATTCCGATCAGTGTTTAAAGCTCAAGATGTAGTAGTCCTCAAATGTATTGTTTTGTCCACCACCCAAAGATGTTCAATTTGCTGTCACAGAGGATTAAAGAATCCAGAAAATATTCACATTTAAGAAGCTGAAATCAGAGACTTTATTCTTTAAAAATTGGTTGATGAATTAATCATATAGTTGGGAATTAATGATGATAACTAATCATTTCTTTGATTAATTGTTACAGCTCTAGATTAATTAACATAATCATGATCTCATAGACATCCAGGAATTCAGCAAAACTAAGCAAGTGAATAAAGCATTTTATAATGACTTATAAGATATCATAACACTGAGCAAGATTTCATGTGACACAGGTCACAGAGTTCAAAATAAAAGGGAAACAATCAGAAAATAAGATTAAGACAAATATTTATTGTATTGAGTTTTTGGCTTATCCAAGGTTCTTCCTCTTGTCACTCAGATCATTTTCAGTTCTTCACCTCCTAAAAGGAAAGAAACAAAATATAAAATTAAATAAACAGTTATACAGTTGTTGAATAAGTATTCAGCTCATTTACTATGGTAATAATAATACAACAGTGTCAAAGTACAACTAATTATACAGCTTTAAAAATCCTACTCAAGTTAGTACAGCAGTAAAATAAAATAAGTAAAGGCACAGTAAAATGTACATTAAGTATCAAAATAAATGTATTTGTTCTGTAGTAAACTGTCCCCTGTGACTGATATTATCATACTTGACACTATGAGATTATCAATCCTGATTGATCAGTGTGTAATCAGGATTTTACTTTTGTAGGTAACTCGAGGTCGAGCTGGTTTCAACAAGTTTATTCCAGTGGTTCCCAACCTCTCTAAACTGTCACAAGATAAATCACAATCTGATTAATGTGGTTGGAAAAAAGAAAAAGCAAAGTCTAATACACACATTAGTATTTGTTTTGGGATTTTTTTTCCTAATCCATAACATTGGATTGTTTTTCACCTTTGAAAATCAAATAGTTGTTTAAATGAAACCATGTGAGAAGTTGAGGGGAAATGTCTTTTTGGTGGGACTGCAAACAATACATAGACAACCAAAACACAACAAGGAGCTCCAACTAGATACTGCTTACAAGAAGTCATGAGCAAAAAAGGTTAGCAAAGTCACCACTGACTATAGCTGTCAAGCTGAAAAGTGTAATATTTAATATTTACCTCAAAAAATCAGAAAATATTTGAAAAATATGTAGTTTATGGTTACATTGTCAAGGATGACTCATGAAACATGTGTTTGACATACAGGGTTTGTCAGAACAGTCCTCTACAAAACAAACAAACAAAAGACACTATGCAAAAATGCATTTTATTTGCATTGAAAATGTTTTGAGATGTATAAAAGAAAAGATGAGTATTTGAATAGAAAATGTTCAGAGAATATTTGTGGAACTTGTGTGACATCCAGTTTTTAGTAAAATGTTCAATATTTTCATTGTTTGATTTTGAAGTAATCAAAAAGTATGCAGATTAGATTACATTTTTGTCATCCAATGGATTATGTAACTAATAAGAAAAATCGCCAGGTAATTTGTACTGACTACATTTCAAGGTAATCTGACCCAACCCTGAAATTCAGTAATATTAAGCCATTATGTGTTCTCTAAATTGTAGTAATGATTAGTCAGTATTGTTAAGGTTAATTAGTAGTTTATTGGTAGTTAATTGGTCTCAGACTGAATCAACTCTAGAAGATGGATTTTATTTGAAATTGATAGACCTGCCTCTGAAAATGTATTTCCTGTCAAACTAAAAGACTTTAACTCAGTTGTTTTCATTTGCAAAACAGAAACATCCCAACGTGTTCTTGCAGTCATTAGACATGCCCTGACTGTCTTGACATGTCCAAATAGCAGGATTAAAAGACATACTGAAGGATGCCACACCCTAATGACAACAGGCCGCAGTCTTACATCCTTGACTGTGTGATTTTAATCTTATTTATTCTTTCATGCCAATGCAATCAGGGCATTAAGGGGACTTTAGAGCAGGCTACATCACCTCTGTAGCTGATGTGCAAGCTTTGTTTGTATCAGCTGACCAGATTTCCCACATCTTCTATATAACACCTGCTGATGTATGTGGCGACACTCTTATGTACATACCCCAAAGTGTTCCCAGCCTTTGATCTCATTATAGAGGGCGTCTCCGGGACAGGCCGTATTCACCACCTGTCTGTGCCCCTGCAGGGTGAAGTTGGCTACCAGTCGCCCTCCACCGACAGCACAGGAGGCCAGCTGATCTCTCACCAGCCCCATGGAATGCTGGGAGGGCAAACTGGACATGTAATCGCCGATGAAGGAAACGCCATAGCCTACGGAGTTGTGTCCGAGGGTGTGGGCTCCCCGCCAGTGCCAGCTTCGGCCTTCGTAGATGTACCCGTCAGAGCCTGCAACAAAGCTTTGGGAGCACACAGTATTTTAGACATACTGTCTGTATATCAGAAAAGTTTTGCATAGGAGCACTTCCTGCACTTAAATTAAGTTTGTTTGAGGTGCTCTGTAAATAGAGATCCATGTATAGTCTGGGGCAAAGGTCATCAGGGAGCCTTGAGTTTGACTCCCCAAAGTTGGCTCATATGCCGAAATGCATCAGAGATTTTTTGTTTCAAGGTCCAACATGACCATGTCGTGATTTTTAAGTAAACTGTGTGTAAATTTGACTGGTGCAAGAGAGCTCAAACCTGACTGGCTTTACCTGTATCCTATGTCATCCCAGCCTCTGTCGTCCTGGTGGAAGCGCTGCATGGAGCGCATGTCTGCAGAGCACTGCTCGAAGGTGAGGCAGGGCTGGCTCGGGGTGGAGGTGTGGTGGATGAACATGAAGGAGAGAGGAAGAGTGAGGTTGGTGGGGGTTCCTCTGTACGGCTTTGCCTTCCACATACAGCGAGGTATGATGGGTGGGCAGTCTGAAACAGATGAATAATGACGGATCAGAGCTGGTTAGTATGTGTAAATGGAATTAAGACTGGGGTAGATAGTTTTGGAGAATGAGAAATTGAGGCTCATCAATCAACTATCTTACCAGCCTGTGATTGGCTCTAGTCATGGACCAGGTTTTCTAAAGCTTGAAAACAGAGCCACGAGAAGTAGCAGAATCCTAGTTTTCTCTCAGACCACTTATGCTTAGAAGTTTTTATGGACTATTTGCTCAGTGACGCCAAAAATAAACTGCCTATCCCCAGCTTTAAAGGCATAATATGCAACATTTTCCTAAAAAAAAAAAAAAAGAAAGAAAGAAAACCTCATATCAACACAATCACTTTCAATCACCACTGAGTGTGACTGAGTGTGTGGTGGTGGATGGATCTGCTCTTTGCCTGTATTGTCATATTTTCTCATTATTTTGATGTGCTTTACCAACCAAAAACATCAGTATTTGACTTCCTGGAAGTGAGATTCAGCAATCAACTATTTTTCTGGTGCATTTACAAACAGCTTGGGCATAAATACACATTTTGGCCTGCAGTGCAATTTATTCATCTAGATAGTTTTGGTGTGAGTTTTGGAGATACCAGTCAGATGTCGGCTACTACATGACACTTGGTTTGTGGTGCTCAAAATGCCAAAAACACATTTGAAAAACTGAACAGCAATGTCTCTTTCCAGAAATCATGACCAGGTTACTCAAGGTAAACTACAGACATTGTTGTGAGTAGTTACATATAGGAACTACAACAAATGTTTCTTTCTTTGGTCTCATGCTCACCCATGTACTTGTGGACAAACTCTCTCATTCCCTCTTTCACCACAGCCATCAGCCTCTTCTTCTTCTTCACATCCATCTTTGAGCGTCCTGACAGTCTCCGCTGCAGCTCCATTGACTTCACCACCTGTCTGGTCAGCACTGGGGGGCTCACCAGCCCTCTGAAGTTCTCCCTGCGTCGTCGGCTGATGAGGCGCGGGGCGGTGTCCAGTCCTCCCCTCTCCAGCTGGTGGCAGTAGTACTCTGTCAGCAGACTGCTGAGCTTGAGAGGACGTCTGGATTTGATCTCCGTCCCCAGAACCACGCCGTCCATGCCTCCGTTCAGCTGAGCGGTGGTGAGCAGAGACGGGCTGTCGGAGAGGGTGAAGACCTGAGGAGAGGTCACACTGTCCCAGCAGCCATCGGGTCCCAGAAGCTGGGTGTGAGGGGAGCTGTGGCTGAAAGAAAGGTCCAGGTCTTTGGCCAGAGTGAGCTGGTACAGGCCCCGAACACGCCCCCCAGACCGGGAGAGGAGACCAGCCTCGATGGCCAGGAGGAGTGGTGTGAGGGCAACAGTGGTGCCATCAGAGGTCAGGACCACACCTTCCTCTGTGGCGTTCTCTGTCACCCTGTGATGCACAGCTTTTCTGATGTAAGCTGCGAGGCTGGAGTCCATTTCAGGACCCCCAGAGTCGGCGTTACCCAGAAAGTGCTGAATGAATGCATCATTAAGGCCAGCTGCTCTGCGCAGCCTCCTTAATACAGCTACTGGCTCTGACCCAGGATCCCCGTCCTCCACCTGCTTCACCACCCTGATGAAGTCATCCATGTGGCAGGAAAATGAGGCTGAGGACAAGAACAGAAAGCACATACATGTCTTTGTCTCTTCAGCCTTTCACAGCTTTACAACTAAACTTGTAATTTCAAGGCGGCTGCCCTCACTAGATTTTTTAGTTTTGAATCAAACACAAACTCGTAGGTTTTGAAATAAATTAAAAGTTTTCCCGACTTATAACATTGAGATAATTTACTTTTCTTCTTTAGACCAACCTTGTCATTATTTGAGTGTTTGGAAATTAAATGGTTGTAATTGAAAATACTAGATTATTAATCATTATACACTTTCACCCCAATGAGTTTACTGAATCATCTTTGAAATACATTTTTTGAAGTTTCTAAAACGCAATGATTCAAGTTTATCTAAAGAAAAAAGTAAATTTTCTCAACAAAGCATTATTAGTTGGTAAAACAAGTGGGGTCAAAATTCAAAAATCTATGCTTAAATTGCCCTGAAATTTTGAGTTTTTTAAATTTCTAAATTTTTAAATTCTTGTACATTTTCATGTTTTGTCTGCAAAATTCTTAATTTGTAACAAAAAACTTAAGTCAAATAAATGTAGTGGAGTAAAAAGTGGCATGAGACTTACGTCTGTAAAGCACAAGTACCTCAAATTTGTACTTAAGTACAGTACTTGAGTAAATGTCTGCAGTTACATTTCACCACTAATGGAAACTTATCCACTTTAATTCTGCAAATGATTCCAGTCAAGTCTTATCAGGTTGTTCTAAATTATGAAATACAGTAACACAGTAATCTTATGTCAGTGTAGGGGGGCCTTGCAGTAATGAAAACTGTGACAGAAGTAATGCTCTACTATAATGAAGCCTCACACTGTGATTACAAAGTGTTGAAAAAAGAGAGCGTGTTCAGACTTCCTTAAATGTGTTATGGCTGCCCTTAATAGCAGGTTACACAGATATGTGTGCATGTGTTCCTTATTTGTTCAGCCATGACAATAGATCTATTACACGTGTTATGGGGCCCCACACCACCCTGCTGATAAGAGGAATAATTAACATATGAGCCTGTATGAGCTCATAGAAAAAGTAAATATTTTAGCTGTTCATGTTCAACAGAAGAAGAGAATTCTGCACTCAGTGAAATTCGCCAAGTGAATAAACAACTATAAATATTCTCTGAAGACTAATTAGTGGTCAAACTAAAGAAAGAACACACAGTTTACTGTAGTCAGTACAGTTTCTGTATCTCCAAATAAATTTGATCTGAATACATGTATTTCCACTGCGCTTCAAGGCAACTGTGTTCACTAGATTTTTGGGTTTTGAATTAAACTCAAACTCAAAAAATCAGCTGAAAATATTAAATTATCAACCATTTACTTTCACTTCAATGAGTTTACTCAACAAATTAACTATGGGGGTGTTTCTACACTCAAAGATTCAAGTTTATCCAAAGAAGAAAAGTAAATCATCTCAATGAAACATTATAAGTCGGTAAAACTGTTTCAAAGACTTTGAGTTAGACTCAACTCAAAAATCTTCTGAAGTAAGTTGCCTTTTGAGTTTTCTAAACTTTTTCATTTTTACAGTGTGGTGAAACTGGCAAAAAAACAAAAATAAATGTCATTACCTTCTGCATATGAGCTGATGAAGAGGACCACGAGGGCCAGGGTCTGTTTCCAGCAGCCTGGGTCCATCCTGAGCTGTCAACGCCTTCGGCTCCAAGCTTCAAATGTCTCCTACCTTGTTTGCTTGCTCTCATTTATAGTGATGTTTGTGTGCGGACTAAGTGGGTGATTGTGTAACATTTGTGGACATACTGTAGATACGCCTGGCGTGACCAACTAAGCATTGTGGGAAACTAGCATCTGTAATGTAGACAAAGTGGAGTAGTTCGTCACTACTGGTCACAGCCTTCCGGTATATTACACGCAAACACTCACATACAGCGCCGATGTGACCGAGCTGGACATTTTCGAGAAATTCTCAACTTCTGTAATAAATCTCAGTCATCTAATTTGTGTCTTAAATGTAGCTGATGCTTGTGAAAACTTCTCAGAATAAAATCGGACATCTAGCAAACTCTTCACTGCTGTGTCAATCTTTGGCATTCCTCTGTGAGGCAATGAGTTCTTGTCTATGATCAGAAAACACACAAAAAAAAAAAAACAGGCAGCAAAACTGAGGAAGTTCCACAGCCACAAATCATGCATGTGTGGTGTGACAGAAACATATCTGCACACTGATCGATTTTAGGTCAGGTTTATATGAGCACTGCACACTGACATTGTTGAAAATGCAACTGTGCAAAAGTGCATCAGGTTGTTGAGACAGAAATCAGACTGACAGCGGTCACTGATGACAAGAACAGGAAGTAGATGTACCTTATGTTGGAGAAGTGGAAAATCCTTTACAAAAGATTTCGGATGTTAACAACGAAGGTCAAAGATACAAGTCTGCAATTACCCTAATCTGAAAAAATAAAGATATCAGAGAAGCTGACAGCTCACCTGACTAAAATGAGAACAAACAAAATAAACAAATGTTTTCCCCTGCAGACATTTAGACTCAAACAACACCACCTTTAGCTATGCTCTCACAGTAATGAACATAGAATTGAATCAACATATTTTGGATAATGTCAACAAAAACTGAACATGATAGATTTTGCAAAGGTAGAATTTAAGATGGAGCAGACACTGGATTACATTTGTACAGGTACTGCTCAATTTCTCATTTATTTCTCAGATCTGATTTTGTTGTTATTGTTTGTTTTGTTGCTGTTTTGTGTAGTGTAGTGTAGTCAGTGTCAGATTCCAGTGTGAACTGGCCACAGCCCTGAACAGACCCACACACACAAAATAACAATAATAAAGACCTCACATAATGTGATAAGAGTGGCTTCACAGAAACAGATTTTATCCAAAACTTCAGGATGTCAAGGACTACTTTTAACAACATTTGTGTCCACGAGAGTCTTGTGTGAAGATCTTTCAGGCAATTCAGTGATGTGAAAGCCACATGAATCCCGATATGACTGTTCACACTGAGGTCACATTGCAAAAAAATCAAACCTGCATCTGTTCTAGGACCACATATGAAAGTGGAAGAGAAGTGAAAGACCTCTGAGTCAGTTTTGGACCACATTTCCCTATGAATGTAGCTTAACTCTGTACAGTCACCCACAGACAAAATATTCTTCTACCTCTATGTCAGCCTTTGTACTTTGTAATTCTGGTCTGTGTATTGTTTTTAAATGGGTAGGCAGCAAATATGTGATTTCAATTTAGTTTACAGTACAGTTCTGTTGTAATGTGTCCCTAAATACCCAGAAGAAAGTCTAATAAAGGCCTCACAGTATAAAAGTCTCATTCTCATTCTCATTCTCATTCTCATTCTTATTCTTATTCTTATTCTTATTGTTTAAATTGTCTGTGTGTAGATGCTGCAGGCTCCGCTACAGCAGGGGGCGCTGTGGAGGTTAACTGCCGGCTCCATCTTGCGAGTAATCAAAACGTCCAGGAGGAAGAAGAGGAGGAAGAAAAACTGGACATCAGCTGATTTATCCCCAACAAGGTTCGTCCACCGACAAAGACCTCGTTTATCTAAATCAGCACAATAAATCTCACGCTACCTTCACTGTATACGTGTTGTTAAACCGTGCATGTTTACTCTCTTGTACGAGCTAGCTTGCCGTTGTCTTATCCGGAAGTGTCTAGCTAGCATCAGTGGCTACAGAGCTAACAGCTAACTAGTGGTGATCAGCTGTCTGTTGGTTTGAAAGGCTCGACCTGAGCATTAGTACAAAACACAGTGGGTGATTCAGAGGACACAGTGTGTTGTTAGGTGTCATGTGTTACTGATAATGCGAAAAATTAATGTGATTTTAATGTCTGGATAACAGGTTAGCCTAAGTGTAGCCTGTCGATCAGAGGTGTCCACACATTTCGTCTCTGTGTTATATTAGAAACCTCACCGTGGTGCTGTACTGTGTCAAAGTGTGACTGTTGTAATGTCATTTCATGTCATTTATGCTAAATGACGCATGTGCAAGTAAGGATGATCGTTTTGTTTTATATAGAAGTTACTTGAATCCTGTTAGTTGATAAACACAAAATAAACGGAACAGTTTTAAGAAATAAATTAGTGAAAGTATTCACCCAGAAAAACAATTTTGTGTTATTATTGTATTATCATAATGCAGTGTGCATTGATTTTGGAGATGCTGATCAACATTTTCCATTATTTCTGACATTTTATGGACGAAACAACTAACTGGTACACCGTGAAAATAACCTGCAGATTAATCAACAATGAAAATACTTTGCAGCCCTCGTTGTTCCTTCCAAACCACCAAAATTTTGATGCTACCTTGGGTTTTGGGAAGTTGAGATGGGGATTTACTTACTGTTTTGTAGTGATGTCATAATTTGTATTTTAAATTGAAAATAAGTTGAAATAAGCGATGACTTTCAATAATTGAAATCAAAGGCAAAATCTGTGATTCTCTGAGTATTTTTTTTCCTCTCCTCACCCACCTAATTGTAGTGTGTCCAAAGGAAAAAAAAACACTTCAAAGACAACACAGCGTAGCTCACTGGCCGTTATAACACATTTGCCAGGGCATAAAACCAATGATCTATTTGTCTTTTAAAAAAACAAGATTCAGTAGTCTGTCAATGTCATAGCTGTCAGTGCAAAAAAAAAGTTTATATTGAAAAATTGGTTTGACTCTTGACCATAAAATCAAGTCACAGATATAGTGAATCATGACACTCCTGTTTATTTTGACATTTTACAGACTAGACCATTAATCTGAAAAAAGGTTCTGTTTAGTTGCAGCCTCCTGTGTTAGTTTATTTAGCCTGGAAAAAGACTTATAATCAGACTGCAGTCTGATTTCTGTAATATGAATTTACATGATGGATATGGGGTCAGGACATTCTTTAGTTAGTGTGGTAAAGTGAAGCTTGAATGTATTTAAGTAGTATTGTGTAACACGACACAGCAGAAATCATCATGTCCAAATACTAACCTGCTCCATGTGCTGTCATCACTCTCCAACAGAAAATGGACACACGCTTCACTCGAGGGAAATCCAACATCTTGGAGAGACCCCTGACCCGACCCAAGACTGAGGTCAGCGTGAGCGCCTTTGCCCTCCTGTTCTCAGAGATGGTCCAGTACTGTCAGAGCCGTGTGTACTCTGTGTCTGAGCTGCAGACGCGCCTGGCGGACATGGGTCAGAGTGTTGGTGCCAGCATGCTGGACGTGCTGGTGCTGAGAGAGAAGAACGGAAAGAGGGAGACGAAAGTGCTCAATATGCTGCTCTTCATCAAGGTGAGCGAAATGTAAAATATCACTGATGGCTGTAGAGATCAGTAGCTTTTTAATATTTAAAAAAATATATATTTTTTAATGTCTTTCCTTTAGGTTAATGTCTGGAAGTCTTTGTTTGGGAAGGAGGCTGACAAGCTGGAGCAGGCCAATGACGATGACAAGACTTACTACATCATAGAAAAGGAGCCGCTTATCAATGCGTACATCTCCGTGCCCAAGGAGAACAGCAGCTTGAACTGTGCCGCCTTCACTGCAGGCGTTGTGGAGGCCATCCTCACACACAGTGGCTTCCCTGCCAAGGTCACTGCTCATTGGCACAAAGGCACCACGCTAATGATAAAGTTTAACGAGTCGGTCATCGCCAGGGACAAGGCTTTGGACGGCAGATAAGGACAACTGGACAGAGCGGGTGCTTATGTTAATCAGTACAGGATGAAAAGGAGTCATGCAGGTCCAGCCTAGTGTTTGTCCCTGTCTGAATCTCCTGTGGTAACTGGGTGACTGGATGGATGGATGGATGCAACCTACTGAGCCATGCCCACAGTGGAAAACACTCAGCTAGTTGGTTTAATCTTTCAAGTCCTTGTGGATCATCTCACTCTTGTTATACCTCATGAAGTGACACAAATTGTTTACTGAAGATCACATTTGATTTGTAGTAGACTTGCACCGATTTCAACTTTCTTAGCCGATTCCGATTTCCGATTTTTGGGGGGGTCTGACCTACCGATTCCGATTTTGGCCGGTTCCGATTTTCAGTCTTTCTAAGAACTGTAATTGACAGCATTCACAAACATTTTTGCAACTTTTCTTGTAAATATGTTCATAATAAGACACTGACTATTAAATATTCATTTAATACTTTCTCCAAAATCATCCAGATTACAACCAGGCCTAATCATAATTTTTTATTAAGATTATGAATTGGGTGAACGTGATCTCGCGAGATCATCTCGCGGGATTTCGTGGGACGCGATTTCACGTGATCTTTTGTGGAAGCGGATGTAAACAAACCGGAGACTAACGCGGTGCAACAGTTTGAAGTAAAACTTTGCCGTGAGAAAAACAGACACAGAAGTTAAACGAGTCTGGATGACAAAATGTCTGAGGAGACGCATCAACACAGGTTGTTTATTCTTCAGCCAGAACAGGAGGTGAGATTTGAACTGTCCTTCTTTGAACAGCAGTCTGCTGCTAGCTTGCTAGCATTAGCCTGAAGTGCGAGAGAGTTTACGGCTGTTTTGCGACATTGTCAGCTGCTCTGTCTCGTTGTAGACTGTCTGTCTTTTCTTTATCCTGTTCTTGGAATCTGTCTCTGACACCATCTTCAAGCAGACATGTGTCTGAGTGTGTAGCTGTTATCAGCGCTGTGTTGACGTCACGGTCAGTTTGTCTGCTGCGCGCATGACGTGACCATCGTGCAGAACGTGTGTGACAATGATGGGCACAGAACCGGATTTGTGACGCTGACCGGCCGGTCACCGGTCAGGGCCGGTCACGTGAAAACCGGCCCGATTCCGAGCATTGCCGATTAATCGGTGCAAGTCTAATTTGTAGTTTGTCACATTTTTACATCACAGATCATTCATAAGAAATGAACATATTGAATACTCCTTCACCACATAAGTTTGTTGTTTTTAACAGTAATCCTCTGATTTTAAACCCAGCAGGATAACATATTTTAATCAGAGGGCCAGTATGTACTAACCCTAACCCCTAACCATGTAGGAGAAACTACGGTGGCTGTAGCCAGCGTTTGGTTTGTCTGTTCTGGGCTACTGTAGAAACATGGTGGACTCACACCCTCTGTAGATATAAATGTTTCATTCTAAGGTAACAAAAACACAACAGTTCTTATTTTTAGACACCATTGAAAACATAGACACACTGGTCCTTTGAATCATAAGGTCACCATGGCCCCTTTCACGCTGTTTTTTGTTTTGTTTTTTTTTACTTTTTGTAGACTAAACAATGAATTGAAAGAGTAATCAAAACAAAAACAACCCACTAATTGTTTTCTAACTAATTAGAGCATTTCCATTGTGTCTTGAATAAGAAGACTTGAATTTTTGAAGCTGGAAACCCCCAAAAGATTGTATGTCAAAAATTGTTGACAGTGAGCTGTGAACCTGATTTGGGTGTTTGAAAATGAAATGTTTACAATTAAAAAACATAAAATTATTAACCATTATTCACTACAGTGAGTTTAAGCCACAATTTATAAAACACAGTTTTGGGAAGGGGGGTTTCTAGAACTCAAAGATCAAGTTTATCTAAAGAAGAAAAGTAAATTATCCCAACAAAACATTATTAGTTGGTAAAACTTTTTCAAAACTCTAAAATCGAATGAAGTGAGTTGCCTTGATATTTTGAGCTTTGTCTGTTTTTTTTACTTTTAGAAATACAGAAATAGGTCTGCACACCAGAAACTGCTCCTTTTTGAAATTTTAATAGTATCAATACTATTAAAATAAGAGTATCGATAGATACTATTAAAATTTCCTAAAGGAGCAGTTTCTGGTGTGCAGACCTATATTTGTATTTTTGTATTTGTTCTTCTGTCCAGCACCCAGTATTTATCGTTTTTAGATGTGTGTGTTGTTTCATGGGTTAACTTTTTCGTTCTTACAGTGTATGTGCTATATTTGTATTATGATTTTATTTTGTGCGTGTGTGAGAAAGAGAGAGAGACAGAGACTGGGGGTTATTAGTAACAAAGGGGACTTTGTACTCTATAATTAAAAACAGAACCTAAACATGATGTTTTAGAAGCTGATTCCACTATATCTAGACTCAGCACTTTGACAAATATTTTTTAAGTCAGCAAAATAACAGATAAATAAAGGCTTCAGCATTTCTGTCTCAGAATTTAATTCCTGGCAGCATGAAGAAAGCTTCAGCTTGGGAAATTTAAAGACAATATAATCAGTGACATACCCGTCTCTCTCCCATCATTTCGGTCTGTACTGTCAGCAAAAAAAGTTTTAAAAATTGTTTGACATTTTGGGGAGTATGCCTATGTGTATTTTCTAAAATGTGGTACACATTAGACAAGATGATAGAAATCACTCTCATGTCTGTACACTAATTATTAAGTTACAGTGAGCAGCCAGTCAGTTTATCTGAGCATAAAGACTGGAAAAACTGAAAAATCCACCAACCTGTTCATCTGTACAAAAATTAAAAAGTATAAAAACAACACACAGGCTAGGCTAAGTGGCTGTTGGGGACATATTCATATTTACCACACAGATATGTGATCAACCTCTTTGTCTAACTGTCTTCCACAAAGCAAACATTGTACCAAAAATGTTGACCTCAGTTTATCTACAATCATGTCTACAGTCGTGCTCATAGTGTGTTTCTTGTGCTTGCTGTAATTGATGGAACTGTTTATTTGTCTATTGAGTAAAACTGTGATTAAAAAATGCAAAATGTCATTTGAATTCAGTGACTTTTTCATTATTATTATTATTATTATCATTTTTTTTTGTTCTTCACATCGTCACCTACAGTGCCATACTGTTTGAGTTCAACAGCAAACTGATGAACTCAGGGTTTGGAGCCAAACCATTTCAGTTTGTGGCTGTGAAATGTACCAAGAATGATCAGAAACTTATTATGTACAATAGTTGATATTATTATCAATCATATGTTACTATTACTACTATGTGACATGTATTACATATTACACAAGCGACGAAATATAACATCACATCAGATCCATTAATCCATTAATTAGTAACCATTTTTTCTATTTTGAGTCTGATTTTCTATGTAAAATAAGTGGCATACTTTAGGGAAAATAAATATTCTGCATATTTATGGTGATATATCAGTACTTACAAGAAGCATACTTTATTGTACACAGCCATATACGTTAAATGTACTAGGTATACTTTTACATGTATATAAACAGTCTAGATCTCATGGACAGATTGTATATGCATATAAATAGTATATTTAACATTTGCACATTACACATGTATATACACATTGCACATTCCCAGTTATTGTTATTATACTGTTTCTATTTTTGTCTTATTTGTTTTGGATTTTATTTGGATTTTATTCCATGTTTCCCATTGCGCTGCTACTTTTTGTGCTGCTGTGTCAAATTGCATTGAATCAGTGGATCAATAAAGATACTTTATATCTTATCTCGTCTTATCTTGTCTTATTTTATCTTATCTCGTCTTGTCTTGTCTTGTCTTGTCTTATCTCATCTTGTCTCATCTCATCTCATCTCATCTCATCTCATCTCATCTCATCTAGCACATAAAATAGCAAAATAAAATCTACCTAGTATATAATTAGTTGTTCCAAAATAGCAAACTTAAAGTTAACCAATGATGAACACAGTTGAAGTATACCGATGATTAGTCTGACTGCAAGTAGACTCAAGTTTGCTAAAAAAAAAAAAAAAAAAATTAATGTACTAAGTATATTTGTTTTTCTCCAGGGTTACAAGTATGAGCTAATGCTGGCATGTCATCAGCCTGGAGAATCTAATATTAGCGCCAGATATGTCAGGATGATTGGAGAGAGCTCTCTCTCTCTCTTCAGCTCACAGCAGCGGCGCAGACACGAGTCACGTGACCAGGAGTCACATGGTTACCAGGAAGCTGTGATGTGTTTACCTATGTGTCATCCGTACTCTGCGACACCGAGCATCATTTCTTGCAATGAAATCTTTAATAATATGAGTTCACTCAGTGCTGTCTGAGCCGTGTGCCGGTAATGTCCGTCTCCATCATCCCCGTGTGATCGTCTGATCATCACCACCATGGCATCTTCAAGTTACACCTGCATCCAAGACAGCGCCACAGGTTTGACAAATCACAACATCTGTGCTTCTCTTTCTGCCTTCATGGCGCCAACCAGTCTCTATTTATCTCTCTCTCATTTTATTAATGATATTCCTACACATCAGGGTCCATCTGTTCATTTATTTGAGGTGGTGTTTACAATGATGATGTATTCGCTGTAACAAAGGAAATGTCTCATAACAACGTTGTAGATATTTTACTGATGCTGCATCACATTTTACTCACTGAGCAGGTCCGATCCTCAGCTCAGCTTATTTATACAATGAATGAATCGCTCTGTACAAAAAAGGTAACTGTATTCCAGTGCAGTTACAGAAAAAAACAAAAACAAAACACATGATCAGATTACAGATACAGTCAGTAAAAATGGGGATTATTTAGCATGATTACAATTTTAAAATACATTGTAAAATAAAGATATACTACCATTCAGAGTGTGCACAGATTACAACACCTCACAAGACTCAACACCACTTTGATTTCATCTTAATTAATAAGATTACCTTTTTAAAAAATGTAGTCTGTGAGGTAATCTAAATATCACAATATTAAAGCAATGTAAATCAATTACATTGCGTTACTTTTGGATTACCTCAATATAAAATACGGTGAAGTCGTTTAGCCTGATATAGTGTGTTTATTGCTGCAGCTAACTATCATTGATTAGTCAGTCAGTGGTCCATGAAATGTCAGAAAATGGTGAAAAATGTTGATCAAAGCCCAAGATGACATCCTCAAATGTCAAAAACCACAAAATATTCACATTTAAGAAGCTGAAATGAGTGAATTTCCAATTCGAAAAATTACTCAAATTGAATAGATGTGGTTTAATTCAATATTCAGTTATTTATGGATTTGTTGCATCTCTAAATGTTTAATCATTTGTTGTTAGGTTTAGGCTATGAGTTTGTCCGGCTGTTCCTTCCTTTGTTGTTTATTGTTATTTACTGATTGATTGATTTAAAGACAAAAAGTGTTTAAATTTCCACCCAGCGAAGCATTTTTTCACTTGAGGCCATGACAATGAATTGGCAACTGCATGTGCACTGTGCGTGGTAGTATATAATTCTTCATTTTAAAACTGTAATCTAAGTAATAATCCCCATTTTTTTCTAAATGTATCTGTAATCTTATTATGTATTTTTTATCTGTAACTGTAATGGATTACAGTTACCTTTTTTTTAGTATCCAGATTATGTAACCCTGTTATATGTATCTGTTACTCTTCAAGTTTGATTATGTCAGGGACTAAAAGTCACGATATCTCAGCCTCATCAGTTTTTTTTTAGACCAGTTTTGTCCCCAACTTTAAAAAAGTGTGATGCTGAGTCACTTGAGTGCCTCTTAAACATGTTATTACTGCTGATCATGTTTGAGCTTCACTTCCTGTTCTTCTTTCTTTATTTCCCAGAGAAGGACAGACTTCTCTCCTCGGTGACCACCTATGGGTCCCGGGACCTTGTTGGGGGTGTGAGCCCCCGTCCCACCTGTCTGGTGGGCTCTGAGCCGCACCAGAAGCAGGAGGAGGAGGAGGAGGAGGAGGCCCTGCGGAGGAAGCTCAAGTACTTCTTCATGAGCCCTTGTGACAAGTATCACGCCAAGGGCCGCAAGCCTTTCAAACTGGGCCTGCAGCTGCTCAAGATCATCATTGTGACTGTGCAGGTGGATACAGCTGAAGTACCACATACATTACATCACAACATGATGGATGCTGCTGTTGTTGTTTATTTATTGCATTTTTCTCCTTTAACTACTGTCCTAAAATTGCCTGACTGTTGAAGCTCATTTGTCTTGTCCCTGTCTCTGCCCCTCAGTTGGTGCTGTTTGGACTGAGCAACCAGATGGTGGTGACATTTAAAGAGGAAAACACGGCCGCATTCAAACACCTTTTCCTGAAGGGTTATCAGGACGACGCTCCTCAGGCCGTTCACACGCAGAAGGAACTGTACAACCACATCCACTTTGCCATAGAGCAGGTAGCCTAATAATAACTACAATGAGTCATTTCCGGGCGCTGCCTTAAAGGGGTGATTCACCCAGATTACAAAACATATTTTCTCTCATACCCAGTAGGCTATTTGGGAGAGTATAAGGGGGACGCCATACTCCAAATCCCCCTTGTTAACCTGCCATACCCCCTTTCCATTCTCTTGTACGTGTCAAACTCAATCCTGCCCAGCACTTTATTTTATGTTTGCACATTACAGTTTTATGCTGCATTTCGGGATGCAGCATAAACTACACGTCCCAGCTTTCAGAGCTAGTGATTAATTGTTAAGTTATTACTAAAAACAATAATCGAACGCAGAGGCTGTGTAATCTGATACATTTTACAACCAGTCCCAAATGTAATGTTGATGTGGCTCAGGATGAAACTGAGTTTGACACCTCTGTCCTCTCAGGAGAAAGAGTTCTTTTTACGGGCAGGACAAAAAAAATAAATGAATACTATAAAGTAAGGGGCGAAGGCACAAGTTAACTGAAGAATCAAAATTAAGTTCATGAATAACTCATCAACAAATCATCAAAATAATTTTAGGTAAACAATTGCTTGGTAATCATACTGTTGCTAAAAAAAAAACAAGGATGTGGTCCATCTATTTGGTTGTTGACTCCTTTAACTGAGTTGCATTATGGTTATATCTTGCATTCGCCTCCGTTCTCTGTGTAGCTCTTCCATTTGGCCTACAGTATGCGTCCCATTCTAAGGTTTCCTCTGGTTTTATATTTTAACTGCCCCATTTCTTTTACTTGTTCCCGTAAGTCCCCCCCTGGTGGACTAGATATTACTTAAGGTGATGGAGAAAATGTGCGGTAATGAGTTGTAATTTGCCGCTCCACTTCTCCACTCTCCCCTTCAGTACATGGCTCTACCTCAGATCTCACTGGGACGGTATGCGTACGTGTTGGGTGTCGGCGACAACGGAACTGCACTCTCCCTCTGCCAGAGGTACTACAGGAGGGGCACCATCGACCCCGTCAACGACACCTTTGACATTGATCCCCACGTTGTCACTGGTAGGACGACTTTTTATCCCTCCGTTTTTTTTCTCTGTAGTGTTCAGTAAGTTGCTCTTTGGGTATCTGACATTAAAACCGGCAGTTGTTTTTTCAGTGCCAGCCTCATTTTGGCCCTTAAGGAAATGACTGTGTCAGTGAGTCATTGTGTTGCTGCTCCACATAAGTCAAGAGGTGCCCTGCAACTGTGTCCTACTTTCAAACGCTAGAAATAGTCCCTGTCCCCAAAAACACAACACTAAAGCTTATTTTCCATATACCTGAGTAACGACACACTGTGTTTCTGTCTTGGGAAGAGAGTTATTTGCATACACCTGCTGATTTGGCAGAGACTTTCAGTGATGGATGATAAATCTTGCGTCAAAAATAAAGTAAGACAAATGAAAATCTCCAAGGGGATGCCTCAGCATTTAAAAGCTTTGAGGAAGTGTTGTTGAAGCCCACAGTTCCCATGATATGGAAAAATATGCTTTTGTTTGCTTTTAAAACTTCCCCATGTGATATTTTTTAGTTCCTCTACTGCTATTTTCTGATTTTTTCCAGACTGTGTTGGACTGAATCCACCGGCTTACAGTTCTGCTCCAGGAAACAGTGACTACAAGAATTTCACTCTCAAGTTTTACAAGTCAGATAATATTATGTTTTATGTTGAAATAAAAAGTGTTATTTCTCTGCACAATGCAAACTATTCACACTGAATGCTGTCATGTATATTTGTCTCCAGACTGATCAATGTTACAGTTGACTTCCAGCTGAAGGCCATCAACATTCAGACCATTATAAACAATGAAATCCCTGACTGCTACACCTTTGCTATCACGGTGAGCTATCTCTCCCATTATTTCTATTTAAAGCTTCTACAAGGAGTTTTTAACTGGTTATGAAACAGTCTCGGTTTAATATTGATGCCTCTATATGACCTACGTAAGTAGACAAGATCATCCATGAGAATATTGGCTATTTCTGTATTGTTGTTCTTTTTTTACTCAACACAGAGAACAAAAATGATCAAGAGACTTGACAAAGTAGAACAAAAAGAAAGGTGTACATATGCATGTCAATCCATACATGGATTGAGAGTCTGTCTGATGTATATGTCGCTGTACAAATGAAAAAGGACCAGAAAAGATGTCCTAGGGTGCTGTCACTCAACTTATTCTTATTGCATGTAGGAGAGACAGAAGGATGGATTCTCTTCAGCCTGCTTTTGAAAAAGTGCAACCGAATGAGTTGAATCCAGCAGTGACAGAACATAATTTAATCCTATCCAACCCCTTTTCCCTTAACTCAATCTTTACACCAACACCATTAATCCATCCCTCTTTAATGTGGACAGAGGAGGTTGCCAAAGGAAAATAGACCAACAAATTGTGAAATGAAGTGTTTAGAGGTAGTGGTTTTAGTCACAGAGTCATAACGGTCTGCATTGTTGTTTTTTATGCCTGCCACCAGGTCAGATTCTCTGTGAAATCACATCAAATGTTTCACATGCAGTTACAGTGTAAAGTATGTTCGCCAGTTAAAAGGAAGCAGGAGGAGATTTCTCTGTAGGTAATTTTATTTTTTATTTTTTATTTTTTGAGGTTATTAAGGTGGAAACACTGCTACTTTTGTTTATAGGGACCCCTAAATAGAATTTAAGAATATGAAAGTTCCTTGTAGTAGTTTTAAAGGAACCTCCTGCATCACACTTTAGTCCAGATAGAAAGAGTCAGCACACACTACTGCAAAGTTTTCCCAAGCTGTATATTAAAATGAGGCAAAACGTTGAGATAAACTCAAGGTTATATATATTTACTTTGGCTCTTGTTGCTAACAGATCGTCATGGATAACAGGGCGCACAGCGGCAAAGTTAAGATCAGTCTGCAGAACCAGGCGTCCATACAGGAGTGTAAAGACCCCAATGTGTCTGGACACGGTGAGTAACTGGTGGTGGGTGAACTACAGTGGACACATGATTTATGGAGATATTCACTCACCTGACTCTTGATATCCACTGTTTTATCTGTCATTCTGTAAATCGCCTTTGATCCTCCTATTTGGCTCCTCTTCTGGCAGCGGAGAGCTACGCGCGGGAGTTCTTTGATGTGCTGGTGGCGTTCGTCTGTCTGCTGTCCCTGCTGCTGTGTGGGCGCTCCATCCTCAGAGGCATCCTGCTGCAGCATGTAAGAAAGCAGACATTTATGTATTTATGCTCTGAAAATACTGTTTCACCTGGTGAGAGTAACATTTCTACAGTACAATCAGAAATCAGAAATCAAAGGTGGTCAAAAAATCATCAAAACCTTCCAAAGTAAGTTTATCTGAATTTTAATAAACTGAAAAGTGCATACAGGATATAAGAAAACATTTCTATCCCCAACATCCTGCATTGTCCAAGGATATTAATCATTAATACCAAAAAAAGATTAAAAAGTCTCATTAGCAGTAACATAATAGCAAAAAATGAATGATAGTAAATTAAGAAAAAATAGCTTTGCATCAGGGAGGTTAAAGGATGCTTACAATCATGAGTTATGAGTTAACAGAGAATTATTTCATGATTTTAAAATTGCCATATTTAAAAAGTGGAATAAAAAATGTAACCAAGTAATTTAATCTGGGCTGATTATAGTTACTTATTTTTTTGTATTTTATTATGTAATCCCGATTACATGCAATCCATTACTATCCAATCCTGAACATAATAACACAGCTTCCCGTCTTACTGATCATCTTCCCTCTCCCCAACCAGGAGTATGTGCAGTTTTTCCACCACAAACTTGGCCGCAGTGTGAGCTGGGGGGACAGAATGGAGTTCATCAATGGCTGGTATATTCTGCTCATCGTCAGCGACATGTTCACCATCGTCGGCAGCTTCATCAAAATTGGGATCGAGTCCAAGGTGATATGACACACAGAAACTTGAGCACCTCCAGCTGATGTGTAAACGGCCCTTTCTTTCTCGCTTTCTGGTAATTAACGATATTTCTGTTATGATGCAGAACCTGTCATCGTATGACATCTGTGGAATCCTGCTGGGAACCTCCACTCTGCTGGTGTGGGTGGGAGTCATCCGTTACCTCAGCTTCTTCCAGAAATACAATGTAGGTCAAACACACACACACACACACACACACACACGCATACATAAAGGTCATGTTATTTGTCTTGTGTGTCGACCACTCTTAAATAAATGTATTTAGCTCACTCCCTCCCTCTCTGTTTCTCTCACAGATCTTGATTGTGACTCTGCGAGCTGCTTTTCCAAACGTTATTCGCTTCTGCTGCTGTGCAGCTGCCATTTATATGGGATATTGCTTCTGTGGCTGGATAGTGCTGGGGCCCTATCATGCGAAGGTACTGCACACACACACACACACACACACACTGCACCAGGAATGAGCTGGCATGAGTCATTCAGAGCACATTAACATGTCACAACAGTCTAATTATCATAAAATGCCCTCCAGCATATCATCTTTGTAGCTATGTATAATTAATAAGAAGAAAATTAACATTTATTAAATATGAATCATAACAAAACTGGTGTCCTGTGCTCTGGTAAAAAGAGGGCCATCTTACAAATATCATCTAATAACATTTTACATACGCAAACAATATGACAACAAGATTTGAATTAAAGGGTGCAAGCAAATTCACATGACTACAAAAATATTAGTAAAAGTTCAGTTTCATAAAGAACCATTTCCAGAAAGCCATAGCTGCTAAATTAGTTTATTTACTTTCTTATATGAGATGATAAAGAGTAAATAAATAAGAAAAATAAAGGGGTGTACTCTGTTGTTCCTCAACAGTCACGTTATTTTTCCCATCATGCCCTATATTAAAATCAACCCAATAGGTTTTGCAAAAGGCACGGATATAAATGGAAACTGTTGGTTCAACATTTTGACAACAGCTAACTTTAAGTCAGCTGGCCTGTCTGCCTGCAAAGAGACCAGCTGTGCACATCTGGTTGTGGGTTGCTAGGTATGATAACAGTTGGGTTAATTTTATCTAGCCTAGTGTGTGGATTGTGTGTGTATATTATGTTTCTGGGAACTTGGATGACAAACACACAAAACTAATGGATCAGTTTATGATAATCATTCATAATAAAGTCTAAGGGCCGTGCAAATAACGGGAATATCCCCGGAGAAACGACAAAACGTGAGGGCAATCATCTGCCTGCCTCTCATCTCAGTGTCATTTCCTCGTTTAAATGCTGCTTTAATATTGATTGCCTGAATTTCATTTTTGTGTGTTGTGGTTTTATTTCTTCTGTCACTGTACACTACAGTTTCGTTCCTTGTCCATGGTGTCTGAGTGCCTGTTCTCTCTGATCAATGGAGACGACATGTTTGTAACGTTCGCTGAGATGGAGCAAAGTGGCACACTGGTGTGGATCTTCAGCCAGGTCTACCTTTACACCTTCATCTCCCTCTTCATCTACATGGTGCTGTCCCTCTTCATCGCGCTGATCACTGGAGCCTACGACACCATTATGGTATGCTTTCATTTAGTTTAGCTTGTGTTCCAAAATATTTTATGTGAGATGCAGTTGAGCACTCGTCATCAAATTCTGTCTTTTGTTATTCCTTTCCAAGAGAATTTATTAAATATTATTTAACTATTTAAACTCGATATAGAAATTGACTGTGAATCAGTGGTGATTTTATCATGTTGTCCTCCCACAGGCCCAAACACAGGACCAGGTACGCGTGAGCGATCTGCACACTTTCATTGCAGAGTGCAAGGACACGCCCAGCTCTGGCAAGTTCCGCGGGCCTGAGGGGTCATCATGCTCCTTCCTCTGCTGCTGTGACTGGTGAGGAGGAGGAGGAGGAGGAAGTGGATGCACACAGGGAGTAGTATGTGTACAAGTGTGTGCGTGCTTGTGTGGGCAAAGGAGCCTTGATTTTTTTTTCCTCTCTTTAAAGCACGATATTTCCACTCCAGTGACAGCCGGCTGCAATTGCACTCCATCCTCCAGATACCCAGCAGGGACGATAAATGCTTTGAGAGTGAACAGACTGACCTTGGACCACATTGTCCTCTGTGGCCATCTTTGAATTTTGCATTTAAATTTGTGCTGGAACGGTAGAATGCACTGCACACTTACAAGCCCAATTACCTGCTTCAGCTTTTGTACCGTATGAATAATTTATTGCCTCTTTCTGAGATGTCAGTTTGTTACGGCTTTGATGACTAGATGCAAAAGGCCAGTAAACATATTCATTGCTGTAGTAGACTGGACACAGGGTCCACCGAGCAAAATGGAGTCACATTTTCACTTGAATGACCCACTATGTACAGGGTTTTTATTCTCACTTTATTGTCTACATGGCTACCTAGGTGACAGAATTTTGTGCCTCTTGATTATGTAAATACATGTATGTTTACTGAATCTTCACAGCAGCGATAGAACAGACACAAGATACAAGCTGACAAAAGATCATTAACTGCTGTATGTATGCATTAGCTTCTGCAACATTTTCAGTCAAGGCCGGTCCTTCGCTCCCATTTTCATTCTTCGCTCCTCGTCCCCTTTGTTCATGTCCTCTGAGGGAGGTGATGGCTCCGCAAGGGAGGACGAGCCCTGAAGCCAACCAGTTAGTCATCAATATGTATGAAGTGATCCTGCTGTAAAGAGCCAGGTAACTGTGAGCTTATGAACTTCGAGGCAGAGCCTTTTTATTGTTTGGCTTGCAGTGCTCCGTTCAAGGCTGCAAAATAATGTTTGACAACAAAACATTGCAATGATCAAGTCTGGATGAAACAAAGGCTTGTATTAGGATCTCTGCATTGGCTATGCACAAAGGAGAAGAAGAAGATTTTTTTATGTTACGTAGGTGAAAAGAGGCAGTCTGGGTGATTTCTTTGATGGCTCACTCAAAATAGATGGTACGATCAAACATAACAACAAAATGACCAGCACCTATCAGAATTATCAGAACTTCAGAATTTCGGAACAGGAAATTACTATACATCATGTTTTTCCACAACAGACAAGCAGATCCTTAATAACCAACTAATTACCGTTAATAACCAACAAATTAGAAAGCAGAAGTAGAAATATAATTTGGCCATGAGATCAAATATAACAAGAGAAAAACAGAAGACCAAGAACACAGCCCTGAGGTACTCCATATTTCCCAGCAGAAAAACTTGGTGTAGTATTATGTAAGAAAACACACCAAGTTGTTACTTGAATGGAGGATTTAACGCTGGTCGGTAATTATTCAGAGCATGCTTGTAATTTAATACAGGTGCCATCTCCTGCAGGACCACTTAAGAGCATGTATCTCTTCAGTAGGCATCTTTGATTGTCTTGTTCTAGTAGAAAGAGGTGCCGCAAAATCCAGGAGACTAGAAGTGGCTGGTCACTGTAGTTAAAATTAAAGGACTAATACGGCCAGTCAGCACCAACATTGCAAGGACGCACTAAAGAAGGTGGAGTATTGAAAATGGACTTTTCAGTTCCAGGGAACTGATAGATGTGGGTAAATTAGCTTTAGTAGGCTATCTCACCAACAAGCATTAACTAACTGTCACTACAGAATGTTTTTAGCCCTTTTCACAACCCCTCTTGTACATTTTCCATGCTGTTATTTTCATTCCCCCAAAATACACATTTGTAGAACATAATATTTTTTATGTTGAGGTAAGATGTCAAAAAGTCAGTGGCCTGTCATAAGTTAATTTTGACCAAATATACAGTTACTGTGTTCTGTAGGTATGTAGTATATAGGCAGCTTTGAGAGTAGTGTCTGTATTTTATGTAATGTGTCAGACTAAGACACTGTCAGTGCACTGACACTGAAGCCATGTGTCAAAGGGTAATAGCTTTTTTTTATTTGTTTTATTTGTGAATGAGCAAGGGCATCTCTATAAACCAGCAGTTCTTCATTTATTCTTTGTAAAGACGCATAAATAATCTTAATATCACTCCTATTATAGATAATTTAATGGTAATTTCATTCCAGCATGCTGCGTGGAGGCATATGAAAGTCACCGTTTAATGGAAGAGGGATGTTCACCGCACAAAATCTTTACCAGGACTGAGGTTACATTTTTTAGTGTTTACTGACATGTTATTTTAATCAATATTGTTTACAGTCACATCAGAATGGATTTCATTTTAATGAATGTCTTTTTACACGTATTTATTTACACTTAATGCAGACTTTCTGTATTTACAGCTTGATTTGATTTAAATGTGTCACAGGGGAGCTATATAGCACAATAGAGCAAAGCACTGTATGTGTAATGCATTTGTTAGTGTTGTCCTGACACTTATGGAAAGGTTCTTTAAAGCTACTTTGATTATGTGTTAATTATTTTACTTAGTATTTATTTTTTAATGAATAAAAGGAAAGCTAAGGGATTTTCTCACTGTCTGTTAAGGAGGAACTTGTACAGGTTTTTACTGTCATTTGTACTGAATCTTTTCTGTGAAGATGCTGCCTCCTGAATCAAAATACATGTCTGCAAAATAAACTGAAAAGACTTTGTGTCAAGATTGTTGAGATAAGTAACCCAGGCCAGTGTTTTGGTGTCAAAGGTCTTTTTATGTTTTCTTTCCCACAGCAGGTCCACTGTGGGTGCAGTTTTATAAGTGAGCTGTTCATGATGCGGTTAGTTTGAGGCATTTGATGATAAAACACAGTATTAGACATGTTAAAAATTTTACCTAATGCACAATTTAAGGAGAAATCTGAACTATATTTACAGTAATAAATCATAAAGTGACCATGATATGTCATAAGAGGAATAACAGGCTTAGATTTACATTGACAGACAAGCTTATTAACTGACAGTGGACCTCTCATCATCACTTGTTGCTGTCAAATTACAACGCTGTGCTCGTCTTGCCCTCCTACAGTGTTCCTGTGCTGGGATAGGCTGTTATAGAAAATGATAGATATAACAAAAAGCTTGGATTGCAGGAACCTCATGAGCTTCTCGTGTGTTCTGGTAGTCTGACTGCCACCACTAGAGGGAGAGAGGAGGCTCTGTCTGCAGCCACTAACCAGCCAACTAATCATAGGAAATCAATACAATCCACAAGGAATAAAAAAAAATGATCGGAGGCTAATGCAGGTACTTTAAGGATGAGAGGAGGGCTGAAACATGAAGAATGGGAGGGTGTGTTGCCTTCATTAAAGATAAAAATGCTGAGAGTAAAAGTAAAGTACTTAACCTTCAGGTCTACCATTACCAGAAACACACCTCAACATGAGGTAAATGGACACAGAGTCAGGATCAGGCTGTACCAGCCAAAGAAAACGCACTGACCATGCAAATGGACAAAAATGAGAGAGTATACAGCGCAGACAAAGATCAAGGCAGATCCGTGCGTGCACACTCAGTCCTCTTAGTGCGGCGAAGTGGTATGGCTGTCCAATATCCTTAGTACCTGCATGCATTATTTACTCAAGGATGCTACCAGGACTGAGAAGAAGCACTTAGAATCAGACTGACAGGAACTGGCCACTCTGTTCTGAACATTATCAGGTTTCAGAGTAAAGCTGATTAAACAAAGAGAAAACACACAGCAGGTCAGGGGCCTGCAGCTTATTTGTCATCCCAGTTTAAGGAGCAATATGTAACAGTTATGCATCCAAAAATGAGTATTGCACTCCAAATAGTGAGTTGGAGTCATAGACTGTAGATTATATAGGTTGAAATTCTATTTAATACATGATCTCTGGTTGAAGTATCATTGTTGTCAGAGAAACAAGTGTTTCAGTTTATGTTTCCTTAATCTCTGGTGGCATATTGTGGTCATTTTATGATATTTCTCCTTCAACTGCATTCAAAGGGCAACTCAGAAATCCAACTTTGATAGTTTAGATTGACCGCCTCACCTCCTCTACTCTAGTGCTCAACACCGGAGTCCCCCAGGGCTGTGTGCTCAGCCCCCTACAGTTTACGCTCTACATCCATGACTGAAGATCCTAACATCAAGAAAACTCAATTGTAAAGTTTGCAGATGGCACCAGCATCATCGGCCAGATTTTAAACAATGATGAGACTTCATATCATGAGGAAATAAACAGTCTTGCAGAGTGGTGCACAGAAAACAACCTACAGCTCAATGTCAATAAAACCAAGAGCTGATTGTTGATTTTCAGAGAAAAGAGGCAAAATCGCACACCCCTGTCTACATCAATGGATCTGAGGTGGAGTAGGTGAATAGTTTTAGGTTTGTGGGAGTCAACACTACAGAGAACTTGTCAAAAAGGCTCAGGAAAGGCAAAAGTTCTTGTGTTTAACAGAGAAGCAATTGAAAACATCCTGTCAGGAAACACCACAATCTGCCATCATGAGACGCGCTCGGCCCAGGACAGAAAAACTCTACTGCGGGTCGTTAAAATGGTTGGTACACATGTACCGAGCATCAGTATATATAGGGAAGGAGAGGAGCCTGTGCAGTGCCCAGAGGATACTAAAAGACAACACCACCCCAGCCACAGCCTGTCCACCCTCTTGCTGTCTGGCATGAGATACAGAGGTATCAGGTACAACAAAATGTCATTTTACATGCTTGTTATAAATGATAAATAAATCACCTTGTATCCTTTTAAAGTACTAGAATAAAAACCAGCAGGAATCTGAATTCCAATGTTATTGATCCATACTTGCATGAAGCTCATCACCATATATCCTGTGTAGAGTAGATATGTACACTGTGCCTGGCCCACGCACCGCAAAACATACATGATGTATGATAACGGTCCATTAATGAGGTTCCTTCACTTTGTTGCCTGTGCATCATTCCTCTTCACATGTTGCCTGTCGGTGAGCGCGGTAGCATCATGCATGTTAATGATATGCTGTGCTGGCACGTTGTGTGCTCTTCAGGGAGTCCATGCTGTGCACAGAGAGTAGCGTGTGCTAACCTGTACTGCATCTGCCTGGTATTCATTCACACACACCCCATTTGTAAGGTAATGATATTAGCCTTATTATAGTGTGAAGTGTAATGCACAATAATAACCCTCATGCCTTTTGAAAACGATTGTGCTTAGAGGGGTTTATTTTGTGAGTATCTCTATAAAAAGATGGCGACTGTGTCTGATGTGATGGGTGTGTCTCTCAGTGCCAGCTGCTTTCTTGTCTGGCTTGGCTGACTAGCAGGAGATCCAGACCTCTGTGCAATCTGACTGTACATGCTGGAATACATAAAACACAACGAGAGCATGCCTGTATCTGCCTCTGCTTTAATAGCTAATGTGTTGTGTAACAGTTTGTCAAAGGTAGCAGACCCCTGACTGGAGGCCAGGTTTTGGGGCTTGACTGAGCGCCAGGCCCTTTTGTGCTATGGCTGCCCCAGCTGGACTGCAGGCCGGGGGGAAAAAACAATGAGATAAATAACACGGGAACTGTGCAGCGGGGTACACAGCCCTGCCCCTTCCTGTCTCCGCCGCCGCACACCACTGCCTGTGTGAAAAAAAACACCTTCCTCTCTTTGTTGCGCCTGGTTGACCATGCCAATACGTCCATCAGCATCAAGCCAGCAGGCATCGCACCCCCTGGAGTCCCCACCCTCTTCCTGGTCTCCTTCCATGTCCTTCATACACTTGCACACACACTGCACTGTATACTGTATGATCACGAGAACAACAACAACGTATGGGGTAGCAACAATTGATTGATTAATCAATTATTATTTGTTTATTAAATTAATTGCAACTATTTTGATAATCTTTTAATAGGTTTGATCCATCTTTTAAGAAAAAAAGGAACAAATTTCTGATTCCAGTTTATTAAATATGAATGTTTTCTGGTTTCTTTCCTCCTTTACGACATTAAACTGAATATCCTTGGGTTGTGGGCCAAACAAAGAAAAAAGAAAACACTTTATGCCACAAAAGTTAAACACACAACGTTTCGATCCCACTTGGATCCCACTTGCACCTCTGTAGGCCGACAAGCTGTGTGACAGCAGGGGTGGTTAAACATTTAAACCACAGGGTGACAAACATTCAAAAATTTAACATTTCAATAAATTACACAGAAAAATTGCATAGAAAAAAATACAGAAACAAACAGCAATGGAGAAGCAATACTTCAAAGTATCAAACTTATATGAAAACATCAAAATCATCATCTCATACATAAAAAATTCACATGAAAATTATTTAACAATAGATAGGAGGAGAAAAGAAGAAAGACAAAATCTTAAAATCATGTACAGACCATAGGTATCAATATTCCACTATTCCAAAGGTTAATCAGATCACAATACAACAAGTGGAAAAAAACGGTTGTATTAATAAAACTAACATTCTTACAAATATATCTGTCAGTCTGGAACACATTTTATATACTAATCATGACACTGCCAACATTTTTATTATTTTAGACAAAATGTTTTATCTCATAGTTGCTTTCCTTGTGGGAAAAACAAGAGATTTGAGGATGGGCACTGATCAAATTATTTCACAGTTTTCTCCCATTTTATACCAAACAACCAATTGTTTAATCGAGAAAATAATCATCTGATGAATTGACAATGAAAACAATCTTTAGCTGCAGGCCTAGATCACATGTTCACACGATAAAATCCACACACACGTACAGTATGTGGGTATTATTATCAACTGCATGCAGTCTGAGCAGCTATTCAAAAACGTTGATTAATCCTGCAGATATTTCTGTGGGTGTGACTTGACTTTCAGACAGGCAACAACAACAAGAAGCCAAATGACGGGAGGTGCAGAGTTTTTAAGCTGAGCACATAAACAAAACTTTCTCTGGAAATCTGATGGAGAAAAATAAGGAGAAACAAAGAGATTAAGGATAACATGTTTTTGTGCGACCAAGTGCACGTGTAGCGTATGTTTTTCGGTTTGGTGCCATACGTTTCCAGGGCCAAATCTCCCCTCTCCAGCACTTGGAACGAGAAGAGTCTACCACAAGCTGGACATGAAAAGAAGCCCATCCAGAACAGAGCAGCACACAAAAGCCTGGCTCATGTAGACAGGGGCAGGCGGCTGCCGGGAGCTGAGCAGCAGCGCAGCAGACAGACACACAGACAGACAGAGAGGCAGACAGGCGGCATGCCCACCCAGACAGTCTCTGATGAAAAGCCTTGTGTTGGTGAGGAGCGTGGTGACCAGAAACAAAAGCTTGCCAGCCATGAAACAACACCCTTTCGACGTCTAACTGTGACTGAGAGAAAACACACAATTTAACCGAAATGGCACACTGGATCTGCTGCTCGGTGCTGTCTTAATGTCTTGCCGGAGCTCACCTTTTCATTTAGTTTCTACATTTCCAGTCTCTGTTCACATGTGCAGGTGCACATGTTGGGCTGCATCCACTCTCAGCCACTCTTTAAAGGAGCAACACGTAACAACTGTGGGTCCAAAGATTAGTACTGCAGTCCACATAGTGAGCTGGAGCCACAGATTGTATATTAAATAGCTTGAAATCCTATTTAATATACAGTCTATGGTTGAAGTTAAGTTGCTTACCTCACCCCCTCCTCCCCAGAGTTGAGGAAGCTCAGGCAGGCTGTAGGAAAACTGCATGAGCACAAGACGGCCACAACATTTAACAAGCCACAACAAGTCCTACACTGTAAGGTGATCAGCTGGTTGTAAAGCTGTTATCCTGTAAACAAAAGCCCATTGCTCTGAAAACACAGTTCGGTGACTGCCTGCTTTGCTGTCTGCCAGTCTCCATTAACATATTGCCCAATTTAACTGTTATAAACATTTACTCCTTTTAAAAGTTTAATGATTTCTTATGACTCCTAATCAGACACTTATGCATTTGGCGAACATTTGGCATTAATTCAAAGTCTAATTAACACAAATCAGGCAAATAATAATAATAAGTTATGGGCTGGAATAGAAATTTCACAGGAGGACACTGCAGCTGAGAAGTCAGTACATCAATTTAGCCATGTTTGCTCAATCTCTGATGACATATTTCTGCTGCTTTTAAGACAAAGAAACCCTTAAAAATGTGCAAGGCCTTCAGTCTTATGTACATCCTAATCTGGAAATAAATTGTGTGAGATTAATTTGTTATGGCCAGAATCCCATTAAGTATTTCAGTGACAATTTTACAATCAACAGGTCTGAAATGTGTGAAGAGATTTGAAATTCTCGATGCAACAGTCACACAGAAGGCAGACAATACAGGCAACTTGATGCATGTGGGACAGCAGTAATGCACCGTTAAAGCGTGTGTGTGTGTGTGTGTGTGTGTGTGTGTGTGTGTGTGTGTGTGTGTGTGTGTGTGTGTGCAGTCGGGCATAGAGAAAGGAAGAAAAGGGTTTCAAGAGGAGAGAAAAGGGGGTGCAGGGGCCTAAGAGGGAGGGCAACAGACAACCGGGAGGAACTCGGGCAAGAGAGTAGGGTGACTTGCAAGAGGTGACATCATCCTTAATTTGAATAATCCCTCAGCCTGTGAGGTGATTGGCTGCGCTTAGAGAAAGCAGAGTTCCCCTGCTATTCGCTATTCAGCCCTTTCAATTTCAGCATGGCGCGCTGTCGTGGTGAATGCTGCCTTCAAGGACTCTTAGTAACCTCCTATTTCTGTGATAGAAAGTTGTAGAAAACGGTTTTGGTGGCTGCAATGTCATTTATATTGACTAAGCAGAGTTATTCTGTGCCAGAATAAAAACCTGAGGTAGAAAGTATATTTTACAAGAAGGTGATGGAACCCACAATTAAAATTAGGGTTGGGCAATAATTCAATATTATATTGATATTGTGATATGATACTAGATATCATCTTAGATCTAGGATATCATTATCTTTTGATATGGAATAAGTGTTGTCTTTTCCTGGTTTTAAAAGCGAGATATTATTTGTGAGCCATACCACCCAGCTCTAAATTGAATTTGTCAAATACAAGTCAGCAGACATGGCGTCTGTGTTCTCTACAAGTAATTTCTTTTTATGTGGTGTGAGGTTGTGCCAGGCATTGACACACCAATTATAATGAGCTAAACAACCATTCCACCCTCCAATTATCTACTTGCAGGTGGTAGTGCAGAGAAAAGGAGAAGCACGCAACCTTAATTAACATTATGCAAACGATAGGAGTGTTTACTCATTTGATTACCTTGACTGACAAAATTTATTTTGATTTCAGTAATTCCTCTTTTGAAATTTATATTTGATTTATCTTGTCACACCCACAGCTAAGCTTGGCAGGGCGTATCCTGACTCATACAAATATAGTTCTAATGGTGGAAATTTAGACTGGTCAAACAGGTGTAGCTCATATCATTATTTAATGAAAAACACAACACATTTAGGGATGCCGGTGTCTGTGGGTATGTCTGGCACCTGCTGTGGATCTTACACTGGACCTTTAACCCTCAGCATTAGGCAAAATAGCCAAAATGCTTACTTTTTCTTTTATGTTATTAATTACATATCAAATAATTCTCAGCTTAGGTTCTTTTTTAACATCTTAATATTTTATTGTGCAATATGCAATGTATATCTCCATAAACACATTCTCTCTAACATAACATACTGTTAGGGCTGGGTAATATGGACAATATCAAAAACACTGATGTCAATACTGCAACAAAATTGCAGGGATTTTAGATTTTTGGATAATGTGATATGGTATAAGTATTCCTGGTTTTAAAGGCGGCATTACAGTAAAGTGATATTATTTTCTGAATTTATCAGACTATTATTTGCCCTCAATAAATCAATAAACATCAATATAACAGTATTGATCAAAAATACTGAAGTATTGGATTTGGTCCATATCGCCCAGCAATTAATCAATAGTAGCTGAATAAGGAAACTTAAACTTAGAATGAGGAAAAAAGAAGGAAAATAAAGAAAATATTAACCAATTAATTGACTGTTGAAAATACACAAAATTTGCAACCCTAGTAAAGACAAATAACAGAACTAGGGCCCAACTGGTACTGGATTTTTGAGGTTGAAGCTGATGCCAATATAAGGGATGTATTGATATACTGGACAATACTGCAATTATTGCTAAAATGTCCTTAACACACTTGGGAGTGACAAAGGTGTGTAATGGAAGCAGTATCTTTCACGGTTTAACATTAAACTTGTCCAAATTGACATCAAGGCACTGAAACAGCAAAATAAAATAATGAAACATACAACATCTATATATTACACTTGAATTAAGAAAGAGGATGAAATATAGCATACATAAAATTCTGCCCATAAAAACAAAAAAGTCAAAAAAGTTTTCATATTGGTGCATATCAGAAAATATGTGTTGATACCAATATAAACCAATTTGGCTGTGATAGGCCAATATGGGCATAGAAAAGTGTTAAATTCAGAAAATGGCATCACTTTGCTTTAAATCCAGGAAAAGACAACAGTTAATCGATATCACGATATAACTATCCAAATTACATGCTAATACCCAGTCTCATTTTTTTTATTTATTTTAAGGTTTATTTGTAAAGGGACAAGTATGGAGCATAAATCAATGCCACACACCATAGCATTTATAGCCTAAGCTAATTTGCAATGCTCGTCCCTCGCTGGGCCTTAACATACAAAAGACTCAGCAACAAAACACAAGTAACAATGCAGTACAGACAATGAGAAACACAGGACACTACATGATAAAAATTACAAAACATAATTAGCACCATAGAGTAAGAAACACCAAATTATTCATGACTACATGACTGATTCCTCTTCAAAAACTGTTTCAATTTGAATTTAAAGTGATCTAAATCAGGATCCAGTTTGAGTTCTACAGGTAAAGAATTCATATAACAATATTGATTATATTAACATGTTCCCCAGCCCTAACTCTGTTATTTAATTTTTTTTTTTTTATCCATCTCTTATGTAAGACACATAAGAGAATGAGGGTTTTAGAGCCTCTCTTTATGGCCCTGCTTCTGCACATTTTCGCCCATTTATGTCGCGTTTTCACTGCTACAGCAGCTCAAAAATATTCCGTGTCTGTCATGTGCAGACCTTTCATTGTGCCGACATTTCCCACAGCACCTGAATGCAGCGGCAGCCCCGTCCTCTCCTCCGCCTGTCCATCCATCCGTTCACCGGTCTACTATCTTGTGTGTGTGTATGTGTGTGTGTGTGAGTGGAGGGAAGCGTCATTCTCCTCCTTTCTTCCTTTCAGGGAACGCGCATCACTTGTGAGTAACGGCGGTGGAGACCCACAAGTTTCTTATCCGTCGGCTCGGCTCGATTCGCTCCGCACTCCTGCGATAATTCCTGCGTTGTCCCCGGTTTCATTTTTATCCTCATCCCGACTTTCCGTTTTTCTGACTCGAGGAATCAGTCGGGGTGTGCTGCTAACACAGGGCGTAGCTGCTGGAGAGGATTTTGCTAGCTCGCCGCTGCACTGACTGGTAAGGGCGAGATTGTTTTAGCTTTAGCTCGCATGCTAACGTCAGTTAGTAACTGCAACCAGGCTAATTAACTGTGTTATTACATGTGGCTCCTCGTTTTAACACTGAGCGGTGCATGGGAATTGTGATGTCTCTTTGTGTGAATGAATATTTCAGTTAAATGCGCAGCTGAAAATGTCTAAAATGTTTTATTTCAGTGTCACTTCATATTTTAGTCGCACTGTTTCTCATTCAGTTTGATTCCTGTTGAAAGGGGTTGATGGGGCGGTGGCAGCAGGCTGCGTGGTAGCTGGAAGTGCTTAACACCCCTGTTAGGCTAACCTAAAACAGATAAATTGCTATAATGCGTGCTCTTTTTCATTTGCAGAACGTATTCCCTCTTTGTGTGACCATTTTGTCTGCCTTTTCCCTCCCTAAACTTTTTTTTTTTCCTCTTATCTCCCCTCCTTCTCCATCCTCCATTCGCGGATGCCCATTGTTCTGTGATGGGCCAAGTGGTGTGAGTGCTGAGAAGTGTTTCAGTCGCCTCAGGGGGAAAAGCCGGCAAATTTAGCGCTAATAATTTTCCAGATGCCCACTCCGTTCTCACGTCTACTAAATAGAATAACTTGGAGGCATTTGTGGCACGTTAAAGCAATAATTTCCTCAGACCTAGGAGGGAGTGTGCAGAGCTGAAATATCTCTGTGAGGGTTGTGCACAGACTCAAGCTGGCATGTAATCAGAGGTGATTAATGTCACCCCCAAAAGTGATCGGCTATTGTGGTGTGAGAGTTGAGGCTGGAGGGGCCCATAGCTGCTCCTTCACTGACTCTTTTTGGTGAGTGAGACCAACAAGACAGATTACACTCCCCTTTGTAGAACAATGGCGAGGAGAAAACACTGCCAGCTCCCAAAGCCTGGCCAAGAGCATTTAATAAACTGCAAACATGCAAGCATTGGAAATCTTTACCCTTAGCCCACAACTCTATTCTCCAACCCTGAGGTGCCGCAGACAGCGGCATGAATTGTCTCAATCTTTGTGGCCACCGTGGGCATGGGTGGGTCAATAATGTGTGGTGATCGACCATGAGGTATTGATGTCATCCTGAGTAAATGGCATCCCAGGGCAACTAATATGAGCACTTTTAAGGCTCGGCCACGCAGGGCTTGGAGACACTCCAGGACTCTTAAGTCAGAGGTGGACTAAGCCATCAGCTAGTCCGCCTCCCAACCCCCCTGCGCATGGATGAGAGAATGGCTGACTCACAGTGTTGGTGGATGAGGCAGGGAAATGGAGGACAGACAGGCGGCCTAATGCAATCATATGAAATTAAATTTAGCTGCCATTAAAAACCACACTCTGTTTTTATGAAGTCATTAAAGATGGACTTAAAAAGCTTATTAGTTGGTGGATGTGGATTACTGCCTGGAGCATTTTTGTGAGTGGAGAGGATTTGTCAGAAACTGCACTTGGATAAATGAAGCTGATTATTGGAATTTAAAAAAACAAAACAAAACAAAAAGAAAAAAAAAATTGTGGACAATAATCTCCTTTCCACTGTGGATAGATGCGTCTTTTCTTCATTGTTCTTAGTATGTTTTTAATAGGATGTATCACTTTGTCTGCTTTCACTACCAGATCTGTGCTCAGCCAGACTCGAGGGTGTGAGTGTCTACAGCATTAGCTGCTCATCACAGTAAGAATGAGAAGTGTCTGAAACAATCCTCCACATGCAAAGGGGGCGTACACTAAAAACTGTAGCTACTAATGCCGATATGGTGATTAAATTAATCAGTGTGTAGTTTGATGAACTGTTAAATAGTTGTAAATAAATAGTTGTTTTCATAATGATTCACAAAAATGTAATTTATGATGTTCAAAGTAATAATATCTAACATCTGATTTCAATATTTTTAAGTTGATACCTGCTCTGGTACCTTAAGAATAATGTTTTCTTATTATCATTAATTTATTAAATCAACTAGACCCGAAACAATTAGTCTATTAGTCAAATGGTTGACCAGAAACAGAAAGTGAAACAGAACTGAAACAGAAAATTAATTGACTATTTTGATGCTCAAGTAATTGCTTAAATAGTTTTTAAGCAAAAATTCCAACCATTCACTCGTTTCAGCTTATAAAACGTGACTACTAGCTGCTTTTCTTTGTCATATATTATAGACAACTTAATATCTTTGGATTTTGGGCAGCTGGTCAGAATAAATATGCAATTTGAATATGCCACCTATGATTCCTGGAAATTATAATGGGCGTTTTCCCCTATTTTCTAACATAGAAAAGGGAAACAATTAATTAATTAATTAAGAAAATGGTCGGACGATTAATAAATTGATAGATACTGAAAATAACAGTTAGTTGGCCTACAAATTCAATTAATTGATAATGATGATGATAATCATTACTTGCAGTTCAACAGCTACATGTAAATGTGAGCCACTAAAATAATGTGCCTCCCGATTGTGATTATTCTTTGCACAACATGCTTAAAATGGTCACAGAATATTTCACATTTCACAGTGGCTTTCTTAAGCTTGTATTTTAGTGCAATTTAAATTCTAATAACCTATTTTGCCCCCAGCTGGCCTCTCGACCCATGCCATCATCCTGAGAAGGGAGATGATTGTCCCTTTAATAGACCAGTGTGTCAGCTTGCCCTTAGCCTAAGGACTGGTGTTGGGTGGGCGTGTGAGTCAGCCTGAAATCCCCCCCTCAGCTCTGAACTTCTCAATTGTGACAAGGGCAAGCCTGTGCCTCTGGTCATCGGGCTTTTTCCAGCCCGAACCCGTGACCCTTGTACCTCTTGGCACTATTAAAAATTACCACCATCATCTCTAGCCCTGTTTCAATCCATGGCAACAACAGCACAATAGTTTCTTGTTTTGAGATTATCAGAACACCAAGAGAAACTGTATGTTTAGCGGCTGAGTTTCCTTCTCTGTTTTCTGGGTGATTGAGGCTTGAGGAAACCGCCACCGGCACAACAGTGAAGATAAAGTGGAGATAAACTTTGCAGTCGTCTGTGCTCCCAGTCATGATAGCAGCTTTGGTTGTCACAGTTGTCAGGGCATGCAGTTGGCAACTGGCGGCGTGGTTTTGAGGCTGTATTTGCCAGCAGCTGCAGTAATTTGCTGTGTTTGGACACTCTGAATTCCTCTGGTGGGAGGATGGACATGGTTCACAGCCCTGTTGCTAGGCTCCACTACCAAATTTTTCATGGCACAATTTGTTTGTGGGGCTTTGTTGTTTGGTGTAATGCAGCCTTGGAGATGTTCAAAAATATTAGTTGCTCTTTCTGCCTTTAGGTTTGTTCTACCACCTGTGGCTCACATATTTGTGTCATGGAGTCCCTCTTTACATTGACATACATTTAATTCTCTGGATCAGTGGTTGGTGTGGTCAGCATTATGTCAGAGGCAACCCAGCCTGCCCTCATCATAACCACATGTGGTGTGATAGGCATTTGTGCCAGACAGTGGTGCCGACAGAATGATCAACTCCCTTTCCCGTTAGCAGCTGTAGTGATGATTTATTTCTCTGTCATATCAATTTCTCCTGGTGACTGTGCCCTGTCTCAGTGTATCTGTGTGCTGCCAGAAAAGACTCTCTATGGAGTGCTAAATGTATGCCTTCATGGTTGTTGTGGATGTGGTGAAAGTTTCTGGCAGTTAGTAGGCACATGTTGTGATGGTCTGAGGCCAGCTGTGTGGCTTGTTCTTAGAGAGCTGTAGTTAGTAGGTGCCGATCTGGTCAACCATCCAACCTGTCTGCTGTCCTGTGAGGGATCAGATTCCATCTGGAACGTGCCTTGTTCCACTTCAAACAGGACATAATCCTCTTACGAGGCACAGTCATTCCACTTGTACTTTGCATGCATGTGTCCGTGTCCCCGTGCAAAATCTCGAGAGAACGCCGAAGCCTCTTGGGTGTGTTATGGCCATCCTGTCCAGATGCCTTGGTTCTGTCCTCTCTCTCCATCTCTGTATCTGCTCTATCTGCCGTCATTGATCCAAGCCACCAGCTGGTCCTGGGCTGGCCTGATCTCATTTACCCCCAGAGAGGAGCTTGTTTGTGGGCAGACGGCCCATTATGGAGATGATCCAGCAGCTCTTCAAGTTACAAATTAGCCTTAGTTTCTCTGTTGCCACTCTGTCAGGTTCTCTGTCTCTCTTCTTGTCCTGCTGTTTCTTGCTTGCCCACTGTCTCTGTCCCTTTTTACCCCACCCTGCACACACACCTCTCATTTTATTGTCAGTACTATCTCTCTAATCTCCCAAGGGAAAGAGCTAACAGCATCAGAGGAACCTGCCTTACTAATGCACTTCCTCTGTCTGTCTCTGTCTCTTTCTCTGTCCCTTCCATCTGTGGAGCTGGTAGCCTGGCTCCCCACTTCCTCCTGTGCGATCAATATCCACACAGTTGGGCTCTGCGCTGCCCTGCTGGTCATCCCTGCAAGCAGTGGAGCTCAGCCAAACTGTAGTAGGGCCCTCGCCGTTGGGGCCTTGTTTGTAGTCGGGCTCTGTCTCTGCCTTTATTGTTTTGGGGCTGACGGACCCTCTAGCCCTGCCTCCCAACAGTATTGTCTAGTTTCTGGGACATACTGACGCCTCTGTTAGTGCTGCACATCCCTCCCTCGTTCTTTCTCGTCTTTCTTGGGCTTCTCTCTGTCTCCCTCTCTCTGTCCCCGTAGTTGTGTCTGTGTACCGTTTGAGGGCCGTCGAGGCCGACTGTACAAGATTAGCATCTCTCTTTGTCCAGGGTTAACAAGCTCTGTCATGTGTTAATCTGCCCGTCCCCAGGGGGCCGAGTTTCTCCGAGCCTGGACGCACCATGGGAAGGATGGGGTCTGAGTGTTTGTATGTGTATGTTGTGTGCATCAGATTGTTTGGTGTTTGTAGGAAGAAGGGGGGTGATGTGAACACATACAATGCACAGCCATTGCCATTCTTTACCATTCACAGCGGTCATACATGCCTTTTTTCTGATTTGTTGTACTTTATTATAATGAGAAATACTATTAACAGAGGTTTGTTTTTATTTAGTAATCCCTTAAATTCAGTTGAGTTATCAATTGAGGACATTGTAAAATCTTAGCACGAAGCTCCAGAGTCCTCAGGATTAGTGCCAGCCTTTGTGATCACATGTTTCTGTGATCCAGGTGTCTGTCACACAATCTGCTGCTCTTTCTCACACACACCAGCAGCCAAGTAAACAAGGAGACCAAAAAGGATGTGTTCCTTCCTCTCAGCGGGGCCTTTGTCCTGGCTTCATTTGTCTTATTGAGCAGCCCATTGACCCACTGGAAATCAAGTGGTAAGAATGACATTACTGTACATGATTGCAGTCAACAGGGGGTGGGACTATTGCGTTCTGTTGTGTTTGTTTTGTTGTGTGCAAGAGGTAGGTCTATATAACTAAAGGCACCAGGAGACAGTTTTCTTCACAGCTTTGTCTTGAAGTCCTTATTCGTAAGTGTGTTTCCATCCACCTGTTTTATGAGGATTTTGAATTTGCAAGTAAGGTCAGAAAATTATAAAACACCAAAAAATTATTATATTCAGCTGAGGTGGAAATAAATAAAGAGAGATAAAGAGAAAGTGTGCGAAACTGTGATGGAAACTACTGGATAATGATGATAAAGATGTAATTTCCACTGGGGATGAGGACGACATGCCCCCTTAAATTTTGTTGTTTCAGGTTGATTTTTCTCTAAAATCTCTCTTAACATTGTTCTCTTAGTGTTTGGCTTCCATAGTCCAAATGAGAGAGGATCTGAGTTTCAAAAAATATTGATCTGAGTCTCCTTCAATTATTTCTGTTGGGTGATAGCAATTGACAAGCAGCAGCGAGTGCTTTTGCCCCTGGTCTTGCCTCTAGGGCTACATACAGGTTGCTCTACCTTAATTACTGGAGGTTGATGGGCTGTATGGAGCCTGAAGGAGAGACACTACTTAGGGCTGACAAAAGTTCCTCATTTCCTCTGCTTGTTTGAGGGGGAAAATCTTTTAATCTGTATGATGGTTTTCAGTGAATATTCGTTCAAAAAGAATAGGACAACAATATATCATAGGTTTCTGTAGCATTTTTATTTTGTTATACTTCCATTAAAATTAGGATAACAAATTTAATCACATTTCCTTACTTCCTGGATTGATTTTGATGGAACTGCAGCTAAAAATAGATATAAAATTATTTTTTTAAGCCTAAAACATACAGAGGGAAGTAGGGCAAGAATAATGTTCCTGAAGTTACAACAAACAGTTAAAATAAAACAAAAGTTTCACCAGTCACAATGTGGAAAAAGACACAGAGTTGCATAATTTGCCAGATTCGCTCTGAACATTTTGATGGAGGCCTATGTTGATTTCTTCTCCCCCTCTTGTTTGCCCCCCCCCCCCCCTCTCTCCCTCTCTCTGCTGCTTGCTCAGCCCCCCCACAATCTGTGGGGAATGCCATGCAGAGCAACCGGCTTTGTTCGGAGTTTATTTGTGTGCAGGACAGAGGCGGTTTCCTGACCTCAGGTCGGGGGTGTTTGGAGAATGTGTGTGCTGTGATTAGCATCAAGTTGATGGAGGCAGTGATAGTGCTGGTAACCCCCTGCTGGATTCAACTGACTGTCATGTACCTGCAGCACCCCTCATCCAACTCCCACTCATCTATCATTTCTCTTCCTCCAACCTATGCACATCCTCATCTGGGATGTGTTGGGTAATAATCAGACTTTGGTCTCATGAATTGCTCTCTGAGGCTTTGGTTTCCTCTGGAGATCATCAGCGAGCTGTGCTGATGTGTGTTGAAGCTGAGAAAGAGGCAGTGACATTCAGAGAAGCCACCCTACTAAGTGTCATTAGAGGGAGTCAGTGGTTGCAGTGATGGTGGATAGAAGTGGCATTAGCTTTGAAATAGTTTGCTGTCAACTGTGTGCTAATGAGGAGGCTTACATTATAGACAGGATAGCTCCACATGACAGTTAACAGTCTTGTATAAATGTCCTCATTGACTGTGGCAATAACTGTATGTCTTGTGCTCTACCTGTTGAAACAGTGCATGCCTATGAGTAATATTAGCTCTTGTAACTGTTAGTCTGTCGCTGGTGTTCTGCCAAGATTTGGCAGAGAGTAAATGAAACATTCAGCAGTAGGGAGTCTTTGCTGCACATCTTTACTTTTGATACAGTTCTCTAAGAAGTTAGGATGAATCTCTGTCCCTGCCGGTCCCTGCAGCACTCATGTTCTTGCATTTGTGGCCCTCTGCCAGCCATCATGTTTCTCTGATCTTGACCCCACCATCTATTTGCTGAAACATTTTATGTGCTGTTATTGGACTGTTTTCAATGGTTCATTTTAGTTTTGATTTTGAGTGCTAGCCCATCAAGTTCAAAATATAAAGTTCATCTTCAAGCTACATCCCATACACCTCCTTTACACCTTGCATCAAAATGTGTCTCATATCCAGATTGTATCCAGACATGATTTGAGATGACTACATTTACACCGGGTATTATTTATGTATAACATATATCTCCAGCATCCACATTGAGAACCGATTAAGATCAATTTTGTCTACTTTTTTTTTACAATGAAAGCAGCCAGCACGAGGTTCAAAAGCTGCCAAATGACATCATTTTGCATGTTAATGACATCATCACTCATTCATTTGCATAAAGCTTAATGGTTGTTTTGGTTGCAGTGAGGGAGAGATCATGTTAAGCCATATAAAAGGTAGATAGAGAAATGTTAAGCCAAGTAATTGCAAACTCACTACTGGGACTTTGCATTGGCCTAAGTCAAAAAGTCTACAAAAAGAGGGAGAAGATTAAACAGACTGTTTAAATATTTACAAGCCATAGAGGAGCCCACTCACACTCTGAAAAGAATTCAGATAAAGCTTGGGAGCGAGAGCATCAACATAAGAAACTCACTACAACGAATTCCCACTGCTACAGTGAGCAGTGTCCTCCTGCCTGCCACACATGCAACACTGACTGCCTGTGCATGTTGCAAGAGGAGAAGGAGCCCCTGGTGCTGTTGGTAGATAGTTACTATATGTCTCTGAAAGCTTCTTAAAAACAAAGTTGCAAGGAGGGTCTGAAAAATTGCTAAATCTAGTGACAAGGCCTGTCCACATTGTTGTATGTGGATTGAAAATGCATGTGCATTTACACTTATGCTTAATGTGGTCACAGTGTGTCCCTGACCACTTCCAGAACTGGTTTGACCAATGGGACCACTATCCGTCCCCAGAGCCCATCTTGGGTGTACTTAGATTTGTACTTTTATGTGGTCAAGCACTATCCGATTACAGTCCGATCACCCAAAGCACATTTTAATTCAAGGTGTAAAGGGGGTCATAGCACCAAATCTGTTGCAGTTTCAAATCATTGTTAAATTATTGTATTGTGAGGATTTGATGGAACTAAGGCTGCATCAATTAATCCATCTCATTTTCTTAATTTCTTGAATTTAAAACCCAGAGGCATTCACTTTATATTGATATAAAAACTTGAGTGAAACAATTCATCAAAATTATGCAAAATTGTTGCATATTCCTTTTCTGTTGATCAGGTAATTGATTAATCAACTTATTATCTCAGCTCTGTTTAAAATACATAATTTCTGTTGATTTTCATCTATGGTATGACTTCATTGTACTTGCATGTATGAGAATTTTGACAAGAGAAGAATGCATTGTCTGTAGATTGTATAATGTTTTTTGTTCTAAGTAGCTCTTATTTGAGTGGAGAGTTGACTGAGACGACTGTTGTGATTTAGAGTAGGTTGAATGGACAATCTCAGGCCCCATGCCAGCATGTGGCGTCTTGAATCTGACATTCTCCCCCTCGCAAAGAGGAGTGCTTCACACGCACGTGCCCATGAAAAAATACTCACATTTCAGCCCATATTATTTTTTTTGTCACAGTCACAAGTAAAACAGCATCAAATCTGAGGCCACTTGCATCAACCCACTTGCCCATGTGCATTGGCAGCATAAACGAGAATGCAGTAAATTATTGAGGCAGTGCTTCTTAAAGCTTGCAGAGTCTGGCTCCTCAAAGAGACAAGTTTGGAGCTGTTGTGCTGTTTTACATGATAACAAGAATGATGTACATTTTGCCGTATTTTAAAAGAAACTGAATATCAAGACATGTTTAGTTAATCATTTTTCAAATAAGGAATCTATGGATTTAGTGTGTGCAAATATAAAATGGATTTTCTTATTAGAGAAAAATCTTATCTTTACACCTTTTGGTTTGATTGAATGAGATAAATTGCATCAGTCAGCAAAGGAAGAGAAATTTAAACCATCACCGATGGCCACGCTTTGTTGTCTTTCTGTATCAGACCAAGAGCTATTATAAGAAATGACAGTCAAGACAGTGCTAGCATTTTCCTGCTTTGAAATTTGTGATTTTACATTACAAGATATCCTTTGTTAATTTTACTCAGCTGTATCAGAAGAAAGACAATAGTTTATTAGCAGTGTCAAAGAGCAAACGCCCCAGCTCAGCATCTTCTGTTTGCTGCTTGTAGAGATAAAAGCATGTCAATTACTGGGTCAGAGGCCGCTCAATGCTCGTTAAAACTGCCTTCAAAAACCAGAGCCGACCCACTAGCATCCTCTCGTCGTCACTGCTGACATCTTTGCTCGAACCCTCTACGCTCTTGCGGAAGCATTAGTTACATATTGAGTATTTCTGTCAGGCTTGTGCAAGTTCTTGTCAGCATTAGTGGAGGGCTATATCAGCCACAAAAGCTCACTTTCTTTTTTGCGTCTTTTCTACCATCTCCGCCACCCCACCCCCACTGCCACTGCCTCCTTCCCCCACAATCCCTCTCTTTGACTACTATTTAGAGTAGGCCCCGGGGATAGAAGAAGGCTCACAGAATGCATATGCGTGTGTGTGTGTGTGTACACAGTTGTGTACTGTGAAAGCAGAGACGACTTTCTACCACAGCGATTCATACATGGCCTTGGATAGATGGTTGGCCAAAGTGAGGGAGCGAGCGCAGGCACTTTGATTTAGGCCTTTGTGTAAAGAAGGCAAGTCTTTTGTTTCTAACTGACAAGGGTTGTGATTAGATGTGAGCACACACCACAGCCCAAGAGCAGATTTGACATTAACTTAACATTTAGCTCAACAAGGCACACTGCAGCTTCTTAATTTTAATCTGCATAATAAATCACAGCTAGCTTGTGGTATTTTCCTGCGAGGAATTCTTTAAATGTAACCTCCTGCTGTATTGTTAACAGGCACCCCCCCTATACACACAGACACAGTAGTAGATTGTACTTGATGCAAAAAAGGGGGTCAAAGTACCAGATTTCTATTTAAATATGCTGATGACCTGATTATTCAAGAACGGCATGTTTGTGTCTAGACAGTCAGCAAAGCTTAGATCTCTCAGCGGAGTTGGATGCCTTCCAGTTATTGACAGTATTGGCCCAAACACTGCTGTGTTTATGGGATACACACAAGTGTGAGCACAGACACATTTTGTTAACGTCCCACTGTGGGTATTAGGAAGGGATGATGCCTAGGAGGATGATCTCACCTTGCCCATCATTAGCTTAATGCTTGAAGCTAATTGAGAGTAATAATAACAACGACAAGGTCAACAGACTATATAGTGTTTTACTAAAAGCAATACAAAATCCAAAATGATAGAAAAATAAGAAAGATAGCTTGTATGAGACAGGAATTAAAGCTTTAAGTAAGAAAAAATGTAAAGTATAACACATTCATTTAGCTATTATTTATTGTATATGTGCAGTACATTATGTTTCACAGCATTAAAACAAGTAGAAATGATAAATGCTATGTAACAGCAAGTCCATAAAAATGCAATTAAAAGAATGGCTCAAACCTGGTTGATGATTAAACAATGCACATGACTGATGCATTGACATAAAAGGAATGTAAACAGTGTGTGTGGTATGTGTGTGGAGGGTAAGGATGAGGGTTAAAATGTGTCCTTGGTCTTTCCTGATCCTGTGATTTGACCACTGCCTTTGGTGTTTGTGTGGGTTGCCTTTGTTTTCAGTAACTGTGTAGCTCATCATTGAGGCTTGCAGGGAATTTGGAGTGGGATGCTGCTTGGGAGCTGCAACCATATGACTTGGGCACATTGTGAAGGCCAACAAAACACATTTTTGCAAAGTCAACTACATTCAGAATTTTAGTGCGAAAAATCTGCCAAACCTTAAGGACACCAGCACAACTCCCACTCTACTTCCATATTACTCTATTCTATCCCCAGCATTGTTTTTAACTGAATACTAAAGAGAACAAATGCATCCTGTTCAAGTAGTTCTTGTCCTGTGGATCTTTTTGTGCCCCTCATGCCACATGAGGTCAGGACAGCTGACTGGCTGCCTGGTCTGAGTTAGCTTGACCAGAAATTCTCTTCAGATTAGGCCATTTTATGTTCTAAACATTTCACATGGCGCACTGTTCCTAAATGTTTTGAAATGGGCCTAATGTAGCTGACATAGCCATCTGTCTGGAATCTGCTGCTGGAAATGTGCACTAACTCACAAGCCATTATGTATCAGGTCATTGAATACATTCGGTCCCCTATGGGTTGAAAATGTCAGCTTGTGTTTCACTGCCTAGGTTGTAGCCTTGGCAGGACCAAACATGGTGTTAGAGAGGATTTCCCAAAGTCAATGTGGGTTTTCCCTTGGTTCTTGGAGGAAAGCCTAAGTATTAAAGTGAAAATTCACTACCATTTATGTGGATGTCCAATCAGTGATAATGATAAATGTAGTCAAGTGAAGCAAAATTTCTGCAGTGTGTACTATATTGACTGAGAAAGCTGGGTTCTCCTGCTGCTGTAGGATTCCAACTTTGGGTGTCCAGGGCGCATGATAGATGAGTATTTTTGTCACCTAATGCTGTGTTTTGGCTGACTAAGTAATAGCTATTGGTTAAGGAGGTGATACAAGGCAACCTGGTATATGTAGGCACTGCTGGCCCACGTATACTTGAGAACTCACCTTTTTGGTCAATATAGCTCACACTGATGCTTCAGTTGATGTTTTTGTTAATGTTTACTGTCAACACTGACTGGACATCACATGAAAAGTCTTGAACTTTCCCTTTAAGACAACTGGATTTTACCCAGTAATGCATGGACTTAAGACTGCATTTGATAATGGCGATCCAAATGTGTGTAGTTATATGAATGTGAAGCAGTGGGTAGAAAAAAATGGGTGATTTCTCAGCAAAATTGTCCATTGACTAGTAGAATAAAATGATTCTTGAGGAATTTAAATTGCCAGTTTTTTGTAACCAGTTCTTTGAAAACAGGGTTCAGTTTTGCAGTGTTTATCAAACCACTGACAGACTTTTATATGGCTAAATTAGTTCTAATATGGGCAAATAATATTCAACTCTCGCCAAATGTGCTCCCTTGTAGCAAAAGCCCACTCAGTCTATCTGAAAGCGAATAACTCTCTTCAATGTAATTAGGCCTAATGAAAACCTATAATAGCGTTAATTGGTTAGATGTTTCAGTCGGGAGTGCTCCAGTAATTAGGGATGAAATTCAAGATAATTTAAAGCTTTTGCAGTGAATAAACAATTATATGTCATTCCAAAGCCATTTGAAAAAAATGGGCAAATTCCCATTGTTGCTTAATAAGGTCAGATTTTTTTATGGCAATTGCAATTACTAAAGCCCAGACATTTAATAAAGCATGAACTTTTTAAGGAAAATGCTATAAAAAAGGTAAAATCATATGAAATGTATATATAGGGTCACTGGGGCGTTAAGGGGTGTGCGCCAGGGTGAGAAATTCACTTTGGCAGCAATCCAACCATAAATTCTTAACTGTCATTTCTGTTTATTTGGCTGCTGATATGGTGAAAGTGTCTTGATGTGTCTCACATCCCCTCCACCTCCAGATTCTGTGGAGAGTAGATAAAAAGTCTGTTTCAGAAGTGTGGTCCTGCCTTGGTTTCCAGCCTGTTTATGCTTACCACTGACTGATGGTCCTAATGACGCAGGGATGGGTGAGTGAGCAAGCCAGAGAGAGAAGCACAATCTCACAGCTGTCTGGAGACTTTCAGGAGAAAGAGAAATGTTCTGGCTGTGGCGTGCAATCAGGATTTATCACTCTTATTTCTCTCACACACACCAACAGCGTGTGGTACTTTGGAGAGGAGCAGTAAAATGAACAGCCTGGGCCAGATGCTTTAGTCTACTGTGGGAAGAACACCAGAGTCTGAAAGAGAGAGGAGGGAATGGTGATTGGACCCATTCTTATTTCCTGGTTCATTGCTTGGTCGAGTTAGGTCACGCTGTTGATAGCTATAACTTCATCACACAGTGGTGTGCTTGTACTAGAGCTTTTGGAGTATCGAATGGGAGAATTTGATGTGTAAAAACTCGAGACAGACACCTACTGTATATTGATGTTTGGTGCCAAGTGTATTATCTTGATGTAGTCAGACCCACATTATGCTAAAAATAATTTAGAATAACTTCTTGTGTCTTTTTCTGGGCTGTAGTATTGTGAATAATAGACTATTTGCTAAACCCCAATCAAAACAGCAATTGTCCAGTCACAGCTTATAAAATCTGCTAGAAACAGTTCACAGTCTGTCTGTGAGTCTGAGGTCAAGAGATCAAGGACCCATGGACTTAAGGATAAAAAATATAGGACAGCTGAAGCTATGACAGGGAAGGGGAAGAGAGTGAGGGGGAATGACATGCAGTAAAGGACCCTAGGTGGGAGTCAAACCTACGGCCACTGCAGAGGACTCAGTACATAGGGCAAATGCTCTACCAATTGACGCACCAGGTCACCAGGTACAAAATAGTTTAAGTGATAAATGTGCCACTGTGGTTATTTTACACTGAATTATGTGCCATGTGAGAATGGGAAACTTAGCAACAGTAACTAAGGGTGGATGGGGCTTACTGACTTGCCAATTCCAAGATTTTCTGTTTCTTATAATTAGAGATGTCAGTGGTTAACGTTTAATTGGTTAACCACCGATAACATTTTCAACTGGTTATGCATATTGTTCTGTAGGTGAATTTGCATACACACACAAGTCAAATGTGAATTGTGTGTGTTTCCCCTACAACTGTACAGGCCTGGTGGCCAATGAGCACCCCTGTCAGGTAAAAAAATGTTTTAAATGCCATAAATAACATCAAATATCAATTCATTCAAAAATCAATGCAGTGTTTCCTCTACCATTGCCTTGGGGAGGCAGCTCAGACGGTTATGTTTCTCTCCTCTCCTCTGTTTCACTAAGGGCGGGGCAGACTTGGAGTGGGGCAGAAGGAAAAAGATAGGTGAAGTAGATGGCATTATCTCAGTGAGCTTCTGCAGCTTGCACCATATGTGTCCAACCTACAGACAGCGTTGCTACCCTATCATTCAACATTGAGTTGGCAGAGGAATTGTGAAAAGAACAAAGTATTTGTAACCAGAAAGCAGTGTGATTTCTTTTTCTCCTTTGTTCAGAGATTGGGAGAGAGAAAGAAAAAGAGTGTCACCCATTTTTTCATGTGTGACATATTCTACAGATATAGACATTGAAACTGTAGTGTAAGGTGTCATGTTGATATGGCTATCAACTGAGAACCACATGCTTCCAGTGGAAACCGCCTAGATCATAACTATACTAGTCGAGAGAAGTTGTTTAGTGTGATGAAGATATGGGGACAATGGCGCCCTTTGTTTTTTATGTCATTTTGTGTTATTTCTTAAGAATCGAGTTAGTTACCAGTTAATGGGTGTTGGGCTTTTGAAAGCAAACTGACCAAATCTGACATCCCTACTAAGACACTTGAAAGTTACGAGGTATGAGTAGGGCTGCACAGTTAATCAAAATTTTTATCGAAATCACAAAATGGCTTCCTGCAATTTTCAAAACACAGGAGGTGCAATATTTGTTAAAGGCAAAATGTGTGTTACAAACCTTTTAAATTAATGAATGTTGTGAAACAGAGATGTCCTGTCTTACAAATCTTCATTTGGTACAGATTCCTGCAAAAACCCTTAAAAAATCACACCATAGTCATTTTAAAATGTTTTTCAATAAAAATAAGAATATTGATGTAAAAATTGTCATTACCTCTAAAATCGCAAATCATATGGAAATTGCAAAATCAGTCATAATAATCTCAAAATTAGATATTTTTTCAAAATCTTCAGCCCTAAATGTGAGTGCAGAGGATAAATAAAAGTCAGTCTGAACCAGGGCTGAACTGATATAAGATTTTTGTTTTGTTTTTATTTTTAATACCGATATTAGAAAGAAAAACATTCCGAGATATATATCAGCTGATATTCTTTATACAGAATATAACGTGCAGAATATAGAATATATAAATAACACACATGTAATGGAGGATATTTGCATGTAATGAAGGCAGAATATGTTACAGTTTAACAATAAATGTTATCGTCCAAAATGATATCAGGGCACTGAAACATTAATCTTTCACTGAGAATGCTGCCTGTAAAGCTAACAAATTAAAATAATCTGCAATCTGTTAAAAAAAAAGTTTTCATATGTATACATATTGGACAACATATGGGCGGATTAAAACCCATAAAGCTTTGATAGGCCAGTATCTGGCTGAATATATCAGTCAAGTCATATATCGGTCAGGCTCTAGTCTGAACCACAGGTTGTTTTGAAACAAAAATGAAAACAGTGTGGGAGTCAAACATTGTTTCTGTTTCCCCTTTCCTAACTCATACCAGTCAGTGCCCACTCACTCTCCTCAAAGCTGTGACTGGTCATGGTTAGTAACATAATTAAGCCAACTGTGCACATTTTGCAGCCTCACTGGCATTTAAAAACCCCTTGCGACCGAAGGGTGCGGCACGAATGGCTTCTCACAGCTACCCGTCATCTCCTTCCCAGCCTCTACGGTTGTTTTGGGTGGCGGCCTGTTGCACTAGCTGTGTGTATCTGGTCTTATGTGTTGTTTGGGATGCGTAAGTATTTTTTTTCTATCTCAATTTCTCTCTCTCTCCCCCTCTGGCCCTGCTCAGCTGCTCCGGCCATCTGTGCAAAGGCAAACAGAGAACAGAGGGATGGAAGGAAAGCGGTAGTGGTGGGGGAGGAAAGAAATCGAGGAGGGGGAAAATGGTAAAGAGAAAGGGAGGATCAGTGGAGAATGAAAGAGGGCCTTTTTGACATGTGAGATTTAGTTTAGTGGATGAGTAAAGGATGACGGAAGAGGGAAAGAAAGATGAGAAAGAGTGTGCGGGAATTGTTTCCAGAAAGCTAGCAGTATAAAGATGATGTCTGTCCTCCTCTAGAAATAGGACAGTGAGTGTGCATACAACTTTAGGTCAGTGGAAACTAGGATGACTAGTGATGTCTGGATTTTAGAGTTGGACCAGCAAACATCAGCCAATAGTGAGCTCATTTTATGTCTTATTTTTTCCCTGCTTCTCTCTTCTCCCTTCGTCCCACCTTCCCTTTCAGTTCCCATGCCCTACAGGCCAAGCGTCTTCCTCTGGGCCGGCCTCTGTGTTGCCTCAGAGTTTGTCCCACCACTTAGCCTCCTGCACGGCCAGCTCCTCGCTCTGTTTGTAAACTTTGACAAGCCAGTTTCCTGCTACTCCCCCCACCTCCCTCTCACTGCCTCTCTCAGACTTGTAAAAAAAATTCCTTTCCTCTCATCCTTCCATTTGAAGGGAGCCGAGAAAATAAAATAAGAGACAGTTGTCTAAAATTGATGCAGACAATAGATGACAGCTCGTATTACAGATGGTTGCCCTTTATCAGGCCTCGTATGCTTCACATCACACTTCTTGCTCTCAGTTGCTCATGTCTCTGACTGCTCTGTTTGTGACCCATGAGTCAAACTGTCTGTAGGTTTGTTGTACATGCCTTGACCCACTTACATCCATGCCTGTTTCCCACCTCACCCTACTTTTCTTTTTATAACTACTTTAGCCTATTAATGTGAAGCAGGCTTCCTTGACTCTTCACATCCATGTGCAGATTACAAAGTTGCGTGTCTTAACATTAGTACAGGTGGCACATTCTGTACATAAATGTGTGTGTGCAGTTTGCATGCCAAAGCTTTTTGCACTCCTTTAAGTGTCCTATCCCAGAAAACTAGTCTTCCACACGACTGGCTCTAATGCCATTTTGTAGCAAGGCAAAAAAAGAGAAGCCAACCCGTAGCAGTTACACTAGCCAAGTGTGTCACTGAGCTTTTTAGTGTCACAGAGGGGACCATTTGCCACTGCACTGCAGTTGGCATTGAAATTAAAGAAGGCTATTAGTAGAATGTGTTGTTTCTGCAGTAGACATGTCCTCTCTCTGCCCCTCCTCCTGTGGTCCCCAAGACAGTACATACATCCAACTGATCATAAAATGTGTTGGTCTAATTGTCTGTCCTGAGGTTTCCTGTGATATGTTTTTTTCCCCACCAGCCACTGTCAGCTGGGAGATGTGTTACATTTCAACATCCAATAAATAAAGAAAATAAATTCACAAAAGGTCTAGAAAGGAAATATTCTTACGTCTGTTTTCCTTATTAAACAGAGAAATATAACCGAACACCTTTTGAATTTTAGTTTCTTTCTTTTATCGATCTAACATGAGCTTTAATTGCCTTGTTAACTTATTGTAAAAAGCATGCTTTTTCCAAACTTGACAGACAGAAACAAAATAAAACTCAGCCAACAGTATTAATAAGTCTTTCTACTGTGCCATCAATCACCAACTCAGTTGGATGTGTTAGATGTGAAACTATTCTGGCTCTACAGACTCCTCTCACTCATTCTTTGGCTCAGTACGTGTTGTGTGGTATTGACTGAGAGTAAACATAAAGTAGCAAAACAAAATGAAAAAAGTAAAAAAAAAAAAAAAAAAAGTAATGAACCTAGCAATTAATGATAGCTGATATATTTGTCCTGTCACCCATCCCTGTCTCTCTTGCAGTTTTATGGCACATTCTGTTCCATTCCATCAGTTAAACTCTTCGTCACTTGCATAAAGTATTTCTCTGCATGTTTGTGTGTGATATTGAAGCTGTAAGAAGGTCCGAGACGTCACTTTATCTGACTCCCAACAGCATTCCTGGGGCTCTGTCTACTGATAAAAGAGACAACAAGCTGCTTTTCATGTCCAGTCTTGCTGTTGACTAACTGTGTTGTGTTGTATTTCATCCTGTCTTTCTCCAGACCAGACCTTGCTATCTCCAGAAAGCCTCTAGACCTGTGGCCATCCTGTGAGATTTAAGTTCATCAGCCTTGCCCTGCAAAGACGGACCACTACCACTCAAGGAGAGATGAAGCCGGATGGGGTTGTCACGGCAGCAATGGAGCCAATGGAAACATTGGAATCCAATCCGGTAAATGAGGCAGCACCAGCTGCAGGACAGGAGCCTAACCAGGCAGCCAGTCCAGTGGAGGAGGAGACATCACAGCAACCTGCAGCAGAGACGGGCCAAGTGGAAACCAAGACAGACAAGGTCAAGGAAGCCCCAGCTGCCAAGACCAACAACAAGACTACAGGAGACTCCAAAGCTAAGACGACCAACAAGGCCACAGCCAAGACAAAACCTGGTGCCACCAACTCAACCAAGACCACTTCTGGATCCCGGCCCAACACCCAGAGTCGCCTCTCAAATGGCACGTCTAAGCCCCAGACCAATGGAGTGGCTAAGAATGCCCCACCTGCTGCGGTCAAAAAGACCAGCTCGACCACAGCTTCTACCAAAAAACCAACAGGCCCGGCTGGTGCCCCAGCTTCCAAGAGCAAAGTGGATGAGAAGAAAGCCACAGGGGCTACCTCCACCACCAATGGCGCCAAGTCAATGACCGGAACAGCAGCCAAGAAGACACCATCCTCAACGGCAAATGGTGTCAAAACCAGCACAACCACAGCGGCTGCTAAAAAGCCCCCAGGTTAGTGAAAATGTCATCAAAAAGTTGAAATAAGTGCAAAAACAGTGTGGTTTAGAATGTAGGCTGTTCCACAGTCAGTCTAGCATGAAATGTTTTCACAGCTCCAACTCTAATGAGGAGCGTTCATTGTAATGTGATGACATGCGGACAGATGCACATAGGATGGATTCAGCACACATATTAGACATGCCAGAGTAGCTGCTGCTGATCTAGAAATGCATTTGCCCTAAATCCGTATGAGATATTTATGACAGATCTATCTGCCTGACCTATATCTGTGATATATGTTACTATAAACTGTTTTATTCTAAGGGGCTGGGCTGATACTCATAATACTTGAATATTAAGTATTATGATTTTATATGACAATATGTTTTGTTTGTTATGTATTTTGTTTGCTTTTTAAAACTAGACCATGTGAAAAAGTTGAATTATACAATTCTATAGCCTGTATTTTATGACTGATACTTCATAGAAATGCAAATCCTATGTCAGTCTTTCTGAGTTTTATTTCAGCAGCATTATTCCTTACGGCATGTAAAAGCAGCAAATAATATACTTAAATTGCTACAATTTACTGTACATGTTCCTCAAACTAGTGCCTTAAGAAATTAAATGAAATAAGATATGAGCCCAAAATGAATAGAAGTTTGGGCATGAGTTTTGTCCCTTTCAGGTTGCACCCATTTGTTTGTTTCCACAGAGCAGGGTGAATATATGCATGAAAGGGTGAGCACATGTGGTTTTATGTTCTTATTGTTTTTCACGTGTTGCCATTTCCTATCCTCCAGCTCCCAAGGCTGCCTCTGCAACTCCCACCAAACCTAGCTCTACTGCCTCGCCCAAGCCCGCTGTTTCCAAGACAACCAGGTAGGTGTGACATCTGTGTAGAATTGAAGCCTCTCCCTCACCAGAGTGTGTGTCTATGTACATGTACAAACACACAAGTACCTGAAAGAGATTTGAAGAAAGCACAGACAGCTGCCTATAAGTGGCTCTCTTCTCAGACATCCTTCAGGCAAAAATAAGTGAGTTCCTTTTTATTAAAAGCCTTTCCAATGGAGCAAATCAGCAGATTCGCTCCAGAACAGTAGCAAATACGAATAAATTGCCATATAGATAAGAACTGTAGGGAATAAGTTCAGCATTGTAAAGCTCCTCAGTTCCAAGTTACAAGCAGTTGGTTCAAAAGGCTTCACTTGGCTACAGGTTCAAAGAAGACCCTGTTTAAGAAAAAAACACCCTGGAGGAATGAGGGACAATGATCCCCCACATAGAGGCTTGGAAAGGCCGGGTATAAGTAGGCCAGCAACCAGCCAATGTCAGAACAAGCCTTGGAGGAATGCCTCACAGGGTTTCACCATAGCAAGCATTATACAGCAGCATTATTAATGAAACAAGTTTTGGGGAGGAGTGAGATTTTAGAGAGAGGAGGAGGGCCAGTTGGGAGAGTTAGCTGAGAACTAGAGAATGTTCTTTATGTTTCTGTTTCTGTTTCTTTAGAGTGAGTGCTTGTGTGTATTTCTATATTCCAGCATGTGTTGTGAATGTTTGTGTGCAATCAGGCCGACATGTGCTCTTCACCTGAGTCACACTGTGTGCATGGTGTTGGGTCCTGAGGTGACTTGGCAAAATACCAGGAGAAGAGGCTGAAGGAGGCCTTTGTCTAAACCAGTGATCATGATCAGACAGAGCCTTTGGGAGTCTGACTGTTCTTTTAACAGGGGCCTATCCCGCTGCCTCCTCTCCATTGTTTATTTGTTAGAGCAATAGCCTCTTTCTTCCTTACTGTTTGCCACCATGGTGTATGGTATGATGTTTTATGTCACCATGTCGGTATGTCTGTGTGTAGGCACATTGTTCAGTCAGAAACACTTGCGTCAAACAGATTGGGCTATATATACTAAACTTACTATAACGTAGAAACTGTGAGAACATCCATAAACTGCAAGCAATCCCAGGAAGATGCTTAAAGGGATAGTATCATTTGTTTTCTTGCTGATAGTATTGTTTGATGCCACTCTCAGGTCTGACAGATAAATGAATCTACAGGCTCTGACTCTGTCCAACGTAATTAACATCGTCCCACCAGAACAGCTGATGTACAATTGACAGTTTGCCATTTTATATATTAAAAATAAAGTGCTTAGTAAGCTTTAGATGTGCAGGTACGCAGATTTTGCTGTGGAAATCTTGAGGCAGGAGCTGTAGATTAAACAGTATAAAAAATTCATATCACTATTATAGTGACCAAAATTAACACAGTTATGAGCATTATCACAGTTATGTTAAAATATGTACTGATATATGTTTATAGAGGTACAAGTAAATTATGAACCGTGTTTCCATTACATAGAGAGATCTCTCTGTGATATAGGATCCTTATCAAAAATATTGATGTGGGAAAATTCATATCTGCCAATATATTGTTACCAGATTTTTAAGAAACTGCTAAATCTGAAAATAAGTACTGATCTCAGAAATCCAGCATTGTTTTGCTCTACAACACAAGAGGCAGAACTTACATTTATAACACAAAAGCCAAGAGAAGCTTTCAGAATATGTCTTAATGGCATGTTTTCTTTTCTATTTAGTCATTGACAGTAGATTAACATGACACACCCCAAGCTGCCAGTCACTTTCTTCCACCTGACAGTAAGGTGTTTCACGTGAAGATGTCTCACGTCCCTTCCCCCTCCACACTCCACATGCCGCGGGTAGCAGTTGGATTGTGGAGATTACGCTCAGATTACAGCTTTATACAATGTCGGATGTGCAAACATCTCATTAAAAAGTATTAGGATACACAAGGGTACATTAGGTAATCACCACTGTAGTACAAAATGCTCTTTGTGCGACTTTTGTGAACTGTCATGGTAATGTCATTCATTCATCATATTAACCCATTTCTTCCTGGAACATAAATCTTTATTTCTCTTTGAATATAAAATATCACACTACAAAATATGCCTGAACGATTTGAAGATATCTTATTATCTCTTATATGATTTTGGTGTGATTTTTGCGGGGATCTGTACTAAACAAAGATGTTCCCCTAAGTCTGTAGAATTTGATTTGCAGGCCAGGACACGTCTGCTGCACAACAATATTTCATTTGGAATGGTATTTAGACAAACATTTTGCCTTTAACAAATGTACTGCCTCCTGCGATGTGAGAATTTCAGTAAGCGATAATGCAGTTTCGATCTAAATTTGTTAATATTTAAGAAAGCCCCAATAGCCATACATTGAAGAGAGCCTACCTTTTGACAAGTGAAGCCTGTGTGGGACCATGAGCTGTATTAGACAAAGCCTAGCTAGTGATCCCATGCAGACCCTGATTTACTTAAAGTAGACTCATCAACTGACCAGTCGGATTTTGAAACAAAAAGACTGATGAGCTTCATAGGTAGGGCAAATTTGTCAAAAGGCCAAGCTGAAAGCTAGCTAAGGCTAATAATGTAAAAAGGTTAAGATTAGATTGCATTTTGGATGTGGTATTTTGTGTTGTTAGTGAGTCAGTAAAATGGTTTACGTATAGAGGATGTATAACCCAGAGAAGAATTGAGCTGCAGTAGACCCACATATGAATCCCCACGAGAGAGGTCTAACCATTACTGACGATAGGCTCCTCTGACAGCACCATACCCCTGGAGGCATATTTTGATAAGTGTGTGTGTGTGTGTGTGTGTGTGTGTGTGTGTGTGTGCGCGCACGTCAACATTTCTATATGTGATGTGCTTTGAGAGGACCATAAATCTCTATGTTAATTGGATTTTGCCCTTTTGCTACCTCACTCAATCCTTAATTCAGCTCTGCTATCAGCAGAGTGGTAGAGAGCTTGACGGATACATTAACTGCCACAGACACACCCTGCTTCCCCTGTTGCTGTCACACATACACACACATACACATGCATACACACCAGCAGTGAGTCTCTCAATTTACTCTAAGGCTCAATTGATTTAATTCCATCTACAGCAGGTTCCAGTTATCGGACAAATAAAGTGCAGAGCAAATGCAGGTTCACTAAGTGACATCAATCTAATTTAAGGCCACTCACAAGTGTTTCATTTCTCCTGTTCAGCTCAAGGTTTTAGCCAAATTAAATTTACTTTTAAGTTGTTGCTGTCTGTCACTCTTATTATTACATTATAGCTCATTCTCATTTGTTCTTTGAAAACATACTTCCGACTGGTTTGAATTGTGTATATAAAGAATTTTATTAGTTGTAAGAAAGATTTTCTAGATGAGTCTAGTTTTCACAGCATTTCACAACCCAGGAAATCAGCCCCCTTTCCACACAGTGTGTTCCAACTGTCCATAAAACTGTCCACTGAGGCCTAAATGCTTTTGACAGTGAATGTTTGAATTACCCGCAGCCTTTCAGGAGAGGAAATGGTTATGGACAGTAAATGAATGGATGAATGTTTGAATTATGTATGTACGATTACAAAACAAAAACAATGCAGCAGTCATAAAAATTAAAAAAATAAAATAATTAACCATGTAATAACACGTTCAAGTTCAGTATGGAGACATTTTTTATTGCGATACTTTATATTGTTAAATCCCTATTTATGACTGCGTAGTGAATTGTGTATAACAACTAAAGTGAAGATGATGGTGTGTATAAAGTGAAGCATGTGTCTGCATTTGTGTGCACCTGCTGTATGAAGCTGATTGCCTACAGCACGGAAGTTGTGACGGGAAACATTTGAGCCTGATTAATGTGCCAATGGAGAAAGTAGAAATTATCATGTCTATGTGTAACTTATGTGCAAGAATATGTACTGATTGGCTGCTTGGTACCTCATTTAGTAGAGCATGTGCTCCATGTACTGAGGCTGTGAGTCCTCTGCAGCGGCCGTGGGTTCGACTACTGCTTTGCTGCTTGTCAAATTATAACGCGTAAATGGGAAAAAAAAAAAATATATATGTTTTTTTTGGCTTTCTTGGGCAGCTGCTAAGATGATTCATGTTCAGTTATGCATTAATAACTGGAGACTGGTATGCAGCATGCAAACTGCCCAACAGGACAGTGTAACACGCTGTGCATTTGCTATGTATGTGCCTCAGTGTGTGTACATATGTGCTGTTCATGGATGCCTGCATAGTAGGAGCAGCATGCAATTAAAATGCAGAGCATGTGTTCATTTGCTGGTATATTCCTCTGTATGTGTGGAGGTAAAGGGGGAAGGGAGGCAGTATACGTTCTGGTTTCACCAAACACGGGTATGTGCACACGTGCCGCTGTGCAGCCTCCTCCTGCCTGCCCTGCTGTCTATGGATGCAGCAGAGTGAAGTAAAACAAAAATGGTGGCAGTGGAGTATGGAAGCTACATGGCTGAATAAGTCATGTGTCCCTGCTGAGCTCCCATCACTGCTGCCAGAGATACAGACAGAGTGTGAGGGCAGTGCATGCAGAGAGCGCGAGTTATGTGCATGAATGTGTGTATGTGTATGACAGAGGGAGGCAGAGGTGGAAAAAAGAAGCACAGAACCAGAGGGTATCTCTGTGTGAAATGGGGAAATATTGCCCTTCACTAGATTAGAGGACAGAGCAAGGGTATTGAGTCCTTTTTGTGCATAAAGGAAGTGGGACGAGTGTGCTCCTGGGCGATCAGGTGGTTTTCCATATTTGCTGCGGCTTTGCTGCCCTCCACTCAGCCACCCATGTTCCCACATTAGTCATGCTGTTTTCCTCATTGATGGTCCCTCAGGGATGATAAATTTTTATTGCAGTGGATTGAATACATGATCTAACAAATTACTGCTGATGTAATGGTCCAGCACTGGCATGTGTGGTGAGCAGTAGTCAGGGTCCCCGCTCCAGACGCTGTTCTACCGTCCAGCATGAAGCAGACGACATGTTGCGCAGGCTGTAAATCTTCCGTCTTGCTACGGGTGTGGCCGGTGACTCTGTGATGCAGTCTTCCGCTGCCACGGTTTTTATAGAGGTTCAGCCGCAGAGCCAATTACCAAATGGATTTGAAGGGAGGGACAGAAAGAGGAACAGAAGGAGGCATATATGTTTCAGTGAGAGACTGGTTTGAGTGTGCAAGGGTGTGTTTGTGGGTGTGTTCACATGTAATAAATACTGGAAGAAAATCCTTTGTGGAAGCAGTATTTTTTCTCAATACCAGACCAACGGCTATTCTATTTTCAAACATAAGTTGAACATATAAAGAAATATTCTACTGATATTACTTATTAACTAATTACTATTTTACTTCACAGTATGTACTTATCTTCCTTTGTGATTTATTATGGAGATTTAATTAAATATTTGAACAGGCACCTGGACTGACATAATTATTCTGTCCTTAATATTTTGTACAGATTATAGAGATGTCTCTTCTGATACAATGAACATTTTTTATTGTACTTTATGTTTTATTCTACAACACACAATTCTGCTCCTCTGCTCCCTAATCACATTTAGAGATGATTTTTATAATAACCTCATAAATTTAAAGCTTTTCTTGTGTTCCCACATGTTTTGTTTTGTGATCTGCAAGGAGGGGCTTTCTTCTTGTCATTCTGCTTTGCATGTTGTGAGTTCCAAGTGGCTCCTATTTTCCTATAAAGATACATTAAGAATGGATTAATTACCATTATTAACACATTTAAACTTTTTTTCATGCATGCACTACAACTCTGCCATTATCTAGAGCTGCATGTGTTAACACAAATGCCTGCTTTTTCCTTGCTCCTAAGTCCAGGTAGTTGCATGTGTGAATAGAGCAGCAGAGGGAACAGGGAAACGTCTGGAGCGAGTGAGTGGACGTGTTGATGATATTGCATGTTAGGCAGCTACTCACCAGTATAAGCCTATACATATAATATTTGTGAGCGCACATTTTAATGCCTTTGTTCATGATTTGTGTGTCTGATATGTGTTGCATGTTTGAAAGGGCACTTTTGGACAGTGTCCCAACATGACGTGCAACAGGGGTTAAGGGCTTTGGTCATCTCCTGAGCAAAGGATGAGCAGCTGTTTAACTAACAAATAAATTCTGCCACATCACCACATAATAATCGCTGCAATGCCTGAAAGTAGCCTTTAGAACAAATTAACATTAACAACATACCAGCATTGTCTGTCCAGCTGCTTATCAATATTTCGGTATGGACCAATCAGGAACCAGTACCAATGTGGTACTGGTCCTCAATACCCTTCCCTAGCTTTGAACAGGTTCGTTTAAGTGCCCCTAGTAACATGACTTTATCCTTCCTGAGTTGGCTGAGGCCACATTAATCAGGATGAAGATCCTGCCTCCATATTTGTGGTGCTTAATTAACTCAGCATCATCTTTAATTTGATGCTTGTCTTGAGGGGAGGGCGGTCTTCCCACTGTAGTTTGTTGCCTTTGCTGCAGGGAAGACTGCCTCCATGGTTGCTCAGCTCCTGCTTACTCATTTGGCCCTTTCATGGTTCATCTCATTATTTAAATCACAGCCTGACTCTTGTTGTATCGTAACAAAGCAGCACCAGCAGGCAGCCATGTTTTTACACACACTCCTGTCTCAGCTCCAGTGATTGAGGAAATGTGCAGTTGCAGTAAAGCCAAAATTTTATTGATGATCCTCAGGCAGCTAAGGTGAACTTGATCATTTTCCTGTGTGCATCAGTGCACCTGTAGCAGCTAACATCAGAGGTATCTGATTTTTCAGCTCCAGTGCATTTTTTGGGCTTTCTGTTCAGCATTTGCTTTAACCCCAATTTATAGAGTTGTTCCTCTCAGCCTGGCTTGTGGTGCAATTTGAACAATGAACACAGCTTTTATTCCCACAAGCTGCCCATTTAGTTAAATGTAGATGAAAATTAACAACATTTAAAGATCATAATTACTCTTATAATCTTCTCTGCCATTCAGCTGACAATGAGTTCAATTACAGACTAAAACAAGGCTTGAAATAATTCAAGCATCAATGCATCACTTTATTCAGATGTTGTCACCATGGCCGTGTTGTTAAACAACTTCTGATCTCAGAACACAAGACTATTTTACTTTATTATTTTATTTTACTTTACTGGCCTGGTCCCTTAAATAATGCAGTAGGTTTTCAGCTGTACAGACTGCCTTCTTTGATAAGCAAGAAGAAGACATTAATATAAGATAATGTGTTATCAGATTAATATTATCTGCCCCCCCTCCCTCTTTCTCTCTTGCTTTGTCTCTATCTCAGTCTTTCCTCTTTCTTTCTCAGTGGCCTGGTTAATTTCCAGCGCTCTATGAAGTAGTCCTGCCTTTTTGGATTATCCATATTCCTTTTAACAGACAGATTATTGTGAATGCTCTCTCTGAATATCTCCTCAGTGTGCTTCATCTAATGCCAGGTTCTTTATCACTTAATTCCCCCGATTCTCCTTTCCCTGTAATTCTTTTCTTATCTTTTACTTTCAAATTCAGGCACCACAGACTAAAACATTTTTCAAGATCTTATTCTCATTTCACCTTTTAACATCTTGTTCATGGGCTACTTTCAACAGTTTTAGGCTTAAATTCTTAAGACCTAACTCACATCTTGTCTCTCAATTTTGGTTTGTGGTAGAGAAGAAGAGGGAAGAAAGACTTTTTTTTTTGGCTCAGACTTAACAGTGATTTCAGTGATTTATTGTTAAAAACGATTCTTCCTTAACCAGCACAGCAGTTCAGCTTAGGGTTGGTGCACCATGTCACCACTGTGCCAGCTGATAATCAGTGATGATGATCTCTGTCTTTTGTACCATCTCTGTTACAGAATCATCAGAGGCCTTTGTTTTGCCACAAGAACACTAACATGTTTAATGGCAAATTCCTCATCAGCATTTTTCAACCTTAGCAGTGATTCAGTGTGTCACTGATGAGTCTGTTAGTGGTTTTGCATAGCCAGAAGGGTTTTTATCAGTGCACTGACATGATCCATCAAACCCAGTATCAGTAACACACCTTTCACTAGCCCAAAGCCAATTATAATAATGTGGATCAACAGAAAAAGCTTGTTTGAACTTCTGACATGACCACACCCCTATTGTGTTGCCACCCGTTGCTGCCGGGCTTTAATCTTATTTCATGTTACCAAACCATATTCCATTACATTTGCCAGGTTGTGGATAGCATGCACGACTTCAGTGCCCTCACACAATGACTGTGCTCTTACCGCAGCCCATGGTTCCAGCTGGGGGATTTGAAGAAGTTATTTTTGTTCTCCTTTCAGTATTAAAGTTTAACATGGTCCCAGCCATCTTCACTCTCCCGCTACCTCCCTGTTCTCTTTCTGCCAGTACTAGCTCAAGTCTTTATTTAGAAACAGGCAGTTAGTGTAGCGTGGGCCCAGGAGATTGCACACCACAGCCTTGTCAGGACTACTAGATGTAGGTTACTTTGCTCAGATGTGACATAGAAGCCAGCTTCTGGGCCAGGCAGACTGCCAGAGCAGGCAGGCTGATGCATACTGCCCCAAGTGTCATTCCCAAGTGGGGAGTGGGTGTAGACAAAAAATTAAGGGACAGGGTTGACTGGGATTGGGATGCCTCTCTGGGGTCTGTTGTGATTTACCTCCTAAACTCACTGCATAGCCCCCCTCAGGGGAGTTTGTCACGGGGTTGTGGAAGAGTGAGCTGGGCATGGGCCTGTTGTTACCAGTGTTTCAGATGCTGATACACTGAAGACAGTACTGAGTTTTTATTTAGTAAATGCAAATTCCTCAGGAAATACTATTTTCTCATAGTTTGTTATAATCAATCAATCAAACAAACTTTATTTGCATAGGTTTCATACAGGTCAGTGCCATTCCTTATACTTTACAGATGACTGAAGGAACAAAATGATAAGAACACCAATATAAGAATGCACACAACATGATATAAATACAACATTTGGAAATAAAAACATTTTAAAGTATTAGTACCATAGAATACATAACACATAATACATAAATAAAATAAATAATGACCATAACACATTCTAATTGAAAGCCAGTTTTAAGTTTCCATGTCAAGATATCAACACTTTAAGCTCCTTTGAGGAGCTCGGACAGACTGTTCTGGCAGCTTGGAGCATCAAAACTAAAAGCTGCCTTGCTAAAAGTTTTTGGAACAACTTCAAGACTCTTCCCAGAGGACTTGAGGGGCCGTCTCGGTTCATACATTGCAAACATGTCAGACAGATAGACAGATGAAAGACTATGAAGTGCTTTAAAACAAGTAAAACTAATTTAAATCAATACAAAAACTGTCAGCCAACCAATGTAAGGACTTCAGAAGTAGGTGTAATGTGTTCTCTCCTGTTTACAAGTACTGATTGGATTTGGGCTGATGCCACATCTGAAAGGCTATTTAGGGCAGGACCTTGGCTGCTTGTCCACCCATTAAGATTGGTCTATCCTGTCCTTATGCCGACATACCATTGTACTGTTTATGCAAGCAATCTTGCTTGTGTCTTTGCTGTATCTATATCCTTTGGCAGTTGAAGTGACTAAGAAGTGAATCTTGATCCCTGTCACAACTATTCAGAGGCACTTATAGCACAGGGGTGAAAGGGACCTGACGTTTGCCCCTAGCTGTGAATGGCTGGATGATTTGAACACTTGTGTCTCCCTCAGTTAATCCTTATCCCTTGTGTTTTTTTTAAATAGGGAAATCACCATCTAATTGTGCTCACTGAAGTATATCTATGTTATTGGGATGTTGAATGATTGTACAAGTAAGCCTACAGTAGACAGCTGGAGAAATAATGATAATTTGAAAAGCAAATGGTCATTTAACAGGCATTTTTTGTGCCCCAGATCTATGTTCGAGTACCTTTCAGTATTTCACAACCTTTTATTTGTCTTATTTCCTTCAGGACTCCAACTGGCACGGCAGCATCACCTCGTCCTGCCACAGGATCAACTCGGCCACCCACTAGCAGCACAACCAAGAGCTCTTCAGCTACACCCAAACCTGCCCCCCCTAGAACCTCCTCCACAACTGCCAAGACTGCTGCCTCCAAACCAACCTCCACTACCCCCTCTGGTGGCAAAGCTCCAGCATCACAAACATCCAAAAACACAACCCCTGTGAAAAAAGGTAACAAAAAAGATACTGTAATGATTATTATTTTCAGAACCAAAGATTCATAGTGTTACATAGCAAATCAGCTGTGTGAAGACATAGCAGTCATTACAGTCAGCAATACACTAATATAACCAATGAAAAAGAAGAACATTAAACATCAGTGTTTAAATATGATAGTATAAAACATGATTAAAAAGGTATTTTGTCCTCTAACTCATCAATGAAAAATGGTAAAAAAAATTATCTCAGAAATATTAGGTAATATTATATGTGGACTAGGCATAATTTGCTTCCACTCTGAAAGGTACTGGCCTGTCAACAGAGTATGCCTGAGCTGTGATGGTAAATAATCTAGGATGGGATTCCAAATCCTAAAAAATAAGCCCTAAGGACTGCACTTATCCTGTCATGAGGCAAAATACTGAAACTCTTCCTCTACCAGAATGTTTCTGTGGGTGAGATATCTTTAACACATTTCAACAGGATGCATTTATAAGCAAGGAGCAGAAATTTGTCCAGCAATTTGTTTGTCCAGTAATTTGTTGTGATCATGGGAGAGTACAACTTCTTTAAAGGAAAAAGGAAAAAATTTGTATAAATAGTTCTGGATCCTATTAATAGGCCTACACTGTCTGAAGAATATAGTTTCAGGTAAAAAGCCTTCATAATGCTATTTATTCAAGTGGATTTGTGACATCTTACTCCATTGCTGTCATGGAGTGCAGATATTGAGGCTAAACTCCACCCCACTCTGTAGATTTTTCTACTTAAACTCTGATCCATTTAAACTCCAAATACCACATCTTTAATTTGTGTACAGTGTCATGTAACTACGAAGAGTTCAACATTGTTCACGTTTTACAAGAGGTTGTGTCTAATATAGTTTAATGTTTAACCGTTTCCTGTGCTGTGTTTTCCCCCCAGATGTTACCAAACCAGCCACACCAGCATCCAAAAAGACTGCAGAGTCCCCCCTTACTCGCGTGTCCTCTACAACAAAGTCAGCGAAACCTGAGGCCCCTAAAACAGCCTCAAAATCAGACGTAACCGCCAAAAAGCCTCCTGCTAGTAAGGCTGCAGACACAAAGACACCCAACCGCTCCAAACCACAAGACAATAAGACACCTTCCAAGGATGCTTCCAAGACTCCTAGCTCAAAAACTGCTACAACCAAGACCGCTAGCCCCAAGAAAACTGTGGGCAGCAGCACTCCAACTCCAGTGAAACGTGGCCCCAAAGCTACAGGTGCTGCAGAACCTGAAAAGGAAATAGCTGCTGCTGTAGCTGCTGCTGCAGCTATCGCTACTGCGGCTGCTGCCATCGTTGGGCCAGAGGAACCAGAACCTCCTGCAGAAGCAGCTGTGGAGCTGTCTCCTGCACCAGAACTGATGTCCAGCCAGACTGAAGTAGTACAAGATCAAGAACCAGTCTCTGCACCCGTATTAGAAGCAACACCAGAACCTGTAAGAGAACCAACACCTGAACCAATACGGGAACCAACACCAGAACCAATACGGGAACCAACACCAGAACCAATACGGGAACCAACACCAGAACCCATTCGAGAACCAACACCAGAACCTATACGAGAGCCAACACCAGAGCCAATACGGGAACCAACACCAGAACCTGTACGAGAACTGACACCAGAACCTGTACGAGAACTGACACCAGAACCTGTACGGGAAGCATCTCCCGAGCCAGTCCATGAGGCAGCCTCCAATTTTCAGCTGCCTGCTCAGTCAGACCTTTTCAAATTCGAGGAGTCTGCCAATGACTCAGTTCCTTCCCTTGGAACTACAGTCATGTCTCCTCCTTGTTCCCCACCGGGCCACATTTCACCTGTCAGAGAGCCACAGAATGCTGCCTCTCTGCTGGACATGCAGTCCGACCCCTGGGACAAGAACCAGATCGAGGCGTCATTTGACTTTACTCCCCAGAGCATGAACTTCCAGACAGAAGAGGAAACAGAGAATAAAGAACAGTCTGAGGCACAGAACACAATGGAAGAGGAAGAGGAAGAGGAGGAGGAACAAAAGCAGAACCAATTTATGCCTGGCTCCACAGTTCCATCTGCAGAGGCTTTTGATATGATGGCACAACCTCACTTGTTGGGTGCATCGCCTGTGGATGACTTCACCTCCAGGCAGCTGATCTCCCCTCACGAACAGGAGGAGGCAGTGGAAAAGGCTGATGAGGAGATAAATGAGGATGACGATGAGGAGGATGAGGATGAAGATGAGGAACAGCGGAGACTCGGCCATCAGCCTTCATCCATGGGCACAGACATGAGCACATCTCAGCCCTCCGAGGAGTTCCAAGTCAGGTCCTCAGCCTTTGGCGGCTCCGCAGGTTGGCATGGTGATGATCTGCTGTCCGGAATGGACTCTGAGGACATGAGCAGCTGCACCAGCAGTCGGCAGCAGGGAGTTTCTGACCTCAGCAGCACCCAGCACACTGCAATACTGGAAGGCACCCAGAGCTCAGATGCTCTGGTCGACTCAAGCCTCCGTGGCTCTGAGGGAGACTGCAACCTCATGGGGTCTCCCAACGTGGAAACCCTGGCCAACGAGGAAGAAGAAGACGAGGATGAAGACGAGCGGGTGGATGATATGGACCTGAGTTCAGAGAGAGTAGAGGAGCATCACAAAGCATTCCAGCAGCAAGAACAGGGTGAAGAAGAGGAGGATGAAGATGTAGAGATGCACAGTGAAGGAGTGACAGAGAGCTGTGGGAATGCAGATGAAGATGACTTTAATGAGGAGGAGCGTTTAGACAACCTCAATCGCTCTGGCCCTCCACCTTGCGTCCCCCCTACCTCCTCCTGGGGCCAGACCAACCCCTTCTCTGATCCCTGGGCTCAACCAGCTTCCCTGCTTTCCATGTCCTCCCCCAGCCCCATCTCTGACCATGGTGCAGTTGAATCTGAAACACCCACCCTGTCCCCTGCCCAGGCACGTTTGGACAGCAGTGCCCCATCTTTTGATCCTCAGTCAGAGGAGCAGCATCCATCAGCCCATGAGGAGATGAAGACTTCAGCCCCTGAAGAGGCTCACGGCCTGCTCTCTGCCCCAGCTCTGGCTGCACACAGCAGCAGCGAGACAAGCACACCAGAGGAACTCCGTGACTACGACAGCAGCTCTGGGGTGGAGTCCCGTTCTGACAAGCAGCAGACCCCGGTGCCTGCTTCAGTTCAGCCTGACATGGAGCAGGACCTGGGTATTCATTTGGAGAAAGGCGATGGAGAAGAGGAGGAGGCTGAGACGCTCCCTGCTGACGAGGTCCTTGGAACAGGACCCCCAACTGCACCAGCATCCGCCCCATCTTCCGCCTCCACCTCAGGTGATGAGGCCAGTGACACAGAGGGCGAGATGCAAATAAACGACCCCGATGCACCGGTGATGATGGATGAGAGTGCTGGATTCGAAAGCCCTACTCCCACCTGTAGTCTGACCGCTCTCGAGGAGGATGAGGAAGCGGCTGACACCGCAGCTGGAGAGGGCGAAGAGGACGGAGGCGGGGCCACCCCCCAGTCAGCCAACTCTGTGGCATCATACGGCTTCGACTGCACCACATCCAACTCCAACGCCCACTCCATGGCAGAGAGCTGCGGAAAGAGCCCAGGGATCTTCTCCTTGGAAAATGAGGAACAGCTGCCAGAGGAGGCCAAGGACCCCTCCCTCATCAAGGAGCTGACCCTGCCGTCCGCCGCTGCTGCTGCCCAGGCAGAGGACCTGCTGGGCAGGCACGTGGACCTGATGCCTTTGGGTCATCCAGGAGACAACCAGTCCAGTGTAGATGAGCACCACTACATGTTTGGGGGAAAGATTGCAGCAGACCACCTGGAGGAGGTTGATCCGATGGAGCCCAGAGTGCACCTTGGGCCCCAGGAAAGTGGAGAGACCGGTGACAGCCAGCCACCCTACTACTCCACCATATGTGATAAGACTGATAGTTTTCTGGCAGGTAATGTATAAGTCCCTCCTATTACCCCTGGAATGCACCTTTTCCCCGCAACCCTCCCCCTTTACCTGTTGTTCGTTTTCTCTCCAGTTGGGTTAGATGGCTTAGAAGAAAAAAAAAAGGAGAGCAAGATTGTAGGAAAAGATTTTAAAAAATGAACAAAGGAGATGGAAAAAAAATGACTGTAGCAATTTTTAAATGAAGCCTCCCTCTTTCATACTGTTATGGTCATGGTTATGAGTGTCTGGCTTAAACTCCTTTATGTACAATAGCTACTACCATTTTCTAGTAGAATGTTCTTTTTAAGTAACACTGCATATTCTGTAGCCCCTGGTGGGGTATTGACTGATTGGTCCAATGTGACTGAGCTTTTAAACCAGAAAAAAGGAAAAAAAAAAACAGATGGAATGATATGGACTCATTGTGTATTTATCCTACTGTTTTTACCGAACAAATGTCAATGATTTTTTTTGTTTTGTATTTGCTTATTTGTTGTTTTTTTGTTTTGTTTTTTTCTGTTAAAACCTGGTCCTCCCTACCCTGTGTACACACGCTTCATTGTTCAACAGCACCATAGCGATAGTCAAATGCTCCTTTTAAAAGTTTGTGTTCTTGTTTCAAGACTTTTAGCTATCAAAATAAAGGCTAGATATTAACACGGCAGTTTTGCCCTTACAGATTTGTTGAGGTAGGTATGGGAGTATTAGATTGCAGTTGGTGAGGTTTTTAAATGTGTGCTTCAAGAGGTTCTACGCTCTTTGCATAGGTTGTTAAGGTATATAAAGTGCAGTCACGTACAGTATGTGTTTCAGGCATTTGGTTTTAAGTGGCTAAGCTTCAAGCCTCAGTTAGCTGATCATTTGTGTTACAGAAAAGACTAAAGACCAGTAGGCCTGGGCGATGAAAGGATAGCGATATGTATCGGCAATAGACGGGTCATCAATAGCAATAAGGTAGTAGTTCAATAAAATGTTGAGTAGTTTCACTTAAAAGCAAATTTTATAACGAATATGCCTCAGCTCATTAACAGCCTTTCATATCTTTTGATAATGGAATGTGCTACAGCCATTTGGTTACACCACCGACATGTGAAAAACAGCATTAAGTGACAAGTGACAACAACAGAAACAGCATAGAGTGACAAAATGAGTGCAGATAAAAAAAAAAAAAGGACAGGTCAGCTCACCAGTGTGGCAGGTTTTTAAATTTTTTTAGTCAGACAACTGTCAGAGGGTGAGGAGATGTCTGCTTAGCCTGCTGTCACCACGACTCAACCGCAAATTAGTGGACAACTATCACAAGTTTTGTGTAAACTGTGCAGGAATACCATCCTGATTAAGACCTGTAACATAATCAACTTATTTTATCACTTTAGCCATTTCCACCCTTTGGAGTACACAACATCAGTCACAATCTACTCAATCAGTAATTATCTATATTGACCGATAATTCTCGATATCAACCGAAATTTGACTATTGTGATCGACTTTTAAGCTGTATCGCCCAGGCCTAATGACTAGCCTGTTATTTGTGATGAGACGCTGCATTGTCCTACATCGCTATCACAGTTGAGCTTTACACTCGCTGAAACATTTTCATAGTGGACGTTTGGTTTACTATTTCAACAGTATATTGCATGTTTAACTAACAAAAAGACTGTGTACTACCTTGAATTTGAAACAGTTCTACACTAGACATGTTCATAAATGAATGGTTCACACTAGGTTATCTTTCAAAATTCCATTAAAACATCATTGCAAGGCATTTTGTTCCTGTTTCTTATTTTCCCTATGGATCCAGCATGCCTGAACTTATTGTCCTTGTGTCCGAGTCGCTGTGTATTTGTATGTTTACACAACCTATTTCCCATGGCGTCTCCTACTCTTCACCATGGGAATAACCGGAAAACAGGAAGTGATGCAACATTGTACAATGGTGTTGTATCTAAAATGGAATTTTGGTCAAATCAAAGAAGTAATCCAAATGGTGTCCCAGTGCCCAGTTGTCCAGCATGCTTTTGCCTTCATGACATTTTCAGATTCAACACTATCAGAACAACATCACATTCAAACCAGGTGGCGCTCACTTAAAGGTACTCTGTGGAGGTTTTTTATAAAGCATTTACAGTCTGTGTTCTTCATCAACATGGATTACATGTATCCTTGAGGTTTAACAAACATGTTGAATGTATTTCTCTTCTTGTAAAACATTTTCCGAGCCAAATATTCTAAATATTTTAAACCCTACATTGGCTATATCTGCTAACTTGCAGTCGTCTTTACCTTACTTGTTCCATTGCTACATTTGTTGGTGCATTGTTGCCACTAACTGTCAATCAACCAACATACAACGTTGAAGTGCCAAAAATTGCAGTTCCTCAAATGGCTACTTGAGGCTAGCTCCATAGGGAGTCAGTCCATTTAGACCCCCCATAGACCTTACAACAGAAATAAACAAATCTTTACAGCCTGGTCCAAAAAGCTGTTTTGCTCTCTATAGCTACTTTCCCTATTCATGACAGCTGTACTGGTATAGCAATACTAGTGGTCAAAATTTCACAGGGTACCAACAGTAATTAGGCAGGAATATCTTGTACTTTAAACATTCAGACAGGATGAAACCTGCTCAGATCTGTCTGCATCCTCCTGATTGTTACACTCACACATTCAGCACATGGACAAATATACACACAGATATATTGGAACAGCTGCTCCTTATACAAGCCACTTGAATGCATCTGAAAAGAAAACCAAACGCTTTTGTCCCTTTCGTGCCTCTTTCTTCTGACCTGCCCCCTCCTTCTCACCAAAAGCCACACCACAGACTTCTTACATACCCCTTAGTTTCCTAAATGAGACTAAAGTCGTGTTTCAGGTTTGTATTTTGGGACACCACTGCTTTCTGTTAGTTATATAGGCACACTTATTTAAGGGGATTATCTGCCTTTAGCACAATTTTCATGACTTGGTGATTATGCATGACACAAGACAAAAACATTTCTATTGTTGACATTTTATACCATACATTAGTGAATTTCTGTGATGTTTGTGTAGGTTTAATTCCCCATGTTTTCATTTGTCTCTGTCTATCGTACTGTGTACATATGATGCTGTCCTGCATGATAGCCAACACAATCCAAAGAGGACAAAGCAGCAGATATGAGTGTGGTACCTATGTACTGGAGTTTACATGATTAAAGCAATCAAGGGGAAATATGGTTATGAAAGAAACTGCAACTTTAGAGAGAAAACAGTGACCTTATTATTTGTCCGTTTCCTGCTATGTAGATACAGTATATTCCTGTGTCACATTATTTTGAAAGCCCCTTTCTTTTTTCGTTACACCTTCGCCCTCTTGTCAAATCTCTCCTGAACCCTCGTCTTCCTGGTCCCTGTCGTTGTACCACCCGTTCTGTTTGATGCATGCATCTCTAATGGATGCACCAAGTGATCTTGACTGTCTCACAGGAGACGAGAAGACACGTGAAGCGGATGAAGATTACAAGCTGAGAACACACTACCAGGAAGATTACCGGAACCAGAACCACACTACCCCTGTTCCGATAGCCAATGGCCACTACTTGGCGTTGGTCCCAGGAAACAGGAGGCCCATTGATCCAACTCTTGCAGCACATTTCAGCAAGATCGCATCCGATCCTCCTTTGATAGAGACCACCGTTGACAGCCGCACGGGTGGGGAACAGCTAAGGAGGCTAGAGCAGCACCAAGAGAAGCTGAGAGAGATGCAACACCGTCAAGAGCAGGAGAGGCAGAAGAGGCAGTGGCTGGAGGAGGAGCGGCTGAGGCTGGAGCAGCAGAAGCAGCTGGAGAAGCAGCGCAGGGAGCTCCTCCAGCTGCAGCTGCAACAACAGCAGCAGGAGCACCGGCACCGCAGGCAGGTTCTGCAGTGGCAGCTGGAGCTGGAGCAGCAGTACCGCATGCAGCAGAAGCAGATCCAGCAGCAGCAGCAGCTGAGACGGAGCCCGACTGGAGTCATGCTCTCCCCGTCCTCAGGGCTCTGCACCATCTATGAAGCCATGGAAACCAGTGACGAGGAGGACGAGGCCAGAGGAGAGCACAACAGGAACACCCACGTGGTAGGGAGGAGGGTGCCGTCCTCCCAGATTGCCACACAGGATTTCCAGAGGCAGCTGCGTCCAGTACCTCCACAGGAGCTGGAATGGAACAAGAAGGTGGACATGGTCCAGCAGCTCATCAACCAGACCTTGATGCTGTCTGGAGACGGAGGCTGCCCTCCTCTCCTCCTGCTCCCTGTGGGGACAGGAGGCACCTTAAGCCCTTTGGAGAGCAGCATGTGGCCCAATCTGCTGCCTCAGTTCAGCCCTCCTGCTGCTACAGTCACTTCCGTCAGCAGCTACTCCCCAGACAGCCAGGGCAGCTCCCCAACTGGAGACTGGACTGTGGTGGAGGTGGAGACCCAGCACTGAAAACAACTTATCAACAAGTTTAGCAACCAATCAACAAATCAATTAAAGTAGTTAAACATTTTTTTAGAAATAGTGAACAGGGGAAAATTGATACCACTCTCAGATCTGTACAGTAAATATGAAGCTACAGTTAGCTTAGCATAAAGACAGCAAACAGCATCTCTCTTCAAATAAAATCTGCGTACCAGCACCTATGAAGCTAACTAATTATATTATTAGCTATATCTTGTTTGTTTACAAAAATCAATGTGGAATAATAAAATTCAGTTTTACAGAGACCATGAATGGAGTGGTCATCAGAGAACCAACAGACTCCAGGATATTACTGCTTCCAGACCCAAAATAGTCCATAACTCGTGACATTTTTATGTCCTGTGTTGGCAACAGCTGCGACTGAAGGCATTATGGTTTTGGGTTGTTCATCCATCCGTCCTGTTCTTGTGAACACAGTATCTTAATAACACCTTGACAGAATTTCTTCAGTTTCACTTTGACTCAAGGATGAACTGAACAGAAGCGATTGTTAGATGTGATAGATGGATGGTTGATCCAGTCACCTGCTTTGTGTTTTTTGAAAGTGCCTGCCCTTTTCCAAACACTTTCTAAGGATGACTTCCCAGGTGGTTCTGTGTAACAAACCATCTGGGGTGTCAGGTTAACAAACGTCCACTTGGACTCAAGGATTAAATTATTATAATTTTTGGGTCAAAGGTCACTGTGACCTCACAAAACATGTTTTTGGACATAACTCAAGAATCTGTGTGCTAATCATGACAAGATTTCACAGAAATGTCTCAGAGGATGAAATGAGTAATTCTAGTTACACTTTGGGCGTTAATCTGCGAGCTATAGAGGTGCTGGTAGGTGGATTTTGTAACCTTTGGACAAGTCTGGCTTGGTATTTACTACTGTTTCCATCAATTATGAAAAAGGTAGTAACCGCCTGTGGCAGTGCCATGCCGTTATACTTATCCTGAAAACCCAATAGTCCAGGATATTTTGCAGGCTGTTGGGCTTTGGGAATAATGTCCTGTAGTTTTAAAAAAAACTGTTTGACTATTCCTTTAATCATGCATATGCAGTACAACCTAAGACAGAAATTTAGTGGTGGATCTGTATTTATATTTGAAGAGAATAACATTACTATAAAACATATCACACAATGTAGTCACATCTGAAGCCACACAGGGATTTTTAAGGATAACAGTCACTTCATCACAAGTCAAATCATCATATGACCATCCAGACTTGACGTCAAATTGATTTAAGATCAACTTCCTTATTGTTTTTAGAACAAATACACTGTAGATGCACCGTGTCTTTGATTCCTGTTAGCCAGACAGGCATATCACATTCTGTAACCTCACAATTAGAGCATGTTTCCTCATCAGAGGCATAGTCCTCTGTTGTCTTACTCTGAAATGCACCGTAACTGCTTTAGAAACACTGTTGTCATGTGTTGTGTGGGACAGCGCTCTTTTTATATATATATCACAACCAGATACTGAGACCAAATATTGGTCACCCTCTCAGATGAGAGCTTGAGCTATGACAAATTGCACTTGTTTTTTCCTCTATTTATTGTGTTGGCCAAAGTATTTATACAGGTATTTATACAGGTAAGTGGCAGTACTGTTAGTAGATTTATATATTTGTAGACTTATGAACCCAAAAGCCTCATAGTGAAGTGTTACAAAAATATTTTAAAGAAGTTATTGTGTGAATGGAGTGTAGTGTGACAAGGCCTGTGTGTGCACGATGCAGTGATATAACCTCCCCCCTGCCAACCCACATCCTCCCGTCTCCAGTCAGTAAATGTTACTGTGACTTCACTGGATAACCAGGTTTTCATGGACTTAATGAAGTCGTCAGTCACGGAGGAAGAGGCGGCGTGAGGGAGAAGAAGGCTCTCCTTGTTCTGCTGCGATGGGGAGGGATGAGAGAGAGAAAGCTGGAAGGGCAGCGGACTGGTGTGGGTGAGGGTGCTGCTGGTGGTGGTGGGAGGGACATTCCAAAGTTGTAACCTCATTTCCTGGGTCGGCCAGTGTTCTGGGAGTCTCCGAGGTTACCGATGATGTCATGGTGGGAGAGAAAGGAGGATGTCTGAGATGAAACAATGCATCACTCTGGCAAAGGCACACCAGTGGGGGGTGTGGGGATGGGAGGGTGGGTAGTTGAGCACCAACACTCAGCCTTTGCTCAATACTTATTATATGTTCACTATAATATAAAAGTCTGTTTTGTTTTCTACACATTCTCCGTATATTTTCTTCTGTTTTGTGATTTGTGCAATATATCCAAACCATGCTTGAAAGATCAGGTCTTGATAACTTATATTAACATATCATATCTTATATCAGTAACTGTGATGTTAAATGTCTAGCGTGTACAGAAAAAGCACCTGTGTCTCCCTCTTTGTGTCTGCACAAGGTAGGTGAGGTCGGTCAGACAACACAGAAATAATAAAAACAACACTGCCACCTGTTGGCTGCATGATGGAGACACTAACCCAACGCTCTGTGTGCAATGTCACTGTCATGTTGATTTACAATAAATCATTAGATCTAATACACTTTTATGCACTGCTACTATTAGTGAAATGCACAATTTTATATGAAACTGGAATTACATGGATCCTAAATCAATATGTACGACATTTAAAAGCAGCATGTACAGAATATAGTTTTCTAAATCACTTAATACTTTATACTGCAGCAACACTGTGCATGTTTTGAGAAAATATATTTGTTTAAAACCAGTAAATGTAGCCACCACTGCTGTATGCTGCTATATATTATCATATCAAAGAGTTTTTACTAGTTTATCATGATTTATAACCTTATATATATGTGAGAAAGCACAACTAACAAAATAATGCATGCATTTATGAGAGTAAACCTACATGTGCATCTATATCGTTTTAATCATAGAGTCTACAGTGCCTCAAGATCCTATACATTGATATTCTTGTGTAACTCTGCAATTAATTTTCATACACAATTTAAGTGTTTACATTTTTAATTGTTTTGTTTTGTGAATGTTTGCCATCATCTTCTTTTGTATTGCAGAATCTTTTTGTGCTGTTATTGTGCCAGTGGCCAAATCAATTTCAATATATAAAATGTGAAAAATCACTCTGAATATTAAATAAAATTTGCTTGAAAGTTGCAGTTGTTCATGCTTGTTGTAGTGTTTACATCAAACCTGACACATTTTTTTCAGTCTACTTGTTAGTGAGCAGGTAATATTTATGTAGCATTTTACATAAAGTTTATTTAGTAGTTTATAGAAGAAAAGACAGGAGCAGGGAAATAGTAGTGATAGTGCAGTCCTACTGTCATACAAGTAGACACAAACACTGAAAATATATATATAAAAAAAAAAATTTGTGAGAGAACAAGAAGTGACAACAGCGCCAGGACCTGCCATGAAGCTTTCCCCTTCACTATATGAGAAGGTTTCCCCCTGCTGGCTGTCAGGAAAGCTTTTTGAATGTAGGCTTCAAATGACAGTGTCCATCACCAGGGTCGGGTCAGATTACTCTGAAATGTAATCAGTTACTGAATATAAATTACACAGCAATTGTTGTAATTAGTAACAAAATACAGTGGATTACAAAAAAATGTAATATAATCTGAATACTTTTGGAAATCAAACATTTTGAAAAGATGAAAATATTGCACCTTATACTAAAAACTGCACCGTATACTAACACTATATTTACCCGTTTAAGTATATGCTTTATTTAGAATTTTTCCACCACTTTACTTTGCTGGCAGACAGTCTTTTCAAAAGGGAAACTGCCATTATCCAAGACAAATATCACTCTCTCGAAACCAACTAATTTCCACGGGCAAATTCAGGAATTTTACCTTGCAGAACATGAGGAGGACAGAACAAAATCTTAAGACAAAAGATGATAGATTAGTCAACATCTAGTAGATTCTACTTTGTGGGATGAATGACAAGCTAAACACATTAACAAGAGCAGAAAAACATCAACAGTATAAGAAACATTAAAACTAAAACAAAATGATTTTGTCAGTAGTGTCAAAGGGTCAAAGACGCTTCCTGAACAGCCTCCATTGCATTTATGATGGAATGAACACACGAGAGAGAGGAAGGGAGTGAATTTGTTCTCCCTGCGTATGTTTCAGGGTGTTTCTTCCTTCCGTCTGTGACAGAGTCCAGTGATACAGTGGTCATATTGTTGCTGCCGGCGTCTTATGCATGGCGAATTCCTCTGGTGGCAATAAGGCCTTCATTCATCCATTTACTGTCGTAGTGTGTAGATCAGGCTGGTTGGATTTCCTCTCTGAGCTGACAGCAGATGAGTCCCATCTGACACTGTAGAGGAGAACAAATGAGACAGTTTGACATATAAACGTTATGACAGCAGTTTGGTGAAAAGGGAGATTCGTCTGCCATTTGTTAATACTGTAGCAAGCTACCAAGTAATCAAGTATTCACCCTGCTGAGGTGGTTTACGCACCTCATATTATAAACACTTCTACAGGCACAACACAGGAACCACTCATTATAGCAGAGGGACCCCTGGTTTAGTATCTGTATATTTGTATAAAGAAAACACAGAAAGTTTTCTAAGGCATGTATAACACCAAAAGTATTCCTAGAATGCTTTGGCTGGGTTGCACTAAAAAGGACTTTTTAAAACCCTGATTAAATCATGGTTTAAATTTAAATTAAATTGGAGCAACTTTTAAACTAGTTTAAAAATAAGAGATCTGAATTTAAACCTCTCTTTAAACCTTAGTATAATTTTTACTTTAAAATGAGATTAAATTTTATTCTATTGCACCAAAATTTTAAACTCATACTCAAAATATGATCTAATATTAACTTATATTGACTTACTTATAAATAGCTGATTTATTGAGAGAGATTGTGCAATAATAATTATCTGTCGTTTCATTCATAAGTAGGCTAACTAGACTAACCAACTGTTAAAACAGCAAGTAAAAGATGTTTTGTTGTCATTCTTTTTACTTTTTAGCCAACATTTTTTCCTCCTTAGTTAGCTAGCAAACAATGTAACATTTTGTTAATACAAAGCAAGTTCATGTTTATTTACTGTTTCATTAAACAAACATCGCCATATTCATTAAACTATTTAATTCCGGTTAACATTACTAAAGTTGGATTTGCTAAACTGAGATTAGTTTTTAATTGTGTAGTAGAGCTCTTTTTAGTTTTGCATCTGGATTTACTCAGTTTAAACCTAGTTTTTAACACTAGTCTGTGATTAACACTATCCTCAGATTAAGTGAATCTATTTTGGTGGAACCCAGTATCAAGCTACTTTGAACTGGGCCTGCATTTTGGGATGTAAAGCCACAGGCCTACATGTCTTCATGCAGGCTGTACATTACAGCAGCCCATCTGCTTCTATACAAGCTGAAGTGACCTTTCTTCAGTAGCAGTGAAGCGAACACATTCATTTGCTGTCTTTTGTCGTTTGGCTCTCCGTGCTGTGCTGTCATGTTCAAATGTGATCAACAGGTCTCAGGTGGAAGCAGGAGGGCGCTCAGCTGACGCAGAGATCTGCGCCCATTCACAGCTGCGTCAAGCTGGAGACGGAGAACCACAATAACAGAACAGGAAGACATGTGCTGCTTTCAAAACAAAAGCCCCGAAAGAGTGGGTTTTATCAGTTGTTCGAAAGAAATGGAGGGCAAGGACCCTTAGAAACACCCAGAAACGTCAAATAATCCGAATACAAAAATATGGACTTTAAATGCATTTAAATATGTAGAGATACAGTTTCTTTAATGGCCTGCATAAATTCATAAAAGCCAAACTGAACTGAGTGTAGTGAAAATAAGTGCACATGTAGAGCTTTTCATCTTAAGTACTTTACAATATGACCAGGGGTGGGTTTAATCATTTTGGGGCCAAACTCAGGAATGGGACCCTCTATATCTCATGTTCTCCCCTTATTTCATTCCCTGGATAAATAATAAGTCATAAAAATAAACTTTTATTTATGTTGGACTGCAGTGGATGAACTGAGGAGCCTCACAGCTGCAGAAAAGAAGCAGGAAAGAAGCTGTTGTTGTTTCTTAACTTATGAAGCTCTTAATGGGACCCTTAGTAGCATGGAAGCCAGTGGTATGGTACGTATCCAATCAGATTCACACGCGTCTTGCTCAGAGACATGTGGACGAGGGGGAACTGGGGATCTAACGGCCAGCCCTGTGAATAGAGCTCAACCCAGTCAGCATAACTTGGGTGCTCACAGAACAGTTAGCTTAATACTGGGATTGGTCTGTCGTGTGTTGCATGTGCACTTTCGAGTTAGGCCCCTGCAAAATTGAGTGGTGCAACCCAAACTTTATAACCTTGCTGTGGTAACTAATGTTATCCTGCAGGTCAGCCTGTAAAGTCCAAACTATGAAATAAAAAGTCATAACTATGGGATCATTTTGACTTTTTATCTCATAATTTTTAGTTTTTATCTCAATTTGGACTGACTTTTTAAAAATCCCATAATTCTGATTTTTTTCTTTCACTGGCAAAAATAGGCTTTCATAATAATAAGCTATCCCTATGTCAAAATACAATAAATTTTAAAATTATAATTATTACATTTGTTAGTGTGTTGCCAATTTTACTAATAAAGCGTGTTGACATAGTAAATTGCCATACTATGCGACTTTTATTGTGAAGGTTGTAACCGGAAGTGTCATTTGTCCCTCTCAAACTGACTTAACGTTTGCTCCCTCCTCTCCAGCATCACTCACCGGCTCTCAGCTTTCCGCAGAGCCGAGCAGGAGTGCAGCGCCGCGGGGAAGATGGCCTCAGTTTGTGCTAATGAGCGGAGCGGAGCGCGGCGGCGGTGATCGTGGCGGGTTTCGGGTTTCTTCACAGGGGTTTTCCTCCCTGAGGAGCAGCAGGAGAAGAAGAGAAGACAGCCTGCAGCAGCTCTCAGACTACTACAGGACACACTGCACTGCGTGATGCAGATCAGAGTCCAAGAGTTGACATCCTGCTGCCGGGAGGTGATGGTCTCCTCCTCTGTCTTCTCCTCACCTGCTCCTCTTTCCTGCCTCCAAACGTCACCATGTTAACATTTTATTCAGACATCAAACCGCGTCTCCACCGGGACTACTGAGTGTTTTTTTTATTATTATTATCATTTCATTTTACAGGACATCCACCGCTGGACTATTTAACCACTGGAGCGCTCCACCTGTAATTTCTACCATGATCTGACGGCTGTAAAGTGAGACCAACATTAATAGAAGTCACCTGGCGTCGCCATCTAATTGGCTGATCGCGCTACGCATGATGGCCAATAACAACGAGCTACAAGTGAGTTTCACAACTTTTGCTTTTTCATCACTTGTTGTGTTAATGCCGCTGTGCTGATGTGCACATTGCACGTGAAAGTCCATAAACTTAATGTGGAAAACATCTGGAGACCTTTTTAGTTGACTCTTGCTGATGTCAGTAGTGGTGGGAGGAGGTCTGTCACAGAAATACTGATTCTGTGTTGTACTTCCATAAAGTAAGGACATTTACAAAAACAGATTTTTTTTTAAAAATGTGGTGAAAACTGAAGCTGCAGAAGATAACTTTGTGCCTAGAATGGGTCAAATCTCCCAGAATGCTAGATCCTACAGTTCCCATGATGCAGCTCAATAGAGATTTTCATAACACGCCTGGTAAATGCTATCTCATTCAAAGTCCACACACAAAAAATTGTACAAGAAGAAGAAAGATACTGCTGTTTACAGCTCATGTAGGAGTCCTAATGGACTCTCAATGAAGGCCGCCAGCAACTAACGATTACTTCACTTACCCTCATTTTCTCAATTGATGAAAAAAATGTTAAGTATAGTGTTAAAAGTTGTGAAATATTCAGTTCGTAATGATGTAAAACAGTGAAAAGCGGAGAATTCTTACATTGGAGAAACTAGACAAAGAGTTATTAGAGTTTTTCAAGCTGACATGAATTATGTAAAAAGTTGCAGATTAATTTGCTGCTGATGGACATATCTTGTCAGCTCTACTCCTCATGATAAGTAAACTGATCTTCAAGTGTAAAATTGGTGGAATGCCCCTTTAATGAACCCTCCTATGGGATCTAATAGCACCAAGCAGTTTGCTGTTCAGTGTACAAGCGAACAGAAATTAGAGGAAACAAGTGTCACCACTATACAACCAGTAATACTTGCTACTCCGTTATCGTAACATTCTGCCTACATTTCCCATGATGCAGCTCAACCGCTAAACCCGAGTTTCAAACTACACATTTTATTAGACAAAATTAGTCCAGATTTTTGTTGTTGTCAAACAAACACTGTTGACCTTTACATAAAAGTGTCACAAGACAAAAATGCAACAAAATGAGAACTATTTGTTTAATCTTTAACGATAAACTTATTGTGTTTTTAATGCAAAATATTCATCTGAAAAGTAACTAATAACTAACTATCAGAGGTAGAGCTGCAACAATTAGCTGATTAGTTGATCAAGAGAAAAAATGATGAATTAACATCTGTTTTGATAACTTGATATTTGTTACAAACGTTACAACCTAAAATAAATACGGATAAACACTTTCAAACGTAAAACCACTGCTTCCTCCACAGCCTTAATACAGATGAGATTTCCTCAACTTAAGACCAATGATTTCCCATTTGTGACCCAGTAGTTGCCCTCAGGTGGAGTCGGGGGTGAGTCATGGAAGGTGCTGTGGTGTCGGAGCCTCAGGTCTCATTTAGAGGGGTCGGGTTACAGTTACCCTGGTGTCACCTGGTCCGGGAAGCAGTGGAGGGAAATGTTAAAAATTTAAGGCTTAGTGCCAATTCAGCTCATGCCAGAAGACTGCGCATCACTCTCACACCCACTGTCACGGGGTTAAACTGCTACTGTCAACATTTTAGTCACTTTTAAATACTTAAAATTGGTCTACGCATCTGAAAGAAATACAATGTGTTACAAGATTTCTGATTAAGGGGTGACCGTCTGTAATTACGGCCACAAACCTCTCATATTTCCTGTATTTATCTGTGTGGGTTTGGTGTGAACTCTCAAGTATTTCCCATTCCCTTAGATATCAGCCTATTCATTTTACACTGCTGAATCATTTGTTGTGAGTGAAAACTGGCTTCCTCCTGGACATTTAGTGATTTCCCTGAATGGGCGCGGGTGCCTCCAGTGTTTCTTGGAAAGCTGCTCTGTCCCATGTGGGCTCTGGGACAGTAACATCTAATATGGGCCGTAGTGCAGCTCTACAGGGACTTTTTTTTTTTTACATCGTTTCCACACCACATTGATCCTTTAAACGCTTTTTGTAAATAAGGGCAACACTTTTAAAGTGTTACTCCGGAAATTTAGTGCTGCACTTCGGCAAAGTCGGGCGATGTAAAAGTGACTCATTAATAAAAGAGTTTAGTATGAAATGTGTTTGTCCCTAAGAAGATGGCGTCATTAGGAACAATGCATAAAGCCTCTTGGGTTGTCTCCTCACCTAAGTGTTTAGACTAAGGCTTCCACGGCACTTGAGTAACCATGGTTACGCTTCACTTGCATCATCTTCAACAGCATTATTGTCAGTTTCAGTTAGCTTTTTCATTTGTTTTCTAAGGCATCCTTAGATGGGAATTTAAAGGCAACCTGTCCACAGCACATCTCCGCCACAGGTTTGATCTGTCCTCAACACGGAGCGTTTTGACTCACTCAGATTTTTGTTGATTTAGTCGTCTGCCCTTGAATTTTGTGCTCCTACCACAGAGAAGTAGGCTTAGTAGTTAAGTAGTTTCTTTTGTCTGTTTATATTTTATATGATTACAAGTCTTCGCTTGTTTTTTTATCATGAAAATTGAAAATATTCTCTATGCCGTTTCTGTGTCTGGCTTCCTGCCTGCTGAATCTGCTCTGTGCTGCTTGATGCGGCAAAAATAGACTCGGCGCATATTTGAAGCGGAGCAGTGAGCCGCTGCTGGGACACGCTGCAGTGCTGCTGGGCTGGTAGAATTAAACTGAAAGTGATTTTATGCAGCTGGGCATTGAATTTTAATCTTTAGGTTGAGTCAAGATCCAAAAAGCTGCATTTAGCTTAATGCAGTGTACCACCATTTTTTGTTAGACTTTCCCTGTCTAGGAAAAGACTGTCTTTCAAAAACTGTCCCCCAGTTTGTAATGTCCCCAAACAAGAGTGACAGAAGACATAATGTTGGGACAGACTCAACATAAGAAAGTAAACTTCATGTGTTAAATTTATGGACTGCATTTTTAATGGCTGAGTATTGCTGCTATAGTGTGCATGATCATTACATTGAACTCCAGCAGCCCCGCTGTGTTGATGACACATTTAAACGCGTTTGTGGCAGCATGACTAAATGTATAACACCTCAATGATTCCCTGAGCTGCGATTGAGCAGTTCCTGCCTACTCTGATGAATTCAGCCTCCTCCTGTGACAATGGCAGGGGTTCAGTCATCATTACCACAGGCCAGCAGACAGTTGCTGAGCGATGGCTGATTGAGATCAAGGGGCCACGCTGGTAATGATGATAGGCTGAACCTGTCGGAGTGGACCGAGGCACAGTGGTGTGCTGATTGGGTCGCCGCTCTTCTCTTTTATTTCTCCTGAATACCTCATCAAGGGCGTACTGTTGCAGACACTCGTCCTGCTGGCGGTCACGACGACTGCTGGGCTCACAGAGGAAAGTCTTCCTCCCTCCTCGTCCCTCTGTTAAAAGCACATTATCCATATAGCTGAACTGTTAGTGTTTTTCTGCCCTCTCTATCTGTTTTGCTGCTCCTGCATTAATGCTGGCCCTCCTTCAGATGGCTTCAAGGAATGTAAATCAAGTCTCCTGCTGAGTGTGTGAGCTCTGCACTGAGCCGATAACGTAACATACATTTTGAGGTAGCTATACACTCTGTGGCCGTCCTCTCATGAATTCTTTATTTCTCTTGGTTTCCTGTCGCTATTATCTGTGAGAGTTGTGCAAGCCAGAGGAGCTGCTGCTTCTTCACTCAGTGGGTCAGCAGCAAAGGCAACTCTGTCGGGCCCTGACCAAATTACTTCTTTATTGATCATCAAGAGAGTGGAGGCAACTTTGTCCATTTCTTTAATGGCATCTGCAGACTTTTGAGCACACTTGCATTATAGAATTGCTGCAGGCTGAGGTCTGTTGATGATCTCACATAGGGCTACACAATTAGTCAAAATATTATTGAAATCGTAATATAACCAAGTGCAATATTGAAATTGCAGATCCTTGCAAGGCTGGGCTGTAAACAAATACAAGTAAAGTGATAACATAAGTTTGTTGTATTACCCATCTTGGTTGCGACGGTATTTGACACGCACAGTTGACACGCAACAGAGTTTTGATACTTCTCCATCCATCCATCCGCTGATCTGCAGTCAAGTTGCAGTGGCAGCAGTCTCTCCTCAGCTTCTTTTGACGTGATGGAGTGGCGTTTCTAATCCAAGCCAGACTTTAAAAAAAGCCATAACGGTTACTGAACCTATCTTTTTTTATTAATCTGCACTCATTTTGTTACTCCACGCTGTTTATGTTGTCATCACGTGCCACTCCATGCTGTTAAGACATACCTGTTAAATGGTGGACTGTTCACTGTATACTGTATCTAATGTGTTTAAGTGAAACTATTGAATATTATGTCGAACTGCTTTCTGATTGTTATTGATGATGTGTCTATCACAGATCCATATCACTATCGTTTTATTGCTCAGGCCTACTATAACATTTACATCACTCCACATAGATCATTAACCCTTGAATAAAACATTAATTGATTCATTGAAATTGGTTGAGAAATGTAAACACTATAGTGCTTTTTATCCAGAAAAAACAGCTCCCCTATTTATATGTATTTGTGTATGTATTTGTCTTGTCCAGACTAATATGGGAGATAAAATTATGCCCCTCCAGTGGATCATCATGGGACGTAACATCGTAAACTTAGTCAATGGAGAGGGACAAATCACTTTTTGGCCCTGTTTGAATTGTGCCATGACATTCGTGTATGTTTGTCAATTTAAAAGATAATTTTACAAGTCAAGAAAGTTACCATTTGTCATAAAACTGTCTGAGTGTCACATTGTGAAGATACGTGAGAAGTTGCATAAGTAACATGACTCATGCGATTTTCTCCCCCCAAAAACCTTAGCCACTGACGCTACGATGCCTGTGTGTTTTCGTACCAGGATGTAGTCACTTGAATAACATTGTTGGTGATGATGACGTATATTGTGAGAGGCAAGAGATGGTTTATGATAACTGACAAACTGCAACCTTCTCGACCTGTGAAATTATCTTTTTTATTGACAAACATCATGTGTCTAATTCATGACAAAACAATATGATTTGTTTCTTGATGTTGTTGACATCTGTTCATATTTTTCTGAAGTAAGGTCCCATAGGACACACAGGACATATCGCAGGACACTGGCTGAAATGGTCAGTGTGGCATCTACAAATACATGTTTACTGTCTCACATGTGTCATAATAACAAATGATGTCTTACGTCACAGTCACCATAATGTGTGTGTCCAGCTGCCACAGCTATGGATAATAGGATTAGGAGACTGTGGGCTTCACTATGTCTCTGACCTCCTAGGAGGGTAGCATTAGAGCCCTCAGTCACAGACTCACACACATATATAAAACCCACCCCCCCAACATCCAGACCCTTCTGCACGCATCCAGGATTACACTGCGTCTGCAGAAATCCGTCTCTACTCCAGACGCACCAGTAGACGAGCTTATAATTGCTGCAGTACAGCTTCAATGCATTGGTGGGACATCTTAACGGCACCCATCAATAAAACTGATGGGTGCCCTAAGCTCACTCGTTAGGGTGCAGTCAGCAGTCCAAGTTAGTGGCAGGGAGGAATGCTGATATCTTAAATGCAAATGTAGAGGAAAAACTAAAAATCCCTTCGTGCTAGCATCAGTGACTCCCTGTGTTTCCGTACTGACCCCTCACCAGGCGCATTTCCATTCAGCTGACCAGTCTGAACACCAGCTGTTGTTGCTATATGCCAGCCATCCACCAGGCTCTCAGAGGATTAGTTATCACTGATACCAAGCCAAGAGGAGGAAGGAAATGATGAAAGAAATAGAACAGAGAGGCTGGTGATTGATAGACGAACTGCTGGTTGCACTGGTCACTCATGCTCAGCTACATTTTGTTTTTTTTCTAAGCTGGTTGTACGAGTGTTTCAGAGCTTTAAGGGATTGTGGTATTACAGGATTGAAGAATGTGTTGCAGAGAGGGACATGTTAGAGAATTGGTGTCACGTTGGGGGGGGGGGGCAACATATCGTAATTTCAATCTGGAAATTGTCTGAGTATGACTCAGGGATAGGAAGGTCGCAAAGGGGAAGGGAGCCATTTAGGAGCCATGTGTTCATCTGAGAAACGAGCATTGATTGGTTGGTAAAGTAGTTTTGTAATGCTAGTGGGCGCTGAGGCTCAGCAGGGCTTGTGAAATAGCTTACACTCTGGTGTTTGGCCTGGGTTTAACACTGAAACAACACTCTGAAGTCAAAGGGACAAACAAGAAGTGGTATTTTTCATTTAGTGCCTTCAACTGAAAATGTGCTGACATTTGGTTGATATTGATGCTTCCAAACATTTGACTTGAAATTTGTGTTGGTAATTAACTATTAAACTATAGAGACAAAAGATAAAGAAACAATCTCATGAATAAGGTCTATTGAGCAGCCGTTCTGATGCTTTTGATCTTATCACATGATCATCATCTGCAGATCTAGTTTACCCTGTTGACAGTGTTTCGTGTTTCAACGATGAACCTTGAATATTTTGAGTAGTAGTGTGGTTATGATGGTCATATAGGTGGAAACATTCAGCAAGTGAGTTTGACTCAGCAAAAACAAACAAATAAGAAAAATAAGGAAATTGTATTAGTGTGTCGTAATGCAGCCTTTCCTCACAGGATATACATAATTAAAGCAATATTATGTTGTTTAGTAAGTAAACCTGAATTTTTATGTAACCTCTTACAAAACCTGGCTTGCCCAGTGATTCAGAGTTGATTAATGCATTTAAATAATGAATAAATAAAGACAATAATTAAAGAATCCTTATACAGTAATATACAGTGTATTTCCAAATATATTACTTTGAGATATTGCCCAGAATTGTTGCCAGACAATACTCCCCATAATATAACAACAACAGGAGGGTTTGAACTTAAAAGTTGCAATTTTGCTACCAGACAAGGACCTGATCACAGCAGAACTTACAAATCTAATAGCAAAAACAATTCATTTCAATAGAATTAAATACATTTTTCAATTTTGCTGAACTTTGATGATGCATATTTATGCTGTTGACCATAAGCAAGCCACATCCAGGCTTCTTTCGGGTGTTGTAAATCCTCGAAAACACTTGAATTTTAAATGTAATGCTTTCAAGGTTTTAAATGTGCTTGAATTTGAGTGAAGTGTTTGAAACTGCTTGAAACTGTAAGTGCATTACTTTCATAATAAATTGCTCTCTGACCGAATAGTTTGTTTTTAGATAAAGATAAAATAGATCAGAGAGAGGCTAGAAGTGTGTGATGGTGTTTGTAACTGCAGAGACTCTGCCATCTGCCTGCATTTCTCATTATTTTGCTGCGCTAAGTGGCTTTATTAACCCAAAGCATCGGTATTAAACAGCCTGGGAATAAGACTCGACAATAAACTATGTATCTGGTGCATTTACAAACAGCTCCAATCCTACTGATTCTGCCTTTTAACTCAGGGAGCCGCATCACATAGATGGCAGCACTTGGCAGCCTGACGTTAAACTTTTTAATCTTCTATCTGTAACAAAATGATGTCCAAGGTAAAAACGACGTGGATGACACATGCTGTTTGATCAGAAACTGAGGTATTGTAGACAGAAAGAGAGGAACCTGTGCTGTGTGACCTGATTGTGGTTACACCTGACCCGAGGCACATGAGATGAGTTATCCCGCCACCGTGTTGGGGGTCATGTGATAGCCTGTGTATTATGCTGCAGGAGTGGTGTTGGGTTTAAGGGGAGCACAGACCTGAGGCTTCATGAGAGCAGCGGCGCGCTCGGCCATGATGCTGCCCTCAACAGTGGACTTTCTGTTCTGTCAGCCCAGAGGCCGTTAAAATGAGACAGACAGGGGAGAAAATCGGCTATTATTACCTTCTTGAGAGGGAGAGACAGACAGGTAGTCCGACAACAAGCCCACCCTTCAAAATGTAACCCAAACTGCAGCCATTGTTGTTATTAAAGTCTCTGAGGCTGAATTGCTGGAACAGTGGGACACTGAGGCACAAATAGCAGCCAGATACCATTGTGAGTTTGGCTTTTTTTTTTCACCATCAACAATGTGCGGGAGATTATGAGAGTTGTAACTGGAGGAGTATAAATAGTCTTTAATGAATAGGATGCAGCGTTTACAGGGGGAAGTCCAGGGAAGAGAAGAAGACTACGCTGAAGAGTTTTGATGCTTTACCAGCTGCCATTTGTCAGGGGCAGTGCAGCAGTTTTATGAGCCTTGTCCGTCACATGACTCAAAGATTCTGCATATTGCAAAATGTTGCTTTATTTGTTTCTTAAATGGTTTGTCTCCTTTCTTATTTATGGGACTAAGACTTTTGTATTTTTCTAAATGAAAATAAATTTAATGAAAACACTAAAACTAATAATGAACTGATCTTCTAACAAGTATTGTCTGTGTATCCAGCGCCTGATATTTCTCTGTGTCATTAACCTCCATGTTTGTCCAACAAGACTAAGCATATGTTCACTTCACTCTGCCAGCAACACAGCTACAAAACAGACAAATGTGCCCAGATACTGTCGCCGAGTCACCAGTGAAGTGCTGCTTAAACATTTGTTGAGGTCAATGAGCACTTGTGTGTAGAGTCAGTGAACACGGATCATCAAGCTGCATTTTTTTTTTTTGGGTGATGTCGCAGTAAGAAAATAGGGTTAAATAAAACCAGCAGGAATACGTTTTTCATCCATTGTTTATGCATCACAGGATTTGTGGCGGAAGTGGTGAAACAAGAACATATGAGTGGCTGACAGGTCACCACATCAGCAGAAGAAAATTGGGGCCAGCTCTGATTTGTAGTGCCTCACATCCTTCATGCAGGGGCAAATGCTGGACATCAGTTTCTGGCTCAGTGTCGCTGGCTTCCATTGAAAATGACTCATAGCCTGATGCGTTGTCGCCGGTTACGTCAACATATCATAAGATTTAAAGGCTGCCCTTGTGCCTCTTTAATATGACCATGCTTACAATCTTAGATGTCAGAATGCTGGCATTTTCTATTTAGCATTAAACACAATGTACAGCTGAGGATGAGGAGAATGTCACTGATTTTTGTGGTAGGGCAATACAGCCATGTGCAATATCCAAATTGCAGAAGCAAATTTTTTCATAAAGGAAAAATGTGTGACAAAACATCATTATAATAAAGTACTGTAGTGCTGCAGAGATGCACTGGCCTACAAATCTTGCAAATTGTGAAGCAATTTGAACATTCCCACTAATTGTTAATCATATTGCAGTCACAGTATCTGTCAAAGTAATTGTAATATGATGTTTGTTTGGTTTATACCATTTTTTTCAGCCATAGCAAGGGTCCAGTTTTATAGCAGTCCATCCAATAGCTGTTGAAATATTTCAGCCCGGACCATAAAACAACAATAAGCCACACTGTTGCACAGGGGGACAGGTTTTCTTCATTCACACAGTGGTTTATTTTAGTGTTTAATATTCTCTTGTGCATCAAATGTGTATTAATTCTCGATTGAAAATAGTCCCCAACAAATGTACTATACTACTATACTGCTGTTTTAGTAAGATTTGGTACTGCTGGTTTCCCAGCAGTTTTAAGAAATTACTGAGATTTTTTCTTTCAAATTAAAAATGTATTTGGGACCTGTTTAAAGATTTCTGTCTTCAGTAAATGAGTGTTCCTAGGAGCCACAGACAGGGTAAGAAAGTCATGAAGTATTCAGACTGAATACTAGAACAGCCTATAACATTGTTAGTTTTGGTATTTTTCCTGGGTTTGTTGATAGTAAGACAAATATAGAATAATTACAGCCTTATCCTTGAAACAGTCCGAGTGTTGCACAGTTACACAAACTTAAATGAGAAGCCGAACAAATCAAAAACCTAAAAACTGTATGTGCAGAGTCACTGCTGTCTGTAGACTACAGTGTCCTTAAAGCACGCTGCCTTTTCTAATGTGGACTTGTTTTCATTAGCCATTATACTATAATTAAAATAACACAGATCCGTAAACATTTGTTCCACTTGCGTGTTTTTCTTCTGCTTTTTCTGTGTTTATGAGTTCCATGTTATCGTAATCAACGGCATCAGTAAAGAGGGATAATCATCTGCATTATAGAATGGACCTCTTATCCCCCTCAGCCCTTCTGCCATAATCATTTTTAATCTGCTTTCCATGTCCATTACCATCATGCCTGCTCAACCATTCCATTACATAGCGGGGCAGCGGGGCTGTTTCCGCTCCCTGTGTCCCCTCCTGACCGCTGTAGGTGACTTGGGAGCATATTGCATGTAGAATAAAGCATCTGCCATACAGCGTGTAAGTTGACCCGTTATGTGCCAGATTCAGGAGTAAGAGACCCGATAGGCAATCTTAATGACCGCAGATTTAAACGCTGCATATGTCTGATTTTCTGGGAAAATCTCCCAGGGACATCGGCGCATAATTTACACAACATCTGAGTTTGGATCTGTCCCAGGGAGAGGGGGATATGCTAATGGATCATGTATCTCATTCATGTTTTGAACTGTCGGATTCCTGTGAGATTGCAGGGCTGTAAGATGCTGAATTATGGAACATCCATGGTTGAACACAACACTTGAAAAATCTAGGTTTAGTTCATCATGGGGCAGGGTTCAGCGTTAATGTTTTCTTTAACTTGCCTAGTCGGGCAAGTGGGTCAGAAATCTACTTGCCTGAGGTCAATTTTTACTTGCCCTTAGATGAATAGTTTATTTTAGTATGGGTTACCAAATAACAATAAAGACTACAGTTAATTGCTATGTTTAATCTAAGGCTGCAATGTCTGTAAAATGTCTGAAAATAAGGAAAAATGTAAGTCAAAATCCAAGGTGATGTCTAAAATTCAAAGATATTCAGTTACATAAATATGACAAGAAACAAAGAAAAGTTCTTCATATGTGAGAGACTGAAAACGACACAATTTGCATGAAAAATTATGAAAAAAATATGATTAATTGATTATCGAAATAGTTTAAATCTTTTAACTACTTGCTTGGCCAGTTATGTGCGTGTCTATTAAAGGTACTACAAGGACTTTTTTTGTTGATTTGGAACCCCCTGTGGACAAAAGCCATAGTGTTTCCATCATAATTACCACAAAAAAATTAAAATAAAATAAAAATAAAAAAATAAAAATGTAAACACAGACCAGTTTCATCTGATTTCAAGGAGAATCTGACCTGCTCAGATTAAGAACAGCCTTATTCTCATGGATGGTCGTGTTTGTTTATGTAGGTCATATAGAGTCATCAATATTAAATTGAAACCAGGTAAAAACTTGTTGTAGCTTTAAACTATAGACTGAAAATGAAAGAAAGTCGAGCAGCATGATGGCTCTCAGCCAGACACCATCTGTAACCCTCCCCTCTATCCCTGTGGACTGATGTCACTAGAAGGAGGAAGTGTAAGATACTCTGTTAATATGGATCCTAAGACGGCTGGACGGCTGCAGAAAATCCCCACAGCAGACACCATGGCCCCGTCACACAGCGCTGTGCAAGCATCACGCTTAAGCTGGTAGCAACTAAGCACAAAAACACTCCACATCAAACAACTTTTTGGGATTACAGTCCACTCCATTCAGGTTCCTGTCCTTATGCAGCTTAGATGACTGCATTTGCGTTGTGATTGTCACAAGTACTCAGATACAAGATAATGTATTGTGACCTTCTTACACCTTTATCTACACTACCTCAATCTTTCTTATTGTATGGTCCCTCCTAAGGCTTGACTGAACATCATTACATTTGAAGCTTCTACTGAGGTTTTTATATGAAGCTAATGTATGTTGTCATATTTAGTGATGTCACCACCCTAAACAACCTCTTTAACAAAATCCTCAATTTGAATAAAGTGATTGATCAGATTAAAGACGGAAGATCCAGAAGATCTGGACTGAATCACAGCACAGATTACTGTGCCTCATTTCAGCGTCACACGCCTGATTGACGTAGTTGCCCTCTGATGTGGAAGTTACAGGCACAAAACCCAACCTGTCTGGTTAATGTTACAGCAACACTCACTCTACAGAGCAGAAGCAGCCATGGCAAAGTCATGACCCAGGGGATATAAGTTTGCCATCCTGGAAAAAAAAAACCTTGCGCAAGGGACACGCTAGCACAGAGACGGCTCTGGAGATGAGGATAATAGATATGAAACACTAGATGCAACGTGTCATAATGACATGCCATCTGTATCTGTGATGGAGAGACCACTGATGATGATGATGACCTTTCCTCAGGTTAGAAAACACGATCATATTCTTCAAAAGAGTTGTTGAAGCTGGAATTTTTTTAAATTTATTTTGCTGTACTACTTACTAGCATTTTAATTGTTATGCAGTGTGAATTTGTGGTAGTTGGGTTAGGTTTTATTTATCGTGTGCATTTGTTATGTAAAATTGTTATGTGTTTAGTATTTATTTGTATTCATAGTATATATTTATATTTTTCAGTATACTTTAAACTGTTTGCAGTCAATATAATGTTCAATTTCAAATTCAAATTTTCCTTAGTAATGAAAAATGTTGTTCTTTCAAGATGGAGGACGGACTGGAGCCTGTTGTTTCTATGACAATGAATAAATATCTTGACAATTTCTAACACTTAACTATTAGCCTGCTGTGGTTGTATAAAACTTACCTTGCGACGCAGCTGGATTCTCAAGATCACGTGAGAGTCCGTCTTGCCAGGCTTCAAGTTATCCGTTTGTGACCATACCAAAAGTAGTGCAGCCAATCAGCGTCGCAGGAGGGACTACAGGCAGCTACGGGCAAAGTGACTCCTCTCAAACACTGACAGCTCCTGAAGTGGTTACCATGGGTACTGAAATAGCATCAGTTATATCAGAACTGGAGAGTTTCTTGGTGGAAAAGATATTTTCGCTCTTCTTCTGATAACTTTGATCTGATCGATTGAAGTTATCCCATATTAGAAGTGACAGGCAGATGGTTTCAACAGTCACCTGTCAGGCGTTTTTGAAAGTGCCTGCCCATTTCCAAACGGTTTCTAAGGACTACTTCCCAGATAGGTCTATGTATTAAGCCATGTCAGGTTAGTGTAAAACAAGAACCAGGCAGGTGAAAATATGGCTGACCAATCAAAAAGTAGCCTAAACTTTATCGGCAAATGTGGTGAGATATCAACTTTAAACAGAATGAATAGAGATGGAAAAAAAACTGCACAGCATCCGAGTGTTGTTTTAGAATTCTGATGTCAGCTTTATGAACAAACCTTCAAACTGCTCAGTAAAGCCCCTCACCTCTCCCATGTACGTATATTGTCTGTTTTTGCATGCACTGTTTTTTTTTTATCACCCTCTACTAAACCTCCAGTTTGGAAAGATGAAAAACCAGAGCATGACAGTGGTTGAAGAAGTCACGACTGTAAAACCATGAAGTGCCTCATTAGTTCTCCTCTGGGTAACACCCTTATCCAGGTTGACTGTTGTAGGTCAACAACTTTGTTTGCTGCCTTTTTTATATGCAGGTGGTGCTCAGTGGAGCATTCAGAGAAAAGTGGGCTATGTCTGTTGGATTCAAGTCCAAGGACCTTTTTACCTCTAAGCTGGTCAGTGCCTGCTTTTGACTGCTGCTTCTTTTCAAGCCTGAATAAACCAGCTTCACTCCTCGCTTGAGGAGATAACTATTAGGAAACTTTTTGTGTTTGCTTGGTCTGCAAAATTGTTGAGTTGTTTCAGTGTTGCTCACCTGTCTCTTTTTTCTGGAGCTGCTGTTACATGCATGACAGAAGCAGATTAAGTATGTGGACTATAGAGCCTTTCTCATTGGGGGTTTATGCTGCCTTATGCCTCGGGGCCTGAACAGAGCTCCTGTTTGTTGCTGCAGAGTTCACAATAAACAAAGCCGGGAACACAAACACATAAGCATTTACTGAAGTCCCTTGAGAAGATCGACCCGTTCACAAAGATGCCATTCATGCTGATCTGCTCCTCCACAGCTGTGGAGTGGACACTGCTGCAACACACACACACACAGACAGATGTGCACTGAAACGCACACAAGACACACATCCTCACCTAACATTGTGCACAGTCTTTCTGCCCTGGGACTGGGAGTTTCCTCTCCCCTCATGCACATCGTGTCTTCACACAGTGCTGGTTGTGCAGCAGATATACATACAGCCATGTTGCGCTGTAAAACGGCAAAAGGAGATTTGGCAACAGAATTTCTCCTGGAATATGAGGGATTTTGGGGATTAACATGCAACACACACACTCAGTCCAAGGTACATTCAGTAAGCCGTTAACTCGTTCATCGAGGGCCAGAGTTGAAATCATAATATGAGACTAGACATCAGCTGTGGTAATTTACTGATTTTGTTTAGTTTGTGTTCTCCTGGTTTTACAGGGGGGCTATAGTGCACTTTACACCAGAACTACACAATTATCCTAAATATTATCCAAATATCAATATGTTTGGTTTAACGCTGAAAAACAGTTGACAGAACAGCTCAGGCCTACCTTACACTTCCTATAATGCAACTCAATAGTATTTTTCATTATACATATATTATTCATCATATAGAAGTAGGTGTGGTTTTAGCTAAACCGGGTTTCATGCACAGGCGCCCAAAGGAGCTGCTTTGATTGGCCAGTAGGGTTCTCTGATCTCTGAACAGTGCCTGTCCCTGGCTCTATGTACACAAATCACTTTTGAGATACGTTGTGCAAAAGTGAGAGCATGTGGAACTTGCCATCTGTGAGCAAAAAATCCTCTGCATTTCAGACTCGCAGTGGCAGATTCAAGCAGTTGAAGTTATTGATTAGTGTTTGCAAAAAAGACAAATTGTTTGTGACAAAATATTCTACAGGTGTGCAGCTCTCATTGCATGGGTCCATATGCTGATTTGCAGAAGTGCAGATTTTGTCCATGACTTCATATTTTTTTGTGCATGTGAGTTTGTTTTGCACCATATTCATAGCAACAATTGTGACTCTCTATGAGTTCCTTAATCTGTGAATCATAGCACTGGATTTGTGCACCTGCACTGAAGAATTTGAGTAAGTGAAGCTGTTGTGTTGTGTTTGTGGGAGAGAAATAAACTCCTGAAGCATTTTTCTCAGCGACTTCATATTTACTGATACACGTGATTATTTTCTACAACTAGAAATGCTCACTGTCACACTGTTGTTTTGTCCCAATAATACCTTCATAAAAATACAAATCAACCAGAACACATCAAATTGTTGTTGCTGCTGAGAGTTGCTATACTTAACTCTGTTGCACTACAGTCAAATTGGCCCACTTACCCACATAAGAGTCAGCCTGTTCTGCTGGCTGAGTGTAACAGTGTCCTGAAGTTAACTCTGCAGTCTGTTGTACGCAGACTTCCCTCTGAACTGCTGTGTTGACATAATGAGGAGCAACATTTCCTCCTGTTAGTACTCCCATCATCCAGCTGACATTGCCTTACTGTGCTGTTTTATTCATTACCAGCCAGTTACAGTACATTAGTCCTGTGTGTGTTCTTGTGTGTCTATGCACATATGGTGTGAGTGTTCATGTGTCGTTGTGCTCAAGCTTCTCCTCTGGTGTATTACTTATATTATTCATTTGCTATCCATCGCTTTGTTTTATCTGCTGTGCAGTGGCATGAAGGCATCATTGTGTGTGTCTGTGTGTGTGTGTGTGTGTGTGTGTGTGTGTGTCTTTAGAGAGATTAATTGGAATTCACTGTTCATCCCCCCCACCTCCCCGCTCCACCTCAACCTCCAAACAACCCCCCACCCCACCCCCCTTTAACCCAAATCCCATCCACTGCCTGCTGAATGAGGCTGTGTGCAGACATCAAGATGTGAGGAGAATTTAAAGTTGTGTTTCTCCCAAATTCTGTCTCATTCTCTCTTTCACATGGAGTGTTTCAGTGTACGTCTGTAGGCCATACCAGGCATGCACACACACACACACACACACACACACACACACACACACAGGTTGCAGGAACACTGCAGGAGTGCAAGACAAGTGCAAGATTTTTAATTTGACAATAAAAAGTGACAACAAGTCCTATAGTGTAAATGCACAGTACTTTTTAAACAATATAACCATCACTGCCCACATATACTTCCATGCGTCCATTATATTGACATGGCTGTTAAGCAATACATCCACTAGAGGGCGCTGGTCAGAGTCAAACCCAAATAAGAGTCAAAAGTTGCCCCAAAGGAGAAGAGTCAAAGCTTTCTGACAGCAGCAAACATGGCGATGCTGGAGGAGACTGTAATAATGAACGGATGGTGGTGGTCTGTGCGCCATTTAATACCTACAAATGTGGGGACGGAGAATTGACGATGAATGTCATTTACAATACTATTGGATTTTTTTAAAACTTCTTTGTCGTGTCGTGGTTGTGTCTTGCTTGAACTACTGGCGACACTTCTACACAGAACCCATGACCACTGAAGGTGCTGTTCTGTTCCATCTGTATCTGCTAGCTTTCAGAAAACGCAGAAATATGGCTGAAATGAGCGTAGAGTACGGACAAAAAGCTCTGTCCGTATCTGTGAGTGTGTCCAACGCCTCAAGTTGATCAGCTGTTTATAACTATCAGTTATTTCTTAACTGTACTCTTTCTCTTTACCTTTTTCCCTCTCAGCAACCACAAGTGCCTGCAGCTTACAACAAAACACATTGCAAAAAAGGCTCACAATCACACACACAAAGCTCCCCTCATGACCTTGTGTTATGGCGTTTAATCCACATTTCCTGATGATAAACATATTTTCATCACCAGTAACCTCCTGGAAATCCCAATTCCTCCTCTCCCCTACAAAAACATCTTTCGCTATCTGGCTTAGGGTACACTTATTGAATGATTATTATTTTTGGCAGCACTACACTATAACAATTAGGCTGAAAGTCCGCTCCCAAGCCCCATCATTATTATTGTTGCGTGTGAATTGCTGGTGTTGGTGAGTAAGTGAATGAACGAGTAATAAAATGAGAGAGTAAGGTCTGGCAGCTGGAGAATTCCCCCCACTGCTTCTACCCCTTAATCTCTATTTATAGACACAGACAAGCCAAGATGAGCTGACAGGCCATTAAAACTTAATCAAATGGCTTTCTGTCACCCACCAGCAGCACTGGGCAGAAGTCTGCTAGCCAAAGTGTGTGACAGAGGACAATGCATGACGGATTGGCAATAAAATGGAGAAAAATAGGGAAGAGGGTGCAACATGAAAGAGGGTAGAGGTGTACAGAGATGAAAATACAGGGAGGGAATGATGGAAGAGATTGTAGAGAGAAAGAGATAGGGCAAAAAATACAAGACTAGACAATGCGGCAGATAGAAAATTGGTCAGCAGACCTGCAAACAGCAAACCACAGTCCTGTGTGAAAGATGGTGTGGTTTCACCCAAACATGCTGTGACAAACATGCGAATAAGACTTTCACAGCTATGACCTTTTGTTATATTTTTTAAGCATCATTGAAAATGTGATTATCTGTTATACCGATTGTTCATGTATGATACATTATACACATCAATACAATACATCAATTTAGGGCTGTAACTAATGATAATTTTCTTGAGTAATCGAAAAACCAGAGCGCAACCTCGCAACTTGAATGCATATATTAGTTATTTCTCCTTGAAGGGCTTCACGATGCAGTATGGTCGGTCATAACCAGGTGAACGTGATGAGACTGTGACTTTAAGAGCCGTATCTATTAACTGATTGTGATCTTAGTTCCTGATACTGTGGTCAACACAGTTTGGGTAGCTGCATGTTTTTCACAGACACGATGAGTGAAACAGTTTGGTACTACAGTCGTCACAGCGGCTCATGCTCAGGTCTGAAGTTTTAGGTTTTCGGTTTTGTTACGGTGGAGTCATTGATGACAGCTCAGCCATATTTGTAAAGGTGAGACAGTATGGATGCATGGGGGCTGTTATCTCTACAGCCACCAGTCCACATCACAGAGGAACCACTGAGATCCACACAGGCACGGTAAGGAAATATTTTCCTACCTGCTTACAGATATGGGACACAGATCATTTATGTCTTTTATCAAAGCAAAAGCAACCGTCAGCATTTTGCATATTGGCTTAACTTCGTGTTATTTCACTTCCTATTCCCCCATAGCAGAGTGGCAGAATAAGAAGAACTAGATGTGGTTTGGTGCCTCTTTTGAACACGTGTGTTTGTCCTTCGTTGTCTCTGTCTATGAGCATGTACCCTTTTTGTGTAAGCGCATGTGGTACAGCAGAAAGAGATAGGGAGCCAAAGAGGACCATCTGCCACACAGTGAGAGCTCTGAGGGTCAGCGACCTCGCACTGCTGAGTGTCTGAGTCAGATAAACCCATGACCCCGCGTGTCTCTGACTTGACAGTAAGAGGACAGAAGTCATACAGCAATGGGGGCTGTCAGAAACAGGCGGGGGGAGTGTGATCAGTCAGCGTTGCCTTTGTGTGTGATCTCTGCTCGTCCATGGCTTGGAGGTGGCGACTCAGCTTGTGGCCCCCGCTTTTCCTGTAAATTTAGATTTTGTGCGAGCTTCCAAAAAATTTTACTCAGCTTCCAGTCGACTTGCACGCAGCGGGCGAATGTCCATCTCATTCCTTTGTGTTTGTCGTTAGTCTCCATATGGCGTGGTGTTACATGAAGATGACATAACATTTTTTGTCCTTTCATCATTTTTTTGAAGACTTTTGTTATTCGTGTCTTGCTGCTCATGTGAAGTTCAGCTAGCTTATAACTTGTTATGAAGCCCTGTCCCTTCAGTAAAGGGTTTATTTAGTGCTCCATCATGGTGATGTTTTGTCCTTAACTCCTTCCTGTATTGTAGTGCCAACACATGTCACATAAATATATTGTATTATGCTTTCATATTCTATCACAAACAAGTGTTATTCTTTCTGTGTATGCCAGGAACATTCTGTGACCTTGAGAGATTAATGACTTCAACAGACTGTGATCCAACATGATTCTTAAGAAAACCAATAAATAAACCACCATGTGTGATTTATTTTCTCAAAGGGATAGTTCACCCATAAATGAAAACAGTGCTGCAGAATCTCCCATTTTTGGGTGAATGCATGTAAATAATGGAAATAGAAAGGCAAGGCGAGTTGATCTGTATCGCACATTTCAACAACAATTCAATTCAGTGTGTTTTGCATATAATGAAAGGCCTTGAGACAAAATGTAAAAGGAACATAGGGCAACATAAAAAGACATTTCAATACAACTGAAAGAACTGAACAAAAAATGAAAGTAAGATAAGACAGGAAAAAAGTTACAGTGCAGATTAGGTTTAATGAAAGGCAGAAGCAAACAGAAAGCAAGATTTAAACAAACTAGGTGCAGCAGACGTGCAGTTTTCTGGGAGTTATAAAAACCGCAAAGCTGTCTCTCCACGTTTAGTTTTGATCTTGGAGACAGAAAGTAGACCTGTCCCAGACGACCTGAGAGGTCCAGATGGTAACGTAGCAGAAGATCATAGACGTATTTTGGCCAGGGATCGCAAACTGCCGGCCTGAGAACCGTGTCCTGACCCTGTTACCCCTCCCTTCAGCTCGCGACATGATGTCCAAAAAATATATATATATTCAAAATTACTTCCCTCATTGTTTCATACCAATTTAAACTACTCCTTCATATAAAATTAAAATAACAACACATTAAAGACTAGTTGAAAAAATGTGTGATGGCCTCAAGCCAATATGAGATTGAGGCCCCTGAGCTTGGCCCCTATTTAGTGCTTTACAAACCAACAGCGGTATTTTAAAGTCAATTCTGACAGGATGTCAGTGTGAAGAACTCGCAACTAAAGTGATGTGACCCACTTTTACATACTGCATATATATGCTTATATTATACTTCCATGTGTGTGTGCATGCACATACACACACACACACACACACACACGCACACACACACACACACGCACACACACACACAGTGATAAGCATGGTCTGATCGTCCATTTAACATAACCACAATCTATCACAACAGCCTGTATCTCAGCTTTGGAGACCCAGTAGCAGGAAGCAGAGTGGCTGTGAGCTCTCTCACTTACAAAACCAGTGTGTGTGTGTGTGTGTCTGTGTGTGTGTCTGCACAAAGTGCATGACGCCTCAGTCTCTATCTGGCAAAGAGCAGAACAGGAAGCAGCGAGGTGGGGCTCGGTCTGTGCTGTTCTCTCTTCCTCTCCTCCACCTCGTTCACTCGCTCCGGTTTTAGACAGGCTTTTGATTCCTGGCGGGAAGGACATCCTGGATTTTGAGGAGGCAGGAATAGCACTTGGTGTTGCCTCATTGGCGCTCCTGTCAGTGGCTGTCTGAGTGTGTGTGTGTGTGTGTGTGTGTGTTGCAGGGGGTAGGGAGGGGTCGGGACTGAATCCAGAGGCCAAACATGGCCAGTGAGGGCGTCCTGGAGGAGCTGCCAGGGGATCCACCGCTTGATTCCCCAGTACAAACTGAGCAGAGTGACACTGAGTCTTCGGTAGGCAACTGTGGTCATAGGCCTCAACATGGCCGCCTTTTTCTCTTTCCATCCATTACTACGGCCCTTCTCTTTTCTGTCGGCTTCCTCGTTCACTTCCTGTAAAAACATCTCCTGTCTGACAACGAATCACTTGTGAGTTTTCATTCCTGTCTGCTGTTGTGATTTTGCCCCGCTGTGTGAGCTGTCTTACACCTCGCTCCAGAGGTTCTTTGTTGTAAAACACCAGGGATTAAGTTGTATTGTGTTGAACAGGAGTGCGTCACAGCACAAACTCTCCCTTCCTGCCGTTCATGGCATGTTACTGCCTCTGCTTTCTCTTCTGCCTTGAATGGCTTTGGCCTCCACTGCTAGTCACACAGAGCTTCTCTGGCCAGCCACATCACAAATTATGTGCAATACATGTGAATGTTTATGTCTGTGTCTGTACCAGTTTTTCATCTTTAAAAAAATTTGATGTTGGATCTGAGGTTTGTCCAGACCAAACTCCATTTTTGCAGTGGTACTAGTCTTCATGATTTTGTTCCAAAACTATAAACCCCAAATTCAAAAAAGTTTGGATGCTGTATAAAACATAACCAAAAACCTTTCAATGTATATTTATTGCTTTTTGCAAATATACTCTCTTTCTGAATTTGATGCCTCTAACATGTTGTAAAATTTGTGAATGTTTACCAGTGTTACATCACCTTCTCTTTTAGCAACACTTTGTAAGCGTTCAGGAACTGAGGACAGCAATTGTTGAGGTTTTGAAAGCAAAATTCTTTCTCACGTTTGCTTGATATACGAGTTCAGGTTCTCACCAGTCTGGGGTCTGTGTGGTCGTATTTTGTACTTCATAACCTGGGAATGTGTCCTGGCATTGTCTTGCTGAAATAAGCAGGAACGTCCCTGAAAGAGATGTTGTCTGGATGGCAGCATATGCTCCTCTGTATAAACCTTTTTACACAGATGTGAGGGTTACCCATGATGCCATGGGCACTAACACACCCAAATACCATCACAGATGCTAGCTTCTTAAGTTAGCACTGGTTGGGATCTGGATGGCCCCTCTCCTCTTTAGACACAGTGTCGATAATTTCTGAAATCAATCAGAAATCTGACCTCATCAGATTATAGGACACTTTTCCACTTTGTGTCAGTCCATGTTCCAGATGAAGCCCACAGTGTTTCTGATGTTCATGATATATGCCTTTTACATGGTATTTGTAGATGCTGCAACAAACTGTTTTTACTGACACCAGTTTTCAATGCAGCGTCACCTGAGGGGTCAAAGGTCACAGACATTTAGTGTTGGTTTTTGGCTGTCCCTCATACGTCTCTGGATTCTCTGAATCATTTAATAATAGCATGGATTGTAAATGGTGAAATCCATAAATTCCTTGCAGTTTTGTGTTGAGACATGTTCTTAAACAGTTGGAGTATTTGTCCACGCAGTTTTGCTTGCGAATTACTGAGCCTTTCAAGGATGCCAGTTAACATGTTTATGTTTTGAATGTCCCAAACAAGTGTTTTTTTAAGCTTTCTACAACTTTCACAGTCTTGTGTTACCCCTGTCCCAACTTATTTGAAAAAATTCAGAATGAGTGTATATTTTCATTGTACAGTAGAGAGTGTATATTTAATTCAAGTCATTGCATTTTTGTTTTTCATTTGAAGTTTTACAAAGTGTCCAAACTTTTTTTGGAATTGGGGTTTGTAGTTTGTGAAACATGCTCAACTACATGGCCTCAGAGTTGTGTAATGACATTAACATTGCATTAAAGCTGCAGTTAAAATCCTGCGAGCACTTGGCCTGCGCCATGTGGTTTTGGTCAGTTGCTCGGGCCGTGCCTGACTGTTGTAGCGTATTGTGTTGCAGATGGATTATGGCTTTAATGAGAGCAGAGCTGTAGCCCCGGCCTGCATGTAGCTGGATGGACACAGAGACCTAAGAAGTTGTAATCAGATCTGCTAAGCTGGACGGCTGGCTGCACAGTGCAGTAAAAGGCCCTGAGCACCCCGTCATTATACTCTGGCAGAGGGGAGGGGATAGTCCTCACTATTCAAGTGTGTGTGTGTGTGTGTGCATGTGTGATCTGATGAGATCAAATGTCACAACATTGAATTAATGCATGGCATCTCCAGGCTCTCAAGCTGCTTTTAAACAGGTTTATGAAAAATATGTGTGGTTCTCTGTATGAACACACGGGGTGGACACAATAACATAAACCGTTAATAGCGACATACAGTACATTCTTTTTGTGAAGCTCATAATGTTCAGACACCTGCAGTATTTTTAGACCTTTAGTGTGGTGTCGTTGTTGGGGTTGGTTAGGTGTTTACATTATTTTGTCCTCCTTTCTTGCGTTCAGTCCCTGTGCATGAGGACTTCTTGTCTAGGTTATATTTATCAGTGTATCAGTAAACTTTCTCATGGCCAGGAGCTATTTGGGGGCTTTTATGTGAATATTAGGTCAGATTCTTTAACATTTCTTTTAATTCACTAATTAATTCATATTTCATAAGGATAACAATTGGTTTTTCTATGCTGCTTTTTCCATTTTTTAAAACAGAATGAAACGTTGTCTAACCTTTAGCGGTCTGAGTGGGCGGTTTCCACGGCAGCAGATAACTGACATTTGAGGGCTGATGATGCTTGGAGACGAGCCGTCAACCTCAGTTCACAGATCTGTAAAGTCTATGAACGTTAAGCTATTTTTTACCACTTTACCAACAAGTGATTTGGGATGTTCTTTTTACAACATTCAGCATTTTGGAGAACCCATCGTGAACCCATCGTGCTGTTCCATTTGTATTTCACTTGGAAGGTGGAAGCTAATTAGCTTAGGTTGCTAAAGTTAGCACTGATTCCCACACAGCGTTATTTTCTGTACATTACATCAACACCTGCTGAGTCATAGGCAGCTCCTACCAAGGCTGAATAACTGGTCAAAATTTTATCAAATCCTGCAATGTTCCTGCAGCCTGCCTGAGCTTCCTCAAGTCTGGAGAGGAGGGGTCAGGAGTATAAAAGTAAAAAGTAAAAAGTCCTCTGAAGGACATTTTTACCTTCTTCTTCCTCCCCACTTGTCTATTTGTCTTGTTTGGCCTTCTGTGTTGTTTTCTATCTGTCATGCATAATATGCACTGATGGATATACTAAGCAATCGACTTTTTTTGAATTATTGTTGTCTATATTTAGACTAGAATTGGTCTTGATGTTGGAAGGTGCCATGCTATGGTGAAAAATAAAAATAATCAATGCTTCCCCTCTGATGCATTAAAACTAAGTAACAAGCCTGATCTGAAAAGGTAAGGAGTAGAAAGTATGTGTAAAATGTAGGCAGTAAAAGTAAACGGCAGAGAAAAATAAATAGTCAAGTATAGTTACCAGAAAACTCGACCCAAGTACAGTCACTTCATTAGTGCCCACGTCTGATGAAATAGGATTTCCAGTATTAATGCACTATTTGGACTGCAGAACAGCAATTTTTGGATGTGCTGTTGTTACATATTGCTCATTTAAACTACAGGAGAATCTGCTCCTTGTGAAAATCTGTCTGAAAACGGCAAACGCTGCACACACACAGATTTGTTTGATTGTATTTACGCATATATGTTGCTGTATACATGTACACTCTTTGTGCGTATGTTTACTTACAGGAGCAGAAACGACACTGATTGATTTTACTCTGTATTAATGCTGTTCTAATCAGCTGTAATCCGGTTAGTGTCGATCAGTAGGAGAGCTGATGTGAGCACTCAGCTTTTTACGAACTTGAGCGCTGCCTCTGCTTTGATGACGCCTCACGGTCTCAGCTCGGCAGGTTTCACATTTTGAGGATTCACTCAGAGTTGCTGTTTTCACCTCCTTTTATCCGACAGTGCTCCACTTTGTCAGAACTGTGCAGGGTGACTGTCACAGGCTTTGTCTGTTGTAACCTCGACTCAGCAGCTCTCAGCTGGAGGTGTCACCTTTGAATTGCTTTCTCTTTCAACCCGAATTGAATAATCCCCCACATGCACAGTGAGCTAAATATAGTTTGACTTTCTTTTTTTCATATTTGTACCATTTTCCGCAAACACGGCAACGCCTCATCCATCTTATATTCTGGTGTTACTTCCTTCTCCTTGTATGTGCTCTTCTTACGCATCTCACCCTCCATCTTTTCTCCTTGCTCAGACTGATCCAGGCGGGCTGTCGGTGCTCCAGCAGCTCGGTCTTGACCAAAACTCCGACTTCTCCGACTCCAGCGTGCAGCAGCGCCTGGATGAGCACCGCGAGAGGATCCGCAGGGAGATCCGCAAGGAGCTGAAGATCAAGGAGGGTGCGGAGAATCTGCGAAGGGCCACCACCGACAAGAGGAATGCCCAGCAGGTGGACTCGCAGCTCCGCAGCTCCAAGCGCAAGCTGGAGTCCCTCCACTCTCAGCTGCAGGAGCTGGACGCACACATTGTGGTCAAAGGCCCTGATGAGAACAAAGGTACAGTATCCACCTTGCTGAAGTGGTTTATAAGCACCTGTGCCACTGTGAGATGAGCCAGTTGTCCTTATAACTACATAGTTTATTTATTAGTTTACTCCAAAAAATCTTATCTATGAGTTTGCAGGTTTTATGTAATTTCTGCTTTGCTTTGTGCTAAATGCTAACTTTAGTATGCTAATATGCTGATGATTAATTTTCATTCACCATTGTATTTAAAGCTACCACAAGGACCTTTCAAAATATAATGTCAATGTGGGTCCATCCTGACAATAATCGGGCAGAAATACAAACTGGAAATGCTGCTACTTCTTCTTCTTCTTTTATTATTCTATTATGTTTCCAGCAGATTCGACTTTTCACAGAGGTCAAAGTCAGTTTGCGCATGTCACAAAAAAGTTTTGATTGATCGGATCCTCAGACGTAGCAGGATCAGTTCAGTCAGATAGAAGAAATATTCATTCATTCATTTTCTGTAACCGCTTATTCCGTAAGGGTCGCGGGCTGCTGGAGTCTATCCCAGCTGTCATTGGGCGAGAGGCGGGGTTCACCCTGGACAAGTCGCCAGTTCATCGCAGGGCTGACACATAGACAGACAACCACTCACACTCACATTCACACCTATGGGTAATTTAGAGTCACCAATTAACCTAGCATGCATGTCTTTGGACTGTGGGAGGAAGCCAGAGAACCTGGAGAGAACCCATGCAGACACGGGGAGAACATGCAAACTCCGCACAGAAAGGGCCTGCCCCAGCAAGGGGCCCCGGGGGATCGAACTCAGGACCTTCTTGCTGTGAGGTGGCAGTGCTAACCACTGCACCACCGTGCCGCCCAGAAGAAATATTGTCCATGTAAAAAGTTATTAGGTCATAAACTAAAGTGTTGGACAAATTGAAATTTTGATGTGAGAGAAGGTTATTACAATTTATTCCGAGGGTGACATGAATGTTGGATATGATGGGCTGCTTGTCTAAAGAGGTTTTCATCACACTAGCATAAACTGAAACTAGTGGCAGTGAAATGTATGCGCTACCAAAGGATGAACAATAATGCTTTAACAACCCTTACCACTCCTCTTGCCCAGACGCTCCCAAGTCTCCAGGGTCGGTCAGTCGGACGTCGGCCAACCAGCACCGCATTGCAGCGTTGGAGCGGCAGCTAAACATCGAGCTAAAGGTTAAACAGGGAGCAGAGAACATGATTCCAATCTACCAAGGTACCAAGGTATTCATCTGGCGCCACAGTTTGCCATACCTCATGTTCACCACATTCACTTTACTGTTCTGTAATATTCATTTTGTGCTTCTTCATTCTCTCCCTCATCACCTCCTGTTTTTTTCTGTCTCTCTACAGGACAAGAAGCTTCTCCAGACGGCTCAGCAGATGCTGCAGGACAGCAAGACAAAGATCGACATCATTCGCATGCAGATCCGAAAGGCCATGCAGGCTACGGAGCAGTCTGAGGACAACCAAAGTAACCATCATGCTCTTCTTTTTATCCTCACTCCTATCGTTCAATTCCTCTTTCATCCCACCTGTCACTCTTTCAGCTTATAAACACTGCATATTTTATGATGTGGGTAGTAATGGATCAATTCTTGCTTCAGAACCTCACAGTGCACAGTCCTCCAGTCACGCACACACACATATTGTCCATTATAGCCCTCTCACTGGCTCAGGTTAGAGCCTTATTGATGTTCCTGCATCCCCTTGATGTTGCCCAACAACTAAAAGCCATGCCTCATTTAACAGAGGTTAGAGAGGAGGCAGGACAGATGCGGGGAGCCAGGAAGGGAGTGAGACTGAAAGGACTGAGTCAGAGATGACGACAGGGTGATGTGGAGGGAAGGAAGGAGTCAAAGATGAAAGAGAGAATAAGTAGGAAAAAGCTCAGATCCTGGAAAAGGACAGTAGATTGACTGAATTAGGCACAAGCCTCTAATGGGAGTCTGTTTTCTCTCCATTCTGTTTTATTTTCCTCACGCGCCGTCTCTACAGACAAGTAGGGTCCACAGGTGTTATATAAGACCCTGCCTACAGGCACAAACACCTTCAGCAACATTGAGATAACACCTCATCAGTGCCAGTGACGAAAGTGTGCCGATACACAGCACACAAGTATCCGACTGAAGCAGTACAATCACACTAAGTGGCAAACACACCTCTCTCCACACACATCGCCATGCTTAACACCAACTAGCTAGCGTGGTTCAGGTGCAACTGATAAGAGGGAGGAGCTGGTTGATGAGGAGCCTCTTGAAACAAACACACAAAAAAACACCAAGTACACAATACACTGACCGTAACATCTGTGCTTTAAAGCAGAACACATGACCTCTTGTTTGTGAAAGGGGTCATTTAATGATACCCCGACAGAATTATCACCTGACTCTGCAGTTCTTCTCAACTCTGCAGCTCTTTGTTTTGATCTTCCTCCGTTTTTGGTTCATTCTCACTGGTCTCATCAGCATTGTGTTTTTTAACCACAGCAGGCAGCTCTACAAACCTTTTGTGCACCAGCTGACCTGCGCTTAACAGAGGGCAGTTAGCAAGTTGCTGATGAACACAGTGGCACAATGAGCGTAGAGGGACATGAAATTATTCAAAATCTTGTTTTGAAGTCGCATCATTTACTACGCCAGTGATCAACATATATCAGCTGCGCATACTGCTCATGTGCCATTGTTGATAAGCCTGTCATTTTGTCGCAGGTAAGCCAGACCTGTTTGGGGTGGAGCTACGTGTGGAGGAGCTGTGGCATCACTACCGTGTGGAGCACGCCATGGCCGAGGGGGCCAAGAACATGCTGCGACTGCTGGGTGCAGGAAAGGTCCAAGACAAGAAGGCCATGGCTGAGGTCAGAAAACGGACACATGCCGAGATTATTTGGTTTAAAACATAACTTTAGCTAGTTGGTTTGATCCGCTGCTCCAGTGTAGTATCAGTAATGTACTGATAACTGTTGTCAACATCGATACAGAGCAGAGTTTACACAAATGTGCACATTTTCTATATTGATTTCACATGTAACCACATTGTAATGATTCCACAATTTCATGCATCGGCTCCAAAGGTCAGTAATGATGCTAAGCTAAGCTAACAGGCTGCTGGCTGTAGCTGCGTATTTCCTGTACAGACATACTGTAAGAAGAGTGCTGATCTATTCACTCTCAGCAAGAAACTTATTTCCCAAAATTTCATTTTGTCTGCAGGCTCAGTGTGGTCTGAGCGAGTCTTCCCAGCGTTTGGACGTGCTCAGGTGTTCTCTGGAGCAGAGGCTGCTGGAGCTCCCTGAGGATCATCCCAAGGCCTGCCTCATCAAGGAAGAGCTCGTGCTGGCCTCGTCCTCGGCCTTCAGCTCCCGCCACAGCACCCCCTATGTCCATAACCAGTACAGCACTTTGAGCAAGCCGTCGCCACTCACGGGTATTGAATTAGATATTTGGTTTTAATCTCCATCTCATGGTTTTCTTTTCAAGAGCTGCGTCACTCTTCTTCTTACCTTTTCGAGCGCTGATCTTTATAAATCGAGAGACTTTTCCTTCCTCCCAGGTACTCTTCAGGTGCATCTTCTTGGCTGTGTGGGGCTGCTAGAGGTCGTCCCAGGTCGGAGCAGAGGGAACCCGTTGGTTCTTCCCTCTCACTCTCCGGCAGATGGACGTTCCTCATTCAAACTGAGTGGCCTCTACAGCCGAAGCACCAGCAGCATGAGCCTCAAGATCCCCGGCAAGAACGAGGAGCTCTCCAGTAAGTGTTTCATGTCTTATTTTGAGCAGCTTCCTTTGAATGTACATAATGTGTTGTTCACAGTTATAAAATGTGTGTAATGTGGAATATTCTGCTCCATGCTTGATGTTTAACAGTTTCCAATGAATCAGACATTTCATCTTTTTTCTAATTTTAGCAAATGATTTTACTTTTAACCATAAAGAAACATTTTTTTGATATTTATTTGAAATATTTTGGACAATTCAAATCCAAGAATTATTTAAAATCTGTATTTTTGCTCTCTTCAATATTTCAAATGGTTTCCACAGTTGAAATAAATAAAGGCAGTGTTTTTACTGTAAAAAGCGGTGTCTGTGTGTGCGTGTGTTTTGCAGCTGAAGTGAGCGCGGTGCTGAAGCTGGAGAACACAGTGGTGGGTCAGACAGTTTGGAAAACAGTTGGAGAGCAGGCCTGGGACCAGACCTTCACTGTAGAGCTGGAGAGAGTAAGACACAACACACTTTCAAGCTGTTTTCACGTATGCGCTCAAACTATACCCTAAGAATCAAGTCAGGACATTCTGTCCTTTCACAAACGCAGCGCACATTAGGAGATTGTCCGCATCAGACGTAATCACACGGAAATACGCCATATGTATTAGGTGAAAGTGGTGCCTGCAGAGCAAGGAAGAGGAGTAGGAAGACACGACCGTAATGAGAACTAATGCTGAAAAGAGAATTAAAGACTGTAGTTTTGAAATGTAAAAAGCATCATGTTACATCCTGGGTGTTTGTGTTGTGTGATCAGTCCAGGGAGATGGAGATTGCAGTGTACTGGAGAGATTATCGCTCCCTGTGTGCTCTGAAGTACCTGAAGCTGGAAGAGTTCCTGGATAACCAAAGACACCAAGTCCAGCTGGAACTGGAGCCGCAGGGGCTGCTGCTGGCTGAGGTGCTTGACACACACAAAAACTCACACACACACACACACACACACACACACACACACACACACACAGAGGACATACAACTCAACATGAGCTGCATTCATCAGCCTTATACATGTGACAAATACATGTGACAGATAGAATTTAATGACCACAGCTCCTTACAGCCTGCATTTACATGAGACACACAATCATATACTAATACAAAAAAAAGACACTTACTGTAGTTGAGATTTTTGCTTTTAACATGTTTTTAACATTTTTTTAGGTGACATTCTTCAACCCAGTAATAGAGAGAGGCCGAAGACTCCAAAGGCAGCAGAAAGTCTTCTCTAAACAGCACGGTATGGTCAAATGTACACAAACAACCACTGAACTGAAATATAGAGTATATGTTCACACATAAATCTATAATTTGTCATTAATGGAAGCCAAGCTATTGGTACTAATCAGAATTTATTAGTACTAGGTTGAAATTTTGAAAAAATAATAATGATAAGCAGATTAAAAACTAATCTCAGTTTAGCAAATCAAAGTTTAGTGATTCAAACCTAAATTAAATCAGTTTAATCAGTACAGAAATGCTTGCTTACCCAAATTAAAATAAATAAGTTTACTAAAAAGTTAGCTTCGTTAGCTTACTCATGATTGCTCAGCAGAGAAGCCTTTTTCCTCTGAAAAAAAATGGTTCGTAATTCATCTCAAAAAGGCAGCCTGTTTTTAAAAGTTGAAAGTTAAACTTCATTAAGTATAAGTCTAAAGTTAATACTAGATCACATTTTAAAATGGAGTTTAAAGTGTAATATACTTACATAAGCTATCCCCAACCTTGAGGTCAGGTGAAAGTATATTTATAACATGAGTTTGAGAGTGATTTCCAGCCTGATGGGCCTCTGGCAGAGCGATCTATCCATTTATCATTTGTGATGCCTGCCTTGTTTAAAGAGAACTAAAGGGCCTGAGAAGTGATGCTACAGATAAAGTGTTAATGGCTTCTGGTATTCTCTGGACCTGGGATTATAAACATTTACAGGAAATGCAAACCCAGGTTAATGCAACAGCTCAGCTGTCTCATGCCATTAAAGCAACAGGAGACTTCCCTCCATCAGATGCTGAAGTTTGCACGAATGGATCATTACCTCCTTTTCCTAGACGCACACAGTAATGAGACGTAGGAGCAACAGCTGCTTTAGTGTTTTACTTTTCATGTATTCAGTTCTATTCCACTTTGGCTGTTCTCAGATAAAGCATTCCTGCGTGCTCGTCAGATGAATGTGGACATCGCTACGTGGGTCCGCCTGCTGAGGAACGCCATCCCCAGTGGAAGCAACGCACCTGCCTACACACAAAGTTTCACAAGCAGCGCACTCACACACACTCACAGCACGGGGTACGTAACCAGAATGTGCTCAGTACTCTTCAAAAAAAAATGTGTGAAAATGATTACAATTATTTTTTAAGATTTGAAGTACATTTTATTTGTTTTTACTCTTTTAAGTTAGGTGCAAAAATTTCTTCTTTTATTAGACACACAAACGTTTTTAATGATACTCCATGATAAAAACTTAATTCAGCACTATTTTGACCAGTTCTGATTAATTATTGAAGGATGATGATGTGGCAACTTGAAAAGTTGATTTAATTGCCTGACTGTCTACAATTTAAAATAAAATGACCTCTAGCTTTTACACTTCAACACTTGGGCAAAGTACTCTTGCAATAGATCTTATTGTTCATGAAGCATTAGTTTCCTTCTTTTATGTCTTCTTTATTTTGTTTGTGTCTTCAGAGAAATCTCAGTGGAGAAGCTGAATCTGGAGAGCGACTCTCCTCCCAAAGCTGAAACCAGGAGAGACGTGGTGGATGCACCCGCTCCCTTGGTGAGTGAGAGGGAGAGAGGAATGGAGGCCAAAGAGGAAGGGAGGCAGACAGAGGGAGAGATGGGCATCTTAACACTATCATGTTACTATTTTGCTCACTTCTTACCTGCAGCCTTTGGCTTGAGAACAGTGCTCCAGTCATGGGCCGCTGCACTGTGTGCTGCAGTGAAATGCAAGACAGAGCAGGGGCCTGACAGGAGAGAGAACAGAAAGGATGAATAATTAGAGAAGTTGAGAACTGAAAACTCAGGGAGACAGCTTTAATGAGACGTAATTGCATGGAGGGAAGCTTTAATTTGATCAAGGCCAAATCCGTGTTAGTGTCCCAGTGTGAGGAACACAATCTGCAGAGGACGATAAAGTGAGAGAGAGGAAATCTAAACACATCTGTAACTGTAGTAAATAAAATAAAGAAATAAGTTATTCCCAACAGAGCTCTGTTATGCAATTAAAAACTAATCTCACAGTAGTAGATCCAAGTTAAGTAAACTATACCAAATACCGCTTGCTTGCTGAAATTACAATAGGAAATTTAAAAAAAAAACTAATTAGAGTGTTGTTGGGAACTAGTTAGTATAAAAGGGGAGAACAGTTAACTTCTGACTGCTGAAAAAGAAGTTTTCAAGCTAGATTAAAAGTAAAAAGAAGTAATATTATTTGCTATCGTGACATTATATGTTATAATTGATAGCCTAGCTCATGATGCCTCAGCAGAGAATAATTTTGCTCAATCCATCTCAAAAAGGCACCTATTTTAAATTTTAAACCTCCTCAAGTGTAAGTTTAAAGTTAATACTGGATCACATTTTAAATTGGAATTTAAAGTTTTTCTGCAACAGATTTTTTCTTTAAAATCATTTTGACTTTCTCTCATCTCAAACAACTCTTGGATTCTTATGATCTCCCATATCACAGTGGCTAAATTGGTTCTTTATACTTAGTTTTGTTTACAACAACTATATTATTCCTTCATTTTAGACAGTTTTACAATTAATTTGGAGATGTATGCTTAGATATAATTTAGACATTGTTTCCAGCATACTTTATTATCTATAATCACTCACAAAAATTAAACAAATGTCATGAATTAAGTCTTGCTTGATAGTTTCTTAAAAACAAACCAACCCTTTTATAGCATCCTAAAATTGTTTTAAATTTCTTACCTAACAAAATTAATTATGTGTTTGAAATCTTATATATATAATTGATATAAAAAATAAACAGTAATGGGCCTTAACACTGAGCTTTGAGGAACCCCACAAGTAGCCTTCAACAGTTTTGAGTTAATCTTATATAATAATATTATAAGAATTTAAAGTAAGAACTACCATGTGTTATTTTGTCAATGATTTCTTACATTCTGAATTACATTACAGACCTTTTGCAACATGCTGTACAGTGCTTCCCTCTGGTCACAGCAAGAGAGCAAATTTGAATTTTCGAGACCAGAGCAGCAGACAGACGCAGAATTAGGCACAGAGAGAGTCAGAGTGGGCCTGTGCCTGCGGCAGATGGTGTGTTCAACGGGGTTGAAGTATTATGGGATTAATTACTCTGATGTTTTTTAGAGAACTAATTAGCAGCGAGGAAGTAGTGGAGAGGACAGGAAGAGGGGAGGAGTGAGGCTTTCGGCCAGCAGGGGATCTGGCATGATGAGCTTCAATAACTGTCTGTCTATTTGTCTGCTGTGACTGAAGGTCGTTACAGATGTTAGCAATCATTTTGTCCCCATTTCTCCCTCATTTGCTGTTAATCTGTTTCTGACGTTTTCCCTCCACATTCTCTGTGCGCCTTCATTTTACCACTTGTCCCCTCCCTCCTCCTTCACCTTCTTCTCTGTGGTGCTTCACAGGAACAGACGCAGGTCATTGAGCCCCCGTCCACGCCGGATGTCCCGGTTCACGAGCAGCCAACCAGATCGCTGTCCCAGAACTCTTTACGCAGGTGCACAAACACACAAGGACCTGTCTCTCACACACATACACGCACACACACATGCACACACCTGAGCATCTTTTTGCAATATGGCCAACACAGCTTGACACAAGAATCACACCCCCACACACAATATGGTTGTCCTGTGTTGTAACCTCTTTTTTTAACACCTGCAAATAACGCCAAGTAATCATTAATGTGGATTACAGCATATGTCGCCCCAAATGAGAAACGTGATGGATGCCGAACCACAAACAGTCACACACTGAACAGTGTTAGCCTTTTTCCTAGCAAGACACAACATGGATGTTGTGGAAGTTTGGCGTTTTTTCCCAGTGAAAATCCAGTCTGTATACTTGTTTTAAAAGGTGCTATACAAATAAAAGTAATTATTATTATGATCTGCCTGTAATCTCTCTGTCAGACCCAGCAGCGGCCCTCTTTGCCTGCAGGACTTCAAGCTGATAGCAGTGCTCGGCAGAGGACACTTTGGGAAGGTACTCAAACTTCACGTTTGTTCAGAAGTACTGGCTGTGTGTCATTCTCTAGAGCAGTGGTTCACAAATTGGGGGTCGAGACCTTCAAAGGCAGTATTTTTATTAGGATGGGACAGCACAGGAGAGAAAATCCACTCCCGTGTCCCATTACAGCTGTGCCACGTCCGCTGGAGCTGATGCGCCCATTCTATTTTTGTCTATTTTTGACAGATGCTGCATAAAACTGCACAGAGCAGATAGAGCAGTCAGGAAGTCAGACACAGAAATTTTCAAAATAAAACACCTCATGCAGACTCACGATCATAAAAACGGACAAGGAAATCATTAAACAGTGTACTGACTCATGGCAGTAGCACAAAATGGTAAAGGTCAACTTTATTGTCACATACACAATCATACAGTGAGTTTTTGTCTCGCCCACAGACCAGCTCCAGTTGTAAGCCAGTGCCTGCGTCAGGAGAACTGACTGGAGAATAATAGCATAAATGTTTTTAATGGCGGGGGAAAACGGAGCTTCTGAAATGCTGCTGGTGGGACAAGCTCCCACCAGGCTTCAGAAACGTCCCACAGATGTTCAGCAATGTGGATATTTTGTGAGGGTCGCAAAAACCCAACCTGATTATTGTGGAGGTTGTGACTGTAACAACCAGCAAGTATTAATCAGCTGTTGAAAATAGTTTTAGAAAATCGCCACAGACCTGGTAGGGGAGTCACAAAGTATTGAGAGACGGACTGACATTGTTTGTTTTGGAGATTTTATGACAATTAGTATAATATAAATCTCTCCAGGTGTTGCTGTCAGAGTACAAAAGGACCGGCAGCCTGTATGCCATCAAAGCCCTGAAGAAGGGAGACATTGTTGCGAGAGATGAAGTGGAAAGGTAACTGTATTATATGACACAGTACTCGGTGACCTCAACTTCAAGTCTCAGCTACACAACAAAGCTCATTCACCTCATAATTACACCTCGTGGAGTAATTACTGTCTCATACGCACCACCTCCCCTCCCCCCTCTGTCTGTCTCCAGTCTGATGTGTGAGAAGCGGATCTTTGAGACCGTCAACGGCTCCCACCACCCCTTCCTGGTCAACCTGTTTGCATGTTTCCAGACGCCAGAACATGTGTGTTTTGTCATGGAGTACACGGCAGGAGGAGACCTCATGATGCACATACATGCCGACGTCTTTTCTGAGCCACGTGCTGTGTGAGTTCTGCTGCGTGAATGTGTGTCAAAGAGAAGAAACAAAGGATGTGTGTGCGTGTGTGTCTTCTTGGAAAGCTCCATGCTCTATGTCTGTGTCGATGCATCCATTAATGTGTCAGTATGTGGCAGCGTGTATTTTCAGTTCTCGCTGACTCTGTCCGTTGTTTATTCGACAGGTTCTACTCAGCCTGTGTGGTCTTGGGTCTGCAGTTCCTTCATGACCATAAGATTGTATATCGGTGAGTGCTGTTTGTCTCCATGTTTTCCCTCCACACATGACATGTACTCTACAGGAACCAGGGTTCCTGCAGCTCCTGAAAAACTCTTAAAATGAAATCAAGTAAAGGCCTTAATTTACTGTAAATGTGTTGTATACAATAGCAAATTGCCAAGCAAAATGTATTTGCATCTCTCCTGGTCTGCCATCTCATTCTGTTTAGTTGGAAATAAAAAAAAAAGGTTAATTCATACAATGGGTCACAAAGACAGAGGCCTCTCTGAAATTAGAAAAAAATAGTAATATTCTTTATGTGGGTCTCACAAGGACTTTCACAACACTTTGTTTCCTTTTATAAAAATGTATTATATAACAAACATCTAGCTATTTGTGCTCTGAAAGTCGGAACATTTCAGTCAGGAAAAGTATGGAATTTTGAAATGGAAAATATGTAGGAACCCTGGACTGTGGAAGTGAAAAATCTTTTGAATTCCACATGAATCCTGCACAGCTCTAGTGGTGCACAGCAGCAACTCGCACTGATATCTCTGTTGTTTGCACATAGCTCACACAACACTTCATGTGATTCTTTCGCAACTTCTCAACAGAGTTATTTTGCGTAACCAAAGAAAAGGCGACATGCACATGAAGATCCGAGTGTGATCGAAACATTGTCTGGGAAATTTTGTATTGTGTGAAGATGTTATCTTTTTTCTTTGAAACTGTTTCTGTTAGCCTTGTACTTGTGCATTTAATTGTTCTCCCTCTTATTTTGTGTCACCACCATAAACACAAAGGGCTGAGGTGCTGTGAGCAGTCACCATTCATTTAAGTCAAATGATGCATTAGTACTCCATAAATTGTCTCTTTTTTTATCAAAGAAATTGTTTTAAATTATATATATTGATGGCTTAAGAAGATATTTAGTTTGAATTGTACAAGAACCCTGTTCACAACACTCAATCTTTGGCATGGATCCTATTCCTTCTCTTTGTCAGGGATCTTAAATTGGACAACCTGCTGCTCGACACAGAGGGTTTTGTGAAGATAGCAGACTTTGGACTTTGTAAAGAAGGTGAGTGTTCATATCTGTCCTCTACAACACCAGATGAGGAAAAGTTCCATACATCAAAGGAAACTGGGTTTCTTACTGTTCGTAATTTATTTGACAAGTATCGATATGTCTCTCATCACTCTCACAATCAATAATCCTCTGTCTTATCATATCCTCTTTCCCTTGTCGAGGCATGGGCTTTGGAGACAGAACCAGTACGTTCTGTGGGACCCCCGAGTTTCTGGCCCCAGAGGTGCTGACAGACACATCATACACCAGAGCGGTTGACTGGTGGGGGCTCGGAGTGCTCGTCTATGAGATGTTGGTTGGTGAGGTAAGAATGCAGAGTCTGGGTGTTCTTTTTAAATTCACTGCTATTAGAGATGGAACTGAACCCCACATTTGACACAAAGCATTCATCAGTATACCACCATGTTCTGAACCAACACAATAAACACATTAGAAATGCAATGAAAACACACAATGAACACTAACTGAAACTAATCACCATTACACAAACTACACAAGCTTTCCAGACAGAAATTCAGTTTCAACCTTCGTGTAATAGTACAACTACTAAGACTGGAAAAAGTGGGAAACAGCTAGCCTGGGCTCTTTCCAGAGGTAACAATTCACCAAGCAGCCTTATTCATCTCTACAAAAAAAAAAAAAAGTGTAAAAATGTGAGTACGGGGGGGCTATGTCTCTGGCTATTTCTTGGCCAGCTCCAGTTGCTAGGCAACCAGTGGAGACTCCAGGAAGTTGCTGGTCCCAGCCAAGAAATAGTCACATAACCCCCTATAAAAATGTGTCGTACACATTGGGTACACTTTGGTTGTTGTGTGGTTTTAACACATTATTTAGTGAGCCTGACGCTGGCAGTCACTTTGTGTTACCTTTGAATGGAGCCCATTTCCAGTCTTTAGGCTAAGAAAGACTATATATGAGATATGATAAATGGCTGCTGGTGGTAGCTTCATATTTCCCGGACAGATATGAGAGTGGTATTGATCTTCTTATCAAACTGTGCAAGAGAGTGAAAGAGCGTATTTCCCAAAATGTCAAACTATTCCCTTCAGGCAGAAAGAGGAAGGTACTTTCCGGCTCAAAACAAGAACTGAACTATTGATCTTTGCTAAGAGATTCAGGGCCCAAAGTCTTTAGAGAGAAAAGTGGAACCGCTGATGGACGGAAAAATCCAGAAAAAATTATTTATTTATAAAGTTTATTTTTTTCTGTAAAGACAGAAAGAAATTAGGTGAATGTGGAAAACTATGAGGAAGGTGGACAGCATCCTGTTTGGACCTGAAAGCTGTGGGCTTTCAAGTCAAGTCAGTTTTTTTTCATGTAGCACATTAAAAAACAACAGCTGCTGAGCCACAGTCCAGTCAAGGCAGATGGGCTAGTATCAGCCTCAACAGGTGATAGAGGAAATAGATACAACAATGTCAGCAATAATACAACAAAGTTAAAAAAAAAAAATGCAATAGTATAGAGAAGGCAAGACTAAAAAATGGAAGGCACGATTAAAAAGAAAACCTGAGACAATAACATGATCGAATCAGAATCAGAGCAATAAAATCAGAAGTTAGATTAATCACATACAGGATAAAACCAACAGCAGAATTAAAATGCAGGAATAGTCAATGCAGGTGGGTGAAGACAGGAGTAATGTGTTTTGTGGAGACGAGAAAGGGTGGACAGGATCAACCAACAGGGAGTTGCAGTAATTGATCTGAAGGCATGGTAAGGCATGGATACTTGTTTCTAGGTCCTTATGAGACGAAAATGGTTTTAAATTGGCTAACAATCTAGCTTGTTTATTAAAATTCAAGGAAGTGTCAAAGAAACCACCAAGATTTCATTTCAGTCCTCAACATCCAGCATTTCATGTCCTTTAGACACTTAAAAAAGATCGTCCAGTGATCAGGTACTGTCGGTGTGGCTGGTAAATAAAGCTTTGTATCGTCTGCATAACAGCGATACAGGATATTGTATTTCTTGAAGACAGAGCCTAAGGGAAGCATGAACAATGAGAACAAGAGGGACCTAGAACTGAGCCTTGGAGGATTTCAATTTTAATGCAAGCAGGAGATGAAGAGCAGTTTCCTGTTGAGACTGAAAATGTTCTTTCTTTCAGATAGGAAGTGAGCCATTTTAGCACATTGTCTCACAGACCAACTTCTCTTTCCTTTCTGGGAAATATGGTCATAATTATAGAAAGACTTGAGCTAATGACACAGCTGGTGAGAGATGGACTAATAATCTTCTCTTTTCATCTCTACCAGGATATCCTAGTTAATATTCAAATAATATGTGATACTTGAAAATGTTATTTACTTGGTATTTACCGTGTATTTACATGTTTATTCAGTAAATGTTCATCTCAGTGTGAGAAACTTTACATTTCATGATTAGAAAAGTATTATCTTTATAAATTCCATTATAAAGGACATGCATAAGAGATAAGTAAGAGGTTTCAAAGTGTTGCAGGAGTCAAACCAAACGAGAGATATCTGCCACACAAGCAGTGTGGGCTGTGATGCCTCCACCTGAGTGCCAGATGGGGGGAAATAAATATTTTAAGCTTTTAATATTTGACACAGAGTATATAATTGAGTTGAGGCTGTCAGAGAGAGATTTCAGAGTGGTATAATCTTTAAAGCAATGCAGAATAATGTGCCTGTTTCTCTCAGTCTCCGTTCCCTGGTGATGATGAAGAGGAGGTTTTCGACAGCATAGTGAACGATGAAGTGCGCTACCCTCGCTTCCTCTCCACTGAAGCCATCGGGATCATGAGAAGGGTAAGACGTGGCTTACTGAAACTCTGCTGTCACTCCTTTTTTGCTTTTCATGTTCAAAATATGAATATTTAAGCTCTACGCTACAAGTGGCAATACATTTTTAGTCACTTAGGCAACAAAGAATACTACAACAGCATATGAGGGCCATTGTAGGTAAAAAATAAACAAAACAAAGGAGGATGCAAGGTTGCATCAGCCTCATCATGCCAAAGACGGCGCCACTTGCCGTGTATTATAACTGCAGTGGATGACCTAATCAAATCATTGTACTTGGATTTAGCAATAAGGAAATACTTGCGGATCAATTAATTTGTTGATCTGTCGTATTGTGTCCTGCTGTACCACAAATCCATTTGAACTGCATGTAGACGTAACCAGAGATTAAGTTCCTCATACACAAAACAACATCACCTAAAGCAAATCAGCTATAAAACAACGAACTGAAATGACGTTGATATAGTCATGCAAAGTGAAGTGATGTTGTCCCTTGACCGCAAAAAAACAAAATCTGTGTTTTTTCTTTTTCCTTTAATTTCTCAGAATTTTAAATTTCTTCCACTTTAATCTCAGAGAATATCCTCATTTTCTATTAGCTCCCTCCGTGGAATACTGTATAAATGATGTGTAATCGTTTCTTTTTGTTGATGTGTTATCAGTTGTTGAGAAGGAATCCTGAAAGACGTCTGGGCTCTGGAGAAAAGGATGCTGAAGATGTCAAAAAGCAACCTTTCTTCAGGGTGAGTGTCCGGTTTTTAACATTATCAGTCCATCCAGGAAGTTGAGATGTTGAGATCACGTTTCTAATGAATCTTTGTTTTTTGTTTGTTTTGGTATTTAAACAATCCTGCCATTTTATTGCAAAAAAATGCCTAAAAACTTTGCAACATGCATTTTAAAGCTGACATTTAGACCACAACAATCCCCCAAAAAAGCAGAAAATCCTGGAGGGCTTGGAGCTTTGATTTTATGTTTTTTTTTTTACTCCCCTACGTTGTAAAGGAGATCTTTATCTTGGTGTATTTTAGAGTTATAATAAAGATTAAATGAATGAAAACTGAAGGGTGAACTGAGAGCGCATCATGATGAGAAACTAAATGTAACTATCGTTTAGGGCATGGACTGGGAGGCACTTCTTCAGAGGAAAGTCCCGCCCCCGTTCATCCCGACCATTGGAGGGAAAGAAGACGTCAGCAACTTTGACATGGAGTTCACAGCTGAGCCTCCTGCCCTCACACCGCCTCGCGAGCGCCGCACCCTCAGCCACAAGGAACAGGACTACTTCAAGGATTTTGACTATGTCTCCGACCTGTGCTAGGGTCAGGGGTCACAGGGTTATTAGCTGCCCACTGCCAGCCACAGACTCTAAAATGAGACTGAGACGTGAAGGCTGAGTCTCTGTCCCGAACGCGGAGAGACGAGAGGCGAGAATCACCCTCTTACTCTGTCCTCTTTCTCTCCGTCTGTCTGTGTGCGTGTTTGCGATGGGATGGACTGGCTGGGGGCCGAGTACGTGTGGACAGGGATCAGTGGAGTCTGACTGCAAGTTAAACACAGTATCACAGATCTGCTGACCTCTAGAGGGTCAGCAGATCTGTGATACTACGTGACTAATAGAGGAGGAGGAAGTCGTGATAATAACGTAAAATAATCCAGATTATGTAACAAATGGAAGATGAGATGATGGATCCTGCTGTCGGTCCTGCCTGGCAACACACTGAAGCATAAAACAAAAGAATCAGTGATCGTACTGAAATGCTCAGAGAGCCTAAAAATCACAGAGTCAAAGAGTGAAATGTGATTATTCTGACAGGAGGCAGTTTGTCTCTTTCTTCCTGTACTTGCTCTCGTATCTTGTCCCTTTATCTCTCCCGTTTGTCGCTGCTAAGTGTGTGTTTCGCTGTGTACGGTGTCCCTGCTGCCTCAGTTAAGAACGTATCCACATCACCCGCAATCATGCACCACCTGTACATGAACACATGGGGGAGCCAGAGGAGAGAGAAAAATTCTGTGAATTGTTTGACCAGAGCTGCTGCCTGTTGGGGGGGAAAAAAAGCAGAGCATGTGGCGATTTTACAGAGCTGTTTGTGTGTCTGTGCTCGGTCTCATGTTGGACACCTTCATCGTTTTCTCTTTCCACTGTCTGTCGGTACAACACAGATTTTTAACTACAATCATTTTTCAGTGACAAAGCTTTTACAATTTTTGTTCTTTTTTTGTGATTTCTATTTTTTTTTCCCCCCGTCTGTGTTTCCTCCTCTGTCATTTGCTGGTGAAATGTGTTGGAACTGTGACTCAGTAAAGATGTGAACCCAACACACAAGTATTGATTGTTTATTGTTATTGGTAGGTTTTCCTTTTAGTTGATCAGTGCTTTCTGAGGAAAACAGGAAGCTTGAAATCCATAGTAGAACCCTTATTGGTTCTTCATAGAGCCTTTTATAAAAGCTCCACTTGGAACCCTTTTTTTTACCTAGAACCCAACATTAAGTTTATGCCTAAAACCATCTGTGAAAGGTTCCACCCTGAGTCCCCAATGAGAGGTTCTACACAGAACTCTGCTATGGTGTAATGGTTCCACCCAGAACCCTTGTTGTTGGTTCAGTGAAGAACCTTTCCCCCTTCCTTTGGTGCATACAAGAACTCAGTCTCAGCATTGATCTGCTTTGATCTGCTTTGGTTCGCAACACTACATATAATTATAAATAACAGGAAATATAAAATAGGCCTTAAAAAAATGCTGAATATGATGTGTCCATAACTTTAGTTGTGGTGCAGAGGTCATGGTCCGCGGGACTGGAAGGTTTTTTTGACAGTCTGTCTGTCTGCTTGGCATTCTTTTGCTGTAAGTAATAAGTAAATCAACCTTCCCTCTTATTTTCTCTCTAATCTTTTATATGCTGGCAGCTGTTAGCAGCTTTTCCTTTTTACTCCTTCCACATCAGCGTCAACATGGCGGGAGAAAAAACGGTCAAATCACAGGTGTTAATTAAGGCAAGACCTGAACAGCACAACACATTAGCATGTGGACATGAGAGCAGCATCTTATTACACAGCAACTGAGACCTAAAACTTAAACCTGTGGAAATGTTCCATAGATACTCTTGTTCTTCATAGTTCTTCATAGACACGGCACATCCTTCAGATACATTAACATTATTATGCAGTGATTGGCAATATAGAATAAACAAGAGTTCTGACAGATTGTTTGCCAAAGTTTCTTTGAATCTATAAATGGAAGAATGTTTTGGCAGAGAACAGCAGATGTAATTTTGTCTATGGGTCAAAGTGACACCACGGTAGGAAACTTGGCCTTAAGCCACATCAGTTGACGTCTGCATCAGTTCTCCGAACTCACAAGAGCTCAGATGGATTTTTGACAAACTGGTAAAATGTAATATGAGGAGCAGGAATATGGCAATATGGCAGCAGGAAATGCTTGTGAATGGAGACTGATCAGGTCTCAGCTGTTATTTTTAATGGTCTTTATTAAAAACATTCTTGTAATTATTAGTGGGAATGAAACTGGACAGAAGAAATGTGGACATGCATGCACAAAGAATTGAAAACATGCATGCTGGGTAAAAAAGAATTGAAAAAGCAATTAAGAAAGCTTAAATGTGCAATTATATTGAAATTATATGAGAATATTACTCAAATCTTTTGGTTTTTGGAGCCCCCAAAATTTTTTTAATTCAACCTGATTTGTCATTATTTGAGCGCTTGAAAATTAAATGGTTGCAAGTGAAAATATTAAATTATTAACCATTATCCACGTTCACTTCAGTGTTTATATTCAACATTCTTTGGGATATGGGTTTTTGGCCTTCTAAAACTCAAAGTTCATCTAAAGAAGAAAAGTAAATTATCTCAATGAAACATTATTAATTGGTAAAACTTTTTCAAAACTTAACAAGAGTTGGGCTCAAAATAAAAAATCTGTTTAAATATGCTGCCTTCAAATTTTGATTTTTTTTTTCAACTTTATATGTCATAATATTATAGATGTGTTTTCACTTATCAATTGCATAACAGGTTGTTGATGTCATCTGACCAGTTTAAACCAGAGGGTGCAGCCATATGGAGAAGAATTTGTGATAAAAAAATAAAAAAATATATTTAAAAATGTGTTTGTAAGCTCCTACAGCCAAATGACAATTTTATCTGCTGAAAAGACATTTAAAGTAGCTGTAAAATACCCGTACCTGTGCCAAGACACTGTGCTTCATATCATCCTTAGAGTCTGTAACTGATATTATAGTATTATAATAACAAATGTTGTTACTGTAAATTATTCTATTTTAATCCTTTTCACATGACACATCTCCCTCACCCAATTTCGCCTATTCTCGTCCGGTCACCCTGTTTGGCATCCATACCTTAAAAAGTAAAATTTAGACAAAAAGGTGCCAAACTGTAGACACAGGCTGTAACACACATTTTAGTTGATTAAATATTAAAACTGTTTTTTCTGTTTGGTGTATGGGCTGCTCATTTTTACAACTAGAAAATATAACAGTGTCTTTGGGGCTACAACAATGTTGCAATGAACATGTTAAAGAAAAGGACCGTTATTCATTTTCATATTATTTTTTGTCAAAGCCACAAGGAACCAATGAAGAGGGGCAAAAGTTACTAAAAGCTGGGGCATGCGTAGAGCAGAGGCTGAGAAAAAACTGCTCTGCATGTGCTGAGAGTTAGTCCAGTCTGACACAAGGCTCAATACAGAATGAGTCTGTGTACAAGTCGGAGAGACACGAGACCTCCTCAGGTAGGAACAGGTGCAAGAGCAAGTGGGGTTAACAGATAATAGCACAATTACAACGAAAGTATTGAACAAAGTATTGATCTTCTAACATTTTTTGTTTTTTACTCAAATGTGGCTTAACCATGTGATATACTATAGTCTACTCAAACAACAAGTATTACTAGGGCAACTACAGAAAATTGCAGATGAGCATTTATTATCCACATTATAGACACAACTGACGACTTGTGCAACAAGGTGGACACACTTTCACACACTGACTACATGCAGTCCTGCCATATACTTGATTTTGACCTGAGCTTATTAGGAAAATGTTGCTTATTGTGTCTTTTAAATCAATGAAATAGTTCTCTGACAGCAATTTGAAATACTAAAACTTACAGATGGCTTTTTGTATAAACTGGTGAAACGAGTAAGTCCTGAGTGGAGTGTATTGTGGCTTTTATCAGCCTTATTAATTTGTCATAGTTCAGTTTTCTTTGGAAACATTGACCAGGAAGAATTTCTGCTTCTGAATGTTCAACTTAATGGTTTAAAAGAAACATCTTAGCTCAAGAAATGGAAAATATGTCCGTGTTATTAATATCTCCAAGGGATGGACATGAGGTCTGTGTGCGCGCGCGCGCGTGTGTGCGCGTGTTACCCTTTACTCCCCTCCCAAACATTTCACCTGTCAGTCAAACTCCTGAGGCCCACCCTTCTCCTCCTCCATCCCTCCCACCTCCCCTCCCTCTCTCCCTGCAGCCCTCCTTCCTGTTGCCATCTACGCTTGGAGACGTTTTCAGGGCCTTTTATTCCTCTTCTCGCCATCTCTCTCTCCACTCTGTCACACCATCCCACAGTCCCTCCCATTGCCCCTTTAATTGTGTCCTTACGACTCCCCTCCCCCGCGCTCCCACTCGGTGTGTAAAATGAATTTCCACTGAGAAATATTTCTCACAGGTCGCACCTCAGCTGGATGAAGGTGCCTGACGCGACACGGGGCTGAGAGTTGAGTTTTTCTTGCGTGGTTGGAGATGTGGAGGGTGTGTGTGACTGCGTGGTTGTGTGTTTAGGAAATGAGGGGGGCGTGTGTTGTTGAGTTGTGAACACAGCAGTGCAACAGCTGGATCAGCAGTCCGCCCGTTTCTCCCTCCGCGCAGCGCCGCAGGTGAGTTCAACTTTTCTCCTCATGTTTAGTCCAGCAGATGTTTTCTCAAAACTTTTAGGAATCCTCAAATGAACTCCAGACATGACAAATATAAGCTGGCTCTGAAATCCTTTAGAGGGTAATACAACCATATCTTACAATTTGTAATCAGCAAATTAAAAACTTGGTTGCATTTTATTTTACAGTAAACGTTTACGACATAACAAGCTGTACTTAAACAAAAATTAGAAATAACACGTTCTTAAGTAGACAGTATTAAACTACTTGTTAGACCCTTATTATACTTAAGGAAATTACTTGGCAAACATTACAACACAACTGTGCTGTAAACTGTTTTCGCTGTTACACCCTTATTAGAATTTTTGGGGGACTGTAAACTAACGTGAAATCACATATCTGCTATTTCCCCACTTAAAAACAATATGTGAACCAGACCTGAACCAGTTTATTATTATTATTGTTATGATGATGATGATGATGATGATAATGATTATTATTGTTGTTGTTGTTGTTGTTGTTGTTGTTGTTACTGTAAAATGAAGTGTGACCCATATTTAATATATCCCACTTTAATTTACTGCCTTGATTTTCAGAAGACGATTTAGTTGATTTAGTGAGTCAAAATATTTACTTCATTATATATCAATTTAAAATTTAAATATTTTTATGTCATAATTCTGACTAATTTGATTTTTTCCCTGAGCACTGAGCACTATATATCATGACTAATATTATATGTATTGTTCTTGTCTTAGCGTAAATGGGCTTCCATATAAACCAGAATGGTTGGTTAAAGAGAATCTGATGAATAAGACTGTAACTAACATTTATTTTCAAGTGCTTGTTTTATTTGACTCAGTCCCAAACCAATATACTTCATTTTTAATCATATGACAGAAAAAGAAAGAAAAAAAGAAAAGCAACAAATCAGAAGCAGAAAATAGAGAATGTTTGCTCTTTTTAAAATTACGAAAACAATTAATTGATGGTTTAAGTAGCTGATGATTAATGTTGAGATCAGTGAATGACCAGATTATTTTACTGCACATATTATCTTAAGAAGAGTAGCTCTCATAGGCCTGCATACTGTGATAACTGAAAGTAGAACTGATTTGTCTGTTTCCTCATGTATGACCAGGATGTTGCAAGAGAGGTCTTCACAGTAAGTCAGTCTAATAGTGACACGTTCATGATGCCTTCACTGTCTGGTGTTGGATGGACCGTTCTCTCCTTCCTCCTGCTCTGGAGGAGAACAGCAGGTAGGAACATCATTAGGACTTGTGAACATTGTACCCATTTATCTTTAGACCAACAAAAGCATATTACTAGGTTGTGAAGACATTTAAAGTAACTAATGTGAGATTTCCTCTGCTCAAGGTGTCAAAAGTCTTCATTTAAGTGTCATTGCCTTTGGGGGAAAAAACAACCTGCATAAAATCACCACAAGGATTTCCTTGAGATGTTGTGAGGGAAAACTATTTGATCTCTAAGTCACTGGGTTAAAGTTATTTTGGATTATGTTCTTGTATTTTCCATATTCTTCAGGAGAACATTCTCATCTTCCTTTTGTATTCTCACTGTTGTCCATTTTGAAGAAGCTAGCTAACAGCAAATAACTGAGTGTATTAAAAGCAAGCAACTAACGCCAGTGTTGTTTAGCAACGTTAAAGAATTGTTGCACTCAAATGGCATTTGTGAATTAGAAGTAATTCAGACAACGTTGTGAACTTGGAGCTAACAGAAAACTTCCAGTGCATGATGTTGTAAAAACAACACGAGGGGGGCATGGAGTCATCTCGTAACCACGTTAAACACAACCCCATCTGAATGTGTCAAATGATGTGAGTGAAGTATAACCATGGTAATCATAGTGCACACGTGCTGCTGATTTTTTGGGGATTCCTATGGGATAGGACACAGTTTCACTATTCATCACAACACTTGGATGGGACAGAAAAAAAAAAAGAAATAGCAATGCCATGTGTAGAGTGTGGATTGACAGGATTGGGATGGCAAGGGAGCCGTTCTTCAGGGATTGGGGGCAGGACATGAGTATTTTTGTGGGAGTGTAACAGGACAGGAGTTAAAATCCACTCCTGCATCATCCTCTACCATGAAAGACTAAACATTTAGGCAAGGAGACAACAAGTGAAGTCCTTAGCTTTGGGAAATATTTTGCTTCAGGGCCAAACTAAGTTTGAAACTTAATGCAACCGGGAACAGAGCAAAACTGAAAATTGTTACATAGTTTCTTCTGGGAAGTTTTCCAGTCCCCTCCGGCAGAGATTGAAGCTCAGTGTGCACACGTCAGACTGTCTATTGTGTTACCCACACAGAGAGGAGGAGAGGGATACAGTGAAAGAAAGCAGAACACAGAAGGAGAGTTTCAAGACCTCAGCAAACAGCAGCCATGGACGTTTCCAAACAGCTTGCCTGCATGTAGAAGAAGCAGAGTACTGATCTCACTTAAAACTCATGATTATTTGTTATCTGATAGATGAATGTTGGTGTACACCCCACTGCAGTTACTGTTTCGTTTTTAGTCATGCATCTGCTGTTCCTCCTCAGTTCAAAGTGTGGAGATGCAATGCTCTTTGGTTGGTCCAGTGGGGGAGCTGCACCCCGTTCAGGGTTTGCTGGAGAGGTTTGAGGCTGGTCCGGGATGTGCTGCTAGAGAACACGGAAACAAAGAAACTCATGTCATTGCAGTGGGGAGAGTGACAAACAGCCCCGAAAACAAGGTAATGAGCTCTCAGTTTCCAAAGGGATCAACACCCCAGACTTTTAAAGAGCAGAGAATACTTTTGTGGCTTCTACCTGAATCTCTGTGTTCTGAAGTTTAGCTTTTCTTCGGCATTGCTGTTTATACTGTCAGGTATTTGCTTTATTTTACTGTTTCATGTTCACGTTCAGCTGATAGGAGTCATGTCAAGTTATGCTGATGCAGCATTTCCTGATTTAGCTATTTCATAATAAAAGCTTTTGAAAAACAAAGCAGCACAGAATTTGTTGTGAATGAAGTCTTTGAGTTCATCTTCAATTAAAAAAAACACCTTTAAGTAGGTAGCCCTGTTCTAATGGAGATACAAATTCTAGCTGTGTTGGGCTGACGTGTCGAGACAAACTGAGTCAAGCCAAGCCAGCGCATGTGTATGAAAAGGGGTATCAGTTGATCAAATAAATGAACATTTAAGATATTTCACTCTTACAACTCATATTTCACATTATTTCGAGGCTTGGAACATTTATATTTATTTTCTAGTTTTATCAAGTATTTAGCCAGCAAGCAAACTCACAAGAGTGTACACAATAACACTACAGCAGTTCAACAAGCATTAACATTACATACACTGGTTGGTGTTGTTTCATGGCAAAGGTTGGCTTTAGCTTGGTAGCTAGCAGAAAACGCTGGTGCACTGTGGGTTTAGCAACCAGTTTTTACACTGTCCTCCGCTGACACACACACTCACACACACAAACAGGAAACTTTTGCTAAAGCTTTAGATTTTAGTGTTCTACTTTAATTATTTAACTAACAGTTAGTTATTATTTATTGCTGTATATGCATCCTAGTTTGTCTCATACATACTGAACATGCATGACGTCAGATCTCCATAATGACAATCCCTTCCTCTTCTGTCTGCAGGTGACGGTGCTGCTGAAGCCTTTGTCTCTGTCCCCCTCACCTCTCAGAGCCCTTCACCTGCTGCTCAGCTCCAAGCTCCCAGTCACCTGGTGGCTGGAGGCGGAGAGACTGCCCCCCAACATCCCAGTGCTGGTGCAGGTCAGTCACAGTGTGCAGAATACTGTATCTGATATGAAATCATCACAACAAGTTCTCATTGAGAACTCTTTCTTACTTTTTTGATAGTTATCCTCAGACTCCAGTGTGCAGTCCCGCGGCCTGCATTTGCATGTCCAAACGGTGCATTCGTTACCTTTTCATCCTCGTGCGTTGCACCGCTGGGCTCTGAAACACCACGGCAACCTGTCCTCCCTGACACACACGTCACATGGCAATCGAGTCTACGTCCAGCTGGGAGAGGGTGAGCCACCTGGAAACCAAAATAATATTAAACCATAATGCTATTCATGGTAGTTTGTACTTTGAAGTTTAGGTGTTGAGGGACCATTTTTACAGTTTGCTGATTTATCAGGTTTACTTCATATAGAAATTAATAGATCAATAGATTAAATAGATTAATAGATTAAACTGTGCAAATTAAAGTGAAAATAGACAAAATATCTTTGTTTTCTTTTTACAAAGGATTAAAGTAATTGTTTTTGGACAGAACCAGAGTAGCTTTTTCTATCTGTTTCCAGTCTTTATGCTAAGCTAAGCTAACCCACTGCTGGCTACACCCTAATGGGTAAGAAACAGGTAGTATCGGCCTTCTTATCTAACTCTCTGCAAGAAAGCAAACAAATACATTTCCCAAACACTCTAACAAATGCTGTAAAGTAATCTGCACACTGGTTTGGTAATCTGTGGGTTAAAATTCAGGTCATAGCTTATCATTCATCTCTGTTCTCTCCAGACATACTGTTACGCTGTGGTTGGACAGATTGTGGCGGAAGATCTTATCAAATTTTCAAACCTTTTCAAAAAAGCGTCTTGCTTTTTCTCCGTCTTACAGATCCAACCCTGCCTGCTGTGTGCCAGCTGCAGTCAATGTTCCTCTCTCACAACTACATGACCTCTGACCTGCAGCAACAGGAAGTGCAGGGCTGCACTGACATGCCAGCAGGTGGGATCAGCCCCGAAGTCCACGTGATCAAGCTCCATTCAGCGGGCTCAGGGCTCTGTGGGTGAGAATATGCATTCTCTGAAAATCCTAAGAGGAGTACGTATGGCTGTTGTACAACCATGCAAAGCTCAGGGGGTTTTTTTTCTCCATCTCTTTCAGCTCTCTCCAAGTGGAGGTGATTGTCTCTCTTGTGCCCCTGGTGGCCAACTCAAAGTCTCAGGAGGTTGTGCTGATTCTCAGCAGCTCAGTGCCAGTCAACTGGGCCATTGTTGCTCATGGTGTCCGGGGTCATATCTCTGTTCATGTAAGGGTCCCACATCTCTTTTCTTTTCCAGATACCAGTACAAGAATTTGTCACCCGATTTATACGTTAAAACATTTAACTGCATGCCATTGGGTATGGGTAGCATTCACTGTATTTATTTGCATGCACACATACCGGTAAAAAGTGCCATGACATGCTGATAAATCACAGGATTGTTAAGAGCGACGGCTCACTGTGTCTAACTTCATTAAATCACCCGAAAACAACACCAGGCTGCTACAGTATAATCATATAGACCTGTATACACATCAGAAGGGTCATATTCTGCTTTTTTAATGGAGATGTCCGGTTACCAGGGCCTATCATAGCCTCTCATGTGTTTCCTGGAGGTAGTTGTCGGGTGGTTATTAGGATTACAGTAAATTATGATTTAGGGAATGTTTGCTTTAAAAAAAACTTTCTCTCGGGCTGTCATGCCCAGATGTGATGATAGCCACCTCCTCATTTGTCATCAGCTCCACCTTGTTGTGAACGTGAAGATGTGAACGTGAAGGCTGCAGTAACTGACAAATGAATGAGAAATGCCAATAATATCTCTACAGAAACCACAAGTATAAGCTATGAACAGATTAAAATAGGGGCAAATGTTTTTGCATATTACATATCTCATCCATGCCTTTGACTTGATTGTACTTTAGTGACATGTATGTTATTATATCTATTTATCTGTCTTCTCTCTTTGTGTAGTCCTCCAACAGTGTGTCCCCACCCTACCCACCTGAGCCTGACCTGACCCTGTCCAGTACACTCAACCCTGACCTGTCCACCATATCTGATCTTCTTGTGTGGGCCGGTGAGAGTGGCTACACCAAGGTGACCTCATACACTGAGGCTGACCTGGCCAATCGCTTTGTGATCAAGCTGTCTGGGGGCGGGACAGGTCAGGACCCCTGTGTGTCTCTTGTTTCCATCACTGTGTGAGTGACCTGAACGTTTCAGTTTTATTTTGTAATCCACCCATGTTTTTTTTCAGTTCCCGTTTATGTACAGGAGAATTATTTGCATGGTCTTCGATGTCCCTTTTAAAATGGAGAGTGAGAAATGTGCAATATTTCCATCAATGCATATATGCTGAATGAAAGGTTTTGAAGCGTAGGTGTGAGTATTTAATGTCTCCGCATACCTGTCTCTGTGTCTCCTCTCTGTCTGTACCACAGACGTGGTTGCAGCGATGAATCCTCTGGTTGTGAGGCCTCCCTGGGCCGAGGAGCGCAGGCTGAGGCAGTGGCTGAACGGTGGAGGAGACCGAGAGAGTTTCACAGTGCAGTGTGAGGATGGGCGCCTCAGCGTGACCATGGACCAACACATCCTGCAGGTCTTCATACCTCAGTATTAGATCCAATGTTAGATGTAAACAATTCATAAAGGAAGAAGCTAGCTACCACGACTTAATATATCCAGTGGATTCACAAAGACCATAATGCCCAGCAGCCGCCTGTTAAAGGTGTGTTTTAATTTGTTTAAACTAAAAGTTAAATATAATAATCATCAATTAAGTATTGTGACGGCCCACCCACCTGGTTTCCTCTGTTCGTGTTTAACCCTGGTGAGAACCTGGGCGGGTCTGTGAGTGAGGAAGCGAGGAAGTGGCCGCACGGCATAAAAGAAACGGCTCTCTCAGGCTGGTCTCTGTCTCTAGCGAGGCAGATTCAACCTCACCTTATGGCCTCCTCCTTTAGTTGTGGTTGGGTTTGCACTTTCACACATATATTCATCCATATGAGGGTATGATTCTCCCTCGTGTTGCAAGAGGATGAGCCGCCGTTTGTACAACTTGTCTCAGTTTTGTAACAAAGTAGAGAGTCCACACACAAAATAGCCAAATTAAATTATTTGAATGAAGGAAATAAGATGGGGTGTTGGGCATAGCTGTGTTATAGCACTAATGATGTATTCAATTTTAAAGTTGCGTGGTCTCACATCGTTTCTCTCCTTCAGAGCTTGTCAGTCCCAGTGGCTGCCGTGACTTTACGAGACTCAACATGCCAGGCTCAGTCCAATGGGAGCCATTTCCTGTTGGTGTTCCCAGTCATTTCCTGTGGGACTGAGGGTCTGCTCCAGGGACAGCCCAGAGGGGTGCAGTACAAAAACATGGTGAGATGAGAAATTTGGACAGGGAGGGATCGGAGATATAGAAAATTATTGTACCTTTAAATTTTTGTTGTTTATTAAACCCTATGATTTAGTTTTATTTCAGTCTATTACAAAGAATTTCAGTTTATTTTACCCCATATATTTCTAGTGTTTGACCAACAGAAGGATGCAGAGAAAATTAGATAAGTGGTTTGAGCAGTCAAACAGCAGGAACAAAATGAGTGAAGCTTTTAGAGCACAGAAGGGAAACATACGAATTCAAAATAAGATCAAAGTTTATTATACAGTGGTAAAAATAAAAAAGTGCATAATAGACACTTGAAATTACGATAAGTGGAAATTGTCTAGAGCGAGACTCATGACCCAGGTCATCATGACCAGAACGGTGCTGAGTTGAAGCCTAAAAATGGGATGCTGCACAGGGGCAAATTGAGTCAGAGAAAATTTCGGTTCAGTCAGGAAATTGGTAGGAAAGAGGAAGAGGAGTGATTTCAGAAAAGTAACAAACAACAGAGGCAGAAGGTGTGTGCGTTGAAACACTAAATGAAAATCTGTCATTTATAAAAAGATATAGTTATATATGTGTGTGTCTTTCCTCTTTCTTGTTGGCAGTAATCAGGTTTTATGCCAGATATTAACGTCCCCATTTTGCACCAAACTGCCATCGAGAGAGAGAAATACTTCTGCCTTCAGCATGAATAACTGCAGTTACAGTTGTCCAAATGGAATGAAAGAAAAGCATAAATAACTTTTTCTGGGCTAACAGATTATTATTATTATTATTATTATTATCATTATTATTATTATTTTATATGAATGCCAAGGTTAATATGGTTGAGCTGGGTGGAGTTTGGAGAGCACAATTACATGATCTTAGATTTATTGTTGTTTAGTTGCAGTAAACATCCAGCAGTTAATATCATCAATGCAGTGAATGAAAGTGACAAGATTGCCATTATCTCTTGGTGTACAGCTGAGTATTAGCATAACAAGGAAAAAAAATGTCATCACTTAATTAATTATTTCTGAATGATGTCCGCAAGAGATTTCTGTTTACAAGTTGGCTGTTTACAAGTACACCCTGTGCTGTTTATTCCACGTCAACACAGGACTATAGCCCCAATTTTCCACTGGCCAACAGTTTTTGGAGATTGCTGATATAAGCCCAGAGAGGCAACTTTTGTGAACTGTTAAAAGACGCCGTCTGAGAGCTTGCCAGGACCTTGTTGGTGCCTCAAAGACGCCTAAAACATCATAAGCAGGCTAAAAATCTGATTGTGTTGGGCGAGGTGGGGAGCCATGGACTACAGGAGCTACGGGCAGTGAGAGCAGAGACAGGTTGGGGGAGGACAGGAATCAATAAGGACAGATGGAAGAGCACCAAAGCGGCAGTCAGAAACCACATGCATACATACATCCATCCAACTACCCATTTTCTGCAGGGTCAGGTTGTTACCCAGTTTCTAGTCTTATTTAACCCCAGTCCTTTTTTGTTTTACTGTGACATCAATAAAAAAAACAGCCACATTTGGCTGTTTTGTCGCCGGCAGTGTGAACGTACGATAAGGCTGAGACCAGCCAGCCAACAAAGGAAACTCATTTCGGCTGCTTGTATCTGTGATCTCATTCTTCATTCTTCTCTCATGACTCAACACGAGTGCTGGGATGTAGACTGACTAGTAAATTGGAAGCTCGGCCTCCTTTTCATGACAGTCCAATACACAGTCCTCATCACTGCTGATGCCACACCGATCCACCTGTCGATCTTCACAGTGAGCAAGAATCTAATAAACTCAAACTCATTGTGCATCATCTACAGTATAAGTATACAGTACTATGAAGTACATACTGCACATGTAATGGTAAGGTGTAACCTTGACTTTTGCATATTGATTTTATACAAAGTACTATAGATTTTAATCTTGTCGGAAAATCCAGTCTCATGCATGCTATTGCATCATTTCCTGTGTCACTGAAAGTGATGCATAATGAAAACAGTACAGCAATGGGACAACTTTGAATGTCATGTAGTGTGACCAAGGCTTTAGGGTGAGAGCATCCCACCATTTTCTTTCCATCCTCTCTGTTCAGGTTTTACTGTGGAGAGACAAGCCTCAGACCATTCTGGCACTCAGTGAGACAGAAAAGAAGTCCAGAATTCCACTTGGCATACATGTAAGATGTCTGTGCATGTCTGCCTTCATAAGTCCTCTCCATTATTCATTCAATTTTTTCAACCTGTAATCTCCTGTTTCTCCTCTCAGTTCAGCTGTCTGGCTGGAGTCCCCAGCCTCCACAGCCGTGCAGACGGCGGTGATGTAAACACTCCTCAGGCCGGGCTGAGTCCCTGGGCACCCGATGGTCCGGGACCTGATCCGGGACTGGGCCACCTCCCGACGCCCAGACACAGATCTGGGCCTGTTCTTATTTTGAAGCTTTTTGTCAGTGAGGACTACGAGCAAGAGCGGATTGGTCCCTGTGTCATAACTGCAGACCATCGTGTCTATGTGGAGGTCTGTGTGTGTGTGTCATATATTTTCTGAGCTTATTTATCATTTTAATGATAGCATTCATCACCAAAACACCAAATTCTTCAAAATCTAGAGCTTCATTGTTGTTGATTTTTTATTATCATAAAATCTAACAAACAATGTGATCACTGCAAAATATATGTATGAGATACTCACTCACACTCACTGCTGACAATGAAGCAGAGTAAAACCTTGACAACTAACTTCATGTTACATCATGAGATTTAATTCTGTTCATATCATACATCTTGTTCAAAGATTTAACTACAGTTTGTCTCCTTCATGACTGTTTTATCTGTCGTACTGCAGATTTCAGCCAAAGGACCCTTCATAGATGTTGTGGAGGTGAACTCATGCGTGATCTCTCCTCTGTCAGACCCGAAAAAGCCTCGTTTCTGGCCTGTCATACGTGACAGTTGCTCGTCAGACCACTCACTGACCCTTGAGACAAAAGATGAAGAGGAAGAAGAAGCTGAAGGTGATGATGAGCTGGAGGAGGAAAAGGAAGAAGCAGATGGGCTGGAAGAGGGCAAAGTTTATGACAGAAATGGAGCGGTCTCACTTCGACACGAAGCTGGAAGAAGAAGGGGAGAAAAGAGCAGCATGAGTATGCGAGCAGAGGACGAGATACAGCCGTTGAGATTTAGTTTCATCCTGCGGCCAGTTTATAATGACTCTATGCAGTTCCTCCACTGCAGCCTTCGCCTGTGTGTCTCCGGCCTGAAAAGAGGGGAACCCATGACGGAAACAGGAAAGAGTAACTGTCACAGAGGGATACGTATCCCTCCACTTTTATCTAGATCACCCAGACATCAGGTACACAAACAGTTAACACACTGGGGCTACATTTTAAGTACTAAACAAATGCAGAATAAAGCATCTCGTCAAATGCAGTAAAGTTTCACGGAGCCAGGGGAGGAGGGTGATGTTCACAAATTCACAAGAAAAAAAAAAGAATATTCTCTGCGATCATAATGTCCTAAATTTGCAAGAACATTTCAGAAATTCTCAGGGATTAAAGTCATAAATTTATTACATCTTTTTCTTTTTTCCTTTTTTTTTTTTTTGCTTCAGCACGTAGCACATATATGCAGGTTTTTTTAAACTTAGCTAAACCTGATAAACAAAGGCGACTGACCCTTTTCTAATTGCCAGCAGTAGAGAAGTTTGTGTTTTGTTTTGTTTTGTCCAATATGTGCTGCAAAAGCCAATAGATGTTTTTAAAAATCTCTGTAAGTTCAGCTCTCAGTTATTTTGTAGCTACTAACTGAATCTCTGTGGTTTGAAGTTTCTCTCCTGCTTTGCGGTTTATGCTTTCACGTATCTGCTTTATTTTACTGTTTCATGTTCACTTTAAACTCACAGGAGTCATGTTAAGTTACTGCAGATGAAAACCCAACATTTCCTGATTTTGCTGCTTCATAACAAAAGCATTTAGATAAAATAATGGAGGAGTTTTCTTGTGAATAATTTATAGGAAATAAAATCCACCGTTTTACAGGCCCTCAACTAAAAACAAGAGATTATTCATAAGTAAAAGCAAAAGTACACACCCTCAAGGGGTGCAAACTCTGCTGTGTTGGGCTGAGTTAAACAGAGTCAAGCCAATTAGTGCCTGTGTATGTCACAGTAGTTACCAACAGGGACAGTGATTTTTCATTGTCTCTTCTGAAAAGGAGAAAAAAATATTAATGTTTCCATCACTGCTGATTGAAGCTGGAGCTGATAAATACCTGTGACAACTGCAGAGTCACTTAACCTGTGATGAATGCTGATCTGAGGGCATATAACTTCTGTGTCCTGCATGAAATAACACAATGCTTCTCTTTTTACACATAAATGTACCACTTCGATCTTAGATGATATGAGAGCATTTTGCTCGTAAATGTATGACTTTAATCTTCATTAATCACAGAATATTAACCCCGGCTCCATTTTTTGTTCTGTTCTGTTTTTGTTGTTTTACCTACCCTAATCTACAGTTGTACACAGATGGGAAATGTAAAAACGTGGGTGGAAAGGCTGTGGCATTGTAGATAATTATTAATACTTACTGTAGCACTGAATCACACTTTGTGTTGTGTCAGACTCTCATGTTCACCTGCTTGTATCACAGCACTGCAAGTTGGTCACAGCATAACTAACACACAGACTTTCTGCTGTATTCCCATCCAAGTGTGAGATGAGAAACCTCTCCAGACCCATGGTGGTCACCCAGCCAATCAGTTCACTGTTACCCAAACTGCTGAGGCCCCCTGCTGGCCAAAGAACAAAGAGACTGAGCATCTCCCCTGTGGCCAGTCCAGGCCCAGAGCACAGCAGTGAGTATCTTTTATTTGGTCATTTTTCAGTGTCGCTGTGAGTTTAACATACCGTCACACTCACCGTCTCCAGGCTCTGTGGTGCAGACGGGACCAGTGATGGGAATTGTCTTTGCTGCCTTTGTGATGGGTGTCAGTCTGATGGGGGGGCTGTGGTGCATCTATTATTACACAGGTAAGGAGATCAGCTTCCTTCTGTCTCTGAAAAGTTGTGGTGTCATATCCAATATTATCTGTTCTACTACTCTTGCTCACTGATTAAAGTAACAGTAATTTCACACACACACACAGTTCACAAAAGCCTTTACATTTATTTTCACAGAATAGTTTGTATCTGGGGATTTTTGGCTAAAATTTTAAATTGTTCAGTACTCTGATTTATGGTCAGTACCCGCAAAACAAATGAGATTCTCATCAGCCTCAGCTTTGGGTTTTGAGGCACTTAGCAAATGTTAGCATGCTGAATACTGTAAACATTATACTTGATAAATATTTTCCATTCTAACGTAAGTTTAGCTCAAAGCACAGATGTTCCTGTAGTGTCTCACAGAGCTGCTTGCATGACTGTAGACTCTTTCAAAAGTATGTCAAATTAAAAGTAGGGAAATACACATTATCTAACATATTTATTTACATATTCATAAAAAAAATATATTCATTAGAAATGTATATCATGTTAGACATTAAGATTGTTCTCCAGGAGTGGATTCAGGAAAGTCTTTCTCTTTGTCTCTCACACAACTGGAAAATATCACATCAACCAGCAGTTAGTATCAAAGATGTAACCATTTTTTAAAAATACAATAAATGAGGATCTTGCAGGGTCACCACATGAAACATTAATAACTCTTCTCTTTAGCTGATAGTATTTTCTATCTCTGGTTGTGTGGAGACAATATGAAAGGACATGTATTTTTGAAGGTGCACGCCCAGCATCACTTGGAGAGGAGGGTCATTTAACAGACCAGACTCCTGGAGTCCACAACATCTGGAATCCACCTTCACTGTCTGATCAGTCCTCCAGCTTGGTGTAGAGGTAAGATCTGGTGTGTCTGTCTTGGGGAGCACTACTGTACATATGAAAAAAAAAAAGTTGTAGAAAGCCTTTTGTGGCTCCAGAGGGAGCTGTGGGGAGTCTCATAGATTATTTAAAGTGATGTTACTTGAATCAGTGTCAGTTAATTTGCCGACAGACAGCCTTTTCCATCAGGAAACTGCTGATGAATAAGACAGGCCTCTCTGTCTCTAAACCTGCCAAACTCCACGGACAAAACAAGCAATTTTACCGCGCGGAACAGAGGAGTTGCTAATCTACCGCTGCCTCGATCGGTTAGTTTGTTTATCTTATTATTGTGTGACCTCGTTGTTTTGAAAGGTCACATTCACAGTCACAATCAGAGCAGTTATCAGCAATTCAAAGTCTGAACTTGTGAAAGAGTTGTGAACCATGACCAATCAGTCTTTAGGATCCTTATACATCAGGTCATATTATAGTGTTCCACTGATACATGTGGTACATTGCAGCCCAATCAACTCATATAGTATAGCTATTGTCATGTGGCACACCAGTGGTATTTTTCATTCAGCAGCTGTAATAAATTACAATAATTTGCTGCAAGCTCTTCCAGCAAAACAATTTAATAATATATTTAAAAAACACTTTAATAACATAAGTACATAAGCTATGTTGGGTTGCTTATTAGGCTGCTGCTGAAATTTGGCAGTGTTTCTGTACCAGCAGTGTGTGCAGGTTGTTGAAAAATGATCTTATTTTATGTGGATAGGATCTCTTTTTCTTTTTGCTATGATATCAAAAGAGGTATAATTTTGTATACTAGTACTGTATCAAAGTTTAGAACTTATCGAGACAACTGTAGTATCTGCCACACAACACATGAAACACACTGCTACAAGCTTACAGAATGAAACTGTACAGTTTACTTCAGCTGGGAGCCACAGAGAGACAGTAATCTCAAAGTGGTGTAATTAAAATAAACTGCAGTGGTTAGAAGCACAGACAGTTCCAGAAAATATATCAGCATTAGGCAAACACCTGCAGATTTCAACTCTGATGTGCCAGATACTGTATTTCTGAACAGTTCTATTCTTTTATCTCTTTCTCAGGATTTCCTCCCTGCAAATCTGAGAAAGGAGATCTGGAACAGAGGTTTTAACAACTTGTGTGTTTGTGAGCGGGCACAGCTGCCTGGGTGCGTGCAAAGCCTGTTTGTGCAGTTCTCCTTGTGAGTGTTGTTCATCGCTGTGCGGCAGAAACGCGAGAGGACTGAAACCATGTTAATACAGTAGCACTTACTCATCGCGCCATTGAGAAACATCAGGTGTTTGATTCAAAGTGAAACATTTGTTTGATGCTGCAAGCCATTCTGCATCAAGTCAGCTCGGAACTGGCAGCCAGTCGTCACATGAACAGCCTTTATCTGGATTCAGCGGGATCTAAACTTGGTTGGTGTGACTCAGACCGAAACCAGCCATCCAGAACACAAGGTCAAAGTGACATGGGAGGTTGCTGTGTGTACCTTTTTGAAGAGTCAGTGTTTTACAGTCATTTTCACTATTTGTGTTGTAACTGTGAATCAGCCGGATATCAAAACTGCATTTATCTGTATGTGTGAGACATATTAAAAGAGCTAAAAGCCATGTTGACTTGCTGTGTCACTCTCAGATCACATGCAAACCAAATAAAACAAATGAAATTGATGTGTTGTGTAAAAAGTACATTCACTCTTATTTTAACTATGTATTTCTCACTACTAACGCCTAAGAAAAATTCTCTCTAGCAGCAAAATGTTCCAGGAGGCTAGTACTGGTGGAAGAAGTACACATCTTTGTTTAAGTATTAGTAATAATAGCAAAGTCCTACAGTCAACATTTTACTTGAGCAAAAGCACACAATATAGTTAATAATTTATAGTTTATAATTGAATCATAAATGCATTAATATGTTCATCCCTTCAATGTTGCTGCTGTTAAAGGTGGGGCTCATTTTTAATTACTTTATATACTGTTGTGTAGTTTGTGAATTTCATCTAAGGAAGTCTTATCTTTATCCATAATAATACACCACGATTTATTTGCTGATTACCATGACCTTGTGTGCAGTGCAACTCCCACACTCTCTCTGTTTGTACAGTTGCAGTTCTGCAGTGCAAGTTTTTCCTTCCAGCTGTCAAAATGCTGTCATCATTCAATGACTCAGCATTCGATTTGAGTAAATAGTTAAGACTGGTTGCTAACATTTGCTACACAGAAATCCAGCCAGCTAACCTGTCAATATTACTGTCAATATCACTGACACTTCAACTACTACTGAAAAATATATTGGGACTGGAGGTGGTGATGCTGGTAACTGTTACAGTGTGTCGGTAAAAACACAAGCACAGAATAAGTTTCTGTCACTTTCCTTTACGTTCGATTTTGAAAAAAGATATGGTGGAATAATGGCAGCAGAGAGAGCATGTTAGTGTATGTAAGCTACAAAATAATGAAAGGCTCCAAGCTGACTCAGAGCTGTACCTTGACGTGTACTTAATGTTTTGTTAGTGACCAGCTAGAGGAGGCATGATAGCTAAGCTGCTGTTACTGATATGATGAGTCAGTTATGCAAATGTTGTTGTAGCACCTTTAAGTGTACTTTCCGCTGTCTGTTTGCCTGCTGTTCAGCGCTGAGCACATGCTGTACAGTAACTTTTTGTTGTTGTTAAAAATCTGCCTGTTTTTTTGCAGGAAGGAAACCGAATGAGAGCGGTGAAAGTAAACCAAAACAGTTACTTGAAAAATGGTCAAATGTGTCGCAGGAGGGGCTTGAGTTGGTCACTAATTTTCTGTGGGTTTGTCACTATGAGCAACCCCCTTTACACGAAGTCTTGTAATCCATTGTTCATATGAAAATACTGATTTGTGCAGCTTTAAATCTGAGTATTCTAAAGGGAACGTTCAGATTTTTTTTGTTCATAAAAACTGTGACCCCTGGTGCAGCAGAGACTACAGGGGCCACAAAACTTGCACGAGTTTCTTGAGTTTCTCGAGCAAGTGTTTGGCATGTCCCCTCTGGGCTACTGTAGAAACATGGCGGTACAACATGGTAGCCTCCATGGAAGAAGACCCGCCCCCTCTGTAGATATGAAAGACTCATTCTAAGACAACACAATGACTCTTATATTCATGCGATTATACACCAATGAAAACATACTGTTGAATATTATATTCATTTTCTGCCAATAATTCCCCTAAATCTTACACACTGAACCTGAGTATTTTCACCCCTTAACAAACACAGGCGTTATTGGTCTACCATTGCCTCGATCGGTTAGTTAGTTTGTGTTACTGTATGACTTCTGTGTCCTTTGTAAAGGGTTGGTTTGGATTCATTAAAGTAATGCAATGCTTCTTCAAACTGGGGGTGTTCCAACCTCCATCTAATATATATGTAACACACACACACACACCTAGAAAAGTACCTCATACAACCCCACTTCTAATAATCATAACTATCCCCTCAATGTAAGATGAACTGAATGTGCTGGAGATTTTTTTTTTTACTTTAATTTTTAGAAAGTAATTTCAGAATAGACCTGGTGTGCATGCGGTTGTCAAATTTCATCCTGAATGATGATGACTCACCTGTCGTCTCTGTCTGGAGCCCAGCTGCTGTGTATTAAAGAGGCTTCTTCGTTCAGTAATGGTGGAGTGACACACACATGCACACCAACTACAATCACATCGGCCCGGGTTTCTGAGGGAAATAGTTCCCGAAAATTACACAAAGTGATTGGAGGATGCTACTCTAAGAACACTGTTGCCTGGCACATCCTGGGAAAAATAACTCCATCATCATTTGTGAATGAGTTTTGCGCAGTGACTTTTCCGGAAAGAGGCCTCATCATGCTTTATGAGCCTTTAATAAGGCTTCCTAGAGTCTTGCACAAAACTTTTGGAGCTTTTTACGTTAAAAAAACACAAACCAAAGGGAAGCAATAACCTTTTTTTTTACACAGTCAATCCAGTTTTATTCATACATACTGTTTTGTCATCACTTACTGCATATTTTACTTTTACAGTTAGGTTAAAAATGAGTGAAAATTATTTACAAATGCCATTGTCACACAGTATTGCCATCACTTAACTGCCTCATGGACTCAGTTTTGAGCGTACATGTCTCCATAGCCACACTGCGTCTCTTGGTGGCGCTGTAGGTCAACCCTGCGCTGGAAGCTCTGCTGACAGCGGGGGCAGCTGAACGGCCGGTAGCTGCTGTGCTTTCGGCTGTGGGTGATGAGGTTGGAGCTTTGGCTGAATCCTTTACCACACACCTTGCATATGTGTGGTTTCTCACCTGAAAGCGAACCGGAGGAAGAAGGGTGGGTAGTGTTTCAGAGCAGAGGTTTGAGTATTAAACAGCACGGTTTATTTACCGGTGTACTCCCTCACCTGTGTGTATGAAGGTGTGTTTCTTCATGTCTGACTTCTGGTGGAACCTTTTTCCGCAGTACTGGCAGGGGTAGGGCCGTGTGTCTGAGTGGATGAGGAGGTGTGTTGACAGGGTGGACGAGCGCTTGAACACCTTTCCGCAGACTTTGCAGCCAAAGCTACGCTCCTGGATACACATACAGTGCATGAGAACACGTTCGCACAACTGGGACAAAAATGTACAATTATTCTGCGAAAATATATTTTAAAAGATTAGACTCTTGGCTATCAAACCTTGTAATGGGCTAACCTCCGAGTGATAACATTTTTTTTTTATTAAATCTAGACGTTGAGTTGACATGTTATGGTTGAGACACATCTGATAGCAATATTATTTCATGAATTTGGTAAAAAACAGAAAGCATACCAACGCTTCAGCAGTATTCCTTTTTTTAAACCAGGAAATGAGTCCTTAGGGTATAGCTAACCCTTTTTATGCCTCATGTAAATCATGTTTATTTGAGAATCTCATGGAATTGAGAGAAACCTGGGATGCAACTTTTAAGGCCTGACACTTTCATAAAAATTTAATTTAGCACTTTTTATACCTGTTATCAGTGGTTATTGCTAGTTTTAGATTTCAAAGGCTTTTAACACATTTTTAAAATGTCTGAGGTTGTGGCCCAGAACAAGTTTAAAAATGAAAAAAATTAAAGTAATTTCATAAATTACATAACCTTAAAGAATAATTTTTCACCAGAAAATGGAATTGGGTTTTGGTATTAATAATTTGTAAAGTTTTTTTTTGGTAGGACGTGACAAACCAAAAGAGACAGACGGCAATATGTCATAGCCTGAAAACGGTGCCCAGCAGTCACTGTAGCTAGCTAAAAAAAAATTAGATTTCAGCACATCAAAGGATTATTTTAGCACCTGCGAGGAAAAGTTATACCGACAAACTCAGTATTACCAGAAAATGTCAGTGTCCCCTCTCCTTATCTCGCTTTACTTGGGAGAAATTATTAAACACCAACTATTTTGATAGTCGATTAATCATTTTTAGACATTTTTTAAAGACAAATATCCAACTTCTTTGAATTTAATCCTCTATGACAGGAAACTGAATATCTTTAGATTGTGGACAACAAATTTAAGGACATCTTATTGGGAAACAGTCATTAACATTTTTTTTACCATTTAATGAACCATACAACTAATCCATTATTTTAGAAAATTATCAACCAATTAATCGATAATGAAAATGATTGTTACTTGCTACTTGATAACCATTTCAGTGAATCACCAGATGAAATCATCATTTAACCAAACAAAGATCAAAATTGGGTCTTTCATACCTCAAATTAGCAACTATAACTGTAACTCAGTTCGCTCATTAATCCTGATGGTTCCTCACATCTGTATTCACTTTTGTCACTTTTTTTTTTCATTTCAGAAACGTATTAAAATTTAGCTGTGCTTCTCCTCCTTGTTGGTAGTGCATCCCACCACGCAGCAGCTTTTATACACTTTCCTGTTGTTTGCTAGCAAATGGAAGTGACAAGCGGCACCTTCACACAATACAAAGTCAGCGTAAAGTCAGTCTGCTGAGGGCGGGGCTTAAGCGCGCTTTATCTCTGTTTCTTTCAGAGCTCACAAGGAATCACATGTATTGTGTACTGTACCTTAGCTCTACTATAGCCTCCTATCGCTCTGAAGCCAAAGGTCATGTGTGGTATGTCTGTGCCTGAGGGTGATCTTATCAATGGGACAGACAGGCTGTTGTGAGCACGAGCCTGCAGGCCACCTCCTGATATCAGCGCCTCTGAAAGAGACTGAGGGAGACGAGAGAGTGAAAGAGAAAATGATGAGAAGATCAATACCACTGTCCAATCTGTCATCCAAATATGGAGCTAAAGCAGTCAGCTTAGCTTAGCATAAAGACTGGAAACAGGGGGAAGCAGCTAGCATGGCTCTGTCCAACAGTAATAGCCTGAACCTGAACCCTGTCAGCGTCCGACATGTTGCTGTGATATTCACTCTGGCTTCCTCCTCTTCACAATCTTTGCAGATAAAGATGGAGATAACGAGGGCATGAGTCTATTCTCACGATCCAGTGGCCTCCTACCTTCTCACAGAGCGGGCACTCGCTGACGGGGGACGTGAGGTCGGTGTGCGATGTGTGGTTGAGTAACATGAAGACCAGTCTCTCCAGTTCCCTCTCTCTTTCAGATGTCTGGTGTCTGTCCGCCGACCAAGGAGACACCAGCAGAGGAGCATCACCGTTCTTCACAGGGGCTTTGGTCAGAATATGAAAGGATGATGATGGAAGTGACTTTAGTTTAGAGTTTTGATGAATAAGAATAATTTCTAGCTTTTTTTTTTATCTAGTTTTTGCAGTCACACTTTATTTTACAGTACAGTAAACTGGACACTGTATGAAATTAGACAAAAACTAGTAATATGTTCTTTATTAGACAGAATAAGAGTCTTATTAGACTTTATTCAAGAATAATTAGGGACACATTACAACAGAAATGTACTGAAAGGATTATGATTTCCCCATGTTAGACCTGTATTAGACTTTCTTAGAGGGTAATTATGGTTTGTGATTTCATGCTAGTTTACAGTACAGTTCTATTGTAATGTGTCCCTAATTGCCCTCTAAGAAAGTCTAATAAGAGTTTAATAAAGAGCCTAAAACTGGCTAATAAAGAACATATTTCTGTCTTGTCTAATTTACTGCAAAGTGTGGCTTGTTACGTCCACTTTGCGACCATCTTTGCTTACCATTTTGTTGCCTTGACTGTACAAAAACACTTTCACGTCATCCAAATAACACGTACTGTTTACTTACAGTAATCTTTTATCAGTTTCACAGACAAAAACAAAAAAACAAATTAAAACTGTTCGCTGCTAAAGAAAAAGTGTTGGGTACCTGAGGGCCAAGGGTCATCTGTCGGGGAAGTGGAAGACCGGACAGCTGTCCTGTCCCATGGTGAGCCGCCTTCAGCCAGAAGGTGTTTGATCCCCTCTGTGGGGGACAAAGTTTGCACAGCATCTTCGGGATATCTCCTGTTCTGTCCCACCACATTCTGCACAGGCTGGGTGGCATCTGCTCGGGGCTGTGGGTGTTGTCTAAAGGAGTCCTTGAACGAGCCAAGTAGATGAGTCCGTTTACTCTTGACGAGGAAGGACCGTGGCATGGCAGAATGGCGACTGAAGGAGCTGGAGATAAGCGTGAAAAGTCAGCTCTTTCGTGTCACTTTTAGAGCCTCGCGCGATCAGATGTCACACACCTGTTGGTACGTGTTCAGTTACAATGCCAAAGCTTGAGGTTTCCTTAAAAAATAGAGCTTGCCACCTGCACAAAGGTTTCAGGGCTTTCACTGAGGATAACCTGCTGTGGTGTTTTCAGACAACTTATAAACTGACACTGTCATGCACATTTTATACCTCCATTTCAACTATGAATACACTATTTTAGTCATTTACAACAACAGCAAAGTTATTTTAATCTTGGGAATCTTGATTTCCACATGACCAAAATTAAACAAATTAATAAAGTGTACTCACCAAGAGCTAAATTTAATAACTGATTGCCAAATATTTAAATAATGTCTTGCTATAATGCTTTGGTTTGAAGTGATTTTAACATGAAATCAGATCACAGGCTAAACAACAAAGGGGAAAGGCTGAAAGAAAAAGTAAAACAGACAACCGAACTACGTCACTAACTAGTACCTTAATTTTCGAAAACCTGTTTCAGATTTCTGCCAACAAATCTTTGTGGAGATTTTGTATGAGCCTCTGTAATAAAGATGATCTATTTAGCAACCTCCTTTTCATGTAAATATATAAAATAAAATATTTCACAAAGTTTCACAGAAGTTGCATTGCACCATTAGATTGAATTTCCCATGTTGTAGATACATAAGAAACTGTTGGAAATGTATAAAATAAATATATAACGTTGATACTACAACAGTGAAATTCCAGCTGAATTGCTGATCTTACCTCTGTATTGTGCAGCTGAGTGTTGAGTGTTTCTTGTGTCTTCGTTGCTGGCAACGTCCTCTTTTCTCTTTCTCACACCCATCGACTGATGACATGGCTCAAAGAGATTTGATTTGATTTTGAAAGGCTGCTGAGGATTGTGGGACTTGAGGCATGGGAGGGAAAAAAAATGCCCCAAAAGTTAATTTAAAATTACAAAATAATTAAAAAGGTGTAATTTAAAAATGAACTCTTTTAAAAATTTCTTTAAAAATAACTTTAAATATACCCTCATTATTTTGACTTTTTTTTTTTTTTTTTTTTTACCTCCGTTGCTATCCTTATTTTGACAAGCAAAGTCTATAAAAACAAGGCAATATCTCCACAGGTTTGGTCGACTGTACACTGTTGAGGGACCCACTGTGAGTGAAAATGTCATGTACTGAAGTCAAGATGAAACCCTGCTGTGGGGCCAACATGCTTGTGTCACAGCTGGATTTACCTCTACAGTGACTGTTTATGTGGGTGGACAAAAAAACACTGAGCATCCTTTGGAAAGTTTGAATATCTCATTATTCTCATGTGAACTTGTGGACCTTTACTACTGAGGTAGCAATTACACATTGTGTGTGTGTGTGTGTGTGTGTGCGCGCTCTTATGCCATCCCACACAGTTCCATCTGTGACTTCTATCTCTTAATCTGTTCTGTAATTTGTAAATCACTTCAAGGAATAAATAATTTACAAATTACTACTTTTGAATACATGATTAATTGTGGTATTTAAAACATTCGAATTTATATTTACTGCAGATTAAGTTGATCATGAGTATTAAAACAGTTTTAAATATCTAAAGCTACTATGAGGATGAAAGTGATGTGGATGAAGTTGGCAGTGTTTGCACCTCAACAACCACAAAATATAACATCATAAATAAAGATTTTCTAAATAAAAATCACCTGCTTCTTTTTAACTGGCAACAATAATAATCACTGTAACTCTGCCTGGAAAAATTCACCTTATTTCACTGAGAATCCAACCCAGTGACAGGCATTAAGAACAACTAACAGCCAGGCTTCTCATGGATGGTCTTGGGAATGTATGTGGGTCATAGGAATAGGAATAGGAATAGGAATAGGAATAGGAATAAACTGAAACTGTACCATAACAAGTTAAAAAAAAACTCCTTGTAGCTTTTAAGAGAAGAAAACAGTTACATATTATGACAATTTAAAAAACATGTGTAAACACTCATGGCAAAACAAAAAACTGTCAAATGGTTTTTAAAAAGATAAAATGAGTCATTGTGCTGCATGTCAATACAACTTGCAAAGTTCCTATTTTTCCTTCCCAACAAGACATGAAGCGTTCGCCTCATTTACATTTACCAGAGCGAGGCATTAGCATTAGCTCACTTCATTAGCCAGCATTTAACAAGTTACCTGTCCAACAGACAACAAGTCAATTGTGCATCATCTTACCTTGCAGGCATTTTTAAGCACTGTTGGCTCACACACCTTTACACTGTGGCTGGAGGTCAGAAATAAACAGCACAGGGAGACGGGAGAGACCCTGCAGATACACATGAATACAGTCCTTCAGTGGGCCATAAGTGATGACTGATTCAAGTGATTGTGATCAAAGGGGAAACCACTCATCACAGTGTGATTTTTTTAACCTTTACAAATAATGTGTTGGCGATTTTCCGGACTGTATCTACATTATTTTAAAATATGATTCATTAAATGTTCCGACGTTAAGCACATATATAATTTTGAATCCGTTAACAGCAGGAAAAGTGACTTTTTGCACTTGTTCTCCTCTCTGAATGGTGCAGTGAGGCGCGTTCACGTGCGTTTCGGCAGGCTGCTGTCTCTGCACACCTGGCTGTCTTCAGCTTACCCTACCCAAGGTGTCTCCTTCATCAGCAACATCAGTCTTTTCTGGGGACGCAGTCAGTTGTTTAAAGACGATGGCGTACATCCGGACTGGCAGGAGCCAAAACTACCACCCTCAAACATTTCGTACTGTGTCGCCCACCTGCCCCCCCACCCTCCGTCCTCCGTCCTCCGTCCCCCCCACCAGAAGTCTCAGACAGCCAAAACATCCTGCGTCCTCTCGGTCTGACCGGTCCCGCCACTACTGACGTCCCCAGGGTCCTAACGCCAATCTAGTATTTGAGCAGCGTTTCCGTCCGTTGCTCACGTGGAACCAGCGCACTCTAACAACGATTTCCAAAAGCAGACACAGAGGCAACATAACTCCAGTGTGTCACAGAATTACTTTTAATTAATTCTTTGATTGTTTTTTTAAAATCACTAAATGACTTTGCCCCATCTGATCTACCTGATATGGTAAATATATACGCATGTACCTGCGAGGTTGATTGTTCCACAGGTTAGAATTAAAGGGCATCGACGGGACGCCTTTGTTATTCATGCACCAAATTTCAGGGTCAATCTGTCTGAGAATCCTAGGGACCCTAAATCTGTCAAAAACCATCAGATGAAATCTTAAGACATTTTTTGCCACGGCTTTCTTGCCATACCTGGCAGTTTTAACTTCAATTTTATTTTATTTTATCCTTGTTTTTATTGTTTTAAATGTTTTTATTTTCTGTTTATATGTTAAGCACCTTGTGTTGCATTTTATGCATGTGTTGTCCTATATAAATAAGGTTATTAGTATTACTGTTAGTATTTACAAACCATTTACAAACATGTAGTGTGCCTTCCCAAAAGTTCTGGAAAACAAATAAATTGTAAAGCTTTTTTCAGACCCAGTATTTAATCACGGTAATAAAAGTCTCAAAGCCTAGTTTGTGTATGAAATGATTATGATACATTAACAGCAGAAGAATTATAAACCTTTGTTTTCAAAAAGAAAAAGTAGGACAAAAATTAAACACATTGGAGAGAGATACACCATTTTCCTCTGGAAATTAACCATACAACTTTATGTGATATTTAATTTAAATTGATTACTCTACAACTATGTACCCATAATTACACAACTCACACCAACATGAGTGCAGTTCCCAAATACACAATCAGTCATGTAAACCAAAAATCTTTTAATGTTTCAAATGAAACAATCTTGTTATTCATAGATAAGTCCTCTGTTGTTCTCTTGATCAAAATATACGATCAAAGTTTACATGAACAGCTGGATAAACAAAGTTAGAATATTGTTATGGGTTTAAAGGAATTTGTAATTGCATTTATAATAATTTAGATGAGATAGTGGCTAGTAAATAGTGAAAGTATTTCATGAACTGCTGTGACACTGGCCAGACAGTTTACTTAATATATTGTACCACTTGCAGGGCCATTCAGCAATAGGAAAGCACAGCTGTTTTAAAAAGAATGCAAATATGCAGATGACACACCCAACAAATCTCCAAAACCTCCAAGTATTTCACATCGCATAAACTTCACATGATTTTTCTTTCAATTTCTATTGCTGAAAGTCATTCAAGACAACCCCAAACCTTTCCTGATTGGCAGAAAGGCAGCAATAAACATGCCACATAAAAATATGATAAATATGAAACTTGTCACTTGTACTGTTTGAGTGTGTGAGTGTTTCAGTAAATCAGCTAGACTAGTTACACTACTCTAATAGTAGAAAACCAAATAAAATACAACAAATAATACAATCCTTTGCAGGATTTTATGGTTGAATATTTAACCATTTAAAGACATTGGACAACAGTAGAATCAAATACACAAATCAATAATGTTTTTTCCTTACTAGTAAAGCTTCTATTTATTGACAAGACAATAATTAAACATCTTGCTTCAAGAGTCACCAAAAAGTTGTTCTCTTTACTCATGAAACAAAGTATCTTGCAGATATGCGTGTTGTCAAGTAATGAGGTCTGAATCTGACCTCAGATTGAAATCAAATCATCAAGGACTGCATATGAACTGAAACCATGGCATTTCTCGGTGTGGCTGTATTGTTGCAAACGTCTCATTTGTCTCCTGGTGTGAGCAGCGTAAAATGGAGCTAAGTTCGCCTTGATGTGCACGAAGAGAGGCTTGTTGGAGCACTGTGGTTGGTGTGGTGGGGGGCTGGCAACCTTCTCCCAGGGGCTGCCGGGGAGAGCAGACGAGAGGAGTGCAGGTAGCTGAGACGGGCTGGTGGGTTCGGTGGGTTTCTGCCTCATTTGTGTTGAGGGGTTCAGGGGCTTCTTGTTCCCCTGATGGTGGTAAAAAAAACAGCCTTTCTAGGAACCTGAAACTCGGAGAGGAGGAGGGGAAGACAGGAGTCAAAAGCTCATGTTCCTATTGCTTTGTTTCAGAAGTTCCCTTACCATGTTATGAGTTCTATGTTTGGTAATTATGTGGGAGAAATGTGACATATGTGTGATATGAAATATCTGATTTGTTGAATATATACAGTAATAGATGCTATTTATAATTGAGTATATTTACCGTAAAAGATTTAATAATTTTTCTGTATAGTCACATCTCTGAAACAAAAACTAGCATGAGAATTCTGTGATCTTTTGCCTTTATCAGTAATCAAATTAACATTTACCTGTCTCTTTAAAGGGGCACTCTACTCCAAAATCTTACACAATAAAGCACACCACTTACTGTAAGTCTACCGTTATAAATTATTTAAAACATTGTTTATAATTAGGTTATTAATTAGGTTGTAAACACTTTACATTCATTAATAAGTTGTTACAACACATTAGATGACCTGGTGATTGCCAAATAATGAGCCCACATTTATCTGTATTGTTCAGATCTCACTGCTAATTTACCTTTTCTTGTCTCAGCATTTATACTTTAAGGTTACTTTCAGGTACTGTCAGGTTCATCAGATGTTTTTTAATGAGTTACTAGCATTTAACCACTGTCAGTTTTTATTAATAGTCAAAAAGTTTTACTTGGCATGTCTAATTAACTGATTTATACAGTAATGCTTTGGCAGTATTGTTTACCCTGACATCTTCAGCATTCACTGCTCTATGTTTGGAATTACGCTCCCTTCTGCCGCTTACAAATGGCGTTAACTCATTAGTAAGATTGATTAGAGAAGTACAGTGAAGCAAGTATACAGACATCATGACAGCATAGCAGGATAATAGCTGCTTACTGCATGATAAATTGCTGTATTATACATTCACATTCAGACATGTCTACAGTTTTCCAATAGACCTTTTCACAGCAGCCATGTTGATATGAAATAGCGGGTAAACAAGTTTAATTATTGAAATTAATGAAGGTCCTGTTTCAATTAAAGTGGCGGCCTTTCCAGAGAGACAACACAGCAGCACCCTGACTCTGTTTGACTTGAGTGGAAGAAATCCTTGATGAGTAACTCTGGTAACATCTGGGTTTACCCTACTATTTCTTGCCCAAATGGCTGCCGTGAAAAAGGTATATAGTCCTAACAATAACATATTTTGGATGTCATACAAGATGACATCAAATCAACTGTCGCCAGTGATCACAGGAAGAGAAACAACACATTATCGGGCCGTCTCGGGGTCAGGCCGCAGTCTCTGCTCTTTGGTGTTTATCTGTGTAACTGCTGAGGCTGGTGGCTTACTGTGGTTTCAGTCAGGGGATTTGACGGATGAAGTGCTGTGCCACTTTCTCACGGCCAAGATCTTCTCTAGCTTTCTGTCTCTAGCTTGCCCCCACCCACCCATCTTACACTCATTTCCTCTGAGCTTTTCAACTTTCTCTGACTTTGGTTGGCGAAAGAGTGAAGGTTACAGACAGTGCAGGACTTTCCTTTCCTCCTCAGGCAAGGTAAAGTAGATCAAAAGAATTGCTGAGAACTGCCCTCGCAGTACATGATGTATAAGCAACAAATCTATATTTATTGTAGCGATGGGAACTGTGGACTGTACTGCCTCTCAATATCACAATATATGACAGAGTCATGCAAATGAAAAGCCACAAACTCAGTCTTTGCCTCCCACTAAACAGGAAACAAGTATTTTGCTGAGGTATTTTTCTTTCTATGTTACGACTTATCACATCCTCCTACTCCCTTCAATCAATTGCTTTGAGATTGAAAACTTCACAGATTCAGATTAAAATCAATAGTAGATTTTTTTCAGTTTACGGAGTAACTGATGAAAAGCATTTTGTCGCCTCTCTAGAAGTGCTCTCTCAGTTGTGTCTGTGAATAATTTAGTTACACAAATGTGTTCCATTCTTGCTAAACAACTGTCTCGACACCATTCAAGGAACAATGATGAGCAAATGAACAGATGGGCATCCCCACTCCCACACATGTGTTCAACCCTCAGAGATTTGTTTCACTCTGATAGCATGGGGTTACAGAAAGGTAAGAGGGTGTGAGAACTCTAAAATGACATGGTACCCAAGACATCCACTGCCTACATCTGCAAAATTGGTGGTGGTACATGTAGGTAGAGTCTAAATATATAAACACACACCAAAAAAGCAAATAAATGTATGATTATACTACACAATTATATAATGTACGTGTCATATTCACCCTGATGTTATGACGGATGTCATCATTAAGAACAGGGGAGTCAAACTCGATTTCATCCTGGGCCACATCAGCATTATGGTCACCCTGCAAGGATTGTAAATGTAAGTAAAAATGTATCTACTTGTTGTCATATGACATAATTACCTCTACATTTGATTATTACTGTTTATAGTACTAAGGTAAATAATTAACTGGCTCTGAAAGCAGAAGTCTAGCAAAAATAATGCCACTCTGAGTTTTTATTGTTTTTCTTGGTGGCTAATGATATCTAATTAGCTCCATGTTTGGTGTCAAAGTGCAGCTACTACTTATTTGTCTGGCACTCTTACTGCTGCATTAAAGAAAACACAAAAAACATATTCACTTTCCCTTCCCTCATTAAATTGCCAAAATTGCATCAACTTTTCTTTTACTAATTGCTAAGCTGCTGCTGCTATTGATGCTACCAGCTATTTAGCTGGAGTGCCACTGCTAGAAATGGGTGTGTGATACTGATATTGATAAATGATAAATGGACATGTAGTTTATGGACACACTACTTCCGTAACAAAGCATAGAATTGTATTGCATAAATTATATTCTTTGTCAATTCGAACAGGCCACATAAAATGAGGTCCCAGGCCGGATTTGGCCCATGGGCCTTGAGTTTGACACGTGTGATTTAGAACAACAGTAGGACTGTACGAAGAGTAGAGTCTGCAGCCATGCTAGTAACTCTGTGAAGCTCTACTTGGACACAGTGGTGCTTCAAGCTAAATGCTGGTGTCATTTATGCTAATATGATGACACCATGACAATGCTAACATACTGATATTAAGCAGGTATACAGCATTTTTACCATGTTCATCATAGTTTGTTTACTATATTGGCATGCAAACATTTGCTAATTATCACTAAACACAAAGTACAGCTGAGGCTAACCCTAACCCCTAAGCCTCACCAAGGTAATGGACAAATTTGATGTGATGATGGCACTAAATGAAAAGGTATTGCAATTCATCCTGAAAGGGACATACATGTCATCAGCATCATTTGGCAACCATGGGTGTCTGTTAAGCATTTCCATCTATCCTGTAATTGTTAAGATATTTCAGTCTGGATTAAAGTGGACTGACTGACCCAGAAACTAATGCCATCCCTACAGAGCCACGCTGCTAGCATTGCAGAAAATGCAGTTGAGTCATTCACTTTAAAAAGTTGTAGTGATATCTGAGCAATGAGTCAACATGAACAATGAAACTGGAGACTCTTTTTAGTGAACTGGAAGTGACTAGTCCTTATTTCAATAACCCCGATCAGTGATTTGCCTCTCTTGACTGTTACTAGCTAGTGCAAGGCATGACGTGACTGGGCGTCATTCACACTCTTATCTTAACAGTATTTGTGGATACAGTTAATGATGGTATTAACCAAGCCCTGTGAGAAAAACAACCACTTAGACACTTCTTTCAACTCAGTATTTGCTCTCCCAGCCTGCAGTATGCTCTGCTCCCTGCTTTGAGCTCACGGGTTGCACAAATCACTCAGTCAGTGCTCACTCTCCCAGCTCAGAGCCCGCTTCCTGCCCTTAGCTGAAGGTCTGCCCTGCACTGCACAAATCATTCACTCACTCACCCGCAGGTTTCACGCCAGAGTCAGTAACCATCCATGACTGAGCATTCACAACCCCCACAAAATGACTCATTTCACAATCACAATTTGATCCATTTGGTTTCATAGCATTGGGAAACTCTAGAAGAGCTGGATGATTCAAGGTAGCTGAGAGCTAAACTGGAAGTCTATGGGCACTGTAGCCAGTCTCGGCTGTTGGCATGAAAACCAACACTTTTTAGAGAGTGACTCATACGACCTTGATTCAGTGGAAACCAGTCAAACTTCCCATCTCTACTGTGTCGTCGCAGTGGTGGTCCTGACATGAGGCAACAAAGCTGAACAAAGGGTAACGGAACAGTAGTACTTTTATGCAGTGGTCTACATAAAAGTCAAAGGTTTTTCTAAAAGACCTTTTTCACAACAGCCATATTGATACCAATTACCAGGGTAAACACAAGCGTTACCAATGACACTAAAAAAGTTCAGTTCCATTTAGTTTAGCAGAGCCTTTTGAGGAGCCAGCATATATAACAACAGCACTCTGACTCTGTTTGACTTGAATGGAACAAACCTTAATTAGTATCATTGGTAACGCCTGTGTTTACACTACTATTTCGTGTCAAAATGGCTGCTGTGAAAGAGCTCTATATTGTGAGTGTGTAGAGTGCTGGAATAGATATTGAATCATTAATGTTATAGATTATATACGATAAAGCATAATGAAAGTTTAAAATGTGAATTCATCCAGAAACACAACCTGCCGATCCAAGAAAACAATATAAATTTCTTTGTAAAGTGAACAACTAATTATACTGTTTACCTCAACATCATCACAGTAGAGGATAAACATTTGAAAAAAAAAAAACTTGAATAAACTGATTAAAGCAATAGTAAGACTGCTTCATAAACTTTTTCCATCTCTTCAGTCGCATTTCTACTAAATGTTCCATATTGGTTAGCATACACCAGGTAGGCAGCAACATAATGTCTAAATTCAAGTTTAAAAATATTTGCATTTAGATGTGTTGATGTCTGTGGCCTGTTTGTTGGGTTTTTTTTTGTTTTTTTTTTTGACATGGACGTGTCACATAACTCAACCCCACCCAAAACATCTCTGCTCATGGGCACGATGTGTGAGTGTGTGAGTGTGTGTGTATCTATATTGCAGATGAAAAGGTGTGAAGCCGCAGGCCTTTTTGCAGAAGAAATCGAGGGTGTTGATAGGATATTGGCCCCTTGTAATGCTGGGCTTGCCACACCACAGCCCTGCTGTCTAATTTTATAGCTGTATTTCACTGAAAGCTCGATCAGTTTCCTTGCAGTGAGATTGTGGGACCAAAAAATCAAACAAACAAATTTAAAAAAACGTGATAGGAGGAGAAAAAAAAATCTTTGCGTGCTTGATAGAGTGATTAAAGCTATATTACAGCTCTATGGCTTTTCATTAGAATATTAGGTCGCATTTTATTTTACAGTAAACTAGTAAGAACTAACAATCCATACTTTGTATCAAATTAGAAAAAAGACTAGAAACAATTTATTCTTTATTCAACAGTATTGGAACCTTTATTAGACACGTACTAAACTTTATAAGAGGGTAATTAGGGAAACAACAGAACTGCACTGTAACTAAAGTGAAATCACATATTTGCTACTTGAGATACACCTTTGGCTGGTCCTATATAATTAGCAGAGTAGCCGAGACTGATGTCTACTTCTTTGATCAAATCACATTATCTGTCTGCAGTATCGCAATTAGTCTGTGCAGTGACCCACCGACAAAATCTCAGTCTACCTCTATAATTTTGGCCTTTACTTAGATCTGAATCACATATTGTTTAAACAGGGAAGCAGCATATATGCAATTTCATTTTAGTTTACAGCACAGTTTTTCTATTTCTAGTTTTTGTCTGAATTGATACAAAGTACAGCCTGTTGCATTTACTGTTCTGTTGGGTGTAAAGTTTTTGTTACATCCCCTAAGTGTATTGTAAAATAAAGTTCAACCAAATATTAGGCCTATATTGTTTACTAGTGTTAGTTGACTCCTAAGGGAGGAAGTGAAGGAATGGTGGAACAACTTGTTGGGCATATTTTTGTGTGCTTTTTGCGTGGCTGCAAAGAGGGCAAAAAATAAAAAAAAATTGCAGGTGTATGACAGCAATTAAAAAAAGATTTGGAGCTGGAGTTGAGTTATATCAGTTCACAGAATCTCCTTGCTAAATCTAAGGTGTCACTGTAGTTGCTGATGTCTGATTTGATAAATATTTGTGTATCTTTCACCTTCATGTGTGCTGAAACAGCGCCAACAGTGAGTCTACCTATTTTCAGAGTAGTTTAGATAACAATGTTGGTCAGTCGGTCCATCTACCAGTTTGAACCAGACTGAAATGTCGCGACAACAGATTGACTTGAAATTTGGCGCAGACATTTGTGTTCCCCCTAAGGATGAAATGTACCATGTAGGTGACTTTTCATATTACACCGTCATCAGGTCAAACTTCTGATTTGTCCAATAATTTATGGCAGAGTGGGAGGCTGGGCTCCTCGAGGGAGAGGAGGAGAGGCTCAGTGAATCGCAGGGAAAATTCTTATGTTAGTTATTACATCAGTTATCAAAAGGAGATCACACAGAATAGCCTACATGTGTGTGATTTGGTTAAGGAGATTGTTCAGAGATACAGTACTGGGGAATTTCCAAAGTCAAAACCTAATATATGCCTTCAGCCAGACCTTTTTTTTATGTATTTAGTCTACAAACAGGTCAAACATATATTCGGCTGTCTTGGCTCAATTGTTGAGTGACACTGAGAAAAACTGAGCAAGTAAAAGGGTGGTTGGGGGGGTCAAGCATGTTAGCATGCTGATGTTAGCATTTAGCTCAAAGCACCATGCCTAATTATGGCCTCACAGAACTGCTAGCTTGATAAGTGCCAGTCTTAGACCAGTTTTTCCATGGGTTTCAGACTGGGGCCAGCTGTTTTGTAAGTGGGGCACATTCAGATCCAGATTCAGTGTTACAGGGTCCCTGTCCCTGTTGGTCTGATCAGGACACATGTAAAAGTGTGTGAATCATTTCATTTACACACTTAAATATTCAGAGATGTGTAATACTAGAGAAGTGCACTCAATGCAGTGCAGATCTCTGCCAGGCAACCCAAAACAAATCTAAATATAACCCCTTTGTTGTAATGGGTTACAATTACATTTATTTTGTAATTTAGCCCCAGCTCTAGTAGTAGCACTAGTATCCCATTAAACATTTGTGTGAACTTTTCTTATAATTATTAGCATATGAGTTTTTGTCCGTTCTCCTTCGTCCAGGTCATTGTAATCTCAAGAAACAAGATTACTTGTTTCACCGCTCATCCAAGAAGCTTCATCAGTTCATGCGTGTCAGACTAGTCTGAGCTAGTCTAACTAAATGGTGGGAAACCCAGGTATTTAACCTCTGTGGCTGTGTTCACCAGGCCATAGGTGTTAATGGCTCATTGGTGTGTGGGGTTTGGTCATGACAGTAGATGGAGTCAACTTCATTTGTGCTCCATTCAGTTTTAACAACAGTCGTTTGGAATGTCACCCGAAACCAGGTATGAGCGACAACTGATGTTTTTGGAGGCCACGTTGTTGAATCTCCTGGGAAAGGATGAAATAACAGCATTGTAAACAGGAGAGAGGTTATGTCTCAGGCTTTCTCCTCTGTTGAGAGTGGGTTTCTCCACTTTAGTATAGATGGCTTCTCCTCTCCTCTCTCAAACCGTCTGCCCTCCCTGTCTAGAATGTGGACAATGCTGTCCTCAAAGGAGTGTGCCTTCTCCTTAAGGTGTAAATAGACAGCTGAGTCCAGGCCTGAGGAGTTAGCCCTCCTGTGCTGAGCCATGCATCTGTTCAGCGGTTGTCTGGTTTCTCTGATGTAGAAGTCATTGCAGTCCCCGTTGCGTTGGACAGCATACACCAGGTAACTTTTGGTGTGCGGCTTTTTGGATGTACCAGTTTCTGTCTGAGTGTGTTCCTAGGTTTGAAATACACTGGCATGACGCATACAGGATCACTATGTTATTTCACTTGGGTTTCTTTCCCTCATCACCCTCAGTGTTGGTGTTCTTTCCGGTACATGTGGCTGTTTTCACAAAGGCCACATATTTTAAGGGCTTCCCTCAGGTGCTTGTGTTCTTTCTTTTGGGCCTGAGTTCTGGTTTGTACATTATCAGTCCTGTTGCAGAGTTCTGATAACACAGATCTTATGTTCCAGAGGGTGGTGTGAGTCAAAGCGTAGGTATTGGTCTGTGTGAGTGGGCTTCCTGTATACCCCAATGTGGAGGCTCCTGTCCAATGTGAACTTCACAGTCCAAAGAAAGGCAGGGAATTATTCTTGACATCTTCTCTAGTGAATTTTATGTTTTTGTCCACTGAGTTGACGTGCTCAGTAAAAGTTTGCACTTCTTGGGTTTTCATTTTAATTTTAACCCATGTGTTGTCCACATACCTGAACCAATGGTTAGGTGCTGTTCCTCAAGGGTTTAAGAGCCTTGCATTCTACCTCCTCCATGTAAATATTAACCAAAAAGGGAGATACTGGTGAGCCATGCTGTAAAAATTTGCTGTTGAATTGGAAGTACGTAGTGTTCAAGCAGAGATCAAGTAATTGGCATATCTGGTCTCGAAAACACTGTAATCCTGGTAAAGTACGCGGACTTTGTATGTATGAGCGGTGATGGTATGTTTTTTGAGGAATTATCCTCGTTTGTAATACTTACATCTTCACACTTTATCTTGAGATTTTTCTGCGTGGCAAGAATAAATGCTGTTCTCACTCTCACATGTCGCTTGCCGCTGCAACTACCACACCACTTTTCTGTCTTTGCTCTTTAAAACTTCACACCCCACACCCCACAACACACACATCACACACAACACATGTACACACACACACACACACACACACACACACACACACACACACACACACACACATTTTCATGCACATACATACAATACAGACACCCAGAAAATGCACACACCAGCTGTGTAGAGTAGATCATGTTGTGGTTCATTGTCAGTTTGAGTCTTCGCTCCAGATTCTTCTTGGCCCAAATACAGAGGAGACAAAGAGTTACATATGACCCACCCATGCAGGCACACATAAACAAACACTTATGTGAGAAGTTGGTCAATTTACTGAATAAGCTTCCTCAGTAATCAGATCTGTAATCTTTAATCTCTCAGGAAACAAACTTGTTTTCTCAAGAGAAGCACCCATCCCTCCATAAAGAGATGAGAGCAGCGAGACGCTGCTATGTAACTCAGCGACTCCAGCAGCCTCTGCTGGATAATCCTGGATACAATGCTGTAATTTTAAGTTTGCACGTGAAAAAAGGTTAGATAAGTAGTCATCCAAATTTAGCAGCAATCACCTATGATCAACTTTATTACACAGGAAATCTTTTTAATGTATTTCATCCAAGTAACTGAATCTTTAATTTAAACACACAACAGTGTAAACTGGCTAAAGTGGTCTCTGTTTTGACCTGCATAAGAAAATGCGAACATCCACAAGAGGACTGACCATTTCTGTCTAGTTATTTTGAACTCATCAGTTGAAACAAGCCTGTATTTACATTTTCCCAGGCAAAGTCACAGTGAGTAGTATGTAAGCCAGTTAAAAGGAAGCTGATGAAATTTTTATTCAGGACATATTTATGTTTGATGTGGTTATGGTGCAGGTAACACTACAGCTTTTGTCCACAGGTGCTTCCAAAATCAACAAAATATAAAAATTCTTTGTAGTAGCTTTAAATTGACAAATTGTTCGAGCCATGGAAAGCACATTTTCATGATGCAACTGTAAGGTATTGTACTTTACCTAATTATTTCCATTTTAAGTTACTTTTACTTCTACATCACAACATTTCAGATGGCAATAGCGTACTTTCTACTGCACCTCCTTTACCTGACCTACTGTAGTAAGTTTAACACACAAATATATTGACATATCTGATTCCAGTGAATAATTTCCAGTGAGAAACATGCTGTGTTCACTTGGAGTGCAGAGGACTGATAGAGAGCTGAACATTATGATGTCACAGCGAAGTTGACCTTTGACATTTTGGATATAAAATGTCATCACCTCATCATTTTATCCTATTAGATATTTGTGTGGAAAAACGTGTTTTGCGAGATTGCAGTGACCTTTGACCTTTCACATCCAAATTCTAACCAGTTCATCCTTGAGTCCAAGTGGACATTTATACCAAATCTGAAGATATTCTGTTTTGGTGTTCCTGAGATATCACTCTTCATGAGAACTGGACGAACATGTCATGGTGACCTTTGACCTTTTACAACCAAAACCTAATAAATTCATGCTAAGTTTGATGGAAAGAAATTCCCTAAAAGGCGTTCTTGAGATGTCTACCTCTAGCCACAGTTGATGATGACGCAGAGGCATAAAAATTAGCTGCACCTCAACCAACTGACACTCTGAAAGGGGCCTTTCTGCATAGAAAGCACACACACACACACACACGCACACACACAAGACATGTGAGAACTTTCTTTAACAACTTCAGTCATTAGACTTCCGTAACTATTAACTTCTAAGGAAACAAACCTGCTTTCTCTATAGAACCACATGTCCAACTATAGAGAGGTGAGAGCAGTGTGACGTTGAGAACTGCAACATAAGTCAAACGCTGCTGCGCAACTCAGTGAAAATGAAATGCAAAAATTAATATTCCCACTAAAATTGTGACTGACATCAAATAATTTTCATAGAATGTTTTTTTTTTTGTGTCTAATATTCCTCTGATGTTTTGCTCACAGTCAGTCCTGAATGTGTTAAAGGGTGCAGACATGCCCCCTGTGTGTCTTGAACGAGCTTGTAGTGCTGAATTGGATTTTTAAGCCACACATCCTACGCTGCCATGGTAACCGCTGAAAAGCTGTGTGTTGTCCAGCTGAGGAGGAGTTTGTTGTAAGTTTCAGGAGTTTTTCTCGGCAGAACCGGACAGCGCCGGAATGAAGTTTGTGTGAGGCGGCTGTGAGCTGATCAGAGGAGAGAGAGGAAAGCAGGAGAACAAGTTATTTTCTCTGGTAGGTGAAAGTTAATCCTGGGCTGTAAAAATAACATGGATTGTTCAGTTCTGATTTGTATTTGTGTGATGTTGCCTACAATGGAAATGTTGTTTGGACAATTTTATTTAATTGACTCCTAGTGTTATCAAAATAATTTTAAACATCTAAATGACTTTGGCATGATTTTTATTTATTTATTTTTTTAATTTATGGAAATTCAATTAAAACACTTAACATTCCCTGTAACATGTCCACTTGAAATGCTTGCTTAAAGCAACTGAAAACTTGGTTTCAGATTGTATTTCTAAGTAACACTGAAAATGAATAATTATATATGCAAAAACTATTTATCAAGAGTTAAACACTCAAAAACTCAGGTAATCTGTTTCATCGGGTTGTGTGGGTGTGATTTGATTTGATTTACAACAGAAGCAAGCAACCTATCATACTGCCCTCACATTCAAATATAGTTAAAGAAATATTTGGTGCAAGGAAAAACATGGCATCACCTTATTCAAAAGCAGGGACAAAACACAAATACAGACAACTTCCTTGTGAAATAAACAAAACTCGATACTCCAACTCTGAAAGAAATAATGTTTTCATGTAAAACCGGGACATTCATGAAAAGCATTTAGAATATATGTTTTTGTTTTGTTTTTTCAGATTTATACACCCATAATAAATAGATAGATTGTAATATTTGCTTTTGCAAAAATTGGTTGTGAGCAGAAATTGGTTGTGAGAAGTATCGAGATCTGTAGAGACTTAATACTACATCTGCTAATATTTGGTCAGAGTGTCTATATTTTTTCCATCATCACCTTTCTATTGTCATAGAATTTGACAAGTCAGATTTAACTTTATTTTATTTTATCTGTTTATCTGATAGGGGCAGCACATGTTAATCATAGCAATGTACAAGTGCAGTATATAAAACACAAAGCTAAGAAAGACAAAACACGTTGTACAACAAAGTTAGAGGTGATCACAGTTTCTGGTTCTGAGATGGGTCTTAAAGTGGGATATGTAGGGCACTCCCTGATTGCAAGTGGTAGGCCATTCCAATATTTACTTCCCCTTACTGACAGCAAAGTTTCTACATGTGATGAGCCTATATGGCGTCTCACAGTCCCCTCTAGTGGTCATTCTGGTGCCCTCAGTTTAATGAATTCATTTAGAGGAGCTGGGGCCAGCCCAAGCAAAGCCTTATACAAGAATATTTAAAGTGTTTAAAATTCTCAGTTACAATGGCAAAATGTTTTTTTTTTTGTTTTTTTTTAATCAAACACTTTTAGGGCTTTTTTCAAAAGTGATCCTATTGGTTTAAGTGAGTAATATTTAAGAAACAACATTTGATATGCAAAAAAATCATTGCATGCAAAAACATCCAGACAACATTACCTGTCAAAAATGGCCTAATTTGTTTGAAATTTTGTCAATTTAATTTTATGGCATTTGACACCTTTTTCACATTACTTTTAAAGGTTAATGTAGAGTCCAATATGAACCCAAGATACTTGAATTCATTTGCTGAGTTAAGCTCCTCGCCTCTCAGGAACACACTGGAATGAGTTGTTGTGTTGATGAAGTTTTGTTTGTTTGTTTGGTATTCAATAAGAGACATGATTTAGTGAGCCAGTCCTGAACATGAGACATTGCAGATGTGAGAATTTTGGAGGCTGTTTAGATATCTGATGTAAAATTTACTGCATCATCTGCGTACATTTTAATATTGATGTTTGAGCACATGTTAAGTAGGATATATACAGATATATGTTATGTTAAAAGGGATAGTTCACTGAAAAGTGAAAATTCGGTCATTATCGACTCACCCTCATGCTGACTGAAGGTTGGGATTAGTTTTTTAGTTCACAAAACAGTGCTGGAATTTCACAGGAAAACAGTGATGCCAAATCTCAGAATGACTGAATTTTCATTTTTGGGTGCATTATCCCTTTATTTTTTTTAGAAGGAATCTGATGGCCCATGGTGTTAAATGTTTTTTCAAGGCAAGATAGCACCAACACAGGCACTCTTCTTCAGAGAACACTTTTTTAAGAAGACATTGATACTGACAGTGAAAACCAGCCTCAACTTTGTACATCATTACATAATTTTATGTGCCTAACTCAGTAAGTTCACAAATATCTTTCCAGTCATCCTTACAGGACCCTGAGGTCGCCATGTTTTCCCTGTCGGAGCTGGCGCCTCTGAACCAGCATCAGAGCAGGTCTAAACTGCTGAAGCCCTGGTGGGAGGTCTTCATGGACTACCTGGTGGTCCTGATGCTGATGGCATCTGTTCTGGCTTGTACTGAGCAGCTGTCCAGGGACCGAGTGGTGTGCATTCCCTTGGATCCACTCACTGCTAATACTAGTGATCAGAGTGCGGATGTGGCACTGACTCCACCTTCAAAGCCCCCAGTCCACGTGCCACCCAACTTCAGCCCAAATTTTCATTCTACACCTCGGGGTCGACGCACACATCTGGTCTATCAGCAGTATGTTTACATTAGCCAGGTACTGTGATTCTAGCCTGAGTTGCCTTTACCATGTAAAATGATGCAACAGAATATGAGAAACCGATTACAATACTGATTACTAAGTCTCATTGAGTGGCTATGAGCAGTATCATTATAGTAACAATTGATCACATTGCTACTTTTATGCAAAAGTTTAGTTCATAGTGATGAATCCACAGAGAATTATCACCTGACTCTGCAGTTTCCCTTCAGCTCTATGGAGCATTCAGCCCAATATCTAGAAATAATGTTTATTTACAATAGTTTGCAAAAGCAGATACATTTTAAGGATAACCTAATGCCAACTGTTATATGTTTTCTGTTAACATAATGAGGAAATTTTGTTAATGAACGTACTTGTCAAGTCATAACAACAGCAGTTGATAGCATATCACTAAAACATTGACCGACAACATATGTCCTTTTTTAGCCAAAAAAAGGCAAATTTGCAAAACACTTTCCACTCATTGTGACCACAGCATAATTCAAACGTCTGCAGTGACTTGACATGAGATATTTTTTTTTAATATTTAATCAGAATGACAACCTTTCCTTACCTTAACCAAAGTGCTTTTTATCGCCTAAACCTACTCAAAATGATGATCTTTACCTAACATTAACCTAAGTACTTTTGTTGCAGGTGTCCAAGACTTTAGTGTTAAAGTCCTAAACTTTGTATGGACGCCATGCACCTCAGCCACCTCCATTTGGATCCAGCATGTTACAGAAATCTATTGTTTCAAATAAAACGTTGTCTGTGAACATAACACAGGCAAGAAATATTTTGTCACCACAATATATTTACGAAAACACTTTAGTAAAACTAATTTAATATCTCTGAGACGGGGTTGGGAGTGTTATAGCAACTTTAATTTCGTAGCTGCTGGAGCCAGATATATCCGTAATGACTTAAGTTCATCAATAGAAACATGACTCCAAATGAGTGCTAATGTTCCTCTGTATCTGCTGGACAAGTAAATAAGCAACTGTTTGCCAATAAGTTTGTTCAAAAGTTGATAATATGTCACAGCTTGTGCTCACAGCTTGTTTATGCTGCCCCCAAGTGGCCAAAAAATTAAATTGTCTGTCTGTCTGTCTAGGTGTGCTACCATGAGGCTTTGCCTTTGTGCTCCCGTTTCTTCCCCTACCTGGCCTTGCTGCAGTCTCTAGTTCTGGTGGCCAGTGGCTCTTTCTGGCTCCACTTCCCGCACACCTCCGCCCGCATAGAGCACTTCTTGACCATCTTGGCAAAATGCTGTGAGTCACCCTGGACATCTCAGGCTCTGTCTCATGCCGCTCGGCAGGAGAATATTCAAGAGAAGGAGGTGATGGAGGAGAGACGACCGCTCCAACCACCTCCCTCCTCAAGTTCATCCTCACCCCCGATGACACGCGCAAGACAGTCAAGCATAGACTCGGGTGCAGACAGCCCACTTTTGAAGAGGTCAGATAGCGCGTCCTCTGCTGCCCCTCCATCTCCATGTCCTTCTACAGTCTCTTGTAACTCCACCGTGTCGTCCCTATCCCTCAACTCCAAGATGCACTTTCCTTCCTCCAAGCCTTCGCTCAGGGTTGACAGTCCCAGACAAGTAATCAGTCTGGATAAAAGTGATGGGGAGCAGGCCAGGGCGCTGTTCGAAAGGGTCAGGAAATTTCGCTCCCACTGTGAAAGCTCAGATGTCATCTATAAGGTGAGAGAACCTCTACTGTTGAAGAAATATATATAATATCAGCTTTGTCTTCAAGATTCTGGGTCGTCAAAACTTGGTTTGATTCAAAAGTCAAAAATCTAGTAAATATGGGAATGTTGTTTCATCCCACAACAAAGTTAATGTTTGATCTAACTTGGTCAAACAATGTTAATTTATTCATATACCCCTTTTCCATTTATTCAGGTCTACTTGGCTCAGACAATATTCAAATTGCTGATGGTGACGCTGATTGTAAGTTACACCATCCCTCTTCTCAGCTCCTTCTCCTTCACCCACACCTGTCACCCTGAGGAGCGGGCCTTGGTGGGTTACACTACCTTTGAGTGTATCCATGTACTCTCCTCCCTCATACGCAAACTACTGGTGGCTTACCTGACCCTACTGGGGCTGTACGGCCTGCTGAACTTTTACACCCTCAGTTGGATTTTACACAGGTCAGTGCACATTCCAGTACAGTATACAGGGATATATGAGTTGGTGCTGCAGCAATATCAATGTGACAGTCAATATCAGAATGGGCATAAAAGTTTTATGTTGTGTGCCAGTATAAAAACCATGGCCTGAAACTCAATCTTATCAACTTCATTCCCAGCAGCAGCAAGTACCTATTTTTAGCCATTGTCAGAGAAAACAAACATTTTGCACCTGGTGACCATAGTGAAGCATTTAGCTGCCAAGGAGCAATATTTCCCTGCAGTTCGTTGGGACCTTGAAGATAATCAAATCTGGCAGTCGGTGTCTTAAGAGCCTTGGCCATGAAAAAAATTTAAATTTCTAATAAAAAGGCCTTAATCTACAAGGGAACACGATATATTGAAAATTGCTGTCCCGTTCCTATTTATAGTATTTTCAGGCACTTGCTGCATCACACCCAAGCACTTACCAGTTGACGTCAGCTAAGCTCATGAAGGTTCAGGGCTGAGGGGGGGACACTGACATAGAGCCCAAAAGTAGACCACACAGACTCTGATTGTTCAAAGGGCCTTTAAACAGAATAATGCCGATGAGGTTGAGCGTACCAGAGGCATGATTAATCGGATTAGAGTGAAATGCTGTGTTTTGGGCTACAGTATATTCTGTGTAATATATTTCTAACTCTGTTTTTTGGGTCTGTTTCCTCCTTAGTGCTCTACGGCAGTATTCCTTCCACTCTCTGAAGGACTTGTGCTCCCTGAGAGACGTTCCTGACCTGAGAAATGACCTGGCCTTTCTTTTACACATGTTAGACCAGTATGACCCTTTGCTGGTCCAGCGCCTGTCTGTTTTTTTGTCCCCTGTCAGTGAGAGTAGGCTGCTGGAGGAAAATCTGGAGAGGCGCTGGGGCGAGGAGAAGCTGCGTGCCATCACTAATGTGGATGCAGAAGGCTGCTCCAAACTTCAGCTGGTGGCCCTGCCTCGCCTCCCTCCGGCCCTCTTCACCCTCAGCCAGCTTCAGGTCCTCAAACTGGAACTCATCACAGATGCCAGGTTCACTGCACAGGTTGCCAACATGACCTCACTCAGGTGAGTTTTATGGCATTGCAATCATGCAAACACAGTGCAAGACAGGCTACCTCCAGATGTAGTCAGATAGATCTGATCACATTCCGATCATGTAGTATTTATACCATGCTTTAACATGCATTTTTCATTATCTGAATAACATGTCCAGATACAGATCACATTTTAACACCAGATGTAAAGCCAAAAATCAATTCTTTGACTTTCTGGTAACCAGTGTAGGGATTTAAGAACCGGGGTGATGTGGGATGTCTTTTTAGTTTTGGTAAGAACTCGAGGTTGTAGGTGCCTGATGGTCTTTTTAAGAAGTCTGCTGCAATTTTAAGGTTTGCTGGTGATAAAAAGATGAATCGTTTTTTCCAGATGGTGTTTTGTCATGAGGTCCCTGACTTTGGCTATGTTTTAGGGTGATAAAATGCTGATTTTGTTATTTCTCTTAGGTGAGGTTGTTGTTCTGAATGATGTGGTCAAGTGGGAGCATGTACAGGCTGAACTGAAGTGGGTCAAGAATAGACCCTTGTGGGACACCACAGGTCAAGGGCATGCATTTAAAATTCTGATTTCTAATAGCAAAATCGTAAGTTATAGGTGGCATCTAGATATTTTGGAGTTAAAATTGAAGTATATGGATTTCTCTGAGCGCTACGAGATACATACAGTTGTTTCTTGTTTTTCTACATATTTAATTAAGGTTTTTGTTGTTAATTCCTACAACAGGGAACTCCACCTCTATCACTGCACAGCAGCTGTGGATCCCAGTGCACTTGGAGTGCTCCAGGAGCGTCTGGAGGTCCTCCACCTCACCTTTACTCAGGCTTCAGAGATCCCCAGCTGGGTGCTATCCCTCCGCAGCCTACATGAGCTCCACCTCTCTGGCCGCCTGAGTAGTGATGGTGGGGTGGGCCGCAGTTGGGCAGTGGGGAGTCTCCGCCAATTACGTCACCTCCGAATGCTGGTGATTCGAGGCATGTTGCAGCGGATCCCTGGAGAGCTGTATGAGGTGGCAGGTAGCCTGGTGAGACTGGAGATCTACAACGAGGGGACCAGGCTCCTTGTCCTGACAGGCTTGAAGAGGATGGTTGACCTGACAGAGCTGCTGCTGCAGGACTGCCAGCTGGAGCGTTTGCCCTCTGCCCTGCTGGCTCTCACCAACCTGCGGACACTCGACCTGCAGCATAATAACCTGAGGACTCTGGAGGAGCTGCTCAGCCTGGCTCATCTGCGACATCTGTCGTGCCTCAGACTCGCCTTTAACCGTGTTCTGGCACTGCCAGCCAGTGTTGGTGTGCTGAGAGGCTTAGAGCTCCTAGATCTGTCCAACAACCAGCTCCAGAGCCTTCCCCCGGCACTTTTCACTCTTCGCCGCCTTCGTAGGCTCCTGCTGGCTGGTAATCTGCTGGAGGAGCTGCCTGCAGAGGTGAAGTCACTGCAGCTGCTTACAGAACTGGACATCAGTGGGAACAGGGTAGAGAGCCTTCCCCCTGGACTCTTCAATAGCTGTTTGGAGCTGCGTGTCCTTAACATGGCTCACAACTCTCTCAGCTCTTTACCTCAGGGGATTGCAGCTTCAGGTCAGTTGAGCAGGTTGGACTTGCGCAGTAACAGTCTGACGGAGCTGCCTGCTGAGCTGGGCTGCTGCTCAGGACTGCGTGGAGGCGGTCTCCTGGTGGAAGACTGGCTTTTTCTTTCTTTGCCTCCCCATGTCAGGGACTTCCTGAGCCGTTCTTGCCCCCCCTCTGGTACATACTCAGAGGCTCATTCACGGCCCGAGTCCGACAGTTTCCCATACTTCTCTCCAACACAGTGGAGCTTCTCTTCTGCTCTGGAATCACAGATATAAGACTCATCACTACCTTCCTGTTAACACTGTTATGTGTGACAAGCACATACAAACAAACAAGGTGTGGACCCAAAAATACAAACTCAGGTTGAGCAGTTGCAGTTCAAAGAATTTAATATCAAACAGATATATACAGCAGGTTTTCAGGATGAAGTTACAGTCCAAACACAAAAAACAAATGCAGGCAAGGAAAAAAAAAAAAAAAAATCCAAAATCAAATAAAGGAATAAGAATAAGGAAAATAAATGACAAGGCTGAGATGCTCAGCACTAAAAACAACAACAAACTGGCAACTAAGGAAGAGGCAGACACAAAGAACTAAGAACAGAGGAAAACTAATTGGGGGCAAATGAAAACAATCAGTAATCGAAAAAGGAGGGAAAAGGACAAAGACAGGAAGTGAAACCAAAATCAAGAGGGAAGATAAGACCTTCAAAATAAAACAGTAAACAACTAGCAGCCCCAAACCATGACAAACAGTATCTGATAGTATTGTGTCCCTTTTCTAGATTGTTACATTTTTATAATTTTAAAGAGAGATTTGCACTGCTTAATTAACTATTCTTTTTAAAGTAGTATTCCTGTTGTTCCTTTAAATGTGATCACTTACTTGCATCCATGTGCACACATTATGCATATGGATTTTTATACCACACTGACATGAATGTCAACCAGTGGCTTGCATTAAGATAAAAAAATAGATTTACAAATGTACAAAACAAATTGCAATATAAATTTGCAGTTAATGATTTGTAGAAAATGGGCTATAATATGCAAATTACACCACCACTGTTAATGTCTTTGCTATTTAAAAATCCTGGTTAGAGAAACTGTTGCATTTACTCTAGTCATCTAGTTATTCCTAGAATGCACAGTATGACAGATGAGGGGACTGTCTGCATTTGATGTATGTGTGAATAATGCATATCTTGGAATAATTTTTTAATTGGAAGAGAAAAAACATTATTAAAGGCAGCATTCTTGCAGGGCTGTTTCTGAATATATGAAGTGGAGCAGAGGGTCATGTTGTTTGATAACAAAGTGTATATTATTAATACAGAAAGTATTAAATTAGCATTAAAATGACCTGAAATACTCCAATAGATACCTCTAAAGAACAATAATAATAATGAGTATAAATATCTGTATTATTCTCAGTGAAGAATGTGCAGTTGTAGTCTCTAACTGTTCACACTAGAGAACAATAAACATGATTATTTCTTTTGACGTGTTTGTTTCTGATTGCTCCCATTTGGTCACTATTGTGAAAGTACTCACAGGTGTTGTATGCTGCTGTTTGCAATAATCAGTTTAATTTTGTGCTGCAGTTCCTCGGTGTGACCACTGGAGGGCAGTAATTCTGAATATGGTCAGGTCAACAGTCACACAAAGTACTGTGGTTATTTATTTAAACTTTTTTCTTTTTTTTTTTACTTGTTTTTTGGCATAACATCAGTAGGGAAGAAGAAACTAAAAAAGATTGTTTTAGTTATCTTGACCTAAACAAGGAAGCTGCTGTAAGACTCAAATTAACAATTTCAGGGAGAGTGCATTAGAATATAAATATTTTATTTATACGGAATTGTTCTCAATTAGGTATTCATTTATTTAGCATAATAATAATTCATTTATTTTATCGTGCATATTTATTTATTTTACTATTTATTTATGGGCTTCCATACATATGCATGCATTCGGTCTGTCTCCGCTCTGTCCCGCTTTTTTAACTGCGATGGACTGCGGCATACTTTGTCCAATCACTGGCGGCGATTGTCCAAATCCACCAATCATATCAACGTGCTTCAGTAGAGGCGGAACTTCCGGTTAGTCGTATAAACCTACTGAGGCCTCTCCATGCGGTTGTAATCTGTAGTTGGACGCCTAGATAATACCGAAAAGGTAAGGTAATATAATATGGATTTCCTTTTAGTAAGTAGATAATTTTCAAAACTTTGTATTACGTCCTAGAAGATTTAATTTGCTTAGGACACAAAATAACGTAGCTACTCTGGAAAGAAAGAGCTCCTTTCATTGTTTGTTTTAGGGTGCTACAGGGCTAGCTAGCGTGTTGTAGAGCAACGTTAGGTAGCCCAACCCGTCTATCTTCCTTATATTTGTAAGTATATATTTGTGCACTCTGTAGCCTTTCTATATTACGCGTAAGGCATTCACGTATATATTGTCTTGTTATTCATATTGTTTAGCCGGTCAGTTAGCACTTTGTTGCCGTTTAGCCCGTTAGCTTGCCACGTTAGCAACGGTTATGCAACACAATACCGCTAGCTTTCCAGTGTTGTTAGCTAACGGGTTTTAATACTCATACAATCTCGACTGAGCTCAAAGGCTACATTTGAGGTGTGTTTCAGTACACCAAATTTAGTCGGCACACAGCGCACCAACTAATGGTATAATGTGGGTCTGGTCCAGTTGTGCGTATTTTCGTTTTTTGCTAAAGTAGCTAACATATCTCACCCGCTGGCGTCACGTTTTAGAATAGGGTCGCGGAGTGCACACAACAATGGTCATGTTCATTGTCGGGTTTATATGGGCGTTAGTATCACTGTTTATACAAAAAGGTATTTGTCGTTATGAAAATATTGAGGCTATTAGACGTTTCCACCCTTGAACAAACGCGTTGTCTGATTTGTTGTACTTAATTGTGTGGTGAAATCTGGCACAAAGAACGGCAACAACAGGTGGGCTCAATGAACGACCCCCAAGTCAATTCAAACAAGGGGGGTGGGTTCACTTAAATCATGGTAGATGACGATCTGATAACGACGGAATATTATAGGCCTGCGCAGATAATCGCAATAAAATCGCGATATGGCCGAGCGCAGTACCCAAATTGCAGAATCAGAACCAAATCGCATTTTTGAAAAGGGAAGTATGCATTAGAAAACACTTAATTGCTGCATGGATGACCTGCCCTAAAAATTTTATCTTCCAGATGAAAGAAAACGCGTTTGTTTGGTACAGACCTCAATAAATATCACACTATCCCGATCTTATAGTTGTCCTGTATATTGTAATCACAATTTCAGTGAAAATAACCGCAATATGACTCTTTTACCAAATCATGCAGCCCTACAGTGAAACAGATTTTTTTTGTAAATTAAAACTGTATTTTCTGTGTTTTGGACAGACACAATGGCTGAGAATGATGTTGATACCGAGCTGCTCGATTATGAAGAAGATGAAGAGCCCCAGGGAGCTCCTGAGAGCGCCGCCCCCGCAGGCAAGAAGGAGGTGAAAGGTTCCTACGTCTCCATCCACAGCTCTGGCTTCAGAGATTTTCTGCTCAAACCAGAGCTGCTCCGTGCCATCATTGACTGTGGTTTTGAGCATCCATCTGAAGGTGAGGGGCATTTGGTTATCTTCACTGTGTTGTCTGTGTAAGTGTGGGCTTGACCATTTGGTGTTTTGTTAGTGGAGTTCTTGTTTCAATTTTATCACTCTTACTGTACTAGGATTGAGTGATGTGTTAAAATTTTCCAGCCATGGGCCCATCAAAAGACAGATAAAAACCAATCAAGCAGCAAACTTGTAAAAAAAACACCAGCTTATACAGGTGGTAGTGTATTTTTTTTTCCTTTTCATTAAAATGTGGCACAGTCTCAGCTGACCTGACAGTGACTGGGAGGCAGTTCCATAGTGTTAAAGGAAAAATGGTTAAAATAACAATCCACCCCCTGTTAAACAGAAACTCATACATGTCTGCATTCAAGTTTCTCCCTTTTACCGAACAAAGTTTAATTGTGAAGTCATTGTAAAACACAAGAAACAAGTCCTTCACACTCTGGTTGGATCAAAATAAATCCTCAATTCACTGTGTTAGATGTGAAAATAATGTGGCTCTACAGGCTGTTTTCCTCTGTCATCTCCTCAGCGGTTGTGTAATGTGCTGCTGAATATGGCAGCTCCCACTCTGCAGACCATCAAGTTAGCAAAATGAAATGACAAAAATCTGCCAAAAAACAACCAGGACAATAGCAGATATATTCGTCCAATTGCTGTATCCTATTCTGTACTCAAGTTACTGGCGTGGTCACTTACTATCAATGCATCAGTCTAAATATTTGGATGTGCTTACACTTGGACACTGGATGGGCTTTCTACTTGGTGCATAAGACTATGAATTACAAAACAAGTAAATGTTTCAGGATTAGAAGTTAACAAGTTTGTAAGCATTCCGCACACAGCACTTGGCTCCACTTGAAACCCATCAAGTTGCTGTAAATACGACCATGGTGGCTAGCTGCATTTGAGAGTTGCAGGAGCTGGACCTGCTTTGTGTCCTGTTAAAGGTAGACGTCCTATGCTGCCACATGTCCAGGTGCTTTGTGGAGTACCTTGAAGTAATTTGTAAGGGATGTAACAATGACCAACTTTATGGTAAAACCGCTAAAAATTCCTGACAGTTACTATTATTTTTTCAAATCTTTAATTAACAAGATAGCTGTTTTGGTTTACTGCACATTAAGAGAACCCACACTAAATACTGTCCAGCATTTAACAAAGTTGGTAACAGTATGCAATGCAGGTTTGTTTTGTGTTAATGAAAACATTGACATCAGTAAGGACATGATGCTGTTTCAAATTGCTCATAAGGTTTCAAGATAAAACTTGGTCAAATGATTTCAGTGTGTGTATTGGTACTTTTTTTCCCCAACATTTTCAGTACATTTTAACAATAACTTTAACAATTTTTGCAATAATTTTGGTACTGTTTCATCACCAATTGGTATGTAGTCAATAATGTGGATGCACTAGACTAAATCTTGTGGGTTTTTCCTTTCTCCGCAGTCCAACACGAATGCATCCCACAAGCTATCCTGGGCATGGACATCTTGTGCCAAGCCAAATCTGGTATGGGCAAGACGGCTGTATTTGTGCTCGCCACACTTCAGCAGATTGAACCCGTTGATGGACAGGTTAGTATGCATACCCAAGACACAAGTTCACTGTATGTAAACCAAGGAAAGGGAGAAATGTAATAGGCCAAGTCTTCTTTCTTTCTCAAGTTGGAACAACCAAAAAATTTAGTCAGATCTGAGCATTAAATCAGAATTGAGCACTAAGGCTTGCTTACGTAGCCATAAATGGTCATCAACAAAAGAGCAGTCCTTTGGCTTATGACCATAAATAAAAATCTGTTTACATCTTTAGATCTAGTCACAACCTGATATTTGAGCTACCTTTAGATTTAATGACTTCCTCCCAGGCTCAGCTGAAGGAAATTGGTGATCAGAAAGCACTGACCAAAAATAGGGCCTATGACAGATAATAAGCCATGTTTAACTACTGAACCAGTATAATGTATTGGCTATTGCTAAATCTTTTGCTGTGCTGATACAGCACAAACATAAGTTACATATGTGCCTGACAACAAAGACTATGAAGACTATGACTAGATGATCATGTCAGAATTATTGTTAATTAAAACTACACATTGCTAACTTATTTCTCATGGCACAACAAGGGCTTCTTCAGGTCTACAGTCTGTATAATCTATTTAAACTCTGAGTCTATCGAGTTTTCTTCTAGGATAGATGTTTACATACTTTACAGAACTTGAAGCTTACACTAAGAACCAACAGGACTGGACCAAAAGATCTCACTCTTGCTGCTTGAATGCACCAGGACTAGTGCTGTCAATCAATTAAAATATTTAACCGCTATTAATCACATGACTGTCTGTAGTTAATCACAAATTAATCGCACATTTTTTATTTGTTAATAATGTACCTTAAAGGGATATTTTTCAAGTGTTTAAAGTGTAATTCAAATGTAACTTCATTAAATAAAATGTATTAACCAAAAACAATGACAAATATTGTCCAGAAACCCTGCAGTTGGCAAAAAAATATGCTCAAATAATAACACGACAGACCCACGTCCATCAGGCACAGATGATCATTTTGACCTGCTCAATTTAATATTAAGGCCAAAACACACTAAAACTTAAATGAAAAGTCAGTAGAAACTTCTATGGAACTGCAGGCTTCAGATTTAAAATTCAAACACCACGGAACCAGCAGTGTTTTAGTAAAAGGTTGCTAATTCTATGCATTTATTTTAGTATTATTATTGTTAATAATAGTTTATTTCTTTAATAAAATATTGTCCTGTGAGGAGAAAAATCCTCAAAAAAAAACATCTTTTATGTTATTCAGCTCAGTCTATATAATGGCGAAAAGATGTTTTTGTATTATGGCAGCAGGATCATTTACATTTCAGTTTACATCAGTGAGGATGTTTTAGACAACAGCAAACTGCACACTGACACACATTGAGGAGATGAAGAGGAGAGACAGTCTGGACTCTTCATCATGACTTACAATAATGCAGCACAGTGACAAATGTTTTGTGGAGTGTCTGTCAGTTTGGTCTTTGTAACGTGGCGTTAAAAGTAATTTGCATTAACACGTTATTAACATGTTAACTTTGACAGCCCTAATCAGGACACATTAAATCATCAAGATGCAAAATGCCTGAGTCTGTCTCTCTGTGTCTAATCCTCAGGTGTCTGTATTAGTGATGTGCCACACACGAGAGCTGGCTTTCCAGATCAGTAAAGAGTATGAGCGCTTCTCCAAGTACATGCCCACGGTAAAGGCAGCAGTATTCTTTGGTGGCCTTGCCATCAAGAAGGACGAGGAGGTCTTGAAGAAGAACTGCCCTCACATTGTCGTCGGAACACCGGGCCGCATCCTCGCTCTCACCCGGAGCAAGATCCTGGCTTTGAAGAACGTCAAGCATTTTGTCCTGGATGAGTGTGACAAAATGTTGGAGCAGTTAGGTGTGTTCTTTTGTGGATATTTTTTTGACCTTTCTTCTCACTTGCCATTGATTCCACACTGGTGTGTCTGAAGAGGACATCTACCCTGCAAGCAAAATATTTAATCACAATCATATCCGTTATTCATTTGTCTTTTTGTGTAACAGACATGAGGCGTGACGTGCAGGAAATCTTCAGGATCACACCCCATGAGAAGCAGGTCATGATGTTCAGTGCAACACTGAGTAAAGAGATCCGACCAGTCTGCCGCAAATTCATGCAAGACGTAAGTGATTGATGGAAGTGTTGTTACTTCAGAATCAGTAAGAAGACTACTTGTGAATTTGAAGTCCTTTACTCCTTGCTTCTGTAACTAGACGATGAGTTAAACCGTTAAACTGTCTGTCTGTCATCACCTGTGCAGCCCATGGAAGTATTTGTGGACGACGAGACCAAACTTACACTCCACGGTCTGCAGCAGTATTACTCCAAGCTGAAGGACAGCGAGAAGAACCGCAAGCTCTTTGACCTGCTTGACGTGTTGGAGTTCAACCAGGTATAGTGGTGAATTTTTAGAAGTAAGAATTGTCGAGCATGCAAGCAAATACTTTAAAAATAAATCAGCAATTGTATTGGCAAAGTAACGTGTTCTATAAATGGGGATTACTGAATTGGAAATGTTGCTTTCCAGGGAAGCTGTTAAACAAGTGGGACATATAAAGAGAAACAGAATACCATCATTTGCAATATCCTTCCATAGTAATATCATAGTAATCTTGCGCTCTAGAACTTTACTAGTCTGTTGTTGTCTGATTAAAACTTTTGACCAACATGTTACTGACAAATTCATAATAAGTGTATATTTACAAAAATCTGTGAAATTTATGAGGTTTGGTTTTTGGTTTCAGTAATTGGGTATTCTATAGATTATTCCATTGATTAAGTACTACCTTTGCTTTGCAGTCGGGACAGTTGCGTTTCTCTCCTCTGTGTTTCACTGAGGGTGGGTGTTTCACCCTGTTCGACAGCCACCAGGCCACATCAGTCAAGGAAACTCCGACATGATTTCATTCTTTTGTCACTGTGTGACTACTTGCCATTCTTAAAACAGCATATTTGTAATGGTCCATAATTAGTTTAGTTAGACACATCTTACATACTGTCTGGCACTTGTCCAGGTCCCTTCCATCTGCTTCAGACATGAGGAATGTGCAGCCTGGTCACAAGCGAGCTAATGTCACATGCAACATAATGTTGAGATTTGGGTTTCAGATTTCCGAATATAGACTAACATCAGTTAATAATCTCTCTAGAGAGAGTCGCAATGTATCCAATTGTCGCAGGTGAATTACCTGTTTTCAGCAACGTGGCTGCTGAAAGTGTTGAGTGGTATCAAACCTCCCGTCTTAATAATCATTCCCTTCAAGCTATTCCTTTTAAACCTGTTGAGTCACTGAGATAATTGTTACGGTAATTCAGTATCTGAAGGAATCCCATCAGAAGTCATGTTCTTCGTGCTCCTCAGCAGCTGCATTTCAGTGTCTCTGCTCTGCCTCTAGGTGGTGATCTTCGTCAAGTCAGTGCAGCGCTGCATCGCTCTGTCCCAGCTTCTGGTGGAACAAAACTTCCCTGCCATTTCCATCCACAGGGGAATGGCTCAGGAGGAGAGGTGAGACACACACACCTTCCTCTTACATACCCACTCTCATAAACATAAATGCTCTGTGCAGCTCCAAATGCTAAGTATGTTTATGGAGCATGAGGCCTCATCAGTTAACTGAACACATCATTGCCTTCAAAGGGGGATACAGTCCAGTAATGCCTCCGGCAGCTGTGTTGATAACTCTCCTGCTCCCTGTCACTCTACAGACTGTCTCGCTATCAGCAATTCAAGGACTTCCAAAGGCGGATCCTGGTGGCCACTAATCTCTTTGGCAGAGGGATGGACATTGAGCGGGTCAACATCGTCTTCAACTACGACATGCCAGAAGATTCTGACACCTATTTACACAGGGTGAGAACTGGCGAGAGGAAATAACTGTACATGTTTTGCTCTTTAATATTTGTAGTGACGTTTGGGAGTGTAACACCAATGCTCATTAACTTAATATGGATTTTTAAAGGTCCTGGAAACCCAAATCCATAATAGCCTTCTAGCCATGTAATTTTAGGGTATTGTGCACATACTAGCAAGCATGTGAAACGTATTAGAAATAAGTTATTCTTGTCTGCTACCAGGTCAGATTCTTGAACTTAGCCTGATTCTAGTATGTTAGCCTGTTTGAAAAGAAGCAGTAGGAGATTTTCTTTTAGATAAATTCATTTTTGATGTTCTATTTTGTGGTTATCACTGTGGAAACACTACCACCTTTGTGCACAGGGACCTCTAAAATCAGCACAAGTTCCTTGCAGTATCTTTAAGTGGTGTGCCATAACCTGTGTGTGATTCTGTCCGTTGCTCGTTGTGTAACGTATTACATTTTTGGGACCCGTTTGAGATTTAACTCACTCAGGACTTATCTGCACCCATCAGGTTGCCCGTGCTGGTAGGTTTGGGACCAAAGGCCTGGCTATAACCTTTGTGTCTGATGAGACCGATGCCAAGACTCTGAACGATGTGCAGGACCGCTTTGAGGTCAACGTGGCCGAGCTGCCAGATGAGATTGACATCTCCTCTTACAGTAAGTCTTTCCATTTCTGAAGGCCTGCTGAAAGGCAGCGATACTTGATGTCCTTAATAAAGTTGCCTGACCTGTTGGAATGATTATAATTTGTGGATTAATGGGTTCAAAGGACTTTACAAATAAAACATGTTATCGCTGCTAATTGTTCATCTGTGGTCTGCTGGGTTGTTTTAATCCAGCTACATCCTGCCAGCTGAAGATTGGCCTACAAATAATCAGCTGGTGTTAGAAACCTTCAGAGACATGTTGGCAGCTACAGACAGCAGTTGGTGCTGCCATGTATCTTTGGGGCTTTCATCAGATGGAAACTGCCCTTACATGTCTAACCTGTTGGTGAAAAGCTGGTATGCTCAGCTGTTGCTCATTGCACTGATCTTTCACAAGCTCAACTCATGTCTCTCCTCTTCTGTCCCTCTTTAGTCGAGCAGTCCAGATGAGTCCTCCAGCCAAGCAGAAGTCTCCTCTTCATGGATCTTGTGTCTTGTATTTGGAAGTAGACGTACTTCACTGTTGATTTGAAAGCTCTGCTCTGTTCCCTACGTTCACCAAACATTTATTTTTATTGTCAGTTTGTGGGGACGGGGGCTATGGTTGATTTTAATGTCTTTTACTGTTTTTTTTTTTTCCTTAATGAAATTAAAACTTTTTATAAAATGCCATTTTACTATGTGGTCTCTTGTGAGGCTATTCTTGTCTCTATCCCATTTTCATTTATTTCAATCTCCAGCAGAGCTTCAGGGAAACGTATAGAAAGGTAGTTCTGAGGAACATGTCAAAGTGATTTGTAGCCTCTTTTTAAATGTTCAGCCTAGTTTGTATAGGAAATGTTGTGTTTTTTTTGTTTTTCACCCACTGCAAGAATTGATCGTTAAATGTAGTGACCGTAAAGTAAAACAATTTTGGCTTATATGGCAGCTCTTTCATTGAATTTCCAATTGAATGCCTCCAATAAATGAAGTCACCAAGTGGAGTCCTAGTGGTGAATTTGACGGTTTTGATTACAAATGTCATCAGCACACTGTATTATGAAATAGTTGTTGCTTAATTTGTTTTTGGGTGAGACTGTGTTCACCATCAGGCCAGCTGTGATGCTAACAACATGCACTCGATTGCTACAAATTACCACATCATTACATGAGTACTTGGTACTTCGGGTCGGATCACTTTGAACTCTGCTACCCACCTCAATCTGAGTTACACACACCGTTCACAGGCAGACCTGCTGAAGACATCCCCAGTTTTCATTTCAGAAATCTTATTTTTTTTTACACTGAAACTGCTAACATAGTTGTCACCAAGACCACATTTTGCCATGGTGACACCCACAGACTCACAAGGTGAAAACACCAGCCATGCTGTCATCACCAGTAAAACTTGTTTGTAAGCCTTTTAATCAAAAAAATCTTAAATGTTCAATTGCAAGTAACTAGATGACTGTCTGGCAGTGACTTTTTCCACACTAGCAGCATGACTCCATGGATTGTTCTGTCTACTGCTTTTGTCTACACTGAAATACTTCAAGTGCTAAATGAACTGGCATGAAATCTTGTACTGACACGTGTTGTCCACAGAGGATAAGTCATGTTTTGTAGGTGATTCCCCTGGCTTTTCCCTCTAATGGCACCATCAGGTTTTTTCATTTGTCTTTGTGGAAAAAACCTGCAAAAGTTAATGATATTCCCATCAGCCTAAGCTGTACTTAGTGTTCACTGCTAATTAGCTAAAGTCAGCATTGTAATTGATGTTAGCATTGAGCTTAAAGTACAGTCTTAAACAGATGTTGGCATGGCTGTACACTCATTGGGCCTATTTGTCTCATATTTTCTAGTAATTTTCTGTTACAAGAAGAAATAAAAATTCAGCTCCAGATTCATCAAATATTCTAAACCATCTGATTCTGCTCTTACCCAGGTATTCTGATAAATCTAACTTGATCATGAAGTGGATGTGGATGGATGATTGTTATTAGCAAAGGTTTTTTTTTTGTTTGACCAACAGTCTAAAACCCCTCAACTGTTGAACATAAGCTGATATAAAATACATATAAATGCAAGATGCTTTTTTCTTTTCTTGGTAAGAGTGCCCTCGACCACTCAAAATTTAGTTTTACCTAAGAAAGTATCCCTGACATGAATGTGTACTAACAAAATAAGTAAAAATCAATGTATATGAACTAAAAAGCAGGAGAAAGGGCTTCTTGCAGGAGGCTCGTTGTTGGACAATTTTACCTCGAAAGAAAGTGATCGTTTTGAAAAACACCCAAGTGTGGAAGTGAAAATGTTTTTATTGAAAAATGCAAAATGATGAACTCATTCTAACTCTAAAAATCAAATGTGTGTTAGGCAGACAGTTTCAAAGAGAAGCAGTTGTGATGAACATGGAAAATAGTTTTTTTAGCCTCTTTGTGAACATGTTTTTTTTTAAGATGTGTGATCTTGAAAAGCATGGCTTTACCTTTACAGATGATATTAACGTACGAGTAGACATACAATCATCATGCTTCCAAATTGGCACTTAACACTCATGAAGGACCTGAACCAAGCCTCGTTCAGTGCTAAACTATACAAGGACTACTTCAGTATAACTTGGTTAAAGAATGGGCCCTTATACAGCAGATAGAACTACAAAGAAGGTAACGATGCATCTGTACATAGCTGCTCTATAGTGTCCTTTAACAAAACTAGACATACAGTACCAAAACCACAGCATCTAAATAGGCAAATAGCAATGGGAACATGAACAAGTACCAAACATTTTTTTTAATCGCCAGTTTAAAACCTGTAGGCTTAGAGGCAGCAGTCTCTTCACTAAGAAAGCCTACTGTTGCCAAGAGAGGATAGAAAATGCAAATACTTTCCAGTTTCACAGAAAACATGTCTAAGCTGCCACTATCTTATGGCACAAGAGAAAAGAAATTTGAAATAATGAAATGGTGCTTCAAATAGTTAAGAATCACCCATTTTAAATCTGTATTCGGTAAAGATGAAAAGAAAAAAACAGTTTAAACTGACCTCTCAATCCCTCTGTATCACTTTCGCATGAGATCAAAAGTCATGAATCAATGCTGTCGTAAGGTGCGTGAACTTTAACCCAAGTGTGGGTCCTTCAGGAATTTGGCCACAAAAATGGTAGAATAATACAGAATTCCTCTCCTTCAAAATGTCCTCAGAAATAGTTTCTTACTGGCCCCTGCAGGGCCATAAAGCTCTTCTCTGCCCCTGACGGTGATGTCAACTGACAAACACTTCAACAGCGTTTGTCAGGAACAGACACCACACAGACACGAAGAAGCATGAGTTATTGTTTCGTCTGAGTGAGCTGGCGCGCTGCTCGATTACAGGCCGGATTGGGCAGCAGAGCGGTTCCACCCGCCAGTCACAAATTACATGTTTACCTCAGCAGCCGCAGTTTTCAAATTTTATTTTTATAGCAAACAAGAGAGTGGCTGATTTTTTTTTCTCACTGCCCCTCAGAGTCAGGATTGTAATTTGCACAGAATTAGGCGGTCGACTTCTTGGCGCCAGAATCCCAGGCTTGTTCTTCTGGTGCTTGCTAAATGTCTCAGTTTCTTGTGGAGGCAAGGCATGGGATGAGTCCAGCTGTGTAAACAACCTCTGACATATTCCCCACTAATACGCACAAAGCCTCAACCCATCAGGTTCAACTCTTGTCTTTTTCTAGTACACGACACCGCGTCTTCTGCAGCCTTCATCATCCATCATTAGATATGGTTTTCTGACCGCCGTGATCTCTGATGCGACCCCCGGGGTCAAGCCCCGGATCTGCGAGAGTCCATGTCTCCCTGTCATGGCTGACAGCTCTCAGCTGTTTTGTCCCTCAGCCACACTGATGCTCCAAACATAGCAGCACCACCATCCCTGGTGGCAGGCCACTGTGTCATCATGTGTGTCCCAACAATAAATACCAGTGAATAATAAATACCATAAAAAGACACAAGCCTGCTCCTGTAAGAACATCTGAGATGCTCCTCCATCTTCTGCCATCACGATCCCAGTCTCTGCTGTCAAGTCTTCTCCGTGAGTCTTCATTTGGTTTATCAGTACTAAGACATATTATTCCAGCTGGTTTCATATTAGGCTCCAAAGCAACGTCACACCAGCTTTCTATTGGCTGGTCAGACCTGTTGCTAGGTAACAGTGATGTGAATCCACACCATCAACACAAGAAACACCAACAGTTATGCTTGTGTTTATCAGCTCTTGCACCAGCGTCCCCAAAATATGTCTCAGAGTTCGGGGGACAGTTGGTGCATGGCAGTAACATGGTGGCTGGTTACATCCATGTTTCCCATAAAGATTTTCTGTAGAAGTCTGGACAGGCCAGTAACAACTTTTTATCTACACTAAAGCAGGGCCGGGTCACTTTTGTTCTTTCCAAGTTGGAGATTCGACCATCTGATTCATTCTTCTTCTCCCCATTCCTCCCCAAATAATCTTCCAGAAAAGATGTTTTGACGTGTGCACCTCGCTTGCGTCTACTCATAGATACACTAAGGACAGCTATTCTATAACGGGGATCACTATGGGGGAGTTAATGTCTTTTTTTGTGAGGGAATGTAGGTTGGGGAGACGATACCGCTAGTCGATGAACTTGTGTGTGTCTCCATAGAGCCATCGCTGCGGAGGCATGGCAGCCTCGTTGAGATGGTTGCACTCGTCGCTGCACTTGCAGGACTGGATGAACATCACGGACCTGCTGAAGCGTTCGCCGTCAGGGCAAGCAAAGGTCACGTTGGCGGTGCGTGTGCGACGCGGCGAGCAGCAGCGGCCGTCCCTACATACGCCACAGTAGTTGGGCCTGTACAGGCGAGTGCTCCTGCAGCCAGCGTAGGACAGGCGGTGTGGCTCAGGGGCCTTATGGGTACGAGAGCACTTCCTTCCTTTCTGTGGAGGGAGACAGAAGAAAGAAAGAAAGTGAGTTTTCCAGTGGAGCAGGTTTAATCGGGTTTAATTACAATATTTGCAGTGTCTTGCAGTTTTGTTGGAATTTGGTCATAAACCAAAGTATTTGGTCAAATTACGTGTTTGACCTACTGATGGCACTAAGTGAAATTAAGGGATAAACAGAGTTATTACAATTCATTCTGTGGGAAAAATGACAGTCTGTACCACATTTCGTGGTAATCCATCTGATACATCTGACTCAAAACTACAAATGAAACCCTCAAACTGACACAGGAGGAATTTAGTGGAATCAATTCATCTTTTCTCATCAACTTAATGTAAATATACAGGTTTTATTTATTCAAATTAATTAAACTTTTAAATGTCTGCTATTTATTATCAGATCACTTGTTACCTAACACGAAGTCTTTGAACTTGAAATGATGAGTTGAATAAATGTACTGTACAGAATTAAATCAACTCATTAAACTAAGTTTATAAAGAACATGAACAGCATATTAGCAGACTTCCCAGCATGCATTGTTTGAGAGTTAAAATTCTCTTGAGACCCTTCTTTTTTAGTTTGAAGAAAACAGAAACTCACCGTGTGTCTCTAATATACATAAGAAATGAAGAACTGACACTGTAAAAGGAAATCAAATTTGCGACTGAACAGCTGTTGGTTCAACTTAATATTTTTAATATAAAAGCTTATTCAACAGGTTTTCTCAAGTGCAACTGAATTAATATCAAGTTTATTTGAAAGGTTTGTTTTGAATCATTACAAAATTACCTCAACTTGTCTTCTCAAATTCAGTCAGCTGTAAATTTTAGGGAAGCCCAAAGAAAAGGTTTATTTTTACAGGGTAGGATTTATCCTCTGGAGAACATGCATATATAAAAGAATTTAAGGCAATCCATAGCTGTATAGACTTTTCAGTCTGGATCAAAGATATAGATTGGCTGTCCAACATAGATTGGCTGTCCAACATGGCCAAAAATCTTTCCTTTGGTTCTGCCGTGATGCTCAACACTCTACAGTAATGTAAAGCAGGCTGAACACTGCTTTCCAGTGAGAGCTTTATAGGATCACATTGCCATTTGCTTGGGGTCAGAACTGCCATACCTCACCTCAGCAAAATGAAATAACTCATTACTCAAGCTCTGAGACACGAATAACAGCTAATCCAGTTAAGTACAGAGACAGGGAAAAAACAAAATAAAGGTCAGAACAACAGATGGGTGCCAAAGAGAGGAGCATGCCAACAATAGTCGAGGATTGACACCGATACACATTAACACCCACAGCAGCTCTGCAAACATTGGGAGAGCACAGAGAAACAGGTGCATAACAACCCATCAGCCTCATGAGTGGCTCGCAGCGGGAAGCAGAATGTTTTTGAGGGTGTTGTGTATGAAATGCGAGAGAGCAACAGAGTGGGCGAATTGAGTGCTCTTTGAGTCACACAGCAAAAAGCCACTGAGTGCAGCTGACAGCCACAGTGTCGCAGGTTCAGTGTGGGAGAGCTGCAAACCCACAGACAAACGAGGGGAAAGTGTTTCCTTTGTCGCTCTCTGAAAAGTTCTGTGTGAAACTATTTTTTGTAGTTTTTCATGAGGACGAGCTGCAGAAAATGTCAGCATTAAAACTGCAAAAATGACCCACTAACTGTACATTATCCCTTAAATAGGTACATCATATAACCCCACTTTAAATATTCAGACCTGTCCCTTTAAATTACCTTCATTTACAGTCGGACAATCATGAACTCAGAATAAAGCTGCACAGGGGAAACAAGGCCCAAATCAACTCTGTCGTCATCCTTTGGGGGATGTTTCCCACACAGCAACAGAACCGTGAATAGACAGAATGGACCAGAAAGGTTCAGGGGTGGGGACCGTATACATGCCATGATATTAATACCAATCTGAGCCCTTGAAAGCAATCCTTTCCTGAATCCATTTAGCATGGTTGCTGGACTGCGTGGTTGTGGGCCATTAGAGGAAAGACTGTAATCTATCCCTTTATGAGAATCTTAAAAGCACCTAACGCATTCCTCACCTTGACAGGGATAGACATGGAGCTGCAGGGCCGAATGTTGCACAGACGCGTCTCCTTGATCAGCTTACACCGGGCATTGTCATTGGTAACACGAGAGGAGACGCCCATCCCACAGCTCCGGGAACACTGGGACCAGGAAGTAGTCTGAACCACGCAGTGATCTCCCACCTGCCTCCAGGCTAAGAGAGATGAAAGAGGGGACGTTTGAGGGGAGGACGACAATGGACGATGCAGAATGTGGAGGGTCAGAAAGAGACAGAAGCAAGATCAGCAAAAGTGAAGCTGGGGGGGGAGAAGGTTCAGTGGGAGTGAGGGGAGAAGGAAAGGTCCAGAGATGCAAAGCACACAGGCCTCATTCAGTGAACAGGCAACACTGACGCATAGAGAGGGTGATTACAGAGAGGGGAAAGCTGGGTGACAGAGGTATGTGCTGTGTGAGAGCAGTGTGTGTGAGTGTGTGTCTGTGTGTGTGTGAGAGAGAGCACCTCTGGTGTGCAAGGAGCCAGTGGAAAACAAGCCTCACATAAATGCTGACACACACACGCAGATGCAAAGGGAAAGGCTCACAGTGAGGCCGTTTGTGCGTCAGGAGGCTAAAATGGCTAAAACATAAACATGATGCTTTACTGCGTAGAGGAAACAGACGGCACTCTGAGGCGACGTGGCGGCACCTTCTCTTACCAGCCAGGTGCTTGTTTCCTCGTGGCTTGTCCCACTTGCGCCCCACCTCCACCAGCTCGTTGCCCAGGGTGTCCTTGTCCTTTTTGGGTTTGTAGGGGTACAGCTTCCGGTAAGGTTTCGGATAAGGCTTCGGGTAGGGGTAGGCCGGGTAGGGGATGAAGGGGTATGGCGGGTAAGCTGGAGGCTGGGGTCGGCGGTGCACTGGAGGCATGACGGTGGTTCCCTTGTGGCAGTCAATGCTGAGGCAGCACTGGCCTGGCACCTTGACCAACTGTGGAGCCGGACAGGAAGGGGACGCCAAGGGCACGTGGCTGGGGCAGAGAGGCACGCAGCCCACTGCCCCATCGATGCAGGTGCACTGGTGCTTGCAACCAGCACGGAAGTTCTCACCGTTTTGATAAATCCGCCCGTTGTATTCGCAAGAGCGGCCCTCTGCCTTCGCTGAAGGAAAGGAAGTAGACAAACTGGTTGGTAAAAGAAATAACAAAATCAAAATGTTCAGATATCATACATTCTTGATCCAAAGAAAACTCTGAGGCTGGTGAAAATTTAAAGGAACGGTGTGTAGAATTTAGTGGCATTTAGTAGTGACGTATAAATATATTGAAAATTTGCAATATTTTTATTTTATTTCATAAAAGGGCTGCTACTGACTGGTGCATTGTTTTTGTTTTGCAGTTTGAGCATTCATTGCCACAGACTTTCATCCCTCCCTAAGTCCCACCCATTTTTGCTCTGTGCTCCAGTAACAGTTAAGCAAACTTGTTACCCAGCAGAACTTCATTCAACTCTCCTTTCTTTTTCTTTTACACCAATATGTTATGTGCTGCGCTTGCACGCAATGCTGAAAAGAAAAACTAATTTTTACAATGGTTAAAAGATGTTACTGGTTGACCCATGGCAACATACAGTCAAATGTTAAAATAGCTATTATAAGCAAAATGCTTACTTACTAACATTAACTATTAGACGTAACTAGCTGGGTAACAAGTGATGTAAATTAGCTAGCTTATTAGCTAGCTAACATTAGCTAACTTAAGATATTTATGTCACTAAAGTTCCCCCAGAAACAGCTTTTAACCTTTAATTTTGTTTTTCTTTTCAACTGACAAGCCAAGCACAAGTACAGGAAAGAGTAAAAGAGAAAGTTGACCAAGGCCACATTCAATCTGAAGATGGTGCACATCGTTTTGCTAGTTTCTATATTGAACAGCAAAACGTTCATGCCAATTGTTTGCACATGCTTATGTTGTGACTGGCTACTTTTATTTTGTTTTATGAAAGAAAAAGAACAGTTAAACAGAAAAGCTAATTTTATCAAAACAAAAATGCTGCATCAGATTTATTATTTAACATTTTTTAGGTCACTGTTTTCCTTGTTTTTAAATATTATGATAAATATTGTATCATGGACTTTTAATCGTAATTAAGTTTTTGGTGTCTTAACATCCCTGGCATTGTGCAATGATCTTTGCATATAGGAGAACCTGCAGTGGCTGCAAAACAAAAATGTGAAAGACCATATCTAGAGTGAGTGTTTGGTTTGTCCATTATGGGCTACTGTAGAAACATGGCTGTGCAAAATGGCAGCCTCCATGATAGAGGACCTTTGTAGATCTGATTTGCGGGTGATTATAAACTGATAAACTATTTAGGAATATTATTATCAATTTTTGCCATATTCTGCCAATAAATTCCCATAAATCTTACACACTGGACCTTTTACTTTGCATGGAAGGCAGATAAGAAGAGAGAAGTAGAGAAACACTATCTCCAGATTTATGAAGCAAGCTCTATTCTTAGACCTGAGAGGAATTTTGACTTGTTTACAATGTCCGTCCCCTTTGCTCCCTCAGAGGGACTCCCCACACAACACCCCGGATACCCCCCTTTATATAGAAACACCCCCAAATAAACACACATATAAAAATACCACTGTGCATGTGTGTGTATTTGTGTGCTTCATGAGGCTGTTTGTGTACACACTGAACTACTTATATAAATCCCAGAGTTGGCCAGGTTTCAGTCGCAGCTCATGAAGGCGCTCTGTTTTTGAAACGTGGCACGGGCTTCAAACCTGAAGCCCCCTATCAAAGAGAAACTCCAGCCACTTGGCTCGGAAGCCAGATTCCCCACCCTGAAGTTACACATCCCCTCACTCAACCCCAAACTCTGCCTAATCTAAACCTCCCCAAACTCCCCCTGCATCCTGCCACCCTCCCCTCTCTCTCTCTTTCAGCCTTCCTCCGCCACCTCTGTGGTACGTACCCCTGCAGATGCCATGGGTACGGCCCACGTCGTTGCCATAGTTGCACTCCAGGCCTTTATGGTGGTCACAGGGCCGCCCCTCGTGGCAATCCTGGTTGAGTTGAGCAGCACACACCTTGCAGCAGCCGCAGCCGTCGGGCACTGAGCTGACCCCTGGGGGACAAGATGGAGGCCCTGCCGGACACTCACACACGACCGGACAGCCAGCAGTCACCTACAGGAAGGGACACAGAGTCAGTGCTGTAAGGTCATTACGACAGGCTCCACTGCAGGCTATTATGAGGGGCTTTTGTGGACGCTAGTTGCTGGGTATGAAGACAGAACAAAATATGTTTTAGCAACATGGTGGACTCTACAGTCAGTCTTGACAGATTTTATATCTAGACTTACTGCCTTATATTGTATCATCACATGATCAAATAGTTCATTAGTTAGCCCACTTAATCGCTGTTCAGAATTTAACCAATTAAAAATGTATTTATCAATAATTAATCAATAGTCTAGAAATGCAAGCAATTAGTCATCATTTAACATCGTTTTGTGTGGCAGAGCTGTTAGTTGAGTTGGGAAACTTAAATATAAAATGTAAAAAAGAGAGAGAGAGAAATGAAAATGAGGGAAAAATGAGAAAAGTTATTATAATCATTGATGATTTATCGATTGTTCATGTTTTCAACTATCAGATTTCCAAGGTGAATCTGTTTCAAATGCAAATTTCTATTCACTGTTGAGGGCATGCTCTTTCTATGGGGCCACCCATCCCATTGGCTCCCACTGTCTATAATTACGGCCCTGATATAGAGTGCACTTTTAGGCAAACCAGCTTCATACGGTAGATTTTTCCATGTGAGGAGGAGCCACACTGGAACCAAGCAGGACAATAGTTTGACTCATGTTACACAGATCACAGAAATTCCTCAAAGTGTGTGAGGCTTAAACATTTGCTGAATACCCGGCACTGTCCCGAGCCCCACAGGGATATCTGTAACCCTCTGTCGCCTTCCGCTTGGCATTCGCCGGCCGAGCTGGGATGAAAGGTACGTTCTCTGACCCAACCCCACACCACCACTTTCCTGCAACTACATCTTTTGTTTCTGACCACCACCACACACCAGAGCCACTCCAACAACTCCCGGTAGGTACTGAGATCACAGAGAGCTGCATGCCTGACTGTCCACAGCCAGATCATCTAAAGGGATCCCTGTCTAAACCCAGGCCAGGTCCTGGTGTGCCACTGGCACTGGTGGGCATGAAGGTTGAATATGATATTACACAATGCAGTGTAGCTTTAGCATTATCACTGGGTATATAACCTGGTACTTGAAACACCCCCTAACCAAAAGTCCCATAATATTCCTGTAGACATTTATAGTTTGCAGTCAGTTCACATTGGACTGAAGTGTATTTTTGTCTTCATTTGTATAACTGTTGGATAATATTACTGTAGGGTAATTTTGGACCTCCAGCAAGATGGAAGCTTACGTATATATAGTTTGTAAAAGATGACCTGGTTAGTTTTTTCAGGCTAGAAACCCTTTAAACACTCACAAACACACCTGACATAGTATTTATATTTATATTTAAATATAACCTCTGGATTTAGGATATTGGTGGAATGAGTACTGTAATTCTGACAAGAGAAAAAAAACTGTACTTTTTACCCCACTTCAATTATATAACAGCTTTAGTTACTAGTTAATGTCCAGATTATGGTTTTACTTACAAAAACACATTATGATCTTATATCACATGGCGCATGATCACAGATGAAACTACTAAACTGTATGTAAAATAGTTTTTTAAAAAATGACTCAACTTTTACCAGCAACAACATACAATAGTGGTGCCTGATCAGTACTGGATTTTTGGGAGCCAGTGCCAATAACAATATTAGGGAGTGAAAAAATAGCCTATCGATATCAATATATTTGCCAATACTACAACAACCTATCGATATGAACCTAATTGTCCAAAATGACACCAGGGCACTGAAACAGTAAACATTCACTGGTATTTTTAATAAATATAAATAAAAAAGACAATTAGAATAAATGCATAATATATTAAACTTGCATCAAGAAAAAATGCCGCCTATAAAATTGACTATATATCATACTATACTATACAATAGTATAACACACAACAGGTCCAATTTTATGCATTACTTGTACTTTTACATTACATATTGTACATATTTGTGTAATAGCCTCTTTTTTCAAAGTATATTGTCAAGTTTCCATTTATGTTCCTTCACTTTAAGTATTTACTTTTGTATCTTTCTTTGTATATTTTTTTTACTTACTACGTTTACTTTAATGCAGCAATATATATATGTAATAAGGCGAATTGCTCCTGTGTGAAAACCTACCTGGCAATAAATCAGATTGTGGTTTTACTTTACTTGGAATACACTGGAAATAGTGAGTGTGAACCTTTGTGCACTCTTATCTATTACTATCCTGATACTCATTTTGTTGAGGATCCCTGAAGCATCCTTCAAGGACCTCTGGTGTTCCCCCAGATCCGCGCTTTGGAAACTACACAGCATTAACCTGGACTCTCCAAAGTGTTTCGTAGGTTAGGATTTCGTTAGATCATTATTTTGACATGCAACACCTCACAGCAGGGACATGCATGGCAGATAAGGCTGCATGTAACCAGACGACAGGAAGCTGCTGTTACAGTACAGTACGGACATACGAGAACAGAAAACACAGAGGAAAAACTTCAGAGCCAACACTCACCAAGCCGACTGTCACCACTTGCAAGACAGCGAATAATAGCAGTATCCCCATGCTGTCAGCTGATTCACATCAAACAAGAGAAAACGTTTAAAAATAAATCCTTCAACAATAGCTTTTGTCCACAAAGATTAAATCCGACATGCGCGATGGTCCTCAAACGTCCCCCATCACTTGTAAATTTTCATCGATCAAAGTTTGAGGCTTGTTTTTATATCAGCCTCGTGCTTTTTATGGCAGCCACGCCCCCCCCAGATCTCCTTTAACCAATTAGGAGGCAGGCGCGCGGCCAAGGTATCCCGACGGGGAGGGAGGGGGCGGGGCTTGGAGCTCCAACACGGGGAGTTGAGGTTTGGGGGCGGGGGCGTGGCCAAGCATGAATGCAGTCATTCATAAAAATTCAGAATTACTACATTCCAAAGAGGACCTGGCTTCTGGGTGTTTATTTATTTATGTTTGAGCGAAAATAATATTTTCGATGCTTTAAAGTTCTTTTCACACACATACCTCTGTCCGGCTGCTGCTTTGTGAAAAGTAAAATAAATATACTCAGCTGCTAGTCTGTGCTACATTAATACTGGGGGCAGCCATGGAAAACAGCGAGGAATTTCCTTCCCCCACTTTATAAAAATACTTTTAGACAAGAGCTGGGCAGATAAAGTGCATGTACAAGGAGAGCAGAGTGTTCCTTGGAGCAGGGTACAACTACATGATTGAGTGATAGTGATGTTGAAAATGATTATGATAATCTCCCGTGCAATTCATCACTCTCTTTTCCTCCCTCCGTATCCTGTCTTTAGCCCCCACATCCCTTTTACCTACTCAGAGGTTCCCAGGCCACCTCTCTGCACACACACACATACACACACACGCACAAACAGCTACCCGTGTAAACAGACAAAAATATAGTTTGTTTGGTTTCCAATGAAGAGTGCACTGTAAAAAACTGATACAGGTATTCAGTGGGATCAACTAATCTTTTCTCATTACTTTTACGTAAATATAGAAGTTTTATTTGTTCAAGTTAATAAAACTTAAAATATGTAGTATTTATTTTTAGAACACTTCAGATTAAACATTTATTAACATCCCTACTAACACAAAGTCTTGTTGCCTGTACGTTGTCCTAACATTTCCACTACTTTTTGGAGATGTTGTGACAACGTGACTTATATTGCCAGGATGTTGCATGCAATATCCCTACTCTGACAGGGTCATTGACTGAAAATTGCTGCAACATAACGTGTAACAAAGTGTAATGTTGCAGTAACATTATTGCAACATAACATTTTAGGGGTTATGTTGCAGTAACGTCGCTGCAATATAACATTTTAAGTGTAAATATTTATACACATCCCCACTAACAGAAAGGGAAAGTGTTGTTGCCAGTATCTTTTCCCAACCTTTCCACTACTCTTTGGACATGTTGTGATAGATATATTGCCGGGATGTTACATGCAACATCCCTACTAAGACGGGGTTGTTGATGGAACATTTCTGCAACATAACGTTTTAAATGTAATGTTGCAGTTATGTAGTGCAACGTAATGTTTTAAGGGTAATGTTGCAGCAATGTCACTGCAACATAACAGTTGTTACGCTGTAGTGATGTAACAAAGTTACCACAAAATACCTGTTAAGTTATAACTTTTCAACAGTGTGGCAGCAATGGTACTAATGGTAATGTTGTAAATGTAATGTTGTAGTAACATCATTACAACGTCACAAATGAAACGTGACACTGCAGGGACATACTGTGTTTGTAGAGTTAAAATTTAAATAAATTAACTGAGATCAGTTTCACATATTGTCTTTTTTGTGCGAGCTGGAACAAAATAACTCCAACAGGAGCAGCTGAAGTTGTAAGTTGTTTGTGTGAGTTGAAGAACTCTCAAAGAAATCAACATGTTTCCTCAAATACAACTGAATATTTGTCATTTTATTTGACTAGAACAGTGTTTTTGAATCATTACAAAATGACCTCAGCTTGTCTTCAGATTCAGTCAACATAAAATTTTACGGCGGCCTGGACACTTTTTTTTTTTAAATGAAAACAGTGCAGAGCGGAGGTGAAGACTGCCTGGATAATCTTCATGTCATACCTGCAGACACGCACACAGGAAACCAGCCATCTACAGTACCTGAGCTGGTGGCTAACACACACACTAATACTCTATGTGAGAGGGCTAAATACATATTCCACATTTATGCACTCTCAAACTCAGTGACATTACATTAAACTGTTCACACACGCAATGGGCTGCTTGTTGAAATTTAGTGAGAAGGATTGTGGGTGGCTAAATTGTTGTTTTCCCTTGCAGTTTCCCTAAAATGTATCATTAACTACAGGGATGCCTGCAGCCATTTGTGTCAACAGGGGAAATTTCATCCCCCCTCATCCTCCATAAACCCTGTGCACTTAACTAAATGGTCACATGTAGAGTAGTGCATTCAGTAGGCTTGTGCTGCACAGATATACTGAACATTTGCATACACTTTTTGCTCACATACTCACATTTGCATAATATCAACTCACTCCAAAAGCACTTAACAAGATATACAAAAGCACGTACACACGTCGCTCCATTTTGTGGCTCTCCTTTTACCATTACATTCCAGTCACAGACCTAAACATCCAATTTTTTGTAAAATAAACCCACAGAAAGTTGCTTAAACCTTTTCCTGCTATTCTGAAGGTATATCTGGATTAGAAAATATGTTATGTCTGTTATGCAATAAAAGAGATTTTTAACTTCTACCATTTTTTTTTTTTTAACAAAATAACACATTAGAGGAGAAATCTGTAATATATATACTGTAATATATCATAAAATGACCATGACATGTCATCAGAGATTGAGGAAACATGCTAAATTGAAATAATCGCTTCCCTGTCAACAACTCTTGTATAATGTTCATTAGATTAGAGTTCAAATTAATGCAGAATGTTTGCTGAATGAATAAGTGTCTTTTTATGAGTCATAAAAAATCATCTATAATCTTGCAGAAGAAGTAGATGTTTATTACGGTTAAATTCAGCAATGTTATTGGAGTCTGGCAGGCAGTCACTGAACTTCAGCTTCAGAGTGTGTATTTTCAGAGCAGTGGGCTTTTTTTCAGGATAACAGGCTTAACTTTACATTGACAGATCACTGATGGTTACAAACAGCTGATTAACTGACAGCGTAGGACTCATTGTCATTTGAAATTACAACGTTGCACTTGTCTTGCCCACCTGTGCTGTGTAAAGTGTAAAGTGTAAAGTGTAAAGTGGTAATGGTCCTTTTTGTCTGAGGTACTTAATGCCCAGATTGACCCAGAGCCAATTTTGATCATTCTGAGGATATCCAAAGATGTAAAGAAAGTGAAACACACTCAACATCTCCCGACTTATGGCCTTATTACTGCAAAGAAGCTAATCGTATTATTCTAGGAAAAGAAACATGTCCCAACAGAACTGATGGACACACTTCACCTTGAGAGAATTTGATTTATCATTAAGCACAAGCTGAAAGATTTTCAGCAGATTTGGCAGCCTTCACTCTTGCATCTTGCAGATGGAACCCAATTTTTAAATGCAGTCAGAGGTTGTAGTGGGGGGCGGGGATTTTTGTAGACAAGGAGGGATGTTCTTCCCTTTTTTCCCTAATTATATATTATTTATGTTTATTTTAGAGTATGTTTCTTCAGTGTTTTTGCATTATGGGAATGTCTATATGGAATATTCTGTAGCCTTTACAATCAGTCTTCACAATAAAAATATTTGAAAGAATAAAAGTGGTAGCAGAACTGCAGATCAGCGTAGCGTGGTTTAACTTGCTGCAGCCAAAAGTGCAAGTTGAAAAGCATGTTAACATATTCACAGTGGAAATGCTAACATCTTGATGTTTAGCAAACACTTTCTTTATCATGCACAATCATAATTTCTCTTGTTAGCACATTGACCTTTTGCTGATTAAAAGTTAAAACAAAGTTATGCTGGGGCATTTAATACAAAACCACAAACGTCAACCTGCTGGTGGCTCCAGAAGTAAAGTGTGAGGCCTACACAGAGAGCAAAATTATGTATTCACCAAACTTCCATCCTTCTTCCCACACAATCCGTCTCTCTCTGTCAGTGCGCAGAGGTGATGTAACAGGCCCGTGTAAACAAACCCAACACGGAGAGAGAAAATGAAGAAAAAACACCAGATTCTCTGATGCTTGTGTGTGTGTGTGTGTGTTTGCACCCACCCTCACAACACACACCCGTACAGGGAGAGAAATATGTTTTTGTTGTATTCATAGTTCACTTCCATTGACTCATCAAAGAATATGTCTTTTCCACTTTGGTCTCGTGGCTTCCATCCTAGACATAATAAACAAACATGCAGAATTTCCAACACACTAAAGTGGAGGCATTCATTAGCTTGTTGGGATACTAGACACTGCTACTGGGAAGCTGCCCCGCGCTGTGACCTTTACATTCTGAGCGGACAGCGAACGTCAACTCGTAATGGTTAAAGTGACACAAGTCTGCTTTAAGAGTTCACTGGAAAACCTCCCTGTCACTACTATTAAAAAGTCAAAGGAATGGTTGGAAGCGCAGGAGGAGGGAGAGGGGAACAGGGGGGGAAAAAGGCGAGCAGCAGCAGGTGAGAAACAGATCAAACCTTCAAAAACAAGTCAGTGGAAATAAAGGACACAGACTGGGGGTGACGGAGAGGTGTGAGGCACATGCACGGAGCCATGGAAATATCAGAAAGTAGATAGAACGGGATAGTAGAGTGAGGTCAGTGGAACAAAAGCAGCTCTGATTCTTCGCCACAAAGAGCACAACACTGCGAGTCAAGCAGAAAAGTGGTGGTTTGGATGTGAAGAAAGCTTTGTGCGTCTGTGAGAAAGAGTGTGTTTGTACATGAGGGGAATGGAAGTAGAGAGGAGGGGCAGAGGAAGACAGGTGTGGAGTGTTTGTTTAGGAAAAGTTCCTGCCACACCTGCTGCGACACTCCTCTAACTCTTTACACTGCTCAGCCTCCAAACACACACATTAATATGAATTTGTACACAGATACACACACACAGACACACACACAGATATATATGTGTTGTATAATATAAGCACTTTTAATCTATTTCAGGAAATTAAAGCTGCATATGGAATTCCAGCAAATCTTTTTAATAATGACTTGCTGCAAAGTTTTATTGTATTATAGCAATGCAGCAGCAATGAGACAGGGGGAAAAGTATTGTATTTTCTTTTGGGAGAGCAGCAGAGAGTTTTGAATTTTTTACTCATCTGAAATTTCAGTTGTTTCCTGTCTCTTCCTTCATTGACTGTCAAATACAGAAAAAAAATATTAATAACTTTATAACTGCATTGCAGATGACTAAAGTGTTGTCTGTCTTAAACGGTTTTATTACTGTGTTCACTGGTGGTGCACATTAGAAGCTCCATTATAAATAGTTAAAGTGGACACAAATTAAAATCCTAAGCCCTACCTCTTTTCACTCTGTCCTCCAATAACGGTTGAGCAAGCTCACTCAACTATTATTCTTGCACAGAGTGAGATGATGGTGGGACATAGGAAGGGTCGATTAAAGGTACTGCTTACTTGTTATAAATATGAACTGCAAACAACATCTTGTGCATTAGCCAAAACAATGGCATGACATACATTCCTGTTATTTGCAGATGTTAGCAAACTACATTTCTAACGTTAGCTAGTGTTGGTGCTGCAGGAGAGCAGAAGACACTCTGGAGTGTGCATGAATCGTTACATCATTTTGGATTTTTGTGAATCCATAGAAATCTGTCCTAGCTGCTATATACATTCAAAGCAAAGAGGAGGCTCAAAAGAAAACATTAACCTTGGGAGGCCCTTACCTTGTTTACAATAATGTACATTTCCTATAAGAATACAAGGAATCTTTGAACAATGTTATCCAGGCTTGAAAGAAGCAGAACGGTTAGAGGTAACAGGCAATAACCATTTGAAATTATTACAATATAATGCTATAGGGGCTTTCATGCTAAACTAACATGGTGAAAATTTTCCGTGCTTAATATCAGCACATTAGCATTGTCACTGTGAGCATGTTAGCCTGCTGATGACACAGTAGTGCTTTAAGCCATATGCTAAGTATCAGCCTCAGCCATGTTTAATTTTTTTCCTATCTTTGTCCGATCTATTTTATATTCTTTTCCCACTATTGTTGTCATCATTATGGTAGGCTATTTATTCTCTTTTTGTGTGTGTCTTATTCTTGTCTGTGCTTGTGCCTCTAAAAATGGAAATAAAATATGATTTTAAAAAACTAAAGTAACCACTTTGGCAAAGTATATGCGTTCTGTTGTCGCCCATATCAGAGTATATAATTTCCGGCATTTTTCTTCTGACTTTTTCTGTGTATGTGTTATGTGCATGTGTGCGGCGTGGACAGATATAAGTTGACTGAGAGACAAAAAAAGACACAGAGGGCACAGCCTGTTCCAAAACAGAAGAAGACAGAAAAAAACGAGGGAAAGGGGAAAGAAAAACAAGCAAAGGGAGAGGTTAGGAGAGTGCCAGTAAGAAAGGATGAGAGGGGGGGGCCAAGGAATTTAAGTCCTAAAGTTATTTTTAAACCAAGAACAGGAACTCTACTGTTGACTTCCCAAACACTGAAACATAGATTGGTATAAGAGTCGAGCTGGGAAAAAGGAGACAGGGAGGGTACACACACATGCACAACACTCACACAGCTGTCAGGTGTGCCATCCCATACACGTGTCTACATCCAAACACATTCCTGTCAACATTTGCTATATTACAGGCTCACAAATTCACACTCTCATCAGTATGACTGGCCGCGTACTCATTGTAATGTAAATATAACTATATAGCTCTATGTTTTAAGACATTCACACCCTCAAACTTTCAAGGACACGTGAGAAAGGCATTCATTTGAACTTCTATTTGCACAATTCCATTTTTCCATATATAGACTGTATATGTGTATATTTATATATTGCATTTCGCCTAAGTGACTATAATCAAGACATGGTGTACATAAGGAACAGACAGAACAGAATATACCAATTACAGGCCAGTGGTAAGCATAGACAGAAAGCCAGGAGTCACAACATTTTAAAAAAGATGACTAGCAAAAGGACATGTGAGGAGACTCAAAAAATCACAGTGGATACGGTTTCACACTAATTGAAATAAATATAAGGTCATCAACTGTAATCATCCTCTTGGTCCAATCTGCTCAACAACGGGCTTTATGCTGTGTGCTTTTCCACCGGGTACGCTGCCACCAGGCTGTTATTATCAAATAAAGACGTCTGGATTTATGGGGAGTGAGCTGGGACAAAACTCACACAAAGACGGAGGAGGGGAGCGTTCTGTGTACGCAAAGAACACACACCCTGCCATTCATGCGTGCTTTGTCGGGGACTGTTATGAAACCTCAGCTTCATCAATGGCTGTTGTATTCCCAACTGCAGGCTTGTGCAGCCGGGACGGGGAGCGGGAATAAACAAGACGTGAACGATCAGGTGCAGCAGTCACGACCATCCCAGAAAATATCTGTTAGGAGACATGCGGCACAGTTTGCCCTGCGTCACAGAGGATCATTTCCTCTTGACCTTTAGCCCGGGTGAGCACCTTCTGTGATGAGGGACGTCAGCCTTAGCACGCACTCTGGGCCCTCGCGCTCCTGATGGGGTCAAGGGAAACTGGGTCACCTGTACCTGTTTGTCAGAGGGTATGCATCTTAATTACTGATGCTGCCCACCCCACCAACCACCCAAGGCAAGTTCACGCCCTCCCCTCTGGATCCCCCCCCCTCCTCCTGCGTCTTCGCCCTCCCCTCACCTCCAAGGTGTCACTGAGAGCACCCTTGTTCTAGCTCTCGCCTCCTTTCCACCGGGACCCCTCAAAAATCCCAGATATCCCTGCAATTTCCGGTGCAATGTTTATTTGGCGGAAAGAGGGCTGGGGGGCGAGCTGCGTTGAAAAAAGAGCCTCACTCACAAACAGTTTGGGCTGCGTTCGAGGGTAAACATGTGCAGGAGGGGTATGTGAGGCGAGCGGTAAGAAGGACTGAGGCTCGTGTGTTCTGGTCCTGACACACAGATCCCACCTCAGCAGGGACACAGAGCCCCGCTCTGTTCAGGCCCCAACCGCCACAGTCTAATAAACATCCCCCCGCCACCGCCTGTCTGTTCCATGAACAGCACCCTCTGCTGGAGGACTGAGGGAACGACACAGAAAAACATACAAGCAGATCAAGAGCCTGAAATAAACATCTGTCTCAATGCTGTAATAACTCAACAAGTATAAGTTCATGCACCAAAGTCAATACAGAGGATGGATGCAAACATTTCTGGAAACAGGGGTCTTAACCTTTTTTGTGTCAATGTTTCGGTTTCTTTGGCCAGTTTGCATTTGTACTTTTACTTATCTGTTGAAACCATTACTTCTAAGCTAGCTAACTACTGTTTATTTGTCTTTTTTTTACATTACTATTTGAAGTGCTGTTGTCCTTTTAATAATAATAATAATAATAATAATAATAATAATAATAACTATAATAATAACTTTATTTATATAGCACCTTTAAAAACAAAGCTTACAAAGTGCTTTAGCAGACAAAGAAAAAGAGCAGGATGCTCCAGAGGCAAAAACAACAGAAGGCCAACACAATAAGGCCAAACGGGAGGGAGAAAAAATTAGTTAAAATTTAAGTAAAACTAAGACACAAGCAAAAGACAAATAAGACAAAACAGTAAAAGAGATAAGAATAGGAAAACAAGAAAACATGACAATAAGAATAAATGAGCTATCTATTTAAACTATTTGTCCATTACTTTTAGCTGTTTTAAACATTTTGGCATTTTATCTAAAATGTTTATCCATTTTTTTGTCTCTCCAAAATGTGCCCATTACTTTTAAGCTAACTATTAGTCTATATGTTATTTTTACCCAACTGTATGAAGTTATTAGCCTACTTTAAATATCTATATAAATAAATTAGTTGATTGTTCAATGATTGTTTATCTGTTTTTTTTTAATTTTAACTATAATGCTTAGTTACTTCTTTTATCTATTTATTTAAACCTTTTAGCCATTACTTGTTTAGACTGTGCTGCTCACTTGCTAACTAGTTTTAATGTTTCTCATTTGCAAGATGTGGTGTTCAGGTACAGCTGACCAAATATATGCATATATCAATATGTATATATCATCTTAAATCTAATTGGCTTTTTAAAATTAATTGAGATACTCTACAATCTCTTCACACTTCACATCTCTTCACTCTTGGCTGGGAATCACTGTTCAGGAACATAATGCAAGTAATTTGTGTTATTTGTCTCCACAGAATATATTAGAAGTAAAAAATATAACAATGCAAGAAGATACAGCAACTCCTCTAAATAGTCAATAAAATGCCAACAACTTCACAGAGGTCAGTTTGTTGCAGAGAAGTTGTGCAAGAATGCATCAGACTGTAAGTGTTTGTGTCATTGTGTGCACTTATTGGTTAATTTAATAATTAAAAAAAAAAAAGATTAAATCAGGATGGCATGAATTAAGGTTTAGAATAACCTACATAGATCTTTCAGTATATCCATAATGTTTTTAATATGTTTAAAGAAATCATTCGAGAGCCAGCGAGAACATTACAAGCAGATATAAATCTGAAAGGCAGATCAGTGCACAACCAGAGCCTGTGGACGTGAGGAAGTCAGTGGTCTCCCTTCTTTGGCTGGCGGACAGCATCTCACTTCCTCCATGATGAGAGCGGCCGCAGCAGCGGTACAGGTAGCGAATGGATGGGGGCGTCTGGGTAGGAGCAGGGTGAGGGCGGGGGTGAGTTTTCAGGGAGCATGAGGGGCACATGCAGGAGGGAGTCTGGCTGACAGATGGGAGGTAGGAAATGGGGGCGTCTGTCTCTCCTGTGGTTTTCCACTATGTCTTGCTTCCAGTGGCCTGTCACCCCCCTGCATCTGGATACAAACAGCTGCTGCTGCTTGTTTGTAGTGACAGAGTCCTTCTCATGGCTGTCTGCAATGCCCAGACTTTTTAACCACTCACAGAGTCTGGCGTCTTCCTGTTTCTCAGTGAGTGATGGCACGATGTATTTCTGTTTCCCTGCGCAGTCCACCTTATAGCTCCTCTTTCTCCTCTTTTGCTGCTCTTTTTCTTTGATCGTAGGATCCTTTGATGTCTGAAGTGGAGTCACCAATCTGCCCTGTCTGCCTCTGTTTCTGCCACTGGGCGGTGCAGATGGACAGAGGTGAGAAAACAGCTGTCTGTCCTGTTGCCTGGATTGTGCCTGGGGGCATGCTGAGACTATAGACCGTGTGTCCGCAAAAAGACCTGTCCCAGACACAGCTCTCCTGTGTAGATCTAAATCAACGCCAGGCTGGAGTGCTTTCAACACTGTGCTGGTCTGAATATCCTCTGAGAGTATATCATTGCACCCCAGTGGACGCATAATTGTGCAAGCATGGTTGCCTGTCTGTAGGTCTGTAAAGGTGTGTCTATCTAAAGCTTCAATGGGGTGTGTGTTTGCAGGCAGCACAGCTCTGGACCTGCAGAATAAAGAGCGCAGTCGTCGATGTGGGGGCAGGCTGGCAGAGGTCCCAGGTGGTCCGATGCTGCGAAACAGCGGAGGAGGTCGGAGACTGTAAGAGGGTCTGGAAATTCCAACTTTCCTCTCAACACTTTTATGCATCCTGTTCAAAAGTGTTCAGATGCTTCCTGTACACACATCCACGACAGTCCCGATCGAGGGTGATCAAAAAGACCTTGCAAGCAGTCTTGTTTACAGTTGCACTTCACCAAGAATGGAGCAGAAAAACAGCCCAAATGAAGGTAGTTTAAGTTTTTGGAGTGACAAAATGTGGCACAAAGAAAAATAAAACAGTTGCACTGTGTGGGAGCAGAAGAAAACATGAATGAACCAAACATCCATCCATGTTTGTCATAAATGACCACACCTCTCAGTAGATATGTCCCCAAGAGCCAAAGCTTTTCCTCCATACTCCTGTGTTCATCATCTGGTCCTGGACATGGTTTATTGACCACAGTGACTTTAAGCTTTAGTATTCCTCTCTAGTGGAATATTTTCCCTGTCTGATGGTTCATCTGTGGTCCTCTGTCCAGTGTCTGGTTCAGTCTTTTTGAGTCTGACTTTTTCACTGAGCCCATCTCTATTCCAGACAACCCACCCACCTTCTCTCTCTTTCATCCTGCTGCCCTCTTGGACATGAAAGGCGCAGTCCATCAGCTATTCCATCTCAATAAATTATGAATTAATCCCGTGCAGAGAGGAGGGGATGCTATTCATTTAGTGAAAAAATGGATCCACACACAATTTATTAGTTGTTTATTATCTATATTTATACTAACAGAAAAAATGCAAAACCAAAGTGTTTCTTCAGGTCATGTAATCACATGATATTTACAACTACAGAGCCCGTTGTCTAAAAATATTTTGTCCTGCCCATATTGCAAGGCCGGAAACAGTAGATGTTTAGAGTTGTATATGACTTATACACACTATACAGTGTCGAAAACAGGTTGTGATAATGACAAGGGAAAAAAGTGTGAAAATTTGTCAGAAATCAGGGAAAATATAGGAGAATTGCGATCCTGGGAAGAAATAGGAACGGGGCAAAGAAAAACAGGAGTCTCCTGGAAAAAATGGGAGGATCGGCAAGTATGGCATAGAAAAGGCTGCATGTAGCATCTCGATTTGTTTCTGTATTGTAAAATGACAAATCAATTGCCCATTATGGTTCTGTTGTTCAAATGGCATTACATTGTGTAAGTAGCGTGTTATGAAGGAAATGTCTTGACTTGTAATCAATGAGTGACTTGTGATCAATGGACTGTTTTAAATGTAAAAATTATAATATTATTTGTTGAACTGTGACATATTCTGTAATAATAATAATAATAATAATAATAATAATAATAATAATAATAATAATAATAATAATAATAATATTGTTATAATAATAATAATTAGTATTAATATATTATTATTATTATCATTATTATTATCATTATTATTATTATTATTATTTATATACAGTATATTATGATAATTTAAATGAATGAATCTGAAGACTTTTCACAGACTAAGCTACTTTTCACCACTGACAATAGGTACTACAGAAATAATACATGTTTGTGTAGTTTTCAATTATTAATTTACTCTTTTTTCATGGCTTTCAATAAACGCCCTGTGTGTGCTTCCTGACCTGGCCAGACGATGGCGCTGCTCACGGTACGGCGGCCATGAGGAGACATTAAAAAGCTGCTCGCTCCGTTTTTCATTTGCTGCACCAAAGCGGAAGTACTTCATTGGTCCGCGAGGCCAAGATCACCGCTAGCTAAACAAGAAGGTAAACACTAAAAACACTGTTTTATTTCGTTTACGCTGTTTGTGACAGGCTGTGAACGTGAAGCGGAACTGTCCGGTCTGAGTGTTTGTGTGTTTCTCCGTGAGAGGAGGCGACGGCGGGTGAGTTTAGGAGCAGAAGGAGGAGGAGGACGAAGAGGGCAAAGTCATACGTAACGTAGGTTAATGGAGGAAAACGAGCCGCCGGTAGATACGCAGCAAACAGACGAAGCTGTGGAAACACCTCTGACTGAAGTTTGTGGTGAAAGGATGAGTTATTTGAAAGGAACTGTTTGTAAAGACAAGTCTCGCAGTTTAAGCTCGGTTGGTTGTTCATCTTGATGTGTGATTGTGTCATAACAGCAGAGCAACATGGCTGTTAACAGAAACAAACGGTTACCCTCAATTAACTTAACACACTGGTAGAGTTGCCATAATTGCTATAAACTCGTCAAAATTGATTGAAAAACCGTCCATATTTTATCAAGAATAAACCATATAAACTGATTCATAAATAGAAATAATATTTTGGTTCATAACATTTTTTCATGTACAAAATTAAACAGTATTTTAAGGCTATAACGCATCTATTAAACTGTTTTTCAATTTCGGCCCTCTGCCTTATAAAGATAATATAAAGAATGTTTTTTTATCTAATCTGTTCAACTGCAGCAAGCCTTGACAGGATGCCAGAAGAGAGACACTGATTAGTACATGCAGTCCCACGCTATCTAATAGTGATGCTGTAATGCTGCAGACAGTCTCTGTAATATTGAAAATACAGATTTGATAGCTGCAGATCTTCTCTCAGCTAACTAAAATACACCATATCAAAGTTGTGCTGAAATAATGAAAACAATTAATGAATATATTTTTAAAAGCCCATTTTAAAACACACAGTGAAACCCAACGCAACCCAAATGGGCAGAAATTATCCAATCTGGTAACATTAAAGACTGGAAATAGACAGGTTTACTAGCCTGACTAGTTATTAAAATACTAGACACCAGCTCTTTTGCTTTGATTGATTAAACTACCTGATGAGTCACAGACATGTCAAAAATCAACAGTACAAAACTAATGCTGTAGAGTGCAAGTAAACTATTTTTAGTGATGAATAAAGTTCCTGTAACAGTCACTTAAGTATATGGATAATGGAGGTCAAATGTTGATGTGATTTTTGTGGTGATTTTAATTATTTCCTCTGTCAATTAGCTCAGGAAGATGAGCTACTGATCCAGTTTAAAGGTCCCCAGGGCTGCACAATGATTTTAACTACCAAGCATCTCACTATGGGCTGCAATTTTTGTTGGATTTGAAACATTTAGTTGCTTTATCATTGAGAGTAAGGATTTTAAAAGTCTGAGTCTGATCATGTTGAGCCAAGATACCATTGTATTGCTCTTTTCTATAACACCAAATTCATAAACAAAAGTCTGTCTAAAGGCAGTTATTAGTTTATGACTCTGGGGAAAAACAAAAAATCCCCCAGATTGTATGTAGGCTGTTGTATGTGATCTAGTTTTGATAACCATTATAATATTTTTTCATTTGCATTCAAAATTCCCCTGAAACTGTTTGGAGTCTTCTTGCAGAGGCCTGCTTCCCACTGTGAGAAACTTTGAGTTACCAAGTTGACTTTGTGAAATGTCTAACTTATCATATCTGTAACTCTGGAAGAAAATGAAATCTATTATTAAAATTGTGGCTGAAAGCTGCAACAATTAATAAATTAGTTGGCAATTATTGAATCAATCACCAGTATAGTAATAATTGTTACTGTTTTGAGTCTTTTTTCTTTCTTTTTGTGTCCAAATTCTGATTCTCTGATTCCAGCTTCTCAAATTCAGTTTTCTTCACTCCTCTATGACGGTGCAGTGAATGTGTTTGAACTGTTAACAAAACAAGACATGTGAGGATGCCCTATTTGGGTTTTGAGAAACACTGATCAACACCTTCTCACCATTTTGACATTTTATGGACCAAACAACTAATTGATTGATCGAGAAAGGGATTGGCAGATTAATCACTGATGAAAATAATTGTTATTTGCAGTCCTACAGATTGATTATTCTGTCAAACAACTATCAATTAATCAAATAATTTCTTTCTAATCCTGTTCCTGGCAAATAAATGGTGCCAACTTGTAACACTGCATTGCATACAGTGGATTCAAGCTCCATTTATTTTAAATTAGATTAGACTTGTAGTAGTTTCTCATAGATATGTTTCCCTAAGGCTGGCTGCATTATACTCAGGGGAGGATCTGATCAAACCTTGCTCTGGCTTCAACTAAACATAGATAAATCCTACAGGAAAACACACCCACCCACAGTATGCCCTGCATGTAGAGAACAGCTGTAAACATACTGCTTTTACATAAGTGACCTCTCTTGTGGGACAGTAAAAGCATTGAACAGTCTGTCCTGGCCTGAAATCACAATGAACTTTATTCATCAATATTTGTTTTTTGTTATTTTATCTTATCTCTTTCACACAGATGGCTCACAGGCTGCTAGTACGCAGAATTTGGACGCTCTCTGTGAAAGATATCCGCTGCCTCCCAGCATCCACTGCCGCCACAGCCTCCTCTTCTTTTTCCACCTCCCTGCAGTCCGCCACAACCCGGGTCTCCTTCCTCTCTCCCTCACGCACTCTGCCTCGCACCCTTCCTCACACCTCCCGCCGAGAAGTCTCGTTCAACGTTCAGGACCATGAGGACTTCACAGAGAGGGTCATCAACAGCCAGCTGCCTGTGCTAATTGACTTCCATGCACAGTGAGTCTCCCAACAAGGGACTGTTGTAGATGATTATCAGGCTTAACAGATTATTTATTTGAATGTTTACACTAATTACAGTGATCAAATGTAATGTGGGCTAAGATTATTTTTGTGTTTCTATTTACAAATGGCCACTTAGACTCAATGATGAGTTTATTTATGGTCTTCAGAGGTCAAAGTTCAAGGTCACTGTGATCTAAAATCCACTTGTCCCATTTTCATGAACTGTGCTAATAACAACATAAAAAACAATGTAGAGATGCTCTTTAAATTTGATTTAAAAGATTTTGCCTCAAAGTGCTACGTTTGAAATCATTCTCTTTTCTAATCCTGGAAAAGTTTCCATGGCAGTCATGTATTGGAGCGGTGTTTTTACATTGTTCACATGGATTGTAATTAGCTACCCCATGTGGAAGAAAACCGTCCACACTCTGATTCACAGCAATAAGGGTTGAAGACCCTTTGTGTTGGAGCAGTTTAGTTCAGGAGATCTTTAAAAAAAAAATAGTATTAACACTGATGTTTGCTGTCATTTGGGGATTAGGGTGCTGACCTTGAAGAGACCATGTTTTACAGCTGCCCTGCCTCTTTAAATGGCTATAAGTATTACATGTGTGTGACTTGCTGTTAAAAATAAATACACATGTACACAACTGGCCGTGGGGATTCTCTTCTCAAGTCATGTGAGGTTGCACAACAGCTACAGAAAGAGAGACCCTGGATGTACTGTGTCCAGCAGTACAGAGGGGTCTTCATCTCCCAAGATTCTCAGTTATATGATAAAATTCTGTTTGAGATTCATTTTAATGTGTGTGTGTGTACAAACTAGACTTGCCCCGATTAGTCAGCAATGTTCGGAATCAGGCGGGTTTTAATGCGACAGGCCCTGACCGGTGACCGGCCGGTCAGCGTCACAAATCTGATTCTGTGCCGCTCATTGTCACACACGTGTTCTGCACGACGGTCACGTCATGCACGCAGCAGACAAACTGACCGTGATATCACCACAGTGCTGATAACAGCTACACACGCTCAGACACATGCTTGCTTGAAGCTGGTGTCAGTGATAGATTCCAAGAACAGGATAAAGAGAAGACAGTCTACAACAAGACAGAGCAGCTGACAATGTTGCAGGACAGCCGTAAACTTTCTAGCTCTTCATGCTAATGTTAGCCAGCAGCAGACTGCTGTTCACAGAGGGATTGTTAAAATCTCACCTCTTGTTCTGGCTGAAGAATAAACAACCTGTGTTGATGTGTCTCCTCAAACATTTTCTCATCCAGACTTGTTTAACTTATGTTGTAGACCTTTCAAAAAATAAAATCGGAAATCGGAATTGAAGAAAATTGAAATTGGTGCATCTCTAGTGCAAACTGCAGTGCATCTGAACGAAGACAGCTGGAATGCCACATTTGTTACTAGATAGAGGGTCGGTAGATGAAACTTAATGTAATAAAAGTAAATAGATAAATAACTTTAAAAACTATGACTAATCATTTTCATGTAACTCATGCCTCGACATCATCACATTATATTTACTGTTGACTCACAGGTTTCTGAGAAATTACTGAGAAACTGTGAATTTGAATTCAACCTCCATACACCTAAATCTGGCAAGTGTTTGTTATATAATGTTACATTTATTACTGTTGTTGCTTTATGACACCAGTCCAATTTATTTATTAAAAAAAAACATTTTCCCCACCATGGCAGACAAAATCTCAAGAGAAAATGCAATCACTCAGGTGATCCCAGCGCTTCCACCTCCACAGCTCTGAAAACTTTTTGGGACGCCTCTGGTTTTAGGCTTTTTCCACTGTCTTTAGTCTGGCTTGTAGCTGCTAACACGCTCACTCACTCTCATAACAAACTATTTATTTATGTTTATAATTTTATTGATGTTGCTATTGTTGATTATTATTATTATACTTGCTTTAAGGTTAAATGACTTTTGATACACATGTGAACTGATTTTTCTCTATGTTTCAGTAGCTTATTGCCATATATGTACTTCTCTTACTGATCGAACTCAGTACTCCCGTCTTTGCATGAGTGAACTCTCTGACTTGGGTTCTGTTTGTGTGTTTTTAGGTGGTGTGGTCCCTGCAAGATCCTTGGACCGAGGTTGGAGAAGGCTGTTGCAAAACAGAAAGGCCGTGTTGCCATGGCAAAAGTTGACATAGATGATCACACAGACCTTGCTATTGAATATGGGGTGAGACACACTGTATTTGTTAAACTGCCATCAGAACTTGATGTATTGCATCTTGTTAAGTCATGATGTTATTAGTGTTGTCTTATAACCTGTAACTTTGTCTGTCTCCAGGTGTCTGCCGTTCCGACAGTAATTGCCATGCGGGGAGGCGACATCGTCGACCATTTTGTGGGGATCAAAGATGATGATGAGCTGGACTCATTTGTCAGCAAGATCATTGGACAATAAACCAGCTGTCCCCACCCTGCCACCGTTATGGTGCTGTTTTGTATGATTCTGGCGCGGTCGGCAGCCCTTAGCCACCGTTGTGAGCCTGTTTAGCAACAAGACCATGCCACAACCCCAGCTGGCAAACATTCAAATGCTCACACCCATCCCAAGACACACTGCTTTAGCTTTGCATTACTGTGTCTGTCTCAGTGTCTCCCTCTGTTTTTTTTTTTTTTTTTTGTCTTGTGATGGGTGTGTGCTGCCATCAATCTTTTTTAGTTCATGCCGAGCTCCATTTTGCAGCAGTTCAGTTTCTCTTTTATGACGTTACGGCTCCGTGGGTCTATTCTTTCCACTAGAGCAGTGAGCCGGCGTGTAACAGTTTGCTGTAAAAGTCTGTAGAATGGAAAAAACACAGCTGTACTGCACTTATACTTTACAACATGAGGGATTAACATGTCTAGTTTTAGAGGTGGAGAAGATATAACTTAAAACCTGACAATACTGAATGAGGTTTGTGACAGTGTTAACTGTAGTTCCTGCTTTTGTCCACGTGATGGTGGCATTTCTCTAACAGTGCAAAGCCACACATGGTCATTTTACACCATTATGCCTAATACTGTGAGAAAGGAAGACATGTGTTTGTACGTGTGTGTCTATGTGTATGTGTGTTTCTGGGTCCTGACTGTGAAACTTACGTCAAGCGGGAATTGCAAATATGAGTTTGATTTAGTTTATGACTGAAATGAACTCTATGTACCGGAAACATGACCAAGTAAAGTAATAAAGGAGTCAAAAGATGTTCTGGATTTGAATTATGTTTTTGTCTGTGGTTTAAGAAAGAGACAACCGTTCTAGCTTTATTATCTTTAATGACACTGATGAAATATTTAAGTTATGAACTTTCTGTATTTGTGGGTTGAAGGGGCGGAGAAAAGAGTTTTTAAGTCTATTAAGTGAAGTTTTTCTCACCAGGGAACTAGATGGGAGGGTTTTTGCAAGTATAAGACAATGTTACCATGAAGAGCCTGAAGTGGCTTTCAATTATTCCCTTTTTATCATATGTGTATAACAGAGCAAGACAATATATCCCTAGTATATTGATACTGTAATATGAGGCTAGATGTTAGGGGTGTCAAAGTAAAAATGTCCTCCTGTTTCTTTTAGCTATACTGAAGTAGCTGATCTTTTTGCTGATGGTCTTGTTAACTCATGTATGTTGTAAAGAGGCATCAGTAATGAACTGAGACAGTTTCGTAACCAGTTAAAAACTTACTGTAGTAGCTTTAAACATATTTTGTTAGCACAGATGGCTATGCCACTGTTGGACTGTTGAGTCTTGATGTGTAAATATTAGATTCAGATATGGTTTTATGCCTGACAGCTGTCAGATTATATATATGTATGTGTATGTAAGGGCTGGAGAGTAATGCTGTGTTCAGGCCCCAACTGATTGATGCCTCATAGTGATTTTTTTTCTTGGGACACATCTCAGATGCCACAAGTTGACAGGGTTGGAGAGGAAAAAATCATGTGTATACTGTATTCATATTTATACACATACATTTATATTTATTGAATTGAAATTGTGACACTCATACTAGATGTCATATTACTTAGAATTAAGATATCATGTTATGGCATGAGTCTTGTCTTTTCATGGTTTTAAAGGCTGCCTTACACTAAAGTGATGTAATTCTGAACTTACCAGACTGTTCTAGCTGCTCTATTATTTGCCTTTACCCACTTAGTCATTATATCCATTATATATTTGATTTTGGCTGTTGTGTGGAGTTGTATGTCCCCGATCTCCCTGCCTTATGTCTAAACATGTAGGTGTTACTCAAACTGTCACAACCCTCTCATCAGCGTGACTGAAACGCCTACAACACCGCCCTCCACTTATTGCTGCTCTTTAAAATTACCTCCCTTCTGTCATCCTCCCCCAAATCAGCTGTGTCTGCCTTCCTCCTCTCTAATTATGACTTCATAATGAGTTGAGTTTCACACCTGAGCAGAAATCCTGCACCGGCACCACCTTTCTCTCCTCCGTCGGAGTAGGTGTCAACATATATTATAGCAGTGGCTCTCAAATGGCGTATTGTAGGATTTTGTGATAACCATGCATCATTATTGTGACATACAACTATACAAAAAGTTATGAATGAATTTTCAAGTTACTATATCAGTACTTTCTATGCAGTCATTTCCCAATGCAGACACAAACTCTATACCCTAAAAAACCTTTGAAACCTTCTGTCAAAGCTTCTGTACAGTAGCTGGATTTGTGGCAATTATTAGAGTGTGATACATCCTAGGCCCTGACTGATTGATGCCTTATTGTTTTCCTAACCTGCACTCTGAGAAATCTGCATCTATTTGCCAAGTACTTCTCTCCTCCGTCGGTTAGGTTGGTTAAGGGAGCGATTTTGCAAGGATATGAATCCTGGTGTCACTTGGGATTTTGGCTTGCCCTTTGCTGTGATTTGGGCACAAAAAGTTTGAAAAGCCCAGCGTTATAGTAAGACGGACTCTGACCCTCTAGTGTGCCGTTGACTGCCCCATTCAACCTCATTTTCAGTTTCACCTGCTTGTCTCACACCAGTCCAAATGCTTTAAACATTGTAAACATCACACCAATACAATGTCGGGCCTCATATCCATCTTACCCCTTTTCCACTAAAGTAGCTCTGGTTCTTGAACCAGTTCAATACAAGATTCTTGGAACCTTAGTGCTATTTAGCAAACTAGCCCAGGTTCACCAGCTTTGAACAAAACCATTGTAATCAAGGATGCTTCATCAAGGCGCAGCGTTGCTTGCTGTGGACCCCTTACTGTTTTTGTTCCATTTTTCTCCACTAGAAGTGTTTGTGCAGCAAAAACCATGAGATGAAAATGCACCACCTACTTTCCACCTATTACTCAAAAATTGACACTCACTGACCTCAAGGTAGTGCTGTAACAAGGTTGCATTTTTGCAGTTATCTCAAAAACAGGTTGGCACAGCATCACAAATCTTTCAGAATTTTAAGTCTGGTGTTTTGCTATAAAATGTCCAGTCCAATTAGATTTTTCGCAACATGGTTGGCCTCTATTAAAACCTTCTTGCAGGTCTTCTTAGCACTGGTATAGATAAGGTGCTATGTGCTTTCATGTTTTACAAAATAAAGATTTCCAGTATTTTACTTGTGTTACTAGGAATTGGTGGTGTGCACTCTTTGTGTGGAAGCACTCTTGCCTGTAAAGGTGTGTGTGGAGTGTGGGATTAAGGCATTTCTGTGTCACGGCCCACTAGAATCACTCACATAAATGAGGTCAAATGTGGGGAGACAGGAGAGCACCTGCAGTGAGAGAGTCCCTCCAGTCATCATTTCATCATCTCCTCTTCTCTCACGACTTACTAACCGAAAAACATTCCCACCACTGCCTTCCCATCCTGGCATGTCATTACAGATCCCACAGCTGACAGAATCGTGGCGAGGGCCTTCAGACTGCTTATTAAATGCACATCATTTGACATGTTCCATCTGCACTTTTAGTACTCCTGCCTTAGATTAGATCATTTCAGACGTATTCATGCCGAGTTCCTCAGTAGCAACCAGTGTTTTTTGAATAGGGGGAATTCCACTGACATTACGTAAGCAGGTGTGAGCGAAGCAAGTGATCCAGATGTACAAACGTAATTGTTGTGTCCTGGATGAAAGGCATTCCTGCATAGTTTTGAGATGTCTGGGGCTGCATGACAGCACCTTTTGTTAATAATCTGCCTTTATAACCACTTTCTGCCTCTGCTGTCTGTCTCAGTGGCTGGTCTGTAGGCCTCAGGATTCAGACTCATGAACTAAGCTGCCCCTCTTCACACACACACACACACACACACACACACACACACACACACACACACACACACACACACACACACACACACACACACCTCATGCTGTCTGCTCATCCTCCTCTTTGTCTGCCTTCAGACAGAGGAAAGAGGTGACTGAATAGATGACGACAAGCTCCAAAGGTTCAAGAACAGCACGTAACCCTACACCTCTTCCGCCAAAAACAATAGACCACACCTCCATCCTCGCTCCCGCTGTCTCTCTCTCTTACTCAACCACTCTTGTGACCATATAAGGCAAAAAAAGACAGGGGAAGCCAGCGGCGGCTGCTGCTGAACAAACGGACTGAGAGGCAGAGTTGCAGATTTCTTCCAGTGACTCCGTCTCTTTCTCAGAGGCTGAAACTGTTAATGTTTGCTGCATGTTTGTTTGATATTAGATTGCCTGGCCGCGATCCAAATACTTATGCTGTGTGTGTTGAAATTTGTGTGTGTGTGAAGAGGGGGAGCAACTCTGTAACAACAACACCCAGATCTGGCAGGGCTTGAGAGCTTTCTGTGTTTGTAGTAAATACGTAGCTGTATTTATATTTGAAACACATGCTGCCTTCCACCTTGTTAGGTCTCCATTCTGTTCCAGACAAATACCAGCCCCGGACAGACAAAGCAACCACTGTTGCTGTTTATATCACTCCATCTTTTTCCCATGCAACCTATACACAGCTTACAATACCATATTGATTTGCATTAGAGATGTTGTCAAATCAGTACAGATGATAAATGAGCAAAGAGGCATCCTAAAAAAATAGGGAGAGCTTTGTGTACTTTGCCTTTACTCCACATTCCAGAGTTTTGTGAGTCAACATGTGTCTTATCACTCCTTCCTGTGTGTACTAATTACTAAGGAAAGGAGGAGGAAACCAGGCAGACTAAAGGACACAAGGCAGAATAAATGACCGGTTACTCTGCCATAATCTCATTATTGCACTATTTTGAAAGCTGGAGGTGCTCTTATTTATTCTTTGTGGCTCTGGCCTTTTAGGTACATGCAAACAATCACTTTATAATGTCAAGAGGCTGTGTGAATTGAAGCAAGTTTTGCAAATTGTCTTGGCGGGGGGTTGTACAGTCCATGACTGGGTAATGATGTTGAACAAAACACAAGGTCTGGTTGCTGGAATGAATAATTGCAATGTGTTTACAGTGCGAGAGCCTGTGTAGTGACTTTTCACTAAGTTAATATCAGGTAAGAGGATCTGGGTCAGCATTTAACAACCTATTTACTCTAAAGTTTGACACGGATCTGAGCTGCTGAATTGATACATGTATGTTTCATGCATGAGGGCACAGACACACACATTCTCACCGAGCAACTGAAGCGTGAATGCCCACACACATGAATTCACACAAGTAATTACACAGCAAGAGTGGTCAGTGAGTTAACATGCCACCCTTTTAACATGCTGTCAGTGAATGAGTCCCTTTCTTTCTGACTGGATGATATAATGGCTTTACACACCCTGAATTACAGACACACCCTGCTGCTATTACAACCAAGCGAAGGAAAAAGAGAGAGACTAGGTCACAGTGAGAAGGAGAGCGGCAGGCAGCGAGAGGGAGGGAGACAGTGAGGTCAGAAGTGTCCATATTTGGTAATTCATGCCTGCGTTTTAATCTCACATTTCTTTCTGCGCCCAGCTTTCTTTGTTTTGTGTCTTATTTTGCCATTGTTGCATGATTCATGTACTTTCTTGGCACAAGGTTTTTATTATGAGCTTATGTGAACTTTTTATTATGTTGAAATTTGCTTTTAATTAAAATGTGTTTATCCTACAACCCCAGTTCCTAAACAACATTTTGTAAAACATAAGTACAAACAGAACGCAATAATTTGCTAATTGTTTTTGCGCCATTGATTCTGACAGGTACATACAAGTTTTGGAGCAACATAGAATGAGTGTATATTTGTAAAAACAAAAAACTAAACTAAACAAACAAAAAAACAATTAAGTTAAACAGTTTTTAAATATCTTGTCTTTGTGCTGAATTCAGTGAAGAGGTTGAAAAGTTCTTTGCAAATCATTGCATTCTGTTTTTTATTTACATTTTACACACCACCCAACTTTTTTGGAATTAGGGTTGTAATATTTTTATGAGAACCCCCTCTCTCTTTTACTCCCACTCATTCTCCTCCTCTAGGCCCCTCTCTCTCTCATCTATTGGCATCTGGTCCTGCTCAAGCAAGGGCTGACAGGGTGACCTCTGACCTCTCAGCTGAAATTTCGGATATTTCCCATCCATCCCAGAGAGCGAGAGAGTGTGAGATTTATTGAATTTTCCAGGCGGCCACGCTGAATGTTCAATGTTTTGTTCTACATACATGTGATGCCCAGCTGCTAAACATATAGGAAAACACACAGACGCATTCCTGTCATTAATGACACATAGCGAACATAAATCACACATTGAACAGAAAATGTGATTTTCCTATGTTTGTCAGCGGATGCCAACCATACCTGAAGCCCTGTTGGGAAGTGACTTCTTGGGGTAAATTGGCCAAAGAGTTGTCTTTGTCTGCTGATTGTCTAGTTGTGTAATGTGACTGCACTGTGTGTTGATGTCACCTATAGGCAATGTTTACATCAGTTCCTGTTAAAGGTTATTTATCCTTCGACTTCATCATTTGAACACCAAATATCTGTAGCATATTCCTGCCTCTTATCTGACATCACCTGCGAAGTGTAGAGGGGAAGGCATCATGTCCCAAATGCGCTCAATTTAATTTACTTAAACTCAGCATTATTAACACTATTAACTATACCAGAGTGACTATTGTAATGTTTTTCATTTGGTTAAAATGTCATGGTTTAGGCTGGTTTAGTCAAGTTTGTATTTGTTCTAGGTCTTACTAGTGGCTAACTATTGCTATCTAACTATTCCAACCATTTATCCATTACTTTTAGCTACCTGTTTATATTTTTGCTCACTTTTTGAACTTTCAATCACTCCATTACTTTTAGCCAAGGGTTTAGACTTCTCATCTCATTTGCCATCATTAATTTCCATCCACTCTTCACAGCCCATAGTGTTCAAGTGTTAAAGTTGACTGTAAAGTGGATGTTTATTTTTTAATCCGATAAATTTAAATTCCTTTCATATTTATTGAGCTGCAGTCTTTCCATGTACCGCACCGGCAACTGCTTAACTCATGGGGTGCAAATCACACTAAATTATCTTTACGTCTCAGATTGTGCTGCTGATCAAAGCTGCCAATTTTCAATCCATGTTTCACACTGAGAAAGTGAAAAATATTTATTTTCCACTGCTAATGTCTCCCCGCTGGTTGTGGCATGTGCGTTAGCTCTGTGCCTCCAGTTCCACTCGACAAACTGGGCTCAGATCACCCAATCTGAATCCCAGGAGAGCATTTGAAGTAAACAGGTTCACGTTGTACTATTCAATTCTTCTGTGTAGACTTTGGCAAAGTCACCGCAAAACTTTCATCTCAACATCCATCATTCCCCTGATCCCCTCATGCCACCCCTCCTTCCTCTTTCCTACCAGTGCCACATTCCTCTTTTTATTCCTTATTGTCTGCATCCAATTACAAAAATTACTTTCCAGATATCTGTTGATTGATATTATTTTATCTCTGTCTCTCTATTTCACTGTCATCTTCGTTGCTCACACTTCCTAAGAACACATCAGGCCTTTCTGAGGAGCTAAAGAAAATAATTGTCAAGACTGAAAGCCTGAACAAGTGTTTCCCTCCCTCACATTAATTTGATAATCACCCGCGGCGGTTCCCATGTAGCGTTAACATGTCTGTTCATGAATCTCGGCTTACCTGTTTGAGTGATGGGAACCTGTGAGAGAAAATCACATAGCTGTTCTGCACTTAATATCTTGTCAGGTCTCTTAATCTCTAATCCTTTATCTTAGAGATGCACTGGTGGATTTACATAAATGCAAAAGCTCAATGCAAAATGAAAGTACACAAGTGGTGAAAGAGCATGCTACAATGTGCAGTTATAGAGTTTTAAAAGTGAAATTCTGAGAACTTTTGAAACATCTAAGGTTTCAGGGAAGCAAGAATAAATTACTTGTATAAAGTAATTTATATTTAATATTTTATTCCAGTGGTGGAAACCGGGTCCAGTTGAATGACATGATTTATTATTAACAGTGACATGATCGCTGAGTGTTTTAAATTTTTCAAAAGTGAGAGACTCAAGGACAACATCTGCACCTTGCCAGAAGGACCACAGGCCAGACATTAAATCCTTATCAGCTCCATGGACCGTGGTCTGCTGCTGACCTCTGACCTCCTCTTGGAAGGAAGCCACTGTTGTGGGTGAATAAAGTGCTGCACTATTATTAACATAACACCTATGAATAAACCATCTTTATTCCAATATTGGACAGAAGCAAGTGCACAGTTTCGAGATGGTTAATATTGCCATAGTTTTTCTTACAGAATTAAAAAAAAAAATCTCTTTTGTTGGTGGAGTGAAAGTATTTGCTGTAACACTACACATTATGATATGAGCAGCGGTACAGAACAGCCCAGACAGGTCTGCGCAAGTGGGATTTATCTGATATTTGTCAACTTTACAGCCAAAATACACTGTAGAAAAGTTGAGAAAACTCAGAATCTAAAGGCAACTCTTAAAGGTAGAATCAATAGGATTTGTCCAAGCTTTTCTTGAATGCATCAGAGAGATAGTTGATTGTTGAGTCTCATTCCTAGGGCACCAAATACTGATGTTTTGTGTTGGTTAAGCGCCCTGAGTAGAGCAAAATAATAAGAAAATTAGAAAATACAGGCAGGGAACAGGGTCTCTGTACATACAGCTACCATCATGCACTTTTAGTGGGTAGGAAAATGTTGCATGTTAGCCTTTAAGTTTTGAAATAAACTAAAAAAAAAAAAACATTTAAAAATACCTAGAATATTTTATTGAAATAATTTACTTCTTGTCTTAAAAAACACTTGAATCCTTGAGTTTTAGAAATAACAAAATGTATTTTGAAAATTGAGTAAAGTCATTAAAGTGAATAGAGCTAATAATTTAATATTTTCAGTTGCACCATTTAATTTTCAAGCACCCAAATAATGACAAATCAGGATCACGGCTCACTGTGAACAATTTTTGAAATACAGAATTTTGGGGGTTTCTAAAACTCAAGATTCAAGTTTTTTCAAAGAAGACGGATAAATTATCCAAACAAAAGCTTGTAGGTCGGCAAACTTTTTTTTAGTTAATCTGAGGTGAAATTTATGGTGAAAATTATGAGTTTTCTCAAGTTTTTTTTCCCAGTGTAGTATCAAACAGTCGGAGCGTCGCTTCTACATGTTTTCAAAGCAGACAGTGGTCAGACAAGACCCTGTTGACACATGAGGGAGAACCTGGATGATGCGGTCCATCGTAAGAGTGACTGGTACTTATATGGTCATAAAAATCCTTAGTATGCACATACCTTTCTCATTAAACACAGCTTTATCTGTACCCCTTCCCTCTCCCCTCCCTCCTCGCCACTCTTTCAAGTTCAGTTTTTTCTGCGCTTTCTGCCCTGCCCAGTGGCTGTCACCGCTCCACTTATGCACATCTTTCGGCGAACGCGATTGGTCGAAAGTGTGTGGATTATCAAAGCGCGGCTGCCATTGGTCAAAGGGGCGGCGCATACTTACTGCGTCCCGCCTCGTCCTGGACCGCACCCCGGCTCCTGCTGGCTACGCACTGAGTGAAATTACGCGAACCAGTGAGCAGCCAGTGGAGGAGGGAGGGCAGAAGGAAGAAGGGGAGAGAGAAAAAAAAAAAAGATAGAAAGAGTGAGTGAAGTAGAGAAAGAGAGGGAGGAAGCGAGCATTGTAGTTTAGCCTGAACTCTGCGAAGCTGCTGTCGACAGGAGAAGTTTGACTCAAGGCGACGCTGACTGAGCCACCCGGTTGTTGTTAGCCACCCTCCAAAAAGGCGTCCTGCACCCCAAAAAGCAGGTAATATTTCCAACTTTGAACACTTTGGTCCGCCATGCTCTCTTCTCTATGCACTCTTTCCATTCAATCTGCCCGTCCGTCACTCCAGCAAGTGCAGTGAACCAGGAAGCACGACTGCAACTTCAGCAACCGCGCTGGGTGGAGTGCGACCTCCTCAACAGATTTAACCCGAGGTTTATGTAACTTCACGCCACCCAAGAACATAGCTTACATTTACATTTGCTATTGTTCTCAAACTTTAATAGACGTTCATGCGTGCCGTATGTGAGGCGGCGGGCGTCAGATACAGCACGAGCGCTGTGGCATTTGCCGAGAAGCTAAAAGCCATAATGGAAGAGAGGCAGGAAGTGATTCGCTTGAATGAGTTGCAGAAAAGGCCGGCGAGGAGTTCAGCAAATGAAAGAAAAATGAGTTCAGGCTACGTGTACACCGGCACACCGGGACGTGTGTGATTAATTTGAGTTTGTGTTGAACTTTTCGGTGTGTAGCGGTCTGAAACGGACGCTGTGTGTGGCCAGTAAGATGTCTGGCTGGCGGCATGACGTCAGTGGTTCGCCGGTGGACTGAGAAACGGCGCAGCTCAGCCTCAGTGAACCGTGTCATCCGCATGTCTGCCTCTCTGTCTTCACACTCCCGCTGCCAGCATACCGGGGGCCTTCAGGGGCTTTCAAGGGGCCCCCGACAGACGAGGGGTACATTTGGCTGTGATTTAAGTTCTCTAGGTGCAAACACAGCTGATTATTTTCATTAACAGTTTTCATGGATGCACGATAAATATCAGACGGGGAAAATTATTTTTGTATTTATTATTCCAATAATGTAATAATAGCCTGTAAATATTGGCTATAATAATATCTGATCTGATTGTGTCAAAGAATTTCACTAGAATTTGCAGGCAAAACGCTCTGTAGAGAGGTGAAGTCCCTCTCCTTCCGGTAGAAGTACACCATGGGACCTTTCTTTGGAAAAATATGAACAGTAGTCAAGAGGCAAATTGTTATTTGATCCCATTTGAATTGTGCCACAAATTACACATGATGCTTGTGAATTGAGAAGATAATTTTTAGAGCCTGACCATACAGCATTTTGGGGGCAGATACTGTTATTAGACAGTAAAAAATGATATCAATATATTGGCTGCTATTCCAAATTTGTTATTTTTATTATTTTCTTGTTCATGGATTGTTTTTATTTTGCTCCTGTTGCAGTACTTTGTGGCTATATTTTAAAAGGTGCTATTACAAGAGCTAATTATACAAAATGGAATTAATTTTCAGGGTGATAAATAAAGAACAAAATGCCCCACATAACTAAAAAATTGAATAAGTAATAGTATAAAAATACAGCTTTGACAATCTAAGAAAGGACTCTGGGGACTCTTGTACCTGAAACAGGAGAAAGCATTTTACAGAGGTGAATAGGCATTGGTTGTTATATCAATTAGCCTGATCTTGGCCAAAATGATTCCTGAAATACACAAGAACGCCAGCTGAAAATGACCAGGTTCGTCTTCTAATTACAGTGCAGTGCTCTGTGATGAACATCAGCTAGGATTAGGCTACACGAGAGTTTTCCATGGCGATTTTTATGGGATATATCAATATCAAGCCAAGTTGAGAACATTTTATTTATATAGCACAAAGTCACAAATCACAGATTTACCTCAGAGGGCTTCACAAACTAAAATATAAGACCCTCTTAAATCTTAGACTCTTGAGTCAAATAAAGTGAAATTCCACAAAGAAATAGAGTAAAACGGGTTAAAAAAGGAGAAACCTCAGGAAGAGGTCTGATTGTTCTCAATTTCCCCATATTGCCAAGGCCTTATGATAGTTTGTTCACTTGGCAGCCAGAACATGAATGTTCACAGGAAACATAACTTTGATTCAGGTTGGTTAACACACATGCACATCTTGCAGCAGCATGTTACATTTTCAGCCCCACAGTCCAACCTCAGAAAATCTCAGACGTTCCTCAAATTTACAAGTGTCACTATCTCATCAGGCCTGTCAAGGCTATATGTTATGTCATTGTGCACCTACATAGTGTTGTGCTCTGTCAGTACAATTTGTGTTTGCTCTGTTAGATGGCACATCATTGTGTTTGCACTCTGGAAAGCAAACAGACTCTGGTATGCTTGCACGCCATACTAAATTTGAGTATGGCAAGTTGCAAGTAAAAGAAATTATGCATGACCTCAACCTCAAGTCAGACTGGGCATTGAAGCATTCCCAAATTTGTTGTTAGTTCATCCAAACCTGCCTCTTATTGTACAAAGTGTTAGTGGTCTGAGAGAGAGTGAAAACAGCACCTCTTTTTCCCATTTGTAGTAATCAGAACCATACACTTACATTCAGCTGATGTTTACTGCCAAGAAGCTATTAAAACACAGTTTGGCTTAACCACATTAATAACTTTTTGACACTCATGCATAGAAAGAATTATTGATGATTCATGTTGAAATACTAATTACAGTAGTTGATATAGATTAACTGCGTGTGTGTGAATAGGCATCCCACACAAGCAGACATGTATGAAGCTTGTTTTTATAAAAGTCATCTCTCATGGTTAATGTTTCTCGGGAAGAAACGCCCACACTCTTTCATTGAGCAGTCCCAGTCATTTGCTGTGTTGCTTGAGAAAGACTTATCAATAAATAAACACCTGGACTTAAAGGGATAGTTTGGATTATTTGAAATGGGCTTCATGGTATGCTTATTGATAGTCAGTGTTAGGGTTGTAACAATATCAGAATTTTAAACTTCGATACAGCACAGGTTTAAAAAACAATACTCAATACCTCTTTCAGTACCATGGAAAAATGTCCTAAGCATGTAAAATGGGATATTTTTTTGTATGAACAACCTGCACTGAAAAAGTAATTGAACACTGTAATGTTTTGCTCTGCTGCAAGCCAAATTTAAGGCAGGACAGTAAAGACTGAACTGAGGTCTTTTTATGAACTTTGGTACGTTCAATACCATCAAATGTTGGTGTTATATTGTTTTTAAACATGTGATAATGAGAAAGTACTGATACTTTTGACAACCTTAGTCAGCGTATTAGCTAGAGTAAATTTGGAGAAGGAGCTGGAGTCCTGGTGTAGTAAGTTAAGCAATGTACTGTTGTGCATTTAAGTAGCTACTTAAAAAAAGATCCACTTAAAAATATATCAGGTAAAGCATAGGCTATATTTACAATATTCTCACTACTTGTTGCCAGACAGTCTTTTCCAAAGGGAGGCTGCCTTTTATATAAGCCAAATTCACAAAAGTCACACTGATGATCAATAAGTACCTCATACAACCCCACATCAAATAATTCAAACTATTCCCTTAAAGGGAGCATATTGGGTGACATGTAGTGTGTCATGTCCTCGAATTGCATTTGAGTCATAGAATTCTGGAAATGCATTGTGCAACAGCTTTTCTGGAGGCCAGTCCTTCTCACGTATTGCCAGTTGTTGTGCTGTTATTGGCCCCCCTGCAGAGATCATTGCATTCCATCATTCGTGTGTCAGCAATGTCCATACTCGCGGCCCCCCAGGAGAGTTATGTACTGTAGGGGAGACAAAATTGCATGCAGACATCTTAAAATGTGAACAGGGAGCTGCCATGCGTGGCTGTTAAATCTTCTCAAAATGATACAGTCTGAGTGAACATGCCTGTGGATGTTTGGATTTCATTGTAGGACTGTCGTCCTGGCTGAGACAGATTACTTGCAGGACCGTTGGTTTTGTTGCACACGAGAGTGCATTGTGACACAGTTTGGCACACGGCGACCCACAGTTGTCTCCTAGTATTAAGTCTCAAGGTTCTTTTAACAAATGTGAGGTATATTTTTAATCCTCCATCTGTTTTTTTGTGTGTGCGTGACCTTGTAACTCAGATTGTCAGGCTTAGAGAAGACAATGCATGATAGCTGAAAAAGCTCCAAAAAACTGTTGTATTTCAGTTTAAGCTATAATGATTATTAAATCCAAAGAAAATTAATCTGCATCTATTTTGATAACCGTTTAATCGTTTGTCATTTTAGTCATTTAGTCTTGTGTGTTGAACAAAGTTGTGATTAAAAGTTTGGGTGGGCCACATAAGATTCTCAGATTTCAAACTGGGCTGTGGCATCCTTAAGTTTGGGAATGGCTGCGTTAACATATCTGAACAGTTGACAAGGAGGCTGTCAGCTCGACTGTGCCAATTTTTTTTTTTAAGGACATTATTCATGCGTTTTCTAGTAACTCTTAACTGTAATACATGTTGTTGATGATTGGTGGGACACTAAAGCCTCATGCATATCCTAGTTTCCTACACAGTCAGCTGATATTCATTCATGCAGGCAAAACATTCCAGTCAGAGGGGAGACTCTTAAGATTCTCCATTAACCGTGGCAAGACTAATCATACCATTTCTTAGCATGTAGTTATATTGTTGCTCGTAATCAGCACTAGATCAAATTCACTCTTGTATATCTAGAAATCGACAGTGTTTTTTTCATTTCAGAAAGATTGTGATGCAGACAGTATCAAACACAAACTGTGCTGTCTGCTCATTGTGCCATATATCACTAATGGTGGCCTTTAATTCAGTTCTTTCAAACAGATTTCTTTTTTCTTCAGCGTCTCATCTATTTTCGTTCTACCCAAACATATTTCTTCTGGTTGACATGAACAGCATAATTAAGTTGCCTCAGTCAGGATGGTTGAACTGGCTGGGCTCAAGGATATATCTGCAGTAGTGTCTGTTGTGGGTTTCCTATTTCCTTTCACTGCTGTTTTATTTCTTGCATTTCCTTGTTCTGTCAGTCGTCTTGTCAGACTTTTCTTGGTGATCTCTGTTTGCAATATGTTCTCCTACATTTCCTCTCCCTTGCCTCTTTTCCTCTGCTTGTGTTTTTTTGCCACCACCCCATCCTTTCCCCATCCTCCCCCTCACAGCACGCACCTGTAAGGTTTCAATGGAGCTGAACAATGACAGGAAATGGTTGCGCTCTGACTTGGACTAGGCCTATATTCAGAAAAGACTTGCTGAGATGCCATGCCTGTGATAATTATGTGGTATTTTATGCTGCTTTCTGTTTTGAGGCATAAACGATGAGGTAATGCTTGATCAGAGATTACTAACCTACAGTCTAACCTGCTCTGGATCGCCAAGTTAATGATTATGTGATACTCGGTCAGCGCCTGGTTGTGCATTTTCCTACTTCCTTGTAGAAAATATTTCTTTTTCTTTTGTAAGTTTATTTAAGTTGGCAGTCATTTTAGTGATGCTCTTCACACTCATAATGTATTTGAGTTACTACTAGTGTAAATAAATAAACTTATGCAAATGTGAAGTAAAGCCATGTCCTCATTCAGAAGTTGAGAAACATCACACAGTAACCCTAAAACAGAAGAGAGCATTATTCAGTGGCGATTGTGGTAAACAGTTTTATTGCATGTCAGAAAATAGACTTTGTCCACGGTTGGGTGTGTGTGTGAGCTGCACACCTGGCGTGCGACTCCATAGAGAAATAGGTAGTATTGTGGAGATTGTGCAACGTACGCTCACCTCAGACACTTTCGCCTCACTTCTGCACTGTGAACTTTGTAACATGCTGTGTTATGGGTCTGCCCTCTGTCTCCTGTTAAAAATTTAATTTCTGTCAGTCGAAATTGTACTGCACACCAGGTTATGAGGTTATCAAACCTCCGGGAGAGGTCTGAAGGCATTGTTTGGTGTGATGATTGTTAAAAAAAGATAGCCATTTGTTGTCTGTGAGTGACTCAAAGGTGGTGCTCCAGGCAGAGACAACAAGTGATAATGGCTAAAAAGAACCATGCTATAAAGGATGAAGTAGGGTTTTTTGTTTGGTGACCAGATTAATGGTATGAGATCAGAGGATGAATATTATAAGCAGCAGTGAAGTAGTAATAACTTACTTTCTTCACTGGGTCTGTCTGAAATAAAAGATGGTGCCAATGCAGCATTCCACTGAAGAAGTATTGCTGACAAACTGAAATGTGTATTTTAACTCCCCTCTGCATTCTTTCACCGTCTGTTAAAGGGCTTACGTAACCATCTATCTATTTATCTAATGGTCAATACTGCAGGGGTGTTTTAGTAAAAGAGCAAACTGGTGCTGGGCAGTATCGGTTCTGTTCTGTCAAATACTCTATTTGTTGTGTATTAAATGGTGTAATCGGATAGCTATTTGAATGACAGATGTGGAATTTGGTCTATGACCTTGAAAATTATGTGTTTATCAGACCAACACCCTATTTACAATCATTCTTCCTCTCTGTCATTTGATTTAATTGTTCAATGGATTGAAGTCAGAGTGGACAAAAATCGCATCGGCTGTAACACCTCAACACCAAAAAATTATGCAAGCGCACTAAACAACAATAAATACCAAACTTATGTGTTGTCCTCATCAACCGCATAAGCTGCGTCTCCATAAAACTGCCATTAAATGGCTTGTAGATGGGTGTGTGCCTGCTTTTGTCATGTTGTCAATTCAGCAGGTAGTCCTGTAGTAGTCTGAATGAACGGTGACTAGAGGTGAGCAATATGGCCCTAAAATAATATCACAATATATCAGAGTATTGTATTATGACAAAATGCTAAAAAACATGTTTGGTTTAGACCTGACAATAGTAGTTGAGCTGTCCTAATGGGATTTGTGCCTCTCTTTGTTCTGAACTGGGCGCTTCAGCTTGAGGTGGTGAAATTAGTTTTTTGTATTGCCCCCGCTTGCTGTTGCAGCCTTCTTGCATTTCTTACATATTACTAGGGGTGCAGCAGATCACAAAATTCATGGCTCGATTTGTATTACAGTTTTGAGTCACAGATCGGATAATTTTGCAGATCAGCTGAAAAGAAGAAAAAGAAAAAAGGGTGTTAAATTATTTTAAAATTGCACTTGGCTTTGATCTCTCTCTGTCTGTATGCATCACCATAGTAATATAATGTAATCACAATAATGGAATTAAAAATGTATATTAATTATATATAACAAAATTACACTAATAATACTATACATTAAACTTTCAATACTAGACTACTAGTATATACATAGTACTACTGTACTATGTATATACTATAGTACATATGACAGATAATTATACAATGTGCAGTGTAATACACTACTACACTCTAGTCTGGCTCAGTGTCCTGCCCACAGCACTATCTGGTTGTTAGAAGTCACAAGTAATAGCCAGTCAATACAGACTGACTGTGTCACAGACAGGCAGACACAGAGCTGCACCTCTGAGCAGAGAGGAGTCGTGTACAAGTTATGCCACCAGACATTGCCAAAGTTTCAATTAATATCACAATCTTATGATCTGTTTCTATGAAAACAGCACAGTTACACCAGTGAAAATGCCTAAAGTCATGGTTGGGATTTCACTTGAGGTGATGTGATGGCTTTTAAATTAGCCACTCTTTACAGAGATGAGCTGCAGAGTAAAACAGAGCAGCATCTGTCCTGCCTCTCACTGCAACTCTGCATTGAGATTTCGGGTAGCATTACTTGTATAAAGGTAACAGCGACAGAAAAAATGTGTTTCACGCTATGATGGTTACATGAAATACATGGATCACATTTGTGCGGAACCATACGGAACAACTGCGATCTGGTGCACCCCTACATATTACCATGGTTTATTGCACAGCTGATAATTTGAAACCAAACCAGTTCCACACCACTGATGTCACTTCCCTTTTTGGAACCGACTCCTCCGCCATGTAGCCGGCAGCCATGTCAGCCAGCCACGCTTCCTGTTGTTGTGTGTAACCATGTGATGTCATTCTGTCAGCAAGTTATAATATTCACATTATCACAATATGATTTTTTAATCACAAAAAATTACAATATGTCATTACTACTATCAACACTAAGTTCAAACATAATGCCGAGGTCTAGGTCTACTTGCACAGCTTGTTTTATTTTGTTGTGGTATTTTTCCTTTTTTACGGTTCTGGCTATAGCCTGCCAGAACTTCTGTAATCGGTCCAGAAGACTGAAACATCAAAAAAAAAAGTTTTTACACTACGCTACATATTGATCCAGACTGAGACTGACCACTACTTTTTGTCAAACCAAGTTTCAGCTGTTTAATCTGGACCGTAGAACCGGGGTCATTTTGGTTCAAACTGTAAAAGGGCCCACTGATGGTTCAATTCTAAACAATTATTGCAACATATCATATTGTGTTCATTGTGTTTGAGTGAACAAATTTGTTACATGTCTGGTGGTGCCGATCAAGGGGTAGTTAAGTTCATCTGATAGGCCTGTGGGAGCACATCAGACAGAAAGTACAACTGGTACTGATTGCTTTAGGAAAACCTAGTAGGGGCCTCAAGTTGTGGATGGCATTGGCTGGCTACAGTAGAAAGTGAAATTGGATTCTGGTTGTGGCAGGAATGTGAAAAGTAATGTGGAAAGTGATGTAGATCTGTCATGCAGTGCGGTTATTTTCCAGCAAGGGCTTAATTTACTTCTTGGTCCACCAAGCCGCTCAGCATGTGCTCTAGAAAACGCCACCTTCCCTCCTCCTTGAAAGACTCGCACACAACAAGTTCCACAAATGGCAAAATAGTTTTCTCAGTTTGTCATTTCCTCTTTCCTCCCCTCTCTTCTCCTTGCCCCACCCTTCCCACTTTCAGAGAAGGAGAGTGACGGGGGGAGAGAGGGCCGACGTGTGAGCCCATAAGGAATTTTAACTAACTTGGTACCTTTCTAGTCCCTGTCTGGCATCCACCCTCACCTCCATGAGAGAGTGACCACACAGTCAGTAGATCGTTGGACCAAGAGGGGGATGAAAGCCAAGACCCGGGAGGGACTGACACTAGAAATAGAGACTGGAGTATTTGTTGGAAAGAGTAATATAAACAACTTAGGCCAAACAGACAAGAGTGACAAGAGTGCAAAACAATATCCACAGCATGAGGAGGACAGTGAGGACGAGGAGATTTGGCTTGGCTAAACCAAGCTGGGATGCTGTGATGAGATACAGTTGGTGGGAGTACAGTGTTATTGACTCTGCTGTCGTTCTATTAATATTCCTGTCAATGGAGCTGTTAACCCAGCACAGCTGGTTTATAGGTTCCCTTCAGCTGGAGCAGGAGGGTTTGACTGTACATGGTCATGCTGTGGTAGAGGTTGTCACGACTCCTGGTTTTTACAGTAACTCCGGGAGAGTCAGTGAGGTGGAAAGGAATGAGAGGGAGTCTGACTGACTGATGGATGGATTGCCTCAGTTTTATAAAGACCAAGGTTGACCTGCTTTCTAAAGGGGACAACTGAAAAGGACGCTCTGTAGCTCTTCCCTTTTCCTCTCCTCTCTGCTCCTCGTTCCTCCTCCACAAATCCTGGCTACTTCCTCTTTGTAACCACGTTATGGTCTCTGTGATGAGGCCGGTTTCTAAAACAGTCCTCCGCTCTCTTCCTTGTGTTATTTATTTTATGGTTCTTCTTCCTCTTCCAAGTGAGCTGCTGCTTTGACAGGACACTTCTAACTCTGTTTTCATTCGGGAGTTTTTAGAATGTAATCCTTTAATGGTATCTTAGTCAGGTTTAATAAAGTCCGGGGATTTTTGCCAAGGGTTGGTTTCGAGGTGACTGTCTTCTGCCTGCTGCTATGTATTCAATTAATGAGTAATCCTTGTTATGAATATCTAGACCAGCTAATCTCATTTTAAATGGGTCTCAGCAGAATAGATAGTGAACGCTTTCACAACAGAGCGTCGTTGCAAAGTGACAAGGAATCAGGGAAGCCTTGATTCTTACAGGATTATGGAGGACTTGGCAGGGCGGCAGCAGGAACCTGAGCCAAGTTGAGGGGGCGTGATGAGTGATAATGCACGCTGTTTTATCTCAAAGTCGCGTCAACATCCACGTCTTAGAATAATTCTCGGACTCCGTAAGGGAAGGCCTACATCTAAAATTGTCAGATGGGAGTTCTTTCTCCCTCCTCTTCTCTCTACTTTCAATATAGAACAGCACTTGTCAAACTAGAATAGCTGTTGGAGTAATTTTAGTCCTCATGCCAATCTCTGGAGAGGCAGTCTGAAGTGTGTCACTGAGAGTTATCTGTGGCAGCCATCGATAGATCATCAACAGACTTTACTATGATGTCCAAATTAGAGCTGAAATGTTCAGTTAATTTTCAGACAATTAATGGGCAACTATTTTGATAAAACATGTGAGTAATTTGTAAAGCAAAGGCAAACATTACCCAGTTTCAGTTTGTAAAACAGAATATTAGGGGTTTGACCTCTTGGCCAGACAAAAAAACCCTAATCATCTTGTGGGTGACTGTTTCGGATTTTTCATTGTTTTCTGGCATTTTATATACTAAACAAAGACTCTGCATGATTGACAGATTGATAATGAAAATATGTATGACTGTTACTTGCCGCCCTCGGCAAAATGTGTCAGAAATCGGGATGTGTCTGTATTGCAACATCATGAATATGTGAACTGCAGTCTCTTGTAAATGTTTTTTTGTTTTCTTTCTTTCTTGACTCCAATGCGTGCTTGAAGGACCAATGTGTAAGATTTAGTGGCATCTAGCAGTGAGTTTGTAGATTGCAAACGCCTTGTCTCACTCTCTCCAGCCAAGTGTGTAGTAAAAACTACAGTGGTCATGAGAGTCATGAAAAATTGCAAAAGACCCATATTTAGATTCAGTGTTGGGTGTATTTGTTCAGGGTTACTGTAGAAACAAGGCAGCCCCTGTGGAAGAGAAACCCTGCAGATAAAAAGTAGAGCTGCAACAATTAAATGATTACGAATTGATTGTTAAATTAATCACCAACTATTCTGATAATCAATTAATTAGTTCGAGTAATTTATTCATAAGAAAAAGATCCCTGCTTCTTAAAAATCAATTATTTCTGGTTGACATGAAACTGAATATCTTTAGGTTGTGGGCAAAACAAGACATTTGAAGGCCTCATCTTGACTGAACATTTTTCACCATTTTCTGAAGTTTTGTAGAACAAACCACTAATTGATTAATGAAAACATATTTGTACAAAAATACAGCATATTCTGCCAACAAATTCTTGTTAATCATGCACACTGAACCTTTAAGGCATCTGACTGCAGTAACGGACGTGTCTGTATTTGTTGTTGGAGATTAGGTTTGTTGTTTTTATAGTAGCCAACATGTCTCCCTGCACCTTGGGTATAAAACATAGCAAGCTGAAGCAACACCAGAGCTTTGGGCGTGTTCAGTCTGTTCCATTCACTTCTTGTTTTTGCCAAACAACAAAGATACAGGGATTATAATCACTCATGGCTCATATTCAACCCTGTGTGGGGCCAACTGATCCAACTGTACTGAAGTGAGTAATGGTCAAGAGTTTTCAAGGAGCATGGGAACATACTCGGACACATGCACAAAGAGACTGAAAAGGGCACAGGTTTATTTGATCTATGCAGCTATGGGTGTGTTTCTAGTGCGAGGTGATGCTGATGTCCCCTGAGTGATGAAACCTCCAAAGGCACACATGACCTGCCGATGTGATGGGAATAAGGGGAGGGCAGAAACAGGAAAGAAAGCCAGAGAATAGGTCTGAGAGAGATGGAAGGGGGGAGGCATAGAGGACAGAAATTTGTGGAATGCCTTTGCCCGCTGTCTCTCCCTGATAAAGGGTGAGTATGGGAGGAATGCGACCCTGAAAAGACTGGATAAACAGAGAGCGAGGGGGGGGGGGGGTTAGGATTCTGGAGAGGGAGAGGAGGGTGTCTGAAGGCAGAGGAGGGAGTCAGGAGCCAGCTGAGAGGTATAGCAGGACTAATTTGCCCCACGTTCTGTTACAGGATGGGGTCGGTGCAGAGAGTTTAGAGGCAGGTTGAGCAGTGATGGACGTTGGCTCTAGTGCAGCCTGACAGAGCGTAGATGGAGGATAGAGGGAGGCCGGGGTCATGAGAAGAATGGCTCTCCATCTGCTTTCTTTCTCACAGATCAGGGTTAATGTGCTGGAACAGACAGGACCAAAATAACTCTTAAACTTTTCTGTATTTTTCAAGGGTCTGTAGCCTTTTTCACTACAGTTGAGGAATGTTGCACAATTAGTTTGGATTTTGATGCAAGCGTATTTGATTAATTACTGATTAATTTCTGTTGTCAGGAGTAGAGCCGGGCCAGGCCTGTATTGGCAAATTATAAATATATTGGTGCATAGTATGGCTGATGACTACAAATTGCTGTACAGAAATGCTAAACTAGGTTTAAGTTAATTTAGGAAAAAAATCTAGGGATCAATAGTAAGATTGTTGTTTATGTCATGGCCCGACCGATACTGTTACAACAATACAAACAATAGTACAATGACAAACTTTGTCCAAAATGGCATCAGGTTGCAGAAACAATAAACTTTCACCAGTATTTTTAATAACTATAAAAGAGCTAGAAAAACAACACTCACATTAAAAAAAATATACATAAAATGTCGGTGAGACGGTAAACTTGCACTGGTATTTTTATAACTATTAATGCATTTTATGAAACCCATAGAAATAAGATAAAACTTGAATAAACAAATGGATCAAATATACATAAAATGCTGCCTATAAAACTAAAAATTAAAATGAAAACAATCTGCGTCCAGCATTGTCACACTATAGTCTGAAATATGCATTAGTACAGATAATAACTTTTAAAAACACAAATTCCTCAGTGACGTTTGAGCTAAGTTACATTAAACTTGATCTATTGTAAAAAATTGGAGAGTATAAAGTTAGTTTAGTATTAAAAGTCCTAAATCGAGGCTTGTTAGATCATTGTTTTCCTCTAGTTGAAATACATGCTTATTTTTAAAACCATTATTCTTGCACTGAATACAACTGGGCCTATTTTCTGCACAGTGTTTTTTATAAGCAATGTTTGATAAGGTTGAGCATGAGAGTTTGGCACCAGAACCTGGTCCCACTGGACAATATCACAATGTGAAAATCCCCTCAAGGACAAATTATGAAACGCTTCCAGCTCATACATAATTTTAGACATGAGTATAAATATAAGACTGGGTTAGACCTAACCTTTGCTGTGATTTTACTAGTGTTTGCATACGTGCAACACAGCATATGCAAACAAGCTCTATAAGGCAGCTCTCAGTTTTTCATTGGAGGTGAGGGAACATTGAGAGGGGCTAACGACCCTGGTGGTGCTTGGAAAACGGTGTCATGCTCCTGCTGTTCTGGAATGATAATTGAGATGGTAAAGTGAAGTCTGGTGCCCCAATGTCAGTGAAAGCACATCGTGTTCAGTTAATTGCCTAGAGTCTCTCTGCACTCACTGTAGTTTGGTGGGTTGGCTCAAGCATACTCCTGGATACTGGTAATACTAGTCTAGTCACTTTCTATATGGGTGAAACCGCAGCACTCCCTGTCAACAAGATGTTATTTTTGCGAGCTTTCAGACTAGTATTAAAGCAAGAACTACATGTGCAGAGCTTGTCGTCTATATGCCTGTACAAGATATTGTTTACAATTGGCAGTGTGATCATGTTTGATGTGAAACTTCTGCTCACAGCATCTAATCTCAAGCATTTGTTTTGGGTCACTGCAAATTTTATGGGAAACTTGTTTGACAATTATCCTCCCAAATCAGTGTGCTTATCGCTCTTTGCAACACAACATTGAGAAATTGTTTGAAAATGCTCTTTCAAGTGCATCAACACTTCAATTGTTATACAATTGTTTGGAGTGTATGGTACAGTTTTACATTCTTAACAGTTGTAGAAGCTTATATGCAAGTTTGCTACCACCGTGTACTTTTGGCCTGCAAAAGATATGGATCATAGTGTGCCTTTTTCAGCACACGCTAAATTGCCAGATACTTCACCACTGGCCCATTTCCACTTCAGTTCTTGGCCCTAGCAAATAGTTTCTTAAAGCCCAGGAATGTTAAAGGGTGAAGATCGCAGTACTAAACATTGCTGACTGGTCAAACACTGCCATTGATCATTGACTGTCAATAGTAACAATGTCAGGACTGGGGTTGGGAATTTATTCTACTGTTATTGGCATAAAAACAAAGTCTAAAACCAGGAAGCATAAAAAGAGATGGTAGGCTACTTAAAAAAAGAAAACTTGAACTTTGTTTACTCACTGTTTCAATATGGTCACATAATGAATCAGAAAAATAATAGAGAAACACTGAACACATCCTTACTTTGAAAATGCTAGAAACAGTAAATTACAAATGACAAGATGACTCTGGTATTGCAGTGATGGATTAGTACCAAATAGGGGTGGGACTAGACTAGCATGTCGCTTCTTCCTACTCATTTTCAGACCTAAAATGTTAATTTATGTTGTTCATTGAGAGTCTGTTGATTAATTTGGTTTTTCTACATACATATCTACCTTTGTGTTCAGATTTTGTTAGTGGGTTTAGTCCATGGAGCTATTTTGTTGATAAGGACTGAAGTCATGCAGAGGTTTAAGCTATCTCTCCAAGATCACCCACAGTCGACTCCCATACTCCCTGTTCTGAAAAGATGCTCTCGCCAACCAGTACGACAACATAGACACACTCCCTCAGTTGGGTTTGTTTGAGCGCTCCGCCAAACTGGAGGCACCTCTGCTGGGAGATGAACTTAAATCTCTGTGATCTTGGGCAAATGTTTTCTCCCCCTGTCACCCGGACGGTTCAGCAGCTGGAAATTTGATTAAGTATTCACAGCAGTTATCCAAGAAGTAAGACAGAGCCTTGTTTGACATGGTTGTGTTTCATGTTGACCTGACCTAACTGGAGCAGACTTTTCCTGTTGTACATCCCATCAGTAGTGACCTTTGAGTTCCTTGCATTTGAAGAAGGAAGAGTAGCAAAGGTCTGGTCCTGTAGATGAAACCCTTTTATGCAACCACCTTGCCTTTTTTCTGCCAGATACTATTTAAGACATATAGTAATTCATATACAAAATCATTTTATATATTTATCAGAATGAATCTGTTCATATTTTTTTGATGATGTCTGTGTGTCTTGACCCCTGCCAATGATTTTCTCTGTGTCCTAACTGTACACACTTTCTTCCCCTCTCTTTTGAAATAGCTACCATGTCGGCCGCAGAAAAGTTCCTGTACGTTGACCGCAATCTGGTCAACAACCCACTGGCACAGGCTGACTGGGCCACCAAGAAGCTGGTATGGGTGCCCTCAGAGCGCCTGGGCTTCGAGGCCGGCTCTGTGAAGGAGGAGCGCGGCGACGAGTGCGTGGTCGAGCTGGCAGACTCTGGGAAGAAGATCAGGGTGAACAAGGATGACATCCAGAAGATGAATCCACCCAAGTTCAGCAAAGTTGAGGACATGGCAGAGCTCACCTGCCTGAATGAGGCCTCTGTGCTGCACAACCTGAAGGAGAGATACTATTCTGGTCTCATATATGTGAGTATGATGCCGTCATGGATGCACATTATTGAGTCTTGATTTGTTATGATCAGCAGATCATTGGTTTTATGCCCAGAGACTAGGCTATGTGGTTTCATGTGTGATATAACCACCAATAAGCTACACTGCGTTGCCATGGATTTATTTATTTTTTTTGGACATGTTGCATGCTACAAGTAGGTGGGAGAGGAAAAAAACAATCTGGGAGAATTGCTGACTCTGCCTTTGATTATGATTATCTAAAATTGAAAGATTGACATCCTTTTACATCACCAAAGGAAGAGCCAATTGAAGTAATTCATCCAATCAGCATAGAGATCTAGTTGTCTGCATCATTCTGTTGGTTTGCTCACTTTCCACAGATCTGCAAATCAGTGATATTGTGTGAAGTGTGGAAACAGAAGTAAGAGAACACTGCAATCTCTATGATTTGCCTGAAAAGTAAATTCTAGAAGACTTGCACCACAATCTAAAATCATCAGTTCGACCACCCATAGCCCATGTTATGCAACTGGAAAATAAAATATAGCTGTGTCATATTTCACTCAGCTTTGTGTCACTACCATTTTCTTGATGTCCTTGTCTACCAAACAATTATCAGGGTAATTTGGTTCCTCTGACGTGATTTAAAGAATTGTCCTTTTAATCGTTATGAAATCCCCACAGGCTTTTAGAAAACCATCTGCCATGGCCAGGCTCCAAACCAATTTATCTCCCTGTCTAACATCCTAATTATCTCATTAAGCCCCATTGTTTAAGACGGCCCATTGTGTGCAAATTGTCACTGTAAAGAAAGTGGACAATCTGTGAACATGCTTCCATACTTGCCCTCATGGTATGCACTCTGTTCCCTTCTGTTTCTCTGGTCTTGTTTGCCTTGTCCCTTCTCTGTGTGTTTGGAGTTATCTTGTAAACAGGAAGCTGCAGGGAACAATGCAGTCCAGAGTATGAGAGATGTGAAGACAGGGTTAGGGAAGGGTAGGGAGGGGTTCACAGTCCAGTTTTTTCAGAGATGGACATGGAATGTAAATCGTGTTGGAACTGCTATTACTGCCGCCATAATTAATGTTATTTATCCCCATGTGCTGGGCTGGGAGTAATTTGCTCTCTTTGACTCTGTGGTGTGACCCGGTCACATCAACACAGTCAAACCCCTCCCTCGCTCCCCCCGAGATCCAGGCTACGCTTGGTTGGAGCACCTCCTGGGTCTGTAGCCGTTAGGTTGACTGTCTCAGGGGAGAGGTGGTGTACAACAGATACCCGGTACAGAGATTTTGGGAGGCCAGCACAGGAATGCAGCACAGAGAAAAATGAGAAGTTATCATAGGAGGAAGAGTGAGTCCAGATAGACATGAGAAGTGATTTAGTGAAGTTTATAGAAAGGAATGGAGGAGGGGTTTAATGTTGGCTTCTAAGCAGAAAAGATCATTCTACCATGTAGATCTTAGATATGACTTGGCTAACCTGTCAAGTAACTGTAGTTTTACAAAAGGTCAATAATCAGTTTAAACTTGCAGCAGGGTGGGGTTGAGATTACATAATGTAGGAGGGTACCAAATCGGTGTTCATGAGAAACTTTCAGCTCAGTGTTGCTGGGGGATGGGGAGCCCTTAAATCAGAGCAGAGTACAGCTTTTCTATTTAATAAAGAAGAAAAGTTTAAGAGAGATACTTAGAGAGAGAGAATATTAATAACCATAATTTTAGTCCATTATCCTGATTCTGCTCTGCACATTAAAGGAGTGTAATAACCATGAAGAGAAGTCTCCTCCTGAAACCAGCTAATGTACTTAGTTGGGAAAATGTAAACACAGAGTTGTTTCATTTGATTTCATGGAGAATCCACCTGGTAGCAATCATTAAGAATAACTAAGCAGAGATGGTCAGTCTGATGGTCTTGTTCACCCCTGTGGGTCATGTAGAGGCATCAGTAATAACTTTAGACTGTTTCACATGTCCACTCTCTAGGATTTATCTAAAATAAATGTATCTATCCCATTTAACACCTAATTTTCCACTAATATTGTGACTTCTCATTCCATGTTCAAGTGTTTTAAATGACACCTCTATCTGTTCCACAGACATACTCCGGTCTCTTCTGTGTCGTCATAAACCCATACAAGAACCTGCCCATCTACTCAGAGGAGATTGTTGATATGTACAAGGGCAAGAAGAGGCATGAAATGCCACCTCACATCTATGCCATCACTGACACATCTTACAGAAGCATGATGCAGGGTAAGTCACTGCTTATGCTGTAAAACTTTAAGCATTGCATGAGAACATTCAAAGGAAATAATGAAGTGAAATTTACAGTCTGCCGACCTATGTGACGAACTTTTGCCAGAGTTATTTTCACATCCCCAGGCCTGTAATGTTGGTCCCTTTAAGATCTCATTGTCAATGAAGCTACTGTGCTCGAGTGGTACCACATAGAGCTATAAACTGTGAGGCTCCCAAGAGGCTAGGTTGTACACATACATCCTGTAATACTGGCAGTTTATTTGTATACGTATGCTCTCTAAAAATTTAAATGAGGTGCATGAGAGTAGCTTGTATAGTAGTTTAGGCCTTAAAGTAGAAGACAGTTGGGACCAATTGCTGCAGAATATTGGATTTGGTGCCAGCAGAGTATTTCAGATGATTTACTTTCCCCACTGGCCTCAGAAAATACCAGATCTCTTAGCTCTCAATTCTAGCTGAGAAAGGTTGTCTTTGATAAATGAGGCAGCTCATTTGTCTCTTTCTTTGGAAGGTTATGCGGAGGACTTTTAGAAGCCCCTACAATAAATACTAGTTTTGTTAAGCTTTAAGACTTCAGTTATGGTTATAGTGATTATCAGTGCTGGGGAAGCTACTGTGAGAGCATAACTTCGCAAACTACCAATCAGTACAAATGCCACTGAATTTACTTTATTGCAAAAAGTGCCCACTTGTTCACAGATCATACATAAACCAAAAAAAATAAAATACCCCAGTATTCATGAGAGAGTGCAAGGAATGTCAGCTTTGGATTTGAATCCAATGTCCATCAGTCAGTAGAGAAGCTATGGTCAAATATAAAATCATTCAATTCCTTTAAGGGCCCAAAAGTGATTGTAGTTTCAGTAGATAACTACACACAAAGTGCACAGAAATGGCAAAAAAGTAATTTAAGAACTTGCATCACTATGCCAATCACTGTAAATATGAGTGTACTTGAACTATCAGCAGTAGTTTAATTACATGTATTTTTCTACTCTCCAGCACTGGTGATTATGTTAGAAACAAGTGCTCCTCTTACTTTGCTGCTGTGTTTCCTGTTTTTGCTGTATGTCATCTTGTTTTTTTTTTTGAGGCTTTTACCTTTGACACATTCCATAAGTATGCAGTGTTTTGTGAACATTACGAGCATCTAATTGGTATTTCCTGCAGGGCTATTGTCTTCTAATATGTTTCTTTAGACCACCTCCTGTATGCACTCTCTTAGCTTAGAGGTACAGCCCATTTTTACCCTTGTTTCCTGATGTTCTGAGCTGTAATGTCTGTCATGCCCACCACTGAAGCACTCCCCTCTGCCTCACTGGTGCTCTTTTTCTCCTTGTTTGGCTGTAGTAAAATGTTCAGACCACAGCATGGGAGGCGATGGGTAATTAAGCCAGTTAGTCAGCAACCCAGCAGCATGTCTTCCAGTCACAGGAAGCCGGATATTGATTTCCTGTCTGTGGCCAACGTATTTCCTGTTGTACGCACAGAAGCTGTATGCACTGTAGTGATAACGTATGCTCACTTAGAATATGAAGCAGCGCTGTTCTGCAGAGGCTTTATAATAAACATTTGCATGTGTTTCTGCAGATCGTGAAGACCAGTCCATTCTTTGCACGTGAGTTACAAATCCACACGTAAAGATCGCATAAGACATTAGCATATTTTTATTTCTTTTTAGAAAGACCATCTCTCTATAAATCTTTGCCTCTCTATTTTTCTCTATTTGCTTTATAGAGGAGAGTCTGGTGCTGGTAAGACAGAGAACACCAAGAAGGTGATCCAGTATCTGGCTCATGTGGCCTCCTCTCACAAGACCAAGAAAGATCAGGTCAGTCCAACCTCTCATCCTCATCCTCCCATTACTCTCTTACATCCTCTACTCACACCTTTTATCTTTTAAGTTCCTCTCTTCAACTTCTCACTTCACTTCCTGATTTTAATTTGATTCATTTTCAAGTGAGACATAACCCTGATTCCTCCTTACAGAGGCGACTTTTCTAATTGTGACTCTGATGTCAGTGTGTGTGTGTATTAGGGCTGTCCCCTGAAAGTTGTAGATTCAGATCCTTGGTCAGTCAACTGAGATTCTTCCAGTCGAGCATTCATTCGTGTTTTTTCCTTTTCAGTCAGTGTGCATTACAATAACAGGAAAAATGGATAGTAGCTCACGCAAATGCATAGGAAGAACATTTCAATGAGGAATTATGAATAATGGAAATCACAAACATGTTTTTGTATTAGCTCCTGCATTCATTTAAAAAAAAAAGTCCTCATGATAACGTGCGCTGGTGGTTTACTGATGAGAGAGGGTCTGTTTGTCTGTAAATCTCGGCTTGCATCACAGTCAGGTTTGTGGCGAAGAGTGACGGAAACGGAAAGCAGGTGACACCCAAAGTGCTCCATGGAGTGCGCAGGACAGGTGTTACCTACTTGTTTACTTGTTCTTATTTTTGCCACTGACAGGCTCAGATTGATATCGCTATGGAAAGGATCGCTACAGTGAGCGACCCCTTTTATGAAGAGTAAGATGCATTTTGTTTAACCAGAAGTAGCAGACTTAGTGCTCTCACCTTTGTAAAACTGTAATTTTACCATCCACATCCTCATCTACATTTAAACTTGACAGAAACGAAATAAAACTCACTCAAAACATCTCGCTTCATCTTCCAACTGTTCCAAAAATCACCAGCCCCGATTCTTGTGAAATAAACCTTTATTTCATGGGCATTTCAGGGCAGTGGCACCATTCAGTGCTGCTGCAGCTTAGGGGTAGATACTCCGCGATGTTCTGATTTTATAGTTGAACTATAGGAGAATGTGCAATTTTACTTTCTCCTTGTGAAAATCTGGCTTTTTTGCATAACAGATGACAAATTAAGACATAAACAGGCTGATATAGTAAGTAAAAGAACTGAAGAACAAACAAACAACAAAACCCAAAGTTGTGAAATATTCATATTGTACAACCAAATCTGGTTCGACTGGGAAAATTCTGAGTTGGGGACAGCCCTGGTGTGTATGTGCACTTGATTGTATTCATGATTGTTGGTCCATCATCACACTGTTGTATTCAGACAGCATATTTTTTGCAGTTCCTCTGCGATACAGCTGCCACAGAAAAGAACTGCTGTCAAAGGAAAAGGGATGGCAGCCAAGATAACAGCTCTGCAGGCGCAGAAATACAGTAGTGCAGTGCTTCTGGCGTTCTGACATTTTATATAGACCAGAGGCCTTACTTCAGCTGTGATGTATTCCGTTTTGCTGATTTTACTGCATCATCTCACGAGAAATAAAACTCCATCCATTAGTCAGGCATTACATCAGACTCTGCTGGAAAACCTGCACTGCTGTTATCTGACTTGCCAGCTTTATGATAGATGCGAAACACACAGTGGGGTTTTGATGAAAACCACATCTATCATCCCTTTTTTTGAGTTTGTTGTATTTCTCTCTTCCCATCAACAGAGCTCCTCGGTCCTGTCACATGTGAGTTAACTCCCTCCCTCCATGCACTCTTCCTCCCCCACCTGCTTCTTTCATCACCCTCTTCCTCCTCCACTCCTCCACCCTCATCCTCCCTCCCTCTCCCTTCGCTGGAGCGCGCTGTGGTGGGAGTCACTTTGTATTAAGGGCAGAGGTGACATGTCTTGCCAGCCAATAGGAAGTGGGAGGAAGTTTGGTTGCAGATCAGTGGCAGCCGTATGTGTTCCTGTGAAAAATTCAGCCAGACAATAGTAGGATAAGAGGGAGGGGTCACTGCTGAAAAACACAGCACTGTTTGGTCTGATATGGTTATTTATATATTTGTCTGGTTGAATTTTTCCTAAGTTGTATCGCTACTCTGTGTGCATCTGAGTCCAAAGTTTTACTGTGCTTTTCTCTTGTTGTATTAAAAACACAACATCCCATACCAACATCACTTTCACAACACTGCAGACAGACAAACTGAGATGTCACATAGTGTAAATTTGTATTTACACTATGTGACTGTATTCTGTATTTGTGTCCTTAACATATGTAAGTGAATGGTTATCACAAATTTTATTTTTATTGTTTGTCGAAAGAACAGTAGTCCAGAATTAGGGGTCGACTGATCTGACATATTGGTCAGATCCAATATTTTTAAGATAATCAGAAGCTGTTTTTTTTAATCTGATTGCTGATAAATTAAATTCAATTATGAATGCGCTACTTTAGCTCTGATGCAGCTGCAAGTTCTATTTCAATTAAATATACTGTTTTCTTAAAGTAATTTCAGTACACATTTAAGTTTTACTAGTTTTATGTATTTACATATAAAACTTCAGAGTGATATTTTGTTTATTTATTAAAAATTTCAGTTAACTTTAAGAAATGCTGCTGACAGCAAAGGTGTTGAAATATTAAATTTAAATTAAACATGATAAAATGCATTTCAAAGCAGCTTTATGTTGTGTTTATATTTATACTAATTTTTTGCAGCCAGGATTTTCATGTTTGCAGCAAATGTACAGTGTATCGGTTATTGGTTTCTTTGACTACCAAAAACTTGTATCGATCCTGCACAAAACAAATCGCTCGACCCCTATCCAGAATCTGAGCTGAAGTCTTAAGCCTTCTTTAATTTCAATACAGAATATGTGCTCTACCTATGAATCAGGGCAGTAGGGCTTTTGGATTTTAGCTGATGTAATTCCATGTTTTTGCTGCATGAATATAAGCGATCATCAGCCACATGGGTAAAAGAACAGGCCTATGATTTTGTGTGGTATGTACTGTATAGCTATAGAAACTTTAATGAGAGCCAGTATAGCTTGAAGGAAGAAGTTAACTGAAGCTGAAAGGACTTTTTGTGTTCACTGGATTATTCTGCTCTGGGTGACAGGTGATGGGTTACTGACGAGGGTCACAGGGTCTCTGGGTGTTTGCAGATTTGGGCACTAACATGACGTGTGTGGGGAAAATGCTTGGGTGTGTTTTGTGCGTGTGTGTTTGTGTGTATTGCTGGTGGTGTATGTCGTATCCCTCTTTTTTTTTGTTTAAATGTTTTGAACACTCCATGTTTTCCCTTCTCTTCAGACGTAAGTACATCACGGGTAAATGAACACACACCACTATGTCAGCATATTCACTTAAACAGAAGCAAACTAATGACTTTCTTACAGTGAAGTAAATGAACAGCAGATCACATTGTGGAGGTTCTCACAATCCATCACAGTGGATTACTCATTACAGTTATTAAGATCTTGTCCATGGCTGAGAAGCATCCTGATTTAATGGAAAGTGCTCTTTACATTTTTCCTTGCTCTTCTCTTCTTTTCCACCAGGGGGAGCTGGAGAAGCAGCTGCTGCAGGCTAACCCCATCCTAGAAGCCTTTGGAAATGCCAAGACAGTCAAAAATGATAACTCTTCCCGATTTGTAAGGCTTACTACTACATCTTCTAAGTCAGCCTTTTTTTTATTGTTCCATGTTTCCTTTTCTTAAATGTTCAATGTTTTTATTTTCCTCCTCAGGGAAAATTCATCAGGATCAACTTCGATGTCAATGGTTACATCGTTGGTGCCAATATTGAAACTTGTATCCTTGATACTGTCATTACATCTCTTTTGATTTGAGGACATCGTTGTTGTTTTCCTCGTGTTTAACTCCTTTTTTTGGTATCACCGCAGGATTTTGTCTCACTAAAATACACAAAGTGATTTGGAAATGTATTCGTGGTCGTGTCAGAAAACTTATCCTTGACAGACTGACCTCTAGACCTGTTGGAGAAATCCCGTGCCATTCGCCAGGCCAAAGATGAGAGGACCTTTCATATCTTCTACTACTTGCTCACAGGGGCTGGAGACAAACTGCGCAGTAAGCAACATTTTACATAACCCAGTTTATTAAACACAGAGTGATTTCTTAATAATTTCCAGAGAAGCTGTGATCATGTGCACTATATTAAAGACTTACAGAAGTCCTTCCTGTAAAGATTTTAATGTCTTATTTGCCTTTTATCTCACTCCAACCATCCTTTCCTTTCCTTTCAGATGAACTCCTCCTTGAAAATTACAACAACTACCGTTTCCTTTCCAACGGGAATGTTACAATTCCTGGGCAGCAGGACAAGGACCTGTTCACTGAGACTGTGGAGGCCTTTAAGATTATGGGTATCCCAGAGGAGGAGCAGATAGGTAAGGCAGACAGCAAATAACTTTAAACAATTTATTGTCTTTTCTTCTTCAAGTAGGACTATGCCTGTGTTGTATATGAGTCCCAGGGCAGCATAAAACCATGTTTATGCTCCTGTTTGTTCTTTCTGTGCAGGCATGCTGAAGGTGGTGGCTTCTGTGCTGCAGCTTGGGAACATGAACTTTAAGAAGGAGCGCCACACAGATCAGGCGTCCATGCCTGACAACACCGGTAATTGATTTGTCACCCTTTAGTAGACCTGTATCACAAAACATAATTTTTATTGTTTATAACATCAGATTTAACATGATAAAGAAGTGAAATTGTCATTTTATGTAAAATATGTAGTTTACCACAGCTGCAAGGTGCTGGAAAACCTTGAAATGCACCTTGAAAAGGCTTGGAAAGTGTTTGAATTTTACTTTGGAAAAGGTGTGGGAACCCTGCAAGAAGTTGATGATCCTGCAGTTACATCTTTTTAAAAGATTTAATTTTCATACATGCAGCTTAGCTGATTCTCAATTCACAGTTTACACAAATGAAATTCAGATTTTAAATTTAACAAGCAGACACAAATGATGACAACAACGGCAAAAGAAAGAAAAGGGGGAGATGTGATACATTCGTATCTGTATATCTATACATTCACCCATGCATATATACAGTATATGCATACACAAATAAACATATATATGCCCATGCCTGAGTGGACGTACTAATTACAGGGTGTGGTCAGTGGTCATTTTGATGATGTGGTTATAATTTCCCATCATCTAAAAACTTTTCTCAAACACATGTTCCATTTTCCTTACTTTGTGAGTCAGTTTCTCCATAAGTTGTATTTTTCTATTTCATTAAATCTGAGTGTATGATTTCTGGGGAGTAAAGTTCTCAAGTTATGTTTTCAATTGTTTTTTCTCTTTTCCTGTTGACTCCACCATTTCTGTGCTGCTCACTCTCTTTCTCCCGCCTCCTCTGCCACAGCTGCCCAGAAGGTGAGTCACCTCATGGGCATGAATGTCACAGACTTCACCAGGGCCATCCTGACACCCAGGATCAAGGTGGGCAGAGACTACGTCCAGAAGGCCCAGACCCAGGAGCAGGCAGAGTTTGCTGTGGAGGCCCTGGCCAAGGCCACGTACGAGAGGATGTTCCGCTGGCTCGTCATGAGGATCAACAAAGCTCTGGACAAGACTAAGAGACAGGGAGCCTCCTTCATCGGCATCCTAGACATTGCTGGCTTTGAGATCTTTGATGTAAATGAGTGAGACGAGCTGTACATGACTTAACAGAGCACAATATAGCATAGCTTATATGTACGTACATATATGTGTGATAAATCATACCTAATCTGCGTTTTTCGTCTGCTTCCTTTCAGCTGAACTCATTTGAGCAGCTGTGTATCAACTACACCAACGAGAAGCTGCAGCAGCTCTTCAACCACACCATGTTCATCCTGGAGCAGGAGGAGTACCAGAGGGAGGGCATCGAGTGGAGCTTCATCGACTTCGGCCTGGACCTGCAGCCCTGCATCGACCTCATTGAGAAACCTGTGAGTCTGGAAACCACACTTACTTGTTAAGCTTTCATTTCGTTGCTTTTATCAGTTATTGCTATTTTTGTTGTATTTACTGTGTCGAGTACTTCAGGGCCTTTCTGTGTCATTCAGTAAGATCTGTACTGTCCCTCTGCGTGCAGGCCAGCCCCCCTGGTATCCTCGCTCTGCTGGATGAGGAGTGCTGGTTCCCCAAAGCCACAGACAAGAGCTTTGTGGAGAAGGTGCTCCAGGAGCAGGGCAATCACCCCAAGTTCTTCAAGCCCAAGAAACTGAAGGATGAAGCAGATTTCTGTATCATCCATTATGCTGGCAAGGTACACATTTTCATTCTGTTTTATACATTTTTTGCCATTAATATGTTTTCTATATTTTCTTTTTTCAAACTTCATAATCTTTGAAAGGTATGTGAAAAAAGTAACTCAGTTCCTGCCTCATGTTACTCCTCAGGTGGACTACAAGGCTGACGAGTGGCTGATGAAGAACATGGATCCCTTGAATGACAACGTTGCTACGCTGCTCAACCAGTCCACTGACAAGTTTGTCTCTGAGCTGTGGAGGGACGGTAAGTTGAGACACATGTCAAACTTGTTGTGTCAACTCCCTGCTGCTCTGGTGGCGGTGCTTTATGTGGGATTATATTTCATGTTTCCTGTTTCTGTTTTTGCATTTCATAGTGCTTTCTTTCTCTCTTATTGTCTGGTGTGTGGACCTTTGTTTTTATCTTCTCAAATCCCACTTGTTGTTTCCATCCATTTCTTCCTCTGTATGGCCCCATTTTGTCTGTCTTTTTTTTCTTTCACTGGGTCTCAGAGGTACAGAATTGTCAGAGAGCCTATTTTTATCAGCGTTTTCCAATTCTACACTCAGACTCAGGTGACAACAAGGTTTCTCTTTCATTTGTTTAGCCTTTCCCTCTTACTCCTGCTGTCTGTTTCAACGTGCTCTTTTTCATCATGGATTTTTCTCTGCCGTCCATCCATTTCTCCTAAATGTTCAAACTTGTGTTTTGGGTTTAAACGTTCCAAAGTTTAGGATTTTGTAAGTAGTTTCCATGTCTTCAAAGGGATAGTTCAGACTATTTGAAGTAGGCTTGTATGAGATACTTATCTATAGTTAATATGTTAACTATAGTAGATGGTGGTTGGCACACACCCAGTTAGAAGTGTCCCAGCGCTGAAACTGATCAATGAACTGCTGTGGACAGCCAAACTCATATTAGCCACTGTAAGATCCACCTAAAAAAAATTGGTTTAAGCGTATGCTATATTCATGTTTTCACTGCCTTACCATGCAGGAAGCAGCTGCTATATAAGCCAACTATCATGCTCTCCGGACTAACCAGACTCCATGGGTAAAATCACCTATTTTAACTCTTAGAATACACAAGCTTCTGCTCTATAGCTGCCTCAATTTGTTAGTTTGTTTGCATTGTTGTATTGTTTGCAAGGTAAAGCAGTGAAAATATTCTATATATATAGCATGCACTGTAACTGATATTGATTTTTTTTTTTTTTTTTTTTTTTGGTGGCTAAAATATGTTTTGTTGTTGACCCTGTCCACAACAGTTTATTGCTTTGCTTCTCACAACGGTACTCCACTGCTTCTCCAAACGTGGGTGTACCCACTGGCATCTACTGTCGGTAATACACTGACTATCAACACCTCATACAGCCTTCAGATAATCTGAATTATCCCTTTACAGCTGTAAGTGTGCAGTAACAAAATCTTCTGGTCATCTTACCACTGGATGCTCTGTCATTGAACTCTCCTTTTCTCCCTCTGTGTAATAGTGTTGTTTGGGGACTCCTGGTGTTGGTCATGGGTACTGCAGCGATGGGTATATACTGCATGGGTTTGGTTTGGTTGTTTTTGATCACCACAAGAATACATGCCCACTGCAACCGCCCAACTTTGTCACCTTCCTGACACACACAAATATTTAATCAAACCATCACACATAGTTTCCACTCAGAGAACTACAAACTGGCAGTGTTAATAGTTGACTCACTGCACTGACATTTTTTTGTTTTTTTCATTTTGGTGTGTTATATCTCCACGCTTCACTGGCTCTTTGTGACTCCACTCTGTCATCCTCTTCCTGATACCCGTTCCCCTCTGCATTCACTCCGTTTTTGTGTGGTGTTTCACTCGTCCTGGTATTATGAACTGCATCTACTCTCTCCTGGTGTGTTTACCAAGAGGAAGTGGAGAGACAATGGTCATATTCATTCTTCCTTGTGACATGCATTTGGTTTGAGTTTGCCTGGTTGAATATTCAAATAATTAATTTAAAACCCACTGGCTTCTTACATAATGTCTCTCTTCTCTCCATTTCTCTATTTTTCTGTCCATTTCCTCCTCTTGCAGTGGACCGCATTGTGGGTCTGGATAAGGTGTCTGGCATGTCTGAGATGCCTGGTGCCTTTAAGACCCGCAAAGGCATGTTCCGCACAGTGGGCCAGCTGTACAAGGAGCAGCTGTCCAAGCTCATGGCCACTTTGAGGAACACAAACCCCAACTTTGTTCGCTGCATCATCCCCAACCACGAGAAAAAGGTAACAGAGAAATGTTGGCATCTGTAAGAGCGTTTCCACCACAGGAACTTTTCCAGGTGACCAAATACCTGTTGAAAAAAACTCAGGAGCTAAACCTGCAGTGGGAATGAAGGAACTATGGACTAAATTAAGTTCCTGTATGATAGTTCCATGTGTTCACAAAAATTGTGCTGCAGCAGTTAAACTCTCCCTCTGTGTTTCCCCTTTTCATTTATTCACTTAAATTAACTCAGACATCACAGTCATGCAACCACAAATCCATCCATATGATTTAGACCGATATATCAGGCTCTCATGGTGATGATATGATTGATGATCAGCAGCAGGGACACTGGATGCGTGACATTCATGTTTTTTGTATTAATTTGACTGGCCAGGCTGACTTATACCATTGACAACAATTTGAGAATGTTTTACGCTACAGCAAAGTACAAACTTCAACATCAACATACTGTATGTCAAAGCAGCCACTTTCACTAGTCAACACACAAAACTAATGCATGAAAAACTGCAGGGAGATCAAGAGGGAAAGACAGCGCCTGGACAATGTGCCTGTACACACAGCCAGTTCATCATAGTAGAACACAGTGTGGATAGACACATTTCATAGAGGAGACAAGCGTTTATAACTCAGATCTACCCATCTGTCTGTCACTGTAACAGAGACTCCAGTGTAGTTAAGACTTCACTGATAAACCGCAGAATTGTAGAGTAACGTTAGGATTCATGATCAAAGAGTTTTTATCTCATGTTGACATTTCTGTCCACATTTGCACGCTCCCTTTCCGCCTTATCCACATGAGCTCTCTCTCTCTGCGTTGAATCTACATCTCACATTTTTATCAGTTGATGCAGGGCTCAACAATAAGGATTGCTTGCTTTCATGAGGCAAGTAATATGCCGTGGTGGGCAAAGAAATCCGGCAGCTATTAACTATGGAATTAAACATTTTTGATAATTGCTCAATCATTATTTTTTCATGCAAAAATGACAGAAAATACTGTTGTCAGCCGCTCAAGTGGAGATTTACCACTTTTCTTTTAGACTGACTAAATAAGATTTTATGACATTTTCTAATATTTTATGGACATTGCAAGCCTAGATTAAACATGACAAATACCTTTAGTCTTTGTTATTTGAAAACTGCTAATAAATAAGACAGTTTGTACAAGGGCAAGTAAAAATGCAGCCCAGTCATCACTCCTTCTTCCCAGCTCTGTAATTAGGCTTTTTTGGCATCCCGTCCAGCACTTGGCTCATGATTCGAGTCCTCATGTGAACACAAGTCTTCAGATGTGGCGGAAATGCAAACTAGAATGTGCAAAAGGGACTTTTAGGTCCTGAGTTTAGTTCCTGTGGTTCCATAGTTCCTGGAACTTTGTGGTTAAAAAGTTCTGCAAGCTGTTGTGCCGTATAGAGCTGGTAGGCTGTTTTGCCATACCACTAATCAGCAAATGCTCCCCTTTCTCAGGCTGGAAAACTGGACCCCCACCTGGTTCTGGACCAGCTGAGGTGCAATGGTGTGCTGGAGGGGATCCGTATCTGCAGACAGGGCTTCCCCAACCGCATCGTCTTCCAGGAGTTCAGGCAGAGGTAACACAATAAAGACACTGTTCCCAGTATGTCCTGTCCTCTGGTGGGTATGTGCAAGAAAGAATAAAATTGTATCATCTGCTCCTCTCCAAGATATGAAATCCTCACTCCCAACGCCATCCCCAAGGGCTTCATGGATGGAAAACAGGCCTGTGTGCTCATGGTAAGTGGCCATCAGAGTGTTAGCCAAGCTCCACAGAAGTTAGTCCCTTCACTGTGATTGATCTGTGTGTTTTGTCCTGTCAGATTAAAAGCTTGGAGCTGGATCCCAACCTGTACCGGATTGGCCAGAGTAAAGTCTTCTTCAGAGCAGGAGTCCTGGCTCACCTGGAGGAGGAGAGGGACATGAAGATCACTGACATCATCATCAGTTTCCAGGCCTGGTGCAGAGGCTATGTGGCCCGCAAGTAAGAAGAGACAATTGCCACTTTCTATGACTCTGCTGTTGTCAGGAAAGATATATTGGGGCATGAACTGAGCTCACACTTGAACTCAGACTCTAAACTCTACAGCTTACTGAAAACTCACAATAATCACAAAATTACTTGATTAATCATGGTAAAATTAAGTGTGATTGTCTGAGTCTGTGTCTGCTGTTTCTTTCCAGGGCTTTTGCCAAGAGACAGCAGCAGCTGACTGCAATGAAGGTGATCCAGAGGAACTGTGCCGCTTATCTTAAACTCAGGAACTGGCAGTGGTGGAGGCTCTTCACCAAGGTGAACCTCAGTCTCCTCCAACGTCTTACCCAACATTTCAGTCACTATACTTGTCACAATCATGTCCATCTTTCCCTTTACGGCTTTTGTAACTCCTTTTTTTTTTTCAACATTTTCTCCTTAGGTGAAGCCTCTGCTGCAGGTCAGCAGGCAGGAGGAAGAGATGCTGGCCAAGGATGAAGAGCTGAATAAGGTGAAGGAGAAGCACTTGTATGCTGAGCAGCAGATCCGGGATATGGAGGAAAAACAGCAGCAGGTAAACATTAAGAAACCGCTGTCTCAGTTGAGTTCATTTTCTGTTTCATGTCGGGATATTTAACCCTGTCCGTCCATATCATATTCACTAATAGATGATGGAGGGTGGTTTGCTTTAATGTTATATACAGGGTTCATAAAAAGTCTTGAAAGTTTGGAAAATAACCTATAAATAGCAATGCCTCCAAATCTTTCCCCTTTTTTTAGCATAAAGAAGTAAAACAATCTCAAACATTCACAGGGTTATAAAATGGGTGTTTAACAGCTTGAGATAAGAGAGATAAGAAAAAGAAAGGCAGTATGTTTGACACCATGACCTATTCAATTACTCATGCTAGTGTGTTCATTTCATTTCAAATATGAAAAGATATTTTTAGTTACATATTTGTCATTCATAGCATGCATAAGTCCTCTGTCAATCCCTTACTCTGGACTCTCAGCCATTAAATAATCATGATAAAAACATACAAATTTAATATGGACAGCTGGTAAGTGACAGTAAACATTGATTGGTGTGAGTTGAAAGGAGTTTGCAGTTACATTTTTAGTAACAATTTAGATGTGATGATAAAGGCTTTGTGAATCTGGAAATAACTGGTGTTTGAAAGAGAGAAACAAATCTAAACTTCACTCACTGAAGACTGGTCAAAAGTTACGCATGTGTCAACTGTAAAGCCTGATTTTTGTATAGCAGTAATATATCCATATTAAGGACGTACCTTTCAATTTAGAATAATTCTCATTTTGGCCATTGGGACATTTAGAGGGCTGAACCAGAGGGATGTGTGTGCGTATGTATGATCTTTAGTTTTTTTTTGTTGATTTAAAAGATGTTGTTTGTTTATATATTTTAAGTATTTGTTTTCATTTTCACTCTTATTTCTCAATTTACTTTGTATTTTATTCTCTTTAAAGTATGTGTTTTGTACCAAGTTAGCACGCATGTACCACTTTAGCCATTAGTGTTCTTGAAAACAAAAACAATAAAAAGTAAATAACAAAAATAAAGCGCTCGAAAAGTGCGTAAATCTTTCTCTTAAAAAGCTGTTTGAACTCTGCGTACAAGTGCTGTTTATCCTTGATTTAATTACGTTTTATGAGATATCAAAGTCCTCTTTTTGCTCTGCTTGCAGCTGAATGCGGAGAAGATGGCCCTGCAGGAGCAGCTTCAGGCAGAAACAGAACTCTGTGCTGAGGCGGAGGAGATGAGAGCCCGTCTTGCTGCCAGGAAGCAGGAGCTGGAGGAGATCCTCCACGACCTAGAGGCCCGTGTGGAGGAGGAGGAAGAGCGCGCTTCTCATCTCTCGACAGAGAAAAAGAAGATGCAGCAAAATATTTCAGTAAGTAGGAAAAATTCACTCGCTCTAGACGCCCACTGATTTGAAACATGCATTCATTGTAAACGCAGTGAATATAATTGTATTGTTGTTAACCATTTATAGAATACTCATTTTTTCCTGACATTTTTCTGCACACAGGATCTGGAGCAGCAGCTGGATGAGGAGGAGGCAGCCAGACAGAAGCTCCAGCTGGAGAAGGTCACCTTGGAGGCCAAGATGAAGAAGGTCGAAGACGATGTTATGGTCCTTGATGACCAGAACAACAAACTAAACAAGGTCAGGATGAAAACAACTACAGCCATTCAGATGAACATTATGATTAGGAGATTGGAGTAATGATTACTTTTTGTTATAAGTGAGCACACTGACTTAATTTAGTTTTTTCTGCTAATCTGCTCTCAGTCACTATGGAAGAATACTAGGTCCAAGCATAAGCAAAAATTAATCAGGAAGAAGATTTTTTTATTTTTGCATTTTGAGAATTGAGAATTGAGAAAAGTCAAAATGTTGAGAATAAAGTTAAAATACCATTTTGTATTTACTCTCAAAATTGCAGTTCAACTTCATTTTCAACATCTCGACTTAATTCTCAAAATACTCCCTAAAAAATCTTGATCCGGATTTTTTTTGGGTTTTTTTTGGCAATGCCTGGAACTAACACTGAAATTTGACATCATTCTGAACTTAACTTTTCAACTTTATTCTCAAAATGGAAAATGAAAAGATCTTCCTCTTGTATTTTTTTCCCCCTCATGCCTGGGCCTTACACTCTTCCATACGTATACCCTGTTTGTGAATACAGGAGAAGAAGCTGCTGGAGGAGAGGATCTCTGAGTTCACCACCAACCTGGCAGAGGAGGAGGAGAAATCCAAGAGCCTGCAGAAACTCAAGACCAAACATGAGGCCATGATCACTGACCTGGAGGGTAGGAAGAGAACACGATGGGGACATGCAGTCACTTGCATAAATATACATAGACCCCTCACTGGTCCTAAACAGGACAAGGTGTTATCCCAGTTTCTAACTGTGTTTGTTCTTTTGTTTCTGTCAGACCGCCTGCGCAGGGAGGAGAAGCAGCGGCAGGAGCTGGAAAAGAACCGACGCAAGCTGGAAGGTGACTTCACTGAGATTCACGACCAGATTGCGGAGCTGCAGGCCCAGATTGCTGAGCTCCGTGCTCAACTAGCCAAGAAGGAGGAAGAGCTCCAGGCAGCTCTGGCCAGGTCTGTTTGCTATTGTAACCCTGATATCATTCCATCTGTCAGGGGTGATATTGTGAAATTTAAATAAATTAATGATACATATGTATTTATTGACAAACAGCAATAATAAGGGAATATTTCTTTTTGAAATAAAGTACAAATATCACGATTATATTCTCTTGGTGGTACAAGAATGCTATACTTGTTTGGAGGGTGATAGTTTGAGAAAGATTCCCCACCATCTGCTCCATTTACTCATATATGTTGACCTGCTCCTGCCTGAAGGATCGAGGAGGAGGCAGCGCAGAAGAACATGGCCCAGAAGAAGATCCGTGAGATGGAGGCTCAGCTGTCTGAACTGCAGGAGGATTTGGAGCTGGAGAGGCAGGCTCGCACCAAGGCAGAGAAACACCGCAGGGACCTTGGAGAAGAGCTGGAGGCCCTCAAGACCGAGCTGGAGGACACTCTGGACTCCACCGCTGCTCAGCAAGAACTCAGGTAGAGGTTTTGTACAAGGAATAGCTACAACAGTTAAACCTCCTCCCATTTACGATATGTGGCATTACTTTGAGTCTCAGCGCAAGCAGACTAACCCCTTCTCTGTCCCTGCTCAGGAACAAGCGTGAGACAGAGGTGGCACACCTTAAAAAGACTCTGGAGGAGGACGCTAAAGTGCACGAACACCAGCTGGCTGAGATGAGACAGAAACATGGCCAGGCCTTCGACGAGCTCAATGAGCAGCTGGAGCAGGCTAAGAGGGTAACAAACTATTTTGATTTCTCTTTCATTGGGCATCTTTTTGTTGTTTGTTTTGTTTTTTTGTTGGGGTTTTTTTTGACTGCAGAAACTTAATTAATACTTGTCCCTCCTCGCAGAACAAAGTGTCCATGGAGAAGGCAAAACAGGCTCTTGAGTCTGAGAGGAACGAGCTAGCCATTGAGATGCAGACACTGATGCAGGGTAAGACAGACTCGGAGCATCGCAGAAAGAAGGCTGAAGCCCAGGTCCAGGAGCTGCAGCTCAGACACTCGGAGAGTGAGCGCCAGAGGGTGGAGTTGGCTGAGAAACTGGCAAAAGTACAGGTACATCTCTTTGAAATGCTGTTTAATCGATGCTGCTTGCACCTATGCCATTAATTATTCCCACAGTCTGTTGAAGCTGATCACTTCTGTGGTCGGTAAAAGATTACCTTCATGTGATAAAATTGCTAAATCTGAGTCTTTGTTGACTGAACTGTGGTTCATGTGTTGTCCCGTTGTCCACAGACTGAGCTGGATAATGTTAGCGGCTTGCTGACTGAGGTGGAGGGAAAGTCCATCAAGGCAGCAAAAGACTACTCCACTGTGGAGTCTCAGCTGCAGGATGTTCAGGTACGCATACTAGTTATCCCCTCATGTATGTGCAAACATAAAACTACCATGGTCTAAAACAAAATAAAATGAGACGTGCTGATGATTAATCAATGATTGATTTATCTCTGTTATTTTTTTTCATTATATGTTTCCTGTTTGTAAGAATGATAACTGATCAAAATATATTAACTGATAATGTGTTAACTTATCACCCTATCCCTCACCCTAAAACAAATCATAACGTTTTCTTTTTCAAATAAAGGCCTAAAAATAGGAAAAGTCTTAGGTTCATCCTCTGAGGAATGCCTGTAATGGACTGGATTGTCTGGTTTAATCTTTATAAACTCTTATAAACATCCAAGTCCTTTTGTGCCATTATATAGGAAGAAACAGCAGGTTTTTTTTGTTTAAAAGCTGTAAATTGTTAAAGTCGCATCTGAAGCGACAATTTGTATCCTATAGTTCTTAAATAAAAGTGCAAGAACCTTGTCAATAATCCTGTTACATCTTCTTCTCACTCAAATGTTTTGCTTATAAATATTTTTCAGGTCAAAAGTTTATCTGATGGACACAGCAACAATCACAATAAGTTAAAGACATTCTGAGTGGAGGGGAAAGGATCAAAATTGCTTAAATATTTAGACAATAAAATCTTTTAAATCAGATGGTCTGTTATAATTCAGCTTTACACGTCTGTCTACAACAGGAGCTACTCCAGGAAGAAACACGCCAGAAGCTGTCTCAGGGCACACGTCTGCGGCAGCTGGAGGATGAGCAGAACAGCCTGAGAGAACAACTGGAGGAGGAAGAGGAAGCCAAGAGAAATGTGGAGAGGCAGCTTCAGATGGTGCAGGGTCAGGTAAGAATAAACACGTGAACGTGTCCCTCAGACTGTCCACATCTACCTCGCAGCTTTTTTTTAGTCATGTAAGTTTTTTTTTTCTTTGAGCCATTCTACATGCAATTATATGACTTATAAATGTCTAATTATAGGTCAACTTTTCCAGACATTCATATCCAGAAAGGGAAAACAGACCCAAGCAACACAACAAAGAAAAAACAGAGCAAAAACAGAAAGCCACTCAGTTGCATATATATTTATAAATACACCAATATATACTTTAATGTACTGAGACAGTAAATGAAATGAAAAAAATATTCCAGACTTCATTAAATCTCCCTTCATTATTTATTTGAGCCAATAAGTATTCAATGGATAAGTTTAACTCTTGGTTTTTTGTGTTTTTCCAGTTGCATAAAATGAGTCTTGCTGCAATAATGAAACCAGTTCCTCACAGCATTGAATGTTTGAGTGACACCACCTCTTTCCCAACAGCTTGCTGATATGAAGAAGAAGGTGGAGCAGGATGCAGGTTGTCTGGAGACCGCTGAGGAGGGAAAGAAGAGACTTCAGAGAGACCTGGAGGGAACAAACCAGCGTCTGGAGGAGAAATGTGCTGCCTATGAGAAGCTGGACAAAACAAAGACACGTCTCCAGCAGGAGCTGGACGACCTGCTGGTAGACCAGGACCATCTCCGACAGATCGTCTCCAACCTGGAGAAGAAGCAGAAGAAGTTTGATCAGGTGAGATATTGTGTTCATAGTGTGTGTGAAATGTATCTACATCATAGACTCGAGGATTAAGATTTGACACCTGATATTTTGTAGATGCTGGCAGAGGAGAAGAACATATCTGCCCGCTACGCTGAGGAGCGTGACCGAGCTGAAGCCGAGGCCCGTGAGAAGGAGACCCGGGCGCTGGCTTTAACCCGTGAGCTGGAGTCTCTGATGGACATCAAGGAGGAACTGGACCGCAACAACAAACTGCTGCGGGCTGAAATGGAGGACCTGGTATCCTCCAAGGATGACGTTGGCAAGAACGTAAGTGTGGAAAACGTCTTAGAGTCATCAGCGTTATCCTGTTCATGCTGACATTCTCATCACAAATCTTTGTCCCTTGTTCCTGCAGGTCCACGAGCTGGAGAAGGCTAAACGTTCAATGGAGCAGCAGCTGGAGGAGATGAAGACTCAGCTGGAGGAGCTGGAGGATGAGCTGCAGGCCACAGAGGATGCCAAGCTGCGTCTGGAGGTCAACATGCAGGCAATGAAAGCACAGCATGAGAGGGACCTGGCAGGACGTGATGAGATGGGCGAGGAGAAGAAGAGGTCACTGATCAAACAGGTACTGACAGATAAAGACTGACAGTAACTTCGTTTTATATACAAATTTCAGAGGACATGGACATTAACACTGCTGTATGGGGAGTGGCTGAACTCAAATGTGAATTCTTTAGGTGCGAGAGATGGAGATGGAGCTGGAGGATGAGAGGAAGCAGCGCTCTGCAGCTGTGGCTGCACGCAAAAAGCTGGAGCTGGACCTGAAGGAGCTGGAGGCAGGCATCGACATGGCCAACAAGAACCGTGATGACGCCCTGAAACAGCTGAAGAAACTCCAAGTGAGTCTGTGTTTGATTATCTTCATTGCAACGGAAATGCTGCAGCTCTGTTTGGATACTAAGCATATGGTTTGTTCGCGCAGGCCCAGATGAAGGACCTTATCCGGGAGCTGGAGGATACTCGCATGTCCAGAGAGGAGATCCTCGCCCAGAGCAAGGAGACAGAGAAGAAGCTGAAGGGCATGGAGGCTGACATGCTCCAGATGCAGGAGGTCGGCATGCTTTCTTCCTCAACTCTCTGTTCTCTTCCCCCGCCTTTGTTTCACACTTGAACTTAATGCTCTGTCTCATTCATCCCTGTGTAGGAGCTGGCAGCTGCAGAGCGAGTAAAGAGACAGGCCCAGCAGGAGAGGGACGAGCTGCAGGATGAGATCAACAACCAGGCCGCTAAGAAGTAAAGATGCCTATCAAACTGCAGCAAAATGGCCAAACTGTCTGTGTGTATCACCTCTTATCGACTTGTCTGTCTTCATCTCTCAGTGCTCAAGCTGTTGAGGAGAGGAGGCGGCTGGAGGCTCGTATTGCTCAGCTGGAGGAAGAGCTGGAGGAGGAGCAGTGCAACACTGAGCTGACCAACGACAGGCTGAAGAAAGCAATGCTGCAGGTCTGTGGAGACGAGTGTAGAGCAGCTGGTTATGGTGTTGAGCTTTATCAGCACAGGTTTTAACAAAGGGACCTTATTTATATCTAATATTTACATCAGGGCAACAGGAGCATTAGTTTTAACTGCTTACCTTATATGTAACTTCTGCATAACAGGTTTGTGACTGAATTGTTGCAGCTTAATTTCCAACTAGTTTCTGTCTAACTTCTATACTTTTTTCTCTTTAGAATGACCAGATGAATGTGGAGCTAACAGCGGAGCGCAGCAGTGCTCAGCGTGTGGAAGGGGCTCGTGCCCAGCTGGAGCGTCAGAACAAGGAACTGAAACTGAAGCTGCAGGAGCTGGAGGGAACAGTCAAATCCAAGTACAAGGCCAGCATCGCTGCCCTGGAGGCAAAGATTGCTCAGCTGGAGGAACAGCTGGACATGGAGACCAGGTGAAAGCTTACTTCACTATATTTCAGATAGGAATATTGTACCTTTTTACACCACCCTTACTCTGACGGCTAGTTATTTTGGTTTTACAACAGTAAACTGAGTACTTTTTACTCTTGTCTATTCTTGAAGTACATTTTGATAATACTTTTGTACTTTGGTTGTTTTTTTTTAATGAATTCAATTCATATTCAACAGTACATCTGACCAATGTTGTGCTCTTTACTCAGGGAGAGGCAGGCTGCCACCAAGCTTGTGAGACGCACAGAGAAGAAACTGAAGGAAGTCATCCTGCAGGTGGATGACGAGAGACGCAACACAGAGCAGCACAAGGACCAGGTCAGAGGCTTTCCATCGCCATTGTCAAACTAATAATCACAGGAGCTTTACAGTGGCAATTTTTGTCTCCCTGTTCTGACTTCCCTCAGTATTGTAGATCTACATCCATACTGCCCACATTCCTCGTCACTGATCTACAATACAAGTAAAACTGTTATGGTGCCAAAATAAGATAGTGATGGAAAAACTGTCAAATTAAAATATTAGGCAGCCACTCTGCAGTAGCTTTGGTTCTATACAACAATCCAATGTTCACTTTCAGTTTGCTTGAAAAGTGTCTGGTATCCAGCCAAGTATTTATAATATTAAACAGTTTCAGTTTCAGGCTGAATACTCTTTTGTGACCTAGAGAATAGTATACGTTTAGTCTTGCCAGAATTTAAAACAAGTTAAAGTTTGATGAGAGAGATCTGAAATGTATCAGAGCACCTTGTAAATTTGCAATGGCCAGATTAAGACAAAAACTGGTGGAATAAAAAATTGTGTCATCTGCATAAAAATATATGTTACAAATTAGGGTGGCAGAGATATTATTTATATAAATGGTAAATAAATGTGGACCAAGATGATGGACCTCATCTGACATCATCTGTTCTGAAATTATAGGCCGACAAGTTGAACGCTCGCATGAAGCAGCTGAAGCGTCAGCTGGAGGAGGCTGAGGAAGAGGCTCAGAGAGCCAACGCCAACCGAAGGAAACTGCAGAGGGAGCTGGAGGACGCCACTGAGTCGGCAGAGACCATGACCCGTGAAGTCACCACCCTCAAGAACAAGCTCAGGTGAGAGAAGGGACTGTAGAGAACCAGTACCTTCTATGTTTTATCCAGTTTTCTGCACTCATAGTTAATTTGGAGCAGCCCTTGAATTATCACCCAGTCCTGAGACCGCTTTTCCCTCCTCCGTGTTTTCATGCCTTTATTTTGAAAGTCTACCTGAAGGTTGCATATTTATTATTACAAACTTGACGGCAGACCATGCACATGCAAAACTGATACTAGAGGGGCTCCTACAGCGCTGCAGTTAGAACTTCCATATGAGTTGAGGGTGATAAAGTGTTTTATAGAAATATTATCCGGATGGTCACTGTAAATTTGCAGCTGATGTTTATAAAATGTTGCAAATGGTTGATAAATATGGTGAAGGGCATCTATAAACATAATTTGAAAGGCCATTATGATGTTGCATCTAATGTTTATAAACTTTGGAGTTTGGAATTGATTAATAACTGATTTATGGATGTTTATGAGCAGTAAAATAGTTGTCAACTTAAATTAACTATCAATTTCCTGTTTATTAATGGTGGTTATTATGAAGCTTTACTGACATTTTGGTCACGGTTTTATTTATTTTCTGCTTTAGGCGTGGCGACCTCCCCTTCAGCATTCCACGCCGCACTGTTCCCCGTGGCGGTGTCGAAAGCGACGAGGAGAGCGAGCCCAAGAGCGAGACCTCTGAGCCCAAGCCTGAGTGAAGAGCCGCAGTGCCACATGACTCCTGCAGAACTGCATCGTAAACAGACCGACCCAAATTCACATATGAGCACACATTACTGTACGTACTGACCGGAGAGGAACACAAACATGAGAATGTTGTTGAAAGTAGAGATTCAGCTGATCTCTTCAACACTGACAATCTATGCATTCTTAACACACATTCATACACAGACGCTAGTAACCTGGGACAATCACCATGCTGACAAACAAACACACACACACACGTTATTTTTGGGCCAAATTTTTTGTTTTGCTTCATTTTTCATTCTCTGGGAAAAATAAAAAAAAGTAAAATATTTTTATAAGGAAACATTCCAATTATAATAGTCCTGATTTAGGATCTATTTTTCTAATTGAAGAAAGAGAAAACAAAGAAAGAAGTATACATAAATGAAGACAGATTACTGGAAGGGGACCAAAGTAATATCTCAATCTATAGAATTGTATTTTATGCAGAAGTTTTTATAATGGTTAAGAATGAAAGTGCTTCATGTTTATTATGCTCACGCTCTCGCCTCAGTTTATAATGAAGGTTTATATGCTGAAATGTATTCTATCAATTTAGCTGCAGTTAGTACTCGTGACTACGCTTTTGAGCTTAATAATTTGATATACACGTAAAATTTGACAAGTAACACCATTTGGAGACTCATTGACGCATACTGAAGGCATTTGATCGTGACTGTGCTGAAATTCTTCAATTTTGCACTGAGATGAAAAAAAGAAACACTTAAGCCTAGACATTATAAACCACTGCGTTTGTGTGTTTCGTTGAATCATTGACGGAGAAGCTTGGAAGTTTTGGAAAAAACGTGCATGTGCTCAGTTAGTGAGTGCACAGACTGCCAACACACACTAAAAGCCTTAAATACAGCTGCGTTCTACTGGGCAGGGTGGTTGGCTTTTCTCTGGGCATGCATTGATTTTTACATTTATCACTCAGTGTTTTTGTTAATGTTCAAGGTAAAGTTTGAATGGGGTGGTGGGGTAGCTTATTACTCACTGCACACACTGTAATCTCAGAGCACAGCTTGTTGAGGGAGGAGTAGCTGAGGTTGCAAACCAAAAGCATATTCAGAAGGAAGGGATGTACTTCATCACTGTAACCTATGTACCCTTTACTCCAGCTGATATTTAATATGTGGCCGGGTACTGAGTAGATTTATCAGATGAACAGTTATCTTGTTTGATGTCAGGATGATGTAAACACCTCATAGGCTGTGCTCAGGGGTGGCTTTTGGCTCACACTGCTGGGAAGTGAGAGGAATGTGTTGTTACTTAAGAATAACAGCTCAGAGTGCAATTAAAAAACAAAGGAAATCATTAAAAAGTTGAAAAAAAAAAGCATCTCCAACAATTCTTCTGTAATGTTTGTCTGTCTTCACCTCTGGAATGGAAATCATGTTTTGAAATGTTGGTATTATTGCAATTAAAGAGGCTTTCTAAACTGCTACATGTTGTGTTTTTCATTCATTTCATGCAAGTCTTTCAATCAATACCTCAAGGTAGTTGTTTAAGGAATGACATATTATCTCCAGTAGAGGGCAGTCAGGGTTTTCTGAAAGGGAAGAGCAGAGCAAAAACAAGTCAGAACCAGTTTCACCAGTGAGTCAAACATAGTAAACAAGGATGAGGAAATTTGGGTGAGAACTCTTTTTCATAGTATCTTTAATTTTTCTGTGTTTCTGTAATAAGACGGCCTTTAGTTGCAGACCTATTCATGACATGACTCAATTACAATAAAATGTTTTTAATGTTTACAAAGTATTTTATCTGGTACTAGAAATTACATTTGTGGTTCAAATGTGGATAGAAATGTCCTGGGTATTCTTTAATATTATACATTTTTGAGGTGCCCAAAAGTATTTCTGTCTTTATACTTCTGCTCCTAGTTGCCAGTTATGTAGTCTCATCAGTACTAAAAATAATACATACAAAAGATTCACATTAAGGCAATAATAGTAATGCAATATTATGTTAGTCATTCTGTCTTATGATAACTTTTATGTTTTAACTTTAAGATTATTTAGCTGATAATAATAGTTAATAGATAACATTCAAGGCATATCAATTCCCAGACTAGGCCTAATATTGTAATTTTTATATTTTCTGTAGGGTTATTTTGTATTTATTGTATATCATGTATGTTTTACATTTGTTATTGTATATCTAAAATAATTACAATGTGATGTATGTGTGTATAAATGTATCTATATTATAGGCTGTGTACATGGTTATTTTTAAAACATGGCTAATTATATCTTTTTAATACATTTTTCTTGTTTTTTTTTTTTCTTTTATATTGCTAAGTAGACGTGTCAAAAAAAAATTGAATAAAATAAAAGAAATAGGCTATGTCAAATTACACCAAAGGACATAGATGATGGTGTCCCTGGTTTATTTTTTTTATCACATATAATAAAACAAAACACATTTGTTCTATTTATTTTATGTTACAAATCTGAAACAATCAAAAGCAGCAGATATCCGGGTTTAACATATAAATAAATAAATAAATATAAAAAATGAAATAAATTCACATTTGTTCCGTCTAAATTGATCTTTTTTAGAGGGAGTAGACAAGTTCCTGTGTTTGTCACTCAAGCCTTCCATTAATTGGTTAACATTTATGTCACGTAAGCTGTTTGTCCAATCAGAAGCCAGGAACTCCTACGTGGGCGGTACTTCATCAAGGTTACTACACCCTGCGTCGTCAAACCGGAACCGGCCGGTTAACTTTTATCAATGAGACGAGCAGTTATCGTGTGTGATACCGCAGCGGGTATCTCTTGAGGAGGCTGGGTTGAAGGTGTGTCTGTGCTCCCGTTCTTACTTTCGGTCCTGACTTTTGCCCTCGATGGTACTATTTTACGATCTCTCGAGTCTCACGGAGAGAAAACTTGACTGCGACACTGGAGCGAGGCGCGGAGCTGCTGCCCTGTTAGAGGGAGAAGGAAGAAGAACCAGTGCAGACCAGTGTTTTATTGCCTGTGTTTATGTCTTTATTGAACCCTTTAGAAAAATTCAAGGACTAGGCTAGTATATAACCATCTGATTCAGACTTGTCATGTCAGTCTGTGCAGCCACAGTGTCCTCACACTGCAGGGAATAGGTGATCAATCAGAAGGTAAGCAACACCAGAAGTGTATCAATGTTCGTTTGTGTGATTGATGCAGAATACACGTGTTGTCACTGTACCTCCACATGCTAAATCATCATCAAATATTTCACCTCACAAACCTCCATTTGGAGCAGGTTTACACAAAATGTGAAACTGCCATTATTTTTGACAAATATTGCTATTAAAGTTGTCAACAGTGTCAGTGCTTTTTCAATACCACAAGTTTAAAACGATACACTACTGACATTTAATAGTTTAAGTGCTTATTCAAGAATTTGAACTGCATCACAATTTTCATTTTCAATTAAAACTATCAAAATCGTGGTGATGTGACATTTGTTGGGGTCTGCATCGAGCAAATGTGTTTTCTTACATTTGGAGAAAAAGATCATCTCTGCCACAGGGATGTGGAGGAGGATAAACCCAAGTACACTCAGTTTTCCACCTTTTTGAAATGAGGCTTAGAGTTTACTCGCTTATTTTCAGATCAACTGTATCAATCAAAGAGGGAAAAACAAGGTGGGTAAAATATAGTCAACCCACAGTTTACCTACCTCTATATTTACTACTACAACCCTGCTCCACAGCAGTGCTGTACTCAATTTTAATGCTGTTTTATCACGTCTTTCCTTTATTAAAACAAATGCAGCTTCTGTGGTTTGGATATTGCATTTGGACATATTGTGATGTCAGTGATATTCTGATTAATTGCACAACCCTAATATGGAGATGACAAAGATATTGCTCAGTAATGAAAACACATGATGTTATCAGACCCCCCATGTACTGCATTCACACTTACCCAGACTACTCTAATGCAATGTGCTTTCTATTTCTATTCTATCACATTTCACTGGTTCACATGGACAAAACATGCAGCTGCAGAGTGACGTGCACCATCCTCATCCACATCCTAATATGTAGCACGGTGATCTTTGTTTAGTTAATGAATAGCTGCGCGTTGTGACGGGTGGTTGCAAATAGGAACCACAGTGTCGGTCAGGTGACCTGTATAATAAGACTGCTGTGTGTGTCTGATCATCTGCAGCCTGAGACAGACAGCAGGACTGTGTACATGCTCCATCATCATCTGTAAGAGATGCTCTGTAGGCAAAGACTGCATTGTTTAACTAACTGACCCCATTATTGAAAAGACATTTTTTCCCCCTGGTTTCATTTCATTTCTTTTCTTTCTTTCTTTTTTTTTTTTTTTTTAGGTGTGGAAACGTTTCAGAGTTAACGACAGTGGAGTGATTTATCATCCTGAAGAACTATGGAACTGTCACTGGTGAGTTTTGCAGCCAGAACAATTATTCACACTTTTGATTTTTTTGGGGTGAGTGGGTTTATTTTTTATAATTTTTCAGTTCAAACAGAAGATTTATCCTTGTTGTTGCCTTTAGTAACTAACTCAAGGTCAGGACACCCTGTCTCTCTGATAACAACAGCTTGACACATTAATTACTTAATTTACCCTCTTCTCTCTTGACCAGACATGCAGGGAGTCCTCAAATGTAGATAAAACAAAGAACAGGTGAAAGGCTGCTAGATTATTAAGTTTATGGTGTCAAATTGTGTTGTTACATCACAGCTAAATATACAAAAAAGGCGGGCATGGCAGAGTTCATTCTTCAGTGTCTGGCACAGTGTCATAATAAGAAACAGGGTTTGGACAAAGTCTTGAGAGTTTGGCAATTGCATAATTGCAACTTTAACTTTTTATCTTGTGTTTTCAAGGTTTGGAATCTGCTTACTCATCGAAATTTATTGATTTTCTGCGTAATCTGGTGTCTACTCATTAGTGTAAATGATAAGTCTTTTAATATTTGTAATGAAACAATTCATTCAACATATTTGTCATTCATAGCTCCATAAGTCCTCTGTTGATCTCTTACTCTGGAAATTAGGAAGCATAGCATAACAAACAAGAGTAAGAAATAAACCTACCAGGAAACTTCCAACTGGACTAAATAATCAATGTCTGAGACAGAGCAGGAGAAGTGATACTTATCTAGTTCAACCCGTCCTTTTAAAAATATTTCATCAGTGTGCTTTGCAGTTGCATTTTGAGAGCCAAGTCTGGAAATTTCTTTTTGGGTCATTTGAAAGTGCTTGAAAAACAGAACTTCAATTTTTCGCTTTGATGCTCAGGCCTTATGAAACTTATAAGTTATTCGGTGCCTCCTGCCCATCTTTCATCGTATGCTCCTTCTTTTTCTCCTCTCCCACCTTCTTTAACACCCTACCTCCTCTCTCTCCCCAGGCTCACCCAGCTATCAAGGCCTTCATGTGCGGCTCCTTCAGTGGGACCTGCTCCACACTGCTCTTCCAGCCTCTTGACCTGGTCAAAACCCGTCTGCAGACTTTGCAGGGCAGCGTGCAGCCTGGGTGAGTCTGCACACACACGCAGTTATCAGTATCACTAGTTTGCATCACGTGCTTTCTTGCTTTGTGACCTCCAATAACTTCTGTATTGACGGTATTGACTGGACACGTGATAGCAGTATTCATTATTAACCATTGATAACCTTTCTGTCAGCTCATCTGAATGTTCCTCTTTCAGCTCGGGCAGAGTGGGGATGGTGACTGTGCTCCTGAGCGTGGTGCGAACAGAGAGGCTGCTGGGACTGTGGAAAGGGATTTCACCGGTTAGAACATCTTTCTTTTCTCCATCCTCTGCCTGTCTTACTGAACATCTTCTGCGTGTATGAAAAAATGTTCACCAGCTTCAGATTTTCTCTTTTCTGACTGTGGTCTCTCATCTGTCTGCTCCTCCAGTCCTTTGCTCGGACCATCCCAGGAGTGGGGCTCTACTTCAGCACCTACTACTCCCTAAAGCAGCACTTCTTACAGGACAGAAGCCCGGGGCCTGTGGAGGCCGTGCTCCTGGGAGGCGGGGCCCGGACGGTGGCAGGGGTCTTCATGCTGCCGGTCACTGTCATCAAGACACGCTTTGAAGTAAGCACAGACAGTATGTTAGCTGTGGTACTCTGTGTGAAGCTTGATAAGAAAGTGTGAACAAAAATAATAGTAGATTGGTAGCAACTGGGCCTTTTTAAAAGAGAAATATACAATATAAATCATTATAAAACCCAGACAAAAATCAAAATGTGGTAAAAATGAATTGCACAAAGAGTTTTAGCTTCATTTGTTGTCTGTATTTGGGCATGTGTGTTATTTGACACCTGTGTTATGTACTTACTAAACTATATATGTTTGTCTTTCAGTGTGGTAGATACAGTTACGTGAGTGTGACCGGGGCTCTGCGCAGTGTGTGTCAGACTGAAGGTCCTGCAGCACTGTTCTCTGGCCTGATGGCCACTCTCCTCAGAGACGTTCCTTTCTCTGGTATCTACGTCATGTTCTACAGCCAGACTAAAGCCTCTTTGCCCAAAGGTAAGTGTCCACAATTAAGACACAGAAACAGTAACTGCTGGTACTTGTTTTTTCTGTATTCCTTTCTTTACATTTACGTCTAACACAGATTAGTCCAGGTGATTGTTTTTAACATCCCACTGTCTGTCTCCCTTGAAGAGATCAGCACGTCTCCTTCTGCCCCCCTGGCTAACTTCAGCTGTGGGGTCCTGGCGGGTATCTTGGCCTCCCTGATCACTCAGCCTGCTGATGTGGTTAAAACACACGTCCAAGTGAATCCACAGCTGAGGACAGCAGAAGCTATCAGATACATCTATACGGTAACTGTCTCACTCTTCATGACACTGACTGGCAGGTCAAAACCTGTTTTCTGCTTTATTAAAGCTACTACAAGTAACTTTATAACTATATAGTTAGCATAGTTTTAACTGCACAGCCGTGGTTGCGTGATACTATCAATGATTTAATCTGACGCCTGTTCTTGTACTTTCATCTCTCTCAGGAACATGGGCTCCAGGGGTTCTTGAGAGGGGCAGTTCCTCGGGCATTGAGGAGGACCATGATGGCCGCCATGGCGTGGACAGTGTACGAGCAGATGATGGCTCGAATCGGACTGAAGTCCTGAAGAGTTGATGAGAAGCAAGAAAGAAGAGATTAAAGTCAAGTCGCAGAGTGAAGAATGAGGAGGAACTGCTCCAGTGCAGACGAGCCTGATGTTTTCGTCATAACAGTGTCAGAGACTTTCAGTAACTGGTGAGAGAAGAAAGCAAACACTTGTTGTCTAAATGACTAACACGCACATTACAAGAGAGGCGTGGAGGATTTGCTCCGTGAAATGTGCTTTGCTGGGTTATGGCTGAAGTTCAGGAACCAGATTTTTTTGGCCTTTGCATTGCAACACTGGAGAAAATATCTCTAATAATAATATAGCTATGCTAAGATGTTCTGTATTGCACTACAAGTTGTAAAAAATCCTGATCCTTAATGAGTATTTGAACTGAGATTTTCCACCTTGTACAAAGGCCTCAGTGGTTTTTCATAGTCGTGGAAAATGCAAAAAGACTGCTGTGATGCACGCCATCGTAACTCAAGATAGTGTCCCACATACGGCTCAGCTGTCTGTACTGCACTTTAACCCCCAGCAGGTCTGTAGTGACGCAGTTTAAAAACTGCAGAGACTCTTAAATGCCTAACACACTGTATATTTATAGATGGATATATTTATTAGTCCTTTTGGTAATTCATTGTGTGCCATACAGCATTATATTCTTATATTGTATGTAAAACAAAATATGTGCTTGTAGTACATTCATCTGCCTTAAAATATCATTTTTTGTTTTGATATTTGCTTGAAGTGTAATTTTTGAAATGATGCTGACCATTATTAAAGCGTTCTACCTTTTTTTAGGATGTTTAAGAAAATAAAACACTGTACAATATATCTATGTGGAACATGAACTCATTTTTTCAGTGTAAATGATTCAACAGGAAGTGACAGCCTCACATTTAGTTTGTGGGACTGTAGGGATCGTCGGCACCATTTGAGAGGAATAATGCTCATGGTGTTTTTTGGCCAGGTACACATCTTTAGAGTTAGAAAGTATGTTATAACGTTGCACCAGTGGTAGCTTTGTGTGTGCTGTCAGACATTTTCTAACTACCCTAAAATAATCATTTCTGAAAAGTGGCCAATATCAAGTAAAGCATTTATATTCAACTACTCAAGACTGAATTTTTTCACGATGAGTTAAAGCAGTTTTCATCAAATGTAAAATTCTGTTGAACAATTTGTGTCACTCACAGTTCAGTAGAGTAAATCATTTCATTTTTAGAATAAAATATTTGTTCATTTTAAAAAAAAGCCAGTAAAAAACACCGCACAGCTACTTTTATTTACATTTAAATAGCAGTCCAACCTTGGCGCTGTGGTTTGTAAGCAGACAAACCTCATATTCTTATTCAACAAAGTCAGTGATAAGAGAGAACTATCAGTTTGAGGAAGAGTGTTTTATTGTTTGTTTTGGTAGGGGGTTATAAATCGAGCGATTACACACTGACAACTACCAACGTTCCAGTGCTGTAACATACTGTATTTTCTAACACCAAGAATGTATACCTCTCCAAAAATCATGACAGTTATTAAACCCAGATGGTACCTGGAGCCCAAATTTGGGGTCCTGGCTCATGGACTAATTATCCCGGCTTGGAGGGGATCATGCAATCGCGCGTGTGTGTGTGTGTGCATGATCAAAGTTCCTGCTGCTTGGCTGCAGCTAATCTCGAAAACTATACGACCCATCAGCCTAATTTTTGTGCACATTCATGACTGGATGTAGAAGGACCTCTGTGATTCTGAATTTTTAAAGAAATCTTTAAAAACCTTTTTTTTATGGCTCCATGCCAGTGACAGCTGTGGCCAAAGTCATTATGTTTTCAGGTCATCTCATCCTTGTGAACGTGGTATTTTTTTAAAAAACTTGGCACAAATGATCAGTTGGAAATGGTTTGATTTGATTTTGGTAGTCAAAGGTCACAGTCACTGTTACCTCACTTAACACATTGTTGGCCAAAACTCAAGAATTCACAAGTTAATTATGCCTACATTACACACCAATAATAGGATAAAATGACGAGGTGAGGTACTTAAATTCTGACAAAACTACACCTTTTATTAAGTTCCTTCAGTGTTTCAGGTCACTGATAAATTCCATATCAAAGTTCTTCAAAATCTGGACAGTAATAGATGCAAACTCTAACTTGACTGGTTGGTGAAGTCATTCAACTGTGAGGCAGTATTTTTTCTTACTGCTCTGTTTTATACTACTTTTGACAGCTGACTTCTCACTCTTCTTAACCGGATGGTAGACGCCGCATGTGATCATCAAATGCTTTACACTGAAATCTTGTTTCAGGTAGGACAGCATACGTGGAGGTCATGTTAATGTTGGTGAAACTTTGCAAATCTCCACTGGTTGCATTTTGCAGTAGGTTCTTCATCATCTGTTGCCTGGTGGGGATCTGCACTCTACTGAGTGATGTATTCTAGTTGGAGCCAGAGGCCAGACTGACCCCTTTGTCTCTTGACATACTGAATGCTTGGTCCAGACAGGGGCCAGGGGTCATTGTGACATATTAATCTTATTTCAACCCAGCCTTTCATCTGTGTCCTCCTTATGTGTGGAACCAGAAATAAACTGCTGGATTAATAATCTGATGCTTTTGGCAATCTTTATTTGTTGGGCCCTGAGTTAAATTGTTTAGTATTTCTGAGTCATGACAGAATGGATAACAACCTTGAAAATAAAAGCTGTCTCCTACAAGTTTAAGTACTTGATATGCACGATCTGTACTTTGTCACTTTTCTCTCATTAACAGTTGCACAGATTATATAAAATAATGACTGATTGTGCTAGTTAGATATCCGGTGTACTGGGCCAGCAGTGGTGTAAAACTGTTACAGGCACTTCCAAGAGATTAAACAGACGTGTTGCTCAGCAAATTGCAGCGAACTGCCAGAACATGAAGGCCAAAGACTTATCACAGTACTGTGAGACAGAGATAAGCAGCACTGGGACAGCGGTGACATAACACCAAATGGAAAATAAGGACGAGGAGTATATGATTATCATGCTAAAGTAAGACATTAAGCTATTTATGGTGAGCTATTAAAGGTCAGCGCCTGGTCACACACAAGCATGCAGGCTTAGGTTTCCCACAATTTGTCAAGTAAGGAAAGTATGGGTTGCCTAAAATCATTTCATTGGGGTGATTTAAGGGAAAACCCTATAATCTCTAAGTATTTGCCCTTAGTTACTTAAATATTCCCTTTTTTTATTATCTAGAAGGTCCTTAGTGGCAATTTTCCTCAGAACCCATAGCAGTCCCTTAAAAGTGAAATAATTTGTCAAACAATAGACAATGGTTCAATTTATGGAGTTTGAAGAGAAGGAGATATCAAGATGCAAATGCTCTTTTAACTTAAATTAAAGACTATACAAAGATACATAAACTTCTCTATTTTGTGAATAATGGGAAGTTTTGTATCAATATTTGTCTGTTAAACTTTATATGAACTTCATATGAATACTACTATTTAATATCAGATTTGACGCTGTGTTAATGTGAGTCAGATTTTATGAACCACAGTTTGAAAAGTTGAGTACAAAATTACAGTGTGCCAAAGTCTGTGCTCTTAAATTATTTATGAGGTACGACATGGTAACTGACCAAACCAAAACAACTCTGGGACTGGTTTGCACCAGCAAGGATTAATTTTTAAACCTAATTAAGTCATGGATGAACTTTGAATTATGCTGCACCAATTTTCTTTTTCTTTTTTTTTTTCGCTCAAAACCTCAATGAAATTAATGCTGTTGCACAAAAACTTTGAACTTGCAACAAATAATCAAGTTTATTTTATTACTTTTTTAGGTATCTAGCAAACAATGCAATGCTTTGTTTACTTAATTTTAGCTAGGAGGGAATACAGTGCAGCTGAAAGTTAAGAGTTTGGATTTACTTGAGTGTTTTACTGAATTGAGATTGGTTTTTAAGTGTGCAACACACTTCTACTCATTTTTAAATCTAGATTTACTTTTTTAAAATCTAGTTTTATGAAACTCTGATCAGAACTCATCTTAATTCATCTTCGTTGGTGCAACCCACCCTGTGTATGTTGACGACCTCGACTTTTCCCAGAAAAGAACTGCAAAACATGTTATTGCACCATGCACACATCACCCCATTCCTCCTTAGCCTTATTTGTAAGATCCATCTGCTCTAATGTCCTTGATGTTCATCCAAACCTGCGTTTGAATCAACACCATTTCCAGTCAACCTACGTATCCGTCTGTGAGTCCGTCCAGTCTACAACAACCACTGCCTTTAGTGTTTCTAATGTCTGCATTGTCCTCCCCGAGTTACAGTAAAATACAACACTTTCTATGCATAAGACACGTTTCATTTAAATTATTTCTCAACTCGATGCTGTGTCATTGTGTACATATTATGTCCCCTTTGCCTAGAACTCTTTATCTCTAGCAAATAACGTTGCAACACAGGTCAGTCTTTCACCGAGAAGTCAGCGTCTCAGCATTGTCTTAATATGGTCTTTCCATCTCCATTGTCTTAATATGGGATACCCATCCGACCCGTGGTCCGACCTCTGGTACCTCCTCTCACATCACGGCTTGAAGCCCCATCTAGCGGTCATCCGTCAGAACTACATCCAAAAACAACCAGCCAATCACACGCTTGGAAATTCGGTACTTATACTACGTCATTTCCTCCCAGCGCCCTCTTTTTCACCGTGTGGTCAGACTTCCATACGGCGTTGTTTCGTGGTGAGTTTTTTACGGTTATATTTTGATAATAACTCTTTAAACGACACCAGAAACTCAAAGTAACGATAGCCCGAACATAAAGCACGCTACACGGCAGCAGAAATCATGTCAGTCGTGACTTAATTGTCCTAAAATATCTCAGAGTTGTTAATGCTAACCTCTTAGCTAGCTAGCTAGCTAGCCTTTGACACGCGCTCATCCCGCAGTGTTCCCCTCGCGCCTGATTATAAATACTGATCAAATGTTGTAGTCTCAGTTGAAATTTTATTACATATCTACTATTAGAGATATATAAATGCGATTAATAGGGCACACTTGCTTTTACGTTGTTAAAGGCCACCCAACTCGCCTGCCTTTAGTTAATGACTCTGCTGTGGGACCTGACCGTGCACTGATGACCATGTACAATTACTTAGACTGGTTTCAAACCAGTCTTATGACATTAAATATGAATATTGCTACCCATTTAAATAAATTATTAGTGTTCAATTTGAGTCAATTGCTGATTATTCTAATACTAACAGTCATTAGGGGCAGGTTAGCCACCTTTAATAGGGCTGCAGGTTTGGTAAAAGTTATTGCGATTATCTTGACTAAAATTGTGATATTCAATAGACAGTGGAAATGATCAGATTTAATTAGAATTTTCATGTTCACTAGGAAAATAAAATTGTGATTTATTGAGGTCTGTACCTACCAAGCATGTTTTCTTTCATGTAGAGATCAGGATATTTAGGCCAGGTGCAGTGCTACAGTACCTCATTGTAAGACTGTTCTCTTGCATTTTTCCTTTTCTTCTGGTTCTGCAATTTCAATATTGCACTTGGCCATATTATGATTTTAGTTGTGCTTGATTGTACAGTCTCAACCTTAAGCATCATTTTTTGCACTATGGTATTGTTAACATTCTGATATTTAGATTGTTATAATCTAGTCATTGATGCTGACATTTAATACATTAGCTGTGAGAAGCACACTGTTAAAGCCGGGCACTGATGTCAGTGTTCAGGTGTCGGAAGTGTGCAAGAGTGAGCAGGCCATGTTTTCGCTAACACCATGAGGACTCTGTCCCATGACTGGGGTTTGATAGTGACTTGAGCCACAGTTCAACTAGTGAAATAAAGTAATAGTTGTGATATTTGAGATGTCCCATAATTTTAAGTTTTGTTGAAATTGCTTGTATATGCTGACATGATGACGTGAACTTAAAATGTGACCAAATCTTTTCATCCTTTTCCCAGCTCTCCCATCTAACTCGTAACGCAGGGAAAGTGGTCACGATGTCCGGAGGTCTGGATGTCCTTCAAATGAAGGAGGAGGATGTGCTGAAGTTCCTGGCTGCAGGAACCCACCTGGGAGGCACCAACTTGGACTTCCAGATGGACCAGTATGTCTACAAGAGAAAAAGCGACGGTGAGTGGTAAACGATGGCATAGCAGTTATTTGTTATGTGATTAAGCGGTTTTGAACTTCATATAGTCCATTAAGCAAAATATTTCCATAAGCTAAAAGGTTCAATTAACAGCACTGCACAGAGCTGTTGTCTACTAGCTCAAGTTTTTAAGTCCTGTAAGCTAGCTACAAAATTGCTAGTGCTAACATTAAAACCTATTCCTTTCCTGTCCCGAAAAATGTCTTCCTCTCAAGTCAACATAAATTCAGTCATTAAGTTATGTTTCACAAATTATCACTTAAGAAACTGGTTCTATAAAACATGATATACTTAAATAGCTAAGATAATCCTGTGATATCATGCAACTGCTTTTCCCCTAAGGAATTCATGGATTGAAATTAAAGGGCGCTCTATGCTGTTGATATAGAATTTATAAATGACTATGAAGTAAGAATTCCTCTTCATGCCCTATGGTTCTCAATCATCAGGTGTGTACATCATTAACCTGAAGAAGACCTGGGAGAAGCTGCTGCTGGCAGCCAGGGCCATTGTTGCCATTGAAAACCCAGCTGATGTGTGTGTCATCTCCTCCAGGAACACTGGACAGGTAAAGTAACACACTCAATTGTCCATTTAGACCATGGTAACTGCCACTTTACACAGTGGGACATTTAGTACATTGACTACAAGCACTCTGTTAAAGCCGGGCACTGATGTCAGTGTTCAGGTGTCGGAAGTGTGCGAGAATGAGCGGGCCGGGTTTTCGCTAACACCATGAGGACTCTGTCCCATGACTGGGGTTTGATAGTGACCTGAGCCACAGTTTAACTTGTCAAACAAAAATCAGCGTAAGAACTCAACAGATCTTGAGTTTCACTTGTTCTTTCTGGCCATTTCAGAGAGCAGTCCTCAAGTTTGCCTCTGCCACCGGTGCCACCACCTTCCACGGTCGCTTCACCCCTGGTACATTCACCAATCAGATCCAGGCAGCTTTCAGGGAGCCCCGCCTTCTGATTGTGACAGACCCTCGTGCTGACCATCAGCCACTGACTGAAGCTTCCTACGTCAACATCCCTACCATTGCTCTGTGCAACACCGACTCCCCACTGAGATACGTGGACATTGCCATCCCCTGTAACAACAAGGTGAGCCCATATGAATACAAGAATCATGATGAAATGTACTTCAGTAAATCCTTGCATCTTGCACACAGTTAGAGCCCGGCGCTGTCCTGTCTGTGCTGTGCGGGGTGTAGGATTTGTGCTACATAAAAATGCTTGACCTCTAACTTCCGCTCTCTGATCCACACAGAGGTATGGGTGTAGAGGTCTTGCAACAAAAAGCAAACTGTTTGGTAGCTCTTTATTCCGTATTTACTTAGTGATTATCCATAATAAATCTGTTATGTGTTGCAGGGTCACCACTCTGTGGGTCTGATGTGGTGGATGTTGGCCAGAGAGGTCCTCAGGATGAGGGGAACCATCTCCAGGGAGCACCCATGGGAGGTCATGCCTGATCTGTACTTCTACAGGGACCCTGAAGAGGTAAGACGTGCGCTTTGGCCCGAGGCTTCAAGATATAAATCTTACAGCTCTTGATTTGCACACTAACCCATGTTTTCACTGCAGATTGAGAAGGAGGAGCAGGCTGCGGCTGAGAAGGCTGTTGGAAAGGAGGAGTTCCAGAGTGAATGGAGCGCTCCTGCTGCTGAATTCACCCAGCCTGAGGTGGCTGACTGGTCTGAGGGTGTCGCTGTGCCATCTGTGCCCATCCAGCAGTTCCCTGCAGGTATGTTTACCCTAGATTGACAAAACTGCAGTTTGATGTTTGCACCTGATTTGACACTAACTGTTTGAATATTACAGCGGCCCCAGCTGTAAAGACCGAAGTCTTCACTGGTGAGTTTATCTCAAATTATCCTTAACATTTAACATTCCATAACATTGATTTTTCTACAGATTTCACTACTCAATGCTGAGTCAATTTTATTTTATTTTTCTCCCTGCAGAGGACTGGAGCAATCAGCCTGCCACTGAGGACTGGTCCACTGCCCCCACTGCCCAGGCATCTGACTGGGGTGGTGCCACCTCTGACTGGTCTTAAATCATCGACTGTGGCAAAAATAAAATGGTGTTTTCTACACTTTGACTTTGTTGTTCTGTTGATTCATTTGATAATTACTAAAGGACACAGTTAGCTCTAATATTGTTCTATTTATATCAAGTGCAGCTTTAGGCTGATAATGCAAGTGGAACTTGTGACAGTTGGTGTAATGAATACTGGTACTGTGAATACACATCTGTTAACTGCAGACATCTGGTATAAAGACAAAACTTGACATACTACCTGACATTTGGCAATTTGATCTGATTTAGGATATTTATCATAGCTTTTTAACAGTTTTACCTCTGAAAAATCTGATGTAAAAAATTCTTTGCTCCCATTAAGTATTCACAGGTCATAGAAATCTCATCTTTGAGGGGTCATGATTTAACTTTGTATTTGAAGGGGACAAAATATCTGCTATTCATGTACTTCTGCTGTGGCAGTGTGTGGGCTCAGTTCAATTTAGTGTTGTGGAATAGCCTAATTGGGTAGTTTTCATTGAACTGAATTGTATTTGCAGCAGAGAAGTTTTTTTTTTGTGTCAGTGCATTTGGTTTTTTTTGTGTGTGTTATTTAGACAACACACTGGCAGTGATATCTTTAACTTCACTGAGCAGATGAACAGGAACATGTAACACAAACAAAAACAAAGTCTGAAACAATCAAAACAGGTGTTACATTAGATCACAGTAATTTGTCGGCTTTTACTGGAGGTGGAAAGAACATTTACTACTAAAGTGATATGCAAGTATTTCAATAATATGCTATTTTATACATGTACAAATTTGTAGTTTAACCCAACTAAATTTAATACCTTAAGTTACTTATCACTTCATAGATTCAGATTATTGCAAAATTGAATTAACAAATTTCTGATATGAAGATACGTCTTGATCCCTTCACACTTTGCTTGGCATTATACATAATAGGCTAGAGACAGAGGCTCCCAACATCAAAGTAATGTATACATTATATTTAATTTGTCTTCTATTCAACTTAATACTGTTAAAAGTCAAGATATTCAATGTTCTGATGAGCTTGTTTTCTATAAATATACACTCATTTTGACTTGAATGCCTGCAACATGTTGCAAAAAAGTTGGGACATGGCACATTTAGTACTGTGATAAATCATCTTTTATTTTAACAACACCCAGGAAGTGCTTAGAAACTGAGGACACTAACTGTTTGAGTGTTTATAGCAAAATTCTTTCCCATTGCTTGATATACGAGTTCAACAGTCAGGGGTTTCTGTTGTCGTATTTTGCACCTCATAAAGCACCACGCTGTGTTTACAGTTTTCCAAAGTGTTCTTGAGCCCATGGTGTATCCTTTATACAATTATGTTGGGCATTAATGCAGTTTTAATGCAGTGCCCTCAGGGGGTCAAAGGTCATGGACATTTAATGTTGTTTTTTGGCTTTGCCCATTACATGCAGAAATTTCTCCAAATTCTCTGAATCCATAATGATAATATGGATTGTAGCTGGTGAAATTCCTAAATTCCTTGCAATTGTGTGTTGAGAAATATTGCTCTCAAGCAGTTGAACTATTTGCCCACACAGTTTTTCACAACGTGGTAAACTTTGCCCCATCCTTACTTGTGAACCACTGAGCCTTTCCAGGATGCCCTTTTAATACCCAACCCCTCTGTCACAATTTTTTAAAATGTTTTGCACACGTCAAAATCAGAATGAGTTATATTTTTTCAAAAACAATAAAGTTTATCAGTCTGAACATCATCTTTGTACTGTATTCAATTGAATGCAAATCATAAAGGATTTGTAAGTCATTGCAGTCTGTTTTTTTTTTTTTGTTTTTTTTTTATTTAAAATTTCTACAATGTCACAACTATTTAGAATTGGGGTTGCAATATACATTATTTTGAAACGGGACATATTTTTGCCAGAACTTTTGTGCCTTTGTATATACACACACACATTTATATGTATATTTAATATTTATTATATACATACATATATACGTGTGTGGTGCACATATATATATATATATATATATATATATATTTATATAATTTTACTCATAATTTTCCAAGTCCAGCTCTTTAGCTTTAGAAGGGATAAAGAACGAAATGTTAAATTTTTCTGGATTTTTCCAGGGTCGACACACCATCATTTCTGATGTAGTAAACAGCAGAGAGGCATTCAGGGTCTGGACATCCCGCCTGTTCACAACATGGTTCAGAACAATCATCTCCCGCACGTTCGCGCTAGTCTGTCAGGTGGGCGTGTTTCTGCTCTCTGATTGGACGAGCGCTGTTCCCTTTCCTCCCCGGCTTCCGCTTTCTTTTCATACGCACGCCCAGCCACTGAATAATGATAATAATGATCAAGATGGCTACTACAGAATCCTCCTTGCGGTAGCTAACCACCAATTTCATGGAAGCTCTCAAAACTGCGTTTTTTATCTGTTTAAGTCCCTCGTAGGTGACGGGGTCTGTGCCACGGATACTACTATATGGATTAATCCGGGCTGAGAGGAGATAAAAGTCATTGTGTTGCCTGCAGCACTCATTCTGAGGAAGCTAGCTAGCAGAGCAACTAGCTAACTAGCTGTACTTGTCGACCATCTCCAGGTTTAGCTTTCCAGCCAGCGGCGGCTCACAGGAGAGCGGCGCTCCCCGTTTTGCGTGGCCGGTCGTCGGACGGAGAGCGTCAAATGGCAGAGCCGAGGAAAGTGCCGTTCGTCACCATCTCGTCCTTCAACACCTCGCCGCCGACCCCGGAGTCCAGCAAGAAGCGCCGCCGCGAAGATGAGGCCGCCGACATCACTTTTGGGAAAGATGGAGGTGGAAGTGCCGCGGCGGTCGGGTCAGGAGGAGGGGGTGGCGGAGGTCTGTTCGGTAACACGAAAGGAGGCAATGCCGAGACCGAGGAGAAGAAACCCACCGTCCGCCTCAACCTCCCGCTGACCGAGCCAAATGAACGAGCCTCCGCTGAGTTCAACTACGGCGAGCTGGTCCAGTCAACTCTCACTCAGGTTAGCAGAGACTTTAAGTGGGCACCATGATGCGCACAGGAGGGGCCTCACCTGCACCACCTCGGGAGGGCTGCACTGTTTGGGTTGTTGTGAAGCTAACATGATGACACACTTTGAGACGTTGTTTACTGTGGAGTGTTAACTGTGCTCGTGTGATGTTAAAATGCACTCAACAGTGACTTATTCCTAATATTTATTTATAATCTAACTCTTTATAACTTATGACCCTGGGCCAAAGCCCAAATGAATAAATTAAGGCAGGTAATTAGTCAGAGTTTAAGCTGAAAAGTTGCATATTAAAATGATTTTCGTATTGGATTATCCATACAAACTGAGTGACTTGCGAGAGACAGAAAATTGATTAGGCAGATGCTGAGATATATTGAATTTTAGTCCTTCCTGTGAGTGCTCCTGTCCTCTGTTGGACCAGGAATACTCAACTTGTTTTGCAGGGGTCACTTTTGTAAAATGACAGGTAGTTTATTATTATTATTATTATTATTATTATTAACAACAACAACATCATCATTATGTGTCAGATAAAGTTAATATGCATTAAATGCCCATAACTCAGCTTTTTAAAAATTCTTTATTTTCAAATTAAATTACTTATTTCCTTAACTCACCAACTAATTTAACTTGATGACATACATCAGATATTTTATTGCGTTTTATTTAGTTTTTTAATCCTTTATTTAAACAGGTAGTTGATTGAGATTGGAATCGCTTTCAAGAGAGGCCTGTGTACAAAAATAATCATATATAATTTAAATAGTCAGACAATATTTACAGAAACACATTAAATATTTAAGAAACAATCATAAATGTGATTAGTGAAGTACATAAATATCAACCCACTAATGCTAATGTCCTGAGACCTGAAGGAGGACCAGCCCAACTTTTCATATAAGACAGTAGTGAACAAGAAATGTGTCACCTTTGATGAACTGTGAGGCACTGTGATATACAGAGTAAAGCGGTTGTCAGGTGGAGGGAGAAGCATCCATGTAAACAATATCTGATAATTGCAACTGTATTTTAGTTGTAAATGCTTTGGTAACATTTTCAACCTCTTTATTGTGTAATCACTGAAATATTGGAATAATTCAGAAATGTAAACCATAAACTTCTAATAGAGAGAGAATAAATAACATATTTAAGCGCTTTTAATATTAAGTACACATGTATGGGGTCAGAATAAGTGTGTCCTCATTCCTGGACAACTTTTGCTTAGTTTGCAAAATTATCACAGTTATCAATATTATCATCATACTATTGTTAAAATGTGCTGCACACAAACAGTCTGTCTTACGTGTTGCATTTGAGTATATGCAATGACCCCCGTGCACAATTTACATAAATACAAATGAGTCTTGTAAGGGAGTCTGCTGTGTCTCTCCTGTTGGAACAATTTGGCGACTGCAGGGCTTTACATGAACAAAGTATGGTGGTTGTTATGTGTTATTGTGTGCAATGGGTGAGTCTGCAGACACACAATGCATATAGCAGCAGAACAATTTCATCAATGCAAAACAAAGTGGATCTTGTGCCTGCGTTTGGGAGACTGCTGGTAACTTGAGTTGATGCTGGACAGTATTTACTGACGTTTACAAAGCAAGGTAATCAGGAATTTTGTTGTGGTTTATCATGAAACCCGTAACTTATTTCTTCTCTAGCTGTGTGATTACAGAGTTGATCCAGTGAGGGTCACAAATATTGTGCATTGATGATTTAACACTGTACACATTTGCTTGGGCAGATGTGCTCATGTGCTTGATTTTCAGGCACTTCTTTATTTTGAAGCACTAAGGCAGATATATCAGAGCTTTCAGAAAAGTGGAAGTTTTTAATTTCAGCTCCTTTGATGTGAACTCTATTTACACGTGGGAATATTGTAGTTACACACCAAATTTATACAGCTGCTTTCATGGGATTAGTAGTACGCCTTGAGAAATTGATCTTCATGTGTGGCCCCGAATGATGAGGTTCATATCTGTTTGTGAGAATAGACACTCTGTGAAGAAAAACATCAAAAGCCCCTCACTTTCAATTGCCCCTTCACGCCTGCCCTTGTCTTCCTCAGGTAAAGCTAGCAGGTTCAACTGTCCCGAAAGGACTCGCACCTCCCCTGGATCCCAACGACCCCTTTGCTGATGATGACCGGGAGAGACGGGAGGTAGAAGAGCTGGCCAGAAAATTTGAAAACAAATACGTGAGTCTTATGGTCTTATTATATATTAATATACTATTAGAGGTGTGGCTATTTGGATATCTAATATATATTTTTTTAAACATTTGTGGTGCCTGTGTTTTCCCTCTGTTTACAGGGTGGTGGCACAAAGAAGAAGAAAAAGGACAGGATGCAGGATCTCATTGACATCGGCTACGGCTATGATGAGACCGACCCTTTCATAGACAATTCAGAAGCTGTAAGTTCCTTTTTTCGCCAAAGCACACCAGGGCTCAACAATCTATCAATATTATATTGATAGTCTGATATGAGACTAAATGTTATCTTGAAATTTTGGACATTGATACATTATAATATGGTATAAGTGTTGTCTTTTTCTGGTTCTAGAGGCTGCATTACAGTTAAGGGATGTAGTTTTCTGAGCTTATATTATTTGCTTTTACCCACTTCTTTCTATGAACTATCAAATATCTCATTGTTATAATATTTTGCAAAAGCAAAATAGTCATCCCTATCAATATCGAGGTATTGGTTCAAAAATAGTCCATACTGCCCAGCCCTACTGTTTAATGGCAGTAGTTTTACACCAGTGCATCATATTTTCTAAGAATATATTTGCACTATTTGAGATTTTACAAAATGTTATTTTTGAGAAAATGTGCATACTGAAATATATATTATATATTGCAGCATAGCCTGAAGATATTATTTATAAACCTCTTTGTATTTATTGTATGTTGTCACAAAAACAAAAACTTTTTTCCATAAATTTCCAACTATCCTTTTTGGTTCAATTTAAAAAATCTATGATGTTCTGAAGTTTTCTCTTTTGGGCTGAAACTGTTCATGACAGCTGGCATCAGGTGTATTTTTGTCTGCATGCACCACATCTTATCACCGCTGACGTGTATTTGGCTTTGACACAAAGTCACAGGCTTTGTCCCAGTTTCAGTCACCATTTATATATAGTATGCTCAAATTTACTTCACTAAGTTGTCATTTTATTCTCATTTGTTTGCTTATTTAGTCTTTTGAGTGTGGTTGTAATGGACGGTATTGTTCAATGATGCTGTGTGCAGTGGAAGTGTGATAGTTAGTGCTGGGAAAAAATAAAATTAATTGTGCTCAGTGGTGAAACTGCATTTGAAAGATAGAAGGAAACAAAGAATGAGGTTTTAAATGTTTGGGAAAAGATTTGTTGCTTTTAGTTAAGTTTAATTGTAGCATTGATCTTCTCAAGTTGCAGTTTGATGGCATACATCTTGTATCATTTTAGTACAAACATAGTAAAAATCCTAGTGCATCACTTTATTATATGCTAACTATGAAAACAGTAAACCACAAAGATAATGTGAGGCATTTTGGTGATCAACTGTGTAATTTTAGTTGTTTTTCTAAGCCCCGTTTAAAGGTTGGTGCAGTAGTAGAAGAAAACTTAACAGTAATTATCGTTCTCTCCTGGCCTCAGTATGACGAGCTGGTACCGGCCTCTCTCACCACAAAACATGGAGGTTTCTACATCAACACGGGCACTCTGCAGTTCAGAGCAGCATCTGATTCCGAGGGAGAAAATGCAGGCACAGAGGATAATCACTTCAAGGTAGGTTCATGTATGAACACAGTAAAGTACAAATACACACTTTAAAAAGTGGAAATGACTGTTGTTGTACCATATTAACAAAAACCACGTGTTGCACCTGTGTAGAAGATGAAAGATGGTGAGGAGCGGGTGATTAAAAAACGGCGGAAAAAGCAAGATGGTGGACTGGAGGACAAGAAACCCAAAAAGAATAAAGTACCAAAGCCTGGGTGAGTTTTTAATTTTTTAATTTTTGTTTCACTGCTCTGTCCTCAAACTTATTTTCCATGCATAGAATATTTCCTCTTTTCACAAGTGTTGTGGCCACACAATTAAACGTGCAGATTAGGGCTCCCTCTGAAAGCTGAAGATTCAAATCATCAGTCAGAGACCCCTCAGTCAGTGTTTACTATAATAACAGGATAAAACACATAGAAGCTTACAAAACAACACAGGGATACAATTTTGATGAGGAATTCTAAATAAGGGGATCAATAAATATAATTTTATATTAGCTGCCGCACTCATTTAAAAAAAAATCCATGTGACAACATGCATTGATGGTTAACTGATCAGGGAGTGAAACGAGTGGTTGATAAATGTTTCAGCTCTTGTGTTTTTTTTAACAGTGTCATAGTACACAGAGCAAAGCAACAGACAGTGTTTCTAAATCACCACAAACCACCAAACTAACTGGTGTGCTGGAATTTTATAGCTGAACTATGAGCAGGAAAACGGACACTTTCGCTTTTGCTTTCTCTTTTTCACCACAGATGACAAAGAAAGGAATTAAAACATTTGTTTCAGTGGTAAAACATACTCATGTAGGTTGAAATAGGAGTTTTTACTGTGGTGCTGAACTGAAAAAAAAATGGAACTAATTGTTAAATCCTCGAATTGAACAAGGAAATCTGATTCCACTGACAAAATTCTGAGTCGGGTGCAGCCCCATTGCAGATCAGTTTAAAGGTCTGCCAGTGCAGTCGCATGGATTGGAGCCTGACTGATATTATCGTCCCAAAATAGGCCTGTTTGTATTTTTTAACTGTACAGTCAGAATGTCATGTTTATTTGATCCTTTTTCTTAATTCAAATGTAATACTTACAGCTCTGGAAAAATTAAGAGACCATGCCAAATTTTTGTCATAGCAGCATCTCCACAAGCTGTTCATTTCAGTGTCTGAATTTTGTGAGATGTTGTCTTTCATTTATAGATTAAAACAAAAAGTAGTTATGTAATTGTAGTTATTCACAATTATTTAGTTATTAGTGCCCTCATGTGTCATTCTTGACATTGCATATTTTTGTCTGTCTGATAATCATATTTTAGGGATCACTGCAAGAAATGTGTTGATTTATAATTCTGTATTCCATATAAATAATATTAGCTCCTGCATCGATGTTCTTACAGAGTTTCAGCCCTGAATGTCCATCGGCCAGAGAAGAAGAAGAGGAAGAAGCTGATGAAGGACTCCATCCACCTGGCCAACATGCTGCGTCGTTTCACCAGAGAGAAGGAGGAGATGCGCAAGAAGAACATGGCTGCAGCCGGTCTGCCACGACCCAACACCAAAGTGCCCAACGCCAACAGTGCACTCATCAACGCCCACTCCAAGGCTGCTGGCAGCAACGATTGCAACATGGCCGACTTGACTGCCGACCCGGCCGTGATGTCGCTGCTGGGTTCAGCCAATAACGACATACTGCAGGACATGATGGGTGACCTGGACTTTGGGATGCTGGACTCTCCTCAGCCCTCCAGTCCAGTGCAGGGAGAGAACGGCTCCTTCGGGATGGGACATAAAGCAGGTGGAAGCAGAGTGTCACAGGGTAACACCATGACCCCTCCTCCTCTGCCCACTGGACTTCCAGGCCCGCTCACGAAGCGTATTGAAGACCTGAGAGCGGTAATAATATTCCACTGCATCACATATATTTTCATGCCAGTAGATACCTCAGTAGACCAATTTGAAAGGATTTTGCCTTAAGGAGTCTCCTCTGAGTAATCTTTTTTTTTATTTTTAGGTTTCAAGATAAGATCAAATTAGGATCACTATAAATTACAATTAATCAAAACAGCTAATCCTTTCCCTTTCTTTGTTATTCCAACTTCCAAAAAATGTGATAAAAGTTAAGATATTCTATTCCTCTTTTTGCTGAGGATGTCCTACAGCCCAGTAAAGGACTCCTGTTGGTCTCTGGACCACAGTTTGGAAACCACTGTGTTAGATCATGGCTGTACCTACAAACTATTTTCATTATTTATTAATCTTTGGATTATTGTTTTGATCAGTCGATTAATTGTTTTGTATAGAAAAAGGTAGTAGTAAGGAATAGGAGGCTCGATTCCACTTCTTTATGTCCGATGAGGGTATCGATGCCGCAGCCTTGAGTATCTTCTGATACCAATTCGATATATTTTTACAGCTGACTTTCCCTCTCCTAAGCAACTAAGCTGTTAGTAATAAATTTGTATGGATGCACTTTTCTTAACCAGTGATCTAAAAAAAACCATCAAACTGTGAGACAAATATCTGTTTTCATGGAGGAAGAAAAACACAGCCCACAACATGACTCATTAAGATGATACTGTTGCTTCTTTTGATTTAAACCTTTTCACACAAAGAACTTTTAGCAGTGGTTTGAAGCATTCAAAGTTAAAATAAATTTCAACTGTTGCTTGTTATGCTTGGTTGATAGTTTAGGTGAATGGATTATACTTTTCTCTCTCTCCAATACTTAACCCAGTGATTTTGGCCAGTATCAGAACGATCCTGAAGAATCTAGATTATAATGTCCTAGAGCCCAGAATGGCATATGCAGATTGCTCGTTAGTCAGTTTATGTTAAAATTGTCCAGCAAGCATAAAAAAAACACATTTGTGAAGCTGGAACCAGAGCATCATCTGCTTTGCTTTAAACAAAGACTGAAGCCAATATCAAAATAGTGCCAGATTAATTTTTCTTTTATCAGTTGATAAATTCATTGAGTACGTGTTGAAATTCTGGTGTAAATTGGAATGTTCACGATACAAATCATGTTGTTGTTTGATGTGACTGCTACAAAAAACCATCAGACAGTATTTTGCACAAAGACGTTAAACATTCAGCACCCGCAGCTTTTTTTAAAAGCCGTTTGTGAAGTCTGTGACACGTTCTTTCAGAAATGTGAACAGAATTAAAAAACGCATTAACTACATCTAACGGTTTTCTCTTGGTACAGGCGTCCCGTCTCTTTGATGAAGAGGGCAGGAAGAAATTCTTCACATTGGACATGAACAACATCCTACTGGAGTGAGCACCTTTTGGTTTTTACATTTTTGCAGCATGGTTTAAAAACACATGCAAAACTATGTAAATCTCTGCCCTTTGCGTGTGTGTTTTTGTGCGTTTCAGTATTGAGTTGCAGGTTCAGGAGCAGCCTACAGAAGTGCGTTCAGCTGTCTACTCACACCTGGAGGCCTTTGTGCCCTGCAATAAGGAAGCTCTGCTCAAACGCCTTAAGAAGCTCAGCCTCAACATTCAGGTATGTTGGACTATATTAGGGATGGGGTGATATGTCAGTGTAATTGATGTGATCAGATACGGAAATGTGTCAATTTGCATAATGTGTGTTGATGCATTACAATGAACAGCTGCACCTGGTGCATGTGTTCATGTGTTCATTCAGAGGAGAAGCTGCAGCGATATAGTGTTGCTGTGTTTGCCTTACGTTTGGGAGTATTTTATCTACAAGCTACACAAACTGGAAACATCTTATCACAGCAGCACAAACACACTGTACGAGCACTTAAAGTGACAGCACTGAGCACTCTGTCCTCCTGCAGCAGCGGCAGCGAGACAGCAGCGTCCTGTTTACTTTCTGTCAGCACCCAGGCACGATACATGGCGATTATCAACATGCTGAACATGTTTCTGTTTGTACTCATCACTTTTGACAATTGATTTTCTGCATTCTTGCTTCATTGCACCCATGTTGAATGTAACTCCTGCACCGCTGCTGTATTGTTGCACCATGTGTCATCTCATTGATATGCTTTATCAGCCATGTATGAGTGATAAAATTGCTACAATTAATGTTACTAATAACATTGTTATTCTATAATTTGTTTTAGTTGTTTTCCTCGCCCCACAATGATGCAAAAATACATTGAAAGCGATTATCTTACCTGCATATTACTGCAATAATGATATAAATCCATGTTATAACCAGTTTAAGTTTTAAGTACTTAAATAAAAATACTGATTGTCCCCTTCAGGAAATTAGTTAGTTAGTTATTAGTGATTAAACTAATGTATCACAGCTCATTTCCAAGTTAAGGTCCAGTATTTAGTGTGTTTAAATAGGGTACAAATTATTATTAAAAATATTCTACTTCAAGTCAGACCACAGTGCAGGAGGACAGCTTTCTGGAGTTTGCTCGGTAGATACCAGTGTTGGACGGATATGTGATGAGTTTTAAAAACAAGGACTGTAGTAGAAATTAAATTAATCAGCAAATGAGGACTATAGCTTTATGTTTTACGGTATTTCTGAGGATATAGGCAGCAGTGAGAGTCTCTGAGCTGGCAGGTGCGTCTAACTCATTGTTTTTGTTCCTGCTGTCTTTGCTGGCTATGTGCCCGTTGTCTGCTTCTATATTTAGCACGAGTGTGTCGCCCAGCATATGCATGTGTGATTTCTGACTGTGCTCATCCCTGTCTCCCAGGATGACCGCCTTCGAACGCCCCTGCTGAAGCTGAAACTGGCAGTGTGCAGCGTGATGCCGGAGCAGATTGCTCGATACAACATGGACTGTCTCGCTAAAGTGGCAAAGTAAGGACACGTCTCGAGGCAGCTGTGGCGCTTAGTTACAGATTATCACGTTCAGTGTGTCTGTGTGTATACCATATTTTTATGATGTTCATACCTCTGCTCACAGGCAGCAGTCTGAGGAGGGAGACAAGAATGGGTCAGAGGATGATGATGATGAGAAACCAGGGAAGAGGGTGATGGGCCCTCGAAAGAAGTTTCTCTGGGACGACAAACTCAGGTCAGTTTGGCAGAGAGAGAGGCACACACACACACAATAATTGCAGCTTTAACAAATTAATTAAGTTTTCTGAATCAGAGAATAAAAGTCTAAAGAAATCACGTGAAGAGAAAGTTTTGAAAATTTCCTAAAATGTTCCCACCAAAAATGCATTTTTGTGTAGAGGCATTTTGTGAGGAAAAAAAGAGGTGAACCTCATAAATTACCACAGAAAATCTGACAAATGTTAATTGCTCATAAGTCTCCTCTATAACAAATAAAAGTCCTCAGAGATCCAAGTGGTGTTTCTTAACTGTACTCTGCTACCACTTTGCTGCTTCCTAAAATAGTCATTTAAAAAGATTGGATATATGTATTGATAGATTGGTTTTATTGATTAAAAAATGGGGGAATTCATTTTTTACAGCAGCAGGTTATACAGACAGTAGACAGTAAATACACAGTGATATACATTACAAAAATAAAATAGATCACTACAAAGTGGGAGGAAAAGCCTTTGCAGACCCTACAGATAATTAGATATATATTCATAGAATATCTGTATAGCACACAATACAGTAATATACAGTAATACACAACAGATATACATAACAAATGTACTATGTATATACTTTAGACGTGTGCAGTTTTGGAGGTTTTTACTTAAAAATGCAGTGAGGTAACATAGTATGTGCAAATGTATAAGCAACATCACTATATAGAAGTATACTTGTATGCAAAGCAACATAAATGGGCACCTGTGCCTATAAATGTGGGCATTGATTAACATAAATTTAAAGCAAAGTTATTTAAATATCATTTTTTATTATTCATTTTCTATTCTTTTATAAATGTCTGACTACTAAATGGGCATTAATCAACAAAACGTTTGGCAATGATGAAGATAAACATGTTTGCTTTTAAGTAAAATATGTTTTTATTACAAAGATATTCATGAAAACAAACCCACTAGGTCATTTCTGACCCTGTGTGCACCTAAGGGTGAAGAATTTCCTTCTGTACATTCACTGTACCCAAAAACACAGTTTTTGGTTGTTTACGGTATGACATATTAATGACACAAACAGTTGAAAGAGTCTGAGGGTCATATCATATAATGCCTGTACACACCGTGCAGTGATAGAGGCTTCACTGTTGTGTGTGCTTTCCAGGTCGTTGCTGTGTAACCTGGTGCGGGTGAAGCTCGGCTGCTATGAGCTGGAGGGCAAGAACTCGTCTCTGGAAGACTACCTCAAAGCCTTCATGGAGACTGAAGTTAAACCTCTGTGGCCTAAAGGCTGGATGCAAGCCAGGTGTGTGTCTGTATACCATAACTACCTGCTGTACTGTGTCTTCAGCAATTACATTAACTAGCAGGACTGCAGCCCACCTGATGTTTACCTGCGAGCTGAGTGGTAATTTCTGAATATTTCTTGTATTGATATTGATTGTGACACGTTAATTTGTGTTTACAGGATGCTGTTCAAAGAGAGCATCATGGCTCATGGTCACCTCACAGGCTACACGTGAGTCATGTGACTGTTGACTGATTTTTTTTTTTCCTCATAACTGTGTAGCTTGTTCTTACTCACCTATGTTGTGTTTTTTTCCACTCCAGAGCAAAGAAAAAGATGGTCCCTACTCCCAAGGCCAAGCCAAAGGTTAGACTTGACTTTGAGATCAAACATAGAGGGGTGATTTTTTTTTTTAATGAAGTTATGGCTGTATGTTGTTACAATTATTACATGATACTTTACTCTCTATGTGTGAACGCAGTGTTAGAATGCAGTAAAGATTGGAGGAAATATGGCTACTGAAGTATGGATTTATTAAGCCTTCTCTAACTGCTAACGCAGTCCTTGCAGAATAATCAAAGAGTTTCTAAAATCACCTCAAAATTAACTGTGATGCAACTGGAGAAGGTTAATAGCATCAGAGGACAGCGTTAAAAATATTAGTGTAAACCTGAATTATTAGAGCAACTAAAGTCAGCATGTGTAATGAAGGTCTGATACAGTTTGTGTAAATGTTATCTTTGTGTCTTCCAGGAGGCTGTGTGGGTTCAGAGGTCGACTCCTTCAGCAGGTGCCACGCCCTCCCCTGCAGCCCAGGTTGCCAAGCGACCACCTCAGTCACCATCTGAGCCCATATGTCTGGATTCCCTCGACGAGGATCTGACGGCTCCCTCTCTGGACTCAATCTCACAGGCCCTAGCTATCCTCGGCAACGCAGCCAAGGGCCTGGCCCACGGGGACAGCCCCCCGTCCCCAGATGGTCCCAAGACCGCCACCAACCCCTCCTCTCTCCACGCCTCGCCACTCATCCAGCAGCAGAAAAAGAACTCTGTCAGCACTCCCAGCTCCAACGCACCTCACTACATCTCTACCTCTTCGTCTTCCTCCACCTCTCTGTCTCGGCCGCCCTCAGTCACGTCCTCCACTCTGCCCTCAGTGAGGGTGGATGGGATGGGGGTGATTAAGGGCACGGTGCAGGCGCACAGACACTCACAGGTGTTGACCCCTCAGAGAACTATGAGTGTGGGTGTGGCTAAAGCCAACATGCCTGCCTCAGCGTCGCCACCTAAACCTCGTCCCCCACCCACCGCATCCCCGCTCGTGCCCCCAGGATCAAAGATGGGGGTCTCCACTCCCCCCTCCGCCCTCCTCAAAGGCAGCAATAATAATAAAGCCAACAGCGGTGACACACTCATCATCACATCGCCTCCGTCTCGGCCACACACCCTCCCGTCCCCCTCACACATGACCCCCAAAACCTTCCAGACATCTCGTCTCCCCCAGACCTCACAGAGTAAATCCTCACCGTCCCCCTCCCTCTCTCAGACACTCCCTGGAGTTCAGCCCCAGCCCCGCCCTCAGTCTAACTTCATCACTCCTATGCACGCCACTCTCACCAAATCCACCCACAGCAGCATACCGCCCATCGTTAAACTCACCCCCCGCACCCCCAGCCCCGCTGTGACCACAACAGCCGCAGTCTCACCCTCCATCTCTCAAAGCCCCCGGTCTCAGGCAACCGCATCCATACACCAGTACTCTCCCAAAAGCCCAGCAGGGTTCCGCCCGCCGTTCTCAGGTGCCCAAGGAGGAGCAACCAAGCCGGGGCAAGGCAGCTACACTCCTCCAGGCAGCCAGAAGACCCCCACCAACAACAACAGCACCACCAACACCAGCCTTATTAATAGCACCATATCCATAAGCAAGCATTCAGGATCCAGTGCCTCCCCCACTACGGCCTCTGCCAACCCAGGCCAACGTCAGAGGCCCGGGGGCGGGACACCTCAGGGGGCCAAGCCAGTCGTGTCTGTCCCATCGTCATCTGTGTCCTCTCAGTTGCCACAGGTTTGTACAAAAAGGTTTTTTGTATAGTTCATTGAAAATGAAAGGCAAGTTTCTCCAGGGAGAACAAAACCGCACACTGCTCTGAGTGTTCAAGTAATCTTACCAACAGGCTCATAATTACAAAAAATTCTAATAAAATATGTAAGAGAAGAAACGCACCTGGAGGGGTTTCCACACAGACGCAAAATCTCTGCTGAGCTCAAACTCACCAGTAAGCACAAAACTATAGAATATTTAAGTGTACAGAGTATCAGTAAATGTCAGTAACAGTGACAAACCTTGTGTTCTTTTCAGTACCTGAAAAAAACAAACAAAGAAAAAAGTAAATAAACCACTGAGCCGTTCATTGAGACACTTGTATGACATTTCTGTGGTGGATTGCAGTGATTGGTGGAATTTGCAGAAGCAATGATGATTGGTCAAATCTGAGGAAAAGCTGTGGTGATTGGACAAAAATACTGCAGACTTCATGGGGACTGGTTGAATTTGTGTTAATTGTGATCACAACAACGCAACTTCCTGGAAGGACTGATCAGAGGCAAATATTTTACTTTTTACACTACATTTACAGCTGTAATGATATTGCGGAGTCAGATTTAATACGCAAAGCTTTTTATATATATTTTCCAGTCAGTTAATTGGTTAGTTGATCAACAGTATATAAATAAGTAAGTTTTGATAATTAACTATTTGCAGTAATTGAATTTTAAGTGCCAAATATTTACAAGTTCCTACCTTTCAGTTGTGATGATTTGCTGCTCTTCTCTGTTCTACATCAGTATAAATTCAGTATCTTTGGGTTTTGGACTGCTAATCAGACAAAACAAGTAATTTTAAAGACATCATCTTGGACTAATGAGCTTTTTTTATGTATATTATTGCATAGAGTGTATATTAAATTGATAATCAGATACAATTGTCAGACAACTCACTTTAACCATAGACTATGTATTGAATAAGATTTCAACCTATATAATATACCGTCTGTGGCGTCAACTCTTTATTTGGACTGTAGTACTCATTTTTGAATGCTGGGGTCTTACTCAACTATATGTTAATTATTAAGGTTGCATTTAGTGGTGGTGTACTGGACAGCACTATGTTGAAATGTGTTCCAAATATTTTTTACTGCCTCGTCTTTGTCAACAGGGCTGACAAATCATTAGACACACTTCTTAATATAATGTAGTTCAGGTCAGGACATTCAGGACAGCCGTGCTTTATTTGGATTATAGTATTCATTTTTGGATGTGACATTGTCATGCTCCTTTAAAAGTGTAATATTATTAACACCTTGTTTCTGCTCAGGTCTCCACAGCAGGTAGCGGCGGTCTGCTTGGCTCAGCTTCGTCTCTTCCCCTGGGGTTCGGGATGCTGGGGGGCCTGGTGCCCGTGTCCCTGCCCTTCCAGTTCCCTCCGCTGCTAAACCTGCCTCCACTGGGTGCAGCAGGCTCCAGTACAGCGGCCAGCGGCTCTGCAGCCAGTAGCAATACACCATTTTCTACCCTGACCCAGAGTGAGTGATGCACACAGGGCAGAAAACATGGATACTCTGTGCTGATGAAATTTCAATTAATCACTGCACATGCATTTAAAAGTTGTGGTCTGTTTGATTTAGTTGAAATATTTGTACACATCAGAAGTTGCAGTTTATCTTACAGTACAATTATACGATGTGACACTCCATCTTTTGTATCAAATCAGACAAAAACTATAAGCAATATGTTCTTTATTAGACCTGCATCAGACTTAATTAAGTTGGTAATTAAGCCTCACATTACAATAGAACTGTACTGCAGACTAAACTGAAATCACGTCTATTACTTCCCCATTCAAAAATAATTGAACCAGATCTGCCAAATAAAGGCCAAAATAATAGAGTTTATTGGTGACTGCACACTTTTCGAGTAATAATGCAGACAGATATAATTTGATCAGAGAAGAAGACAGTTTGGTTTTACTTTTAAGTAAACTGAAGGGTTTTTATAGTCATTTATATATTTAAATAGATTGAAAAGTGGTAACAGTTGAGATATTGTTCAATTTCAGGCCCAAATTTGTCTTAGCAATGACTAAAGCCTTTCTTTAATTTCATCAAGTCATTTTCTTTCTTTAAAAAAAACGTATTGGTTCAGTACTTTTTAAGTACAAGGACTGTTTTTAAAGTATTGTCTTATCACCTGTATTGGGAAAAAAATATATATATACCCAATCACAGTTAGTTTATTGTTAAATAAAGTATGACCACATTGGGCAGATAGTGTGCAGGTTTCTCTGCTTTTGTCTGTTTGGATGTTGCTGTAAAGGCTTTGTTTTGTGTTGTATGTTATAGCATCATTTGTTTTATCACCATATTGTGTGTCAGATTGTGATTTTTCTCCTGTTTGACATTATTCCATTTTGTTTGCTTCATTTCCCCAAATTTCTCCTTTTCTGCACTCCTTCCAAAATTATGCCAATCCTACGTTTCCCCTCCTGTCACTCACTCTGTCTTACACTTCTTCTGTCTTTATCCCCTTTATCCTCTGTTTGGCTGTCATTACCTGTCCTTTATCTCTATGCCATCTTGCTCCTTCTCCACCTTTCCTCCCCATTTTGTTGGCATCTGTCCCTCCTTGTTCCCCTGTCCTGTCTCCTCAGATCTGTATAAGAGTCTCCAGTCAGGGTCTCAGGTTGCTCTGCCTCCTCACTTGCAGCTCGCTTTCTCAGGTAAAATCTGACCCCCCCCTCCCTCCCTCAAAACCTGCTCCATTTACTCCCTCCCCTGCCTCCCTCTTCTCTTCTCAAGTGTCTGGTGTGCTTTGTCTCGGGTTGTCCTTTTGGCGTCTGGTCCTGTTCTGTCCTCTGCTTGTCTGTTGGTGACCGCATGCTTTCTATGTAGTCATTTTTAGCTGTCGTCCACTCTCTGTAATATGTGTTTTTCATGTGTCTATCAGTGCTTTTCCCTGACTGTTCAAGTATTATTCCTGTCCAGATGTCAGTCAAAGCCAGGGAGCAGATGCTAAGAGGAAGACTCTATGATAGAGCTGGATTTCAACGCCCAGTGGATGAAGTGTTGGACAAATCGGGATGGAACGTGACAGATGGACAGACCACTTATAACAGGGGTCTGAAGTGAGGACTGGGTTACACTTAACATACTTGATCTGAGAAGATCAGCTCAACTTGTCATGAATACCACAGTTAAATATAAATTTTTAAACCGATTTGATAACTTTTAAATACTATTCTTCATAGAATTGTTAAATGAAATGACAAATACAGTTTGTCGATGTTTACAAGATAGACCTATATCACTGTGGACAGGGAGAAGGAATGAATGGGATTTTTAGGTGAGGGAGTGTGTGTGTGTGTGTTTGCGTGTGTGTATGAGGGTTTGAATGAGTTTGGTTGATGGGACTGAAAGTGTGCCTTTGTATGTCTCCCTCTCTGATGCATGGTCAGTGTGTCTATTTGGTGCTGTTTTTATCATAATGTAATTATCACTGATACCTGTAAGAAATGTAAACTGCAAATTGAATTTGAGCTTTTTTTTCAATGAGAGCTGTACACCTTTTCATTGTACTTGAATTCTTGAATGAATTCATTTCTGTATAGAACTCGAACTGACTTTTAATTAAAATCTTTCCCCTCTAAATGGTGTGATCAGATGCTTTAAGGGCACAATTTGGATAATTCTAAGTGTGCATTAAGGAGCACCAGTATGGAAACTTTAAGTAATGTACTGCTGGATAATAACAGCAGCTAAAAGTATTTTAGCAAATTAAAAGGCCCACCTAGAAAAAAAAGGTGCACATGTACTGTCACTACTTTGTTATAGCTTTTTTCTTTTTGAGATAACTCCTGTTAAACAAGCTAAATATTAATCACCAACTGAACCAAACTCCATAGGCAAAATCAGTAATTTTAACTCACAGAACACAAGTTGCTGGCCTACTGCTGCCTCAGTCTATTAATTAGTTTCTGTTGTGTGACTTTGGTGTTTTAAGAGGATAGTTCAGGTTCACCAAAGTCACACAATTACACAAATAAAAATCAATAGATCAAGGCTGCGGTAGACGCACAACTCCACTGTTCTGCAAAGTAAAATTACTGATTTCGCCAATGGAGTTTGGCTGGTTTGGAGAGAGCGATATTCATCTTATACAACAGTGGTTTCCCATCAGAAAAAGCTGTCTGACACTAAAGCAAAGCTCTGGAAATATTATCAATATAGTGTACACTTTCGATCTATCCCTTTAAAATACTTGAAACAATATTTATTCTTGACTCCCTTCAACACAAGTCTTATAGTAGTGTCCTTAAGAGAATCTAACAAAATGGAGGCGCAACACCACACATTATGGGCAGTGTAGCTTTAATTGACACCTTAATTTGGCTATTAAATCAAATTCAGATATTAATAAACCCTAACTTAATCTTAACATGACAAAATGTGAAAATATTCAACAATAATGCTCAATTATGAACATTTCTGAAAACACCTGTTGACACCAGATCCAACAAATAACAAGCAAGACAAAAACAATACAAAAAGGGGAAAAAAGGTCTCAATCTAAGCAGTTTGTCAAAGACTTCACGTGAAGGGTTAACTTGAACTGGCAGTATGAGAAGGTCAGGATTGGCCGGCCTTCCCGGAGCTTCTCCCAGATGGTTTTTCCCCTCAAAACATTGTCGCCTGGTCTCCGCCTTTTGGAGGAACCTACTTGACCAGAGGCCTGGTCTTATCGTCGTCACCACACTGGTGGGCTTTGTACTTTTTGACCTCGGCCATGTACTTTGACCAAGCATCGCTCTTGCCTGGTTCAACCTGCAGGAGAGGAAACACAAGATGAGTTATCATGATTTCAAAAAAAAAAAAAAAAAAAAAAACTTGATATCTCTAAAGACACCACAGCAAAATGGAAAAAAGTCTGAGGGACACACTGCCATACCAGAATGACAATATACACCCTGATATTACATGGTTAATTATTTATTTTATTAACAAAATGTATTCACTGAACGCTACATTGTTTTTGTTTTGCAACTGTACATACATAATTCAGACATGAACTCACAAAGACAATTTAACAAGGACATTTTCTTTGTTTTTTAATATTGTGATAATATCGTATTGTGTACTTTTTATCGTGGTATTATTGTGCCGTGCGTTTTTGGTATTGTTACACCCCATAGAGTATGTAATTCAATACCTTTTTTCAAAGGGTCTTTATAAGGAATGCTTGCAGGGATTAGCTGCAAGCAAAACCATATAAATGTATTTCTCCCCCCAAGATCTGGGTACAAAAAGTACTGAACACAGGTATTGTTTGACTGGAGAAGGTTTGATACCACTTAGTCATGGATTATTTCAGTTAATACCTTAAAGGTACTGAGTACCAATACCCAGCCCTACCACTTACATTTCAAATCATCGCAATTTCAATATCAGTCCAAAATAATACATTAGATATTTTTTCTAAATAGTTTATGAATACTTTGACAACCTTTTAGGGATGTCAAAGGTACACAATTCAAATGGACACCCCACCACGAAACTCCACTTACTTCTGTGTCGTTTTTCTGCTTCTTCGCAACCATGCCGGTCTTTAGGAACACGCCGCCTCTGCGCTTCCCCACCTGGGTTAGGGGATAGAAGACTGAAACCGTTATAGGAGCCCTTGCAGATGGACTGTCAATGAAGGAGACTACACCAGAGCAGAAGGTCTACATTTAGTCTCCTGCCGCACCACCAGCGAAACCATCATCACTGAAGAGCATCCCTAGTCTTGACTGGGTACCAATCATTACACATGTTCAAAATACAATGCAAGTATAACAACAGCACTGGCATGTGTGTGACATGTTACTGCTGAAATGTTGGTCATTACTTCAGGATGGAATAACTCAAGTGCCAGATAGAGTAAGACTGACAATCTGGATGTGTGTTGAACTATTGAACTATCTCATCTTACAACTGCCAAACCCCTTACAAAGCTCGTCACGGGAGGTGGCCTCTTATCCACTGATGTCTGTCCTTGCTCGGTGGCTCTCGCCTCTCCACCTGTTTGCTGCAGCTCCTTTTTCCTCTTCTCCTCTTCCATCTTCTTCTTGAACATCTCCATGAAGCTGCCGTCGTTGGCGAACGCGTTTCCCCCGGGCGCCGGGGCTTTACTCGCCGTCGCTGCGGGGCTGCTGGAGGGGGACGCGGGGCTGCCGCAGCTGGAGTTTCCGCTGCTGCCGCCGCTGGTTTGAGGTTTGCCGTGTGCCCGTTTTGAATCCATGTTCCCTGGACGTAATGTTCATAAAAGTCCAGCGGCTCAAACGGAGTGTGTGTCCGTTTACTTCTAAGTATGGCTTCGTTGTGGAGATGGCCTTTAATAAACAACACTGCCAACACGCTGCTAGTCGGGCTGGACCCCACCCGCAATACTGTATAAAAAGCCCAGGAGTCCAACTAAACGGTCACAAAGTCCAGTTCAGAAAAAGTCAGTTTTTAAGAAAAACGGCGAAGTAAAAAGGCTAAAATGTCTCACAATATTCTCTATCACATACCCCTTGACAAAAACAAAAGCAGGCGCTGGTTCGGCTGCTAGCGTGGCTAATCCTGCGGGCTAACGCCCGGTGTGGTGAGGCCTGTGCGGACAGACTGACTCAGTCAGGACCTCCAGTTCATGTGTGGAAAGTGTCCACATGTAATAATACTGTAAAGGCGCACAGTAAACTTCGACTACCTGCAGTACAGACTAGGAGTTTCCCTTATTTTACAAACGCTTTTCGCTAACTTTCCCCATCCATCAGTTGCTGTCGGCCATGTTTAATTTGCACTGGTGACGTCACGACCCGACTTTGGCGCCACCTGCTGTGCCGGAATGGAAACTGATATTTAAATCTGAGTTTTATTTGTATTTAAAATTAACTGAGTAAATGCATTGAAGTGAAAGTGAATGTTGTTTAGGATTTTTATATCTTTAATTAATTTTCAGGTACCAAATGACAAATCACACAGCTTATTACAAACAATTTTTGAAATACTTTTTTTTTTGAGTTTCTAAAACTCAAAGATTCAAGTTTACCCTTTTTTTTTTAAATTAACATTAGCCTACTTACCTATGTCTCTTTAACAGGGAGGGTGATACCAAGTATGTGTGTGTGTGTGTGTGTGTGTGTGTGTGTGTGTGTGTGGTCTCCTCAACTGATTGTGATTGTCCAGTGTCAAGCTGCACGTGACGCCCAGATCCGGCAGAAGGATGCCATGATGGAGGCAGACTGCTGCTTTCGAGACTGACAGGCAGATTAATGAACTGTGTACTCAAAAGAGGATGAGGTGAAGGGATCTCTGCTAGAACGAACACACACACATTCATAGATTGATTTGATTTGGTGAGTGAAGTTTGAGAAAGTTTTTCTTTTTTTTTTTTTTTACATGTTACCAACTTGATAGTATAGAGAAAACTGTTTTTTATTCACTTCACTCACCCAAACCACCTTCCTCCTTCTAATAAGATCCCTTTTTCTAATCATCAGGCTACACACTCTGTACTCAAGTAAAAATACAGATACTTGTTTAAAAAAGACTGGTTAATGTGAAGTGAAGTGATGAAGTCCTCTGAAGAGCTGAACATTATGATGTCACAGTGAGGTTAACCTTTGACCTTTTGGATATAAAATATCAACACCTCATCATTTTATTCTATGAGAGATTTGTGTGTAATTGTGTCATAATTATGGTATGAAATCTTGAATTATGGCCAAAAATGTGTTTAGTGAGGTCAACTTTGTCTCCACAGGGTGCAACAGGAATCACTCATCAAACAGAAGGAGGAGAAGCAGAATCAAGAAAAAAAAACTCACATAGAGGCCATCCGACATCAGATGAAGGACGGTCAGCTCTCAGCACAGAGAGATGTTCAAGGAGGCCAATCGGTTGGTGGAGGAAGCCCAGCAGAGATGAATGCGCCTTGATGAAATCAAAGAGAAGATGCTGAAAGAGCTCAGGGGGTTAAAGACAGAACATAGATGGAAATATGTATATATATGATTTACAAGTATATATGCATATTGCTGTTACACTATTGTTATATGATTTTGTTATATATTGTAGTAGAATGTACATATTTTTAGATACTAATAATTCTCTATGATCATATATTTTTCTATCATTGAATGTGAGCATCTGCAAGGTTAGTAATTTACCCCCTGGGGATCAGTAAAGTATTTTTGATTTTGACTGAATGTCCATCACTATAATGTGGTTTATCATAAATCAGTATTAATCTGTATCAGTTATATTCTCATCTGACCACCAGTTCCCATGGGAATAAATCTTAAATAATTTTTTTCTCATCTGTCCCTGGGTTTGTTGTCACAGAAGAATATCTGGACTTTGTCTCAGTGGAACAACTGGCCACAAACATTGGACAGTGGACTTGAAGGTCATTAAAACTCAGTTGAATTATTATTATTATTATCATAAGTCTGCAGGTCTGCCGGCAAATAATGATGATTTACCCTGCTTGCTCTCCAAGCTGTGTTAAATCAAAGCTGAAATAATATGGAAGTGATGTTTGTGTTGAATTGAATAGTTATTTAATTTAAGTGCAGCTTTTGTCAGTCAATAATAAAGTTGAACTGTCAGTTGCAACTAAATCTGCTCCACTCTGTCTGCTCTAGGGTAGACATATTTTGTTGTGTGAGTATGAAAAAACAAACAAAAAACAGTAAAAATCATCATGAAGAGAAAATCAAAATTTACCAGCAGTAAAAAAACAACAAAAACTGAACAAAAACTATTAACTGGAACTGGATTACTGTCGGCTACATTTTATGGTCTAAGTTTAAGATATGTCTCCCTAAGAAAGTTTATACTATAACTTTTCTGCACTTTGTAAAACTTAAAACAATTTGCAGTTTTGTCCAACACGCCACTTTGAAGGTACATGTTGTTTTATGTTTCTAACTTGTTTTACAGTTTTGTTTCGTGATTAATTGTTGGCTAGTTCTAGTTACCAAGTCTTTGAGACACAGTTTCTGAAAGTGGTGTGATAGATAAACAATGCTTTCACCATTTCATGCAACCACTCAGGCCGTTGAACAAAGGATGTGAGAAGTCTGACTAATCGGTTTGGCCTTTAGATCACGACAGAATTAAAGTGTACCCACGAGACGAGGACCAAGGTGATAAAACCTGGGTCAGTCTTCAATTCTCCGATCCCACTGAAGAGGTTTTTCTAAATGGTTTAGTCAGTACAGACTGTCGAGTGGTTCTTCAGTTTACTTTAAAAGAGGACAGTTCACCTCAAAACCATGTATTTTTCCTCTTACCTGTAGTGCTATTTATCCATCTAGATTTTTGGTGCAAGCTGGTGAGTTTTGGAGATATCAGACGTAAAGATGTCTGCCTTAATGAGACTAAATGGCACAAGCCATGTGGCGCTCAAAGCACCAAAATAATACATTTGAAAAACTCAACAGCAATGTCTCTTCACAGAAATCATGACCTGTAGAAAGAAAGTAGTTCTGGTGGGTTCTACCACAGAAAAAAGTAGTTCCTACATGAAACTGCCCAGTGTCCATTATATTAGAGAGAAGGCAGACATCTTTACATCTGATATTTCCAAAACTTGATGACTCACACAAAAACAGCTTAGATATGTAAATGGTACTGATGGGAAGAAGGAAAATAGGCATATTTTATTTTGATGTGAGAAGTCCCTTTAAAATGTGTTGGCAAAGAGAACACCAGACCACCATCTCTTATCTTTAAGATCCCATTTATTTGCAGTGCAAAAGTTAAACAGACAGGACTACAAATTTTAACTTGCCTCAGATCCCTGTGTGAAGTCGACTACGCTACGATCTACTGGACCAGTCAGATGATTCAAACAAACACTGAACAACCTAAAAGTTAACCCCTTCACGCCATGCAAATGTGTATCAAAGATACTAACTTAACACCATAAATATCAAATCAAATAATGAAGCAAGAGTGAAAAAAAAAAAAAAAAAAAAAAAAACTGCACACAAAACAGCAGGACTCTGGTGTGCGTAGACCGTAGCACAAACATCCACAGGGACACAAGTACAAGTCAAAGAACAGCAGCTCTGATATGGGACTGACTCGAACAACTGTGTAAAGGAAAGGAAAATTAACCAGTAGTGAACAAAGCCAGACGTGGTGTTGGTAAATGTGCCACCTATTACTGGCTCAATGTTTATACCCGCCTCTGCCTTCCTGTCAGCGGGCCGAATTCCAGTGTATTGATGAATACATATCCTCTCAGTTCAGTGGAACTGTCGATGAGGTCTAGCAGCGGTAAACAGCCATTAGCTGAGTCATTATTATTAGTGTTTTTATTGTAATGAACTAAGTAACATTGTGTTTTCCAGTCTTTGCGATAAACTAGGAGGCCTTCAGTTTCCTGTTTTCACATGATCAGTTTGGAGTCTGAAGTGGTGAGTGCAATTAGGTCCCCCTACCCACAACCAACACCCTGTTTTCAATCTTTGGGAAGAAGAAGAAAAAAATATCTAAGTAATAAATTTATAGGCAACAATGAGAACATTTTTCAGAAAAATCATATGCAAAAGTCACGCTGTCAGGAGCCTGCAGAGTGACGCACTCTTCCAGTAAAATTTATGTGTCAAATAGGGATCTAAATCTTCAGTCTCATCCAGAGAGGGAGTACTTTTAGTATTTTGTGAGGCACTGAACAAACCCACCCTTCTAGCAAAGTGCTTTGGTGTATCTTATTATGAAAAATTCAGTTTAGAGAAAATGATTCAAGTGAATGCAAAGAGGAAAAAAGACTAAAGCCATTAACACACCCTCAATGTCTGTACAGCTTTTCAAGGTCCTTCAAATTAAAACAAGAAACTCAAACTCACCTCAAAGCATATAGTCAAGAGGACAAAAATAAAAGCTATGAGAAAATTCAAAACAAATGATGAAAGAAAAAAAACGAGGAGATGTGCCAACGGCTGAATGTGATCATCTGTTTTCAGTCTCTAGCATGTGCAGCTTTAGGGCTCCTTTAGCACTTCCAGTAATAATAGTACCCCTAATAACTCCTCTAACTGTAGCTTTGACAAAACTAGTTCACATTTCATCCTACTGCAAAACATAAAAGATAAAAAACATTTAGAACAAATCTTAAACAAAGAGGACAGAGTCCAAGAGGCTACAGAGAAAATAAAAGTCACCTTAAAAGGTGAGAAACTCCTACTCATTTCTGTCTGTGTGGGTTAACTCTGAATCAACTACAGAGTTCAACACAGTAGCATCTCTCTCTCCTCTGAAGCTCCAGGGAGAAAAGAATACATTCTCGTACCATTAAGAGCCAGCAGGGGGCAGTAGCAGCATGAGGAATACTCTCTGGTGGAGGTGCAACGATCCAGTGAAGGCATAAAGGCAAAAAGGTACAGGGAGTTCGGATAAAGTCAACTGTAGAGCACCTCATCTTCCTTTAAATGTTTGTTCTCCTGCCCGGATGTTTTTTTTTATCTCGGATGGTGTCGCGTCAGGCCTCTCCTGGCATTGGTGGACTGCCTCTGCTGGGCGAGGAAGGACATGGCCTGGTTAGACGGACCCAGCCGCTCGCCGGACACTTTGTGGTGCAACGCCATCCCCTGAGAAAGACAAAGACAAAGGAGGAGTGAACAATCAGGTGCAGGTGTGGAAAATAATGGATGTGCAGAGCCAGAACATAGTTAGGACAAATTGTCTCTGTTCTTGTTTGGCCTCAAAACTTCTTACTGTTTTCAGCTACACAGGATCATGCAGTTCACCATCATTAAAGCGAATGCAAGGAGCTTTTTTATTCTACTGACTTTAGAGGCGCCTGTTGACATAACTGGAAAAAATAATATCAAAAATACATTTATCTGAAGTCAAATCTCTTTCTGCTTCTTTTTAACTGTCTAATGTACTACTCACTGTGAGTTTTATTTGAGAAAAATGTAAACAGCCTCGTTTCATCTGATTTCAAGGAGAATCTGACCCAGTGGCAGCCATACATTATATTATGATATGTATGTATGTTAATTTCCCTAAGTACATATTTTAACCCAAAGCACGACCTTCCCTTAACCTACTCAAGTAGTTTTGTTTCCTTTATTGTTAAAGTTAATAGTTTTGTTGGCCAAACCTAGCCAAGTACTTTTTGTGCCTTTATTTTGTCGAGCCAGATGTTAGGATGTATAGAGCTCAGCACATACAAAAGTGGTGCAACAGGGGGAGAGGAGTAGTTTGATGCAACAGGACACTGACCAAGTTGCTATATTTAAAGGACTGGGAGTTAGAACTTGTTGGTAAAATACTTTATCTATATGGTTATTGCAAAGTTGCAACTGATGTTTAAAACTTTGTAAATGGTTAATAAATCTTGGGTAGTGCATCTATAATCAGTGTTTGGATGGCTTAAAGGATGGCTTAATAGATGGTCTATAAAGCCCCTATAAACATTATTTTAATGTTGGTAAACAGTAAGATAATGATGAACTAATGTTTGATTTACAATCAATTTACCATTTGTTTATAAGGGTTATTACAAAGTGTTACTAGTGTTTTTTCTGTGGAAACCATGAAGCGCTGCTGCATGTTTTTTTTTGTGTATTTCTACACTCACTCACCATGTTGTACCATGCAGTAATGATGAGTTTCTCCTCCTGGTCATGTCTGGCTCTGCTCTTCTCAAAATCATGCTGTGCAACAGGAGCAGATCATCACACATTAGCAAGGTTTTCACAGCGACAGTGTTACAGTTTTCTCATTAGGGTCAAAGGTTGATACCTCCAGGTGCTGGATTTTTCTCTCCTTCTCGGACAGCTGATTCTTCAGTGCCTGAATGTCAGGAGACGCAGTCGATGGCTGCTTGGGATCCAGAGTTTTGATCACCTGCACACACAAAGGACACCACTGAATTATCGTTGCACTCCCATAACACTGCACTCATGACGGGACTATTTAAAACTAGAATTACTGCCAGCTGTTGTATGCCTCCACCAACCAAAGTTTCAGTTTACACCAACATCTGTCCAGACTCATAATGTATGTATGAAATCTTTGAACATAATAAAAGCTATTAAGTGTATTATTATTATTATTATTATAATGTGAGTCAACACTGTATATATTGTGACATGTATGAGTCCAGTGAATAATTTCCAGTGAGAAACAAACAGTAAACATTCACTATTTTTTACAGAGGTACAAAGGACTGATAGAGGGCTGAACATTACAATGTCAAGGTGAAGTTGGCCTTTGACCTTTTGGATATAAAATGTCACCACTTCATGATTTCATCCTGTTGGACATTTGTGTGAAATTCATTCCTAATTAGTGTATGAATTATTGAGTCAGGGCAAAAATGTAACAGTGACCTTCACCTTTGACAACCAAAATCTAATCAGTTCATCCTTCAGTCCAAGTGAACATGTGTACCACATTTGAAGACATTTCTTTCAGGGTTTCCTGAGATATCATGTTCACAAAATTTGGAGGGATATGAGGTCACAGTGATCTCTGGCCAACATTTAACAGCCTGCACAAAGTGCTGGTAGAGAAAACGTCTGAACAGCCTTTGCTGCAAGCAAAGTTTCAGGCAGGACAATAAAGACTGAACTGAGGTCTTGAATGAGCACTCAGATTTTTTTCAAGCTTCAGTGCTTTTGATGAGATAATTAACACATATTGTATAATTTTAAACACGCACTAATGAAAAAGTATTGAATTATAAAAACTTTTGACAACTTCACTTCTTTCTTTCCACACCTGAGATGTTTTCATTTTCAAACGTGTAGTGGCATCGCTTGAGGTAATTTAATATAATAATAACTTTTATGTGTACAATTGGTGAAAAAAAACACCCTTTATTTAAGAGTCACATGCGGAGGACAACATGTTCTGTTTAGTTGGACTGACCGTTCTCGCCTTTTCCACGTAGCGTTTATATCGCTCCTCCATCTGCTTCATGTCCTCATCCTTCTTCCGCAGGATCTCCTGCAGTTCATCTATTTTCTTTGCCACTGAGGTAGAAAAATAGACAAAGTGTCAAGAAGAGAAGAAAGAGAGGACCATCAAATATCAAATATTGAGCCAGGAAAGACTTACTGTTGCTGTCAGCTTTGGGTTCTAGGTCATCAATGACCTCTCTTTTCTTTTGGAGATCTGAGTGAGCTTCATGCAGCTTCTCTCTGCAATAATGACACATCAAGAGCATGTGAATTTAATTTTGTTTGGAAACCACATGGATAAATAACCTGGAAGAAGCAGCTGAGTACTTACAAATGCTCCTCGAGCTTTTTCTTCAGCAAGGAAGACTTCAAAAAGGAATAAAAAGAACACAAGATTAAACTCAAAACTAGCACACAATCCTTCCTAAATTGCAGACACAAACAAACAAACACATAAAAGCTGTGAAAGTCAAGCTGTCAAAGAGTTAAATCATGAGGCCAGCTGGACAGAGGGTGGGCCGTACTTACGATGGCCTGATTTTGGCAGAGTTGATCAATGGGGGCAGGCAGGGAGAGACAGACAGAGAGGGGCAGGCGTTAACAGTGATTCACCACAGCAAACATGGGTTAAATTCCCACACATGTATCAAAGAAGGAGAACGAACATTTCAGTCCTTGACAGCCACATGTTGTCAATATACTCAGTGTGCCATGCAAACAATTTGTTTTTACACATGAGGAGTGCTCCATTAAACACTATTGCTTCAATTATTTAAAATAAACCTTCTTAACTTCATCACTTCTAGGAATGGCATTAAATTCATATCTTTGTAGTTCCAATTTCACAGTATTGTAGATATACTGCATAACTGCTCTCTTATCATATTTAAGAAAAACAATTTAACATTAATTAAAGGGATAGCTCAGATAATTTCAACTGTGCTTGGGTGAGGTACTTATCAATTGTCAGTGTATTACCTTTAGTAACTAAGCAATATATTCATTGTGGACACTGTCAGAGGCAAATTTATTTTTGCCATTTAAACTGAAACTATTTTCATTGTTTTACCCTGCCACTAGACAGTCTTTTCTGACAGGAAGTCGTAGTTAAATGAGCCAAATATCACTCAACCACAATCCTTTGGCAAAATCAGTAGTCTTACCTTGCAGACCACAGGAGTCACTGGTCTTTTGCTGCCTTGATCTGTTAATCTATTTGACAATTCTAAACTATCCCTTTAAAACTCAGACATCACACAATAACACAAACAATCAAACTGAGGCAGTGGTAGACCAGAGACTTCTGTGATCTGCAAGGTAAAATCAGTGATTTTGCCTAGTGACTTTGACGAGACAGTAATATTTACCTTATATAACAGTGGTCTACCAGTGGAAAAGCCTGTCTGACAGCCAGGTAAAGTGGTGAAAATAAGTACGTACAAGTACATTTTGCTGCTGACCTGTGCAGAGCAGTAAATTGCTTAGCTTCTGTGCTGGTACTCCGCTCTGCTTCTGCACCACCATCTACTATAGGTAATACACTGACTATAAGTACCTCATACAACCCCACTTCAAATAATAATAACTATCCACTTAATAATAATGTAATTATCACCACCTGATCAAGATGAAAAAATAAAGGCTGCTCAGTTTCCCAGGTGTATTTAGTTTAAATATTCTGTCAACTTGAAAGTAGACAACTATAGTTTGTGAGGAGAGCTGTTTTAACAAAAATGACAAAAGTGAGCAGTGGAGAAAGAAGATCTCTCCACTCACATCCTCAGTCTTGCTGTCCTGTTCCTGCAGCGCTTTCTGGAGCTCCTCCACCTGAGAACGTAGCTCTGAGATCTGCTGCTGGTTTAATCTAGGAAACAAACAGACAAGGACAGAGCAGGGACAAGAAGAAAGGGTTAGGAACAGAAAGAGCAGAAATAGATACAAGAAACGGAGACAGAACATGAAGGAACATTGTGGGGGAGAGTAACAAAGAAAAGGGAGGCAGATGGTAAAGATGAAACACAAGGTTATTAAGTTGATGCAGTGGGTGGAAGATGTTTGCAAAGTATCATGTGGATCTCTGTACATCTGCTGCAGGGAGTGTTCATCCATCGATTCCACCAAGTGTGCCGCCTGGCCATTCACTGCTCTGCTCTACTGAGCATGCTCACTCCACTCCTCTCCTCCTGTTACTGTTGCTGAGGATGCTTCCCACACCCTGGGCCTGGTGTTGCATGGACACACACACACACACACACACACACACACACACACACACACACACACACACACACACACACACACACACACACACACACACACACACACACACACACACACACACACACACACACACAGTCCACCCACATGTCCACATGCCCACAGGCATGTAAACACACACATACGCACGCACACACACAGTCAAGGGACAATCTGGCTTTCTGCTGTCTGTCGTCCAGTCCAGCCCACACAGCTCAGTTGAGCACACAGTCCAGAGGGTGAGTTGACATTTAGGCAGATATCACTTCTACAATCAGCCAAACAAGCAGCTTAATGTCCAGGAACACACAATATGGTGGCCTAGAAGGGGAATGGTTACTTAAAACTTCACATACAGCCCAATTTCTTGTTCAGTGATGTGAAAAACACACACACACACACACTACACACTAACACTGCTCTACCTGTTCTGAGTTTCCAAGGTGTTCTTGCTGCGCTGTGCATCCTCCAGCTCAGCCTGCACCTCCACTAGTTTCTGTCTGTATGTCTCCTCCTGGACACACAACATCTTGTTTTCACTCTGCAGACGCACCACTGTCTCCCTGTCGAAAGAAACAAACAATGAAAAGCAAGTGTGGATATAGGAGGAGAAGGAGAGAGGTCTAGGACTGATGAAATGGGTCAGAGTCACAAAAGGTCTGCTGCTGAGTTAGCTGAGCCTTCCATCTGACAACGCCCCGCACAAATGTGCTTCTAACACATGTGTTGCTATTTCTGGAGCCTACTTGGACTCACACTATATAAGATTAATATAGGGCACAAGTGGGCTACTGATAGTGCCACCACCAGAAGGAAAATCTCATCTGTTACGCTTAAATGTGGTTGTTACATACACATTAACCCCCACATCACAGCTTATACACTCAGACACAACATAATAGGCATACTTGAGCTCAGTGGGCATGATCTCTGCAGCAAGGTTTCCCACTGTGACACCATTGTCACACAGGCCTCCTGCAGAGAGACAGAGGGAGAGATTAACTGTCAGCCAGGAACTTCATAGATTTCATTAAATAGCCTGATTTGCTTTTTTTCTTTTAATATGAGAAATATAATATTTCACATTCACTCAGAACATGAACAGTATACACTCACTGGTCACACAACAAACACATTTGTGTCTTTATGACAGTGTGAATATTTACAAATGCGGAATTTATAGCAGAACATACACACATGTATTGGACTGCATGAGATTTTACAGGTGTATCTAATAAATTGGTGTGTAAACCTGCGTGAGTAAGTTAATAGTCAGACTCTGACACAGGTGCCTCCAAATTTGTTAGCAGTGGTCTTTTTACCATGTTCTTATGCAGCAGTAAATCTTAAATGTAACTGGCATGACAGCAAGTTTTAGTAAAACATATTCTTACAGAAGTGGATAATGTTATCGTTGCGCTGTTGAGTTATTTGTTTCTAAATGGAGAGAAGTTACAACTCACCAGCTCCACTAAGACATCTCTGTTGGACCTGGGCACACCTGAGCTCATCGTTTGTCTCCCGAAGTGTGTCTCTTTCTGAGATCAGACGCTACAGAACAAAACAACATAAAACAGGTTTCAGCTTTGATTCAGTCTGCTTTAGTGTGTTAAAGAGACAGTTCACCCCAAAATCAAAATTGCATGTTTTTCCTATTACCTGTAGTGCTTTTTATCCATCTAGATTGTTTTTGTGCAAGTTGCTGAGATTTGGAGATATCAGCCATAGATATGTCTACCTTCTCTCAAATATAATGGAACTAGATGCACTCAGCTTGTGATGCTCAAAGCATTTTGGGGTGACCTATCCCTTTAAATTAATTAGCTAAGGCCTCCAGTGATGTATGAACCTGGTAAGTGTGGAAAGAAAATTTTAAAATAAAATGAAGGAAGATCAGTGCCCAGATATCCTAATGGTTAAGGTGCACACCGCATGACTCCTCTGTCACCACATTTCTGGTTTCTATTTTCACTGACTGTCAACAGCAGGAATATTAAAAAGCTGATATTTAAAAAAAAAAATGCCCCAGCTACATTTGGTTTGCTGAGACAGCTTTGGTATCTACATGGATATAGACATCACCCTCAAACCTCACAGAGCGATGAGTCTATATTTAAACACACACACACACACACACACACACACACACACACACACACACACACACACACACACAACGTAGAAGTACAAAGTAAATGTACACTTCATGTCAGTACAGTATGTATTTCTTAATTACTCCCACAAGACATTAATCACTCCTGTCAGATTGCAGAAGGTGCGAGAATTGACACAGGACGTGGGAGTCCACTGAAGAATAGTACAATATTTGCCTGGCAACAATTCCTACTGCAGGGAGATAATAATCACAACAAGTGTTGATCCACACAGGACCGCCATCACTGAAATAAAAACAATATAACTGCACCTTGTCCAGTAATAATGCACTGCTTTAGTGTGTGGTCATGATATGAGACAGTGCCACTACAAACAGATGCTCCACACTGATAAAACAGCACAGCAGAAGTAGTTTGTAAGTACTCATTCTTTCCTCACCACATCTGAACTTTAATTTTCTGACAATGTTCACCAACTCACTTCTTTCTCCTTCTGCAGTGCGTCATACTTGTCGTGAAGGTTCTTGTACTCAAACTGCCATTTCTCAGCTTTCATGGCCTCTGCCGAGTGCTTGGTGTGAAGCTCATGGGCCTGCAAGTCAGAGAGCATAGCAACAGTCTGCGTTGGCAAGAGCTCTGTATAAAGACGCAGAGCTTTTCCAAACACGTGCACAAGCCAGACTGTGTTTAACATCACTTGGACATCAACACAGGAACAAGTATCACTCTCCCTCCCTCCTCTCAGCCCACAGCTTGCCTGTCTCTTGTAGGTGTCCAGCTGATTGCGGACAGCGTTGGCCCTGCGGAGCTCCTCCTCCAGCTCGCAGGTGCGCTGCATGTACACGGTGTTGCGCTCCTCCAGGAGGCGCACCTGTCTGCGCAGGTCTCCCAGATCTTCCAGCTTCCTTTTGTATGTCTCCACTAGTGCTTCGAGCTGGTTCACCCGGTCAGACGAGTGCCTGAGGGGGAGGAGAGGAAAGTGTGGGAGGCGTTGAGTACCAGCACAGGAATATGACTTTTACACAATACATCCGTGTGGATGTGTACTTAACTGCTGAAAACCAACAACTCTGACGCATGCCAGTGTCAATGCATGAAATTCATATTATCAACACAGATGTCAGAGAGGAGCTGAATGGACGTCTGTGTGTGGGCAGTGTGGGAGTTGTTTCTGTGAGTGTAAATTGATAATAGATGAACTACTGCTTAAAGGAATAAGCTGGTAATATTCTATAGTTTTCAATCATCAATAAATCCTTTGAAAAGATCAAAATCAGCAACGTGTTTGTTTGCCTGTGAATACTTTTCAACTTTCCTCTCCTGTCTGTGTCTCTCAGCTTCAAGCCCATTCATTACTAATGAAGATGGGAATGTTAACAATGGGTTCACTGATAATTGAATATCATCAGACTGTTTCATTCAAGAGACAAGAGATATATTTGATGCTTTTGGGTCTTTGACTACTTCTGTCTAAGGCCCAACACTGTGTGGGGCGGACTTTCAAATGAATGAAATTACATATTTTTAGGCCTAATTAATCTATTATTGTTTAATATCTTCAATTTGTTATGAAATTGATTTTTTAGTTAGCTTAAATCAGTGTGAACACACTCCTAAGAACATGGTAATTCCATAAAGATGGTTTCACACAATGAAACTTTCACACAATGAAACTTTCACGCAACCACAATTGAAACTCAGCACTCGGTGAAACTAGTTTCATGCAACAGCTAATCAAAGCACTGATAACATGTCAGATGATGTCATCAAATTTTCCACATTACAAACAGTCAAACTGATTTCAACTGAATGATTTCGACTCAGCAACAGCTTGTCTCAAACATTAACAAACTAACAAAACAGAAAATGACCTTTTGGATGCTTCAGAAGGAAATTATCATCACAGACTAAATGCAAGGTTGGTAACGCTGTAAACAAACAAACGTGAGCGAGGCAGTTTGTTTACATTGCATTGCTAGTTTAGTTATAGCTATGCTTTAATGAGAATCACAGCTGATATCTAAAATACTATCATATGTTACGCTACATTTTCATACTAATGTCAGAAGGTGGCAACAGAGAGCTATTTATTTTTTATTTAATTTCCTCGAATCAAAGAGGGGAGGCATTCACTAGAGCCTCATTGGATCAAACTCCATGAATAGCGAATTAAATGATCCATCGGTCTCTCTTTTGAGTAACCAGGCGGTCGGGTTAGGGTTAGGGTTAGGGTTAGTAGCACCATTATTGTGCATGTGATAACTGTAGTTACTGGTGGTAACAGCAAAAGTGGTTTAATACTACAGGTCACATAATTCTGGCGGCAGTAAAACTGCAGTAAAGAAGTCAGACAACAACTGGCCTTTTTCCATCATTCTGTGACCAACAATGATCTGATCTTGTTTCCAGAATTAAATGCTTTTAATCTGAAGCTGCAGCAGTAAGCAATATTGTGTTTGTGCAATACTTTCATCAGCAACCATTCTGTTCCAGGAGTGAAGCTTTGCTGGGCCAGATGTGGACTGCGTGCTGCCAGTTGATGATCTCTGCTTCATTGATTTCTGGTCTCAATAATGGATTGGTTGATTTCAGTTATATAATAAGCATTTACTTGACTTATTTGCAGCAGTTCCAACTCCAGAAGTTGACCAAGTATTGGCTCAACAGTAACTAGTCAGCCAATATTCACTGTATATTTCACATCTTTGCAATCTTTGTATATTAATTAATTAAAAACCCTTAATTCCACTAGTTTGACACTACACTTAAATGTTCTGATGGAAAGCACCAAAGAAAGACAACAGAAAACCCTCAGTGTCCATGTGATTGAATGCCCACCAGGTATAATGAGAAACAACTGAGGTTAGCTTGCGAGAAGCCTGCACTGTTTCAACTTTTGCTAGCGCCGGTCTCACCTGAGAATGTCCATCTCATCTTTGAGGGCTTGGGCCTCCTGCGCCAGGCTGGTCAGCTCTTCATTACGCTGCTGCAGCTCTGTCACCTCGCGCTCCAGTATCTCGCCCCGCACACGCATGTCATCTCTGCTGTTCTCCAGCCTGAGTTGGACATGATACAAGAGCAGTGGTTTATGTAACTGAGTAAACTGAATGGACTCAGTGTGAGACATACAGCAATAGCATCTGATTTACATGTGAACATGATGTTACAGGGCGACTCCATCTGCGTTCTTTTCTGGGTTTTTCAAATGGAAATTCCCACTTGGCCCTTAGTGAAAAGTAGTGATGTAGTTTGCAGCTCTGATGCCCTCTAACGTCCTGCTCTCCATCAAACAATCAATCACTGTCATCATGCAGAAACCTATGTCAGGTCATGTGGTAAGACTTTTTTAGAAGGGCTAGAAAAAGTAGTATTTTAACAGTAAAACAGATATACCAAACTTTATGAATTCAATATATAGGGTAAAAAAAAACAACTCAAAAAATGAGAAAATAAATAGACCTGCCCTTTAAAACTTGATGTACATGGGACTAATGAATATTGAACTTTAAAAAAGATCTCTATTAACATTCTCTGGAAGTTGAGCACATTATAAAAATGTCAAAACATCTACTATGGGCCCAACTGTTTTCCTCAGCAACTGTAACTCTGTGTCCCTGTCACAGCTTGTACCTGTAGTTCTCCTCCTGAAGCTGCTCCATCTGACTCTGCAGCAGCAGCAGCTTCTTGCCAGTGATAGAAGTGGTGGAGGCGTCCAGAGAATCGCTGCGACTCAGCTTCTCCTTTAGAGAGCGGGTCTCAGCCTGTAGGGTCGACTTCTCCTCCAGAGCCACCGACAACTGCGGGGGAAGAGAGAGGAACAGAGGACAAACATTGTAAAGAGAGGCGTAAAGACTGGGAGATCAGGTAATGGATTGCTGAGAGAGAAGTGGTGAAGTTGCACAAAGAGACAAATCTACATCTGTACAAAGGAGGAGAAATGGATCATCAGCAAAGTACTCAACTCTGATTTACAGAATAACGTGTTGAGAACGCTGACATGAACAACTGAACTTTCTAAAAATAAACATGAGTAAGCCACAGTACTGGCACACAAAACAGATTCACAGTAAAATACAGATAGACAGCGACAAACTCACCACTTTTCATGCTTATAGGACTTCAACACATGCTTTGCTTTCATTTCACATGCTCAGTTGTCAAAAGCTAGTTAGTCAGCTGATGTGCAATGATGTCAGGCAGGCTGAACTTTCTCAATGGTGAAGTTGTTAGCACTGCCCTCAGGTTCAAAACCAAATGTTCATGATATAAATACATTAGGGCTGTCCCTGACTAAGCCTAAGTTTTCAGTCAAATCAGATTTGGCCGTAAAAAACAAATATTCGATGATTCTTTTTTTTCCCCTCAGTACAGTGTGCCACACTAAATTCCTATATCAGCCTACATGAGTATGCTTGATGAGTATTTTTCCCATTTTAGTGCCTTTCTTTATCATCTGTGATGTGTCTTCTGCCCTGCTGCACACTCCTAAACTCCTAAACTGATGATGATGTTACATTTTTTTTCCACATTCAGTTTTTCAAAGGGAGTCTAGTTGGTTTGGCTAGAGCCAATCTTCTAAAAAAAAAAAAGGGTCTCTCAATGTGGGGATCTTTCTCTTAATGTTGTCAGACATGTACAGTATCAATAATAACAATCTGAGCCTGTCAATGGCTAAAACAAGCTTCACCTGTCCTGTGTACTCCTTCATTTCCATCACAGTTAGTTTTGTAGTTTGTGGTGTTTTAGAGACTTTGTTTTTTGTCTTTTTGATACTTTGTTTACAGTCTGCCATTGCTCTGTGTACAACAACGCAGATAAAAAACAAGCGCTCAAACTTGTTCAAACACTCGTTTCACCCACACTCATCACTTATCCAACAGAACATGCTGTCACAATGATTATTTGTGCACCAGCTAATATAAAATATATTTTTGATTCCCTTAATTCCTCATGGAAATGTTCTCCCCGTGATTTTGGAAGCTTCTGTTTAATCCTGTAAGTGTAATGCACACTGACTGACAAAGGAAAAAAAATGCACGCTCGACTGGAAGAATCTCAGTCAAACCGGGGTCTCCGACTGAGGAGTTGAGTTCGATTTTCAGGGGGCAGCCCTAAAATAGATGAATATGCACAGCTCATTGAGGACCATTAATACTATTGGTTATACAGTCATGGTACAGGGCAGAAATGTTGTAACTTCAGGCTGATGAAGTTGGTTGGATTGAGAAAAAGAGAGGGACTGAAGTTTAGAATCGCAACAAATGGCTAACAAATGTCTTGTTTGAGTCAAGTTAACAGTTAGACAAGCTGGCATTCCAATATTAAAAAAGGGGAGTGTATACTTACCTGCTGGACATCTTTCCAGTTTGAATACAGCAAAACCCTACACTGAACTTTAAGGACAGATTGCATGCTTTAGCACAGGACCAGGAACAGTAAATAGCTTTCAAAACAACACAAATGACTAATCCCCAATGCGTGGGCTAAGTAAGTAAACAAACAGGTGGGCTGAGAGCAGTACAAATTATTGTTGGCTACTGCTCCATCCCAAGGCAATGTGTCAATTTTATCTTGCTGTTATGCAACTATTGACTAGAATTTATCTTTAAAAAAATGCTAAATTAGTACCCTCACAGTCAGTGGTAAAAAAACAAGCCATGAGAACACAAACAAAGTCTAAGGCAGGCTAATCAATAAGGGCCAGAGCACAAGAGAAACAAGCACACACATTTAGCAACATGCTGCAACCACAGGTCAGCAAAACTAGGCCACAAAGTATCTGAAAGTCAGGTGCATAAAAGGTGAAATGGTGTTATGTTACTCCAAATCCACAAAATAATTTGCCCTTTGAGTCAAAGGCAATGGCTATTAGGCAAATGGAGGATAAAAGAAACCCAAGCCGCAGTATATCTTAAAGTTATAATCCTTAAGACTTTCATAGCCAAACCAAACTCTATTTTCAACACTTTATCAACAATAGCATTCAGTGCATTTATATTTAGAGTGAATCACAGGAACAATGCAACATGTAATCAAGCATTAGTGTTTGTCTTGTTATCTCACTGATATCAGCTTCAGTGTCTACTGTTCAATCTGTTCAAACACTGTATCAGAGCTCTGTTTAGGTATTGCTAACGCTAAACCAACATTCCTGACTGCTGCTGCTTCACATTAAAAGGTCCAGTGTGAAAGATTTACTGGGATTTATTGGCAGAAGATGGCAGAAATTGAATATAATACTCATAAGTATGTTTTCTTTAGTGTATAATCACTTGAAGATAAAAATCGTTATTTCGTTAACTTAGAGTGAACAGTTTATATCTACAGAGGGCAAGGGTCCTCCACAGAGGCCACCATGTTGAATGCCATATTTCAACAATAGCCCAGATCAAACCAAACACTGGCTGGGCTCCAAAGAGCATACATTTTCTTTTTACTTTAGCACATACTGCAGCTGCCCTCACAAAATACATACTGTTAATTGTAGTATGCATATAACTGGGACATATTACTTTGTCATAAGATTGTGCCCTGAACTTCTATTTGTTCTACAGCACAAAACTCAAAGTAAAAAAGAAAAGGGATGCTATTTGGAAGGAAGCTAATGAGCACTCTTGGCTTCTCAGTCGATGTGACATCTTCCACTGCGCAGAGAATTGTGGGTCATAATGGCCAGAAAACCATCACGGCTTGCATACTACAAAATGTGACAGAATGCAGCAGGACATCCTGGTATTTTTGGCAGACTGCATTTGACATCTCATGTATTGAGACATAATAAATCTTTTTCTGGCATACAAAATAAAATGGTGGTATGGGTACTGGATCACAGAGACTGGCTCTAGAGAGGGCCTTTTTGTGTTTATCGTGGCCACTGTAATTTCTCCTGCATGCTTGGAAGGGGAGGGTGAGGAGGTTTCAATGCATATGCCCACTGCTAAATGCCTAAATCCTACACACTGGTCCTTTGAAAAAGATCGATTTGTAAAACACCGGGTGGCGTTAACGTAAGGCAATTACAGGAAACACAATGTAGTTTTGACTGAAGTTAGTGCTGACAGTGATCACTCATCAAAAATGTCAAGCAACTCCACAACAGTGTTGTACATGTTCACATTAGGCCATGTTCATTTCTTCCTTTTTTAAAAATCAAATTCTAAATTGGGGCTCCAGCCAGGCACGCTGGAGTTCAATGACATCATACTGAATGATGTGCAATGTTCATGTTTTTTGTATTGATCTGAATGGCCAGGATAACCTATAGCTATTGTTATTAACAACAAATTGAGAATATTTTACACTACAGCAGACAGCAAACTTCAACATATTGTGGAAATTTCCACCTGGGAATTTGAAAATTTTGACTGCCCAATTCAAACTGAATGCACCATGATGCATGAGAACTGCAAGGAGATAAACAGGGAGATGAGATATAGGAGGTGAGTAGGTCTATCTGTCCGTTTTTCACTGAAACACAGAACCCAGTTGGTGGTGTAGCCCAGATCATTCACTTCATGCTGCATGATCAATGAACATTTTTAGGCTTTTATAACATTGACATTTCTGTTCATATTCACACAGTCTCACTTTCTCTGCTGCATCACACTTTTTATGCAATGTGACAGCATGATCATTGTTTACTCTCTCAGGAGAAAACAACACTGAAGTTTACGTTCGTTGCAAACTGATCCATTCAGTTCACCAAATACATGAGCATATTCAATGAAAGTGCTCTTTTAATGCGTTCATGCACAACACTGCTGCACACTTCCAACTTCTCAGCATGAAGTCAGAATGTAGTAACTCAAAGCATGATGGCAAAAGCCCAACTATTGACTGACTTCTTTATTAGACCAATGAGCTTTTGTTTGGCTGCAGTGTATACAGATACACCAGCTGCGCACTACTGTTTTTCTGATAAAGGAGTCTTTACTTCCCATAGACATCTGGGTCCTGTAGTATTGAAATGCACTTAACGTTACCTCTAATATCCCTGGGTGTCACCAAATCAACAAGGACTAAAAATCTCAAGGATTCTAACTTTAAGGTCTCAGGAAATGTTTGCAAAGTAACACGTAGACCCCATTTTTTTGTACTAACCTGATGTTCAAGGTCTCGACAGCGCTGGCTCAGGTCCTCTTTCTCATCTACCTCCTCACTTAGAAAGTAATACTTCCTGGACTGCAAACACAGAACCAGGGGAGAGAGAGGAGATGTCACACTAGTCACAGTAGGAGGGTGTAAACATAATGGAAGAGTGTGGGAAAACACAAAAGGGCCATGTAACAGATCTGCTGAGCGAACAACAAGTACAATACACGGGGGGGAATGAAAGTGTTGCGGGTTTCACCTGGTAGTCAAAGTCCCCGTAGGTCTCTGGGCTTCCTGGTTCAGATGAAGGCTCCTTTGACAAGAGCTAAAACAAAGCAGTCATAAGAAAGTGGATAAAAACTCACAAGAAAAATAAAGGAACCTGTTCCCAAAAGCAGGTTTATGGGGGTTTCTGAATAACTTTGTTTGGTAAAACCTGGACATTTTTATTTCAATTTTTTCCAGTCCTATGGGTGCCAATGAAACAGTAAACATATTCTTGAAATATCTCAGAGCAGGGTTTCTGGGACTCGGTTCAGTCTCATGCTTATGCGGTTGTCTTTGATTGTGAATTAACCATGACTAAGAACGGGGATTAATGCAAAGTAGAGAGGACTGGGAGGATAAGCAAGAGGCTCACTCACCTCCTGAATGGCTGTCATCACGACGTGCTGGACAGATTCCTCAAGTGTCATTATCTGCCGGATTTGCTCTGTGTTTAGCAGGAGACAACAGTGAGGCAGTGAAGGTGCAGCCAAATGCAGATTAACACAAATACATCAAACCAGCACTGCATCTCCCAGTATTTTCACAGACCCCATGTTAATAAAGCTAATTTTTAAATAACAAATAATCAGTTTTTCTTCCAAATTGTAATTTGTAACATGATCTTTAGATTGAGGTAAAACATGTGCATAGTTTATCAGCTTGTGATGTTCAGGCCCTGACTGATAGCAAGAACCATGCGATTTGACTCTGAGTTAATCCTTTGTGTTATTTTCACAGATGAATGCATCTACCTAGTTTTCTTTTACAACACACAATTTACCTTGTTTCTTCTCACAACTGACAGCACAGCCCAATACGAGCTGTACCAGCTTCCCCAGCTCAGTGACATCTCCCATCTCTCCTATAAGGTTCACGTCTGGCAAGTGCTCATCTGATACCTGGTGACCAAGCACCTGTTCATGGAGAGTAAGGTGAGACAGTAGGATTGAATCTTGAGTAAATTTTATAGTGTACTAGAAGTGGCAATGTTAGTAAAAAAAAAAAAATCTTACATCATGATAATACTCCAGCATGCTCTTAAGAATCTTTTTCAAGTTGCTGACCTGAAAGAATGAAACAAACCAGAGTTACAACCTTGAACTTCATTTTAATCAGGGAAAAAGAAGTCAAAAAATGAAGCCTAAACATCTTGGTCATTCTTGGTTACTGTAGGGTATTCTGTCATATCCCACTGTTTCACAAATTACCTTGAGGCGCCAGTTGGCCCCGCTCTCCTCCTTGATCCTGCCCAGCCATGTCTCATTAAACCAAGAGGAGTCTCTGTTAATGAGAGCACAAGAGAACTCTGTTGAGGACAAGGACGACACATCTCTGGACATCAAGATTCACGGGAGGCCACAGGGCATTGAGGCTGAGCACAATGACATTTGAGTACAACACTTAATTAAAGTCACATGTCATATGTTGTAATAATGCTACGTAGTGAATTAACAACAATCTTAAACACTGGGTTAAAAGTTAAAGTGACATTAAAATAAAAGGAATGTTTGATTTGATTCAAAAACAGTTATGTCAGCTTTTACCTGTAGGGGTTTTGAACACACATGTCCCATGAAAATCATGGCTATGTTTTAAAAAATCTGACATCATGAGTCATGATTTCATTTAAAGTTTGCATAGATAATGGCCTTGTGCAATCCAAAGGGCAATAAACAGATAAGCAAATCTCAGTCAGTTGCTTCTGAATGAAGCCGTTTTGTCTGAGTTCATGTTGTACATTTATACAATGAAAACAACACAATAATAATAAATACTTATGCATATGTGTGCCCTTACATTCTGTGCAGCACATGTGCAATGGCCACTCCACTTGTTAGGTCGTGCTTGCTGTTGCATGATGGCACCTGAAATGTCTGTAACTGAGAATAAAGACAATAAGAATTAGTCATTACAGATGGACAAAAGTAGTTTTATACAACTTTTAAACTGATGAATGATGAATGTGTTACATGGCTGTGTAATATATACATAAAAGACCTTCTTAACATTATTGATTAATCTGTCCTTCATTTTTCTCAGTGAATGAATTACTTTTTGTCCATAAAAGGTCAGAAAATGTTGGAAAATGTTGATCACTGTTTCCTGAAGCAGAGAATTTCATGTCAAGGACCCCAGACCGCCAGTGTCAGAGGATTTGGTCCTCTAATCTTTTACTTGGTATTTTGTTTCGAATATTTTATTTTTACATTTTAAGATGATAAAGTCTTCATAGTCAATCAATGATCAACCAATGATCTGGGGACTCCCCAAGAACTGTAGGTCCCTGGACTGCTGTTTGAAAATCACTATCCAAAAAGCAATATCCTCAAATGTCTTGTTTTGTCCACAACCCAACGATGTGTCCCAAGTGTCATGAAAGATTGAAGAAACCACATTTGAGAAGCAGAAATCAGAGAAACTCGACATTTTTCTGTTAAATTATGACTCAGAACAACTGACTATCAAAATAGTTTTCAATTAATTTATTAGTTGACATCTAATCGATTAATGGCTGCAGCTCTACTGACAAATAAACCGGGTAAATAACTGTCTAAAACAAATTCAGTTTTTGTAAACATTAAATTAATATAATCTGAACTAAACAAATGGTCAGTTCTAAGCAGTTTTGAGGGATTACAGTCCTACTTAGCAAGCTATTAATACTAGTTGGTTTCCTAGTTTAGACCTACACTTGCCATACCGTAAGTAAATGCCAAACAGGTGGATTTCCCCTGGGCTGCAGAAGTTACTATGTTTATTGGATAACATAACATTACTCCATAAATCTCTCAACTTAACTTACGCTTTGCTATTTGGGTTTGTTTTTCTGCTAGGTTGTTCAATTTTTGCTGACACAGCAGTCAGTTTAGTCAAGATAACAAGGTGAAACAGACCACCGAGAGCAAACTTCCAATGTGTTTACCTAAGCTAGTTAGCTTGGCTAGCTTAGCGATAGTTAGCTTCCAAACACACAACTTTACACCTGCTAACTGCACACACGTTAACCTGTTTAGTCCACAAAGTAGTTATTTATAGCTTATGCGAGGCCTTCACTGGAAAAAGCAACGTTATTTTCCTCTTACTTTGACAACACCTGCTGTCACCTGTTAGCCGGGGCGGTTAGCCTGGCTAACATGAAACTTACCCAGGTTAACAGTGAATCACACAGCTCTGCTTTGTCCAGACTCATGGTGCTGTGGCCGGTCAAACAGACAGCAGCTCACTCACAGGAGATGGATTTTTACTATCGAGACTTTATTTTCCCTCGAAGTTTGTCACTCACTCCTCCTGACACTTTTTTTCCACGTCAGTCCTGTCCAGCCATGGCCTCCTGCTGCTCCTGCTGCTCCTGCCCCTTTGCGTTTCAGCTCCTGTTATCCAAGCGAGCTTCCGTATTAAGAGCGTTCCCATGGAAACGGATTATGTCGCGGGTCAGCTTGTCTGGTCATGGTGAATAATAATAATAATAATGATGATGATAACAATGATAGCCTTCTGTCTTTTTAAGCTCTTAAAATCACGTTGGCTTAAATGCTGGAAAACATCATTTCATACCAATTTACCAGCTTTTTAACCATGAAAATCTTACTAGGATGACAAATCTCTGGCCAAGATAGGCTGCTATTGCAATGAATAAAACAGATAATACAAAAATCCCACATTAAAGTGAAATGCGACTATAAAATCAGAAATATCATTTCAATAATTTAGGAGTGACCAGGAGCAATTGTAATTTTCTTTCGTAACTCGCAGACTGTGTACACTAGTCCTCTTCTGATACAGGAAATAAATGTATGTTGTGCACAAATTAATAGTTAACCTGATCATATTTTCACTGTGAGAACAAGACTATAACATTGAATTTAATGCAAGAAGTCAGAGTATTACAATTGGTTAAACAGGTAAAAAAAAAACATATTGAATTAGTGTATCTCAAATAAAAGCACACCTCAATGTAATCACAATAATGTTGTAGCATCTATTAATATTTGGTTCAAATTCCTCTGGATTTCAGACATTGTATGCATTCAGAGCAAAAGTATGTCTACTTTTAGGCAACAGGCCCAGTGGTAACTAGATTTTAATTACTTGAACAGAGTTAAAGGTAATTTTACATTTAGATTTAGTGAAATGTGTTTATTTTCTGACAGAAAGTATGTCAAGACAGACAAACAAGATGCTTACATTGGGCCATGTGGCTCGGGGGGGCAAATGACCCTCCCTAAGTCCTGCCCATCTTTTTGTTCTGTGCTCCAATAACAGTTGAGTAAACATGTTACCTCAGTCAACCTTCTTCTTTTCCAGTAAAAGTGACAGAGTCATGTTTTAAGTTAGCTGTTGTTCATTTTTAACCAATAGCATAGAGATCAAATTGATGTAAGTACTATAAATTTCAGTCATTTAAACTTCAGACAGCAGCAGAAAAATACTACACATTCGAAAAGCAACTTTCATACCTCAGTGTCTTATCTAACATAAAAATTCTGCAGATCGTGAAATGATCCTGTTTCTTTTTCACAGACAGAATCCTACTGGACATTTGCAGAGTAAGTGTCATCAATTTCTAGTGTGTTTCAGATCGGAGGAATCGATTGTGTTTCATTTGCCCCCTGTTACAGTTTCCCACAGTCTCCCCTACAAGATTTAATCCTAAATCAATCTAAATGGCACCTTAAAACAATCTGAGAGCTATCCAAAGAATTACTTATACCCGTTAACAACAATCCTTGCAAATGAGACTAATGCACTAATATAACCCCCAAAAATCATCAGTCAGCAGAGAGAGCACCCAGATTCTGCTTAAGACAAGACAAAGTAGAAACATATCAAAACTAGTCATACACTAGTTATGTGCTGCTATTCAGTTACTGTTTTTTTTTTTATTATTTATTTAAGGAGTAATATCCCAACAATGAACGCTGGCCAATATATCTGTTGAAGTCCCTGTTGTTGTCAAAGTTCCTTAAAGCACCACTGGATGGCTCTAGTTAACAAACAGCTATAGAAAACAGCCATGCACAACTGGCTGCCCCAGTGTGAGCTACACTGCCCATGACAGGTGTTTTGTAAAAACTTTATAATGAGACGTGTTTTCTGAGAAGCCAAAGCTTTAAAACAGCTGGGGTAATATAAATCTATTTTTTAATTTACATTTGGCATTTTGTAATTTATCATGTGACAATTTCTGCACAGTTTTTTTTTTCTCATAAGAAGGACCACCAACTATCTTGGACATTACCAAAAACCCTCCAGAGTGGACACACATTGACCAGCTCACACTGGTTTGTGATTTACAACTTTGAAAAAACTTTAGCAGGTTCCTGTCAGAAGCCTCTCATATCATTAACATGCTGTCACACACGTACTCCCTTTCTTTGGTAATCTGCATATCTGCCTGTCTACACGTCTCTCTCCTTCCTGCGTTCTTTGTCACAAATCAAACTACAGCGACCAATCACAAAACACTGCCCACTGCTTCCTGTTTGCTTTGGCAAACCCAACAGTGACTGCGTACCACAGTCCACTATAACGCTGAACACCTGCATAAAGTGGCAGATCTGCTATTCTTCTCAGTCAAAACCAGTTTGGTCACAACACCGCTGCCTTACATCTGGCCTTACCATATTTGTCTGGACAGACTTCCTGTTTTTCTAGATGGTTTTCTAGCTAGAGGAATGCACATGTTTACCCACTGGCTGTTATTATAATCACACCTACTTCTCTTATCTTTCACATGATAACTTGATAACTTAAATTATCATTCCATTTAATTTATTATCTGTTTTAACATGACTGTTTATAATGCCAGTGGAAACACAGTTTTTAATTGAGGTAAAATCACTAGCTCCTGTCCAATAAGGGCAGTTGTGTTTACAGTGTGTTTGCTTCAGAAAGAAAAAGGGGTCTCAAATTGAGTAACCCCAGACTGGATTAACACACCTGGGAGGAAGTGAGGTTCATGACTCGGGGGGGCTCAGCGGAGAAGTTAGTCACCCACTGAGGGATAGGTCAGGGCTGACTAATGCTTGAGTGGAAGGAGGTGTGGTAGGGGCTCTGGCGAGGCAAGGCTTTAGCGGAGGCTGACTATTTTTGGCCGGCTCCTCTTCCTCCACGCTAATTCCTCTTTTCACCCGTTCTCTCTTTCCTTATTCCCCAGATGTGTTTCCTTCCTGAAAGTCAAAAGGCTTTACTTCTCCTCTTTTCCAACCCCACACTGACGCACTTGCATCCCTCTGGGGGGAACTAGAAGGGTGGAGGTGGGAGGGCCAGCAGCTAAGATTGAGTAATTATTCCTTTTTTTGAAACTTGTGGTTTTCTTGTTTGGAAAAAACGGGGATAGTTCCTTTTTTCAAAAATCTTTAAGTGCAAAGTGCAAACGATCTACTGCAGTCTCAAAAACAGTTTTTGTGAAATTCTTCTGAATATTAGAAAATTACATGTTTATTGCTTAATGCTACCTCACCTGAATGTTTGAATTTCACCATGCAAAATTATGCATCTGCAGAATTCAACATTCATCTGCTGGAGGGAGACACTTTACCGTAAACCTGAGTTTAACATGTGCATGTATCAGCATGGTTTTTTGACATCAAAACTAGTTTGGAAATAGTCTGATATGCAACTTGATCCAGGCTGATGTCGAAACTTAGAGCCTCCAGTGCACACACACTGAGAATGCACTTTTCAGTGAAGTAGGAGATGTCTTGTGTCTAGTCGTCCAGATCGTTAATACTGATCAATATTCATTGTGATTGTTAATATTTTAATGTTTTGGGGGGTATATGTTATTTATAACTTGGCTATATGGAAATAATAGTGTTTTGAAGTAAAACTCTCAGTAACAGCCAACATAAACATGGCCAAAACCTGCTATATCTTTCTAAACTGCACCATAAATGTTATATTTTAGTGTATTTTCATCACATTTGCTGCAAATTTGCTGCTGTAGTTGTGGTCAAGGAGTAGGAGGAGAAATTAAATTGCATAATTCCCCAGTTGAACTTGGTTATAATGGTGATATTGCCTTTGAAAATTAGATTTTATACTAGATGAGGACACAAATCTTATTTTTTTTTTGCTTTATTGCATTTCTATTTGACTATGTCATGGTGATAGAAATAGGTTTACTTGTTTTTTCATAGATTAAAAAAAATAAAATAAGGAGGGATGAGTATAAAGCCCCTGAAATCTTAGCATTTCTTCAACATACAAAAAAACATTAAATATTGATGACTGAATAAGCAACATTAAAATCATATTGCTTATTTTTTTATGGATTATTCATTAAGATTTTAACAGTAAAATGCATAGTTCATCTGCTTAATTTGGACTGTTTGGGTGTGGTTTGAATAGATTTCATTAACTACAACTAATTTAAATGTTAATTCACAATCCTGATTTTCTCATAGCAAAATTGCTCTGGCCCAGTGACGTTCCACTCAGCCAACATACACACAGAAGTAATAACATATTGTTCTGATGTGGTAGTCACATGTGGTCCAGAACCATATATATGATCATAGCTGGCTCTATATTGGACTAAACAAGTTTCAGCACTGTTTTCTTTTTTGCTTGTTTTTGGCAGTGGATCTCAAGTGTTCAGGGTGAGTGTTTACTGGCTGAATTTCCTCATTTAACTATTTGTCTACAAATTACTACACATGCAGTGCAAGGAGGGGGAAGAGGAAGAAAAGAGGGGAGTGTAGGAAGGAGCTGAGAGGAGAGGAAGAGAGACTGTCCGACAAATGACATTTGAAAATGGCATGAAAATAAATAAGTATTTGTTCATAATACTGTCATCATTGAGGCACTGGACCAAATGTGGCAAGTGTGCACATTAATGAAGTGGCTTTGGTTGAGGTTTAGTAGAAGCTGACATTTGGAACCAGTGCTGAAACGTGTTTGGTCCAACAGAGGGACAGAAAGGGGCTGGCTATAGTCGTACAGTTTGCTGAGATATGTCTGTGTCATGAGGCTTCCAGATCTGAGTGTCCTGTAGCCCATAATTCATTGCCGCAAGTGGGTTGTGTGGACTCGGCAGAACCCCTTGAGCGTGTTCTTGACAAAACCATTGGAATATAAAATGGTTCCTAGTACAACCCCTTGAATGTGTTCTCGATAAATCCCTTGGAATAAAAAAAGGTTCTCAGTAGAACCCCCTATAAAACCCTTGGAATATAAAGAGGCTTTTGTTAAAACCCCTGGGTGGGTTCTCGTTAGCTCCCTTAGAAAGTGAAAAGTAGAAGCATTACACCATAGAAAGATTCTCCGTAGACCCTTTCATGGGGGGGTTCAGGGTAAAATCTTTCACAGATGGTTCTACATAAAACTCTTAATGATGGGTTCTATCTAGAGCTCTCTGAAAAGGGTCCAAATGGAACCTTTATAAGAGGTTCTATCAGGAACAAAAGAATGTTGTCATATGGGGAAAGGGTGAAGAACCCTTTGTGGTTCTAGTTAGCATCTTTATTTCTAAGAGTGAGTGTCTTAAAACGTGTGGAAGGGGAAGTAGTTTTGTCCCCTCTGTCCTTATTTTCAGGTTACTGTTCAGCCATGAAAGTCACTAACAGATTGTGAGAACCCAACGCCCAAAATGTTCCCTCGTGCCCACATGTGAATGAATGATGTAGTGTGGAGAGACAAAGAACATGCTGCACCTTTAAATGAAAGAATGCCAACAATGTGCGGCTGTGCCCAGGCATTTGGAGCTGGAATGTGTTGGAAAGCTGGCAGCGTTTTTTCCCCCTACTGCTTTCCCAGGTGTTACAGGGAAAGGAAAACAACAAAACCACGGAACAGAGATGGACAGGCCACGGTTAAAATAGAGGGCGTGGAGGTGGAGGTGACAAACACAGAGGAGTCTGATCAGAAAGCCCCTTTCTAGACATGAGGTCACTCCTACGTGCTGTCAAGACATGTAAAACACAGGACGGAAAAAAAAGTGAGATTTATAGCCACGTCTCCTCCCTCGCTATTGAACCATGGGTTTATGTGTTTTGTAAGGGCAGGCAGTCGATAACAGGCTCACCTCTGGAGCCTGGCAGGGAGTGTCCATTTTAAAACATATACAAATGAATACAGACATTGTTGACCCATGGCAAGGGTGTCTGCCTCTAAAAACCAGTTCTGAGAGCCCAAGTGAATTCTAGCACGTGTCAGACAGTATATACAGCCAGTCAGTTCAGCGTTTCTCTGGTGACTCAGTGACTGTTGTGTCTGTGACACTTAACAACAGCAAAGTTTTACTCATGTTATGTAACAGGCACTAAATGACCCTCATACTTATTGATCTAAATCTTAATATGAGTCATGGCAACAGCAGAAGCTGCAGCAGTCAAACCCCACTCTGTTCTTTTCAGGACTGACCCACTGTAACATCAAACCAGAGGCCCGAGATGAGGAGGAGGAGGAGGAAGAGGAGGAGGAGGAGGAGGAGGTGGAGGAGGAGGAGGAGGAGAAAGAAGAGGAGGAGGGATCAGCTGTGATGTAGGAGCAGGCACCCCCCCCAACACAATCAAAAAAGCTTGGGGAGTAACATGATAACATGTAACAGGATTACGTAATTAGGATACAAAAAAAAAAACTATATTTCATTACAAAAAAAAAAAAAAAAAAAAAACTAAAGAAAAAAAACCCCAGCCCAGTGACAGATCAAAACCAGCCCCAAACCAGCCCAACGAACAATAAAACCGGTACCGGCAGGCTGAGACCATAGGCATGTTTAAGTGGGCGTGCATGTGACGTGTGTGTGCATGCAGATCTGGAGTCAGTTTGATAGGATTTAGGTATTGATGATTTCATTTCAAATATGTATGTATATTTATAGATATTAATGTAATTTACACACAAAATAGATCCACCCAACCAGCAGACAAAAAAAATTCATCCTGTGGCAACACTTCAAAACACAGACCTGGCAACCCTGATTATTTTGTCTTTATCAGAAAACAGGAACAACGCTGACATTACCTACGCAAACCGCTAATATTAGCTACACAGACCGACTGCTAATGTTGGCTATACAGAAATCCAGTCAGCCAGCTAACCTGTCAATACTACCGCTACTACTACTGAAAAATATTTGTATGGTGTGTGAGTAAAAACACACCTCAGAATACATTTATATCAGTCAACTTGAAGTTTGAGTGTGAAGCGTGAATAGCTACAGAACAATTGGTAATCAATAATTGTATGTGAATGCACTTTCAAAGAAACCCTTCCAACCCTGACAACCATTATTATCTACAAAACAGGTGTGCTGTCCTCTCTTATAGGCTACTCTCACTACACAAACAAGCAGTGATTTAGTTCTTGTTTGTTTGTTTTTGATAAGCCCCTGTCTCTCTGCCTCTCTCTCCATCTTGCTTTCTGTTTCGATGCCTCACCCTCTTTCTCTCTCTCTCTCTCACACACACACAAACAGGCAGCACATGGCCAGCGCGAGTGAGTCACAGTGGTCTGGCAACAAGTGCCTCTTCTCAGGGAGAGTCCCTCCATGTGTCCTTGTGATTAGGGCCAATCCCCTTGAGTGTATCAGGTGCACTACTCCTCTGGGCAACGTGAGACTTCTATTGTCTCCACGTTCACAATAAAAAGGAGCTCAGGTCAGGTGGTAGAAACTAAAATATGAAAGCTTTCCAACATCTAAAACTTTGTGAAAACAACGGCAGTTGTAGTTTTGTTTCATGTTTTGACACAGTTTTGACATGACACTCTGTGAATAGAAATATTGAAGTGTATTCTATGAGACGTTGGGACTCTGGAAGATGCAGTTGCTTAGATATCTTGCTGACATGGACTCACAGACAGTCTGCAGAGAGGGTCGACCTCCCCAGGATGAGGACTATTAAAAAATTCAATTAAAACGTTTAAGAAAAAGCTTACTTTTTCAAAACTATCAAAAAATCAAGATAGATTCATACATGTATAATAATTGTAGGACACATTTGAAGAAGCAATATGTTACGATTGTGCATCCAAAAATGAGGACAACAGTCCAAATAGAGAACTAAAGCCACAGACCTTATATTAAATAGATTGAAATCCTATTTAATATATGATCTATGTTGGAAGCAAGTTGTTACACCTGGTCTCCTTCACAGACTCAAGGAAGCTCAGGCAAGCTGCAGGAGTACAAGATGAGCACAACACTGTAATTTGACAATAACATGAGAAGACAAATCCTACCCTGTAAGTTGATCAGCTGTTTATAAATGTCAGATGTCTGTCAATGTAAAACTAAGCCTGTAATCCTGAAAGCGAAAGCCCACTGCTCTGAAAATACTCTGGAGTTTTAGTTCAGTTACTGCAACCTGACTGCCTGCCAGACTCCAGTAACATGTTGCTCAGTTTAACCGTTATAAGCATCTACTCATTCTAAAAGATTATTAATGATTTGTTACAACTCATAAATAGACACTTACTCATAGGGTGAACATTCAGTATTACTTTGAACGCTAACTAACGTGAAACAGGCAAACAATAGTGGTCATTTTATGGTTTATTCCAGTAAATACATAACAGATTTAGACGTGCAATAGATGCAACTTCATTTCCGTGTTTTGGACTCATTCGTCTCATGCCTGCAGCACTCGATTTCACAACAGTCAGGGGTGCTTTGAGCTAAATGCTAATATTAGCATACTACCATGACAATATGACCATCATACCAGTTAAGTGTGTTGTAAGCGGTAATTAATGTGTGTATCAGATTTTCATATGTTCATATTTTTCATATTTTGCTAAAAGCCAAAAATGTCAACCTGCTGTGACACTAGAAGTAAGGTCAAGGGGTCACAAAAGTCAAAGGGATTCATCATTTTGGGACCATGAATGTCCAAAATGATAACCCATCCATCTAACATTTCCATATGCAGAACATAGAGCATGGTTTAGACTAAACAGAATTATCTTTTCCATTTGGCTACAGTCCTCATTAATATTGTCTTTGCTGGTGTCCTCACGTGTCTCCAGCTGCTTGACTTGTTCAGATAGTGCATAGAGGAATGTTTCAGTCTTGGTCAGCTAAATGTGAATGCCAGCCATCTCTCTCTCTCTCTCTCTCTCTCTCTCTCTCTCTCTCTCTCTCTCTCTCTCTCTCTCTCTCTCTCTCTCTCTCACTCTTGCTGAGAGCTTTCAATAAGTGTTTTGTGCCTCTACCATGGTAGCAGGGTTAGCTTGGTAGCTATCAGGGTTTGTTTTGGTGTAGCCAGCTTGTTTACAATACTTTTTAAGCCTGAGACTTGTCATGCACCAGTGGGTGCAGCAGTCAGATACTACGGTAAAGTTAATAAAAGATGGTTGATTAATATAAAGGCAGTAGTGAGAGTTCAGCTTTGGGAGCTCAAAAATGGCATAACTGGCAACATTATTGGAAGAAGCAAATATAAGACAAGATAATAATGTTATTTATTCTGTGAAACACTGTAATGAAACATAATTTATTTGAAAAGAAGAATTATTAAGAATAATTTGGTAGAACATATTCAATTCATAGATTGCTGTGAATTGTTAAAAGCTAGAAAAGTTGACGGTCTATACTATAAAATCAAGTTTTTCGCTGTAAGGAACAGCTCAGTTTTTATACCATACAAGCACTTTACGGCCTGCTAATATGTATTTATGTGTTAATTTTATTACCATACAATGGGCGCAGTACATATTGCTGTCATCAGTGGCATCAAGTACTATATAATATCTGTAAATATCACCTCTTAAAGTGTGGCTTAAAGGAGTTTGAATATTATTTAGTGGTCATGAATGCAATAATTACTGTGCAGAGCTAACAACAGGTTAGTTGCACAGTACTTAAGCCTGCTCCTCCCAGCACATGTTCACAAACTAGCAAACACACCTCATACACCCACGGTCGACGATAACAATAGAGGAGCGTGCAGTAAACTCCACCTCGTGGACACAAGCCAGGTGTATCTCTCCTCCACCCTGTTTGCCTTTTCAGATACACACCACACACCCTTCGCAAGAATACTGTGTCCTACAGCAGCGCTGTAGGTGTAACAGGACTTGGTGGCGTGGTCACACTGCCGGTGGCTGGCTGGATTGATGCTGACGGGGTGTGTGGTTAACAAGCCTGGGCCTGCTAGAAGGCCTGTTGTCCCAGTAAAGCGAGCCATAAATGTCAATACTGCAGAGAATGAGAGAATTTATTGCTACCTGTCAGGTTTTCATGTCTCAGGTAGTAGGGCACTGCTTATGCAGGGGTGGCATGAAGTAAGTGTTATTAGTAATACTTTAATAAAAGCACTATTTTATCATTTCTAATATCTACTCCAATTACTAATGTTACAGAGTCTTAGAGTTTTTTGCATGCCTGTGCTTAAATTCTTATTCAAAAGATCAATAGTACCAGTCACACCACACCAGAGTGGCACCATACACCATACAAAGTTCCCATACTTTATTCTTTAAGTCCAAAAAGAAATTGCACCTCCACTGTACCTTTTTCCTCCCTCAGGCTGTGAGACTCCACCATGTGTTTCTTGTTTTTTTTCACGTAAAATCAAGAGAACTACAACTGGCATCTAATTATACAATGCAGTGCTGCAGAAGGATTCTTAAATTACATTTACAGTTAAGTTAAAAGTGGGCTAAATATAAAAGAAAACAATACACATTCAAAAATACTCCTCAAGCAATTGGTTGTGACTAAGGTCCCACCTCTCATTGGACAGAGAACCAATCATACTTGAGGATAATGGGATAATGGGGGTGTGCTTGGGATGGCCAATCAAATTTCAGGGGTGGCCAGTACCACTCTGCCCCCCCCCCCCCCCCCCCCCCCTCTAGAAACGCCCCTGTGCGTACACTGAAAGAGTTACTCTTCTCTGCAATTATCCCCTCTCTCTTTACTGGCCCTGAAAAGTCTGTTTCTAATGTGATGGGGGACAAAATCATGTCATCATCTGACCCCATTACACCTGGTATTAAATGCAATCTGTATCTGGACATGTTATACACATAAGAAAAAAAAATGCAAGGTAGATACAGATACAGATAGTTTTAGGTATAATAACATATAAGTTGTTCAAATTTACAGAGCATGCAAGCGAGAAGGCATCTATTCTGTGCCATGAAAAGCACCAAAAGATGTGTTATTCCACAGAAATGTGTGAAAAATGAAATCAATACGGGTGGGAAATGAATGATACACAGTAAGAAATAACTGTGTGTGAAGGTGTGTGTTGCATTCATCTGTGCAGCTGATCTGCTGTTAACAAGGCATATAATTTATCCAGACACACAGCCTACACACTGGTACTACAGCTACGACAAGCAGACACAACATTTTTTAAACAAAGAAAGGAATAACTTAAAGCTTCTACAAGGAGTTTTTAACTGGTTATGAAACAGATTCAATTTAATACTGATGAAGATGAAAATTGTTTTTGTTTTTTTTGGCAAGTGAAAAAGAGGCAGAAGGAGATTTTTTTTAAATTTAGATGAGATGTATTTGGATTTTTGTTGTCAGATTTCTTGATTATTACAGTGGAAACACAAAATATGAAAGTTCCTTGTAGTACCTTTAATGTTTTTGCTGAATTTGCAAGAGAGAACAAAAAATTAAACATTTGTTGTAGACAGCGTTTCACAAAGTTTATAGACTTCCTCCCAGCTCGACAGTTCACAAAACTCTGTGACTTTTTAGGTGAACTGGGGCTAATTTGCCATCACCACAAATGACTGTCATGCAGGTTTTGCTCTGGTGAACAGAGATCTGATCTCTCTCTCTCAGGATAACAAGAATATGTTAGATGAGATCGTTGATGTATCTGGATACAGATCTCACTTTAATATCAGGTGTCAATGGAATCATGTTAGGAACCGATCTCTTTACAGATATTTGGAATAATTACAGTCCCATAACTTTCAATACATACATGCATATGTGAGTGTGTATTAAGATACATATGGAAAAATGTGAACCTATTCTATAACTACCACAAATAGCAGTTATCTCAAATACCACAGTTGTTGCTGGGTGCTGGGGGTTTGCTGGGTGTGAGACCAGATTCTCACAGGCTGTCAGCATGCCAAAAAAGCTCAACCACACCTTCAACCTTGCACAACTTCCCTATTCTTTTGGTGTGCACACTCTCAAACACACAAACACACCCAAACATCTTCACCCTTCAATCCCTCGTTCAGGTTTCTGCAGCCAGCCTGGGTTAATTGATGCCCTTCCCTAACGACCTAAATTACACAGCCGGGCTTTGAGGGCAGAGAGTGGGTTGTCAACAAGTGTGGCCTGAGTGAAGCCGCGGCCCTTCACCCAGAGTGACACTCCACCTGACTCAGCAGCGCACAGGCACTGTTTACTGGACCTGTCCACCGCAATCAACACGCCTGCTTCTGGCCTGACTGTAATTCCACGGTTAACCTCGTCACTGCCAGGAGATGGGAGGCCGGGGGAGGGGGAGGAGGCCCATCTCCTTCCCTCTTTTGTCCCTCCACATCCACATCAGAAGAGTGCATCGAGTTGGACACGTGAGGAAATAAATTAGGCTCACACGCACAGTGCAAACACTTAATCATGCAAACACACAGTGGAAGCATCTGCATAAATTATTCTGCTAGAATGTTAAATTGAATTGCATTTCTTTTCACTGGCTGCACATAGTGCACAGCAAATTAAATTAAAATTCAATATTCCAATTACAGACAAAATGAAAATGAAAGATGTATTTAGACCTGCATATATTTTATTATATTGCAAAGCATAAAACAGAAAACAAGAAAGTTATGTTCACATTTGTATTATTTTTTCTTATTGTGTTTACATGATATAGGGCAAACATAGAAATCAAATATCTATGCATGAATTATATTACAGTGAAAACCACTGATAGGGATGAAAAAGTTTGTGACAGAATTGTTCCTCTGGAAATGCTACTTAAATAACTTGTTTAGTTGTGGATTCTGCGTACAGTCTTCATTTTGGGTCTTTTCGTGCATGAAATAACAAGTTGGAAAAATGTAAAACTGTAGTAATTCTGTTAATTTCTTTTACTCCCATTATAAACATAGATGATAAAAATGACAAACTGCCAAAACAATCTCACGAGGTGCAGTGGTGAGTAAATTAAATTTTATATGCAGTACTGCATTGTATTATAGTGTATTTAAATTACACAGTGCACACAGACACACAGTACAGTCATTTGAAACATTAAAAATCAGCTAAGCTGTCCATTTAGATGGTAATCTGCACGATAAATACAGAAAAACAAACAAAAAATCCACGCCAGGTAATAGATGGTGAGGCACCTTCTGCAATGCCACCACAACTGACAGATGGAACCAGCACAGACTGCAATTATCACTCTGTACCAGGTTGTGTGCCTATGTTGATCTGTAAGTTTTAATGAATTTAATAAAAAGTCGGTGTATTTTTTGGATAAATGGATGTTATCTCTATACATGTGTAATTTCCAGTGAGAAACGTGCTGTCTTCACTAAGAGACAATTTTTACTTTTGGATGTAAAATGTCATCACCTCATCATTTTATCCTACTCAGTATTTGTGTGCCTTTTTGTCTCAATTAACATATCAATCCTTTTTTGGGAGGGGCTTTTTGCCTTTATTGTGAAAGTGACAGCTGAAGATATGACAGGAAAGGGGGGAGAAGGAGAGGGGATGCCACGCAGCAAATGGGCCACGGGCAGGAATCGAACCGGCAGCCTCAATACATGGTGTGTACGCCCTGTACCAACTGAGCTATAGGGGCGCCCCAGCATATCAATTGTTGAGATAAAACCAAAAATATATTCATTGAGGCCACAGTGATGTTGACCTTTTACCATCAAAATCTAATCTGTTCATCTTTGAGTTTATTTGGTCATTTGTGGCAAGTTTGAAGAAAATCAAGGCATTTGTGAGATATCTCAGTGACAAGAATGGAATGACCCGAAAACACTGGCCCGTGAAGTATGTACACAAATTAATGTACTGTTTCTCCTGTCTATTTTAAAATTAGGTTATCTTACTGTTTCTTTCCTGTATTTTAAATAGTTATTTAAAAGATAAATAGTCCCACCAATCACAAAACAACTGAGTGGCATCTTAAAAATATAGTATAAAACTTCCATACTTTAGTCTTTAAGTTCTTAAAAAGAAATTGTTCCTCCACTGTACTTCTTTCTTCAAGCTGAGAAATTCATCTTCCACATGCCAATATGAAAATACTTTCATTTTTATGGTTTATTATCTAAGTAGGTTGGTTCATACTAAGGCCCCGTCCCTCAATGGACAGATAACTAATCATACTTGAGGATAATGGGATGGTTCTAGTTGTGACCTGCGCCAGCGTCCCCTTAAGCCCCCATCTAGAAACGCTCCTGTTCTGGCCACAGCTGTCGCTCGCATGGAGGCATAAAAAAAAAAAGATTTTCAAGAAATCTGAATCACAGACGTGCTTCAACACACATTCATGAATGTGCTCAAAAAATTAATCTGATGAGTCCAGTAGTTAATTAGGTGTGTGCAAGTTTCAGTTCCGTTGATCAATCACATGCAAGCGATCGCATGACAAGAGGTTTCTACTGTATTTCACATATATTTCATGTCTTAGATTCATAAAAACTTTGCAGCTTTGTCTCTGATGTGGTTTTGCACTGTTTATCTGTATCTGCACGGTGCGGGTGGCCCACTTGTTGCTCACCCATCTGTCTTCAGCGCTGTCAGCATAAAGCTAGTGTGGACAGTCCAACTGAGACTGATCCATCCAGACAACCAGCTCTAGCGACTGATGTGGACACAGGTGAACTAACTGTCCCTTCATCTCACACACACACACCAGTGATGGAAGGGCTGCTCCTCTGACTGACACGCCATGAGACACGGCCGGCTGGTGACCTGAAAGAGTGAAAGCTGCTGACCCCACAGGTTGTCTCATTTCTGAAGAATCCATCATCCAGTGTGAACCTGCGATGAGCTTGTCACGTCTCTGATCTCCGTTTAGCAAAACCCAGGCGGTGATTGAGAAGCTCTGACGGACTCTGAGCAAAACCCAAAGCCTCTTTGAAGTGGCGATAGCTATCACAAGGTCAACACACATTAAAAGGTATGTAACTGTCACACGCCGCTGCTACAAAGAAACAGATACACAAAGAAGAAGTGATAGCACCTGTGGTTTTGGAGGTAATTACAGGAGAGTGACTAAAAGTTCAGTTTGAAAGGTGTTTGAAAAGGGAGTTGTCATGTAGGATTAGAGCCTTGTTGAAGCAATAACTCCTATGACCTTTCAACCCGTGCTGCAGGGTCAGCCTGAATTCTTCCCTGCACAGAGCCTGCAGCACCGCTCTCCCTAACCACAGAGAGCCGGGTGATCTCACTCCCACTCTCCGCTCACAGTTACTGTCATCCGTGGGATAACATGCCTGTAATCATCTGGATTTTATTCACTGATGAAATTTTAAATTGCAACAAATGTGAGAAATTCAGTGAGGTTCAAAAGTTCATTATACAAGTCAGCAGTTTATTTCAGATTGTAATGCAAATAACTTTATTTACACTTAAACAATTAAACTACTATTTATTTAACCTTTGTGCAACCTATACTTTTACATTTGTGCTGCTGCTACTTTTTGCAGTCTTTCTGATACTGTTTATTATATATTTTAGACAAAATATATAACATTATTTACTTCTGTATATTGCAATTGTATGTAGTGTTCCTCGTTACTTTATTTGTGTTCTTTTTCTTCACTTTTTATGTACATGTTTATTGTCTAACAGCATAAAGAGCAAGTTAAAAGCTGCATTAATTGTGCATATGACAATAAATACTTTGACTTAACTTCAGTAGAAATAACATTCCTATGCATATAATAAAAACACAAAATATTTTTCATTTCATTATTAATATTTATCCTTAGTTTCTGGTTATACTTTTCGTCTTATATAGAGCCCAACAGTGTCCAATAAATATCATTATTAAATAATTTAAGAAGCTATTAAAATTAAATTATCGTCAAATGTTATTTCATCATTCCTTCTTATAACCATAGAATTTTAAGGTATTGGAATTCATTTTCATTAAATTATAGTCATTTATTAAAATAAATAAATAAATAAATAGATAAATAAGTAAGTAAATAAAATCCATCCACTTTTGAATAGCATTGTTTACTTTTCAACTTTATCTAATAATCATGTAATTGGAGCAACACTTTACTCTAATTACCCAGCCATGTGTGTCACAAAACTGGGTTGTGAGGTTTTAGGGGTTTCATCGACAATACCGAAAGTGTTTGGGGGCAATGTGGCTTTAGATTATTACTCAGCATCGAAGTGAAGAGCCTCTATTAGCAGTGTTAGCTAGTCCCTGTTAGAGCCAAGAGTAACCACAAAGAAAGTCTCTCTGTCTGTTTGTTCTTGAGAGTTGTGTGTCGTAACATCTTCAGATTGAAAACACTGCTGAGGAAACTCTTAAGTAACGAGATAATGTTAGCATGTTAGCTTCTGCCACTGTCTCTCAACTGAAAGTGAGCACTAAATGAAGTTGATAGAAAGCATGTGCAGCCTTGTTAAACCACGTAAACTGAACAAGAGATTATTTTATGTGTTACTTTTGGCATCGTTGCTGCTCTCAGTAACAAGAGCTAACTGGCCAAATCTGGTTGCAGTTATTTCAGCAACCAGTAAACCTATTTTTCCATAAGGAAACCCTGTAGACGACCCAGTGCTGTATTCCCTGACGGTCTCAGAGGCAACAAGTGTCCATCAGGAACCAGTGTAATAAATGACAAAGAGTTGACGTTGAGCAGCTGGAGGACATCAGAGGGGGGACCATAAAATATTTTCTCCATAAAATGTGATTCAGTTTCACCAAACTCTAATCTGATGTTACAGCAGCGTCATAAGCGAGAAAGTGTTTCATTAGATGCAAATTTAGTAATGACCTGGACAGCAGGATGAGTCATTGGCAATTTTAAATTGTTTTGCAGGAAAAGATTAACTCTGAAATGCCTTTAAAAATACCAGAGAATATCTGCAAAACAACTTTTTTTTTGTCATTGTTGGTCCACATACTGGCATTCAGGTGATGCATAGGGCAACACCTGATAAAAACACTCAAACATCAGTTTTGAATTTATGGGAACTTAAAGATTTGCTGGTTCAGTCTAAAGACAGGCCCCACCCTGAGAAGTAGACTGGATGGGTGTATGGCATCATTATGACATCATCTAAAACAGCTGGTGGGAAACAAAACATCAGTGAAACAGCTAGGATCCTGAATGAACACCTCACGATAAGGTGCAAAGGTCTGTCAGTGGACAGACAGAGAGCAAGAAGGCCATCCGCATCTGATGCCTCTTGTTATCATGTGATTGATGTGCCTTAAGGTGAAGTTCAAAGCTCTGACATAACTAGAGATATGTTTATTTCGTCAAATACTGTATGAAAATTGCAAGTTGCACACAGGTGCATTAATAATGGGGTGTTGCTCTTACTGCATCCCACATCCATGTAGGTTAAATGCCATAAAATCACAATTTTACTACTTTGTAAGTGGCCTGTTTTTGCCCTCAGGGCTTCAGGAAAATAGTACAGGACCCAAAAAAAAAGCAGCTTATGAAATTCAAGTGGCTTAAAACAGTGTGGTCTATTAAAATCTCTTTAGGAAACATAAAACTAAGCAGCTCATTTGAATTGATCCTCTGATCCCTTTTAGATTAACAGTGAATTAATTTGGCAGCTGGTAAATCCCAGCCTCACCAGTGTAAATCACTGGTATAAAGGTCTGGATATGATGCAGAACAAAGGCTTATCTGTTTCACAAGTGAGTACTCCATCTATTCATGCCCTCCCCCACACTGCTAACAAACTTTCAAATGTCCGCCTCACATAATTAAACCCGTTCGCGGGATTGGCCCCCACAGAGAGGGATGAAACAATCCCACAGACAAACATTAACCCAGGGCCTGACCCTGCAGCTTGTCAAGAAGATGAACGTCTGAGACGGGAGGGAAAAAAAAAAAAAAAAAACAGCATTCCACTTCCCGTAAACCAGTAAGGGGGAGGGAGGGGGATTTTGGGAAGTTTGGTGAGTCATCACTTTTTCTTTTCTACCGGCGCTCCCCCCTTTGGCATGAATACCTCCACGGCAGATTGCCCCGTCATGCTTTCAATAGACCCTCCTGAGCTTTGACAAGTGTCTCACATTGAGCGTTACTGCCAGAGTCGCAGCTGTCTGCGCGGCTGTCACTGCCATAAGCTCTCTTTGTTGGCGCACACTTTGAAACCTGAGGAGATAACAAGTTAAGGCTTACAGCATGAATAGAAAATAAGCATGCAATGACTTGAATCGCTGCTGGCTGGCTCAAACGCTCGGTTTGTCACTCAGGTTTGTTCTTGTGAGTGTGCATGTGTTAAACAGTTTGTGTGATCAGGTCAAATACACTGGGTGAGATGAGTCAGTGGATATCTGCTACCATGCTGAGAATTTATTACTTGCTAACTTCATCTTGTGTGACAATAACATGCTGACGAATGCGTGTAAAATGATGACAGGGCTCAAATATAGGAGCTTTTACTGCAGTTTTAGGAGCGCCACATAATGGAAAGTGCTTAAATTCTCATGGAGAAAACCACAGATTTTATTGCTGTACTTTCTTCTCCTATTTTTATGTCAGCTCTTTTGTGTGACCACTCATTCGTCCTGAGAGCACTCTGTTCCACTAACCGATCATCGACATCATTTTGTGGTTAGGGACTCTCCCCAGAGGGCCCCCTGCACGCCGCACAATAACACCCTCAAACCTTCTATTAGGGGCCATTTAGCTCCACTGTTCAGTGCTACACACACACACGCAGGATATTTATCACTCTTTAATGACAGGCTACACAAAGGATGATGTCACCGGCCGCAACACAACAACGTACAACAAAAGAGTGGCCGTCCCACTCTCCTCTCAGTGCGACCGCGGTGACCTCACTTGATTGATAGGCCTCGGTCTTACTGGGCTCTTTGTGCCAGTGCGGCCGTCGTGGTATGTGGCACATGAGGCCTCGATGCTGCTGCCGCTGCTGCCAATGACTAATACTGAGTAATCAAAACAGTCGCAGAAACCGGCCTGCTTCACAAAGATGGTTGTTACCATTAAAATGTCATCAAGCACTTGATATAAGACAGTGTTTGCTCCTGTGGACAAGCGTCTCTCGCCTGTGTCAGCTGTGGTAGGCGGTCGGCCTGTTTGTGTTGTGTCTGTGCACAGTTAGTTAAAAGCAGGACATGCACACAGGCAAAATACAAGGCTAGAAAAAAGGGTTGGGAGGGTTACTTTAAAAATGCATTCTGACACAGTTACTAAATACCTGTTAAAAATGTAGTCAGTAATCCAATCTAAGTATTAAAGTAACGTAACATGATTACTGTAGCTTACTTTTAGATTACCCCAATGCCAAATATGGCGAGACTATTTAGCCTAACTGTTTTTGTGTTTACTATGTGCATTAAGTTATTCCTGTCTGTGGCTTGTGTTTTTGCCAACACATTGTTCACCAGCATCAATACCCACAGTGCCAAAATATTTTTCAGTATTAGCATATTAGTAGTTGTAATAGTATTAGTAGCAGCAGGAGTGGTAGTACTGAGTAAACTTGACACGTTGGCTAGCTAGCATTAGCACTTCGACTGTATAGCTAAAGTTAGCGGTTGTTCTCATCTGTCAATGTTTCTTTAAGTTTTCAAGTCCTTGGATGATGTCAGGGCAGAACTGTCACTGTCAGAAGACAAAATAATGTTGAAATTTCTACTGTTGAAGCATTTTTTAGTCAAGAGCCGTGATTCAAATTACAGGGGAGCTAAGGGGAGCTCGACTCCCCTGAAGAGGACGTGGGCTCAGCTGAACAACTGTTCTGAGACCTTGCTAATTTTTGTGATTTTGTCATTTTCCTGTTTATTAAATTCATTCTTTGATTTTTGAAACATTAGCCTCTATGAAATGTTAATTGTTAGTATTTACTGTCTGTAGTTTTAACAGCGGGTTGTTTTTCACATTAGGCGTCCACTTCCATGTGTGCGAGTGCATGTGACATGTTTATTAGCTGTGCATGGCAGAAAACAGGGCTCCCCCAAAATCCACTATGTAATTCCAACACTGCTAGGGGCCATGATAATGAATTGACTTAACATTAACTATTGTTTCACCTGTGGCAAGAAAACTGAAAGTTTTAATCTGTCTTTCTGTTACCTTTTTTTGCCCTGATTACGTAATCAATATATGTAATCTTTCACTTCCTGAGCCTGCTTGAAATATATGTATGTGTGTATTTGCGTGTGTGGTCTGTGTTGGCTGGTTTGGATGTGACATATAGGCCTTATTGGGTTTGTGTCACCTGTCAGGCTCCATTTGTAGACATGCCAGTTGTTGTCAGGAGGCGTTTGTCTGTCATCAATCATAAACACACATTGTATTCATAACAACAGCTTGGATGGTGCCCCTGTTTTACCTTCCCCCTCTCCATCAATTGTGTGTGCTTCACTGATTTTACGATAAACAGACAAAAAAATCCCCTATGATCGGCAATTTAATCAAAAACACATCACTTTTACCAGCACTGAAAGTGAAAAATGAGATTTATTTCTGTGGAAAATTCTTAAAATAACTTTCTTTCAATCTCTGTGTCTGTGTACCACACAGCTATCACACACACACACACACACACACACACACACACACACACACACACACACACACACACACACACACACACTCTTATACACACACATTAATAAGCCTGTATTAAGTTAAAAGCATGAATCCTGTCCCACAGCAATTACACACAAGCTTCTTTCGTTTCCAGTAAAGGTAAATAACTTCAACAGCATTTCTCTGAATGTGTTCCCTTGTGCATAAACACACATATTTAACTAATACACTCATCAAAGGCCTTCCGTTTGAAATATAAAAAAAACCCCAACAACCTCTACTGTGATTTATGAAAAACAAAATCCATTACTTCTCCAAACCCCTGCTTGTGGTTTTCCTTCAAACGGGTGCTTTGCGAGCTGACTCACTGGCTGAAGTACAGCGGATTTCCACTTCCACTTTGGCCTGTTGATCTGAAACGCTCGAGAAAAACAGCGAGATGGGGAAGGGGAACGGAGGGAGGAAGAGATGGAGATCTGGAAGCCATTAGGAGCTGGCAGCTGCGGCCTGGAGTGGCTGATTCAGAGAAGGAGAGAGAGAGGGAGGATATGGCACATGATTGCCATAATGAATTTAATATCTGTGCATGTGTAGGTCATTAATGCAGAGCCTTGTGATTTAGCAGCAGGGAAGATGAAGAATGTAAAAAGTCATTTTCTAAAAGCAGTCGTTCCTCCCTTACAACTCCTACTGTTCTGCCTGCGTTTCCCCAAGAGAGTAATAAAGTCTTATCAGGCTGTTTACCCATCCTGTCTAATCTGCTATCTGTTTTTTTTTCATGCTTCCTTCCTCTCTCGGTATGTGTGCAGATACCACATACACACACACACGCACGCACACACGCGCGCTCTCTCTCTCTCTCTCTCTCTCTCTCTCTGTCAACCACCCACCTGTGCTGTGAATCTACTTATAGAAACATCCTGAAGAGAGAAATTGAGAAATACTTGTAAATACTATGACCTTTTTTATGGGGGGGGGTTTAGTTGGAGGACAAATAATTTGTTAAACACATTAGCTAACACTAGATGACAAGTTTTGTTAGCTTATTTCTTAGCAGTAGCTGAAGAAAACGTGAGCAGCTTGTGGGATTTTATCATCGTCAGTTATCAGTTCAGCCAACAAACTCCATAGTCCCAAATAGGGAGGCAGCAGTGTACCGGTTTCATGGTAGGCCCGTACCATGGTATAGAAATTCCTGGTTATCATATCATGTACATTTGCTTATCTATGCTATTTACTATATTACAAGATGTTTTTGTGGGCAGAGCTTGTGTGTGTGAAAATATTTCCTTTCTTGACCTTTTGTGAGTTCATTTTGTTTGTTTTGTCACGGCTCACACACTTTTATCTTATTCCATATAACGACTGTGGGCGTTTTTTTGACTGGAAGTTGTTGCTGCTCTAATTCTGGCACCCAACAACACAGCAAGTTCATGTGATTTACTGCTCTGAGGTGAATCATGTTTGCGTACCAGTTTTTCCTTTGTTTTGTCTCTAGCTAGCACCGTGATGTAACCTTGATGTGGCACAAAAAATGTCTCTATGTACAGGGTTAGGGTTAGCTTAACTCTAACTCTAGATATAAAAAAAACCAACTGTCCATTTTTAGCTTTGCAACAACTAGGCTAACTGGCCTACTGCCTACAGAGGTAACTTAGCGTTAAAACAGCACTTGTTCAGGGTGGTACATCACCTGTGTGGGAGCTAAGGTGCTCATATATCAGACTTTAGAGTATCGATAGCAGCTCTGTCCTGCCATAGCAACACCACTCAAACTTATGTTAGATAGTGTTAAGATTACCAGATTCATTGAATATTTCACACCCTCAAATTCATTTGTCCTATCAAAGTGAAGTTTGGAAATATTAATACTAAGGCATGAAGTTAACCACCATGTTGCCTCTCTAAGTACAGTAACCAAGGCTAAACTTCCAAACAACCCAAGACCTGTAACAAATAACATTTTACTTTGGATATGATGCTGAATTTTTGCCTGTGACATGTGGCACTAGCTTCACTTTTTCAGCATGATATTACTGTATATAATCAAGTGAGTATTATACTTTCTTTTTTTTTTTTTTTTTGCAGATTTTTCATTTCAAAATAAATCAGTTGGAAGCATTAAAAATCAGCCAGTTTACAACCAAGTCATGGCGTTTTATCATTACCATTAGCTTAGCTAGCTACTGTTGATGAAATCTGCTAACGACAGTCGTCAGTTCAGCCAACAAAATACACAGTCACAGTAATGGTTGCACTGGTATACCATTTCACAATAGGCCTATACCATGGTATGAAAATTTATGCTATCATACCACTTTTGCTTACTTTATTGAATTGTACTGTACTAGTATAAATTAAAAAAATAATTGTATTGTATTTATAATAAAATAAATAAATAAATAAATAAATAATAATAATAATAATAATAATAATAATAATAATAATAATAATAATAATAGTATAACAGTGGTTATGCAATGGTATGCAGTTAGATAGTGAGACTATGATCATTTCAAAGACTGTTATAATTTTGAAATCTCATAATGTCGCAACTTTTGGTGCATCCACATGAGTCAAGTTTCAGGTTTGGGTCAGCAGGCAGAGGAAGTGAGAAAGGTTTGCTATAAACAGAAAGCAGTTAGATTCCACAGTAGTGATTCCAACTCTCCCATATCCTGTTGAGAAAGTCCATAGAGAGGCCTGTCGTCTGAGATGAGGACTACAGTGGGCCTCTGGGTTTTCACCCGTGACTCATCCACGCGAATCACAAGGATGCACATCGCGCGACTCATCCAAGCTCAAACACACACTGACATATGCAAATAATGTGTACTGATACATGTCATACATACAAAAGTATACAAACACACGTATGGATGTAAATACTTCTAGTTTTACTTTGAGTGATGGCGGCATCTGGAATCCAGGGCAGAGACGTTCACTGACTGACAACCATGTGAGGGAGAAAATATTACTTCCCCTGATGCACCATGGGGGATTTCTCTCTCTGTCATAGGCCGGCATTTATAAACACACAACGTCACAAAACATCAAACACACATGAGCTAGATACACTCAGAAAAACTACTGGGTTGAAAATTAACCCAACTTTAACCCAACTACTGGCCATCATCGACCCAAGTGCTCAGTTTTACCATTTAACCTAGAACACTGTTGTTTATTTGAAAATGCAAGTATCAAATAAAATAACAACAACCAAAATAGTAGTAGTAGTAGTAGTAATAATAATAATAATAATAATAAACACAGAAAATACAAAAGGAGGCCACAGTTAAAGTGCATTCAATGACTTTTTAAAATGAGTTACACATCAAGTTCTTTTTATAAGGAAAGAAATGTAAAACTAAATATTTAGTTAATATATTACAATTATTAGCATCAGCTGTAAATTCAGGCACATAGAATGAAAGACAAAACTGTGAGTTTTTATGATGACTTAACATTTTTTAATAATTTATTTTACAGTGTTACATAGCTATAAATGTTTGATGTTCTCCTATCTTAATTCAGCAGCATCATGTATATTAGATATGTTAGGATATATCTTAGCTAGCTAGCTAACATTACTTTAAAAAGTTAAAACAAATATATGCAGGTACAGTTAAACTGTGGGAACAACAGGGTCAGGACACCAGCACACATTAAATTGTGTTAAAGTAAACTAGCAAGAACCTAGTAAAAAAAAATGCTAATGCTAGTTAGCTAGTTAATGACTGTCAGAGAATAAAGACAAAAACATAAAAACAAACAAAAATAACCAAGAAACTTTTTGAGTGTACATAAAAGACTTCAGACATAAAGAAAGTTTATTTGAGAACACACCTTTCATCATTATTAAGAATTAACTTAAAGTTTATGAGCAGTGCAGCGTCGTGAACATAACTCAGTATCTGCTGTCAGAGGAGGCATAAAGACTCCGATATAATCTTCTTTGCTTTGTGGTTCAGGGGGCTAGTGAGCAGCATTGTTCAGTGATGTACAACATGAAAAGTTGGGTCTGTCCCTGTGCCTGTATCTAGATTTCATATGCTTCATCCAAAATTGCTCTTTCTGCATGGCTGATTTTCAGTTACACTCATCAATTGCACCAAGAGCTTCTCCCTCCTCGTCTCTTTGCTCTTCTCCTCGCCTTTTTTTTTTTTTTTCAAGTTGTTGTTCTCCTCCTTTCTCTCTGTCATCTCTGGTGGTCTGACATTATCACTGCGGTGGTCTGATACCCGTGTGGTCCTCCAGGTCAACAAGGGGAACACAGACATTAAGCGGGACAGAGAACACACAGAAAAAGAAAGAGAGAGGGGTTTCACCTGGCATGAGTAACCTTGATTGTTAAAAAGAATAGTCCTGCTTGTAAGACCCCTCACAGATCGAAAACAACGATTACTTAAGGAGTCATAGTGGTTGTGATAGCATTGATACTTGTGTGCAGTGATCATTAGTGCTAACAAAGCATACCACAGGTAGGATTATCAAAGCCATGTAAGCCTTTGATTTCAGTGCAGGTATTAACAAATACCTTTGCAGACAAATGGAATTTGCCAGAGATAACATTTTTTGCTGGAGGCTGACCTGAAAACAAGCTATTGAAAGTAAGAAATTCAATATTTGTAAGCAACGGGACAGAATATTAAAAATTAATCAAGTTTGAGGCGTGAATCAACCAGTCGGTGACTTTATTTTTCCCCAAAAGGAACTTGTTACACAAGTTTCTCCAAGACCCAAAGCACTTCAAAATCTGGCGAAGATACAAAACTGATTAAGAAAAGCAATAAAACAACAATGATGCAAACAGAAACCGCAAACTACGGTGACTGCAGCTGGCAGCTGTGTGGGCATGCACTCATCAGAATGTGTACGGTTTTACACGATTTGACTCAGTCAGTGCAGCATCTCAGTGGAGACGGACAGAGGCAAAACTGTAAACTCAAGAGCTGGCTGTGAAATGTAAACACCCAGTCAACTGCAGTCCTGTCTGTAAAAGTACCACTGTTGTGAGAGCGAAATAAGGAGTATGATTCTGATGCAAAACTACGATCTGTATCTGTTTATATGTTACAAAAATGTCTGTATTTGTATCTGTCTTCAGATTTATACATATCTGTAACATCAGGAGTTGTTACTAATACTCCAGATCAGAGGTTCTCCATTGGTTCTCAGCACAGAACCCCTCACAAGATAGAAAATATGACAGGGACCCCTTCACGTATGTCACTTGGAATATTTTTTACATGTCTACTTAGTTATGTGAAAACAAGAGAAATATATTAGAAAGATATTAGACATGTAGACAGAGCAGGTTTCTTCCTTTAATGAGTGACGTGTGCTTGACTAGCAGCATGAAGATTTAAATACTGCATATATTCAGATTTCAAGATTAGAAAATCTGTTAAATATTTTAAAAATGATAATGTGTGACACAGTGAGCAGGTCATTATTGTGACATAAAACCAGACCAGGTTTATTTCACAATAATGGCCTTCCCCTGCTTATTACACGGTTACTCATCATAAAAAAAAAACATCAATTTGACACAAAATCTAGGTTTTAAAATGATTTTAGTCTAAGTTCAGAGCTGCATCCATAGCAACAGTTCGCTATTCAAAAATAACAGATCTTTAAATGCCATAACTGACCAATCAGAGTTGCGTATGTAACAAAGTTGTGTAATAATATTCACTGAACTATGACGCCTTTTGTAATAAATAATAAAAAAAAAGTCAGTAAATAATTTCTTTATATCACAATAGTTTGAATGAGACTCCCTGGCAGAGTGCCACGGACCCCTGCTTGAGAACCACCTGGTCTAGATTGAATGATTATCTGTGTTGTGTCGTTTTCTATTGCCATCTCTACTCATGTGTATAAACTTCAGTGCCCCACAAAATATACACAATAGCAGGAAAAGTACTAGTCAGAATTGTATGATTTCCTTTAAAAGTTGTGAATGCAATGGGAGGAAAATAAAGTTGGTTTAAGGTGTTGGTGATAAAATCTGACATTTGACAAAACATCTGTCAAGCTTTATCCGGTGCCAAACAACAATTTGTGTCTGGCTATTTGTTTGTTTGTCAGCAGTATTATGGAAAAACCACGGGCCTGATTTGCGCGAAACTTGGTGGAAGGGTCTAGCATGATGAATAAAGAGAAATCTGTAATATATTTACTGTAATAAATCGTAAGATGACAGTGACATATCATCAGAGATTAAAGAAACATGCTGAGCTGAAATACTACAGTAACTTGTTTTCCTGTTTGCCTGTTTCACATTAATTAGAGTTCAGAATAATGCTGAATGTTTGCTGAAAGATTAAAACTCTGTCTGTGAGTCGAGAAATTATTAATAATCTTTTAGAAGGAGTAGATGTTTAGAACAGTAACATGTTAATGGAGACTGACAGGCAGTCGCTGAACTCCAACTCCAGAGTGTGTGTTCTCAGAGCAGCGGGCTTTTGTTTTCAGGATGACGGCTTTAACTTTACATTGACAGACAAGTGATAGTTATGAACAGCTGATCAACTTACAGTGTCATCACTTTGCGGTCGTCTTGCAGTCCTGCAGTTTTCCTGCAGCCAGCCTGAGCTTCCTCGATTCTTGGGAAGGGAAGGGAGGGAGGGAAAACAACTCGTTCCAATCATATGCTATATATTAAATTAAGATTTAAACCTATTATGTGATCTAATTTGATTATTTTAACTCATTTTTGGACATGTAATTTTTACACATTGCGCCAATAAGAATGTCAAATATTTCCATTTACCAAGTATATAATACATGTCCAGCTGAGATATGTGGCCTCAGCTAGGCACAACCATATTTGGACATAATTGTAATAGTTTTGGAGATATAGTCATACATATAGAGTGACTGTGCTTGCAGATTTATATGTATAGGACTGGACTATTTTCCTTTGCAGAGGTCTGTGAGTTCCTTTACATGCAGGATATGATTCTTGAGAAGAAGTTGGAGGGGGTGGGAGGGAGAGCAGTGCGTGACATCTATCTCATGTCATATCTGAATTTGACGTTTGAGCTTAAAACAGATAAATATCACTTCCCTTTTGTAATATTTTTAGACTTGGTCATGGAATTTAGCCCGAAATATCTTTGGTATGGTCAGACCCACCCATGTTCCTTGAGTGTTGAAGAGTTATGAGATGCGGTGCGTGTTGAAGAGAGGCGGCGCTTTATGATAAAGAGGTTTATCATCACTTCATGTCATCACTGTGTTGTTGCTTTTGCAGTCATTTTATTTTGAGATAACTGAAAAGGAATTATGACACAGGATACATATGTGTGAACTCACACATCCACATACTGTATCACCTAGTAAACAAACTGGAGTCATTTCTTCATGAAATAAAAGCAAACATTCAGTCTAAGCGGAATTTGCAGGTTTTTAGGTCAGTCAACAGATTTTATGAATGTCAGACCAAGAAAAGGGGCAAAAAAACAACATGTTCAACACCACCTTCTTCCAATGGAAAAAACACTAGTGACTCATGACTCACATTAGAAGGCTATTCTTATTCTTCTATTTCTTTATGGAAAATGTTATGTTCTCTTAAACTTTGCACGGTGTTTCTCACCACTCTTCTTTCGTGCTAATTTGCACAAACCTGAATGCTGGTGATGTCACAGCTTCCTTGCTTTGTGGTTTGTTAGATGATTGAGTAACGTTGTTCATTGACGTACAAAACTTAAACTTGATGACTCAAATTCTGAAAACTCCTGGCACATGTGTCAAATCCACTGGTATCTCGGAAAGGAAATCGAATCCAGATAATCATGACACTGCTGTGGGCTCTGTTGCATCAGTTGAACACCACAAACAGATAAATGCACATGAAGAAAGGTTGGACAAAATAATCAGATCACCTTCAAAGTGCAGTGATGTACAGTGACAGCTTCTTTTACTGAAGATCATAAACTTCATGTTGCGACAATATCAAAGAGGTGTTGGTCATTTTTAGCCGTCCCAGCGGTATGACTCTAGCAAGGACAACGCTGGTTCCACATTTTCTCTCCGACTGAAATATATCAACAACTACAGGATGAAATTTTGTTCAGAGTCATTCTCAAAGCAATGAATTCTCCTGACTTTGGAGGTGCATTGACTTTTCCTCTGGTGCCACCATTAAGTTGACATTTGTGGTTTTGGTTCAGATGTCTCAACAACTATTGGATAGATTGCATGACGTTTTGTGCAAACCCCCCCTCAGGCTGAATTTTTCTGCAAGTCATTCACAGTGTTGCACTCAGTTGTTCACCTAAAAAGCTGTGTAACACCTGGGTCTTTAGAGGCCCTGCAACTGTCAGGGAAGCAATTATTGTTTTAATTTTTAAGGTTTTTTTTTTATCATAAATATAGTCTCCTCAGTCCAGCATCAGAAAGGTGTGGGCTGCCATTTGATCAGTGGCTCATGCTGGTGTCTACAGTCATATGCCGCTTGTTGTTATTAATACAGACATACATTGTGATCATCATATATGCTGGTGAAAACAGCTTATGCAATAATGTTATCACCCAGTTACTCATTCAATGTGTTTCAGTAAATAGCTATGCCATATGTATACCCGGTTAGTATTTTGTGACCTAAACAGGAATATGATTTAATGCCATATGTGATTGCGTTCAACTAATAAATTAAACATGCCAAAAATAATCTCAGTTTTATTTTGTTAGTTGGCTCTAAATTTCTGTGATCGATTAGTCAGACTGGCTATGATGACTAGGCCAACTGCTGTGGGTACATCGCCCAGGACATATGGCAGTAAATTGCATATGCACTGGGATTACAGTCTGGCAATGGCCTAACTTTTGAGTGGCACCTGCTATTGGGAAACAACAGGCGCCAGTGGAAAAGAAGTTGCATACGACTACTGTAGACACTGGCACATGCCACTGACAGAGCGGCACACCACTGTAGAACAAGCGGCAGACCACTGTGGACACTGGCATATGCCACTGAGAGAGCAGCATACCACACTACAGATTGCCATATGCCGCTGCCGCAGCCACTTTTTGATCTCAGCACTGCTGGTGGGATGATGGAATTTCTGAAGCTGCCTGACCATCTGACAAGCACTAGTAAATAATATACTGGCACCAATAGTCTTGTTGCCATAGCTTGTGCTGGTATTGCATTTCATTGCCAGGTGTTTCATTTGTTGTATCCAACCCCTGCACATCATTTCTATCTATTCACATGTAACTGCTTGTGCCTCAGAGCACACTGCAACTACCTTTGCTGAAGGCACGAAGGGAATGCATTTGACTTGGCATCCTGCCACACGACCTGCTGCTTTCAGGGACTTTCTTGTAAATCCATTGTGAAAGCTTTGGGATGCTGCTGACCAGGACAAGCAAAGCAAATGCGAAAGTGTGGCTGGTTGCAGTTCCAGGGAAAGATGGAAAAATACAGAGACGGGAAAAGATTATTTATTGAAACAAGGGGAAAATCCTGGAGCTGTGTCCCTGTTTCGCTGGAAAATCTGTATTGTGTTAAATTCCCAAAGGCAAGAAAACAGATGCACCTGACAGACTGATGTGAAATGGTATCTTTTACAAGTGAATGACTGAAATGAATACATGACACGGTGATATGAAGATCAGATGAAAAAGTACGTATTGTCTTTGGCATTCCACTCTGTGTTATCTGATTCCACACATCTATTGTTTGTTCTCCTTGAATGTGTGTGTATGCATGTGTGTGAAAAGCTTTAAAGTGAGTAGCTCATGATGGATTCCTGTTTGTTTTCTCGGCACAAGATCAAAGTCAGGTGGCCTTAAAATTAGCTAGTAGGGGTTTTGCATTGTATGTCACCGCTGAGTAACGACCCGGAGGAGTGAGCGACTTCTTTAATGTTGATCCAAAAACCAGACTATCCACTTCGTAACACCATTTCACAGGTGAGAGCCGTGTCAGCTTCCATAAAACTATTTCCTACAGTGAGCCTTTGCAGTGCAGCACGGTGAATACTGAGGTAATGATTCTGGGTCCAATCGGTTAATTTATAAGTGATCCAAAGAGGCAAAGCTATTCTCAGTGACAGAATCGGATTATGTGACGATACATATGCAATCACTTTATGCCAAGGGAGAAGCCAGACGTGGAAGAGAGATGGCAGAGAGGAGACAGAGGGATTAGAGATGAGAAGAAGGTGTGGGGGTGTGCGAGGAGGAGGAGGAGGAGGAGGAGGAGGAGGAGGAGGAGGAAGATAGAGAGGGAGAGGAGGGCGATGTGAGAGAGAAATAGCCGGGTTGCCAGGACTCAAAAGCTTGTCTGTCATTCCGTGCGTCAGTCAGCCTATTCCCAGGCTCACACGCAGGTACAGTATTTGCGCAAATGAGAGTCTATACACGCACGCACACACCAAGCACACATTTTCTCACTCTATCAACGCAAGCTGCACGCTGGAAATATCCCTATTTATCCTCTGTCACAGTCTAATTAGATTCCACCACCACAGCAATCCTTTTCCCTCCACATTTCTCTCTCTTTTCTTACCTCACTCACACTCTCTGCCACACTGTAGCACTGCAGACCTTCTGGCTGTTTCCCTGGCAACAGCTGCTTCCTGTTTGTCTGTCTGTGTTGCCATGGAGGAAGGGGTAGGGGTGATGAATGCAGTGGCAGCAGCGGCTCTGAAGTGGGCATCAGGTATGTGTGTCTCTAGTAGGTTTTATCAGCAGTAGCTAAATTAATGCGAAAGGAAAAACTCTGTGAGTTTGTTTGACTTTTGAGTGTTTTCAGCTGATTCGTTTTAATGGCGCAACAACTGCACGTTCAAAACTGAGTACTGCAGTCCATTGCCCTTGGATGATTTGAAAGCATATTATAGAACAAAGATACTTTGATAAGCAACTGTTCTGTCCTCGGCTAAGAACTGATGCCTTTTATTACTGGAGGTAGTAAGCTACCTCCAGTAATAAAGCCCACCTGCGTGCTAACCTTTGTGTTAAAGGTCACAAACACACCTCAGCCCTTGTGGCTTTGGTTTTGTAAAAGGTGATAAAAAAGACAACAGCCTTCAAACTCTTTTAATGTCACGTACTTTCTCACCACACCCCCATGCACACATTCAACTTGTGGAGAAATCTAACGCTTGACAGGCCTGCTGTGCCTCGTTATGGCTGCTATGAGCGGTTTAGTGAACAGTCAACTGTCACATGAATTTTAGTGTGACATATTGTCATACTCTGTTGCCATAAAAACCCTGTAGGCTGCCCCTACAGCCCAGGGTGTAGGATGCTGTTTTTAAGGCTTGCTATGTTTTTTAATCATAAATATATTCAGCAGATTATAAATCACAGGGCTCCACCTGACCCCATGGTTGTAAAACGTTGTTCTGTAACTGATGACTAATTACAGGATGGTGGTTTGAGATCTCTCCTTTCATTAACAAAAACAGAATCCATGCAGTGCAGATTTGATAAAGCAGCTTGTTTTTTCCAGCCTGCCACTGTGCTGTAAATAATATTCTACGAGTAATGAGTTGTACAAACATTGTTATTTGTAGCCTACGCAGATCACAAGCATAATTAATCATTTGTGGCATCTGTGCACTGTAAACATTGATGTGGGCACCGCTGACCTGTGGGATGAACTGGCTCATCGTGGTGAGGACGGTCAGTCCAAGTCAGCTGGAGCAAATTAGACCCCAGAGTCCCTGTAAGTGCACAGGGCTTTTCTGTAATTACTGTGTGGACCGCTGTGCCTTAACAGGATTTAATGGTACGGAAGCATCATGTATGAAAGCACATTAATCTCCTCCATCAGAATTTGCTTTTCAAGGCTTTGTTCAGAAAGAACCATAAAAGGTTCTTCAGGTTGGCCCCATAGAAGAACCCTTTCTGATTCCCAGTAGAAACTTTCAGAAAGGTTCCACTTGGAACCCTTTTCAGAGAGCTCTACCTAGAATCAAACATGAAGGCTTATACCTATAACCATCTGTGAAAAGTTTCCAGAACCCTCTCTGGGGGGTCTATCCAGAAACCTTTCCTGCTTCTAAGAGTGCTGACAAGAACTCAGGGGGTTCTGTTGAGAAGCTTTTTATATTCCAAGGGTTTTATCTACAACCAACCCAGGGGGTTCTACTGGGAACCCTTTTATATTTCAGGGTTTTATCTAGAGCCCACTCAAGGGGATCTACCAAGGACACTTTTATAATCCAATGGTCTTATCTAGAACATACTCAGGGGGTTCTACCAATGACCTTTTTATATTCCATGTATTTTATTTAGAACCAGCCAAAGGGTTCTACTGAGACACCTTTCACCTTTCCAGGGGTTTTATCTACAATCCACCTAAAGAGTTCTTATGAGAACCATTTTATATCATACAAAGAATCTTTGACAAACCCTTGCAAAAAGGTTCTTGAAGGATTTCAAAAATATCTGAAGAACTCTTTGTTCCAAAAATGATTCTTTGGATGAAAAAGGTTCTTATTAGAACACCTAGTCTCACAGAGAACCGTTGGTAAACCCTTTCTTCCAAAACAGAGTTCTTCAGATGCAAGGAGTAGTCCTTCAGGAGGAACCCTTTTGGAACCATTGTGCAGGTTTCTCAACCTGAGCTGAACAGTTTACACAGTTATTGCAGCTGTGTTGTCCTTAGCCAGCTGGGATTTTTCACAACAACCTAATTCAGTGGAAACACTCAGCATAGTGTTGCAACATCTGGATCACATGGTGTGTTTAATTTCTCATTAACCAATTCAAGAAAAGCATGTGTTGCAATTTTCATCTCTGAAATTGGGCACATCAGCATCACTGGGTTGTTTGTTCTTACATGTTCCTCTCTGTGTTGTCATCCCCACCTTGTGAATGGCTTTTATATGTTTGAAGTGAGAGGAGCTAAGAGTCTTTAGCTACAGATGAATGCTTTGAAGTAATTGTGTCTTTGTAGAGCAAGAAGCCACAATGACACCCGACATATTTGTCGAAGCATACCAGACGTAGCTGAGCACCACTTCCCTCACAAATGGTGTTTGATAAATGCCTGGAATGACATCAAAACTTCACTCCTGAGGCATTTGTTTAAAGAGGAGCTCTTCGACGAAAGCGACCGCACTGTTTTGGCAAGAGGTGGGGGTTGGTGTACCCATATCTCACAGGAAACAATAGCTTCTGCTTGAGAAACTTCTTAAGTTCACAGGTACAACACACGGTAAACAGCGTATGTGGGGCAAGTATCTTGTTCCATACCGGCCTGTTTCCCTCCCGACTCGCACACTGTCAGAAGATAAAAGAGGAAACATAGCAGAAAGAGAGTGGGAAACACAGAGCAACTTCAAAGCTGGAGAAGAATTTCTTTAAACATGGTTCTCTAAAGACCACATCAAACGCAAGGGGAGGCGAATTGGGGAGGGAGGCAGTGAGGGAGCTGGGCTGGGTTCATGTGTGAGTGTGTGTGCATGTACATGGATGCGTGCTAGTGAGCATCATAACATGGCATAAAGTTGCAGAGATGCATCTAGGCTATGCCGTTCCAACCCAAGTGTAGAGAAGAAAAAGAGGCTGTCAGCTCTGATAAAGAGTTTCAAGTGTGTGTGAGTGTGTGTGTGTGTGCGTGTGTGTGTTTCTTCTTGTTCTGGGAGGCCTCTTCAGCACCCAGAGAGCACTTCAGCACAGCCGCTGCCAAGGAGACGATCAGAGGGTGGCCCTGCAGCCCACACACACGCTCACGCATACTCACCCTACCGCATCAGGGCTCCCATCATGTAAGTGCACAGCCACACACACACATACACGCACACACACATCAAACCACACACTTCATGCTCTTTTATAGCGTATAAACCAGAGTGGATATTGATTGTTTTAAACAGAGCATTTACGACGCAAATGCTATTCCTAGGGCTTAGAGTACACCCACACACGTTTTCCCCCATGACACACACAAGCAACACAAACACACACACACACACACAGAAATGTACAAACAATCAGCGATACATTAAAATAAGACATTCTCCACATTCCTGTAAAACCCTCTGGTATCATCTGCAGGCAACACCACACAATCACCTCTGTCTCTATAGCCCTTTGTCTGAAGAAAAAGTGACCTTTGTCCTGTTTTGACCGAGGCTGTCTGTGGACTTTCAGACCTGGCGTTTCAGGCATCGCTCAGTAACAATGGCACTGGTGGAAAAAGAAAGGCTGCTTAAATGGAAACTGTGTAAAGTATTCCAGTCTGAGGTTTGTGTACTGTCTGACCCTGTGGCTCCTGTTCTTCCTTTCTTTTCATGGAGTTCTTCCTATTTCTCTGTTACTCTGGCACTCTGGCAGACGAACCATTGTGGGCCTGTATCCTTCCTGGCGGCCTCCTCTCACTGGGTCTCTGCCTGCCTGTCTTTGCCTGTCTGCCCATCTGCCTGCATTTCTTCTGTCTGCCTGTCTGTCTGTCTGTCTGCTTTGTGTTTGTTTCTTCCTGCTCCAATAATTATGTTGGTGTCTCTCTACCTGTTTTATCCAATAGCATGCTAACAATGAACATGTTGATGTTTGGGGATTTTCCACTGGCACTTTTGGCCACACTGAGTCAAACCATGCTGCACTGATTTGCATTTTCAGTACCACTTTTATCGTGCCAAGCTGCACTGAGTTGTGCCCGAGATGGACCTACTCTGAAGCAGGGCCAAAGCGAGCCTGACCCACCTCCCAGCGGGCTGCAGTGACATCTCACTAACTGCAGCCAACCTCTACTCATGTCTGTGCAGGAGAGCTAAGATGTTTTTAAAACTGTCTGTGATTGTGTGTTCGCCTGTCAGTTCTTTAGAAGCTTGTCTCTGTGGTTTGTAATTTAGTTTTTCTGCTGTGTTGCTATTTTCACGTTCAGGTATCAGCTGTATTTTGTGATCTTGTTCTTTTTTAGCCATGCAGGACTTGTGTCAAGTGACTGCTGATAAAACCCCAAAAATTCCTGGTTTTGCTGCTTCATAATAAAAAAATTTGAATAACACAATAACTCGGGACTTTTATTGTGAAGAGCTTACAGGAAGTTCACTGTTTATGTGCCATTTTACAACTGCTCGACTAAGCACCAGGTAAAGATTCACCTTCAAGTGAGAAGCCCTGTTGTAATGGAAATGCAAATCCTCGCCATGCTGTGTTGATATGTCAAACTTTGTTCACCATCTTAATCTCACATGTTAGCAAGCAAATCTTTTCCATCTGCAGGTCGGCTATTGGGTCATAAACCAGATTAATGAACAAACTGAAAATTTTACTTAATCGTGGCACTAGGGTGTGATGATCATCAATTCACCATATTCACACAGTGGCCATTTTCCTCTGATGTCACACTCAGGATGGGAAGCTCAAATGTCATTCCGACAAATCGTTATCAACTGAAAAAACAATGGATAGTGAAAATCTGGAGGGACATCAGGCTTGACTTCTTCAAATTTAGGTTCATGTCCATAACAAAGGTGGCTGGGCTGATATTAGGGAAGTCAGGGTGTTTTCACATTAGATATAATTACTTTGTACCATGCCTGAGTACAGTTGCCCCCCTTCCCCACTCCTCTACTGGTCAGCTTTCACGTTAGTTATGTTGTTCTGTATCTGAGTACACTTGCATCATTATCTATACAACTGTTGTAGAAAAGCTGGCCAATTGCAATCTAATACCAGTCCACTTCCTTGTTTTGGTACAGTTAGCTTTCACACCTGATACAAACCATACTTGGGTGCACACAAACCAGACTCAAGACCACCTTTTTAAGTGGACCTGGGCTCAGATCAACAAACTGTGCCCAAGTGTGGTATGCAGCGTTCACACTAATCAAAGGAACTTGACTTTGGGATCAAGTCTTGTCAGATACTGGCCCGGGTCCCTGATATGAAAGCCCGCCTCAAAGATCTGGCTCTGGTTTTGGTGCCCTTTCAGGCCTGAAAAACTCCTCCTCTGGGGGTCTAGTCTGGTTTGTTGTAGCTCATGTTGACAGTTAGCTGATAAAATCATATAGTGTGTGAAATATTCAGATTCTAAACAGTCTTTGGATCTAATCACAGCCAGTCATTCTGATAAGATTAAAAAAAAAACATTTGTGATTGATTTAGAAAAGGCATAAATTAGTGCACAAAAAATCTCACCAGAATGAAGGAAATGAAGTGAAATGAGGGACCCCCCCAATGCTGACACAAAGCCTACAGCCTTGCACGTTGCCCACAGCTTTCCATCCATGATCTCAGCCAAACTCTGTGCTGTCCTCCTTTTTGGCATTTTCCATGCAGATGTCACTATGTATAAACAGTACAAGCTGTTGATTGCCATCTATGTTTATTTTGGTACAGTGGTGTTCGCATGGGATTTTTTGGGGTCTTCCGCCAGAGCTTCAGTGGTTACTGACCAGTCGCACAGTGTGTTCTCTAGTGTATTTACTTCCTGACTGTGAAAGACTAAAAAAATCTGTGCAAGTTGGTGGAAACAGTCTTAAATGTGCTTGATCCAGTTGTTGTAGGTTTAAGCTTCAATCTTGAACGCTTCTCGACACTGCATCTGACAAAGACACAAAGTCAGCTGTAAAACAAGGATTCTGAAGCCATTATGCTTTTTTTTCTCAGAAAAATGTCCTTGCAGTAGATATTATGTTAACATTTGGTTAAAAAAACAACAAAAACACCTAAAAAAAATATCTAAATCATGGCATTAGAAACATGTCAGATATAAAATACACCCACAAAATACAACACCTTGGTTGTGATAAACTGGTAGGAGTTGGAAAGGCTGCCCTGCGGAAAATGAGACGTTAATAATCTGCACAGCTGTGTGTCCTTTGATGGCAGTGGTGAACGCTGGAAGCCTATCACAGGCTCAATCGCTTCACACATTAGAGTTTACGTTTGTCATTTATCATTTGCGTCTTCCTCTGAAACAAGTAACAGACACAGACAGCAATTCGCACACAAACACACACAACCACAGGATGCGATCAGAATTTGAACATCCTCTCTGCCCCCTCAACATCCTGTGTGAAAACCCTACCACCACAGCAGCACAGGAAGCTGTGTCTGGAAGGAAGGACACTGAGGTTAGTAGGGACATGACTACACCACAGTGAGACGAGATGAATGAAATAATGACGCAAATATTGCAATCAATACTAATAGAGTTTAGGTTCAATACAACTTCCTTCCTCGCTGCCATATGCAAGCTGGGAGTTGAAAAGTGTGTGACAGGCGTTAGATAACATCCATTCATTACCGTGAGACACTCATCCAGCTGATCGTGTGTACCAACCTGTGTGAAAGAGTCAGTACTAACGTGATTAGGTTTGATGCTGCAGATGCTTTGCCTCAGGACATTGTTCTGCTCTCTGATCCTTCGTAATTGATACACGGATGTGGGTGGATGGCTAACACCGGCGAGCAAGGAGAGAGGGAGGAAGATGAAGAGGAAGAGTAAAAAGGGGGGCGGGGGGGGGGGGGTTGTGTATGCAGAAAATAGGGTAGAAGAGGCACCTGCTGGGTCCACATGGTTTTGAATGGCCCAGCTTAAGTGGCTGCACTCACGCATGCATCAGACTGAAGCGTTGCCCCTGCTGTGAGTAAATGTGGTTGCGAGCACATGGTGCCTCTGATCAAGGCTATTGGCAGGGTGGTTTGCGTTATCCGGGGGGCGAACCAGAGATGGTGGGCTAGGTTTTTTATTTTGATAGAGTTGAGGCACAGGTGCACGTTGTAAAGAAGCATAGTTAAGGGTGAAACGGGGATAGAGGGAGAAAGATTTCGGTACACAGAGAAGTGGGGGAAACAGAAAAACAAGTACAGCAAACAACAAACAGGGGAGAGCAGATAGATGCCAGTGCCAACTTATTAAAAAATACATTTATTTTGAAATATCTGAGCACAGCAACTATAGAATGGTTAAGTGCAATAGTTCTCAACCTTGGGGTCTGGACTAGAGTTGGATACCAAAACCCTGTGCTAATATGGCACCAGTTCCTATATGACCAAAGCCAAATTCAGATTGCAGTGCCTCAAAAGTGCCTAGTTAACATTACCACAACAATAACTCTGCATGGCTTAAAATGCTGAGCTAAATAGTCTAAAGTGTGGCTGCATTTCCCTCAAAAGTATTCCAACAACAGGGGCAATATCCAACAAATGTATAAAAATAATTGTGTGTAAATGGTGGAAGCATCTGGTGACGCACAGGATACAGTTGTGAGTAGTGGGAAGCACTGCACTCGACTGCTTGTGTGACCCGATGCCAAACTCAACAACCAGCAGTGTGGGCATCTCTCACCCCTGGAGAGCATGGATATGAAGCACTAGATGCAAGGTCATAATGACTTGCACTAAAGAGACCACTGATGATGATGATAGCAGCCTTTCCTCAGTTTAGCAAATATGATCACATTCATATGAAGTTGGAACCCTCCCAAAAAAGTTGTAAAACCAAAACAATGAGCTAAAGACTGTTTCCGTAGAGCTGAAGGGAACTGTAGGTAATAATTCTCTGTGGGTAAGGCACAACCATAAGTCATAACCATAACATCATATCACCAGATCTGATGTCCAAATCAACAATAAATTCAATTTGTATGGACAGAGTCTGAAGCTTGTTCATAACGCTGATTATCAGTTATAAATATACAGCAGCCTTTCTCTGTATAGCTTCACTACAATTAACAAAAAAAGACACAAAATAGTTAAAATGACTGATAACTCGCAACAAGTTGTGATATTAAGGCCACAGAAATTAAATAACTGCTGCTTTAACAGCAGAGTAAATCATGATCGAAGCACACAACACAGAAATGCATGAACAATATAAACTCCACAGTAGCTGCAGTCACAAGCACACGTGGTTGTCGTAGCCTACTCACTTGTGAGAAAGTCATTCTGTCAGTCCTCAACAATGTCTCTTAGTTCAACTTTGCTTGACCCCGACCCTGACCCCTCCTGACTCGTGGAAGCTCAGGCAGGCTGCAGGGACACTGAAGGAGTGCAAGACGAGGTCAACACTGTAAAATGACAATAACAAGCGAGGACGAGTCCTCCAGTGTAATTTGTTCAGCTGTTTATAACTCTGTCTGCTTAAAATAAGCCTGTTTTCCTGAAAACAAAAGCCCATTGCTCTAAAAATACCGACTCACTGGAGTTGGAGTTCAGTGACTATCTGCCAGACTCCATTAACATATTGCTCAGTTTAACCATTATAAACTTCTGTTCCTTCTAAAAGATCCTTAATGATTTCTTACGACTCACAAACAGACAGTAACTATTTCGGTGAACTTTTGGCATTAACTTGAACTCTAAACAAACTTGAAGTTAGCAGTGTTAATTGTCAGAGTGGCAAGTATTCCAATTTAACATGTTTCCTTAATCTCTGATGACATATGTTGGTCAGTTTATGATTTAATACAGTAAATATATTACAGATTTCTCCTTTAACTGGTAAATGGTTAAGTTTTAAGTATTAATACCTTTTAAATTGCACTGAGATGTAGATGAGAGGAACAGATGGAACCACTGTGTATGTGTGTGTGTGTGTGTGTGTGTGTGTGTGTATGTGTGTGTGTGTTTTGACCCACTCAGCAGAGAAACATCTGTGTGTGGATCCACCTGCATGCAATCATCTACACACAACATCTGCGTTTATCAGTCAGTAAGCACAAAGAAACCAATCTACTTATCCAATACCACACTGAGATGCCAAAATTACTTTTCCATTGAAATTCTGAGCCACCATACACATGCCCATATATTCGGGATCGGATGTCAAGAGTGTCTGTGAGTCACAGATTTTGAATGCTCATGGTCTTGGCAGATGTTACAGCCAGATAACATCAAATGAAAGTTGGACACATGCACACACACCCACAGTTGGAGCAGTCGTCTATGTGAGTAACTACAAAGGCTGAGCTGAGAAGTCAGTTATCAAGTGCTTGTGGTGGGTTAAAGATGAAGCTAACTGACTGCGCAGATGCCTGCCAATTCTGCACTTAAAGATTCTTCTGCGTCTGACACGAAACTCATTTTCCCTTCTTCTGTCATGGGGCGTTGTAGTGTTTCAAATAGATGAACGCAGATACTCTCTAACAGTCACTTCCACCGCACTGTCGTCTCAAAACGTCAATGAGAGTACAACTCTCGTTATTACTCACAACAGAAGAGAAAGTCGACGGCTCCCTACAGCTGCTCTCTTTTACAGGGGAATCTTTAAACTGAGCTGCAAGAATACTGTTCAGAATACTGCTCGCTTGTAAAATGCTGAATAAAATGAGTGGAACCTGGGAACATGAGCAGTTAGAGTTGGAGATGAGCATCAAACTCTCAAGAAGGTTCCCAAAAATAGAATAAAGTAAGATTGTTTTACTCCTATGAAGCAGTAATATGTGACACTTAGTGTATGTGAAGGATCTGGTACCTAAAACCCATGAGGGCATGAAATGATCCAGTGAAAGTATTTTTGAGTGAGCCCACTCTTAGAAATTAGGGTTTTGAAATAAGAATATAACAGGAACCTTGGGTGGGTTCTACATGAAACCTCTTGAAATGTACAGTAAAAGGATTCTCACCTTTTCTACATTAAACGCTTTGGACTATAAAAGAGTTCTCTGTAGAACCTTTGGGTGGTTCTATATCAAACCCTCTGGGTATATAAAAGCGTTCTCAGTAGAACCCCCTAGGCTGACTTTAGATGAAACACTTTGGGTTCTTGGTTCTTGGTAGAACTGTCGGAAGACAAGAGGGTTTTAGGTGCAAACTTTAAATACTGTATATTTTTAGATCCCTCTGGCTGGGTTCCACATGAGACCCTTAGAATAGCTCTCAGTGGAACCCTATGGGTGTGTTCTTGTTAGCACCTGCTGAGGAAGTAAAGGTTCTGGATAGAACCTTTAGAGAGGGTTCTTGGTGGAACCAGTACACCACAGAAGCATTCTCTGGGTGGAACATGTCACAAATGCTCTCAGTATAACCTTTTATTCTAGGTAGAACTGCCTGAGAGGGTTTCAGGTGGAACATTGATGAGAAGTTCTACCAGGAACCAAAAAGGATTCTCCTATGGGGGCAAGCTGAAGAACACTGTATGGCTCTGTTTAGCACATTTATTTCTGAGTGTGTGTTAGTGAGTGAGCGGAAATATATAATAGAACCCCCTGGGTGGGCTACCAATGAAACCCTTGTAATATAAAAGGGTTCTTGTATAACCCATTATGCTGGGTTCTAGGTAGAACACTCTCAAAGGGTTCCAAGTAGAACCTTCATGAAAGGTTCTACCAGGAACCAAAAATTATTCTTCTGTGGGGACAACTTGTAGAAGACTGTACAGTTCTAGTTAGCACTTTTATTTCTAAGAGTGTGTTCGAGAGTGAGGGGAGTGAAGTGAAAAACATCTACAGCAGCACACACACCAGCAGCGTGCCTGCATGTGTGTGTGTGTGTGTGTGTGTGTGTGTGTGTGTGTGTGTGTGTGTGTGTGTGTGTGTGTGTGCAGGTTGTGGGGCAGCTCTGTGTGCATATGCAGTGTGAGGAGAGTGCTGGGGGGAGACCACCTACACTTCCACCTGCTCTGCCTTTTAGAGGGGCCTCTTCAATCACAAGGCTGGGGTCATTATGGATGCGAGCCTCTAGCCGCCAGGCATTGTTTAGCTATTTCTGTCCTCGCGCTTTACAGTGAAACATCGAGCAAGAGCCCCATTAAAACCTGCGCTTCAAAACACGAGCAGCCACGACAGGAAACATCAGGTCCTCTACATCAGACTCCCTTGTCTCTCATGTGGAAGGTAAAATCCTGAAAAGTACGAGGCAACAACTGAGCTATGTGTTCCTTACGACTGTTCCACTTACAAATGTGTTTCATCATTCTTTGTCAAGAACAAAAGATAAAAATCAATGAAGCTCTGCAACAAAACAAACTTGTCTTTATTATGGAGGTAGATGAGATAATAAACGAGGACACCTCTAACTTTGCCCAGACTAACACGGTGATGAGTAATGACAAAGCAGTGAACTGTTTGACAGGCACTGTGAAGATGACTAAGTCCAAACTTTCAGAGTGAGATATGAAGGGGGAAGATGTTGTTTGTTCTTGACTTCAGGGAAAACTATCTCAATGCTTCTTATGTTTTTCCTGTTTTGGTAGCTCTTCTGTGAAGCTGCTTCACTTAAAGTCAACCACCCTATATTACTTTGGTACTTTGGGTTTGGTTTGGGCAAGATGAAAGGTAAGATGAGTTCAAGGCAACACGCACGCCACTTGTTTGTGGTGCAGGCAGGAAATCATATCTCCCAGAAACCCAATACCAAAGGAAAAAATGGTAACAGGACAAAATAAATTGACCTATTTTTGTTAGAAGATGAAATATAAAACAAATGTATTACACATAAGATTAAAGGATTTTTTGGCATTTGGGAAATGGTGTATATTTGTTTTCTTTCTTAAGAGTTAGATGAAAAGATTGGATTGAAAGTCACTCTCGCCTTCAGAGCTAGCGGAAGGTTAGGTTAGCTGAGCATGAAAACTGTAAATAACAGGAAAGAGCTCACAAAATGCACCTACCAGCACCAAAAAAGCTCACTAATTAACAAGTCATCTCTTGTTTGTTTAAGCTACACAAGTACAAGTGTACAAATGATGCGTTGACGTGGTGTTGGAATAATTAGAGAAATTAGTCCCCCTCTGGGAAAATTCACATGGATGCCTCCTCAAGTTGGAACAACAATTCAGAAAGTCAGCAAAAATTCTGGCCCCCAACTTGCAGAGTTGTTGTCTATTGACGTCATACACTTGGGTCTAAATAACCACACTGGCTATTCCACCCCAGGTGCAAACAATGTTGTTGGCTACCGACATCTGGGTGCAAACAGTGTCTGCCACATTTATTATCCCAAACAATTCCCTCAAAACATGCAAATTCCCAGAGTTTTTTTTAAAGTGGTGGGAGCCTCGAAAACTTCTCAGATGTAGCCAGATACCTTCTCTGTTTGAAACGCTAGTAAACAACTCTGTCATGCAAACAATTAAACAGTGATTTGTGACCAAACAAGACTCTTAAATGGCCCATAGAGAGTCTATATTTGGAGCAGAGCTTCCTAAATGCACTACTTAAGGTAAACTACATTAAATGTGAGGTAATTAGTGTGCCACATAACAGACCACAGACTGCTAATTGTGCTGCCTGTGGTTGTCTCTGCTTGCCTCCACCCAGCAGAACCTGCAGACTGCTCTTAATGGTAACCTCAGCATCTATTCAGCACAAGATCACTGTCCGAGCGCAGAGCACACAAACAGTAATTGTCAGCTGAGGTGTGATACAAAAACACGTCTGATAGCAGGCTGAGTTGAGGCACAGGGCACGGTGTGGTATGTGTGTTTGTCTGTTTCAGTTCAAACTGCAGCACAAGGTGGTGCACCAGCAAAAGTGCATTTACATTTGTGAGTAAGAGTGTGACTGTGAGCGAGAGTAGAGTGCGGTGTCTGTGTTTGCGCGAGTGGATGAAATATGTGGGTGTTGTGGGGGAGTTGGATGATTTTTACAGGCTCTGATTCACTCGAGGGCATCCGTGTCCAGGCTTGTTTAAGACGTGCCGGGTCCCGGGCGTCGGGAATGGCGCTCAGTTACAGGATCACGCAAAGGCTCCCTGAGGCTTAACAGGAGTTGCCGACGCAGACAAAGTCACAAAATCTGTGGCCTTTTATGTTGACAGAAAAACTTACATGTGAGTGTTTGCCCCCAGAAGCTGCTTGCACTGCACCTTTTCTCTGAACTATCCCTAACCAGAGAAAATCCCACTGGATTTCTATCAGACTGACAGAAGTACAGTGAAAGCATGTGTGTTTTATGACTGATTGTGTTGCTGTTTGTTTATATTACTTAATGAGGTCTGAGGGCGTGTGTGTGTGACTTGAAACTTACTCACTCCACTGTCATCGACTCGAACTTTGCACCTCTTCGTCTTTGTACACCGGTGACGTCATTCCTGTCAAGGTCATGACCTTCCCATCATTCATATCCCCCCCAGAAGGGATTCCCTGGTCTGGTTTTATCTCCAGTATGACGTGCTGGTGTCTAACACAGCAAAGTTTCCACTTTATTTATTTGGATTCAGATGAGGAGGGAAACCAGGAAGTGGACCAGACACTGAGGATAAGACTCAACACAGACAAGGAACAACTGCTGACAGGCAAAGAGGAAAGGGGAGTTTTGCGGAGCAGATGCGATTGTTCACACACACACACACACACACACACACAGATTTCTGATAAAGATTTTTTAGGGCTCAAAAATGCCTGCTCACTTTTATCAATCACTCTGGTTCTGAATTTGAATTCCCCATTTATTCACTCCATTTACAGAAAATCCTTATATAAATGAAGCAACTACAAATCCCATAAACCATTGTGAATGATAGCATTTCTTCTTCAATTTGAAATTTGTCATTTTGTCAAAGTGTTTATATTCTCGGTAACAGTGTTGTAATATGTTCTAGTGTGTGTTGGTGTGTATATACATCATATTCATGCATATCAACATTATCAGTTCATGTTAGCTAAGCTAATTTAACATTGTGGCAAAACTGTGTAACGACAACATCACATGATGCTCTGCTGCTAAAAAAGATTTTCCCCATAGAATGATATTGTGAAAGAAGAATAAAATATATATAAAATGGCGGATAACTTGAGAGTCACCATCCCCCTTAAATGACTCGTTTCACTATCACAATTCACAGTTTGGTCTAATGATATTTGGAAAGTCTAGAGGAGCCACACAATTAAATCATTTTATCCCAGTCAAGTTAGCGGAGGCTAAAATGCAACTTAGCTGCTCGACCGATGGACGTCTCTACTCTATGGGCTGCACAATGCAGGAGGTCTGCCTCCAATGCTGCATCCAGTTATTATAATACATTCATGGAGGTGACTCAAGTTAGCTAACGTTACCTAGCTAGCCATGCTGGTAGGTACCTAACATTAGCTGACATGAGCTGACTCATGGTAGCTAATGTTAGCTACCTAGCCTGCAAGCAGAACTACTCACTCAGGCAGAGTAAACATTTCCACTTTAACCAGCCAGCCAGCTCCATCAATCAGAGAAGTTGCAGTTACACTTGAGGATTGTGGGTAGTGTAGTACTTCTCCATGACATAGCGAATAAAACATGTATTTTCTTAAAACAAGGTTCATACATTCTTGTGGCTTCTACAGAAGCATATACCATCGTTTCATAATCTCATAGCTCATGGTAAGTCTACTGATGATTAAGACATTATGACTAATAGTCTAAATCCTCTATTCAGAATATGAATGGGATTTTTTCACTCCTGGAGCCTGACTGTTGAGCTCTATTGGTGACAAAAGAAATATGGACCTCAATTAGAGCAGAAATGATGGAGCAGCTGCTTTCAAAACTGCCGAGGGACAGAACTGCTTGGGTTGATGATTTATATGACTCTAAAAACCCCTGATCATGAGCTCTGTGGAGGCTGACATGGCAATACTGTGGAGACATTTCGTTTTAATAAAAGCCAAAGCCATGTTTTGACCATGTGGCAGATAAAGAACCAAGAGGAAACACACACACACACACACACACACACACACACATACACACACACACACACACACACACACACACACACACACACACACACACACAGTGAAGCGGCTGTGGCTGTGTGATGGAGCCAAACCATAACTGAGAAGACCCACTCAAAGGAAATCTCAAAGTAGTTTGGCAGACAGCGAACGCACTGGGATCAAATGTGAGTAGACTTTGGTGGAGCAACAGGGATTTACGCAGGATTTTGTTTTACCACTTCAAGAGTGTGTGGATAAAATGTCAGATATCTCAGGCTATATCCACGCTGTTATGTTTTCATTTTAAAACATGTAAGTTTTGCTATGTTTCCACCTGGTGACCACACTGCTCTAGTGTTTGAATATATGCACCGTAGGAGCGAAATAGAGCCTCAAATCAGTAATGGACCGGGCTGAGCTGTAAGTTTGGATCACCTGCTATGACACTGAGTGAAGCCTCATTCAAGTTTACCTGCCTTGTAAGAGCAGATACATTGAGTTTTCACAAGATGGATTTTAATTAAGTGTAACACAAGTCATAATGAGATAATCTACTGATTAGCTGGCTTAAGAGTTTAGAACATGGTAAAACGGCCACTACAAACAATCCAGGAGGATTATGTGAAGAGTAGTCACGTTTCCCTGCCTTTTCATTTTTATCCTGTTGTCCTGTTATCTGACTGCTTCCCATGTACATCTGCTTGCCCATGCATGTATCTAAGTGGTCATCAGGCATTTTCATAAGGACGGAGATTATTCCTGAAATGATAGCAAAAGGTTAGTTTTGATGGAGATTGCCTTGCTGGTGCTTGAAATGTAGTAGTGTGGACATAGACTCAAATCCCTGCCTCTCTTTGCCCTCCTCAACTGAGATGTGCACACACACACACACACACACACACACACACATACACACACACAAACATACAAGATCTGGAGCCAATTGTCCCTCCTCCCATCCCCTCTACTACTCTAAATGTCCTCTTGCGCTACAGGCTCCCTGGCTTTTAACTTAAAAACAAGAATTGGGCAAGATCATTAAGAGCACATTCTGCATTCATTACCATGATTGCATGTTTCTGCACTGCAGACTAACAAACAGACAAAGAGAGAAGGCAGGAGGAGGACGGACATATGACGACACAAAACAGGGTTGAATGGAGCCATGGGACACGGCCAAACATGTTGACTTCTGGCGCTAACATCAGTGACCCACACGTTTGACTGACTAACACTTCTTCTATCACGTCTCTCCTCTTGCTCTCTGCAGAACGAGGTCTGCTGCCTGCAAGCGAGGAGGCTGCCCCCTGAAGCTCCGGGCAGCTACCTGACTCACAGCTCTACAGGGTAGTTTCAGGTTCGCTGAGCAGGATGGACATGGGACCTTGCAAAGGAGATCTCAGAGTCCTTTCAGTTAGCACAGCCATGGACAGCCCTATGCGTGAGACTATGTGGCTACCCAAGAGGCTTTTTACCCCCTTTCTGCTTTTATCATAAAGAAGTGAGCAAGAGGTTGTGACAAGGCTGATGCACACAGAGAGGTCACAAGTCTTCCAGGGACATAAGAGACAAGTTGTCCTTTTTTTGACTCCAAAATGATCAAAGGAATGTGACTTAGCTTGGAAACAGCAGAAATGAAAAGTAGGTTGGTGTCAGCATGAATTTCATGGCACAGAACAGTTGAGAGCAAAGAGTAACTATTTAAAAATATCGGTGACATATAATGTAAAACGTGTCTCCAAATGAAAGATGTACAGATTTTCCACTACAGCTCATTTGGCTCTCGCTGTGTTGTGCGTGTCCTCAGTACACTGCCCCGGGCATGGGCGTAGGCGCAGTATTTTTCCCTCCAACTATCTCTTCATGCAAGAACAGCAAGATCTTTTTTTAATTTGCTTTGGCAGCGTTTCTTCTTACATGTGTCCATCACTGTGTCTGATATATGTCTGCTGTTAAGCCTGACGTTATTCAGACCAGCAATTTGTCAAACACGCATTAGAAACTGTGTTAATAAATCCCATTTAGAAAGTAAATAATGATTTAAAGAGTCTACAGCCAGGCTAGCAGCTATGTTAGCTGTACTCAGGCATAAATATAGTTTTTGAGATACTGGGGAAAGGGTAGGTCAAGGGAAGGGTCCAACCTGTTCTCGTCCCAGGTTGTTAAATACCAGTGTATTTAAGATAAGATAAGATAAACTTTATTGATTCCACACCGGGGAAATTCACTGGTTACAGCAGCTCAGGGATCAAAAGTACAGGTTGAAAAGGATTGTGAGATAAATAGAATACAAATAATGTAAAATACAGAATAAAATATGAAAAGGAGAATAAAAATAAAAAATAGGAATTGAAAAACTATACACACAACCTATATTCATATAGACCTTTCACTTGTATAAAATTTAACAGCACTCAATCCAATAGTTGTTTAGATATTTTATTCTGGACCAAAGCAGTGGACCAACAGACCAACCAAACAGCCTGACACTGTCATCCTTAGTGCCATACTGCTGGTGTGGCTAAAAATAAACCACCAGACTCGTAATGAAAGTAAAAATGAAATCTGTTCAAGCGTGATTACTTCTAGAATTATTCTAATAATTCTTCGAAAAGTACAGTTGGGGCATGAGTTTCTTATTGCAGAGACTTGTACTTTCAGTTCCTCTTCAATATTAAGGCGAGCCCTCAAAGACGCTGTGCATGCACGCACGTCTGCCTTGGAACCAATCAGGCATCTACAGTTAGAAAGATGATGAACTCTAACCTTCAAATTAATGGCACACAAAGGTTATAGGATATTTAAGCCGTCAGTAACATCAGCAGGCAAAGTGTTAACAGATCAACATCGTCTGTTTGGGGATAATAGAGTAGAGAGGAGGCAAACACCATCAGGCCATCATGTGATGTTGACGAGGATGATGATGATGATGTAAATGATGATGGATCCCTCTATTAATAGACCTGGCAATAGAGTGACCACAGTCACAAAGGAGAACAGCAGCGCTATGGATGAGAGGCCCCATTATGTCCAAACGAAGGAGTCAGCCCCTCTGTCAAGAGGGCACTTTACAAACAAACCTCATTTGACTGAGCGTGTCTTTCTCTTTCCCCTTGCCCACCCGCTCTCCCTGCACTAACCCCAGACTCCTTTCTGCTGAGTGGGTGTTTGGAGGAGTTGTGAAGGTCACGCCAAAGACTCTGAAGTGAGGAGTGAGCTCGGGGCTTTGACCTCTGATTGGCCCCTGGCCGCCCTAGCTGCTGTGAGTCACAGAGACAGAGCCATCGCACCAACCAAAAGCTGGTCCGGCGTTGTGGAGAAGCAGACGACGAGTAGGCTGCTGCCCGACTCGGACAAAAGGAGAGTTGTGCAGAGGTGGTGAGGCACAATGGGACGGTTTGAGAGGAGGAGGTGAGGAGAGCTCAATCCTCACCATAAGCACCTTATTGTGAAAGCCTGCTTTGTTAAAAGTACCAATCTATAGGGTGAAGAAATTAAGGGGATTTCCTGGTGTGTAGGAACTAGTGATATTGTGGGACTGAAGAACAGAAAGATGTCCTTCATTAAAAAAATTATCATAAAGTGTTTCTTGTTTTGGAAATAAAGTTCATTCTGCATGATTTATTATGGGGGTCAGGAAAAAGTCTCCTTAAAGGAGAAATATAATAATAAATATAATAAATCATAAAATTACCCTGATATGTTATTGGAAACATAATAGGTTAAAAAACAGCTTCCCTGACAACAACCCTACAGCTGTGGTGTCCTCCTTTGAAATTTTTATTCTGCCCCGTACCTTGTGTTTTTTTGTTTGCCCCTTTCTCTTTAATTTGAAATTCATAATAATCTTTGAGAAGGATCAGATATTTATACGTTCACAAAATTCTTTGCTGTAACTGTCTTTGGCTGTAGCTAGCCTACTCGCTGCCGTTAGCTCAGTTAGCCATGAGGCTAGTGGCCACTATTTGTCTGGGTTTGAACATTATTGGAAACAGTTAGGATACACACATATTTAAAGTAAGTCTAGCAGTTTTAGACATTTCAGTGTAGGAATGTAAAAAAAAGTCACATAGCTTTAACAAGGTGATTAAGATTATCTTAATTAGGTAAAAGAGAGAAACCTGAATTCAGACAGTGTGCAGTTCATTATGGACAGGAAAGGAGTAAGAATATTTCCTTTGTCGACTTTTCGAGTTTATTTCGTGACCGCTTAACTTTAATTCTGAATTTCTATTTATTTTAGACATATCTTATCTAAACATTCATTAGATCTAATCTTAAGATTAAATTAGTCTTTGTCATAATATTTATGTTAGTTCATGTCTTGAATGAAAAAAATTTAAACTGGCCATATCTTACGCATTGCACCTTTAATGAGAACTAAATATATTTTTCAGTAGTGGAAATATGAGAGGCTTGAAAATATGTTTATCTTTCTTATCTCCTCCTTTCATGCAGATGTTCACATTGTGGTCAAAAAAAAAATTTCTACACCCATGAATACTCCACCCTAAGTGATATACGTGCTTGTTCACACACACACACACACACACACACGCACACACACTTTGCTTAATCTTACGGTAAACAGCTTACTTCCACCCTCAGGCCTTGCCTTTCCCAAACTCACCCAGGAACAAGAGCAGGTAACACTCGGTTGGTTTTGGCACTCGTCCATGTGATCCCGACTGTTAAAGCAGAGTCTGTTGCCAAGCAGCTCGTCCTGCCCTGAAACTCTTTGAAAGTTTGCCCAAAAAATATGCATAAAAACCCAGCATCAACACACAATCCTGGAGCAGTTTCTGGCGATATTGGACTAGAAAAAAAAAAAAAAAAAAGCAGAACTCAGAGGAAGGAATGTCTGTATACTTGGGTACACACAGAACAACTCTAAATCTAAACAGACTAAACAGAGATGTGACTAATCAAGATGTGACTAAGATGTCGGCCACATTTTTTTTTTTTTTTTTTTCGCAAAAGCTGAAACCTGAGAACTGAAGTGTTCGACTAATCACCACATGTCATTGTTTAGAGCTGAATCCACCCAAAATTCACACTGTTAATAATTGATGTGGTGATTAATAGAGATTGTTCATGACAAAAAAACAATATCGCATATTAATCTATAACACATCGTACATCTGCCTCAGCGTTCACACATTTCTCTCTCCCACTGGTTGGGTAACATGAGTGTTTTTGACTAACATTTGGCAGAATGGCACGGTGCCACCTCACGAGTGTTCCCGTAAACACTCACCACCCTGGACCCTATAGTGTTGTGCTTTGCCAAAATGTCACTGGGACTGTGGTCAACCTCCACCGCAAAGCTGAATAAAACTTCTTCCCGAGCAGAGCAGAGCAGAGCAGAGCAGCAGCAGAAACAGGCAGCTGCACGGAGAATAGAATTTATAAGGGAGGTGGCAAAGTGGAGGCATAACACTGCCAGGAACTGTTGTTTTCCTCTGTTTATTCATATTCCCATGGATACTGACAAAAAGGCATAGAATTAAAATAGTCGCTCTGAATACCAGAGAATTACCTGAGATGCGGCAATTATGATCAGGCGTGGAGACCCTAAAAAGTGGTGATTTCAGACTTTCTGCGTCATATTACGAGGATGGTAAACAGTTGTGTTCTCATGTCTATGACATTTTAAAGAGTTGTTGAGTAACTTCTGTCCTAACAAGAGTACTCCCTTTGGGCCTAAACATGATAACAGGGTCTGTTGGAGCAAATATCTCTGTATGTGCTTTTTCCAACAAGTACATGTTGTTACAGGGAAGTCGTGACTGTTCATTGCCAAAGGGGAAAACCTGTTGAAAGCTCGATCCAGCCCTTTTCTCCAGCACAGGTCGTAATGGCAAAGGTTAAGTAATCAAAGGTGTTTTGAAATATTTAAAACACCTTTTTGAAAGCCTTAGATTATGGACCTCACCTCAGATAAATGATGCCTATGTGATCATGATAATGTTATTTGATCCCATACAGCAGTGTTTCCCAAACCTTTTTTTTCTGGTGGCCTATTGTTTAAAAAATGACAATCACAACCCAATTCACAATAGGCTTTATCAATAAATCTTGGGAAGAGCTAATTTATGCACATTCCTGACCGTTTTTATTGTAATTTCCACGTGACATTAAAAACATACACACAAGTTAATACTTTATAAATGCAATGTAGAACATTTTCACCTTCTTCATAAAAGAAACAAAGTAAGTGCATTTAGGTGGAATTAATACACTCGTTTCAGTATCAGTAAAACAATGAAAATGCTTTATAAAAGGTGTACTGCAGATATAAAATCTTAAAATTGCAGAATTCCTTCCTTAGTCTTTTATTTATTTCCTGGTTACTGGGAATGACTGTCATAGAAACTAAACAATTAAGCCAAGATTACTGTTTGACATAACTTCAGACTACACCAAAGACATAAAAAAAAAAAGGTCTGTCCAAAGGCATTTTATTCATTCCTGACTCTAGGAAAAACAGTATAATTGCCCCCTAACTACTGCATCCCTGAACTCTCAGTTCACACCCATTTAGGCTGTTCTATATGATTTCTTTTTTTGATAGTTCAAGAAATATTTTTTGACCTCCGTTCACTGAGCCTCCCCTGAAACTGTTTGGAGCCCTCCTGGGGAGGCCCGCCTCCCACTGTGAAAACCTCTGATCTAGACCAGTCATTACCAACAAGGGAAAAATTCAACCCCATGGGAAATGTGGAAAGCTCAGTAATGAACTCTATATTTTAACTTAAAACTGGAAATGGTGATTTAAAGGTCCAGTGTATAAGATTAATAGGGATTTTTTTGGCAGAATATGGCAGACAAGTATGTTTTCATCAGTGTATAATCAGCTGAAAATAAGAATCGTTGTGTTTCTGCCATCTTAGAATGAGCCGTTTGTATCTACAGAGGGTGAGAGTCCTCTTCTACGGAGGCCGCCCTGTTGAACAGCCATGTTTCTGCAGCCGCCCAGAACGGACAATCCAACACTGCCTCTAGATACGGCCAAGTTTCACCGCCACCGTAATTTCTCCTACACACCTAGCAATATTCAGTTGGTTGCAATCATTAAATGCCACTGAATCCTACACACTGGTCCTTCAACAATATGCTAAAAATATGTTCGCATATTTGTATCAAGGAGGAAAATAGGAAAGCAAAATAGATTAAATAGTTGACTAAAGATTGAGCTTGAAAAAAATCCAGCTTCTGCCACTCCTGACAACTCAATAGTATGAAAATATAATCTTAACAATATCCATTTTTGTATAATTAATAGTGTGAACTAAAATTCAGTTTATATTAAAGATGTTCTGGTACCATCAATTAATTGCTGATATCAATTTTTATACCTGAACCTTGTGTATTGGCCAAGTAAGGGGTAACGTGCAGTGAGCAGGAGCTTTTTCCTGCATATTACACAACACAGAGTCTATGATCAGAACTGCGTCTGTTATACATAAATAACAGACCTTAGAAGGCTGTAACTGACCAATCAGAATTGAGTATCTAACAAAGCTGTGTAATAATACAGAGTCCAGTAGCAGTGCATTAAAATAAAAATAAAAAATAATTCAGAGTTAATAAATTAAGGGGTATTGGATTGGTGAGTAGACTTACTTCATACCTGATGCTGCATTTTGGTCAGAAATGGAGACATTTTCTGATACTGATATCAGTATAGAAACAAACCCATTTTCTAATCATTCCATAACAACACATTTGGCACATGAAGGGGTCCTTGAACTCATCTAGAGCTGTGGAGGAGGTTAGGACTGACCCGGACGACCCTCTGCCTGTTGGTACCTTTTATTATTCAGCTGTATTTATGCCGGCCTTGTCTCCATTCGTTATTGATGTGTTTCCTGGTATAAACGACTGTTGAACATGATCAGAGATTCATCCCTCAGGTGAGAGCAGCCAGAGGATTTAGCGCCTGCCGAAGCTGCAAAGCATCCCACCTGACTTGTTTTGTCTGTGCAGGGATACGGGATACATTGGTGGAGGCATTTTTGTGTTTGTGTGGGCGTTGGAAGAATTACAAACAGGAGACAAAGGTTCCCTTCTCCACAGCTGAAACAGGTGCACTATTGAGGAGTCACATTTCCTTTCTCTGCATACTGTAGCTCTCAGAGAGAGAACCACAAGTCTTCTACCTGTAGAGAGATGTAAATGAAAAGTAAGGTGTTATAGATCAAAAGGCTGAATTACTGAACATAAGTCTTCCTGCTTGAGATAATTAACAGGGTTTGGCTTGTGCTGGACAAAGTTTCCTCTGTTACCAGTTCGTGATCAAAGCTACTCCAGCAGGCATCATGCCCAATACCAGCAGTACCTCAAAAACCCGTCAGGATACTGTAGGAAGGAAGTGGTTTCTCTGGTCAGTGTTCTGCTTCAGTGGTGTGCACGGTCTGAAATTAAGCTTTTTCCTTCACCTGTCACTGCGGCAGGTCACTGAACATTTCTGCCAGCCTCTCTCTCTTTGTTTGTCCGCTACTTCTGAAATCTATGTAGAATGATTTAGAACTGTAAACACTGAGCCAATAGTACCAGACAGAGGGAAGGAAAAGTTCAAGATAAGATCTGTAGGCATAAATGAGCTCAGTTTAAGATTAATGTGAGACTTTTATCATTTTCTTATATTTCTTAAATTTGTTATCATGTGCAATGTTAGTTTTCATTTTTTTTCTTTATTATCATGTGCAATATTAAATTAATTATCAGTTTCAATATAACCTTTTATTACTTTTCATTATCACTGGCAATATTACTTCCAATGTTGTTGCAAACACTACTTTTGTATTTTAGTTTATTTAAGCATACTTTTTTAAACTTATGTTCTATTCACTTCTATTATTATTATTATATTAGGCTCTGTTGTTTTGCATTTACTTTTTATATGCTTTATATTGTATATTTCACTTCTTATTTAGTATTGTTTTTTATTCTATGTTGCTGTAATTTGGAGCAGTTGTCGGCACAAGAATTTCCTTCAGGATTTATAAACTTTCATCTTATATTATCTTATTATTCCAATAAGTGGGTCCCTGGTACATTATCTTATGAAGGATCCTTGACTGAAAAAAGAGAACCTCTGACTGACTCTGACTGTGTAGTATATTATCTAAACTATCTGTCCTGCTCAGTAAAACCAGATGGGTGCTCTCTTCTCCTCCCTGCTGGGACAGAAAGTCCCTAACTCACTGGCTCCTGGACTGGGCTTATACAGGAGCAGGAGTGCTGCTGGAACGAAGCCCCGGTGGGCGTGGCTTCCCGGTTCTCCCGGAGAGGAACTGGGACGTCATCAAGCCCATATAAGGCCTCAGGACTTCCTCTACAGGATGGATCATAATAAACAGCACAGTACAGTTATTACTGGCTATAAGTCATATCTAATGGCTCCAACACCAGGCTTAAGATGATCTGATGGTTATTTGAGTTAACACTTGTCACATTAGATAATCTCAAACAAATAAATACATTTTTAGTACAGCGTAACAACATAAGAGCAGTGATTTGATATAACAGAGTGATCTCACGTCTTCGCTTATACAACAAAACCCTCACTGAGTCTATAGCTGCGCAGAAAGCTGTGTAAATGAAGTGGGCTCTTCTATTTCTGACACCGGTCTCCGCTCGGTCGGTGTTGCTCTCTTGCCTACAGGCTTGTTTACAGTCGCCTCTTCCCGGCATTAGCGTCACATGACGTCGCACTCAATGGGCGTGGACAGCGCAGCCCAGCCAATCGGAGCGCTGCAGTGTCTGTAGGTTTATATAAAAAGACACACATTGGTTTCAGTGAACACACCTCAACAAGCACCAAGAGCGAAACATCAACTTACAGGAATTCAGAGTTGTAACTTTTCCTACACTTCGGACACTGGAAGAGACTTTTTAACCACTGACAGTTTGAGTTGGAACTTGGACTTTCACTCTTTGTCTTTTTTGGAGTGATTTTTGATTTTGGGACAGTCTTGAGAGAGAAGACACGTGCATGCTCTGTGCTGACTCTGACATTTGTTGACTATCCACAGACTGTGTTTCTATAAGCAGCTGGTAAGCTTCACTTTTCCTTCGACTTTATGTCTACAAAGATGGAACAGCCTTTTTATCATGACGACTCTTTTCTGTCGGCTTACGGCCACTCAGATGCAGCAATGCACGACTACAAACTGCTAAAGCAGAATATGAATTTGAACTTGACAGAGCCCTACCGCAACCTGAAATCGCAGCTGAGAGCCGAGACAGACCTTTACCAGGGGGGACAGCAGCAGGACGTGGGGTCCCTGAAGCTCGCGTCCCCGGAGCTCGAGAGGCTCATCATCCAAAACAGTAACGGGGTGATCACCACTCCCACCCCGGGACAGTACTTCTACAACCGGGGCATCACCGATGAGCAGGAGGGCTTCGCCGAGGGGTTCGTGAAAGCCCTGGACGAGTTGCACAAGATGAACCAGATGCCCCCTCCCAACGTGTCCATCGGAGCCGGCGGAGCTACGACGTGTTCGGCAGCGGCGGCCTCTAGTGTTTTCGGCTCCGCTTTGCAGCCCGAGCCTCCCATCTACACCACACTGAACGCCTACTGCCCAAACACAAGCCTCTCCTCTTCCGCATCCAGCTACCCAACCGCCACCATCAGCTACCTGCCGCCGCACCAGCAGAGCCACCCGCAGACGTCCACGCACGCCACGCACCCGTTCCAGCACAGCCTCCCGGGCGCCGGGCTGCATCCGCAGCGGCTGGTCGCTCTGAAAGAGGAGCCTCAGACCGTGCCCGACCTCCTTAGCAGCGACGGCTCGCCCCCGATGTCTCCGATCGACTTGGAGACCCAGGAGAGGATCAAGGCGGAGCGCAAGAGGCTGAGGAACCGGCTAGCGGCCACCAAGTGCAGGCGGCGCAAGCTGGAGCGCATCGCCCGGCTGGAGGAGAAGGTGAAGTGTCTGAAGAACGACAACCAGGGGCTGTCCAACACGGCGTCCGTGCTCCGGGACCAGGTCGCCCAGCTCAAACAGAAGGTCCTGACACACGTGAGCAGCGGCTGTCAGCTGATGCTCACAAGCAAGACGGAGGCGTTTTAAACACCCGAGAGAGAAAGAGAGACTACTAACTGACTGAAAAGTAATAACACTGGAGGAGTCATGTTCTGCGCGCACCGCAGCACTGGGACTCCGGCTCATGTGTGGTCTGCAGCACGGGGCCGAGGGTATTAGGGTGAAAAGACTGATTGAAATGGTACTTCAGGATGCTGGACATCGCTCAAAAGACCATTCAAGCCTTGACACCAACAGGGCAGCATCCAGACTGAGCAGACACTGAACACAACACAGCGGGAACAAGGCCCAGAAGTCGGGTTTACTAATGGTAGAAAATGGGAGTGATTATTGTATACTTTGTACTTTTTTGCAAATGATGTTGTCATTGCAATGCTGCATTTATTCAATGTGTAAATTATTTTGTTTGTCCGGTTGATCCAGACAAACTAATGATGTCCAATGTTTACACTGTCTTTTTTTTTTATTTGTGATGTGTATTTAAGTAAAGTGTCTCAAAAATGAAACTGAAAAGGTGGACTGGAGTGTTTGTTTTATATTTATATTTGTCACTTCGTTTGTTTATTTGACAGGGACAGCACATGTTAGATAGTAGTAGTAGTTTATTTCGGGCCTGGTTAACACTTTCACAGAAAACATAAATAAGTAACAAAGTGATTAAATCGACAGAAGAGGTGTATCCTATCATGTTTACATAACGTGTTAATGAAAATCAATATACAAATCAAGATGTAAACATCCAGAAATGCTAATTAACATCCATAGTCCCTAATTAACACTTTCACAGAAAGATAAATAAGTAGCAATAGGTACCAAACCTCAGTAAATTGACCGAATAAGGTGTAACCTCAAGTTTTAGTTTACTATTTTTGCATTTTTAATGCTGGATTTTAGCAAAAGTGTTCATTTACATCACTAGCTCCTAAGCAGGTGACAAAAACAGAGACATTATAAATGACAGTATACATTCAAATATAACCTACATTAAACAGGTAAAAAAAAAAAAACATTGTCTCAAGTTAAACCTTAGGAAAGAATAGTGGAAAACATGCCACACATAAAACCAGCAGTGATGAAGATAAATCGGTTTCTTTCCAACTACAATGTATAGTTACGGTGGCTCCCAGTGAGAAACCCTTACACAAGCACATATTCTGGTTTTCACGCACAGAACGTAGCCCGCGTACGTAGGCCTTTCCTGCTTACGCACGGGCTTGTCCATATACGGGCATGTTGGTGAATACTTCGTCACATGGGAGGATTTCTGGGAACCCCCGCCCAGGTAACGCAAACTGGTTTCATTTCAGTCCCTCCCGTCTATTGTATCGATAAATCCTGCGAGTCTCATGGAGGTGGCGGAGTTTCCTTCTCGTCTTATTAAGCAACTTCAGACGAGCCTGTCGCACGCGAATGGAGCAAAGTGCAGCCGTGATATCAGGTAGATGGTTAAACGTTGGTTAATGACACCCGGAAGTAGATTAAAAACTCAGTAATGCGGTGTGTGAGATCACTTAAAACACCTTTCCCCATCATGAAACACGACCTATAATATGAGGGTTATTATAAATGATAATTAAATCCGTTTGAGAGCAACTTGTCGGTGCCACTCGCGCGTGAAGGCATATTTGAGGTGTCAGTCTAATTGAAACACAGTACAGGGGAAGTGACAGTGGCTTCAGGAATGTCGGGGGCGTCTCAAGATGCCACGCCGCTTTGGCAGCTCAGTGGGTGAGAGTGGGCGTCCAGGAGCGCGCGGAGCATCTGTGTGTGTGTGTGCGCATGGATGAGATGAGATGGAGATGTGCGCTCTGCCAAGGACAACATGCTGCCTGGACGCATCACAGGCCAAATATGTGCGGCAGCAGGGGCTCAAAGGATTGGATATAAGGGGGAAAGTCCCGCGTTAAGAGGAGCTGAATGAGTCATTAGGCTATTATCCAGGGGTCAGTAAACGTTTTCATGGGCCCCAGAAACCCCAAACAGTGATGATAATGATAATACGAGGTGGAGAATGTGGAGGGGTGATGGCTAATTGCCGAAGGCTGATTTAAGGGACCATTTTGAGCTTAAACAGAAAAATAGTAAAGGATCAGTATCATGTCACTTGTTAATTTTTTTCCAGACCATAACAAGATATTATGTTAAAACCTGAAAAGTTTCATGTAAATATTTGATAACTTATATTATTATAATGTGAAAAAATTCAAGTAAAAATGTGATACCTCATGTTGTTATAATGTGATGTGTGTTTTATTGTGACATTATAACAATACAAGTTATCACATTTTAATTTGTCATTTTTATAACAAGAAATGTTTCTTTCTATAACGTGATAATTTGTGTGCTGTAATAACACGAAAATATCTTGTTTTAGTGAGAAACTTTTAACATTAAATCACAGTACTGACTTGTTTTTCTCTCTGTGGCATGGCAGCGGTACTTCTACCGGCCTACTTTTGTGACCGTTGGCCGAGAGAGAAGTTGTGCACAAACTGGTCTCAGGAAAACCAGAGGGGGATTTCTGTCCTTTAAAAGCAGCCAGTGACGTACAAGTAAACAAGACAGCCAGTCTGGACTGAAAATATATCTCTCTCTCTTTCTCTCAGTACTCATGAAAACCACTTCAAAAGAGCCTAGGAGCGAAGGCTGCGGTTTTGAGCACACTCTCACCTCAAGCTGTTTTGGAGAGGAAGGTTTTACCCTGTTTTCATGTCACACGTATTTAAATAGCCTAATTTCCATCAATAACACAACTCCCCTTGCCTACTTTTCGTGCCATGGACGTGGAAACAGAACCAGGTACGCCCACACAAGTTCTCCTTTCCTCTGACTTTTTATCAAGAAACCTTTATTTCAGGGGATGTACAGTTTTTTTGTTCTTTTGAGTTCACTGCTTGTTTTTTTTTGCCTCATTTGACAGTTTCAAATATTTATGATAAGAATCAACAACAGTAGTATCATCTGCTGTGGATCTGAAGAAGCAAAAATGTTTCGTTTTCCATCAAATATTCATGAATATGCATGAAGTGTAATCACAGTCAAAACCAATAACATCTCCTGCACTCACAAGCACCACACTGCTCCTACTCAAAAGAATACTTGTAACTATCACTGCAGTGTTCGATTCTCCATTTACGCACACAGCAGGCCTACATATTATAATGCACGCACATAGTCCAGAAACAAGCCAATTGAAGCCATACTGGCTCTCCACACGCCTCGGCCCACAACCCACACTGAGTGTCTGTGGGAACATCTGTGATGCGAACGGTGACGTATGAAGAGCTCTGGGTGGGTTTGATTTTCCTCTCCACGAGCCCCCATCCCCTCCCACAGGCACTCACACACACACACACACAGGCCTGCCTGGCTCTCTGTCTCTCTCTCTCAGTCATTCTCTCCCTCCTCTACCAGTCTTCTGTTATCTTCTCAAGAACCATGAATATTCCTCCCACCTTGCCGTGGCCATCTGAGGTTCTTACAGAAGTTGGATCACAAGTTGCATCACTAGTTTTAGACAGCTAATAGAGGATTTATCTGGGAAGGGGGTGTTTTGTTTATTTCATGAGACCTAGTTTGAGGAAAGTTTGCTGCAGTCATAAAAACCCATTTAAACCATATAAATGTGAGATTATCGACATTCAGCTGTGTGTATCAGGGCTGTGTGGTTTTACTTTGAACATGTACAAAACAACACCACTGGGAAGCCTATAATGAGGTGTATGGAGAATTTTAAAGGTGCAGGATACAGGATTTGCCAGTTGTTGTTTGGAAATGCACCAGAAAGATAGATGATTGTTGAGTCTCAATTCCAGGTTGTGAAATTCAGATTCTTTGGGTTGGTAAAACGACCCAAACAAAACTAAATAATGATAAATAAGAAAATACATGCAGAGAGTGGCATCTCTGCAGATAAAGACACCACCAAACACTTCTAGTAAAGGTTAAAAGACATTGCTTATATGAGTCTATACATTGTTTTTCAAGAAAAGACCTCTTTAAAGGAGCAATATATAACAGTTGTTCACTGCAGTCCAAATAGCAAGTTGAAGCCATAGACAGTATATAAAATTTTTTAAAATCCTATTTAATATATCATCTATGGTTGAAGTGAGTTGTTTTCTCTCACCCCACCTCCTCAGACTCAAGGGAGCTCAGGCAGGAACACAGCAGGAGTGCAAGACGAGCGCAGCATTTTAAATTGATAATAACAAGCAATGATGAGTCCTACACTGTAAGTTGACCAGCTGTTTATAACTGTCAGTTGTCTGTTAATGTAAAGATGAGCCCCATTATCCTGAAAATTAAAAAAAAAACAACAAAAAACAAAAAACTGCTCTGAAAAAACAAACTGTGGAGTTTGAGGTCAGTGACTGCCTGCCACACTCCATTAAAATGTTGTTCAATTCAACCATTATGGACATCTACTCCTTATTAAAGACTACTAATGATTTCTTATGACTCATAAACAGACACTTACCCATTCATTGAACATTCAGCATTAATTGTAACTCTAATTAATGTGGCAAACGATAACACAAGTTACAGACTGGAAAGGACATTTCAAAGGAGGACTCCGTGGCTGTAGTGAGTATTTCAAGTTTTAAGTTTAAGTTTCTTAAATCTGCGATGACATATCATGGTCATTTTATGAATTCTAACAGTAAATATACTACAGATTTCTCCTTTAAATGTCCCTAATAAGAGTTCCTTCTACATTAAATTTGACAAATAAGTATGAATAATTAATAATCTGCCATGCACCAACTGTTCACATCACAATGCTGCCAGTGACAGTAATGTCTCGAGGCCTCACAGAGGAGGTCACTTGTTTGGCTGTGATAAGACTGAACATTGTGACTGAATACACAGTAAACAGAGGGTTGGCATTGAGACAGCATTTATTGTACTATATGTTAGTGTATTAACACTACTGCGGAGCTTTGGCCCTGAAAGCAGGTCTACATTCACACATACTGTACTGCAAAGAGCAGTCAGTGAATCACTGCAGAGTTTGAAAGGGTTTTGGTGGGTGCACATCGCCATCTAGTGGACCAACGCGGGAACAGCAGCTGGAATCATGAACCACAAACAGAAGAGATTTCACACCAGTAATGGTTGTCCTACTTTCAAAGGCTCCTGGTGTGATAACACACTAACAAACAATTTATCAGTTAGTGAAGGGCGAATTTGGCTACCAAATGAATGGGTGTATGAAATATAAAATTCAGATAAAATGAATAGAATGAGTTTCATATATTGAATTTCTTACTTCATTGTACTTGATATTTGCAAATGTCATGTATTTACTGTTTTTATTTAAACGTAACCTGTTTTTTTTTTTTCAGGTGAGTTTTGCTCTGCAGTGGGAACATGACTGTGTGGTGGTTAGATGGGATAAAAAGATATTTTCTACTCAACAAAAATAGAAAAACAACACTTGTGTTTTTGCTTCCATTTTTCATGAGTTGAAGAAAAAGATCTGATACTTCTTCTGTGCACACAGAAGGTTTATTTTTTATTTTATTTCTGTGTTCGTGAGCAGCTGATTAAACAGCATGATTATTGCATAGGTGCGCCTTGGACTGCTTACAATAAAAGGCCACTCAAAAATGTGCCGTCTTATCTTGAAAAAAGACATCAGGTGCTGAACTATGGCTGTTTCATATAGGGTGGGCTACAGATTTCACTTGGCCCTACCCTTCCTCTGATTGGTTTATCCTGATATTCTTACCCTAACCCTAACCAATCAATCCTCATGCCTAAACCTGACCAACCCAAACAACCCAACCAACCAAGGCAACAAGTACTGGCCAATCAGAGGCTGAGAAGAGTAGTTCTATGTGAAATAGCCATAATTCAGCGGCATATAAATGTCTTTTTTCAAGATCAAACAGCACATTTTAGAGTGGCCTTTTATTGTGAGCAGTCCAAGGCAATCTGTGTAAATAATCATGATGTTTAATCAGCATCTCTGTATGCCACACCTGTCAGGCTGATGGATTATCTTGGCTCACAAAAACTGCTCATTAACACAGAAGTTTGTGGTCAAAATTTGAGAGAAATAAACCTTTTGTGTTCATAGAAGAAGTCACAAATATTTTACTTCAACTCAAGAAAAATGGGAGCAAAAACAATCATACTTTTTAAAAACTAGTTTCGTTGAGTCTGTTTCTCCTATTGCTCGAATATTAAACATCCACATTGTGCAGTCAGTCTTTATGTACATGTGGATTTGCTGTGGAAAGATGTGATAATGTATTTAACCAGCTGTCTATTGTCATCCCTGATACAGGGAGAGAGAATTCATTATTTATTTTTATAACAGCAGACCTGCCTGTCTGCACAGCGTCAAGATTACAATACAGCGTATTTAATATCAGTAAGGGACTGTATGAAAATTATCAGGGAGGGAGGACATGCAGAAAAGTGGAGGGTTATATGATGCAAAGTGACAAACTTGTCTTAAATAATTTCATTGAAAATGTTTAAAGAACCATTTATTTGGAATATCCTCTGAAGAGCCATTTAAAAGAGGTCGGAGGTTTGATAGAGAACCCTATAATGGTTCCACCCAGACCCTCTCAGGGGGTTCTATTCAGAACCTTTCCACCTTCTAAGAGTGCAACCAAGAACCCACCCAGGGGGTTCTATCGAGAACTTTTTGTATTCCACCCTCACAGGGTGAGAGAGCCTTTTTATATTATGGTACAAAGAACCCTTGATGAAAGAGTTCTTCAAGACTTTCAACAATTTGTGAAGAACTCTTTCTTTCAAAAAGGGTTCTTTGGATGTAAAGTATTCTCAATGGAACCCATAGGATCTGACTGAGCCTTTCTTCAGAAAAGGGTTCTTCAGAAGCAAATGCTTCTGGGGAAAGTCTCAGCCCCTTGGGAAGAACCTTTTTAGAACCCTTATTTATGAGAGTGTAGGGTCTGACTTTTTAAAAAATAAAACATAAAGTGCAACCCCCCTCCCCGACTACAGAACCTTTCACACAGTCCCTAAAGTGCTGTGTTGGATTTTCCATACTGTATTATGTGTACAGGATTGTATCATCTGTATTGTCCCGTTGTCAGCCCAAGAGAATGTCTTTGATCTTTGATGTGCAGGAAATCCACAGATTGAGGATGTGAACGAAACCCGACATACACAGAGGCACCGTCAGTCACAAGTCAAATGTACTGTGTGTGTAAGAATAAGTGAGGAACATATCAAGTGAGAGTCTTTTTGACTTTAAAGGTCAGATTTTGGCTTTGTAGGGAGAAATGAAACAAATAATCTCATCTCATGCAGTTTGTTTCAGACGTTGGCCTTGTGAAAATTCTTGAAGATAACCTCGTCTCACTTGTGTTACAATTTGTCCTATCACTGATATTTGCAGTCATCAGCTTAAATGTGTGTGTGTTTGTGTGTGTGTGTGTGTGTGTGTGTGTGTGTGTGTGTGTGTGTGTGTGTGTGTGCAGGACGACACTCCTTGTCCAGTTCTGTCATTTGCTGTGATGATGACTTTCACAGAGGACACGTTATTAGCTAACATCATCAAGTAGCACCAGTTCACTACAGAAATAGCTACAGTGGATTAAAACACACACACACACACACACACACACACACACACACACACACACACACACACACACACACACACACACACACACACTGTGCCTCATTGTCTTTTCTTTTAACAGAAAAATGTCAAGTGCTGTGTGGCATTATCAACATGATGCGCAGCTTGAGTTCATTTTCACCTGCAGAGGGCACACGCTGTTCCACGGAGAAACATCTCATGTGTGAAAATCACAGATAAGTCACTTTTAGTGAGATTAAAAAATGCCACAGTGTGATGAAAACCTGGATATTGTTCGGGAATTTAAACAGTATTCATAACGCTTGATTCACGGGTTGGGTCTATTCGCTGGATTCACATTATGTAGTCTTGCTGTCAGTTCAATTGCTGTAGAGCTGAATCTCCAGAAGGACTTAAATCCTTCCAGGCCTAACAGGCATTTCTTTAAAATGTGGCCCAGATAATGAAATGAGACTTTGACAGCGTTAAAATAAATTGTTCTGATACTTATTTAAATATAAGACTATTTGAATTTCTCCCTTAAAGCAATGGTGAGATCAGGGCATGGCTGAGTGACAGCTGTCGGGATGGGAGGGTAAACTCACTTGACATGCTGTATCAGTAAATTGGGGGCTGATAGTGGTGCGAACACATTGCATTGACACTCTCTGCTCCCATAATCAGAGGTGGAGGCCATGTTTGGAGACGCTGACACTGTAGTCAAATATTTCTCAGCATGCCGACATGCAGTACTCCTCCTGGGGTAACAAAGAGGGTTGCTTGGTTTGATTTTATTACTTTAAAAACAAGGCTAAAATGGTGCTTTTCTTGAAAACTGGCAAATATCTTCACTAAATGTTTGAGATTTGAATCATATTACATCTTATTGTTTTCTGGGCAGCAAAATAAAAATGACAATACACCCAAAAATGATTAAATACATATTTTAAATACACCTGGCAAAATTCAAGACAGTTGGGGGAGAACTCAGAGAAAGCAAGATATCTGCAGTGCGTTGTTTCTTTTTCCACAGCGTTGACAGGTTTCTGATGTAGAGAAACTCTGTATGTAGCTCTGCTCAGTGGGGGGTTTGGTATTTGAAGAAAGGATTACAGTATAAGGCTACTCCTTTGCAAAAATCCACCTTGTTTGATAAAGAAAAACATGCAGAGATCTTTTGTGTGTTACAGTAGTTTGCTTGAATTTCCAGACTTTTCTAAGTAAAATCATAAAATGTTTCCATATCTATTACCCCAGCTTACCCCCCACCCACCCCCGAACTACCCCTTTAGGATTGTCATTAAAAAGCAGAAACTTATAACAGTTTTTAGATATTTTTAAACAAAGTCATTCTGCATTAATACCTCGTTACTTATGATAGCCTAATCAGTACAATAAACAAGTGAGAACACACCAGTAATGACAAAATCAACAGGACATTTGAGAAAAAACAACAACAAAAAGATCTACTATATCGTGTCAACTAGTTTAATGAAAGGACTCTTTCATTCTTCCGTATTCTGGTAACAGCAGCTTGTTTCGTGTATCTCTGTTATATTATTAATAATTCATGACAATCTGGCAGTGCTTAAAAATGCACAATATGTTCAGTGCAGCATTTTTTAATATTCCTGTGTCACCAAGTCAAGTCTCACAGCGTACAGGCAGTTCTCATTTTAGCTTGTTTATATGACACAATTACTATAATGGTTCATTTTTGGGACAAACGGGACACGATTAAGGACAAGTGCTGGTAATCTGGGACTGTCACGAATTTTTTCAGGATATCTGGTGTCCCTACTGACAGCCCATGATTCCCAAACCCCAGTAGTGTGAAAAATGTCCCATTGGACTGAAAGCCCATTTGTCCAACAATCCATTATCTTAAAAACGTACAAAATGATCCAGTCTCACGAATTCTAACATTAGTCTGCTACTTTAAATCCCTTGAAATGTTGTTTAGTGATGGAAAACCCTGCTGATCCAGCACAATGGCAGCCATCCTCAAACCAGCAACTGCAGGGAGAGTGTGTATTTTCAGAGTAATGGGTCTTAGAAGCAATGGACAATTATTTTCATGATAACAGGCTGTCTGACAGATAAACTTCTGGTCCAATGGGAGATTAAAATAATTACCTAAATGTACTGAATCAATACCTGGAATAGTTAGCCAAATGTAGTAGATCACAGGTGAAACTGTTATATAAATATAAGAACTGTAAATAGTTGCTAATTGCATGGATATACAGCAGCAATTAGCAGTTGAAATAATAATACAGTTGGAGTAGTTAGCTTAAAGTAATGAATAAATAATTGAAATAGTTAGGTAAAAGGTAGGGAAACACTATTACACTGTGTTCTCTACCGTACTTGGAAATACAAACAGAAACTTCAGGATAAATCTACTATAATGCATCATCTTTAATTGTTTTTGGGACATGCTGATGAAAAAGGACTCGAGTGCACAGTGCAGCCAGAAGAACTATGACAGGCTCACGGTGGCATTTAGAAATGTTTTCTTTATTGAGAACGTAAAGCACAGAAACACCCAATTCAGCAAGCTTACCATAAATCAGACAAATCAGTTTCCTTGTTCGTTTTTTTTTTTTTTTACAAAACATTTACATCTAACAGTGCCTCACTCTAGAAATACATGACGTCATTATAAAAGAAACATCCACAGTACATTGATGACATACGTGATCAAAACTAGCAGAACAACCATAGCTGGTATGAATGCTGTCTCTGCAGACAGATTTTGTTTCTGGATATTAAACCCTCCCTCCAGTATGAAGCCTACCTCTCCATGGTCGTTATCGTACCAGATCTCTTACGATCAGGCCAGTAGTCTCTGTTAGAAAGCCTAAGTTACATTCATTATTATCATGACTCTGAGTGACCTCCTCCACTATCATTTATGACGTGTAGACTGCACAATACAGCATCACAACAGTAAGATCTGCATTTAACATCAGACTAATGCACATATTAAAGTCACCTAGATGATTGAGAAGAGAAGCAGGGGAGTGAAGCACTGGTGCAGGTACATCATGTTTACAATACTGTCATGAAAAAGTCCTCTGGTTAATGATGACATGTCTGATTCATGCACAAGCACTAATACTGTAAGACTTAACATTTCCCATGTGCAAGACTCATGATGTCAGTGGTGCGTTTTATTGAGCGATACAAAGCAAATAAAATACCTGGGATGGATTTAAAAAAAAAAAGATCACCATGTTAGCTGGCAATGAATTATTTTCTGCAGCAATTATGGGATATTTTCAATAAATTTATTAAAGAAGTCAGAGCCCTTGCAGAATTTCAGTGCTTGGCTGTATCATTCGGTTGTGATAACTTCAATAGTAATTGTTTTTAAAAGGGATAGTTTGTTTTTTTAAGTGGGGTTGTATGAGGCACTTTTCCATAGACAGTAGATGGCAGTCGACATGTCCCCAGTTTGTAGAGGTAGCAGGAGTACCAGTGTAGTAAGCCACTGCTGTGGGCAGGGTCAACAGCAAAACGTATATTAGCCACTTAAAAGGAGGCCCACCTAAAATAATCAGTCAGCTTAATGGTAAGATAAGAGACACAGCTTCAACTTGCCGCAAGACAAGGTGGAGGAAACTGCCTTTATATGAGCCAAATAGAGCTCTCTGCAAAGCAACCAGACTCCATTGGCAAATCCAGTAATTTAATCTCACAGAACACAGTGATCTGAGAGGTGAAGTTACTGTTTTGTCAAAGGAGTTTGGATGCTTTGGAGACAGTGATATTTGGCTTTTCTAACTGAAGTTTTCCATCAGAAAAGTCTGTCTGACAGCAAGGTTTAATATGTGAAAATATTCTAAATACAGTGTACACTTAAAATGATATTGATTTTTTCAGGTGGGCCTCTTCTTAGGTATTTTGTTGCTGATCCTGTCCACAGCAGTACATCACTTATCTTATCTTTCTACACCGGTACTCCTGCTGCTTGTCCAAACTGGAGACATGCCAACTGCCATCTTTTGTAGGTAATACACTGACTATAGATATGTACCTCATACAACCCTACTTCAAATAATCTGAACTATACCTTTAAATCCATGGCTGTTTTGGTTGTTCAAATTACTTACCAGGCATTTATTGGGAGTGTTACAGCTTGTCAGTCTATCTTATACCAGATGCAGCATTAAACCACAGAGATTAAATGTAGATGTGACGATAATGAGAGTTTAGGTTTGAGTGGTAAGGTTAGTTACAGGAGCAAGGTTACAACTCCATTTCAAGAGATAGATTTTGTATATTAGGATCTAGATAATTATCCCTAAATGTATTGCCATCTCCCGCTCCTCTCTACAAGCCGCTCCCGCTCCCCTCCACGTCGTCAACCATGACTGAGCGTTTACGCAGCACAGAGTTGCCCTTCCTGCCACTCCTGGCCTGCAGGGGCAGCTTGGTCTGGCAAGGCGCCCGGTACTGAGGCAGGCCGGACTTGGTGGTGTCCAGCTCCTCAGGGTCGTCCTGCTGGGCCCGGAGGGCGGCGATCACATCCTTGTCCGAGGGACTGAGGGTAAGGCAGCCGCAGGGGCGACTGCCGTCACCCTCTGTTCCAACCTCTCCTGCCTCTCCCACCTCCTCCGGCTCATCTTCCACTGTCATGAAGGCGTCACCCCACAGACTCTCGCAGAGATCCCTGCCGTGCTGGTACATCTACATACACAAACACACAAACAGTTATAGGAAGTGAAGAGAATTATTACATATTTTTTTGCCGCAAACAGCAGCTCTATAGCTCGCTCTGTTGGATGGTCCACAAAAAATCCATCACCATTTGGCGGCCGGTTTTTGAAATTTGGCATGGAGGTCAAGTTTGTGTGTTTGTGTTCATAGGGGATCAAAGATGATGTGGCAATAAGTGTGGCCTATCACAAAAAGGCACATAACTTCCAAATGGATTCAAAGATTTACACAAGATTTTGTGAAAAGGTTGGTTATGAACATTTTCCCTAATCTAGACTCTTCATTCCCTCGCTGAGAAGGTCAACCAGCAGATTACATGCTCTTGCTGTACTTTGGATATTATTTTATTTTTGATGCTGTGAAAGCCACTTCATCTGAAATAGTATTACCAATGCACAGTTGTCTGATTATGCATGTTGAATAAATGCACTTCTTGTTGTCGCATTTTGGGTGTTTAAGTCTTACACCTTTGCACATGAAAGATGTTTTTGTCATTGCCTTGTGGTTAGTTGCATTAGGTTTATAGTTACTGTACTGAATATTCTTCCTCCAAACTCGATGAAAAACAAAATATGTATTGAATGTGCCGTGTATCATAACCTGCTTTTAACCAAAAAACTGAAAACTTCTTTATATAGTTCCTCTGAAGTCTTTAGCACCCCATATATTGGTCAAGCCCTTGCTTAGCACCAACAGAAGAAAAGTCCTGGATCTGGCCAAGACATGAACATAGTTACACACATGCATATACACACACAGAGACAGATGAACGTGGGTTTTATGCACATACATGGTCACAGCTATTGTGCATTCACGCTTGCAGAAGATAACAAAAGATGAATCTCAGCAGAGCTTTACACAACAGCAACCTGAGTTGATCTATTGAGCGACATAACTGAAACACCTGAGTGGGCATTCAAGGCTGTTCATGTAGTGGAGCAAAAAGTAAAATATTTTCCCATGAAATGTGAAGTAGCACAGATTGGAAATACTTTCCCTAATTTGTACTTCAGTACTGTACTTGAGAAAATAAGTAACATACTGAATTACTTTTCACCACTTATAACTATGAGATTTAGGAGAGCTTTTTAGGAATAATTAATGGTGGTTATGTTTTTTCCCCGCCCTGGTACTGTATTTTGTGGTAAATGCACACTATTTGCAAGGCTTTTTTTTGCAACCTTCATCATGGTTTGCCTGTAAAGGTCCATTGGAATAATTGATTTTGGCCTTTCAGGGCAGCACCAGCCTTGAAAGCGAACACCCTGTGCCAGGTGTTAGAGGGAGTGCAGGCACCTGGCAGCTGCTCTCGCAAGAAGCCTTTGTCTGCCTCTGTCTCCACCAGCCTTGAGCACAAATTATAAGACAAGACGACCTTGAAAAGCTCGCAGTGCCATCTGAAAGACTTCATCTCACGGAAGAATGACGATTTTGTCAAGCCTCACAGAGCAGACGGACAGATCTAAACTAATCGGAAAGGTCACTCCCAGCACCTTTTGTGACAGAAATTCATTACAGCGCTCAGTCTGTATGAAGTTATACTTTGAGGAAAAACTCCAATTACTGCTGACATTAGCTTTATGTTTTCTAGAGCATGAAAAATCGTACTCCTCTCTAATAAGACACGTATACGGATTAAAAGGGATATTGCACAAGACTGCAAAAAACAAATCACAATTCAACATTTAAGCTGTTTAACTGTAAACGTTGAAGGCCTACACGCTCAGGAATAGCTGGGAAAGCTAATTAGTGAAGTTTCAGTGACACATGCTGTGCTCGTCTGTGTTTAAGCTCCCATTCTCTCTCTGGTGACGGCCTCATAACCATCATTAAGATGTTATGAGGCCGTCACCGTCTCTCTATATTCTGTCCCCTATCTAACTTCCACTACACGTTTAGAAATAAGGGCTCCAAATGGGTTCTTCCTGAAGGGCTCATATTCTGAGGAAGAAAGGGTTTCCTTAAGGTTTCTTTCAAAAGAACTCTTTTTGGAAGAAAATATGGTATTCAATCATTGTTGCCTCACCTGCAGAGTACAATATGGTTCTTTGTAGAACCCGCAGAAGAAAAAATGTTTAAAGTTATAAGTTAAATGTTATTTTTCTAACCTTCTGGGTGGGTTAGGGTTAGAGTTCTCAGGAGAATCCTCTGGGTGGGTTCTAGATGAAACCCTTGAAATATAAATAGGCTCTCGGTAGAATCCAGTGGGTGGGTTCTGTATAGAAACCTTGCACTATAAAAGGGACCTAAGAGGAACCCCCAAGATGTAGATGAAACCCTTGAAATACTAAGGGGTTCTTGATAGAACCCCCTAAGTGGGTTCTTGTTAGCACTCATACAAGGTTGTGGATAGAACACCTATAGGGACCCTTTCCATCAACATGGAACCAGCCCTGTTCTGGTGCAAGAACCTAATTTTGATCCGTTCTGGGCATTTCCATCCAATGAACTGGTTTGGAAAGTTGGTTCCCAGCTGGAACCAAAAAATGGCAGGTTTTCCTTGGGAACTAACGTGGGCGTGTCATATTCTACAGGTTATTGTGCAGCGCCCTCGGTGAATGACATCCCTGATTACAATGGTTCCACTCAAAACGGCAGAAATTATGGGATGGTTCACTAGATAGCACCAAAGGTTTCAAGGATATTAAATGGAACTGGTTCAAGAACCAGAGCTTGGACAAGAGCCCATAGGGTTCTAGGTATAACCCTTTATGTTGGGTTCTAGGTGGGACCCTAAGGACCCCTGTGCACCAAATAAGCTCTGGATCTTGAACTAGTTGCGCTCAAAATCATTGGACCCTTGGTTCTGTCCAAAGAACCAGCCCATATTACCACCAGTTTTGAGGGGAACCATTGCAGTCCAGAACGTCATCAACAGAGGGTGCTGCACAACAACGTGTAGAATATAACACATCCACTTTAGCTGATGGAAAACCTGCTGGTTCACTAGATAGCACCAACTTGGAACTGGCGCAAGAACCGGGGCTTATTTAGTAGAAAAGAGCCTTCTGAAAGGGTTCCAGGTCGAACCTTTATAAAGGATTATGGGACCTGAAAAAAGGTTCTTGAGGCAAATGAAAGAACCGTTATTTCTAAGAGTGCATATCTCCCCCGTTGTCTTGCTTATTGCTGCGCACACTGTTTGTATACGTCTCTGATTCTTGCTGTTTCTCTGCTGCACACCCCCACCCCGACGTCTGCTTCCTTTCATCCTCCTGTCTGTTGGGGGATTAAGACTGAGTCACACAGGGTGCTCAGAGAAGAAAAAGCTGTAATATATTTACCGTGTTCGAAGGACAAAGAGGATGACGGCTATTTCTCTCCACTACATATACTCTCTCTCTGACACTTAGGTCTTATCACAGTGACCCCATAATATACACAGGGGTGCACACACACACACATGCACACAGACAGACACACACGTACACAAGAACATTTTTGTCCTTCCCCAGGCAGACATGGTTTGCTGCCAAAGCTAATTCAGTACAAGCACAAGTGGCTTTAGACGACATGGTGTGATCGAATAAGTGAGATACTGAGATTTCCTGGGGCTCTAGCCTGTCCTTCCCATCCTTATCGTATTCAATTCTGCCCTTCTCTGTCCAAAACCCCTGACATTACACCTAGTGTGAAAAAGAAACAGAGAACAGAAAGGACTTGAATCTGTTACCAGTGACAAAAGATTCATTTTTTTTCTTATAGCAGTTGTCTATTGCAATGATTTTTGTTGAAACGTTTCTTTTTTTTTTTATTTAACTGAAAATTTGCCCAATTTGAGTTACAAAATTCAAACGCTTCTCCAATATATCTGAGGCCTTCAGGGCAACATTCAACAGACTTGTATGATATTCCTAAATAAAATACAACTGGTAATGTTGATTATTTCAAAGGGAGCACTTTAATTAACAACTGACAATTTACAGTGTAACTTTAAAGTGATAGTTTGCCCCCAAATCAATAACATTTTTTTTCCTCTGGCCTGTAGTGCTCTTTATCTATCTGGTGTGAGTTGCTGAGGTTTGTGTAGCCTGATTGGTAGGCAGGAGCACCTTTAAAAACTCTTCTAACCTCTGCAAGCACATTGACGTAAGTTGCACACATGCTGTCGGTGAAAATGTAGTTAACAAGCTAACGTTATGTTAATTCTTAATGTGAAAATTAATGTTAAGCTTTTAAATCGGTGTGCTTTAGAAAGCAGTGACCTTAAGGTAAGCTAACATTAACATTAATGTTAACTTCATAATAGCTATGCACCCTTAAAAATATTCAAATGTAAAGTAACTTGTGCTTTGAGTAAATTATTAACTGGAGCATTTTACTTTTGCTTGAGTGGGTTTCTCAAAGAATAACTCTCACTTTACTCAAGTCATTTTTTATGGGAGTAATTGTAATTGAGGATAGATTTTCAGTAGTCTGTCCACCACCGAGGTTCAGTAACCTCATATGATCATTTTCCCCTTCCTCAAACCATTGCTGTTCATGTGTTTTGTGCCAGCATCTGGCACAAACATGGACACTCTTTGCAGAGTTAACCTCATTCCCACAAAATCCAGAGCAGAAAGAGTGTCTAATGCTGAGATAAATCAGACCTTGGCTGGCAAATAATGTTACCAATGAGTACAAAGAGAGAGTGAGACACAGAGTGCCAGAGGGATTTTTGCATGCAGTGGATGTGTGTGTGTCTGCCTTTAAATGTATAAGCTCGTTTCTATGCAAATTGACATCTACTGCAGTAAGCATTTACAAATCCTCACTGTATCTGTGTATATTTATTCCACACACACACCCCTTAATTTTGTTTCTATCTATCAGGTGAACTTCTCAGGAGCTGGGAGAAACACAATTAAGGATTCTGAAAAGGTTTCTTGAGGATTTTTTTCAATCCATTGTGAATCAGTGTATTATATATATTGAATGTAAAGCTTAAAAATCTGTAACTTCAAAGTTGTGAGAGGTTTTTCGTGACAGAGTGCGCCTGAGCGTGTTTGCAGTTGGGATTTCCCGTGCGGCACGTCTCAGCCCCGAGGTCGACTAAAGTGCTGCGAGCTCAGACCACGAGGCGGCCCACTGTGAAATCTCCCATCTCTGCTGGATGAAGAGAAAACAAAATGAAGCTTCACTGCTGTGACCTCCAAAATGTAGCAAGAGGCCGGCACTTGTTTGCCGTCTCTCTAAAAGGGGTGATTTGTTGAATGTGCTGAATGCGGTGACTCATTTCTTTGTATTCAGGAGCGGTTAAAAACACTCTGTTTTGAGAGCTACTTAAATTTATTGGAGCCTGTTTTGTGCCATTAGTGGCGCCCTACATGAAAATGGGCCAATCCGAGCACACAAAGCAGCAAAACACACAGATGCAGGGGCACACACACACTCACTAAAACACTCAGATGGTCTCTATTTGCATTTTTTTCCTCTCTTACTACAAATCTGTCATTTCCAGTAATCATCTAATATCCACCAGAGAGCCTTAATAGGGCTGGTGTCTGGGGGTGTATGTTCATTTGCTGGTGTGTCTCTCTCCTCTTCTGTGTGTGTGTGTGTGTGGAGAAAAAAAGATGGAGAACAGGGAGAAGGACAGACAGACAGACAGACAGATAGACAGATAGATAGATAGATAGATAGATAGATAGATAGATAGATAGATAGATAGATAGATAGATAGCGTGTCATGGCATGTGGTGTGTGACAGTTAGCTCGCTGTCAGCCCCTCGGCCTCTTCTTAAATCACCCAGCTGGCCTCTGCCCACTGAAGCAGGACCGAACCTTTTCATGCTTCAGCCCACAGTGCCACCCTGAGCTGTTAACCCTTCGCTTACCGGCACACTCTCTTGACCAGCAGCACGCCGACTCCTCTGTGACACAGTGTGTGACCTTCTATCTGCAGCGCACGGCTCAAATGGCGAGCTTAAAAGGTCTGTCAGTGGGATTCAAACCTCTGACACTTCCTCTGCCGGCTAGAAAATCTCAGCTAAGGTGTGACTGCGCTCTGCTCACATGATGCATCTCTATGTTCTTGCAATTAATATAACAGCTGCTTACTTTAACACTGCACCCATTACACTGCAAGCTCTTCATTACTGTTACACAAGAATATTCTGATGTTGACACTAGCATGACAACATGGTCACAATGACAATGCTAATATCCTGACATAGGCCTGAGCAAAATGTGAATATACAGTACTGAAAATCTGTCTTCAAGTACAAGTACTGTTACATTGCTAAAATATTACTCAATCACAAGTAAAAGTACAGGTGTTGGAAATATATTTCAGTTAAAGTACGAAGTATTTGTCTCAAAACCTACTCTGAGTATCATGACTATTGATTAAATATAAATTAATATATTTCTAATTGGAGTAAATCTTAATAGCAATTAATCAATTAATGATTAATCACTAACATCCTTACTCCTTTGTACTTCAAATTGTACTCAGTACTCAACTATGATTTCGAAAGTAACTAAGTAGATTATATAGTGAAATTAACATTTAAGTACAAGTAAAAGTACAGACTTGAGTACCCCAGAAAACTACTTAATTACAGTAATTTGAGTATTTGTAATTAGTTACTTCCACCCTGGTGATATGAGACTAGATATCATCTTAGATTTTGGATATTGTCATATCGTGATATGGCATAATCGTTGCCTTTTTTGGTTTTAAAGGCTACATGGTCGTGTGAATCTGTATTACATATATTTCATCATCTGTCTAACAGTGCAAGCTAACTGTATGTATGCAATCATTCATTGTTTAGAGAAAGCTACTAATTTGCTGCACTAAGCATGCTGGGATACCTGGCATTGCGCATCTGGCTAGCAGTGAGATGCGAGCATGAAAAAAAATCACAAATTCAAATGGTGCCTACATCAAGGCAGCTAATTAAGCTGCAACACCAGTGACCAACCAGGGAATACCAAAGCAAAACTAATGTTAACTGTATCGTAGTTGATAATCTAGCGATATGAAAAAAAAAATCAGCATTGACATCATATCAATATCATAACATGATGTTGAAGAGATACTTTCTGGAGTCCACTTGGAGGACATGTTCCACACATGTGCAGTACACTGGCGTCTACTGCACTCACAGATGTGAAGAGTACAATCCAGGCCTGGGCAAAAAAACGCTAATCTGTGTTGTTCGGTTGCCCCACTGACACATGAGAAACAGCATGGAGTTACATGTGGGACGACGTGTAACTCCATGCTGTCGAACACGTAAAATGAGTGCAGACAAAACAGGACAGGTCAGCTCATCTGAAATTTCATGGCAATCCATCCAACAGTTTTTTGGATCTTTTAAGTCGGACAACCACAACTATCAGAGGGTGAAGGTCACGGACATTTGAAGGGAGCTCGGAGGAAACCGCGGCTCCTTTGCATTGCAAAGACCCAGTTGAGGTGAAAGAGCTAGAGAGTGTTGCTGGAAAGTGGGACGTCATGCTCAGTCTGCTGTCACTGCAGCTGACCCCTCAGATATAAATGGTTGGATAACTATCAGAACAGGAATACTTTCCCAACCAAGGCCAATAATACAACAAACTTATCAATTTAGCTGATTCCATACTTTGGAGACACAGCATGTCGTCTATCACAAGCTACATGATTGATAATTATTGAAGTCTACCAATATGAAACTTCACTACTATGATAGACTTCATCCATATTGCCAAGGCCTACAGCGTCTTTGTGCACATTCCTATGATTATAGTATGTGGGATGTCTGCAGCTTTCCGTGTCCGTCCATCAAGCCTTTAGTTGATCTTAGTTTACATGCTAACATTTGAATTAGTAATTAACACAAAGTATGGGGAATGTCATTAGTTTTGCAGGTCCTGGACCAATAACAAATTTTGACCTAATTATATAACTGGATGAAGATTTCAGGGATCACATTACAATTCATCTAAAGGAGAACATGAATGTGCATAAGAAATTTCATGGCAATCCATCCAATAGATGTGGAGATATCCTCTGAATGCCATGAGTGTTTGTACAATTCTTGGTGGACAAAAAAATACAAGAATTATTGAGGTTTTTCAATCTGGACTGAAGTGGTGAACCAGTCAAAGTCATGATCCACAAAGCCATGCTGGCAGTGTGACTGAGAACACTGAAAACACTGATTTCTACTGATGCCAATAACAACCCACCCAAAAAAAGACAGATGTGGTGGATCAAAGCCTACCTGCTGATACTGAACACAGGTTCCAGTGCAGTTCTGTCCCCTGGGGTCTCTGGCCCAGTTACGAGCACACGTCATGTCCATCCTGCAGGCATCAAACCTGAAGAAAGGTATGTAAATTCTCAGAATAAAATATCTGAAATGGCAAAACATCAAACTGTAGTTCTCTCATTTGAATATTTTCTAAAGTGTAAAAACAATTTGCTGATTTATGGGGGTGTATGTGACAGATTTCTTAGCAGGGTGCAGAAACTTCCTGGAGTTTTGCTGTCAACATAACTCACCATAAAACCAAAATTAGTTTTTTTTTTACATTTTGACTTTGTATGTATTAAAGAAACTGGGTATGACATGTGTATTAGTTTCATTTTGACTGCACAGTACTACAATCACCTCATCAAACTCTCCTCAAGAGAGTGAATGAGTGTATTTCCCAAATGTCAAACCATTCCTTTAAATATGCAAATTGTAAATATAAATACATACAACTGCAATTTAATTAAAATTACATGATCCTATTTTCATATTTTCCACTGCTTGCGCAAGTCTTTTTTCTCAGGAATGTAAAAAATCCCTTTTAGTGTATAGATGGAACACAACCACAACACAAAGCTGTTTCTCATTTTGCTGGAGTCTCCTGGGTGTCTATGAACCCGAGCTTGGGAACCACTATTACATGTTTTTCTACCCTACATTATAAGAGAAGACTGATATATCTAACCCTTGTCTTACCTGTGTCATATTGTTTATTAGACACTCTCTGTCTTAGTCTAAATAGCCCAGTGTGGTGTTGTTACACTGGCTGGTATTCTGTCCCGACAGCCCAACAGATAGATACTGATTTTGATTTAGGTTTGCTTGGCAGTGTGTTTGGCAGCCTCACCAATCACGGCAGAAGCTGTGGCAGAGCGGCACAGCCTGGATGTATGAGCGGCGATGGGGATGAGGCCAGCGGGCGGCATCAGGGGAGCAGCGGTAAAAACACGACACACGCTTCAGGAAGCCTTCACACCTGAGGAGAGAGAGGGGACCCATTAGCCCTAACATGATGAATGGAGACATCAGTACTTAAACCTTTATTGACACTGGGAGGGCTGACTCAGCATAGACAGGCAAAAATGGCATGACCTATAGTTTCCTCTGCACTTTTCATTGCAAAAGACATGTGGTTCTACCCAGAACCATCCAAAGAAACCTTTTTTTGGAGGAACTCTTTTGTCAGAGGTTTGTAAAAGGGCTCTTGCACAATAATACAGAGGGGAGAACTGCCAGAGTGGAATCTCGATGAAACCCGAAGAATAGGAATATATAAGTGTTCTAGGTAGAACCCCTGGGTGGGTTCTTATTCACACCCTTAGAAGATGGAAAGGTTCTGAATAGAACCCAAAGAGAGGGTTCTGGGTGGAATCACTACACCAAAAAGTCCAATATTCACTCTGATATTAGCTCTGTTTTTGATCTCCACCGACTCCTGAGGGAAATTTCTACCCCTCTAGCAGTTAAATGCTTCACTGTGTTCACTAGTAAGCATTAGTTGCTAACTTTGTTTGTTAGCTGGTTCAGGGTAGGAAGCATACAGTCTGTTTTTAGAGCTGTTTTCTGAAAAACAACCACCAGCTGCGCGGACAATTTGTTGGGAATGGCAGTGAACCAAGTCAATAAATTTTTTGACCATAAAACAAAAATGATGATCAAAATGATGCTATAATGCTCCAGGCTGGAAACCAGATTAATCTCATTTGCAAATTAGTCTGGCTATGCCACTCCATGTTTAACTGTAATAGGAGTAAGACTATGACTAGGCAGCCAGCATTTTGTGTCCTGCTTTCAAATGAAGGCTCCTGAAACTGATGAAACTGTAAAACTAGACAGTGCTGATCAAATAAGAAACAAGATTCTTTTACCGTGTTGTCTTTTTTTTCTCCTCAAATCTTTTCAGGTATATATTTCAGTGTACTGTTCAGCTGTAATATGAGAAAGATTGTAGCTACCCTTTTGTGCCCTGTCTGAAAACAGATCAAGCTACATCACACATTTCATTACTCTGATTGGTTGCAGGTCTATTCAGTTGTGTCCAGAGGCATTTTGGTCTGGCTGTGTTCACAATGCCTGTTGGAGATTGAAAATTAACTGCCAGGATAATACTGCTCTGTAGAGCTGAGGGGAACTGCAGAGTGGTATTTTTAAAAATCTAATAATCTAATAATTTAAGAGTCCAGATCAGAAGGATGTCTGCTGGGTGACACTTACTCAGAGCTCAGAGGCCCACACTTGTCCCATGGTTCATTCTTATTGATAGCAGAGGGAACATGGGAGATATCCTGGATGTCTTCCTCTGCGCAGCAGCTATCTGTCAGCAGCAAGGACAGGAAGACATTTCAACCAGCTGTCAGTCAGGAGATTCAGTTTGATATTTTCATCACAAGTTGTCATTACACCATTACACCTGCAGTGTTTGAAGACAAACACACAGTCACTCACTGTCAGCGTACAGCGCACACTCCCTCAGGTGTGGCTCGGGGCTGGGCGTGGCCTTGTGCTTGCCGTCTTGAAGACACACCCCCTCCGAGTGGGTTCCACCAATCAGCGCAGCAGCCAAATATGTGCAAACCAATAGCAGAGGGCAAGAGGTGACACCCATCTCTACAGCCTGGAAAGGTCTGGAAAAGAGTTCAGCACATTGGACAGCGGCAGGGAAAGGACAATACACCAGAAAAAAACATAATGCATGCACAATCTAATGCAATATGATGATATGAAAATAAATCACTGCACTAAAAGTAATTTTCAAATACAGTACTTCACTTTGGATGTAAAATCTGTAATCAAAGTTCTTGTCACGCCTCCCAGTTTAATCATTATGTCATAAGTGATATATACAGTGTGAGTGAGACATCCAGGGCCGGCTGTTTAGCTGTGTGTGTGCTCTGCGTGTGGTGACCTAGTAGACAGGGTGAGCCTAATTAGGTGGGACTGAGGCACCGTGCTGAGCTGGATGACATGTGTAGTAATCTGACAAGCGGCTGGCTCGATGTGTAGCCTACATAACACGAATTAAACAAATCTGTTGGACATGGCCACATGGCCCTGGATGGGTCCAGTGTGACCCTGATTTTACTCAACACAGATATACAATAAACAGTAAACAGAGCTGTGGTAGGTTATATTAGTTTACTCTGCCTAACTTCCAATTCCTATTCATTTACTGTCACTAAACAATCAAAAATAGATATGTAGGGCTGCTCATAGTGATTATTTTCAGTATTGATTATTTTCACAATTTATCTTAATTGATCATTTTTTTAAAAAGTCATATTTTGTCCATCAAAAACTGATCAAAACCCAACACCCCCAACATTTACTGTCATAAACGACAAAGAAAAGCAGCAAATCCCCACATTTAAAAAGCTCGAAGCACAAAATGTTTGACATTTTTGCTTTAAAAATGACAGAAACCATTAATCAACTATCAAAATATTTGGGAACTAATCTTCTTTTGATTGAATTAATGATTAAATTGACTTATCGTTGCAGCTCTACGAATACGGTTATAGGATGCAGCCAGTGTTTCATGCAATTTCTCAAGAATAACAATAAAATTAAGCAGTGAGAAAAAGAAAAAGAAAGATCTAAAACTTATTGCTGGGTGAAATTGTTCTGACAAAAATACCTCAATGGAGCTCAAAGCTACACAAAACATATTAAAAGTCAAGCTAAAGCAGTGGGCTTTATCATTTAGAATTAGGGATGTCATAATAAATCAAATATTGCAGTATCGCAATAACAAGTCTCAATACCATACTGAGCTGTGACAATATCTACTGTGACATGATTAATTATTTAATTATTTTTACTTTATAAAAAGACTGCTACTGACTGCTGCATTGTTTTGTGTTGTAAGTGTACATACAGAATTCAGTTCATTCAAACATTAATTTCCAGAGACAATTCATGATCATGGCTGATTACTTTTATTTTAATGTCATTAAGATGTTTTTTTCAAATTCTATTTTTTTTGTTTTTAATATCGCATTAAATATCGTGTCATTGACTTTCTATTGTGATACTTTGTGGTATGGTTACATCTCTGTTTACAAGATGCTGGGAACATCTTAACAAAAGCTGCAACTTAAACAGCTGAAAATCACGCAGTTGTCAAAACAAATCTCGGGGGAAAAAAATGATTGACTGTTGGTGATTATTACTGAGGTTGCAATGACCTCAAGGCACTTTATGGTATTTTTGTTTCATGTGCTGTGGCAGCTGTGGCACAGTGTTAAATCCAGACATGAAGCTGGAGTTTTGTTGTGATATAATGATGTTACATGATCTTTCCAAATGTTACTGTAAGATTACGACGACCTGTCGGATCAGGTGTTGTTTAATCTATCTAGGCAGAGCAGTTAAAGATTTTTTTCTTTTTACCTGTCGGTGGGGTAAATGAGGCTCCGTCCGGGGTAGTTTCCTGTGTTTTGATGCTCTTGTGGAGGTGAGTGTTTTCTCCGGTGTGATCCAGAGGATGTAGTACGCGGTGCTCGGCGCTCCGGTCTCCTCCTCCTCCTCTCTGTCTCTGTCTCTGTCTCTCTGCTGTGTGTCTGTCTCTCCCTGTGCTGGCTGTGATCTCTGCTGCCCGGGGCCGCTGCTCGCCACTTTGTCACCGGTTTATATGAAGGACATTTCAGTGCCTTCCACCAGGCAACTCACCCCCTCCCTCTGCCCCATGCTGGGAAGTCCTCTCTCTCTCTCCCTCTCTCTCTCTCTTTCTCTCTCTGTCTGTCTGTCTCTCCCCTCCCTCCCTCCCTGTCCTGCACAAACACACACACACACACACACATAATCTCCCAGTGAGATGTTTACCAAATCCTCCTTGTTGACAGCCTTCCATCGGAGTTTGTCCAAGCAAAGCTGAAGATGGAAACACTGACAACAATTGATATCTCTGTAATACTTATCATGAATTCATACATGGCTTCATGCATGAAAAGGCATGAATTTAGGTCACACTTTATTGTCAAGTCCACTAATAAGACATAACAAGCTGTACTTTGTGTCAGATTAGACAAAAAAAAAAAAAATGTTTATTAAATATTAAATTCCACCATACCCCATAAGTCCCTCCCCTTTTGGTAGGCTATGCTATGCTAGGCTTGTCTATGCTGAAAATGATGATGATGATGATGATGATGATAGAGATGTTCCACAGTGACCTGAAAAAGTGACATATGCAGTAGTCGCATCTTAGCTAAAACTCTTGCATTGTTTCTACTAATAATGACTCTTCCAAGATCGTTCAGGACTCTACGATCACTCTCTCCCTCCTTGGCTTCCATACATCTATGGTCAAAGTCAAACAAGGTCAGCGTTCCAGTCATTTGAATTTTGCAGTACTGCTTAGCTGGCCACAACCTCTCTCTCTATGGGAAACAATGGACAAAGCTGTTTTTACTACTGACAATGCACGAGGGCCTTTAGCTGGTATTCTCTCTGTAGTAAAACTTGAGCTAACAACCAGCTAATCTAAATCAATCCTTATCTAGTGAGATCTGATAGCTAATGGACCCCCAAGCAACTTAATCTTCAAAACTTGTTTTTCTTTTTCAAATAAATTACCCTAGCACATAGCATATCTAAGTACAGGAAACAGTAAATGAGAACGCTGACTGAAGTTCCATCAGGTTCCCAGCTTGTTCAATTGCTCAACTAGTCCCAGAACAAAAAAGGGGCGGGACTTAGCACTGATCAATTACTCACCATATACCCAGCTGTACATTAATAAGATGTAACAAGCTGTACTTTGTATTGTTATGGAATTAGACAAAAACTAGAAATTATATAGTCTTTAGTGCACAGTATTACGCCCTTTTTTAGACCCTTATTAGACTTCATTATGTTTTCCCTGATTGCACAGATTTATTGTACTGAAGTTTACAGTATGTTTCTATTGTAATGTGTCCCTAATTACCATCCAATAAAGTCTTAGGAAGTAATATACTTAAGTTTACAGTACAGTTCTGTTGTGATGGGTTCAATTCTATTTAAATTTTTATTTAAAGAGAATATTATTTATAGTTTATATTTATAGTCTGTTCGATAGTTGTTGTTTTGAAGTAGAGCTTATTACATCTTGTTAGTGTACTATAAAATAAAGTGTGATCACATGAACAGTATGTTAATTAATGCACCAACTAAAGTGTTTCAATTCCTATGATTTCTGAGTCATTAATGATAGTCAGAGATAAGTCTGCAATTAAAAGGACAAGACAAAGAAAAACTGCCGAATCACAGCCTAAATATACAGAATGGATGAATTCATTATTGTCACTGATATCTCAGAGTGATTGAGCGATTGATGGCAGAAACCACAAGGCATGTGTTGCCCTTGATTTTGAGAGGATCATTCACAGGTGGTGCTGAGTCACACCTGTCCTCCCCCAGCTCTCCCTCTCTCTCTCTCTCTGGAGGTCAGGGCTTTTTCCAGATGACAGGGTTAGAGGAGAGGGTATAGCTGAGATTTAATACTGCATGATATGCTGAGGACAGGGAACACAAATCTCTGCGGAACAAAACACCACGGGGGAAGCTGCTGCGTGTTGCAAAACCCAGCCTGTTATCATAAAGACAGAGTTCACTTCAGCCTATTTTTTATATCTTTGTTATTTTTTGCCACCTGTGTCAATGGATGCATGTGGGTCATCTGGTGACCTTGTCAGCAATGCTACCAAATGGTGTAATCCCTAAAAGCATGTTATTAATTCTTTCCATTTGATGGCATTTGTTCAATGAGATGCATGCTCTGAATAGGACTGCACTGTAAAAAAAAGTTTGTTTTAACTCAAAAAAGTTAGTGTCTGCCTTAAATTTTTGAAGTTGACTGACTTTGATAAGACAAGTTGAGGTAATTTTCTTACTATTGAAAATAAATGCACTTTTCTCATCAAATGAACGTGATACCAGTTTAGTTGTACTTGAGAAAACATATTCAATAAACTGAAACAACTGTGATTTCCTTTCACATTTTCCCAGTTTGAAAAGTAAAGAAATAAAATACTAACCTTCATCATGGTTTGCAGTGTTTCATTATAATGAAAGCAAGCAGATAAGTCTGACAAGTCGTGGCAAAATTTATTAGACACAGCAGGTTTTCATCACATGCGTTTTCTTCAAACTATAAAAAAGAAAGGTCTCAGCAGAGTTTTAACTTTCAAACAATGCATGCTGGGAACTTAAACTTGATTTCATGAGTTAACTGAACTGAACCAGACCATTCGGAGAAGCTATTTCTATATTCTTAATGTCTGCCACTGGCTGTCCTTGAAATCACATGAAATGAGCCTGTGTTTCCATTTTTCCAGGCAGAGTTACAGTGAGTAGTACGTCAGCCAGCTTAAAAGAAGCAGGAAGAGATTTTCATTAGGATAATTTTGTTTTTGACATGATATTTTGCACTTATTACAGTGGAAATGCTATCGCTTCTGTCCACAGGGGCCTCCAAAATATTTAAGTTACTGAGAATCAGTTGATTCCACTAAATTTCTGTATGCTTTTTTTTTTTTTTACAGTGTATATGAACACATGAGTGTGGGCAGCGAGTGTGTTTTTCCACCGTGTGTGTGTATTATTGCTCCTGGCTTTTAATCTCACCTCCTCTTGGACCTGGTGTACCAGCCTAATCCCTGGCTGGATGCATCTCTCTCTCTCCCTCCCTGAGTGACCTCCCAAGGCTTTTGGCCACAGAAGAGCAGATGGAGAGTGTCTTGTGGCCTAGATACGTCCGCCTAAAACCAAGACTGTGAAATTGGTGACATGCCTTGGACATGATTGGTTTTGGCAACAAAACCACGCAGGGACGGGAAGCGAGAGGACAGATTGGCCATCACATAAAGGCACAGACTGAGTGCAGATGAAATGGTCTCAGTAGAGATTCGGCTCAGATTCCTACTGTAGGGGCCGAAGGAGGAAATGAGGGCTCGCTCGGGCCCCGTTGTCCACCAGACTGTTTCATAACCGCTAAGGGTCGTCACCACAGAACACTTTATTTCTGGGGGAGAGAGCAGAGGAGCGAGAGGCAGACAAACAGCTCTCCATCTGGTAATTAGAGGAGGAATAACGATAGCCTTTGTGTGAGAGCTATTCAGGGAACAGAGAGAGGGAGGACAAAGCAGGCCATCGCCGCTCTCTGTGTACCCTTGTTGTCGTTCTCATTTAACAGGGCTGGGTCACTGCCTGTGCTTGAGCCTTAGGCTGGCCCTCAGCTGGCAAACAGTTACCCATCCTTGTCAACTCACTAACATTCATTTCCGCCAGTTAGTTTCTTTGATTTGTTGTTCCACTGACCTATTTATTCCTTCAGGAGGACAGACGCTTTGACCATCTGCATGAAGTTTGGAAATAAAAGGTGAGAAGTGGAGAACGTGTCCGAAAACATGAATACAAGATGGTTTGTGTAGCACACCGCAGTAATTCCCAACCATAGACAGTATAAATAGTGGACGTAGCTGCTGGGTCTGTGAAGTGAAGCCAGCTACTTAAACTTGCATTCTTCCTTATGGCCAGCAGGGGGCGACTTCACTGCTTGCCAAAGCAACATTGTATGGAGTCTGAGAAGGAAAAAGACCCTACTTCTCATTTAATTTATTACCTCAGTAAGCAGCTTCCTAATGAGTAAAATATCCAATAATGCAGGATGTGTTTTTTACGATCTGGCTTCCTTTTGATTGACGATTTACTCCCCTGGCTTGTTCTCAAGTTCTTAGTCAGATCCACTCAGGCATATCCCCAACCCTCTCCAAATTTGGTCACTTCTTTCTCAACCCCCGACCCTCCAAAAGCGATGGTGACATCCTGGTGGCTACATCCTATATTTATTATACATTCCGTATTCCTGAGTACTTCTACTCACCTCCATTAGTTTGTATGATACTGATCTTTAGTATGATGCATGAAAAGTTTGCAAATGGATAAATGGGACAATGAAAAAAAAAAACAACGCATTCAAACCTTGCAAGGCTTTCACAAATCTAGCTAACAGTAATGGATAAACATTTGATATCCTATAATGTTAGTTAGTCTAGCTAATAGTAATGGAAGTGTTGATAACATTGATATAAGTAAAGATGGATCATACGGCCCCACTTCCTCCCGCTGTACAAAAGGAGAAGCCAGAAAATCCTGGATATGAGCGCTGCCATCTTGCACTGGTGACTTAATTTGGAGCCAGAGTCTGTGCAGCAATGATCAGTGTTGGAGTTTCGAGTTCCCACCCACACTGAAGGCTGACTCAGTCACAAACAGGGCTCAGCACTCAATCATGACATAAAAACCTGCTTTTTATAACATCAAATAAGTAATTAAAACCGAATTGATCAGAAGAATTAACACTTGAACAAACATCACCATGATAAGAACTACACAATCTTTTAGAAAAATGTACTTGCTGAGTACTTTGCAGTTCTAGTTGAACCTAAATTGAAGGGGTGGTTTTTATGACCTATACTGCAGCCAGCCACCTGAGGGCGATCTTCACTTTTGGTGAGCTTTCATGTTGTCCATCTCTATACATATCAGTGGTTGATATCCAAAATGTTAGTAAGACAGTAGTAATGGAAATCAGTTAAAATAGAGATAAACGTTTTAAACTTTTAGTTTCTGTCACTCCAAGTAGGTGAATCCCAAAATGACAGTATCTGTAACTTTAACAATAAACATATTCAATTTAAATAGCCAGTTTATAATCCATTATTTTTTTTTATTTGTGTCTCAGGGCTTGTGTGTTTACTGCATGCTGAACAAAGTGAGGAAGTCAAGGAAACTTATTATGAGGAAATCCGGTAGAATCCCCCAAACTCATTAAATGCAGTCTGGTCATTTGGAAAATGTTCCTGCATTGTATCTCATCCAGCCGTAGATTATTTTACTTGTAACATTTAATGGTAAGCGGAAACACTGTGGCAAGTGTAGAAGCTACTCTCAAAGAAAGGTCAAAGTCAGTGACCTTTCAGTTGACAGAAATGTCACTGGTCAAATACCAAATTGTTGCTGTTGCTAATTAAGGTTTTTGCTAAGAAGAAGAAATGTTCCAAATGTCACCAGGAGACTGAGATTTGCAGTTGGATAGATAGGAGCAATGACTCAGATTTATGTTTATCTATTAAAAAATAATTAATTACACAAGTTAAAGCCAAAGTTGGTTTAGCCATCAGTATGTTTACCTGAACTTAGGCTATTTTATAGTATATTTCTTGTATTAAATCATTACTTTGTATCCTCTAAAACCAAATACTGTGACCTTTTTGTTCAAATTCTTGAGCATCTGATGTAAGTGGAAAATGACAACAAATCATTCCTGGATGTTTTTCCCAAAGTTCATAGTCAGGGTAGCAACAGGATGAGCGGATAAGATTTCACATCAGAAGAAAAATCTGCACACTAGACTATATTTCAGCATTTATTCAAAGACACTATTCATTCAGTCATTTCCTGTACAATGAGCCGACAGACATTTGAGCAATATGACATTACATTTACAAAAGACACGCTTCCGAGCCACTGTCACACAATCACACAGGCAGTTTTTAAAAAGCAAAATACAGTTTTATGACAACGATAAAAAAAAAACATCCAATGACACATACAAATATTAAAAATTCTAGTTGTTAGTCACAGAGCATGTGAATATCTCTAATTTCCATTTTGTCTAATGCATTGAAGGGGTTGTGTTCAATAATGTCACTGTTCTGCCTTGTTGAGGTGTCAGACTCATCCAGTCTCCAGTGATCCTGTGGTTTATTGTTGTTGGAAATCAAAAATGTAGTGAAGAAGTCCCAGTTCTCCACCCTGTGGTCACATGGTAGCACTGCATACAAAGTCTTCATGCCCATTCATTATTATTCATCTATGGCTAGGACCCTCATTTCAAGGGAAACACTTAACTTTGAAAACAGATTATTTTGTCTTCTTGGTAAAAATAAGCCTCTACAGGGGTTCTGACTGACAGCAGTAGAGTCTTTGTCACATCCTTACAGCATACAGTTGAGATAAGTTGAACCATTTGAGTTGAGGTAAAAGAGTTCTGTTCGTTTCAGCTCTTTCTGCCATCGTTAGAGAGAAGAGGTTGAGTCCAGCCATCATTGCTAGTTGCCGTTTGGCCTTAACCTTCGTTCCTGCATGTTTTTCCCAAAGTTCATTGCCAGGGAAGCGACAGCATAAGTGGACAAGACCATGATGGTGCTCCCGACAAACTGCGACGAAGCTCCTCGCTTTTGCGCCACAAACCTCCAGCCTCGCCTCTGTAAGTGAGTCTCTGCTGCCTCCACGGTCTGAGTGATGGACTCCATAGCTGTGGCTCGGACGGACAGCTCCTTTAACTCCCGGAGCTGCTGATTCAGTTCGGATACCGGTGCTGCTGTCTGTCAGGAGGGATGGATGTTGTGTTTCTCACCGAGGCTCAGCACACCTGGTTACCTTCTCCACACATGCTTCTTTATCTAGTCGGCCTTGTTTGCACACGTCAAATCCTCAGACTCAGCTGGGTGCCAGCGTACGTCAACAACCTGTTGGGAGACTGACAGAATGAACAAGGTCTCCGGGCTGCAGAGCAAACTGTACAGATGGTGCTCAATAATAGAACGAACAGAAGTTCTGTCTGACCTCCCTCGTATTTCAGGACCAAGGTCAGCACCAAGCCGAGCAAAAACTGCATACAGATTATCTGGACAGAAACCACACCCTGACAAATACAGGTGATAACTAGAACCCCATATGACTCCTTTGGCTTGTCCCCATAGGAGAACCCTGTTTTGTTCCTACTGGAACTTTCCACTTGGAACCCTTTCAGAGATTTCTAACTTGAGTCCTTGAGTAGTGTAATGGTTCCACCCAGAACCCTCTCAGGGGGTTCTATCCAGAACCTTTACACCTTCTAAGGGTGTCAACAAGAACTCACCCAGGGGGCTCTACCAAGAACCTTTTTTATATTCCAAGGGCTGTATCTAGAACCCATCAAGGAGTTTCTACAGGGAACCTTTTAATATTCCAAGAGTTTTATCTAGATCCCACTGAGGGGGGTTCTACAGAGAACCTTTTTATATTCCAAGAGTTTTATCTAGAACACATCAAAGGGGTTCTATGGAGAATTCCTTTTTATGTTGCAACACACACAGGGGGTTCTTATCAAGAACCCTTTTGTATTAGGGTACAAAAAAACCCCTTGATGATAGAATTCCTCAAGGATGTCAACAAACTCTTTCTTCTAAAAATGTTTTTTTGAATGAAGCAGGTTCTTAATGGAACCCTTAGTCTAACAATAAATCCCTGCAAATCTCACACACTGGACCTTTAAAGGGAGCATTTTACAGCGTTGTGGGTTCTTGAAAAGCAGAAATCAAAAACGGTTTGGACAAGAAAGATGTATAACATGATTGAGAGGCAGTTTGTGATTATAAATTGTTGTTAATCTGATCAAACATTTTATTATTTCACTGTGGACCTGTATCTGTTTAAATTATCATTTTTTCCATGTTTTCAATCAGAAAACAGTCCCAAATAGTTCTGAATAGTAATTTTATGGCTTTTAGTTAATTAAAAAAAAAAACATTATAATGTATCATCTTTATGTGACATATTTTATTTATTTTTGTTCATAGACAACTGCAAATGCCTTTACTGAGCATGATAACCATTTCATAGAGGCTCACAATTTACAAACTGCTGTGTCACGTGATGATTTGGAGTTAATGCAAAAAGGAAAAAAAAATAAAGAAATGCATATGTTTGCAATAACAACAATAATAATAGTAATAATATTTTTTCCATCAGTTTTTACTGGATGAGACAGTTACTTTACTATTAACTGGGGTTATTTCACTAGTATCTATATGTAAAACATATATGGGTGAAAATCAGTCCCTCAGAGAAAATCGACTTAACAACAGTTATGTCGTACATTGTTGTCTTCCTCATCATCTCTCTTATACCCAGATTATTGCTTTCTGAGATGGAGCCTGTTGTTTATCGAATCTCATTTCCTCTGCTCACATAAGGAGGAAATCACTAGCTGGAAAAATGAAATGCTACATATGGAGGAAGAATCTCTGAGTCATGATCAGACTGACGTTTGTCCTTAAGGAGGGGGGTAAAGAGACACACATAAAAGACAACTCTTAATGCTGTGTGGGTGCACCTTTGGGAAGATCTATCACACAACAGACACCCAGACAGATTCATGTTTGTATTACAAGCACAAGCCCTGCGGCTGTAGATGGATGGCAGAAGAATGTCCCGACAAACAGCTGCGTTCGTCCCATAACTCTGCTTCTGAAATGACACCTTAGTGGGAGCAGATCAATAGGCAAACCTCGCTTTCACGCTCCCTACAACACTCCTCTTCTCAGGTGTGTCTGTCTGTAGCAGGGACACATTACAACAGAACTTACTATAAACTAAAGTGTACTGTTTTGCACAAGAAAGAAAAGAGAATAAATAAAGATCTTTAATGCCACATCCACCCGGAAAATTGTGTAACAAAAAAGTGGAAAAGTGCGTAACATAAACTTTAGTGTCTACAGTATTACAATAAGTCTGTCCAGTCACCTGTAAACAAAACATCCCTCTATCTCTAGTGATTTCACCGTAGTTTACAGTACAGTTATGTCTCTAATTACCTTCCAATAAAGTCTAATATGGATCCAATAAAGGGTCTAATGAGAACATTTCTAGTTTTTTGTCTAATTTAATGCAAGGTACAAAGTACAGCTTGTTTCATCTTATTAGTATGATGTAAAATATTGTGTGACCATTTTTAAAGATCCAAATTTAACTAACCACATGAGACTTTTTGTCCACGTGCAAGAGGTCAGTGATGGTTGCATCAGTCTGAGCACAAAGCTGCATTTGTGTGCTACTTTTTGGATGTTGTGTACTCTTGTAGGACTCTGCGTCATTGTAATAGGCTTAGCTGTGTGTATGTGTGTGTGTGTGTGTATGCGTGTGTGTAGGTAGGTCTCTGCATCAACTGTCTGAGGGACTGAAAACACTGATTTGCTCTTTGCCAATGCTCTTTTGAAGCTACCGCCAATTACCATTAATCCGAACACTAAAACACACCCACACATATACGAAAACAGGCCTTGACTTTAATCAATCCATCAACTCGCTCTCTAAAAGCACTTTGCTCTGATAACATCTGCCTTTGTTCTTCTCTCTGTCTCTTTGTTGACTGTTTCGTCTTCCTGTTGCTTTAGCTAAGTAATAATGAATAATATAACAAAGTTCCTGTCATTTCTTCTGTCTCCTCTCTTCTCTAGCTGGTTTATCTTTCTGTTCCTCCGCAGATCAACTGATACTGTATGAAGGAAAGAGCGCAAGCTCCCTCTCAGGGTCAGTGTTGTTTACATTGCCATAAACCAAGAAGACCCACTTTAAAAACACTTAGAAATCAGTCTGCAAAGGACGGCTGTGCAGTCTATTCGTCTAAAATAAAATCTCTCAATTGTAATATCCTTGGGGGAAAAATAGCTTTCCATTAGCTTATCTAGTTACGAATGGCCTTTATGACATCTTCCAGTTTGCTGTCAGTCAGAGTCATAATACTGAGGCAGCTCTTTTAAATGTTTAAGTGATCTTCAGATAAGCTTAGATGCAGACAAGGCTTCTGGACTTGCAGTGCAGCAGTGGATAACAAAATCTGAATACTGTTGGACTGACCTCAGTTGGCTGGGACTAATCATATTTACAGAAAACAAACATGTTGTCTCTTTTGGGAGTCGGTTCGAAGAGTGGCTACAAGGAACTTTCATATTTTGTTGATTTTGGAGGCATCCATGGACAAAAGCGGCTGCTTCTTTTTAATTGGATAACATATTAATCGTAATGAAATGTAAACACAGGATCTTCTAGTCTCATTTGACCTGATTTCAAGGAGAATCTGACCCCGTGGCATTAAGAACAACTGTAAAAACCAATCTTCTCTCTGATGGTCATATTGAGACATCAGTATTAAATTGATAATAATAATTCACAACCAGCTAAAAACTTGTATGCTTTCATGTTTAAACAACTTTATATGGGTTTCCATGGGGTTTAATTCCTGTTCCTGTTTTATTTTATCTCTACCGTGTTCACTTGGACATATTATTCACAATAACAATATGTTATAATTATGCAGACGATATGCAACTTTACCTATCACAGTATCAATAACTGTATGTCTAAGAATTCTCTAAATCAATAAGGACAAAAGAGAAGTAAATGTTCCAGTCCTCCACAACACATGGAGGCAAACACCTAGTGCACAGACTCTGTAATGTATAGCTTTTATATAAATTATAAAATGTATTTACATTTAACTTGTTCTATACTTATTATTATTACTATTCTTATCTTATTCATACCTTTTATTCTTAATTTGTATAGTATTCTTAGTTTTGTACAACAATCATGTTTGTTCATAATTCTTTTATTTAACTTTTCAACTTTTTAAGTTAGTCTCTTTAGACTTTTTATCTTTTCTCATTCCAGTGCGTTGTATCACCAAGTCAAATTTGTGCTGTACTTCGTACATTTGGCGATTAGAGAGATTCTGATTTTGATTCTGTTACATGTCTGGATGTGGTGACCTTGTGTGCTTTGGTCTGTGACTGCGGCATGTGTGTGTGTCTGTTGATCTGCATTAGATCATTTGTGTGTTTTGGCCAGAGTGAATGAAGCAATCCTCTTATGGCGCCCATTCGTCAGGAGCAGCAGCGTGTGATGCAGTGCTCAGGAGGGTTTAGGGATGTCCTGCTGGGCCAGGCCCTTTGGGCTGCCAGCAGGAGAGGCGCCTCCTGATTCAAGTTGAGACACAGTGGCCACCAGGATTACCCACAATGCCTGCTGCCACTGTCTAGCCTTCTAATTGGTGACGTCAGTCCATGGTGGTGTGTAATTAAATATTGGGGTTCAAAGACTGGAAGAATGGATGGAGTGATACAGAAGAAATGAAGAAAAGAATGAGACAGGAACATTTTGATCCATTTCTATTATATTAAAGAACGAAAGGCAGATGACAGACAAGAGAAATATATATATATATATATATTATTTTTTTTTTCCTTTTCTCTTTACTCCTCTCTGGACAGGAATAACAACTTAAGACTATTTGCCACAACGTCTGACACCTTGACTTTAATTAGATACTAGTAGTGTGTGTCTGTTTAATGCTGGCCTTATTCTGGCCCTTGTGATCGTCTCACAGATTAACTGGCGCGTCCAGTCATCACTCTAATTGATCTGATGTCGCATGTACTTTTGAATGAGTGTTAAAATAGACCAAAACATTGCTCCGACTAAGCACAGCGCCGCACTGGAGCTAAGGGGTGCTATAACCACATCTCAAATGTTAGTAGTTCCAGTTAATATTGTTCGATTGCAAACATGCATCTGTCATAACCGCAGTCACACTGTCAAAACTGTTCTTCACTGCTTTCATACAAAATGCAATCAATGACCACATTTTCCAAAATATATAAAGTCTTTTCTCATTCATACTCCAGCACCTGCAAAAAACTGTATATTTGCTGCACATATTTCAAATGCTAACACAGTGTTTTCAAAACTGTTATAAACTCATTCAAAACAGAATGTTGTCAAATGTCGAGTGTTTCTGCAGTTATCATGTTGAAATATATATAAATATTACAATGACAAAATATTTACAATAAAATCAAGCAAAATGGGATGGATTTTGGATGATTTTGTTTGTAAACATGAATCAAGGAAGGCAGGTTGAAGAAGAGTGTCAGAGAGAGAAAGAAAATGTGGAGGACAAAGGAGAGAAACACATTGCATTGCATACATTAATTGCAATACATATCAATTAATGTATTGTCATTACTTCATTATAGCATCCCTAGAATTTCAAGACTTTGTTAATTTGTTTCAACATTTTATTTTTCACAAGTAAATTACTACAATATACAAATATATAGAAAAATAAAGGATATTGAAGCTAATTGCTGCAATTTATTCCTGTTACATATAATTTTGTTAAGTCAGTGAAGTGAAAAGGTGTTTTCATATTCGACAATGAAATACTGATTAAGTTCAAAAATCATTTTAACTTCAAAGATAAAAGTTTAGCATTTATGTAATGCTCCCTGTTGTTAGTATTTTTTAGGTCAGTGTGGTATGTGTGACAATGTACGCTTTGTAAGTGAGTAGTGTTGACAGTTTTTTGGTCCAATGAACATATTTTGAGACACGTATGAAGTGTTTTGGTGGTTTGAGTGAATTTTGGAAGTGAGATTAACCAGCCAAGATGCATGTTTGTAATGCAGACTCTATGTGGCTTAAGTATTGATCTCTATTATCAATGCAGAGTTGTCTGATCATGCATATGGGATAAATGCATTTCTTGTTGCTGTTGAATTTTAGATGTATTGTGTTATAATCGTGGCTGCAGAGCACTGTCATTGCCTTGTGTTCAATTGCACTAGGCTTATAGCTATTTGGTTGAATATTCTCTGTCCAAATCCACTGGAAAACAACATTTATATTGAATGAGTTGTGTGCTATATCTGCTTTTAGTAAAAAAAAAAAACAAAAAAAACAAAAAACAAGAACTCCTGATAAAGTAACTCTGAGGTCATGAGAACTGACTATTTCCTTAGCATCCCACATACTGAACCAGGAGAGGAAATATCCTGGAGCCTGCCATGGCTCCAACATCCTCTTTGCATCATGACTTAAATGACAATAATTTCCCAAGGAAAAATATCTCTAAATAACTGTAATTCTTTGTGCACTTCAAAAAAAAAAAAAAAATAAGAGACAGGCTTTTTTTCTGCTAGATGGATGATTAGTTGTCTCATTTGAGCATAAAATAAATCATTACTACATATTTTAATTTAACTTTCCTTTTTAGTCTACGTACATACTGTACAGCATTCAGTGTCTCTGTTGCATTACCATCTCCCACCACAAGGAGTCATACTGGTGATTTATTGGAAGTGAGAGGAGACGGTACCTTCAGGAAATCATAGAGCTTCACAGTAATGTTGTCAGACAACTGGAAACCAAACAACAGCAGCCAAAGACAGATGGGTGGTACAAAAAGCCAAAAGAAGCTTATAATAATTTCACCTGATCCATCAAAAATAGTGACACACACACACACACACACACACACTTTAAGTGGTAACAATCCTAACTCCTTGCAAAACAGCAGGCACCCAGTTCACTCCCACTGTGTCCTTTTCTTGGTTGTGATCATCCTCTAGAGGTCTCTCTCAACATATGCATTGTGTGAGTATGTGTGTGTTTACATGTGCACCCGGTCCACACACGCATGTGCAAGCTCGTGACGCACCCAGAACGTTTAGGAAAAAAAAGTGTTTGTGCTTTGTGTTTGGTGTGGACTGGGTGACTCAGTTGTTGACGCTGTAAAATAATGGAAACAGAAGCTTTAATGAGCCTTTGGACATTTTCTTTTTCTGAACTGTACTATAGAGCCTGAGTGAACTGACAGAGGCTTGAAAAGGAAAATCAACTGATGTTGAACTTGCTTCATAGTGTTTGAGGGTCACATCTGGTATCTTGATATTAGACACTAACCTTGCCTTTCAGAGTCTGTGTTAGACATCTTGACTGTTGGTGATGGTGCTTTTCATTACCTTTGACTATGTTTGTTTACTGACTGTGCAGAGGATTGTGTCTAATAAAAAAGAAGTGAATTGCTGAGTGTAAAGATCTCCAGACATGTTTTAAGATCTGTAGAAATACTCTACAAGTACATTTTTTTCTGATATCAATGATGTTTTTTGTTTTGTTTTTGTTTTTCCTATTGTAAAAAGTAATATCTCACTTATTTTCCCCGCCAGGCGTAAGGCAGGAAGAGTGCACACTTCACAATTCACAATTCTTGAAAAAAGAAAGAAAGAAATACTTTTATGTCTTTATGTTGTTATGGCCAGAGACATTATGTTTTCAGGTCATCCCATTCTTGTGAATGAAATATCTCACAAATGCCTTGAGGGAATTTCTTCAAACACAAAGATAAAATCAAAAGAACCTTTCTTATACACACATTAATCATTTTATAAAATTAAATTTTTTCGGGGGGAAGCATTCACAGGGTAGACTTTGTAAAATACAACTAAACACCTAAACAAGCGAGGCATCTATCATGGCCAATGAGCAACACGACCACCCATCCTGACCAGGCATCCAGCAGGCTCCGGATCAGCTCCCAGATGGATTCTTTAATTTTACTGGTGATCTGGTAGACAAACAACAAGGAGAGTCTGCACTGAGGAGCTGATAATTAAAAGATTTCTGGAAGAATTACGGACCAAATTCAGGGACGACATTGGACTCACGCGAAGGCAGGAAGCAAAGGTTTTAATTCTGCTGCTAATATGAAAACTCCTCAGAAACAGCACTTTCATTGGATGAAGCTCAAAGTAACACCAACAGCACTTCTTTTAATGGACTGAGAACTTCCCACTCACTTTCGCCGCTCTTATTTTTTGTCCAAATTGAAATAGTTGAGTTTATAAATCAGACTGCGAGCTGCTGAATGAGATGTGCTACTCAGGAGAAAAGCTTTTGGCCTACATGCATTTCAAAGGATCACCCCCCCCCATTTTCTCTCCTCCTTTCTTGTTCTCGATTCTGCTGTCCTGGGCGCCTCCTGGGCTGTTGTTGTTATTCCAAGATGTGGTCCAAGGCCAGAAAGAAAGACAGAAAAGAGTTACTGGTATCTGAGGTGACCACAATGGAGAACAAGATGTACAAGATCACTGCTGTGAGTCAACAGCATTAAGGCCAGTGAACAAACTTGGAGGCAGTCACCCACAGGGACATAACATGGGCAGACATGTGGAAGATCCCACATGTGAACTTGCCGGACATTGCCCTGTGATCCACTCCTGCTAGGAGAGTGATCATGGCTGAACTGAAAAAGAAGGAGAAGTACAGTGAGTTGTCTGCAGGAGGTACAGAAACAGGGTGAAAGGCAACAGCCTACCCGGTGGAGGTCAGTTGCAAAGCTTCACCGTAAAATCAAAATAATTTCCTGAAGGCCCTCGGAATCACTGGATGAAGGCTGGAGGGAGAAAGTCAGAGAAGTGGCTAAGGAGGTGCAGCAAGGGAATTTCTGGCTTTGGCGTAGGAGAAAAGACACATGGTCGGAAAAGGTATCTTTGGTCAGCTGCAGTAGGGAGATGTTCCTACCGCTGCCCCACCTCATTGAGATGTTCTGGGATCAAAGAGGTGAAACATCTCTGAAGGTTGGCTGCCAGCTGACAACCTTGCAGCTGGCCAGACGGCACTGGCAGTGGCCAATTGCAGGTCCCCTGCTTTGTACCACTGCAGTCCACTGCAGAGTGACAGTGATTTTTGAAACTTCTTTTAAACTTTTTTCACTGGATGAGTGGTACTACTCGTGATGAGTAAAGTGAGATCCGATGGAGGAGGAAAATCTTGATGATAATGATGTTATTGACAAAGAAAATCAAATCCTTTTTTCTTTTGTACACTGATCCAGAAATAATGCCACCCACTGAAGAAATGAGCCTGTTTTATGTGTTAACTTGTACACAGTTATACTGTAAGTGCTTGAAACAATTGTAGTTAGTTTCCTGTTCTGTGCTGATGCTCAGTGCTCTGAGGATTGGCAGCTGTACAGTTGTGTTGTTACAGTTGATGCTGCGGCTTGATGAGGGAGGAGGCTGTGACCCGGAAAGCATCACTGCTTCCCATCTGCTCACATTTCTGTTTGTGTGTGTGTGTGTGTGTGTGTGTGTGTGTGTGTGTGTGTGTGTGTGTGGTGGAACATATACCAACACCATGTGTGTTATTTCCTCCTCAAGGTCATAGCACTAGAAAAAATATCATAACCATGCAAAATAAAATCTAAAAATCAAATAGACTTTCAATCATATTCTGATTGAAAATCTTGTATCTCCACCCTGTCGACTTTACCAGAATCAATTGCAGTTGTTTTCAGCTTGGCAGTGATGAACTTTTAGTGCCACTGATGGATTTTAGAAGAGTTTCACATCCTACAGACCAAATAATCCCTCAAATGGCACTGAGACAGTTGAGGTTTTCGGAGGACAGCAGCTTGAAACATGGAGACTCGTGTCCAATCTTCTGTTTTTAGGCAAGTGGGACAATGAGCGTGTGTGTTTTTCAGTTGTGTAACAGGTCATGAATCAGAAATGGATGTTGATGTGTGTTTGAGCTCTAATCCTCACATTTAAGAGGCATGTTGCACTTTAAAATAAGCAGGAGAAAGTGTAATATTTTGGGAGGACAGTGGACATTTCCCACTCCATAACTTCATAAAGCTCAAAGGCATTAAACTTGCAACGCTTTCTTTCCACTTGGAGCAGCGGGAACAAGCCATAAACACAACGCTGGCGTAGCACCACATTTTAAAGCATCATTTAACACCCCCTGAACTTCTGTTTTTCGTTGACATTGCTTCATTGATGTACTCTAGGAGCTCAAGACGCCACTGCTGGGTGTGGTTTCTGATGCAACAGAGCACAGTTGTGACCACACCCACAGGTCAAACATACTTGAATTAGTGAGTAGAAAATTAAAAGCTAATTTATTCCAAAATCAAATATGAGTACAATTAAATAAAAATGTGCTAACAAATGTAAATAATTTATTTGACAGGAATACTATAATAAAATGATAAACTAATAATTATCTGTTTTTGTTCAGACTCCTTACAACTTTCCAGGTGTGTTATTATTAAATGTTTGAACCAAAGCAATGAGCTAAAAGACGCTATAACGCCCTGTAGAGCTTAGAGGAACCAGGAGCGACCCCTTTCACACACAAGTAGTCATGTGATCTGTTGTTAATATAAAAATATTGAGCTAATTAGGATGGTTTGTACTTGAGTTTTGCAGCGATGACAATCAACTCTTATTGCAAACAAAACTGAGCAGCTGTTAGTCTCCAAACTCAAAGGGATTACAAAATCATTATGTAAGAGGATATGAAAGCAGCATCACTCCTGTGTTCAGCAGCCGCTGAGCACCAGCAGCTCATTCTACAGCGACCATAACGACGACATTATGAAAGTCAATGAAGTGAGTCTCCCCGGCCAGGCTTCCACCTGCGCTTGGCTTTTTAGAGTAAGCTCAGTTTAGCCGGTCCCGGAGCAGAAATCAATAGCCTCTCCTGGCTGCTACGTGGCTCCACTGGCTCCACTGCGGCACAAGCAACGCTCATGACTTTGACAAAGCTGAGAGGAGCAGAGAGGCAACGAGGCTTTTGTGTGCATGAGAGGGAGTTGACAGTGCTGCGAGAGTTTTGTCTGTTTGTCAGAGTTTACACAGCATACAGACCACAGAACAAAGCAAAGCCATCAGCACTTAGACGATCTGGCTCCCTGACTGCCAGCCAGACGGCCCTGACAGCTCCATTTAATCTAACAAATAACAGCCTGCTTACTGAGGCTCTTTTCTGACTAGATTTGTGCATCTCTGAACACATTCTGCCACAGCAGGGGAAACGTTTTATGATTTCACTGTTGTGATATCTAGTTGTGTTTGTTTTCTCATCTATCTATCTATCTATCTATCTATCTATCTATCTATCTATCTATCTATCTATCTATCTATCTATCTAACTATCTAACTAACTATTGCATTATCAATCTACTTATCCACAAAGAATGAAAAGTATGTAAGCCTAAATATAAGATTGGCAAATTTGTATCACCATGATGTGTGTCTGCTTGATTCTGCCAGTCTGCTGCTGTTACCATTTGCTCGGTTTATTTTTTTGCGATTTTATCTATACTAGTTGCAGTTTGAGGTCTGTGTGCAAGCATTTTGTTTATCTTTACTTGTTTCTCGGCTTTGAACCAAATAAACTTTCTATACCCGTGCTAGCAGCTCTGTGCTTTGAGCTAAATGCTAATATCGGCATGCTAACAATGATAACACTAACATGGTGATGTTTCAACCTGTTCTCATCCCAACTTATCATATACCAACGTTTTGTCATTGTGTCTAATACTGATGCACAATCTGCCCTTTAGCAGCTGAAATTTTTGCTGCGTAGGTATATTTAGGCACAAAAACTACTTTGGCGGGCGCCCCTATAGCTCAGTTGGTAGGGTGTGCGCACCATGTGTTGAGGCTATCAGTCCTCTGCAGCAGCTGCCGGTTTGCTTCCCACCTGTAGCACATTTGCTGCATGTCATCCCCTATCTCTCTCCCCATTTCCTGTCATGTCTTCAGCTGTCCTATCTGAATAAAGGCAAAAAGCCCAAAAAATAATCTTAAAAAAAAAAAAACTACTTTGGCAGGTTTAAGATAAAATTATTGGGGTTACAATTAGTATGTTACATTATGTATATCATGTGAAGTCACTGATTTGACTCACAGCATGAAAATCACATGATGAAAGTCATGTGAAGCACAAAACTTTATGTACCTCACAACTTTTAATAATATTATGTTTTCATATGGGACATAAACCCTGGTCTCCTGGGGTCTCGCTGCTTTTTTTTTTTTATCAGCCATCCTTTAACCCCATCTCCACCTCCTCCACATGCAAACTTTGTCCCTCCTTATACTTCATTAAAAGCCCTGTGCTTCTCATACAGCCACACATGGCTTTACGCTGAACCCACTTAAAAAGTCTGGTGCATCCCTTTCAGCTGCTAACGGCTGCTGTCATAAACCAGAGTAATGGACAAATTAAAATGTTGGCCAGACAATGGCGCCAGAGGAAGGTGCTCAGGGATCACCCAAAGTTATCACAATTTTGCCTAACATAAATTTCCACACCAAATTTGAGATATATACAGGACAAGTAAAAGCTTTGAGCCAGCTGGCAGCAGTTTTGCCAATACTAGTTTAAACTACCCTTCAATTGAACACAACTGAAATAGAAACACATACTAATGTATGTAAACATGTATAGAAACTGTTGTGTGCACGATGAACATTTTCAGAAATATTGTGCTTTCTTGCAGTACTTGAAGGTTGAAGTGGCCGTCTTATGAGATGACACCATCAGACAGTTTGAGTTTGAGACCCCTGTACTAGAGGAAAAGTCAGGATCAGCAAATGAAATAAGCTTCATCCTCTGGAGACCATGAATGTCTGAACAAAATGTTATTTCAGTCTGAAGCAAAGTGACAGACAGACCGACAGACGTGCATTGCCGTCCTTAGAGCCATGCCTAGAAGACATGAGCAGTTGCTTTACATGTTGAGGTAAAGTTTAGATGAAAATGAAGTCAGAAGGCCAGCGCACTTGTCAGTCAGGTTATGAATTCTTTGCAGACAGCCTTTTTTTTCTTTACAGAAAAGCAAAACAAATCTTAGTCAGTCATTTGAACACAGACCAGCAGAGTCCCTGTGGCCTTCTTGCCCATTTCCTTTCGGATAGGTCGGCGTGGGCTGAGTTTGGACCCTCTGTTGCAGATCTCTCGCTGCGTCTGGCTCTGATGAGGTCATGGCTGTGTGGGCAGCTCAGACCATATGTTACATAAAAACTGTGTGAAAGCCCTAATCCCCAGCAAGGCATTATGCAATGACTTTGCCAAAGGGCCACCCGCCTGTCAATCACAGAAATAATGTCATGGGTGGAAACATCATGTTGCCCAGTGTGACCCAGCAAAGACCCAAAACTGAGTCTTTTCTTTGTTTGTTTCTGGCCTCAGGTTTATCTATCTATCTATCTATCTATCTATCTATCTATCTATCTATCTATCTATCTATCTATCTATCTATCTGATGTCTTTGTTTTAGATATGTGTTACTGTAGACTGAAAAACGTAGACATTCTGTTCATGTTGACATAGACTAGATTAGACTATATGCTAAATATGTAAGTAAAGCCAACAGATGGTTGGCTTAGCTTAGTGTAGGCTAAAGACTTAAAACAGCTGTAAACAGCTAAATTGACTCGGTCCAAAGGTAACAAAATCTGCCGACAAGCACCTAAAGTTCACTGAGTTTTATCTTAGGGTCAGGGTTATGGTATGGAAAGGGACAATGGCAGATTAATAAAGGGGATGCTTTTTGGTACAGGGTACAACATCCCCCCTCATCCGCCTTGTACTGCACACTTTAAAGGTCTGGTGTGTAAGATGTATAGGTATTTGTAAGCAGAATATGACATAAATTGAATATAATATTTTCATTAGTGTATATTCATCTAAAAATAAGAATCATTCTCTCTTCATTTGAATAGAATGAGGATTTCATAGCATCTAGAAGAGAGCTTGCAGACCCTTGCAGAGCACCTCAGGAAGCTTCGGTGGTCACGAAAAGGCTGCATGTAGAACCAGTGTTTGCTGACTCCATGAAAGAAACTTTTCCCACACAGTTTATTGCATTTACTGTAAATCCTGTGTTGCTGTCTGTGGTTCTGAACGTGGCTTCAAACAGCCTCCACACACATTTACACATCCATGGTTGGATGTTCTAAATGTGAACCTGATTACTTTCCAGGGTCTAATAAAGGACCAAATACTCTCCAATATATAACATTATTTCTAGTTTTTGTCTAATTTAATACAAAGTACCGCTCATTAGTGTACTGTAAAATAATGTGAGACCTAATAATCAGCCCTGAATTGAAAACCGTGCAGTGTGTGGTGTAGCTCCTGAACCCGTGTTGGCTGGTTGAATGCTCCTCCATTCATCTGAGGAGAGCCTGTGCTGTGCGTGTAGGAGGAGGAGGGGCGAGAGGGAATCCCAGGAAGGAAGGGGTTACAAATATCGCGTTGCTGCTGTCGCCCCGTCCAGTCACCAGCTCCATAGGAAGTGAAGGTTGACGAGCGACGGACGGGTGAATGAAACGGATAAAGAGTTGCAACTTTCCGTGTTTCTGAAGAGGCGCGGACGCGGTGATGTTTACGGAACCAGACAGGCTCCTCCGCTCCGCCGCGAATCACCGCCAATGTCAGACCGACCCAGGAGCTCAAGGATGAAGCGCGTCTCGGAGCTGCGCTGCTCAACTACGGTGCAGTAGTGTGTGAAATAATCGCCTGGTTGTTTTCGCCTGCGCTGCGCTCTGAACACGTTGTCCTTTTGTGACCAAATGTGGGAAGGAGCTCGCGTTTCTTGGGGAGATTGTTGGGGCACAACAGGGGAACTTGGGCTCAGTGTCGGCTCGGATCATCCTGCATGTACGTTGTGTTTGCAGTGATTGTCCGGGCCTCCAGTCGCTCGGCTGGACAGCATCAAAGCGCACAAACCTCTGGCAAAATGTCAAGGATGCTCCGAGGGAAGGAGCGCAGCCCGCAGTATGACTGGCAACACTGAGAGACAGGTCAGAAAAAGGAGTCTGCTTCTTAAGAGACAGTTTTAACCAGACAGAATGGGACTGCTTGACATTTGTGTGTTTTCCTGGGCTTCTTCGACGTGACACCAGACTGTGCGTCTTTTTGGCTCCGTGTGCGCTTGGACACTGCTGCCGCTGCTTCTGTTGTTGCTGCCGTGCAGTTGGGGTGTGAGCTGGAGCGCCGGTGGATGCTGCAGCCCTGCTGGGTTCAAACACAGATTAGTGAGGGGTGAACAGATTGTTTTAGTGAGGGGAAATCCCCGCCAGGAGCCCCACCGCTCGTCATTACGCCATGGATGACTCGGGGATAATACGGCGCCGGAGGCTGCAGGTGAGCTGGTTTGGCTGGACATCATCACCATCCTGGGATCTGTGTGTGTGTGTGTGACTCTACTAAAACATCTCTCCCACTGTGTCCAGCTCCAGGCCACACAGTCAGACACCATCTCATTACACCAAGGCTTATTTGTGCATTCCTACTGACACATTCCTGTGCTGTTCAGTTTGAATTGGCTTCAGTATTACAATAAGAATCCTTTAAGTACCAGTCTGTCAGTGTACCTACAGGCCTCAGGGTGTATGACTATTTCTATAGAGACTCTATATTGATTTCATCTTACAGTGTGGATTAAATTAGAGATGATACTGAAATTTTGGGGCCGGTGCCAATATTGGGGAGTATAAAAAGGAAATCCAATATTGATTTATTGTCTGATATTCTTTACACCAAATATAAAATACAGAATATAAAGACACATTTTTTTGCAATGATCCCTCAAATGTGGTTGTGACAACAATATGTAACAGAAACAGGATATTTTACAGTTGAACAATTAACTTTATTGTCCAAAATGACACCAGGGCACTGAAATAGTAAACTTTCACCAGTATTTTTATAACATATTCAACTTGAATTATTGTATGCCAATGCCAATATAGCTGTGATAGGGTAAATATCAGGCCTAATATCGGTCAGCCAATAATTCAGTCAGGCTCTAGATTACATCATGTTATTTATTAGCTCTTATACTGTCACTTAACATTAAGGGAACCAGCTGCCTACACCTATATATGTATATCCAGCAATATTAATTATTGTTTTGACACAATATATACTAAGCCTGGACAATATAGACAAAATCAAATTTTGACCAAATACCTCAATATTGATATTTATTGTAGGGATGACCATTAGTTCTTTCACAGAATTTTAATACAGTGAGATTTTTGATGAATAATCATCAGTAATGTAAGTGGGTAAAGGCAAATAATAGAGACAGCTAGAACAGTCTGGTGGGTTCAGCTTAAATTACATGACTTCACTGTAATGCAGCCATTAAAACTAGGAAAAGGCAACACTTCTATCATAATATCATGATATCCAAAATCAAATCTCTTCTTGTACCACAATATCTATCTAATATCGATATATTGCCTAGCCCCTTCACTGTCCCACCATATATTGAAGTTAAAGCTGTAATATGTAACATTTCCACATTCAAATGTCTAAAACACTAGACATGTTATATACTTTATTGATTTGTGTACTTACATGATCCCAAATGTTTCCAACATTGTTCAAAAACACAGAGAAATCCATAACTTATTCAAGGTAATGGTACGTTTTCCTGCTTCCCGCTTTTATTAGCTAGTTGCTAGTTGCTGTAACTTCTGTGAAAACGCAGGATTCGTCGGATATGTTGGAGAGTGAGGAAGGAATTTGGCAAATGTGACAAACCATAGTGTGAATAGAACTTAAAACATTACCTCGTCCATAAACATGATTTCTGCCTGAGTCGTGTCTGATAGATTTTCATCTGCAATGGTGGTTGTTTAACGGCGATGACAACAACTCCCATGATTCCATGCTACTTCACAATGTCATTTAACTACGTCCTCTGTTCTTATTTTAATGTTAGGGAGACCTATAGCGGCAAATTTGACATATTGTACTTTTACCGATTATTTTCCTTATCAATTCTACTAATTATTGTCTCTAATATTAAATTAGCTCTCTGGCCAGTAAACATCAGAAAATATTGAAAAATGGTCAAAGTGACATCATCAAATGACTTTTTCTTTGTTCTACCAACAGCCCAGATCCAAAGATGTTCAGTTTACTATGGTTCGCGACTGGGAAAAGTGGAAAATCGTCAAATTAGAGAAGCCCTATATAAAAGATACAAAATAAAGCACTATAAATTAGTTGGGCTGTGCAATATGGATGTTGATGCTTATTAATACAATGATTTTTGATATATATTTTTTAATAGAAAAAGCACTTATGCCATATCACAATATAAGAATGTTCAAAATCTAAGGCAATATTTAGTCTCACATCATAATATCGATATAGTATTGATATATTGCCCTGTCCTAAAGGTGACCCCATATTTTTGAAATAAAAAAATGTGAGGTCCAATCCAATCCAAAGTCATTTATAGAACACACTGAAAAAACAACAGTTGACCAAAGTGCTATACAATCAAATGTAGCCAAAAAAAACATAAAACAACACAATAAAAAAAATAAAATCCCACACACAATAAAAACAACAGCAATACAAAACTATAAAAGCAAAGCCGTAAGAACATATGATATTCAGACTTGTATTTGTGATGCTCACCTATCATCACTGTAAAGCTCATTTTAGGATCATTGTATTTAGTGCAGCTTATGTAGGGTACAGAGTCTCTTTGACAAAACGTTGGTAATGAATCGTCACTCATGCATGCTGATATGACGTGTTCAAATGACTGTGTTCATCCATTATGAAGCAGCCTGCTTAACCACGGGTCATACACCCCCCTCCATCTTTGTGTGATTCAGTCAAGTGAACTGAGCAGAGATGAGCAGCCTGCAGGACGGGCGGAGAGCAGCCTCCTCCTGCGGGCATGTGTGCATGCAAGTGTGTGCATTTACTTTAATTCAGTTCGTCTTTAATATGGTGGTTGTATTGCTAAAAAAAAAACAAACAAAAAAAAAAAAAAACAGCAGATTTGTCAGCGAGTGCTCTGAATTGCACCTCTGAGCTGCAAATTGACCCCTATTACTGTGAGGGGAGATAGAGGAAGAGGGAAGAGGGTGTAGAGGAATCAAGGAAGGATTAGAAGTGAGGTGAGCTGATGGTTTCACGTCTCATCATCCCCACCGCTCAGCTCGCCGCTCAGCTCACCGCTCTGCTGCTGTGATATACGACAAGAGCCACACGGGAATTAATCATCATACAGTCAGACTCACAAAGTCACTGGCATTTTATAGATATAAGCTATAGGCAGGCCAGCTGAATGATTTCACGTCTGTGCGTGTGTGTGTGTGTGTGCGTGTGTGTGTGTGTTTGTATGTGCAGACTTATAGTTTAAGGGATTTATACATTTTCTTTATCTGCATTGAGTTTTAAGCCCATGTGTTGTCAGTGTGTGTGTGCTGACGTGTGATTGGGTCTGTGTGTCCTATTCAGCTGCCTCGTCACTCCCCTGGGTCTCATCATCCCAACCGTCACTTTCTCTCTCTCTGACACACACACACACACAATCATTCTCTCAGCGCCATATGGTGACACACCCTGCTCCCCTGCAGTCGAGGTCAGAGGTCACACCCATGATGCATTGCTTCAACATGACAAACATGAAAAGAACATTTTTGTGCCTCTCTTTGCCAGTGATGGGAATTTTGGCTCTTTGAAGGGAAGTGGAGGTTATGTAGTCCAGCAGCTAACAGTTATTTCATTATCTGTTGATTATTTTCTTCATTAATTGATTAAATGTTTGGGCCAGATAGTGTTGGAGAAAGGTGAAAAAATGTTGATCAGTGTTTCCTGAAGCACAAGATGATGTCCTCAAATGTCTTTTTTAGTCCCTGACCCAAAGACATTCAGTTTACTGTCATAGAGAAGTAAAGAAACCAGAAAATATTCACATTTGAGAGGCTGGAATCAGAGAATTTGGACACTGTTTCTTAAAAAAATGACTCAAAAATTGTCAGTATAGTTGGTGATGAATTCATCAGTTGATAAATAATTAATTAATTGATTTATCATTGCAGCTCTAATGTTATGGCTACATTCCTTTCATGAGCTTTCCAAAAACATGGCTTATCATTCTCTTTTTTATAGGGAGGTTATTAGGGTTATCTGTGAAATATTCAGTAGAATAATGATGGGGAAAAATTTGTATCTGATTCAAGCTTTGACATTCCACCGATATAATTTAATTTCGTGCATGTGGACTAGGTTTGGTGACACCGAATCATGCGTATTGCTCCCCTCCCCCACCTGCTTTTACCCTGATGGTATGGTCTCTGTCTGTCATCACATGTGATTGGTGGCAGGCACATACACATTCAAAGTGTCATGGTTCGATTTGACTTTTACTTTAAGGTCATTATTTGATCAGATTTGATTTTAGATTCAAATATACATATATTTTAGCACAGTTGTCTATACCATTGTTAAACTATCAAGTTGTGATTTGTAAAGATCACAGACAGACAGAATAATGGTTTCATGTCCTGACAACTGTCATCTACAGTTTCAAATTATTCTTTAAATAGATATTATATGGTGTCATATGTGGCGGTGGGCATGGGTGATATACAGGACTTTATTGGCATAATATGACAGAATAAGAATATAACATTTGTAAGTATGTTTTTATTAGTGCATAACCACCAATAAATATGAATTTTTACATTTTCCTTACCTTAGAATGAACTGTTCATATCTACAGAGGGTGTGGGAGTTTTGCAATCACTGTAGCTTCTCCTATATGCTATTAAACAAGGTGCTTCCAATCTGTAAGCTCACTGTTAGATATCATTAAATTATACAGACTGGTCCTTTAAGTCTAGTAGTTTTCCTCACCAGTCATTCTTATGACAGACGTGATGTTCACACATTAGAAATAAAATAAATGATGGCACGAAAATAAAGAGCACCAGACCATCTTGTATGCATGACACTCCTGCCTCATCCCCACCCATCAGCCCCTCTGCCTTTTCCATCTGTCAAACCCAGACCGGTTAGTCTGTCACTGCTATAGATGATGACTGGCCTGCTCATTGTCTCTTGGCAGCAGGACACTCCTTGATTGATCCCTGTTGTGTGGTTCCGGGCCTACTCCCCACCATTTCTCCTTTGCAGTGTGTCCACAAAATGATTGGACTCCGTGACACTGGACTCATACTGACAGCGCAGCAATATGCTTTATAGGCGTGCAGCTCAGCTAATGTCATTTCATTATTACAGGGGCTATTCCCTTTAGTGCAGGCAAGATGACTTGAAGGACACAACAGCAAAGGACCTTTTATAGTTATGTGTGCACCAGGAGACAGAATTCACAGTTATGGTTTACTGCCTGCATTGAAATGTTTACCCCCTGGCTGTTTGAATGGATGGATAGATGGACGCAGTGAAGGTGGACTGACTCACTGGTTAGCAAACTAGCTGACCTCACCCAGCCGAATGCTGAAGAATAGCCCGACAAATCATAATATCATCATTTTTAACTAAAACTTGACCACTGGCTCAAGCAAACAAGAAAAACAAGAGACAGTTTTGCATTTAGATTATGTAGAAAAGGTTTATGAAAATAACTTTCAATTCAAGATCCTTTTCATGTCTATATGTGCCTAAGGTTGAGTCAATTTAAAAATGATTCATCGAGAATGACAGTGACTCAAACAGGCCCCTGGAATCTGCACACACGCACATGTGCACATGTATGAGCTGAGTGATAAACAAGATTATTTGTTGTTAAGTTAACAGACAGAAAGAGGCCACATGCATGTTAGATTCTAAGGCTGGGTTGCACCAACAAGGATTAATTTTAAAACCTGATTATATCATTATTTAAGTTTAATTTATGTTGCATTAAACTGAAAGTCACTTTTTTATGTTAACAAGTCCATGTGGTGTTGTTTATGTGTTACAAGACATATCAGGAGTGAAATAAGCAGTAAACATCATGTCTGAGCATTTTTTGCATTGAAACTGCAGTGAGCAAGAGCAGTCTCAAAAAACAGATTCAGTCAGTCTGGGATGTGATGTCATAAACTTAGGGAACCAATCCTGTTAATCGAGAGGGTGGGTGCTATGCATATCATTAGTGGCAATGCACAGGCTACAGGAGAGGCCAGATGTAGCCAGTCACAGTGATTAGCAAGCAAAACAGAGGAGAAGTCGGGTGCAGCTTAAGGGTTCATAGTCATGAATCCTTGAGCTGTATGTAAGACATTTTAACAAGGTTTCTCAACTTAATTTGCAATTACATATCTGAAACAATTTATTACTTCTTGCAGAGCATTTTATATTGTTTAAAACATGACTAAGAACAAAATTTCAACCTCTCTTTAAACCTCAGTGTAGTTTTTACTCTAAACCTAGATCAAATTTTATTCTCTTGCACCAAAACTTTAAATTCCAATTTAAAATATGACGCAGTATTAATTTTGAGCTTAGACTTGAGAAGGTTTAACTTTTAAAATGGCTGCCTTTTTTCGACAGATTGAAAAAAAAAAAAAAATCAAGTTCCTCAAAGAAAGTTCAGGGACAGACTCGACCCAGTTAAATTTTGTGATGTGTCTCTCTTTCGCTCCAGTTGATAATTCTGCCATCAAAGAAGAAGAAATTTTAGCTCCTTTTCTGAGCTATCATGAGAATGCTAACTAATGTTTACAATGTATTTATTTATTTATTTAGTTGGTTGGTTATTCATTTGTTTGTTTATTCATTTGTTTATTTATTTATTTATGTATTTAATTTTGGGTAAGCATGCATCTCCATACTGATTAAACTCTATTTTAATTTGTGTTTACATCAGTTAACTTGGATTTACTAAATGGAGATTAGTGTTTAATTGTGCAACAGAACTCTGCTTAATTTTAAAGTTGGATTTGCTAATTGTAACCTTGTTTTGCTAAACTCTGATTAGCACTAATCTTACATTAAATTAATCTTTGTTGGTGCAACTCAGTCTAAAAAGCTCAACATTAATCCGTATCTGTAAGCACTGAAAGTCATAAAATACGCAGACATAAACCATCAACATTAAGACAGTGGCACAGTCCTCCTCCAGCGGGAGCATTTGAACATTCATTTTACACAAACACATAAACTCATACTCCTGCACACTCCTGTCAGGGCGATAGCTCGGGACTAAAGGGGATCAGACAATCATTTATAAGCTTAAACCTCAGCTCACTCCCCCAGAGGACGAAGCTAAACCTGGATAAAAAAGAGCAGCCGTTTCCTGTCAGAGGACGGAGCAAATATAGTGTGGAATTGTGTTGCTTTCTAATCTGTGATCGCCGGGCATGTCATGTTTGTGACAGAGCCTCCCATCTGTTGTCAGTCTCCCTTCACCAACGCCAGACTTCATTAGCAGGACTCAGGGAGCATTTAGCTCCAAAAACAGCTACACATCAGCTTCAGATAACGTTTTCTTTTTTCTTTTTTTTTTTTTTAAGTCTTTGCACATGCTGTGACGTAGCAGATGCAGCCGTGCAGCGAGCAATAAGCATGGTGTTCTGACACACTAATTATACCACAGGAGAATTAAGTCACAGAGAGTTCAGGCTTCAGAATATGTTGTAGGAAGGAGCTGGATGTGGAGCGAGGGTAACATTTCCCTAATGATATACTGTCTGCTTATTCTTTACTTTGTGGAAATGCTGAGACTGTGAGTCACAAAGGCACATTTAACTAGAGCTAGTCTCCTGGCACAATGACCGTGGACAAAGTCTAGACTGGAAATAGGAAATGAGTTGCCTCTTTCTGACCTTTTTACAAATTAAAGTGGAATTGAGGATTATGAGAGGAAATTAAGGCAGATACCATGTGACACTGATTCGTAAGAATTATAATATGTATGTGAGGGTGACAGAGGCCTGCTTTAATGGAATTTTTACTGGGTTAATAAAGGCCATGTCACTTGAGGATTTAATAATTGAGCTACCGCAGCACAGGGATGTAATCTGCAGTCCTGTAAATTCACTGCACAGTTTAGACTGCCAGTTATAATTCTGCGTTTGCAGCGACTTGTTTAGTTTCCCGTGTGCAACCTCGAACCTGGGGAAGACGTCATGCGAGAGGAGGAGGGTGGAGGCCTCATATTCATGGTGCCTGTTTATTATTGCAGGCACCAGTAGACGGCTGCACTTTGTTTAATGTGCCAACTGGTTCTTTTTATTGTCTAGACATGCCTGAACATTAAAGAGTCCCTCAGAGGGACATTAGACAGACACTGAGCAGATGTTCACAGGTCTGGATTCAGATGCAAAAGAGGTATATAAATCTGCTCCATTGCTCTAATGGGTTCAATGCATTGAGATTTTCTTTCTGTATTTAGTTCCAACTGGACTATTTATGCAAAACAGTTGTGTGTTTTATATATTATTGCAACACTTTCGGCAGTTAGCGAACAGCCGATCACTTCCTGAGGACAAACAAAAAGCATGACTACCAGTAAATAGTGATTTTATGTTAATGTGTACTCTGCCCAGAGCCATAGCAACCACTGACACTGAGGTCAGGGTCTGTCTGTTTATTATTATTATATTATTATTATTATTTTAGCAACCTGGGGGTATAGTTACCCATTCTGCCTGCTATGTGAGGGTATAGTTAGGCACGGTGGTGTGTTGAGTTTAATATTAATGTTAGCATGCTAATTTACTAGCCAAAGACACAGATGGCATTACAAATCACAAAAGGTGGCAGTTAGGGCTCAACAAGTCATTGAAATTTTACTGAAATCAAATATGGTCTACTGCAAGTTTCAAATCGCAGGAGATGCAATATCCAGTTTTTGTTTGTAAAATTATTGTGGTGCTGCAGAGACACACATCAGATTCTACAGACTTAAGACTTCAACTAATGATTAAAAATCAGACCTTTAATATGTTTTTCAATGAAAATGAGAATGATGATCTAAAAATTATGATTTCTTCTAATATTGCGAATCATATTATCTACATTTATTGACTGGCCCAGCACTACAGTGCTTGTTTTCTCTATTAAATTATTTTTCTTCTATTAAATATATATTTTCAATGTATTTTGGCAGTAGTAGTGGTAGTTTTTTTGAACTTAGTGTGGACATGCGTTGTCTTCACTTTTAAACCACCACAATAGCTGATGGAAACCCATCTGACATGACTCAGGTAGAAATCATGTTCATAAATGAGGCAATATTAAAGTTTTATTTGCATTACATTTAGTGACGTTTCCTGACTTTCTTCCTCACTCTGTAACATCTCCCATGTTTTCCCCGAAGTTATAGAAACTAGTGGCTAGCAGTAAACGCACCATTACCTTGAATTAATTATGTATCTCTCTGAGTTTGAACGTTGCTGGAAACAGTTGAAGTAATGTAAGTACACAACTCAACAAAATATAAACATATGTCTGGTGTTTTTAGACATTTTAATGTGGAAATCTTACATATTTTAGCTTTAAAAACTAAGAATTTACTATTTATTTATACACAGAGTTTAATCCTGATAGTGTATAGCAGATTTTGAAATAACATTTAGAACTTCAGAACTTCATCATGGTGAATTTTATTTACTAAAGATATGATTGACTAGTACAATGCAAAATTAAACAATAATAATTACTCAAACGGTAACAATTTAAACAGTTTTTCTGTGTGTTGGACTGATGAGCTCAACATCTTGTCTACGGCCCTGATGCTGCCCCCACCTACACTTTAGTCTGAAATGTACGCATGAAAACAAATATAGTTTTTATTTCATGTGACATGAAGGTTTTATGTGGTTGCATCATGTCTCAATTGTATAGTTAATCCTCCTTGTCATTGAGAAGTCTTTCTTGATGCCTCTTGCTCTTGTAAGCCATCGTCTCCTCAGCTCTGACGGCTCAGGGTCAATTAGCCTGATCAATGAAGGACAAAGTGAAGAGGGATCAATAGGTTGAATATTCAGTTGTCCTTGTAAAGAGGGATTTGTCTCTGTTAACACTTAAACCCTGGAGACATGGAGTCAAATAGCTTTGTAGCCTCTGATTGGCTTATGATCCTGAGCAGAAGAGGCGATTATTATTTGCTATTATTCTTACCGGGTGAGTGTTTTCCACTCTGTTTGCCGTATTGTGGTGCCTCACTACTCCACTTTCTCCTCTGGAGGTAATTGTTATCTGAGACAGGGACTTACGCACGGTGACTGACAACATAAAAACACTCTGCTTTGTTGGAGCTTTGTCCTTGTAATACAGAGCTTTCATGGAGCCACAGTATAGTACACATTTTATGCTTCACAGGAGATCAGTAGCAGCACACTCACACACACAATCTTTATCTGAAGGTTAACCTAATAATTGCACTGACTGCGGTTGGGATGTGGTCGATGCAACGCTAACAGCACCTTAACAAAATTACCCTGTGTGTGACAGGAGGCGTGAAGCGGTTAATGCATTAATTGCATCTGCTACTATACACTCTAATAAATAAGGCTTCCAAACGGGTTCTTCCTGAAGGGCCGAGGTTCCACCCAGAACCACTTTCTTCTGGAGACAGTGTTTGTCGAGGGTCAGTGTAAGACTAAGGATTCCATTAAGAATCGTTCATGGAAGAAAAAGTTCTTCACGGATTGTTGAAGGCGTAGATATTCATATTTTCACCCATGTTTCAGGTGGTGTTATTAAATGTAGATGTATATGGACAGCCTACATTTCCCATCATGCCTGCTCTGCTTGACTGAGTCATTTGCTAAGTTTGTCGTTCCGTGTTCCAAAATACAAAAATTAGCTTTTATTAGTGTTTGTAATATGTCTCTTCAGAATGTAGAACCCTTAAAGGACAAGAGGGTTATAGGTGAAACCTTTGGAATATAAAGGGTTCTCTGTATTTTCCCCTGGATGGGTTCTACATGAACCGCTTGGAATATAAAAGGGTTCTTGATAGATCCCCCTAAGTGGATTCTTGTTAGCACCCTTAGTAGGTGGAAATAGTTATGATTAGAAGCCCCAGAGAGGGTTCTTGGTGGAACCTTTACCTTTCCTCTCAAAGGAAGTTTTCAGTGGAACCTTTCACAGATGGTTCTAGTAATAACCCTTTATGTTGGGTTGTAGGTAAAACACTCTGAAAGGCTTTCAGGTAGTATCTCTGTAAATTATACAGTCAGATTCTACAGATGAAACAGATTTTAATAATCTGTGTTACAGTTACCACAGTTCAAACTGAGAAAACATCTTTTAACACCCATGCTGTCAACAATCCTTCTAGAATTGTTTCTTCCAAAAATGGTTCTCTGGATGAAAAGGGTTCTTAATGAAACCCTTACTCTTACAAAGAACCCCTGACAAACCCCCTATTTAATAAAGAGTTCTTCAGAAGCAGATGGTTCTGAGTAGATTCTCAGCCCTTTAAAAAGAAATCTTTTGAAATCCTTATTTTAAAGGGTGCAGGAACAAAATGGCTCTTGTATGAGGACAAGCCAAAGAACCGTATAAGGTTCTAGTTAGCACCTTTGTTTCTTAGAGTGTACACTGTGATAGCTCACGCCTGAGACACTCATTTACACACAGACACACGTGGAGCTGAAGGCAAGAATGCTCAGGCTCAAGGCTGTGGGCATGAAAACATCATCTCCTCTTCTCTCCCTCTCTGCTCCACCCTTGTTTACACCCTCTGCCCTCACCCCACTCCCCCCCTCCACTCCTCTAGCTCAGTGTGGAGGGTTTTGTGAAGAGCCAGGCTGTGCTGGCATGGGATCTGGCTCTGCTTGCAGTGTTTTCAGTCGGTGCAGTGAGTGTCTGCCGCAGCTTCAGCCCAATGTACTCCGTCCATCTGGACTCAGGAGATGGGAGGATGGAAGGAGAGAGGAGGGGGGTGTGGGCTTGGCTCAGAGCTGTGGCAGAAATTAATAGACTGACTGGTTTGAAAACAAACATAGATGCTAATACATAGTTATTTATAATAGAGAGGCAAAATCTATCCCCTTCCAGTGCACCCAACGGGATCTTACTTTGGAAAAAATATCAGTGGTAACGAGCGAGTTCATGTGATATTTGTCCATGAAAAAAAATACAAGACAAGAAAGTCCCAGTTTGTTGTAGATTTGTGGTAGGTTAGTTTAGTCTTGTGTGCTCAGTGAACTACATATCTTGTCTCACACAATATATGTCATCAACACCAACATCACTGTATCTTACTTGAATTGTTTTATCCAGCAAGTCCTGCTCCTTTTATCAGCCAAGATGTTATGTGGCTCATTAACATAGATAAAACGCTGCAGTGACACCTCCTCCCACTGTACAAAACTGAAGCCAAAATATTGCGGATAGGAGAGCTGCCATCTTGTGCTGGTGACATCATTTGATGTCAGAGAGCCAGAGTTTGCGCAGTGTTGGAGCTGTGCTTTCGAGCTCCCGCCCACCCAGCTGGCTGACTCAGTCTTGAGCAGAGCTCAGCTGTCAATCATGACGTGAAATCCCATTTTTATAGCATCACATAACCAAACTGATTGGAAAAATGAAAACTTGAACAAACATGAACATGATAAGAACTACCAAAAAAAGAACAATTTTTGACGTGCACTTTGATGTTTTAGTTTGGCCAATGTCCTATCTATCAACAGTGGGGAAGGTATGGTTTAGGACCTATACTACAGCCCACCACCAGGGGGCAATCGAGAAATTCTGGCTCCAATTCTGGGGAGCAGTCATGTGGCCATTTGTACGTCAATGGTGTGACTACACCATAGTATGGCAATGCACAGGTATTGCAGCTTCAGTGGCTAACGTTTGCTTTTGGAGGGAGAAAGTCATGACATCACTTATGCAATATCTGAATGTGATGTCTTTCTATTTACGTATCTTCACAGCTTGATAGTCTACACTTTTAATATACGTTTTTTTTTCTGAAGTACACCAGAAGTAACTGAAGTAACTGATGTGTTTGGCACACATAATGCTGTCTCTTATAACAACTTTGTCGAGTTAAACTCCAGTAAAGAGCAGGACAGAGATGCTAATGTTAGCATAAACACTGATAGCATCCAGAACCTGTTGTTGCCTTGTTATGGTTGCTAAGCTACTGGTTGGTCAGACCCACTGACTGCATATAGAAATGGACAACATGAGGGAGAAAGTGAAACCAAAGCATCTTGATTGCCCCCTGGTGGCTGGTTGCAGTATAGGTCATAAATCCTGCTTCTCAGTGTTAATAGATAAGACATTTCCTGAAGGTGATTTCTGTCATTTTAGTTTTTTTTTTTGTTTTACCATGCTGAAGTGTTCATTTATCTCATCAGTTAGATTTTAAATAATTATTTGATGCTCTAAAAAAAAGGGACATTTCACATCATGATTGACAGCTGAGCTCTGCTAGCAGTTGAGTCAGCCAGCTAGGTGGGTGGGAACTCGAAAGTGTGGCTCCAATGCTGATCATGACTGTGCAGACTCCAAATGATGTTGCCAGTGCAAAATGGCTGAGCTCATAGCCGGGATATTTTGGCTTCACTGTCAGTAGACTCTGGTTGAGGTTGGGGTTTAGAATACAATCAACTGATTTGTGGTATCTTATTTACACCTTTGTTTGAAAAAAAAATGCTTTCAGCACAACTCATGTGATAAGAGTCTCAAGGTGGATCTGAAATTAATTTCTGTTTAATCAAATTAGCAGACAACAAACCCGGGGCCATGTGACATTTTGTCATAGGAATTCATCGCCCACTGCAAACAGAGTCTGGGTTAATCTGGGCTCAGCATAATCATCTGTGGATCTCTTCATGCCATATGATACAGATATTTAACAATAATAATCCAAATTAAAATACACTTTTCACTTCTTGGAAACAAACAGTACTTTTAAAGGTTACATAACTTAAAATCAATCAGAGGTAAACCTCCCAACCATTAAAAGCACAACAGACTTTTACAGAATATTTGTCCTGCATTAAGTAAGCTTTTTCTTTTGTTTTTCTCTCTACCTGGCAGAGCATTTGGGGCTTTTTTTTTGTCAAATCCAAACATTTGGTTTCAAGGAAAAACATCAGATTTTAAAAGGAGGATGCTCTCATTAGGATTATGGTGACTATAAAGGGAAACTCCACATAATTTACACATAAAAGCCAACTTACTAGTCATGAGGAGTTCTACCCAGCCCGTGAAAACGATTACAATGTCTCCTGTTGCTCTCTAAGATTTTTGTCAGGTCTGCAACTGTTTTTTCTTTATCTGACAGCGTGCATTTGATTTTTTTCCTGTACCTGATCTCTCTTTGTTTTCCTTTTCTTTGTCTTTCTTCCAGAAGGATTTGCCCCTGCCTCGCAAAAACAGCAGGTGAGTGTTATCTTCTTCCTCCCTCCCTCCCTCTGTCTTTTCCCTGCTCTCTGGGGACAGACCGAGTCCCTCCATGAACAAAAACAATCACACCCAGAGAAAGCTGCAGAGCGTGATTTGCAGGTTCTGAAGATGCTTAAGTGGTGCTTGTGGCGAGCGTGTATTCTTTGTGTGAAGGAGGAGGAGGTCGGCTGGAGGGGTGCTGGTAGTCTGTCGGAGTCTGATTAAGGCCAGCCGGGAGCTCTGATGCTGTCCATGGTGCTGAAAGCCATTCTGTCTTTTCCAGTCACTCAGTCACTGGCTCTTTATCTCCCCCTTTCTCTTCCTGTTGCTCGGCTGTTACAGTAATCTGTTTCTATTCCGTTCTCATTTCCACCCTCGATTTTACAGCTTCTCGCCACCTCTTCTCTAAATCGCCTTTTTTTCCTTCTATTTTCTGTCTCCCTCTTATACACTTTGTGTCTTGTTGTTATCAGTATATTAACAAGCAGTTTCAGCCAGCACCAAGTAATCAAATAGATACTTTTTATAACTTTAATGAATTAATAATTAATTTGAATTTTTTGTTTCTTTGGCAAGCACATGGGAAGTATAGAAAATAAACTACAAAACCAGACACAGAGTGACTGAAATGCAGTAAAAAACAAACAATACAGTAAGACAGTAAATCACACACACATTCTGTAAAACATACCGCACTCCGCCATGCAACCTGGAAACAATATTTGGATGTAATCCTTTGTAATCAGCACCATTTTTATTAGTAACTGTAATTTAGTTACTTATTTTTGTTAGTAACTGTAATGGATAACATTTACATTTAGACAATTACACCAATTACATGTAACTAGTTATTCTCCAACACTGCAATTATCCTATTAAACAATTTATGATATTTTATCAGAATTGTTCATCGTATGAATTCCTTCGCTGTGGCCAAAAAAAAATGTGTGATGTCACAGTGGTATTTGACGAGCAAAATCTAATCAGTTCATCCTTGAGACGTTTCTACCAAAATAGAAATAATTCCCCCGCAAGTGTTCCTGAGATATCATGGTCAAAAGAATTGGATGGGTGTGATGTTGCAGTGACCTTTGACCATGAAAATCAGCTCATTATTGAGTCTAATTGGTCATTTGTGTCAAGTCTGAAGAAATCTCATCAAGGCTTTCTTGAGATATTGTATTGACAAGAGAACATAATGCCTCTGGCCACAGCTGTTGCCAGCAGAGTTTTTTCATTTTTTAAAAAAATTATGAATCACAGAAGTCCTTCAGCATGAAGTCATGAATATGCACAAAAATAAGGCAGATCTGCCCAGTAGTTTGTGAGATTAGCTGCAGACAAGCTGCAAGTTGATTGATCACACACACACACACACACACACACACACACACACACACACACACACACACACACACACACACAGATGCATGATCTCCTCCAGACTTAACTGTTTATTTATTATCATCTCTCAGCTGTCATGACCACCACACTGATTAGACCATACTGTGTTTAACCATAGTCATCTTTGTTTTTTTTTAACTGGCAGTGGCAGCAATAAAACTTCAATTCTGAGCTATTACTCCTTAGATTCTGTTACCAACAACACAGCAGGATGACATTTAAGCTTGGTCATGTGGCCTACTACACTGGGATAGTCATTATTTGCCTCCAGTTTTTCCTTTGTTTTGTCTCCTGCTAACACCATGACATAATCATGATGTCAGCTCTAAAAGCATCTATAAAGATGTCTGTGGCAAGTCGACGTCAGCCCCTTGCAAAAGAAGAGAAAAAAAACTTAGGAAACCTAGTATTCAGAGCCTTCTGATGCCAGAGCCTTTTGCTCTTACTTTTACTTGTGTTTGCTTCATTGTTTGAAACTTTAGCCACGTTTAATATTAACATTATAAGTATATCAGAAAGCAGAATAGGTCCCTTTTAAGTAAAACATCTTAATACTTCCTCCATCACTGCATGATGTACAGATTATTATGACGAGAGTATTAAATGAGAGCAATAGTGTCTTAATAGGCTCTTAAGGTGTTTTATTATAACCTCTTTGCTCCACTGAGTAGCAGTAAAACTGTGTGTGTGTCTGTGTGTGTGTGTCTGGGTTTATGATTGTGTGTGTGGTCACAGCCCACTACCTCTGTCTCCACCCTCTCCTCTCGTCCCCATTCTCATTTCCCTGCCCTATCCATCTTCTGTCCGCTGCCCCCTTGTCCCGAGTCATCACGGGTAATCAAACATGAAATGAAGCTGCGGACAAACTCTCGTTTGTGCACGGGCTTGTTCTCCTATCCATCTCACTGTTGTCCTTCAATTTCCTCCAATACTCCCCATTTTTACCATCATGCCCCTCTCTCTCTCGAGACATCTGCCGTTTGGATTCAGTGTGTCTCCTTCTCATCACAACCCATCTCCCTCTGTAGGACACTATCAGCACCACCATCCATTATAGATGAGCTCGGTGGATTTGGCTTCACATTCAATCTGCCTGCTGCATCCATTCATGGGTAAACACAGCCATTCAGTGTGTGTGTGTGTGTGTGTGTGTGTGTGGCATACACTGTCATCAGTTAGCCAGCTAGCAATTTTTTATTGTTGTTTTTTTACTGCTTAGCTAGCAAACAATATAACTTTTGTTTTACCTTTCAGTTAGTTAGCAAACAATATTAAAATAACATGTTTGTTTTTGCTTTTATTTTGTAGTTAACTGGCAGTACAGTGTAATGTACTGTCAACTTTTTAGCTTGCTAGTAAACAATGTAGCTTTTTTATTAACGTTTTAGCTAGCGAACAAACAATAAAATGATTTATTGTTGTTTTTTTTTTACTGTTTAGGCATCTAGCCAATAATCTAACTTTTTAAAAACTTTTTAGCTAGTTAGCAAACAGGGTTGCCAGGTCCATGGTGCCAGTTTCATTAACTGTTGGGCTGGTTTTGTCACACTGACAACCATGCAAGCAAACAATTTAACATTTTAAGTTTTTAGCTAGCCAGCAAAACATATAATATATATTTTTTAAAACTTTCTAGCTAGCAAGCGAAATGTAATGGTTTGTTAACAGTTTAGTTAGCCAGGAAAATGTTTTGTTAAGGAATATGGAGCAGCTGAAAGTTGACAGGTTTCCCCCTTTATTATATTTACTAGCTGTTCAGTGTTTGTGCGTGGCATACATCAATTATGCTCTTTTTAAAAAATGTCTCATTCCATTCAACATCTGTTTCTCCGTTATGTAACTGTCCACATAACCTTGTCCCTTGGTCATTTCCTCGCTCTCTTCTGGGGTGAATTAACCTCCCTTCACTCTCTGCTTCATTCATTCATGGTGTTCATAGCCTGAAGTGAAAGCTTTCAACTCCCCATCTGGTTCTCTCAGCACACAAACATTGAGAGCAAAACCACAAATAAGTTACAAAACTCTGTTCCATGGCACCTTAGCCTAGAGAAAATGACCCACAATCCCCTGCTGCCTTTTGTTGTTCCTCTCTAAAAGGCAGACCCACCCTATCTCCCTCCCTCCCGCCCTCCCTCTGTCTCTCCTTTGGGTCTTGGCCACACTTGCCCAGACAGCAGCACTCGTCTAAAGGTTGTGGGAGCTCCAGTATGTGTTGCATTGCGTTGACATTTTCCCAGAGACCTGCTGCTTTCTGACTGATCGCCCTCACCGCTCAGCTGTTGCTGCTGCTGCTGCTGCTCCTGTTGCTCAGAGCTACGCCTAGATACACAACCGACAACATGTTCCGACGCACTAAAAGGTACAACAAGAGACGGAGCAGTGGTGATTTGGCTTCTTTGATGTGAGGTGTGGTAGCGCTCGCTTTCCTCCTCTCTCTCTCTCTCTGCATCTGATTCTTTCCCTTCCTTTAGTCTCTCTGCTGCGCTGCTCTTTCTCTGTGTCAGTCTACGGCGTCTGACTGCAGTATACATTACAAAGAGGCTTGTATTGACAGTGTGACGAGTGTGTAAGGTCACTGCTTACGTGTGTGTCTAACTTGGTTTTAGATGTCTGCTATGTTCTGCTGACTGTGCGTGTTGTATTAGTGATTTTTAGTAGGTAACAGAATGATGTTGCTGTAACACTATAGCTGAAACAAAGATGAATTTAATCTAAGATAAGTGCTAATCAGATTTTGCAAAACTATCCTATGATATGAAGATGCTTGCTTACCTAAATAAAAATAAGTTAATTAACAGATAAATTTGTTGGGACATAGTAAGTATAAGGGAGTGTTGCAAATGTTATATTGTTTGCTAACTAGCTAAAAAAATCTGCCTACTCATGATGGCTCATGAAGTGCAGATTTCTTCTCCGTGTTAGAAAAAACTTACTGGCCAAATTATCAACTGCAGTGAACTTGATTATTTTGCTCAATTCCTCTCAAAGGCTTAGTCAAAGTTAAACCTTGTCAAGTCTTAGTTTAAAGTTAATAACAGATCACATTTTAAATTGGACTCTAAAGTTTTGGTGGAAGAGAACTGAATTTAATCTGGGTTTAGAGTAAAAACTAAACTGAGGTTTAAAGAGAGGTTTAAATTTAATCCGTGCTGAAGCAGGTCTGAGCTAGTTTCAAGTTCGGTGCAACATAATTTAAAGCCTAAATGTCTGACAGCTCGTGTGCAGGTTTAAAAAGTTTATGAAGTCCCAGTAAAGGATGCAATGCATTGGTGATTACTAGTGACAACAACTGTGATTTTGACGTGTTTGATTATGAGAAATATTGTTGCTGTTTGTACTTTCAGGTTTCTGCCTTATTTGACTGTTTCATGTTCACTTTCAGCTGTATAGGAGTTGTGTTAAGTTGCTAATGAAAACCCAACATCAACTGATTTTGCTGCTTCATAATAAAAGCTTTTAGATAAATAATAGGGGAATTTAATTGTGATGAATTTATTGAAAAATGCAATGTTTATCCACTGTTCAGACACTCATCTCAAGACAAGCACTTCATCAGTAACATGCCGTCAAGCAGATGCAAACACTCAAAGGAGCCAAAGAGGCAGCAAGCCTTCTCAAAAAAGTTTGGAAAGTAGTCTGTCGACCCGGCTGTCATGTTCACATCACTGCCAACTGGAGCTGGAGCTGATAAATACCAGTGACTACTGCAGAGTCATTTGACCCAGGAGTGACTGCTGATCACACACTTTCCCACTGAAGACAAAAGTCAGATGTTAATGGGTGTTTCTGCTCAGTGTAAAAGGGATTTGAACAGTCATATAACAAGATTCCACTTGGATTTCACATACTGTGAAATTTCTTGTCGAGAAGGACAACATCCATCTCATGGCGTTTGATCCAGTTTACAGTCAGTCAGTTTTAAATACAATTAAACATTATCAACAGAATAAGCTGAATTATTTGTAAATATGTTCAGGAAATAAGGTGTGCATCATATGGATGTTTGAAAAAAAAAACAAGGTTAGTCAGAACATTGAGATTGAGATTTGGTTTTTCAGTAACAGGAAAGGTGCATCAGTGACTCACCTTTCAGATCAGCAGGTAGACTGATTCACTGTCTGATGTGATCAATCGATGAGTACATGAAGATGAGTCAGACAGACCCACGAGTTTTAGCTAGATTTCTGAATCACTGATGGTGAGAGACGTTTTTCAGAAGGTTGATGATCGCGGGGATTATTTATTCGAGGGGACATTTTCACCCAGCTAAAGTTTTCATGTGCAACTGCAACTAAAAAGAGAATTTTCCTGCAGGGATCAATTGTATATACACATATAATGCTGCATTATCAAGTTTATTAAATAAAAATATGAGCAATGCTTTCCATTGTGCTTATAATTGATCATTTTAATCACTCTGATGTCAACCGCCTGAAAATTTAAGTTGACATTCAAGCACCGGGGGTTTCCTCTCTGGCGGCGGCAGTAATGCATGTCATGCTGAGTCTCTCAGGGTGACTTCATTCTTCCCTGCTGATCAGGGATTAAACCAGCTTCTATTACAGCGGAGATTCTCGCTATGGCACACCTGCGCCCAGACAGACAGGCAGACAGATGGAAATAATGCAAAGTAAAGTCTTCGCTACAGTTCTACAGGGGGGCTCAAACTCACTTTTTATAAGAATCATGCCGGATGAGTGAGAGTGAGCTAAATACCTAAAATGACTGCTGTGTTTACATTAAGTTCAAGATAGTTTCAAACATTTACCTCTAGTCACATCTAGGAAAGAGAAAATAACAAGGGAACGAGTGATTAAGATAATGAAAGTGGAGGAGGTGGAAAAAGAGGATGGTTGTGCAAGAGGTGAAAGGAGGACTGAGATAGAGTGCAGGGCCCTGGGGTGATATCTGTGTCTGCTCTTCCATTAGGGACCAGCTCACTAAGGTTACGTGAGCATGCAAGTAACGCAGACTAGATTTGACTGCCTTCCTCTCTGTTTTTCTTTATGTTTGGTCTGTTTCCTCTTCCTTTGTTTCATTCATTTTTTCTGTATTTTTCTGCTTGTGAAAAGTGACAAAAAATGACTTTTTCACCAAATTGTGCAGCCCTAGTTATAATCTTGCGAGAGTTGCGCCAATCTAGGGTTCCCTTTTAGACACAATCCCTAATTTACAAAGAATTTGGATGGTGATCTGACATCATTATCATTGTAAAATGCGTTATGTGTTGCATGAAAATGGAAATCTTGACAGATGTAGCAAACAGTGACTGAGGGGAGCGGGAATTTGCAAACTGCCAGTTGGCTGGATGCAAGATAGAAGAGGGGAGTGACTTGTATATACTGTGGATGTAATAATTGGAGAGATGAAATATTTGTTGTGTTTCCCTCAGGTGCATTGGCTCAGGTGTACTGTGGGGCACACAGCACACACACAGACATAATGATAAGCAGCTTTGTCACACAGCTCTCACGCACACAACACACCAACACGCACACACACAGGCGTAACCACGTCCTCTGCTCACAAACGCTCCTCCTCTACTAAATCAGCCATTTCACTTCACTTAACCAATTACGGCAAACAAAATGAGGTCAGTGGGAGGCCAGGACACCTGAGTCAGTCCGTAGAGCCTCTCCTTCTAAGTGCTGCAGCTTTCCCCCAGAGGAGCGCGGGGCTCAATACACAGGCTTATACAGTAGGTGCTACATCTCCCATTAGCTCCTGAGTTCAGTAAAACGCCCTGTCTTTCCCCTCTCCTCTTAGAGTAATGGGACTCTTATTCTCTTTGATCCTCCTTCTCCTCCACTCTCCCTGTCAGGGCGTCTCTTACAGGAAAACACTTTTGAGGAGACACAGGCTTCTCAACAGCACTAAATTTACCTGTGCTTGATAGATATTGCTACTGTCAGCTGCTGTGTAGATCCCTAGACCGAGTCAGAAGATTTGAGCCTATTACAGAAAAAAGAAACAAGAAAATAGGGTGTTTGATCCCAGCTGAGTGGCTTTGAAGTGCTGTCAGGGATGTTTGGGAGCCCAAAGAGCTGAGGAACCTGGGAAGGAAAGAGGTGAAAGAAAGTGCGTGTTAGATTTTTCTCCTGGCCATTGCGCATTAGTCCAGGCGATGATTTTGACATTTAACACAATGCTTGTTGCAGCTGAGTGCAGATGTGATAGAGCTGAGTGAGGACAGTGCTGTGCCTCAGGCCCTCACCATGACCATTTTAAGCTTCTGTCCTTGCCTTTTACTGCTGCTCATGTGACCTGCCGGACAATGTTGTTAGATTTATTTACTTAAAGACACTTGGACAGGCCGGTAGGAATCAATACATCTGTTCCCCGTAAATACACCACTCTGTTAACTTAATTTAATGTGACGTGGAGCTGCTGCAACTTTTTTTGATTAATTGCTTAATCCATTAAACATTAAATTAATCGTGAATAAAAATACCAAGCATGCCCTGGGTTGTGGGGAGTTTCTCTGTTTTATGTAATTGTCAGTACGAATGTTTACTAGGCACGACAGGACTTTCAAATTTTGGATTAGAAACTTTGGAGGGTGGTACTTTTCTAAGGCAATACTCTTTAATGTTAGGGTAATTTGGGGGTATGTTCAAAGAAATTTCAAATAAGTTACTTTCTAACTAGCACCTTCTTACCATTAGGGGCCTGTAAAAGTGCTACTGTTATAAATATAGCCTATATAAACATGAAACCTTTCCTTTTACTCCTTTTCCTACATATATTCAGGGGTGGAAGTAATTAATTACAAATACTAAAGTTACTGTGATTAAGTAGTTACTTGTACTATTAGTTAGTAGAAGTCTGTACTTTTACTTTTATAGAAGTATTCATTTCACCATGTAATCTACTTAGTTACTTTCAAAATCATAAGTACAAGTTGAATTTATATCCAAAACTTTCATCTGGACCGTAGTAGCCAATAAGGTGATCTGATCACAAGTCAGCCAATGAAAACCAGAACGAACAGATGAAAACCTAGAGGTTTGGAGTAAGGATGTTAATGATTAATGAGTAATCAATTAATCGGCGCTGAGAATTTAACCACTCAAAATGGTACCCATGAAATTTTAACCTATAGTCTAGAAATGGCAGTAATTGCACCTCATTCGACTTTGTTCTGTCTGCTGGAGCCATTTGTTGAATAAGGAAACTGAAACTTACAATGAGAGAAAAGCAAACAAAAACAAAATAGAAAAAATGAAAATGAAAAAGAAAGAATAAGAAAGCAAAGGGAAAAAAACATGTTTTGTATCATATAAGTTATTAATGATTGTTCGACTGTTAACATTTTCAGCCTCTTTGATTGAATGTCTGCTATTGATAATGCATTAAACATCAATGGTTAAAAACTAACTAACTAATACTAAATACTAATAATTATTTGTACTTGAGTACTGCTTTTCAGTACTCTGTCCGCCACTGCATATATTATATATGTATATCATGAGATCCTCTCCCAGATGTTGTAATATCTGCTCAGCTTGTGCACATCTTAAAACTACCTACAGCACAACTGTAAGCTCATACGTTGTTTTGTTTCCCTCTCAGTGCCCTCATACTGACTGTGCTCTTTTGTCAGAACCTGTCATTTGGTTCAGTTGTTTGTTTGTACACCATGTTGGCTCTCCTGTTTCTTTCTTTACTTGATGGTTATTGTTTTTGTGTTGAGTTCATGGTTCACTTCCTCCTCCTTCTCTACTGCAGACACTTCCACTTAAAAAAAACAAAACCCTATTGATCGGTTTAGTCTCATACTGTGGTTGTTTTTTTGTTTTAGTCATTTTAGGGATGGATAGTATAGATTATTGTTGCTTGGATGAAACCTGTGACATCTGATTTATTTAATGTCACGCTACCAGTGGCCTGATGCGTTCTTTTACCCTACTGCTAGTTCCCTTTACCTGATGCCAGGTGATCCCTTTGACATTTCACATTGTGTCACTATTATAAAATCATCTCCCTCCCTTTGCCTCCGACAGTGAACTTGAATGACATCTCTATTGAGCAATATTTCTCCTTCGCTGTGGTCCCCGGTCGGTGTTATCAGGAGCCTCCTTGCCGCATGCTGCATAGCAACAAGCCATCATGTGACCACGGCTCCCTCCTCTCCTGTTCCCTCCAGGGTTGTAGACGCTAACTAAATTTCCTCTGCTTTTTGCTCCAGTCTTTTCATGTTGTCCTAAAACTTTCCGACGTGTTTACAATAAAAGAAAAATGAGTGTAGGTTTTTAACAAAAAACTGAGATGACATAATATTTGATAGTTTTTGTTTTTGCATCAGTTTCTCCTCCTTCCCCGAAACGTCCCTTTCATCTTCTCCACCAACACATCAGTGAGTTATTCACCACTGTTATCTCTTCTCCGGCCAAGTCTCATCCGTTCACTGCTGTCCGAATGTTGCAGAGGTAAACACACCAGTCTTCCCCAACTCCTCATCAGCAGTTCTTTCCTCCCCCACTGCCTCCGCCTCCCTCCTCTTCTTCTCTTTGAAGTGCTCTTGCTTTCAGTCTTACTTTCTCTGTCTTATCTGTCTCGTTTTTTTGCTCTGGTCCCTCCTCTTCCTCCTCCTCCATTCCTCAGATCTTCTGTTTGACTTTGTGTCTCACATACATTCGCGTGGTTTCATATGAATGGGCGGTTCGGTTCGATCAATATTAATGGTCCCCCTGCTGTTAAGTAGAGGGAGGAGTATGAACATGCAGAGGATGAAGGCTCCTGTTTGTCTGGCTTTGTCTCCTCTCTGTCATCTGCTCAAGCTTACAGTGAACAATATTCAACAACATTCCCCCGAGTGCTTTGTTTGTGCATTCTGTCGTGTGTGCAGCTTGAATATACTTATGTGTGTGTGTGTGTGTGTGTGTGTGTGTGTGTGTGTGTGTGTGTGTGTAAATTGTGAAAAAAACTGGGTCATGTTTACCTTGCGCCTGTGTGGGTGATGAGCACCACTGAGAGCGCGTTCAACCTGCATCTCTACGCTCTCAGAAATAAGGGTTCCAGAAGGGTTCCTCCTGAAGCGCTGAGGTTCTACCCACATTTGCTTCTGAAGAACACTATTTTGAAGTAAGGGTTCATCAAGGGTGCTTTGTTAGACTAAGGGTTCCACTAAGAACCTTTTTTGGAAGAAGTTCTTCAAGGATTGCTGGAAGGGTTCTTTGTACCATAATATAAAAGGATTCTTGGGAGAACCTCCCAGGTGGGTTCTAGATAAAACCTTTGAATCTAAAAATGTTCTCAGTATAGGACCTCCGGGGTGGGTTCTAGATAAAACCCTTGGAATACAAAAATGTTCTCAGTAGAACCTCCTGGGTGGGTTCAGTAGGACCCCATGAGTGTTTTCTTGATAAAAACCCTTGGAATATCAAAAGGTTCTCAGTAGAACCGTCTTGGCTGGTAGAACCCTTGGAATATTAAAATATTCCTGTTAGAACCCCCTAGGCGGGTTCTTGATAGCACCTTTAGGGTGCTAAGGGTTCTCCTATTGGGACAAGATGAAGAAGCTTGTATGGTTCTATTTGGCACTTAACTTTTTTAAGAGTGTAATTCTTGTTTTTCTAATTTTTTTTCCAAGTTTGGTTCTGGTGAATTTGCAGTTGCCACGTTTCCTTGAACATTTGCTTTGCCTCACTTTGCTTTCCTGTCATGATCGTAGCAGCCTGCGCTCCTCTATCTCTCTGCACATCTCCCTCCTCTTCCTCCACACCTCCATCCCTCTCTCCAGCCCTCGGCAACAGCCAGTAGAATCCAGATTTACTGAGTGCAGTGGAGTGCATCTCTCCCTCCCCTCCCGCCACTCTCTTGATCTTGAATGACCATCGAGCAAGAAACAGGCCCCAGGCATCGCTCTCAAATTTGGACTTTTTCATCAGCAGCTGCATGTTGTACTTGCTGGACGTGTAAAGTAAATACACGGCAGATATGTGTCTACATGTTTTACAAATAGCACCGAATACCGACAGAGTTTTATTCACAAGCTGTAGAGGGCAAAGTCATGGCCGAACACAGTGTGTTTTGGTGTGTTTATAGCCAGCATCCATTGATTTCCTGCAGCAAAGAGAATCCATTAACCAAGAATAGTCCTGCTGCTCAGATTAGTTTCTCTCTCTCAGTCTTTCTCTTTACTCTGAAGACACAATTACTGAAGCAATGAAAGTCAGTGACCTTTGTTGAACACACACGTACAGTATGTGCACATGCACTCACTGAGATGACTGGCATAACTGCACTCTTAGAAATAAGAGTTCTGAAATGGTTCTTCCTGGAGGGCTGAGGTTCTGCTCAGAGCCACTTACTTCTGGAGAACCCTTTTTTGAAGAATGGGTTCATCAAGGGTTCTTTGTAAGGTTAAGACTGGAGATATACTTTTTATCCATGCATTTGCATTGAGGGTCGCATTCATGTATGTGTAGCATTAATTTTTGTGGATGTGCGCAACCATTATTTCCATTTATTAAGAACCCTTTTCATATGAAGAACCTTTCTGGAAGAAGAGTTCTTCAGAGATTGCTGAAATCCTTGAAGAACTCCTTTGTCAAGGGTTCTTTGTGCCTCAATAGAACCCCCTGAGTGGGTTGTAGATAAAAACCCTTGTAATGTAAAAAGGGTCTCAGTGGAACCCCCACGTTGGGTTTTAGATAAAACCCTTGGAATATTAAAGGGTAGAACATGCTAAGTGGGTTCTTGTTAACACCCCTAGAAGATGGAAAAAGTTCTGGACAGAACCACCAGAGAGGGTTAGAACCATTCCACTATAGAAGGGTTCTTTGCAGAACCTTTCACATAGGCCTTTTCCGCCAACATGGAACTGACCCCATTTCGGTTCCTGCTCCTACATTTGAACCATTCTGAGCATTTCAACCAAAATTAAGCCAAATTAGAACCCGTAAAGTTGGTTCCCAGCTGGAACCAAACAATGGCAGGTTTTCCTCAGGAACCAGAGTGTGTGTGTGTCATATTCTACCCGTTGCTGTGCATTGTGCAACACCCTCTGTTGATCAGCAGCCGATATTACAATGGTTCCACTAGAACTGGTGGAAACATGAGCAGGTTCATTAGACAGCACCAAGATTCGAAGGATCTTGAACGGAAATGGTTCAAGAACCAGAGCTAATTTGGTGGAAAAGGGTCTTTAGGGTGTTCTGGGTGAAACCTTTCACGGATGATTCTAGGTATAACCCTTTATGTAGGGTTCTAGGTTCAAGTGTAGGGCTGTAGTGCAGGGTGTGAGATTACTGTAGCACCAGAGCGAAAGCTTTAAGGTTATAGAACAATGAGTTATAATTGATCCAGTTGAGAACGTGTGAAATGGCACAATAGCAGTTTATTGGACCTGCTTGTTAAATCCAACCTATTGGCATATGTGATCAATATCCATAAAGGTAGCTATGGATCTGATCGATCAGGAGAACCTGTGTGTGGTTAGAATCATGAAAACAGACAGATGCATTGGCTCAATTTTGTGACCTTATTGTGATATTCTAGGTGGTAATATGAAGTTAAATTAAATTGCACAGTCACAAGCATTATCAGTGGTGTATCAGATGGGCAGGAGAGCGGCTGAAAAGGCCAGGCCTGATTGGCCGCTGGTAATAATCCAACTGCCAATCAGTTGTGATATGTCTCTTGATGGGATAGGAGCTCTTTTTATTTTCTCTGCTCAGCTAAAAGACAATGCAGTGGGGCTGTTAACAACGTACATACATGATTTGTATATGAACCGATTATGTGTTCTTAACGCAAACACACCCAGTGATGGAAGGATCGCAAAAAAGGAAAAAATCTCTCTTGGTTCAGTATAAATAGTAATCCAGGTGATGTTGTCTGTACAGTGTGATTTGTGTAAACAAATCGGCTAAAGCCTAAAACCACTGAGTAGCAGATGGTATTACTTTCATTATTCAGATATGCAGGGAGCTTCAACCTCAATAACCTTCATCAGTTTTCACCAGATTTGTTTGCTGAGTGCAGGATAAAGCTTCACTGATGTTGCACTCATGTTATTTTTCTGGTGTTATTCATGATCCGATTTTTTTTATGATCTTGCACCAGCACTTGACAGCAGAGGGGAACTGATAAACTGAAGTTAGGGGCTGTCTTAAAAGTGCAGAATGACCAAGAGAGCTTTTCAGATTTTTATCAATAGCTTTTTAATTTGCTTTGACCAACACTTCAAACCAACTTTATTTCCATGTGGGCCTCTTCCCACTACACCCACAACCTAATTTTGCCTGTGGCAGGCATTAAGAATAACTAGAATATATTCTTGCCGACGGTCTCGTTTGCAGGTCGTGTAGAGGTGTCAGAATTAAGTTGAGATGGTTTTGTTGCCAGTTAAAAACTCCTTGTTGTAGCTTTAAATTAACAAAGTGAAGGTCACTGGAAGGTCACATATTTGTGACATTTACACAGATGCTTTGTGCTACACCCCCTGCAATGCAGGAATGAAAATGTATGATATCTGAGATCTCCTGGTTGACAGCTTGTCAACATGGCTCCAGCAAGTAATGATGGCAGGTGTTAACACATAGCCACAAACAGTGTGAGTCCATCCACATCCAAGGGAACAGCGTGGGATTGACGAAGAGAGATTTGTACAAGTGAAGCTGCAGTGTCCTCAGTTTGTAATGTTTTTTCAGTTCAGACTTAAACCAGCATGAGCAACATTCCTTGTGGGATCAGACAGGAAATCAATCAGTGAATAAATTATTCACATCCAGATGTGAAGTAGAACACGCTGTAGTGTTGGAGGTATTTCTATAAAACAGTCTCCCTCTGCACCTGTCTCACAGTGTCTTTGCCTCTTTGCATCCTCAGCTTGCTGTGTTGATCCCATCTCAGTCAGCTCACGTCTCTACGCTGCAAGTGTCAATGAACGTGTGATTGTGTGTGTGTGTGTGTGTGTGTGTGTGTGTGTGTGTGTGTGTGTGTGTGTGTGTGTGTGTTTGTGTGCACAGAGGAGGCGCATCCCGCTCACATGTGAACCCATGTGATGGGGGCTGAAAGTAGAGAGAGGGGGAACCAACCATTCACTTCATCTGACAGTGAAGATGAGACGCTGTTTGCATTTTGTTTGTTCTCTTGTCTTTGTTCCCAGTTGTTTTTTTTTTAAATTTGCATTTATTTATTCCCCTCACTACCTTGGAAACCAAAGCATTATGTTAATGGAGTCTAGCAGATAATAAGTCCCTGAACTGCAACTCCAGCATGTGTATTTTCAGAGCAGTGCTTTTGTTTTCAGGATAACGGGCTTAACTTTACATTGACAGACAGTTATTAACAGCTGATCAGCTTACAGTATAGGATTCATCAGCACTTTTTATTGTCAAATTACGATGTTGTGCTCGTCTTGCACTCTTGCAGTGAACCTGCCTGAGCTTTCTCAAGTCTGGGGAGGAGAGGTTGGAGAGAAACAACTCGCTCCAACTCACTATTTGGACTGCAGGAGTAATTTTGGGATGTGCAATTGTTACATATTGCTCCTTTAAATACAAAAGCTTGCTCAGTTTACTACCTGATGGTGTGTGATTTAGATACAACAATATTATGTGGTATAGGAATGTGTGTGGAGTCCATAGGCAGATTTAAGGTGACTTAGTGTGCTAATGACTGCTTTTAAGCACCCAAAACATAATGAACTGAGGCCTCAAGAGGAAAAGTGGATGCCATATTTCTTTTCTGGGAACATTTTCACAATCTCCATCCATTATTTTCTCCCCTTCTTGTTGATACTATTCTCTCTAACTTAGCCACTGTCTCATCTTGTTCCACTCTCTCTCCCTCCTCATTTCTTATCTTGGCTGAAAGGAGGCAGACAGGGATGGATGACTGAGGAAATTGAATTCTCCTTATCGCTGTTGTGCTCCTGCAGTGATCCACGCATCTGCACGTGTCTGCCGCTTCTGCACCTATACATGTAGCCACAGTATGCACACGTTCATCCATAGCAACAACAGAGACACAGTACGCAACTGTCGACGCTGTAATTGCAAAAATAAGTAATCCTCTTATGTTCACGTGTATCTCTCTCTTTTCTCTCTGTAGTTGTCGTACAAGCAACAGGAAAAGTCTGATCCTGACCACCACGTCTCCCACGCTGCCTCGCCCACACTCCCCTCTTCCCCTCCCTGGACACCTTGGTATGTATAGTTGCACATTACACCTCAGCTGTGACCTTGTCTTGTTTATTTGTTGGTGGCAGAGGGACTAACTTTATTATTCACTTAGAATGCAACATATTGGATTGGAGTCTCTGTGGCTCCTACTGCCAGAGATGGGTGCTGTTTTCTGGGGAGAAGTGTGACAAAGTGTCAGTAGGGAGGACTGACCGAGTCGAGACTTTTCCACAAATTGTTCTCATATAACTTGCCAAAAACACTACCTTCTGCTACATTACTGTTGTTTGTTCTTATGACATGTGATGTGAAGATTGGAGGACTTTTGGGGAATTAGCTGCTCACTTTTTTGCTGAAATTCAGATATGATACTCTTATGTCTGTACACTAACAGTTAAGCTACAGTCAGCAGCTGGCCAAGAAATAGTACAGCACAGTCTCTGTAAAATGCTAAATTGTCACTTTTGCACTTCAGTTTTTATCCAACTGTTTCCCCATTTTATTTGTGGTAAGCTAAGCTAATCAGCTGCTGGTGTAGCATCATATTTAGCGTACAGACAGGAGAGTGGTATCATTAGTTAAAGCTGCTAAAAGGAACTTTCATATTCTGTTGATTCTGGAGGCCCCTGTGGCCAAAAGCGGTAGTGTTTTCTCCGCCATAACTACAAAATATGACGTTTAAAGAAAAGATTTTCTAAATAACAATCTCCTCCTTCTTCCTTTTAACTGTCTAAGATATTACTCACTCTGAACCTGACCTGGTAGCCAATCTTCTTTCTAATAGTCTTGTTTGCTTATGTTGTTCATGCAGAGGCATTAATAATAAAGACATTTTCATGACCAGTTAAAAACTCTTTGTAGTAGCTTTAACTGAATGTTGCTAGATAAAAAACAGCTCCATGCAGACAGATTTACATCTGTGTTGACCTTTAAGAAGCCGCTTCTCGTTTGTTGGTTTAAAGTATTCATTTGGCCTGGTTTTGGAAATTACCAGGACCTTTGCGCTCTGATGTTGGGTGCCACATACTCCTTGAGCCCCAAGACTGTGGATGCAAAGGGGTTGTGTATATTGCACATACTCTTGGCTTGGTTTGCTCCCTTAAATTAGCTGGCCTGATTTATTTACGTATGAAAAAGCCCCCATCCAAACCTCGCAGTCCATTAATCAAAACATCCACATTACTGTCCACAGAACAGGGCTGGATAAATAAAAAGCTACAAAGCATTCATCAGTCTAAAAATCAATGATAGGCCTTTATGTTTTGGAAAAAATATCTGAATCAATTTCAAACCATTTTATCCCCCCAGACCCCGAACAATGATTATGAATAGCCACATTGTCATTTTGAACCACATAATCAGACAATCAAGTCAGCTTTAGGGCTACACTTCACATGGAAGAGGAGGAAACCATAGTTAGACGGTTTAAAGTGTGCCTTGTACTCGTGTGGTCATTTGATCACATCTTCTTTCCCCACCTTTGTGTCTCCCTCTCCTGAGTCTCACCATCTGTGCATGTCTTTGTGTTCCAGCAGGAAGCAGCCCTCTGGACAGCCCACGAAACTTCTCTCCCAGCAACCCTGCACACTTCTCGTTTGCCTCCTCCAGAAGGTCACTGCTTTACATCTCTACATATACTGTGATTACACGTTTATTGTCGCTTCTTTTTTGTGCCAGACATGTGAGAGGGACAGAAAGTGAGACAGACGAGGGGACAGACAGACAGGAGTCAAGTCAGCATGAGACAAAGGGAGGGGAGGGGAGAGAACAAGCGAGAATCAGAGAGCGGACTAGGTGTGGATCTGTTGTTGTGCGAGGTCTCGCACATCCTGGGGAGCAGGGAGTCTCCCGCAGCACTCGCAGGTTCTCGCAGTGTAACAGGCTGACTCAAGTGTGACAGGGCCAAGCCATTACATTCACAGAGACTGTGTGCATCTGTTTGTTCTTACTTTTTTCTACATCAGGTTACTTAATAATTACCAATATACCCATAACCTTGTGGTCTGGGGCTGTTTCGTTATTTGAGCGAGGCCCCCTTAATTCCAATTAAACAAAATATTAATGTTATAGCATACAATGATATTTCAGACAACAGTGTTATTTGAACTTTGTCGGATTTGTGAAAGACCCTTACCTGTTTCAACATGAGAGTTCCCTCGTGCACAAAGCCACGTTACATAAAACCACTTGGGCTCATCTCAGGGAGCCTTAGGAAAAAATGAGTCTCAGAAAACCCCCATATGGATTTCCATAGGATGCTGTAAGGAAAAAAACTCTGCCCTCAGCTACTTAAGTATTTCCTTATGAGTTGGTCTGTAGTTCACTGATGCTCTTGTGACTTTTCTGGTATAAAACAATGGACAGGCTTGTAGGATGCGGCAACAATGACAAGACTCTCGTGTTCTATAGGCAGAGATGTATGTGAAAAAGGCCAATTAGGCTGTTTTATACCTCTGTCTCTCCTCAGTCAGATGGCTCAGGGAGCCTGGTGCTCCGGTAAATCCTTTGTCCTCATTTATCAAATCCGTCTGCCTGCCTGTCACTAGTGCGATCGAGGCATACAGACACACAATGAATGAGTCTTCTGTGCTCTCCTCTCTGAAGAAGCCCCCTGGGACAAACTAGATGTGTAATAAGTCATTGGTCTGCTGAATGACCTGTTTTTAGTGCTGCTGAAATTGAGATATGTCCATGTAGTTTGTGAAAATAGCTTGTCAGGGTTTGCCATACAGTCAAATTTATTGTAATAGCACTATTAGGTGTTTCAGTTTAACTGTTTTTCTTCAGGCTGTGGAATATCAATGACCATTAACACAATATGAGCGAATGTGTTCTGGATTTTATGATCAAATGTATGCATGACTTTGGGCATTCAAGTGACATTTGTGTTCCCTGCAGAGCGGATGGACGACGATGGTCTTTAGCTTCTTTGCCCTCTTCTGGATATGGCACTAACACTCCCAGCTCAACGGTAAATAAATTCATCCCCTTCCCATCACATACATCAGTGTTTCTCAGCCAGGGCTACTTGTACCCCAGGGGTACTTCTGCTATTTTTTGGGGGCACATAGCTCAACCAACGACTAAACTCAACGGCTCAAATAATCAGCATATAGAAAGACAGTTGATATTGTCAGCTAGAAGTAATGTATGAACAGTTGAAATAGTTAACCATTGAAATTGTTGGCTTAAAGCAATTGATACCCTGTTTAAATTAGTAAAAAAAAATAATTGAATAACAGTTGAAATAGTCAGCTAAACGGTTGAAAATTTTTGCTAAAAGTAACTGATGATCAGGTGAAATAATCAGCTAAGACTAATGGATAAACAGTTGAAATCGTTTGTTAAAAACAATGGATAAAAATAATTAGCTAAAGGTAATGGATAAACTGTTGAAATGGTTAGCTTAAAGTAACTGATAAACAGTTGCAAGCCTTGAATATAAAGTTGTATGAAAAAGTTGTTGTAAAAATATCCATTTAATATAGCCTACTCATCAGTGTTAAATAAGATCCGGTTTTCAGTCCATTTATAAGAACATATTTGGAACATGACAGTGGTGTTGATGATGCTGCTTGATCTCATCTGACGGCAGGGGTATGACCCACATAAAATATTTGGAATAAATGACATAAATGATTGTAATTGGCAGGTATTTAACCTATAGAGCCTGATTTTTCATTGACAGATTCACAGCATGCCAACAATTAATTTGACTCCACTGTCACTTAAAACACACACACAAAAACACACACACACAAACAACATATATTTAAACTTCAGACGTCTCCATGTTGTCACTTCTATTTCTTTACTGCGGGTCTTTCTGTATGTTGTGTAACAGCAGCGTCAGAGGCCTGGTTCTTACTTTCCATCTGGCTGTGGATGGAGGGTTAGATGGCTGGAAAGAGGAGGACAGGAAGGGAAAGTGATGACGAGTGCCAGGCCGGTGGGATGAGAGGGACATGAGAAATGTGGCGTGTAGAGGAGAGGTTGGCATGAAATAGAGCAGATTCTGTTCCACTGTAATTTTATCTCAGGCTAAGTTTAGCTATATACTATCATTAGAAACAAAAAGATATTTCACTGAAATCAATTATCTGACATTTATAAATCAGTCTGAGCTGTGGTGCCCAGTGCTGCGTTCAGCTCCTCTCTCTCTCTGAACAGAAAACTGTCTGCTCCACAGTTCACTGCTGCATTCAAAGTAATTATCTAAAACATTTTCTATCACTGAATGATACTGTGAGTTCATGAATGGTGAAGACTCTATCAATGCTGATAGATTGTTTTCTTGTAGGAATAGTTTTGCATTTTGGGAAATACGGTAAACATTATGTCCAGTAAACATGAGGTGACTGCCAGCAACCAGTTAGCTTAGCACAAAGAGTGGAAACACGGAGAAACAGCTAGCCTGGAACATAACCCAACATGAAGCCACAACATCTCATTAAAGACTCGGTGACAGTTTATTAAAGGCAGGAGCTTTTTGCACCTGGGGTGGAATAGCCAATGTGGCCTGGGTGTGACAAGCACCCGGGTGTCCGTAATCAGCAATGTTATTTGCACACACACACGGCAGAAATAGACAGTGATCTTTTCCTGAACTTAACCAAACTGTAAAAAAGCAGTTTAGTTAACACCAGCTTCAGATTTCTTATATGGGACTCAAATCCCAGTGTCCGGTGCTTAACCCATTTACCTGCCACAACAGAAAATTTGTAGCTGACGTGTGCCTATTCTCACCTGGGTGCAAATAAACAAAAATGAAACCACAAGACCCAACAAATGTACCTGTTTATAACTCACTGATACGTTGAATATTTGACTGCAAAATGACATTCATGTGAACCACTAAGCGTATGCTAACTACTGTGGCTGAATGGACAAGTGAGCGCCAACTACAAAAACTCTCAATACAAAATCTCAATACAGCCAGTAGACTGTAGCCAGTTGACGTACATGAAACGGACAAGGAAAAATTCAGTCTCCAAGCATGTCCATTGTCACTATCCATTGTCTTTCCAGTTGCTGATATGCCAGGAAGCAGAAACATGATAAGTTTGTCAGGTTCTTTGTGTTTATACAACTTACAACCTGAAACACAGCAGTACAACATTATCTTTTTTTTTTTTTTTAAGCATTTGACCTTCCCACCCACAGCGTGATGTAAGAAAAGGAAAATTGTCACTGGGTTAATTTGGTGAATTTTCAGTTTGTTATGAGTGATTTTATGAGGAATGATAACTTTGCAAATACTGTAATAATTGATGTATTAGTTACTTTACTCATTAGCCAACAGGTAGACTCAGATGAATAAGGGTTACAGTTGGTGGACATCTTCAGTTTAGTTTGTTGACATACATTTTCTGCCACTTTTTCTTTTTGATCCATCCAACTTCACCCACTCTATTATTCTTGTTTCCCTTCCTCATTTGCCAACTTAATCCTAATCCTCCCCCCACCCTCGTCCGCTTCCTCTTCCTCCTCCACCCTTTGCTCTTGCCTCCCCTCCTCTTCCTCTTCCTCCTCTTCTCTCGCTGCAGTCCTCCAGCTCCTCTCAGGAACGGTTGCACCAGCTGCCCTTCCAGCCCACCATGGACGAGCTCCACTTCTTATCCAAGCACTTTGGCAGCACCGAGAGCATCACAGATGATGACGGGGGCCGCTGCTCACCCCACATGCGCCCACGCTCCCGCAGTCTCAGGTCAGCAGCAGTAGCACCCATGAGATTAAACGGCGGCTTCAGCTGCCCAAAAGTACTATCCTCTTTTTAAAAGGACGCTTTTAAAGCAGATTTACAAGGGTTACCCCTGCTTGATCTTGTTAGTCCTTTTATATAACCTCTCGATTTTTTCTGTTTTAAAGCTAACATGTCTGAACTATGCTTAAATTCTGATTAGTATCTAGAATGATCAAATAAATAGAGAAAATCAATGCTGCAGATGTATCAAGACAAACTCACCATTAAACTGACACTATGTAACTTTTTAAGTTTTTTAATAACACATTGCTCTTACTAATACAAAGTTGAATTCATTGATAAAACCACTATCTTATGTTGGCGAATGGAAAATTAGATATTGCATTATAATGAACATTTAGCTGCCTTTATTGCATTTTTTTTCTACTTGTGCTACTATTATACCATGCATTACTATTAGAATTATCTGCTAAGCAAAAGTTATAAAGGCTTATTTTAAATAATATATAAACATGTCTGTTACCTTAATGAAAATTTCATGACTTTTACGTGGATGTCCCGTCAGTGGTTTATGTTTTTCCCTGCTCCAATGCACCTGATTGAAATGAACAGTTTATTTATCAGGCTTCTGCAGAGGCCTGATGCCGATCTGATCAAGTGAATCAGATGTGTGGGAGCAGGGAAACATCTGGAACATGCAGGGCAGTGGGCCCTGAGGACCAGGATTGAGAAATACTGTATCAGATGACATCATAAGTCCATTTAACACATTCAGTTAAATTTATTTCAACTCATAAAAAGCAGCTAAATTATGGTTCAGCAGTTTTATGACTGAACTCTTCCAGGCATTTGTGACATGGGAATTTCAAAATAAAGATGTATCTTAAAGATGACAATATATGTATTTTGCCTTTGTATTGATCATATTGGATCGTTAAACACTGAATGGATAAATTGATCCAGATCGATGTATCATCACATTCCTACTAGCTAGTGTGCATGTTTGGGGAATTTTTCAGCCTCCACTTATGTTTACCAACAGAAAAGGGGTCTATACATAAAGCGCTAACTTTCTCTTTTTATTGGATCACTTTAAGTGCTAATCATATCTTAGCTAGCTGAATCATATCTAAGTGAATTCATTTTGGATTGACTGTATTCCCATGTTCTTCTGTTTTATCCCTGCAGCCCTGGACGTTCCTCCTCCTGCTATGATAATGAGATAGTCATGATGAACCATGTGTACAAAGAGCGCTTTCCAAAGGTGAGACACGCACATACAAGGCATCATATTCCATAAAAATACACATAACCGAGCCAGTCCTTAAGCCAACAGAGCATGCAGCCGGTCTTTCAAGCCACATAACTATTTAATCCTATCAGCCCAAACTCAAATATCAGAGAAATAAAAAAGGGATATAATTTATGATTGAACATGTTCAGAGAGATATTTCATATCAAACAACCAAACACTGAAACAAAAAAGGAGCCGTGGAGGCTGCTAAACCATAGTAAACAAGATTATGTGACGCTGCCGAGTCGTGATAAGTTCACTCTGTCAGAGTGAATATTAAGTTTATTCACTGCACTTATAAATGCTGCCACGGCTAAGAGCAGTTAAACAAAAGCCTCATTTGCCCCCTTTTCCCGTCTCACTCTCTTGGTGGACTGTGGTTGGTATCAAAAGGAAATGGGCTGAAAGCTTCCACAGTGATAAAAATCGAGCCTTAGGAAATTGGGCATTATAGTTTGGAGTTCATCTGAGGTAAAAGCTCTTTGGGCTTGTTCTCACACAAGTCAAATGAAAAAAAATGACATTATATTGAATCCAGCGTAACAGCGCAGCCACACTGTCGGAGCCACAAAGGAAATTGCTTTCTGAACTTTCTGTCACATACCTCTGGCTCTTCTAAAGAAAATCGGTCTTCTTCTAAACTTAATTTTCCTTTTCCACTCTTCATTCTCACTCTTTTATCGCTCCCGTTCTCTCACGCTTCCCACCTTTTGTTCTCCATAAGGCCACAGCGCAGATGGAGGGGAGGCTGGCCGAGTTCATCCAGGCTTTCTCTCCAGAAAACGTTCTTCCGCTGGCCGACGGAGTCCTCAGCTTCATTCACCACCAGATAGCTGAGCTGTCCAGAGACTGCCTGGCCAAAGCCCGTGAGGGCCTCATCACTTCTGTCTACTTCTTTGAGCTGCAGGAGAACCTGGAGAAACTGCTTCATGATGTGAGTTAAAGATATAATGTCAGCAAAACTCATGAATAATTGGATACCTCAGTAAGAGAACATGCAGTAGCATAATGCAACTTTTACTTTAGGATTCAAAATAATACTGATGGCAACTTTTAAACTTTAAATAGGCAACTATTTGTCAGCTACTTTGCTTATAATTTATTGTAGAGTGTTCATAAAGCATCATCTATGAAATGAGACATAACAAGACACAGAAACAAACACATCTTTCCTCTCAATGATTGGGACGCTGTGGAAGGTTACTGCCGGATAGATTCAGCTCAAGTCTTCTAATTTCATTCAAATACTGGATGCCTTAGGTGAGAGACGTGATTGAAATGACTGCGCTAAACGGAGGCTAATTGCGCACGAGACTTGCCAGAGAAGATAACAGGTATCAGGGAATCTCATCACCAACCTCATTTTGGCGGCTTAATTAGATCGCTGTGATTACTCCAGGTTGCCTGGTTTTGATTTGATTGTATCTGCTGTGTTTGTCATGATCAGATATTCTCACAGCTTTTTGAACACTTGTTCTGCCTTTGTCTCTTTGTCTTTTTGTCTCCCTTTCAACTGTCTGCAGTGCTGTGTCTGTTTAATAGTGCTGTATTGGGGATTTTACTGTGTCAGATGGCTTTTATAAATGTTAATATTAACCTTCCCCCTGTCTATCTGTCTGTCTGTCTGTTTGCGTGTCTCTCTCCGTCAGGCCTTTGAGCGTTCAGAGAGCTCTGAAGTAGCCTTCGTCACAGAGTTGGCAAAGAAGCTTCTCATCATCATCTCCCGACCTGCCAGGCTTCTGGAGTGTCTGGTAAGATTACACCAAACATACTCCAATACGTGTTAAAAAATGTGGCCAGTGACCTAATCCAAGTATCACAATATTAAAGTAATGTAACTTGATTGACTTTACCTTTAACCAATATGGTGAAATCGTTCAGCCTAAAATAATGTTTTATTTTCATTGTTTGGTTTATTAATTATTTGTCCATCTTACATTATTATGCATAAATGCATGTTTAGATTAATAGTTGTTATCTTATGTACATTTAAATAGGCTGTGTGGTAAAGTGTGGATTTCTCATGTCATACACACTGAAACTAAAAGTACACTGCCATAAATGTATTCAGGTCTGGGGCTTGTGTTTTACCCACATGCCCCAAATCCAGTTCAGTTTTGCACACCGGCACCTGCAAAGCCGAGAACCAGACCCACAGTCATCAAATCCACACCTGCCCCTTAACCCCACGACTCGACGCGCACCTGTGATTAAGCACACATAAACAGCCACTCACTTGTCACTCCTTTGTCCTCTCACGTGGCACAGCAGATGTGCTCCTGCAGCTGTAGATGTGTTCCTACAGTGACGACGAGCCTAGCCTGCAGCTATTTACGAGCAGTAAAGCGGCTGACAGCGTTATTCTCAGTTTTTGAGATCCATCCAACTGGGCCTTTCACAATGAATTATCCACAATTTGGTTTCCTCCTCCACTGGCTATTTTGCTTATAAGTCATTAATTGTAGCCAGCAGCTAGTCTACAGTCATGTGATGTCCCGTTTGGCAGGATGCGGGGTCAAAGATTGTGCTGTAGGCTTTCATAATAAAAGCCTGCCAGCTGATTAGGCTTGATATTACTGTAGTAGCGGGTACCTGATGCAGGTCTCTAGGTGTTGGTCTGTGTAGCTAATGTAAGTGATTGGTCTTACCAGTAAATTTAATTCAGATGTTGAGTTCTTGGATGATGACAGCATTCTCACAGCTGGAAGGCAGAGCTTGCACTGTACTGTGATGTTGGTCCTCTTTTCTGACTTTGAGACAAAATAATGTAAAATAATCCCCATTTTTATTAAATGTATCTGAAACCTGATTCCGTCTTTTTTCCTGTAATGAAATACAGTTAACTTTTGACAGCACAAACACACTTTTCCGTATTTACCCGTCATTGTCAAAATCATACTGCAATGTTCACCACCCTTCATCGCAGAACATTTCAGTTCATGTCCCTCTCGAGCCTTAAGACAAATTGATTTTCCTTAAATAAACATGAGCACAGATACTCATTTGTTAGCCCATTATAAGCATTTAAGCACTTGGATGTATTACACCGCAGGGGAAGAAAAAAAAAGACAAGCAAACACTGAAGTAAAGGTCCAGTCTGTCTGGATGGCGACGACATTTGCATTTAGATTAAAATTTGCCCTGCCACAGTACGACTAATACCAGGCAGCGGCCCCCTGCTGCTGGGCCGCCTTCCAGCCTGACTCAGACAGACCGTGACCATGGTGTCATTTCAAGTTGGAGGATGCATCTGTGTGTGTTTATGTTCTCTAGCTGGTCATTTTCATGTGTTTCATAAGTCTTGTGTCACTCTCAATGAGTCACGCCACACTGACGTGCTTTTTGATTATAAGTGACACCTGAGACATGGAGAATTGATTCATCGATGTAATTCCACCCTCATTTTCTGCGTATCACTGAATTTGGACTGTGGTGTTTGTGATCCGTTACATGTTTGTGGCGTCATTAGTCACCGGAAACCGTCCTCTGCATTGCAACATGTTCAGTTTAAAGTTTGATGGGGGATATGGGCTCAGGAACTGTTGTGCCTCATTTCTTAGCAAAAATATCGACTTTCTGAGTGCAGAAAGATTTTCTGGCAAGCATATAAATTAGATTTTGTAGAGAAAAAAATACCATTTTTACTTTTTTCACTACTAGCCAGTGGACTTGAGACAAGACAACAAGAAGAACAATCAGATATTTCCTTCTCCAACTCTCCAGCTGGCTGAAACTGCAGCACAGTGTCACACTCTGTCAGCAAGTGTGTAAGCAGATTTAGTGTCACTGTGAAATGGAAGTTAGAGCGTCTTTGTTTTCTACACTGTGACTTATTTTCGAGTGAAACTGAATATGTGGGCATGATATAGTTGGGATTTAAATCTGATCCATCAGGTTTGATTGGATCACTTGAAAGTGTGCTAAGTTGAGCTTAACGAATATTACAAGGAATATGTTAGACCTCTGCAACTGCAGTGATTTAAAATGTACTACAACTTTTGAGCTCATATGAAATGTTTTACAGGAAGAAAAGTTTTGCCATGAAAATGACTATGATATGTCAGCAGAAATTAAGGAGACATGTTAAGTTGAAATACTCACTTCTTTGACAACAACACTACAGCCATGGGGTCCTCCTTCTATGAGCTTCAACTATAGACTGCAACTCCAACTCCAGTCCAGCTGCAGTCCTTATTTTTGGACTTGCAATTGTTACATATTGCTCTTTGCACTCAGGGACACAGGATTAGAGTTTTATTTAACTGTGTCTTGGAAGCAGGTATGCAAAACAGTTGCACACATGTTTAGTTTTTGCTGAGGTGAAATTATTGGTTGTGTTATAATAAATTCCCTACAGGACATAACCAAAATGTCCTGTCACAGGCTCAGAATTATGGCACAAATATAACCACATGACTCTTGTCCTGGCCCCACTCAAGGTGTCCTGAGGAGGTTGCTGTATTTCTGCTACTTGCTGCTGGTCTGTTGCTGACACTGAGCTCTGACCTAACGATTTGTGCTGACGTGAATGAATGGTGTATGTTTAAACAGAACATGAACCTTGTAAAGCTTATCTTTCAATGAGACATCGGCCCTAAAGGAGAATTCAGAATTTGCCAAGTCTCTCCTCAGGCTGAACAGCACAGACTGCGATGATGGTGTCGTCCAGAGACAAATCCTGGAGCTGCTCCAGAGGCACTGAATCATGCAGCCACTATGGCTTTACTTAGATAGGGAAACATTTTCTGATTCACATTCAGATCCACTCACCTGGAAGCAATTTCTCAAACCAAAATCCTATCATCCCACAGAGTCTGATCTAATATCATTAATTCCATGTAATTTAATGGACCAGCTCCAAATCGTTCCACCTGATGACGTCATGTTGAAGTCTCAGTGCTGTGCTTTTTTAGGAGTTTAATCCCGAAGAGTTCTACCATCTGCTGGAGGCAGCAGAGGACCACGCCAAGGAGGGCCACCTGATGAAAACAGACATTCCTCGTTACATCATCAGCCAACTGGGACTGACCAGAGACCCTATTGAAGGTGAGAGAGACGCTGTACAACATGCAGATTTAGCTTGCAAGGAAATAAATGAGCCGATTTACACCGACATGTTTGTGTCATCACAGAGATGGTAAACCTCGACAGTTACGACAGCGAGGGGCCGCTGACACCTGAAACTGATGACTCGACAGAGGTGAGATCTGAGATCATCCTCAGTCTGCTCATTTCTCCAACGCTCAGTCCATCCCCATTTTATCCACACTTTTCTTACTTATTCTGACATTTGAAGGGACAATTCACTTCAAAATCAAAAATACGTATTTTTCCTAATAACTGTTGTGCTATTTATTTATCTAGATAGTTTTGGTCTCGCTATCGAGGATGCTTGCTTTCACTCAGTGATATGGTTCAGTAGAAAGGAAGTAGTTCCAACATAAAATTGCTCAGGTCTGTGGATTATCTTGAGTAACCAGGTCATGATTTATCAAATGTATTTTTGTGGCGCATCACAAGCCAAGTGACATCAAGTTCCCTTACATTCAAGAGAAGGCATGCATCTCTACAGCTGATATCTCCAAAACTCTGCAACTCACACCAAAACAATATCTAGATGGATGAATAGCACTTCAGGTAGGCAGAAAAATATGTGTTTTTGATGTTGGGTGAACTGTCCCTTTAAGGTCTCTGCCAGCGTTCTTGTTGCTCTCACTGAGAATGTCTGTTTCATCTGCTAATGACTTGGCACACATCCTTTTATCTATCTAATTTAGGTAATTTATGCTGAAGTGCAAAAAAACAGGATACCTGCCCCCTTCAATCTCAGGGCCGTGCCTTGAGCATTAGGCACGCCTCCAGCTGCCAAAGTTACGCTACATAGACAAAAAACTAAAAAAAATAGATGAAATGGGGGCGGTAGAGTCCTTGAATGTTCATCACTAAAGTTACAGCAGCAAAAGGACTGATTTTCTTGACACTTGTTAGGAGACGATTTTAAAATAGAAATCTGTAATATATTTACTGTACTAAACCTTAAAATGACTGTAATGTCATCAGAGATTAGGGAAACATGCTAAGTTTAAGCACTTAAGCCAACATCTTGATCTGAATGAGTTAGTGTCTGTTTATAAGTTGTAAGAAATCATCAAAAATCTCATAGAAGGAATAGATGTTTATAACAATTAAACTGAACAATCTGTTAATGGGGTCATTTGGTGACCATTTGGAAACAGTCATTCTGGCCTGAAACGTGGCTCGTGTTGCTGTCAGAGTAACAAGTATTTCAACATAACATGTTTACTTAATATCTGATGACATATCTTGATCATTTTATGATTTATTACTGTATAGATATTACAGATTTCTCCTTTAATGTGGAGAACCAGATATTTTGATCATATTGGTCTGACAGTTTCACATTTTGGTGATCTTTCGTCCACAGGGTAAAATCAGAGCAATGAAACCACCAGGAGAAGCTGACTTCCAGACCATCAAGCTGATCAGTAATGGAGCGTACGGGTGAGTAGAGAATCAGGACGTCCTGATGAGGATGTGTTGACATGGAAGTGATTCATTTTTTACATCTGTAAGTCCGGCACGGGCATTTTTAGAAGCAACACAGAGGCCATAAAGCAAAAAATGAATGTGTCCATATGTGTGTGTGTCTGTGTTTGTACCAGTGCTGTGTACCTGGTGCGTCATCTGGAGACTCGCCAGCGGTTTGCCATGAAGAAGATTAATAAGCAAAACCTGATCTTGAGGAACCAAATCCAGCAGGCCTTTGTGGAGAGAGACATCCTCACCTTTGCAGAGAATCCATTTGTCGTCTCCATGTTCTGCTCCTTTGAAACCCGTCGGCACCTCTGCATGGTCATGGAGTATGTAGAAGGTAAGAATATGTGTGTGTGTGTGTGTGTGTGTGTGTGTGTGTGTGTGTGTGTGTGTGTGTGTGTGTGTGTGTGTGTGTGTGTGTGTGTGTGTGTGTGTGTGTGTGTGTGCGTAGGTGCATGTAGGCTGCAGTGGAGGAGGTGTACCAACTGTTGAGAAAAAAAATATGTTTATTGGGTAGAAACTCTGCCCACGTCTACACCTCCAGTTATTCTATGTAAAGATACACTCCTTGTCAAGATATTAACTTCTCAACCTTTGTGCATTTAGCCTTGATTTTGAGTGAGTTCAAGTCAATAAGACTAATGTTGTATGCAAAATCCACTCAACATACCAAAAAACTAAACAGGCTTTGAGTATGTAATTTATTTGCACTGGAAAAATGACAAATACTGCAGACAGTGTTGGTACTAACATTGTTTTTTTTAGTGTGCTGTCGATGGACACTGTCCTCCCACAGTGCAAAGAACAAAACAAATGGAGGAGTCACTCACAACTGAAAAAAAAATTCTAATAATTTGTGGGTGGTGGTGAAACAGCTCGAGAAAGTTCTGGGGAATAAAACAATAAATTTGAAGGCAGACATGATGCTGTTGGCAGCAGTTTAACTTAAGGTGATCAGATGTCGTTGATTTCAGGGGACAGTCCATGTTTTTGATTGCCTGTCCCCAGCTGAAGCTGTCCTCAGAAATGTCCCCATTTCTAACTGTGCATTAAAAGACCATTTGGTCTCAGGGGCCCCCAAACTCCTTTTTACATTTGCTTCAGTTTGATCCCAAAATGACCTTTCTACCATGAAAGTTACACTTTCTGTGGTCAAAATTCTTCACAATACCTCAAATCAGTGTTTCATAGTTTACTGTAGCTTCAGCCCAGTTTTATCAGTCAGCCTGCACCATAGTTCATTACAGTACAAAAATACATGAAACCAGAATTGTCCCCCTGTTTTATTAGTATTATTACTGTTTAGATAATAACATCAGATATTTTTGTAATATATTGGCTGCCAGACTGGAGGTCACCTTAATTTAATTGAACAAATAGAAATCTCAACCTGATGATGTTGCTAGAGAACAAGTTAAGGGATCACCTAAGTTATTACAATTCATCCTGAAGGGGAACAGGACTGTCTGTGCCAAATTAAATCACAATTAATCCAATTCTTGTAGAGTGGTGGTGCAGCAGATCAAAAGTGCCATTCTTAGAGCCACAACACTAGCATGGCTATAAATCTAACATCACTGCTGTCTTATTAAAGGCAAGGCAGGGTTATTTGTATTGCACATTTCAACAACAAGGGCATTTAAAGTGCTTTACATAAAACATAAAAAACATCAAGACAAAGTAAAAGGAACCTAAATAATAAATAAATAGGATAAAACAGGAAAAAACAGTTTTAGTTTAGAGATTTGGTTTAATGAAAGGCAGAGGCACACAGAAAAAATCCTCAGTCTTGATTTTAAAGAACTAACAGATGGAGTAGATCTGCAGTTTTTTGTGGGAGTTTGTTCCAGATGTGTGGTAGATAAAAACAAAAGCTGACTCTCCATGTTTCCTTTTGAATTCAAGGTACAGGAAGTAGACCAAGGGGTCTGGACGGTTCATAATGTACCAGCAGATCATAAATGTATTTAAAGTCTTACTGGTCAGATGCATGAATGTACTCTGGATGCCCAGTGAAAGTGAATATCCCTGATCGTACTATGCAGAATGACTCAAAGCACAGTCATCATGTTTGATTGCGTAATTGCGTTCTAGTGTGTGTGCGTGTGTGTTGCTCATTGACTTAAGTGGAAACTAAAATGGTCTTGGACAAGAGGTACCAGGAGACGTTCATGGTAATTACTAATGTCAACAGCAGGCGTAATCAAATCATGAATTATACTGCCAGGTGGAGACTGTGCCACTCTGCTGAAGAACATCGGCGCTCTTCCTGTGGAGATGGCGCGCATGTACTTTGCAGAGACTGTTTTGGCGCTAGAGTACTTACACAACTATGGCATCGTGCATCGTGACCTCAAGCCTGACAAGTAAGACAGAGTTAGCTTTCAATAATACAATGCAGTACATGCTATTACACTGCTATTACAAAGGAATATAAACTCTGTTCTGTTTACATTCTCAGCCTCCTGATTACCTCAATGGGCCACATCAAGCTCACAGACTTTGGCCTTTCTAAGATGGGTCTGATGAGTCTGACCACCAACTTGTATGAGGGACACATAGAGAAGGATACTCGGGAGTTCTTGGATAAACAGGTATGAAAGACAACATTCAGATGAGAGTAGAATTTTTTTTTTTTTTACTTGTATTCAATCAAATACAGTATAAAGACAAGATATTTAACGTTCAAACTGATAAACTTTTCGTTTACAACAAAAGAAAAGTGGGAAAGTTTGGAACATTCCACAGGTAAACAGGTTAATTAGTGACGTGATAGCATCATGATTGGGGTATCCTTGAAAGGCTCAGATATTCACAAGCATGAATGGGATGAGGTTCACCACTTTGTGAATAACTGTGTGGGTGAATAGTCCAGTGGTCTGAGAACAACGTGTCTCAACACACAACTGCAATGAGTTTATGGATTTCCCCGTCTACAATCCATAATATCGTTAAAGGACTCAGAGAATCTGAAGAAATCTCTGCACGTAAGGGGCAAGGCGAAGAAATCGACATTGAATGCCCGTGACCCCTCAGGCAGCACTGCAGTGAAAGTCAACATCATGGTATAAAGGATGGACTGACGAAAAGTAGAAAGAAAATGCTGTGGCCTGACGAATCCACATTTCAGATTGTTTTTGGAAGTTATGGATGTTGGGTCCTCTGGGCTAAAGAGGAAAACAACCGTCCAAATTCTTACCAGCGCAAGTTCAGAAGCCAACATCTCTAATGGTATGGCAGTGTACATAGCATCATGGGTAACTGTCAGACAGGTTCTGGAGCAACATATGATGCTATCCAGATGACGTCTTTTTCAGGGACGTCCCTGTTTATTTTAACAAGACAATGCCAAGACACATTCTGCATGCTTTGCGACAGTGGGGCTTCATTGTAAAAGGGTTTGGCTACTAGACTGACCTGCTACAGTCCAGACCTGTCTCCCATTGAAAATGTTTGGTGCATTATGAAGCACAAGACATAACAACAGAGACCCCGGACCTGAAAAGAATTTCACTTTCAAAACTTCAAAGTTAGTGTCCTCATTTCCTAAATGCTTACTGAGTGTAAGCCCAATTTAATCCAATGTAATAATTTATAATTATTACAACAAACACATATGCCATGTTAACTGTAAATTATGTCCTTTTGGCCATATTGCAGTGCAGACTGTTTACTACTGCGTGATCCAAGTAAAGTTTAAATCTGAATGTCCTTTGATGTCTTAATTTCTATGCAAAGATATTCCATGTCATTGTGTGCCAGGGATTTCTGAAGCATGAAAAAAAAATGAGACCGTTAACAGTTGGCACAACAATAGGCCAGTATTTCCTCAGTTATTATAATCATTTCTCTTTTAGGTAAGGTTTATTTTCTCAAGCCTTTCAAGTAGCGCTCGTGCTTTGAATCTGAACCTCATTATTTTTTGTGTATGCATTTTGGCAGCCAGAAATCTGTTAGCATTCAGTCCATATCCATCTGCACATGAAAACCCTCACCGGTGGCTTTCATCTTGTCTTGGCATCTCTGAAGTGATCTGCTTAGCTAGGCAGAAATACGCATGCTCCATACACATTTGCCTCCCTCTCAGGGTCAACTGTCTCCCACTTAGTAACGATATACTGTACATGCAGTTTTAAAACGGGTAGAAAATGAACTGATATGACTGGCTGGTCACGAATAATCTGAACTCTGCATCTGTTTCAGAGGCATTAAAGCAAAATGATGTCAAGTTCAATTAAATGTTGCAATAAATGTCAGCGGTTACTGGGGTGATAAAAATCTAACGACAAATGAAGACTGAAGTGTTGCTGTTTTTTCCTTCAGGTGTGTGGAACTCCAGAGTACATTGCCCCGGAGGTTATTCTTCGTCAGGGTTATGGGAAGCCAGTGGACTGGTGGGCTATGGGCATCATCCTGTATGAGTTCCTGGTTGGCTGTGTGCCTTTCTTTGGAGATACTCCTGAGGAGCTGTTCGGACAGGTCATCACAGGTGAGGGATCAAAGATCTGAGCTGGATGAGTATTTTTAGATTATACACACTATACACTGCTAATAGATGAACCAAAATGTCTATGTCTATCTCTGCTGCATCTGGCAGATGACATTGTGTGGCCAGAGGGAGAGGAGGCTCTCCCTGTTGACGCCCAGCACCTGATCTCCTCTCTTCTGCAGACAAATCCACTGGTTCGACTGGGCACAGGTCAGTCACCTCAATCAGTGGTTCCCAGCTTTACATCACAGTCATTCTTCATTTTTCTTCTGGTCCCTGTTGTATTAATTTTGGCTTAGACAAGTGGTTCCATGTTTTCTTTTTACACATACCCCCACAGCCTAGTCAAATGAACTCACCCCTTCATTAACGCCATGTCCCAGATGTTTTCATTTTGATTAATTGTCAATTATTCATGTGGACACTACAGATAGGAACTTTTTATCTTACAATGGATCAGTCAGCATTTTAACAAACTGCTTATTAGTTGACTATTTTGAACTACATTTAAAAAATAACTTAATATTACAGTTACATTCATGAATATTAGATGCTAGGAGTCAAAGCTGCTGTTTATTTGCAAAATTGGCAAAAATGTCCATAGCGCAACAGATTTAGGTTTTGATTTAGTTGGGACTCTTTGCTCTGTTGCTGATCAGTTTTCATGCACTCTCAAAAAGTGTTACTGTGGCTGTGTTTGTTTTTCAATTATATCATAATTTCTATTTTGTTAAATTGGCTTAGCTACTCCACAATCTTTCCATATACCCCCCAGCAACTGCATAAGTACCCCCAGAGGTGCATTCACCCCTGGTTGGGAATCACTAACCTAGAACACTCTCATCCCGCCTCGAGGCTCACAGATTCAGGTTACCCAAATAAATCAACTTCTGTTTGGGTCAAAGTGCCTCTGCCTGCTTTAGGGCTGCAGATATTACCTGTCCGTCAACGTCTCCCCCTCTTACTCTCCCCCCCTTTCCTCCTCTGCTCTCTAGGTGGTGCTTTTGAAGTGAAGCAGCACTCATTCTTCACAGAGGTGAACTGGAACAGCCTGCTGAGACAGAAGGCTGAGTTCATCCCTCACCTTGAGTCTGAGGAAGACACCAGTTACTTTGACAGTAAGTCCGCTGTTGGGGATTCCAGGCAGGCACAGACCACTGATCCCTTTGAGCTTAGGAAAATCTCATTCGTCATAACAGCTCAGGGTCTTCTGAATCATCACCATAGGCAGTCATTGTGCAATGTGCATTTTTAGACTTGAATGTGTCATTTAGCATTAGCAGGAGTTTGCAGATTATCATGTATTGCCTGGGTCCAGACCTTCGCGTCTGCCCACTCCATCAAGATGACGCAAGTGTTACCCTGACACCATGGAAACTTTTATTTAATGACCTCTTTTGTGTTTTGGCTGCTGAATAATGTTCTTGAACGGTGGTTTGTTGGTGGTTTCTTGTCCAGCCATTTCTTAGTTATTGCTTTTTTGCTAGGTCCAAGGAATAATTTAAAAAGGTACTGATCCTGATCATCATCAGTTGGAATATTAGGTTAATATACAGTGGCAATACTATAATCCATCTCAAAACCCATTACTGAATTGATTTCTGTCTCTATGTAGCCAATATGGATTGCTGGACAATTCCAAAATATATGAAAATGATGTCCCATTGAGTTGTTGTCCAGTGTCCAGATTTTGATCTACAGTCTGTAAATACTTTCTTCTTTGATGTAATAAAGAACCTGATAATGTTCTTCCATTAAAATTCTCTTCATCGGTTAGAACTTGAATGGATGGATTGTATTTTACATATGTTTAACCACTCTCTCTCTGTGAAGGTTAGGTTTGCCTTCTTCTATTTTGCTTTAATGCATAAAATGAAATGATTCCTGGCCTGCCCTTATGGCATTGCATCAGTGTTGTCTGAAAATGATGTTTCAGATAGATTTAGGTGGAAATGATGGTGGCTAGTGATTGGTGAGAGAAAAACTGATCCCCCTCCCCAACAGAAATCAGTAAAAGGAGAAGCAATGTCAGATTGAATATGGCAATGGAGTATAACAAGTTGAAAATTCTGTCAATTTCAGGCAATTTCATGTAGGTTAACCTCTTGTTACACAGTGGCTACCTATGTCTCATATGGTCCAATGTCATTAGCTAATAATGTGTGTTAGTAGGTTACAATAAGTGAGGACAGTAGGAACGAGCACGGAGAGAAAGGTAATGCCACTGTTTATGGATAGCCTCAATATCTTGTTATCTTCCCTCACCAGCCCGATCTGAGCGCTACCATCATGTGCAGTCCTACGATGAGGACGACACTAACGACGATGAACCTGTGGAGATACATCGCTTCTCCTCCTGCTCCCCTCGCTTCAGCAAGGTCACTTTAAAACTTGTCTGGCTCCGACTTCTTTTTATAGCTACATCGAGAATGTCTGAATCATGAAATGGTCATCATTACACGCACTGATGCTAAATGTTGCTTGTCTTGTTGTGTGGACCTGCAGGTGTACAGCAGTATGGAGCATCTGTCCCAGCTGGAGCATAAACCCCCTGGCGTGACTCTACGGGAGCACAAGGTCCCCAGGGAGGATCGAGTGGCCAAGAGAGAAAGCCTGGGTAGCCTCACCCTCAGGGACAAGAGCTGGAGGACTGGATCACCTGAGATGTGAGTGCAGTGTACAAAAAGTAGTGCAGAAACTCTTTTGTAATGTTAACTTGCAGATTAAGGTGCAAATAGGTGTGATTTGTTTGTTGGACAGTGCATATCAAAAATACATATCTTTCCTCTTACCTGAAGTGCTATTTATCCATCTAGATAATTTTGATGTGAGTTGCAAAGTTTTGGCAATATCAATAATAGAGATGTCTGCCTTCTCTTCAATATAATAGAGCTCAAAGTTAAAAAAAAATCATTTGAAAAACTTTACAGCAATATCTCTTTACGATGTGGTTCAGATAATCCACAGACCTTGTTATGAGCAGTTGCATGTAGGAACTACTTCCTTTCCACCAAAACCTCTTTTTTTAAAAATATTTTTTGTAGTAGAAAGGAAGTAGTTCCTACATGAAACTGGTAACAGCAAGTTGTGGATTATGTTGAGTAACCGGGTCATGATTTCTGGAAAGTGACATTGCTGTTGAGTTTTTCAGATGAATGTTTTGGCTCTTTGAGCACCAGCGGCTGAATTCCATCTAGTTCCATTATTTCTGAGAGAAGGCAGACATCTTTGCAGCCGATATCTCCAAAATTCGACAACTCACACCAAAACAATCTAGATGGATAAATAGCACTACAGGTAAGGGGAAAAATATTAATCTTTGATATCAGGGTGAACTGTCCTTTCTCATAATTATGACTTTATATTTCATATTTTCACTTTTTATGTCATAATTATGACTTACCATCATAATGTTTAAAGGGCTTCCACACTATTTAGCAAGATAGTTTCAGTCTGATGAATATAAACACCGGTGAATGGATCAATTTAGAATAACTTCATACCAAAGTATGACTGCCTTGCTGTTTCAGGAAGCGCTTGTCCTGCTCTGAGTCCTCCTTCACGGAGAGCGACTCCAGCCCACCCTCTGGGGCCCGAAGACGCTTCTCTGCCCTCATGGACACACACCGCCTGGCCTTCCCTCTGGAAGTCGACTCTGAGCTGCCTGTCCCGACCAGGCAGCCTGCAGTGAAGGCCAGGGGAGCTTCCCTGGAAGGAGCCATGGGGGCCAGCGCATCTCAAGGTGATCTAAGACCATTCCTTAAAGAAAGCAACGGGCTCACAGCCGGAGGTAAGAAGAGATGAGGCAGCAGGACTTTATCACGTTTGACCCTAAACCTGTATTTGATCACAATTTATAACAAGAGTATGCATTTACTGTTTATTTTAATCTACTCCAAATTTGATCATTTTTCATTTTATTCATTTTGTTCTTATTTATTATGATTTTTTATGATGATTAATCAATGCAGAGGTGAGAAGTATGTTCAGGAATTTACTCTTTTTGTTTGAAATTGGTTTGATGTCACAGAGAAGCATTTGAGACCTGCAGATGCATCGTCGCCTCTACCAGGCAGTGCTTCTGCTCTGGGGCTTCCAGACACACAGGGGCCCCGTGGAGCCACCACGGACCTGGTGCTGCGGAGGGTTCGCCACCAGCAGCTCTCCGCTGAAGGGGAGAAACGTAGCTCACGACCAGGAACCAAAGTTATCAAGTCTGCCTCTGCCACTGCTTTGTCTGTCATCATTCCTGCAGGTAAACACATCGGTTACATGACATCAGCAAATTAACTGTAAAAATATATTTAGGAATAAATCCTTTAATATAACTTTATCTCCATCCTTCTCTCCTCAGTGGAGCAACATGGTGCCTCCCCTCTGGCGAGCCCTATGTCTCCTCGCTCCCTCTCGTCCAACCCCTCCTCCCGTGACTCTTCTCCCAGCAGAGATTACTCTCCCATGGTAAACGTCCTGCGTTCTCCAATCACCATCCATCGCTCTGGGAAGAAGTATGGCTTCACTCTGCGAGCCATTAGAGTCTACATGGGAGACAGTGATGTGTACAGCGTGCATCACATGGTCTGGGTGAGAGAGCAGAGTGAACAGAATGCAGACTTCTTAATTAGCAAGCCAAGCCAATGAAGGAAAAATGTCAACTACCACAACTACTATTACTGCTACTACCACGTGGACCACGTATGAAATCCTATTATAGATGTCAGAAACATGCTCACCAACCTTTCCTCACCTATGTTTTAACCTATCAGCACAGTGCGATCCACGGTATCAAATGCAGCAGAGTTATCTATATGTTTGCTTTTGTTCGATAGACTCCCATTAGAGTTTGGACATGAAGATAAAAAGCCTCTCTGTGTAAATGCCTAAACCTGTTTCATTCATTTTAATCACAGCATGTGGAAGATGGAGGTCCCGCGCATGATGCTGGACTTAATGCCGGTGACCTCATCACTCATGTGAACGGGGAGTCGGTCCACGGTCTGGTGCATACAGAGGTGGTGGAGCTCATCCTGAAGGTGAGGACTACCTACTTCATTTCTATACATTTTGACATGTTTTTATAAGATGATTCAGTTAAAATGATCTCATAAAATAGTGTGATTCACAAAAATACATTAATGTAATCTGCAGAGTGGAAACAAGGTGACAGTTACAACTACTCCGTTTGAGAATACTTCTATAAAAGTGGGTCCAGCTCGCAAGTCCAGTTATAAATCCAAGATGGCACGACGCAGCAAGAGGACTGGAGCCAAAGAGGGGCAAGAGTGCGTTACTGCAAAATGAATGCATTTTATTACAGAATTACATAATCTTTCATGTTTTTATTGTGCTCACTATACAATGTTTTGTCTTTTCAGTAAGAAGCGCAGCTCTCTGTTCAGGAAAATAACCAAGCAGTCCAACCTGCTCCACACCAGTCGGAGCTTGTCCTCTTTAAATCGCTCTCTTTCATCTGGAGACAGTCTCCCAGGCTCCCCCACCCACAGCCTCACTGCCCGCTCACCCACCCAGAGTTACCGCTCCACTCTTGAATCCCCTTACCTGGGTTAGTATGGAAAGCCGAGAACACATCTGTCTGTCTTATCTGGTTTGACAGGGAATGTATTAAAGGCTCTGATATCTTAGATTGATTTTGTTTGTTTGTTAGCCCATGAGCCTGTGAGCTGTACACTTCACATCTCTGCTGTTGGTTTTCCACTATTCTGATGGATTCTAATGCACCAACAAAGGCAGTTAAGTCTGAAGACTGCTAGTAAATAAACACGGATGTAAATAATTCAGGATATTAAAAAAAACTTAAACATTGGCTTTGCAGAGTGCACTGACACTGGCAGAATTCCTGGCAGAACAGAAATACAAAGTTGACGTATTTTGACCTAAAGTTTATTTCCTCTCCTCTCATCAGGCACCTCCTCTCAGAGCAGCTCCCCAGCGTCCAGCACTCCCAACTCCCCAGCAGCCTCTCACCACATGAGGCCGAGCTCCCTGCACGGCCTGTCTCCCAAACTTCACCGTCAGTACCGTTCTGCACGCTGCAAATCTGCCGGCAACATCCCTCTGTCCCCCCTGGCTCACACCCCCTCTCCCACCACCTCCTCTCCTCCACCTCTCACCGGCCACACGGTCGGGAGCTCCAACACCACACAGATGTTTCCTGCCAAGCTGCACTCCTCGCCTCCTGTCGCCCGCCCCCGTCCCAAAAGTGCAGAGCCACCCAGGTCCCCCCTGCTACAGCGGGTGCAGTCGGCAGAAAAGCTAGGAGCGCCAATGCTGCCTTCTTCCTCATCATCATCATCATCGCCTTCTCCTCTGACAGGTGGGGTGTCGTTACGTAAGCATAGCCTGGAAGTGGCCCACGGGGACTACAGGAGAGAATCCTTCCACTGTGAGCACAGTCTGCAAAGTCTGCTGGAGATGGAAGGAGAAAACGGCCCTGTTCCCCCGTCTCCTTCATCATCTTCCTCCCCCTCTCCTCCCATGGGAGGGGAAATCGGTGGCCTGAAGCCTGTCAGGAGGCTAGGAAGACAGGAGTCACCGCTCAGCCGTGACACACTGGTCACAGCAAGAGAGAAGGATACCCAAACCACAGTGTCTGAGCTCGCCAGCTTGCAAACTGGGAGCACATCTGTTAAAGCTGAGTCTAAGACCGATGCCGTTGACACGAGCAAAACCAGTACTGAGGTCCTGAAGAAGAACGTAAGCGGAACTGCAGTTGAGACCAAGGCCAGTTCAGCATCGGCTTCATCCTCTACAGAGGCCAAGCCTGGACCAGGGGACAAATCTCAGCATGCAAGCAGCTCAAGCTTTGATGCAACAGCCTCCAAGAGTAAAGTCAGTGAGAAAAGCTCCACAGCCAGCATGTCAAAGAGCATCCAGCAACAAGACAGCAAACAGGAGAGTGTACAGGCAGGCAGTGGAGCTGTGCCTAAAGCTCAGGAGAAGCCTGAGGAGAAAGTGAAAGCCACTGCAGGTACCGACAAAAGTAACATGCAGAAAGTATCATCTGCAGAGCAAACAAAGCCATGGAGAGGCACCGAGACAGGCGAGAAAGGAGGCGTCGGTGGCAGGGACAAAGCAGCTGAGACACCCAAAGTCAAAGGACCTGCACCCCCAGTCCCCACCCAGGCTCAAAGCCACGCTGCAGCTCACACACCAGCTGCCGGGAGATCCAAAGTGGAGAAGGTGTCGAACAGTTACCGCGGGGCCAAGGAGGAGAGGGCCCACCTGGAGGTCCTGGAAGAGAATCCCATGTCGCCCTCCTCCAACGCATCTTCACCCTGCTTGAGCAAGTCTCGCCCGATGTCTCCGGGAGACAAAGCCAGCTTTGTCACCCAGCTCACGAGCGTGGCCAAAACAGTGCTTGGGCCGATGAAAGTGGGGTCGCAAGAGGGGGCAAAGATGAAAGACACCTCCTCCAAGTCGAGCGAGGAGAAACGAGGAAGCGCAGCAGGAAAACCAGAGGCTTCGTCCGGGGGCAGCCGTCGGGGGGTGCAGACAGCAACCTCGGCGAGCGCTGGCACAGTCCAGTCTGACAAAGGAAACAGTCGCAGCTCCAAGCATCATTCGTGATAAGAGGGGTTGAGAAAGAATCAGACTCTCCCATGTAATGCCTTTTACTGTAGCATCACACTGACATATCATGAATTAACATGACTGTGAATGGAGGGGAGACGTGAATGCCTGAAGACTTAACACCAAATAGATGACGTGACATGTAGACACATAAAGATGCATCAGCCATGTTGGAAAATGTGTGCTCATGGTATCATAATGTAGGCCTGTGTATGTACTGTGTTCATCACAATGTGTTGTATATAGAAGAAAATATGCATATGTCTTAATGCATGTCTGACACTGTACATGGTAAATGAGAGAATATTTAAAAAGATGAAAAATATAAAGCAGACCTTAAGGTGGTGAACACTGTGAAAAACATTTCAACTGACCACAACAGGCAAACTGTTTAACTACGTGTAAACATGCAGGATTCTGACATAAATGGGCATTACTCAGTTTTCAGATCAGCTCCAGTGCCATCGTTTAGTTCGGTTGAAATTATAAAAAGCAACGGAAAATGTATTTCCTTAAAGGGATAATCCGTTTTATTCGAAGTGGGGTTGCATGGGGTACTTATTCATAGCTATGTCTCCAGTTTGGAAAAGCAGCAGTAGCACTGGTGTAGGAAGCTGAGCAAGGTAAAGGAAAATAAAGGAAAATATTCTAAATATAGTGTACACCTTAACTGATATTGCTAAGCTTCCTATTCCAGCACTCCTGCTATTTCTCCACACCTGGGGTGTGTCGACCGCTATCTACTGTAGGTAATATACTGACAATGGATGCATACCTACTACAACCCCACTTCAAATAATCCGAACTATCACTTTTAAATTCAGTTGCTAAAAGAGTTCAGGTTTGTATCATATAATGTGGAATATAACAAACATACTGGAAACTGGAGTGAGTTAGCAAAATGCCTGCAGTTCAGATCTGTTTAAGGGCTGAATTTCAGAGGAATTGAAAGAGGTCGATTAGATGAACTTGCACAGGGACACTATGCAATGTGCTAATAACAGCAGTTTTTTTCTTTTGGTGTCCCCAGTTACTAAGTTTACATTGTGCTCCAGACAAGAAGAGAAGACAGAGGAAAGGGTTGCAATAAGCCGAGCAAACACATTTTGTTTTAAATGTTGTCTCCACTGATCGTAGTGAAATGTGCAATGATATATTTTAGACTATTGAGTGAATATGCTAGTGTGTTGGGAGTGTGCTAAGGAGACAAAGTACAGAAAGAACCATAATGAAAGTAGCACTTATAGGAGAGTAGGCTAGAAATGCTCTTTCACTCATTTTTTTCTATTTATGCAGATGTACGGTATATTGTGTAATGTTACCTGTGAGGGAAAGTGCCAGTCTTTTTATTTAAGGATAATGTGATTTTTTTGTTTGTTTGTTTGTTTGTTTACACTTAAATGTATAATAATATGCAATCCAACAGTGCCCAGTTCCATAAAACTGAGCACCCTTGTCAGTGATACAGTAGTAGACTATACACAAAGCCAGGAGTAGATATACTGAGAGCATCTTAGTGGTGAGGTCTTGTTTGTTCTTGTGTATTACATCGAAATGATCTCGATAGTTTTGGGACATCAGGCTCACACCTGTCTTAGACTGCCACCTCGTGGACAACATCACGGCACCCAGCGTTCAGAGGTTCAAAGACAGACAGGTGTGCATTTTGCTTGGCGATCTTTCCATTTCAAACATCATTATTCGGACGCGTCATTCCTTTGTCGATCAACACATTTAGATCAGATACAGTCTGAGTTCAAAGTCTTCATTTTATACGTTAGGATGTAGTGGTCATCAGGCATAAACCCAATGTTTGGACATTAAACAGCTGTGTGTTTTTGTGTGACGTGAGAAAATTGCACTTTATTTTGTGTCAAATATTTTTTATTTACTTTTCTTATGTATTTATTTTAATATTTTTCTATTTGTTCTATTTATTTAAATTTTTTATTTATTCAAGTGTTTTTACATGTCACGAGTTAGTGGATTTCGGCTTTACTACTGAAATTAGTCATTTATAAATTTTACATTTAGACAGAGGAATCTACCAAATCTGTGTGTCTACCCCAGTGTGTGCAGTTTTGATGCTGTCCCTCCGTAAGTCTGAAGCTGTAATATTGCCGTCACGTCCATCTTTGTCCAAGTGTTTGACTTTTTTACAGCAACAACTATCTCCTGACTGTTGTTGTCCATTGCATTGCTACATATTTACAAGCCACTGTTGTGAAAAAAAACAATGCAAAAAAGCCTATAGTGCAGAAATGTAATAAAATGCAGAGAAACCCCACATTTTGTCCGACTTTGTTGAAATAAACAACCTATCCTATCATGATGGTCTTTTTAGGAGGATAATCAAAGGCGCACTCCCATTGGTCCTCTGTTGACCAATTACAGCACCGCCAATACGTAACCAGTATAAACAGGAAGTGAGTGTAAATTTATTACGCTGCTGCTTTTTCGAGGACTAGAGACATAGAAAACAACGAAAAGAGACGGGCTCGTTCCGTGAAATTCACTCAGTGATGCTCGCATTAAAGGATACACGATGACGACGCCCGGGTGAAGGTAAGACATGAATGCCAGGCTTTGTTGAGTTTGGCTGTGAGTCGATGAGCTGCGAAATTATCATGACCCGAAGTTAGTGGCTGGAAATAAGAAACGGAGAATTTGCTCAAAGCGTTTGTAGACCGGGAGTTTGGTTTTATTTGTAGTGTAGGTTATCATACTGCGGTCGTAAAATGCACAGTTAATATGCTGGCATGACGTCACTGGCCATGTAATTGCGACGTGACGTTACTAATGAATATATTTTTGTATTGTGACTCAGCAAGTGCTTGTACATATAGCTACTAGTCTACATGTAGTATGTGCTTATATATTAATGTGCAGGGCGGCATGTTATTTGTTATTCTGTTTTTTTTTACTTTAAAAAGGGCTTTGATCACCATTATGTCTCAGATTGTCTAACCAGCAGTTAAAAATGTTCTTAATGTTCTTAAAAAGTTGCATGTCATCATTTTCAGCCTGTTTGACAAGTAGGTGAAAATGTAGAGATGATTAACACTGCAATACATGCAGCAGATGTTTGGGTTGTGGACAAACCGAGACGTTTGAGGACTTCGTTTTGGACTTTAAAAACACTGACCAACATTTCCTGGTAGTTTATAGACCACACAACTAATAGATTTGTGGAGAAAATGATCAACAGATTGATTGATAATGAAAATAATCGTTACAGGAAAGACAAATGGGTCCAAACCTATGGAGCACACTGACAAGATTCTGACAGGATTAATTAATTGATTAATCAAGAAAGTAATTGACAGATTAATCAACTGTGACAGTAATCATTAGTTGGAGCCCTAATACATAGCGTAGTATACTCAACTTGATATTAATTCAGTCGTACTTGAGGAAACATGTTGAATAAGCTTAAGATATTAAGCCGAAAGAACAACTCCACAGTCACACTGATGAACATTTCAAACAAATTTGATTTCTTTTCATATTTTCTTAGATTTCACACATATAACTTATGCTTCAGCTGCTCCTGTTTGAGCCAAGTGTTCTGAAAATAAATACTAGACATTTAAAAGTTGTGTGGCATAAAATACAGAAACATGTTTAATTACAAAAGAGGTACTTAAATTAGCATATATATGTTAGTTATAGATTTCTGCTATTATTTCTCATGCAAGTTTTTGAATTCTGGGTTATGTATGACATGGAAAAGAAATGAAACTCATTATTATTGCCTTCATTTACAAGTGGTGGAAGGTAATTGCATTTATTCAACAACTGTGCTTCAGCTCAGTTATGAGGTATATGTATTTTACTTGTGTATTTCCATTTTATGCTACTTTATACTTCTAATCCACAAAATTTCAGACAGAAATATTGTACTTTTTACTCCACTACATGTATCTGGTAGCTTTAGGTACTAGAAGGGCTGAGTATCTGTACTAAATACCTACTGTGCTTTTAGTGCCATCACTTTAAGGATACCAGTATTGGTACTGATATCATAATTTTTAATACCAGCCCTAGTTACGAGCAACTCTTCAGATTAAGCTTGGATATAAAAACCACATGATACGCTTAAGAAATGCAAGTAACTGACAAGTGTAAGAAGGTATTAAATGGTATGAGATGCCTGGTCGGAAGTGAGGTGGGAGCTGACAGAACTAACCTGCCAGTCGGTTTGTTAAACAGAGCCTTCTCGGAAGTCGTCCTTAGAAACTGTTTCGAAAAAACACTTGGATGGACGAACCATCTATCTTCAACCAGTCAGATCAAACTCATGCTGAAGAGTGAAAGCATCTTTTCCATGGAGTAAAGCCTTCAGTTCCATTCTTTGCTCTTCTTTCAATGAAGAAATATTCTCCAGCTCTGATATAAATGATGCTATCACAGTATCGAGTATAACCTCTTTAGGAGCCGACATTGTTTGTTTGAGACGAGTCACTTCCATGGATGCTTCTCGTTGTCACACAACGCAGCCTGTAAAACCAAAAAAGACACCACTCATGCCATATCAGTATAGCAATATCCAAAATCTAAGACGATATCTAGTCTCATGTCACAGTATAAACATAAGTTTGATATAATGTCCAGCCCTAATGTCCTATATACCAAGTAATTGCACATATTTTGTCAAGGTTACATCTTGCAACTTATAACTTAACGAGCATCTCATTATACAACCCTGTGTTGTAATATGATCCTTAAATGAACCTTGACATCCTGTAACCTTACGTCAGTGAAAAGGTTGCAGTCATCCTGTATCTGCTAATGTGACATGTTCGAGGAAGGAGGCCAAATGTGGGTGAGAATCACACAGTCAGCGGTGAAAACAGGCTTCTAGCACCTCTGCTGCTTCAGCTAAATTGACATATCTGAAATTCTTTGAGTCACAGGGTGCAGTCACATGGTTTCCTCCTTTACTTACTGTCACGGAGAATTATTCACTTTGCTGTGGTTAACATTAACCCATCGGCTCCACAGTCGGAGCTTGTTTGTTTCTAGACAAAAGAGTTGCAGTACATGAAGGCAGTTCTGTTCATAGAGGTTAAAATTAACTACTTCACATTCATCATTTCTTAATTTTGAACCAATTTCACAGTCCCAAAAATAAGCTAATTCACATTTATTTATTTTTTTTCTTCTTTTTTTGTATTGAATTTGAAATAGAACCTCCCCCTGCCAGGGACACTGGGGTCTATATAATGATGTTATACTAAATGGTGTGCAGTTTTTATTTTATTTGTAAATGTAAATTTACTTTTAACCCTTCAAATAATTAAAATCTTAGAATAATAGCAGAATTTGAACCACATACAAAAAAGAAGAAAACTTAAGTAATATTATTAGATACTACAGCAATAATGTGATTAATTTGAGGTGTGCTTTTTTTGAGTTACAGTGGGTTATCAGTGTTTCAACTGCCCCCAATGACAGTAACAATTGCCCCCACCATGGGGGCAATGGTAACACTCTGACTTCTTGCATGAAATTTAATATTACAGTCTTGTCCTCATTGGTGAAAAATAAAGCAATAAAAAATACTAACTTATCATCTCAAAATAATGATGTAATATCTCAAAATAATTTCTATAGTACGTAAGTTCTTTTTTATCTGTTTCTCACTGTGAAGAGACTCCAGCCTGCAGTGAAGTTCAAACATTTCACTGAAACACCACAGAATTATAGACAAATATCAGGGTTCATGATCAAGGGCAGTTTTTATATCACCTCAACATTTCTGTCTTTATTTACACACACACTGTCTCTCTCTCTGCTGGGATCACACAATCAGCTGTTAAAGTGAGTGCTGTTATCTCTCCCAGGCTTGAACAACGCTCACGTTCAGGTTCATTAATTACAAACTGATTTGTTTTGCTCTATTAGTACGTTCATGCTCAACACTGCATGAGTGTCTTGTGTCAAATGTATAATATTGTCTCATGTTTCTTCGTAGGCTGCTATGGAGGTAAGGAGCATTTCTTAACGCTCAGTCTTGGTCCGCTCCAGTTATGAATCCCAGCAGCTCTTCCCCTGCTGGCTGTGCGGCCCAGTTCCCTGCAGATGACCTGATGGATGATTGGCTCTTCCTCTCCTCTGAATCTGCCGGGCCTCAGCACCTGGAAGTGAGCAGGGAAGAGCAGGAGACAGAGGACAGAGGCAAACTCAAATCCAAGTTGGTTTCAGCGTGGAACAGTGTCAAATACGGTCCGTTTCACCACTTTGACATAGCAACTGTTTTACATTGTTACTCTGTAATAAGAGCAGACCTGATTGTTCTCTTTTATTTTGTGAAAATGAAATGCTGTGCTCCCTTTTATGCTTCAGGCTTTTCTTTGAAACAGAAGTCCAAATTCAGCAAAAGCTCTCCAGTGATCATGCTTGGACACTCCTATGAGCTCAAGGATCAAGGTGAGGCGCCGAGCAGTGGGCCCATGTTTCCTGTAATCATCTCCTTCTGTCAGGGGAAACTTTTAATTTATCCTCTGTGACTGTTTCAGTGGAGAGAGAGCAGTTCCGTCGATCCTTTACATCTCTCCTGTGGTTGACGTACAGACGGGGTTTCCCTCCGCTGGCAGGCGGCTCCCTGACCACCGACAGTGGCTGGGGTTGTGTTCTGCGCACTGGGCAGATGCTGCTGGCACAAGGACTGCTCCTCCACCTGATGCCTCCAGGTGACATGTTGTGACACACACAGGCACCCTGCAGTGTCACCTGCAGCTGGACACGTCCACAGACATAGGAGCTGTGTGATCTTCAAGTGGATAACCACATGATGCCGGGGGGGTTATCTTTATGCTCCACTTTATTCCTTAAGAAAACATTGCAGAAGTTATCAAAATGTTGCATTGTAAAAGGGTAAAAAAAAAAATCAAACAAATAGTTCTTTTGTTTGCTGGCTAGCTAAAAGGTTAGTTGGCCTAGTTAGTCTGATTATGATGGCTCAGTTGATTTGCACTATTTTTTTCTTTGTTGAGAAAAACTTGTTGGCCAATTTATCAACTGGTGTGAAAGAAAGAAGAGGCGTATCATTGGTTCAGTCTGTTCCCAAAATGTCTTTGAGGTCCTCAATTACTTTGCTCAATCCATCTCAAAAAGGCAGCTATTTTAAAAGTTAAACCTCTTCAACTGTCAGTTTAAAGTCAATACTATATCACTTCAATAGAAGTTTAATCTTTCTTCATTTTAAGCTAATATGAAACCAAAATATCAAACGCTATACTTGATTACTGTACGTTTTGTTCTACCCACCACTGCTTGACATGAGTGAGTGATAGCAGAGTTTTCTGTCTGTTAAGAACAATGGGAAAACAAAACAGTCTGTCCAGGTCACATGATAAACTCATATCAAATAGATATGTGGTGTCTATTTAAGTTACACTGTGAAATATTCACATTACTTCATCTTTGCATCATTTTGAGGTTGGACTTGGTCTGTGACCCACCATGCGGTCAGAGATGACATGGACCTGCTAGTGACTCGCACCGCAGACAGTGCAGAGCGAGGACAGAATCTAATGGAAGGGCCTATTAAAAGAGGACGAACACTGAGCTTGGATTTCAGCGTGCACAGACCCATGGAGGCTTCGCACAGGAGGCTGGTGTCATGGTTCGCAGACCATCAGGCAGCCCCGTTTGGGATACACAAGCTGGTGGAGTTGGGTAAAAGCTCGGGGAAGAAGGCAGGGGACTGGTACGGACCTTCTATTGTGGCACATATCCTCCGGTGAGACCTAAACTCATGACGAACCAGAATCCCATTATCATGACTGATGATCCTACGATCCTACAGTAAATCTCATTTTGTTTCAGGAAAGCTGTGGCAGCATCGACGGACCTTCCCAATCTAGTCGTGTATGTTGCACAAGATTGCACCAGTGAGTCATTTCTTTCATCCTCTGAATGGTATAGCAAATGCAGCTGTTTCTCCACAGCTGTCCAAACAGACAAATGCATCAGTGCGTTCAGTGCTTATTTAGACCTTATTCTCTATTATTGAAAAGAGAAGTAGATTTCAATCACCTGTTTTGTTTATGTATTTTCATTTTGGTGCTTTGTATTGATACATAATACTTTTTTCTTAAGCCAAACAAACATCAATTGTTAGCTAGCTAGTTAGCTAGCATTTTGCTAACATTAGCTAGCTTAAGTATGTAATATAATGTGTAATGTAACTATATATGTGGCATTGACAGGTCCCCCAACGACATCTTCAGAATTTGGTTTTCTTTTCAACAAAGGTGATACTAGCATATAGCATATGTAAGTACAGGAAAGAGGGAAAGGAGAACGTTGACCGAGGTTCTAGGACTCCGTAGTGGTGTGACAGAAATGAACGCTAAGATGACTTGTTAAACTATGTGGACATATGTATGTGTTTCTGTGTCTCTTTCTTCCTGCGTGTTCAGTCTACTTAGAAGATGTGAAGAAGTTGTGTGAGCGGCCTCAGCCTCAGTCCTGGAAGTCTGTCATCATCCTGGTTCCTGTGCGACTTGGCGGACAAGATCTCAACCCCTCCTACATCACTTGTGTCAAAGTATCCAAACAGTATTTTATGCATTCACTCCTGTGTAAACTGAGTACTCTCTGGGGTCACTGTGGGGCACTTGTGGATATTACAGGGAGTTAACAGAAGAAGTAGTACAGCTACACTATAATTTACTATAAACTATAGGTTTCTTTCTTCCTGCGTGCAGTATTGTCATACAGTTTAGTAAACCAACATCTCCGTGCATGGGCTTCTGTGCAGTTTCCAAACAGAAATCCCCAGTCCAATGCAAGCAAGAAATAAGTCTTGCAAGTTCAAAGAACAACAACAACTCATTCATCATTCTTCTCCACAGAAACTCTTGACATTAAAATGCTGCATTGGAATCATCGGGGGAAAACCAAAGCACTCTCTGTTCTTCGTTGGCTTCCAGGGTATGTGCAGCACGGTGTACATTATAATTATTGCGCTCGGCTGTTTGATGTCGGCCATTTCACTTATTTTTTTCCCCCTCTGTCCCTGCTGTGCAAAAGATGACCATCTGCTGTACTTGGATCCTCACTACTGTCAGCCCACAGTGGATACAACTAAGAAGAACTTTCCCTTGGCGGTATGAGGAAGTACCATTACTCTTCTTCTTCTCCTTTTCGCTTTCTATTGTGTTTCCTTGTGTGACAGCTGTGCTCAGTCATGTAAATCAGTGGTTCCAAATCTGTAATTTCATTTGTCCTGTCAGATGTCACCTGTTCATGACGTGTTCATTTGAACTGGGTTTAAACTGGATGTTACTTAACACTGTTACATATATAAGTGGATATTAGAATATTTTTTCATATAGTTGAACTGTCAGTGTTTTGGTTTGTTTAACTTTCTATTGATACTTTGAACATTCATAATATTTTGATGATCAATGAGATGATTAGACAAATTTTTCATGCAAAAAAGGCAGAAATTGCTGTTTTCAGCCTCTCAGATATATGGAGGTTTTATGATCGTAGTTAATTGAATATCTTTTTCAACAGACAAAACAAGACATTTAAAGTCATCAACATGGATGTTTATCTTCTGATATTTTCTAGACCAAATGACTGATTATTGATTAATGTGGAAAATAATGGGCAGGTCATTTGATAGTGAAAATGATCATTTGCTGCAGCTCTAGATTAATCATGGCAATTAACTTCAATCTTTGTTTTTATTTCATACCCACTAACAATGAATAGAAAGTTTGCACAGAGGCAAGTAAAATGACTTTGGGCAAGTAGATTCCTGAAAAAAACAAACAAACAAACAAACAAAAAAACATTAACATCGAACTCTGGTTGTAGTTGCCCCAAGCCAGTTTCAATTTGAGACCCCTGATTCATTATTTTCAGCTATTTCAATTAGTCGTTTCAACTATTTTTTAACCATTTCTGTCTTACTAGCTAGCTGTTTTGACTGTTTATCAATTTTTAAATATTTCAGTTTTTCCTTAGCTTATTGTTTCAACCATTTATCCATTACATTTAGCTATTTCAATCATGTTTCCATTATTAAAAGCCATTTATCAGTTTTGTTGCTAATTATTTCAACAGTTTGTCCAATATTTTTAGTTAATATTTAGACCCTGCTCTGTTCACCTGCTAACTAGTTCTCATGCATTCCATAATCTTTCCGTGTATCCACTGATGACTGCAGAAGCACAGCTGGGGTACAAGTATTTGGCTTGGAATCACTCGTATAAACTGACTCGAGTATAAGTGCTGAATCAATAACAACTACATCAGATGTTCTAGAGATGTTTTCTCTGAATCTAATGAGACTTTTCTTCTTTTGTTCTCTCTCCGCACCACTTGCAGTCGTTTCACTGTAAATATCCCAGAAAAATGTCTTTCTCTCGCATGGACCCCAGCTGTACCATAGGATTCTATGCTAAAGACCAAAAGGACTTTGAATCACTGTGTTCAGTTGTTAATGAGGTATGACGCTGGGTTATTCTTGGCTTGATAATATGCTGCTAGTGTAGCTTTTGGAGAGTATGGCATGAATATGTCTCTTACAGGTTGTGAATTGCATGCAAAAAAGAGCCTGACATCATTTAACAGAGTGACATAAAGTTCAGAGCTGTTGTTCTGTCTCTTTCTCCAAAGGCCGTCTCCACATCTGCAGAGACGTACCCCATGTTTATATTTGTAGAAGGAAAAAGTCAGGAGGAGGGGCGAAGCAATACACCCACAAACAACATCACCTACATCCAGAGGAAGAATGAACGGAGGAGAGTCGACACCAGCAACAGCTTGGATGAGTTTGTTCTATTATGAACAGAAGAACGTCAAATCTGCCCTGAGGGGCGTACGCTGGTCAGTGATGACGATCACATATAAATATGACACTTTTACACTGTGTAGCAACTACTGAGCACAAGGACAAACCACATCCTCAAGCAATGACCTCAAAAGACTCCTAAAAGGTAAAATCATTGACGCTGTGGTATTTTTATTGTTGTTTTGTGCTCATTTTTTATTTTTATTTATTGTTTTAAAAGGAGAACATTTCATTTAATGTTATATAACTGAAGGACTTTAAAGGATGAAGGATGTTTTCTATCTTCCCAATTTTTTGCATTTATCCATGAAATTGTGTTCTTTCTAATCTATTCAATAGAATAAATAAATTTTCCCCAGTGACAATGTCAAGGCAAGCGTTTCCATGAGATACACAAAGTCTCTAACTGTTTGATGTCATGTGACAGGATGTGCTGCTTTTGAATGGATTAGAAAATTGGATTCTTCTGAACATGTGACTCACACATGAGAAACACAGAAAGGACCCGACTTTACTGGAGAAGAAGTCAAATATTGTTGGAAAAGCACAAGGTTTTCTGAAAATATTTTCTCATCAGCTGTATCATTTTTGTTGTCTTTTATCCAAATAAACAGTTTATGAACAAATGCATTTTTAATCCTTTTCACTGTTATGAAAATGCGGTGAAATTCGGAACAGACATGCGTGTCTACCTCAGGATGAATTGTGAGGTGAAGTGTCACATTGGTTGTTCTATTATTGGCATCATAGCAGCATTTAACAAAAATTTAAAATACTGCAAACCTTCTTCAACTATGTGCATTGAGGCTAAATAGGAGAGGGAACTAAATGTTTAATGTTGACAATAAAAGAACTACTCAACATATGTGAAGCACAAAACACCAGTACAAGTTCAGAGACATGGAGGGAGTTTGGGTGGAAAAACTTAACATGCTATCTCATTACACAAAATAAAGAGCAAATACACTGGAGGTTATTCAGGAATAGAGAGGCAAACCACACAGTTTTATGTTACATTATTATATTAAAGTTATGCACCTTGGTAATATAAATGATTATCTCATCGATAATAATAGATATTTAACCAAAATAGTATTGATAACAAGCAAGAATACTACCATAGAGCGCTTGTTAGGAATTAAGAGAGAGATTTATAAGATAATGGACTTGTATATGCACTTCTTAGACAACAGACACTTATAACTATGGCTGTTATGTTTTGGTTTCTTTATTGCATTTTTTTTTTATTGTAATGATGTTGGGTATTTTTTGCTGTGAAAAAGTCAGAAGTAAACATGCCCATTACCGGTGCTTGTATGTTCAAGCAAAATTAAAAATTTAAGAAAAGAAATTAATGTAATATACAAGTGAAGGATTCAACAAAGAAGGATGTTTTGGCCTTGTTGACATAGTGTAGCTTTCAGACTGCTGTAACTTGATTTTACATAACACACTGCTCAGTATTATAAATACTATACAGTCACAAAAAAGGGTGTTGGAGCATAACAACCAATGGGTGTACAGAAGGAAGTTACATCTTGTTTACCTTGAATGCAGCAGTTAATTAGTGCCTGCAGCTATAAGCAGAAAGGTAACCTTCCAGGTCACCATTAGAACTGCCATATCGTTTCTCTAAAGCTGGGTGGCCAATCAGGACTCCTCTCTCACCAGTCCAACCTGACCAAAGTCTTTGTCTTCTGGTGGTTTCCTTCCTACTAGCACACTTGAGCTCCTCTGTATGGGAGTCTGTAGACAGATTAAAGACAGTGATAGAGCTCTGACCTCACTGTCCTTAAGCCAAAGACTCACATGTCAAAGGGCCAACAACATGCAGCAGTAAATAACTGAACGTCATGCAAAAAAAAATAATAATAATAATAATAATAATAGGTTTCATGTTTTTTCAGACACCTAATGATGATCAAAATATGTGAAGATCTTTGTCTTTGTGCATTGTGCACATACTGTAGACCTACACATAGTCAGTGATTATGCAGATTACCAAAAAAAGCATTCGACTCTATCATTGAGATGAATAACTTATATGATTTCCAAAAGGCTGTATGATTCAATTAATAATATTTTAATTTTAAACATTTTCATTTTTAAATCTATTCATATTATAGTATATTTTCAATCTTAGAATGGTGCCTTGGCTGAGGAAAAAAATTGAGAACCACTGATAAAAACAGTTTGGTAGTCAATTAACCAATTATTTGATTGACAGAAAATTAATCACCGACTATTTTTGTTTTATTAAGTATTTTTAAAGGACATGTAGACTGAACATAACGGGGGTATGGACCCGTTGTTGAATAAAACAAGGATTTTAAATAAGTCATCTTGGATTTTAAGAACTTTATGGTCATTATTCACTACATTTCTGCCGTTTTCTAATAATAACAACATATTCTGACAATATTTAAATATGTAAAGTGTTTATCAGATTGATCAATAATGAAAATAATTCTAAATTGCAGCCCTGGTATTGAACAATGTGGTTCAAGCACAACCACAGGCAATAATGAGATACAGAGAACTACAGTGTTTTCTCTCCACCTCTCCAAATACGACTCGGCCTTGTTAAGTTTGATTTCTTGCACACGTTGGAATATTTCCACGCTGAAATAAACCCAGAGCTGTATGATCTTTCTCGCCGTCTCTCCTCCACAATACTGGCTGAGCTATCCCCTCCCCCACGCCGGCCTCTCGTTCTTTCATCCCCCCACTGTAACGCAGCCTTCCCTGGGCATGCGGAAAGCGCGTGAGCCGGCGGAGGGGGGCGCTACAGAGCCGTGCAGGCCGGTCCCTGCGATACAATCTGCCGAGAGGGGGGGTGTAAAGGAAAAAAACCAATTGGGTAGGTCGGTCTTTGTTTCTGGCGAGGAGGAAAAACCAAGAGACGCTGCTGCCGGTGAGGACTCAAACATCACCTTTCACCACTTGTGTAAGTCCGCTATAATTCTGTTATCATGTCCGGAGAGTTTGGTCTGTGTTTTACGCTTCCGTGGGAGGATGTATGTGCTTTTGTGAGGTGTTTTTTATTGAGGAAAAAGACGACATTACAGTAGCGCTGCTGTGGCGCGACAGTGTGCAATGAATGAAAAGTGTTTTTGTAAACGTGCTCAGAGCGGAGCACCGAGCCAAAGGTACGGGAGGCGCGATGGATCAATCAGCCCCGGCGATGAGGGATGCTCCTACCTTTCACATGTCGCCGCATCTGGACAAACAGCTCGAAAACAAGATATTTTTTCTGCCTAATTGGCCTGGGAGAGCATGGCCGGCTAGGCTAACTCCAATAGCTCGCTAGCATGCTAACGTAGCAGTCGTCAGCAGCCAGCTTATGTTGTTGTGTGCGGCTTTAAGCTAGCAGGCTTAGGCTCTTTGTAGATTTATCATTAGTTTAGTGTCATTTATGGCTGAGCTAGTTGTCCAGTGGATTCAAGTAAACTCATGCTGAGTCACATGATGTAAAACAGGGTTTAGAGTTCGCTAGCAGACACAATGTAACGTTAACTATTAAATCCGGCTAGGCCCGGCTAACGCTAGCAAAGCTAGGAATGCTAATAATAGCTAACAAACCGTTGTTTCCTTGTAAATGTAAACATTATATCAAGTGGACCAATTCAAAGTTTTTACTTTGTATAAATGTCCTCTTAATCAACTGACGCATGTGATTGTATCAGCAGGTTGTATTTTGTTAAATACAGCCTCGTCTGCATGTTTTTTGACCCATGAAGTGACAGTTTAAATGACCTCTTTGCGACCCACTATGTGTATAAAGCTGGTATTTTGCAGACACACTTACACATGGTTATGAGGCACATATGTGGTACCAGTGTTGTGAATAATCTTGTTCCATTCAGCAGCTGACCATCTGTCACAATTTCAGCTCACAAGGGTTCAGGACATTTCTTCCCACAAAATCATAAAAACTTAATTTCCTCTGATCTGTTGTGGTTTATAGGGTTTGGTTTTAGTTCACATAACACCAGAGTCATTTAGTTTGTGGTTTGTGCTCTGTAAAGCACCAAACAATTCATTTGGAAAAAGAAGAACAGCAGCATCAGTTTGAGAGCTGCTCTCTCAGTACACCACCAACTGTTGACTGCACACTTTATGTAAGATTGTGATTAACATGCTAACTGTCGTTTCAAAGAGACACAGTAAATACTTTTTCATATGTCATAATGCAGTGCATTGAGCTTGTTATATTGTGGTTAGCTCTGCATGATCATCTCCAGGTCTCAGCAGATTACATCCTGAGTTTGCAGCCTTCACTGTATTTATTTATTTTTTATTTATTTAACCAGGAGAATCCCATTGGGATTAAGAGTCTTTTTTTTCAAGGGAGACCTAGCCAAGACAGATACAGCATTTTGATTTCTTTGCTCTTCTGTGACAGTAAAATGGAATATCTTTGGATTGTGGATGAAACAAGATATTTGAGGGAGTCACCTTGGACTTTGGGAAATGCTGATCTATATTTTCACCTTTTTATAGCCTAAAAAAATTAATGGATTAATGGAAAAAACCAACAGATTTTTTTGATAATGAAAATAATCCTCAGTTGCAGGTCTACTATTTCCATTTTCTGCTATTTTATACTTTAATCCCACTACATTGGAGGCAAATATTGCACTTTTCACTCTGCTATATTTATTTGATGATATAAATTACCAGTTACTTTGCAGATTCCATTAATAATAAAATTATAAATTAAGAATGCACAATATGGATCTTTTTTCAGTTGACATGATACCAGTAATTACCCTCTTCCCATGGTCGATACTGATGAGACAACTGTTAATTTCACTTTTTGTTTTTTAAAAAGAAGTTCACGTAACCTGTAGTTTGTGCACGCCTGATGGTTAGAAAGGCTAAGATGTAGTGACCAAAGATAGATGATTTAATATTTCGCAGCTCTGACATCACCATTACAACAAAAACAAAGCACAGTTGAGTTTAGCAAAGTTCATCAAAAACTTTACAAATAAACTTTGGCTTTTCTGGATCATGTTGCCTCTGAATTAAAATTGAATGCTTTGACATAATCTGTTTAATCAAATGTTATTGTAGTCAATCTTTAAAAGCCGTCGCTTTTGCCTCCATTGAGTGAAATCCTGTACACTGTGACTTCAGGTATTTTCAGTGTAATTAGGAAACTAGGCATGCCTGTCATCATAGAAATATATCAAAAGATTGTGATATTTATGTCAACCTTGGTCACATCTTTGACACACTTACCTTTGACACACAGCTCTGCTCACTTATACAAGCAGTTCCAGCTTGTGCATGAGGTTTCTCTTCATCTGTTGCATAGTAGCCCTCACTGTTGATAGGCAGTTTCTTCTGATACCTAACCAATCAGATAATGCTGCGCAGAGTCAGGCTACAGACAGACAGAGGTGGTGCATTAGAATCGAAGTAGCACATTTTTCAGTCAATTTATTTTATCTGCAGTGTAATTAAAAAAACAAAAAATAATTAAAAAAAAAAAATCTGATCACTGTTTTAATTCCTGTTGCTATCTCCCTCTGCAGGGGTACTTTCTGCCACCACACATTCCCAGTCTCCCCTGAGAGATGTCCACCCCAGACCCCCCAATGGGAGGGACACCTCGGCCGGGACCCTCCCCAGGCCCGGGGCCATCTCCAGGAGGCATGATGGGTCCGAGCCCAGGCCCCTCTCCAGGCTCAGCCCACAGCATGATGGGGCCAAGCCCGGGACCACCTGGATCTGGACACCCCCACCCTCCACAGGGACCCTCAGGATATCCTCAGGACAACATGCACCAGATGCACAAAGTACTAAACCATTTTTAATATCTTTGTTTATTCTACTTTCATAAAGATATTTAACTCTTATGGTAAAAATACACAAGTATTTTAGTAATGCTTTGTAGTTTCATCTTTTGAGTTAATGTTTTGTGATTATGTAGTGTTGCCCTATTCTCTACTCACAGATGGCAACTGGTATTGACTTAATCTTGGTATTAGCTTTTATTAAATTGATGGTCCGTAGGCTGAATTTGGCCCTTTGAGCACTTATAAAAATGACAAAGTATATAATTGTGATTTTATTTATATAACCTGCTAACAAGTTCAGGGGTGTTTACATTGTTTATTAGAGAATCAACATTTAATTACTAGGCTAACCAGCCAGTTCATTGGTTATATCTGCTATTAAGTACAGAGATACTTTAAACTGTAAAAAATGTGAACTTAGGCTGTTTAAGCAGAGAGAATTTACGGGCATCAACCTGAATGAAAACAGCAACATTGTGTGTATTAAAACTACAAGCTATTTCTAATCTTGGATTACAAGGGTGCTTTGTATTTTCCTGTACTTTTGAACATAATCTTTCTCTCCAATTGTGAAAACTAATAACGTGGAGGGAAAAAAAGTAAAAAGGTGCAGTATTTTACACTCCCAACTTGACAGGTCAGACATAAGAAATGTAAGCATGTGGCCCCGGGGCACTTAACTTTTTTCAAATCAGGCACTTCTAAAAAAAAGAGATTTTTTCATCTTACATACAGTTTACAAACTAAGACTGTAACAATATATACATTAACTTTGGATATAATTGTGTTAAAAGTTCCAACCTCATGCCAAAATGAGTCTCATGTATCATTATTCTTTCTGTTTTATCAGCCCATGGAAGCCATGCATGAGAAGGGAATGCCTGATGACCCCCGCTACAGCCAGATGAAGGGCATGGGCATGAGACCAGGGGGACACAGTGGGATGGGACCGCCTCCAAGCCCAATGGACCAACATTCCCAAGGTAACACAAAACACAGTGTTGTGTTTTATGTAGCCTACGTGCCAACTTCTAGAGAGATAAACATGAGTAAACAAACAATAAATTCTGAAGGTTGAATCCTCATAATTTGAGTCTCAACATACAGTGGGTGAAGACAGAATAAAATTGAGGTTTTCCTCTTTGCCTCTGAAAAGCTCCACAAAAGAAGAACAGATAATTGTGTCAGGCAGACATACAGTACACTGTGTGCGCGTGTGCGTGTGTGTGTGAACCCATCCAGCCGGTTTCTCTTCTTGTGTTGCTGCTGGTTTGGCAGCCTGAGCAGACAGCAGTAGGCAGGACAGCGGTATGGGGCGGGGTTGAGGGGCTTCCCCTTTGAGACAGCAACAAAGGCAGCTGCAGCTACAAAACCACACAGTCAGTAAGCAAACGAGCATAGACACACACACACACAGGAGCACTAAATTGACATAACAGCAGTGTGTGTGTGTGTTACAGAGACAGTTCTATATTTCAGTGATATAAAGAGTGACTTGTTCAGTCCCCATTTTCAACTTTTGGCCTAAAATTAAGATTGTAAAACTAAATGTTGCTTAGCTTATAGACGGTATTTTATTTGTCATTAGGGCCACATCTGGCTTAGCTGTTAAAATATGAACCCGTACTCATGGTAAGGTACGGGTGCTGAAAACCCTTAAACAGTGTTTTCAAGGTTTGAATTTTGGATTGACTCTGCTTGAAGTTGTAATTACATTACTTTAATAAATCTCTTTGTGACTGAATAGGTTGCTTTTTGGATAAACAAATTTAATATGTTGTCTTGGCTCAGTCAGGTAGAACAGCAGAATTCTGCAGAAAAAAGGATGTTAGTTCAAAATCCAATAACTTGAATTTTAGGCATTAGTTTCTTAAATAGGATTTAAAAATTGAATTTAAAAATGAAAGTTGGAAAAAAATATATTGACCACAATATAACAACTACAGATCAAAACCATCTTTGAACTAATACACTATGCAAACTGCATGTGTGTTTATGCCCATGTGGACATAAAATAGGTCTTAAATTGCTTGATGATGGTGTTAAAAAAGGTCTTGTAAAAATTCTGCAGAAACTCTGTATAGGATGTGAAGTCTGCTTACAAAAAGGTGAGATACTATGTTGTGTTTCCTTCAATTTGTCAGCCTTCTGTAGGATGCTATCCTAAAACATGAATGAGCATTGAAAATATAATTTATCTGATTTAATGTGTTGAGGAAGTGAACTAATATTTAGATGTAGTTTTCTTTTTCTCTTTCTTTTTTTTTTAGCAGAGATGTTATTCTCAGTTTCCTATCCAGGGATGAAAATTAGCTTACAGCTAACTCTGGTACAGCTAAGGACCTGTGTGTTATTCTTGTCAGATGAGAAAGTTAAATAAAACTATAATAAAATAAATTACCACAGCTGTAAGATGCTGGAAAAGCTTGAAAATGCACCTTGAAAATTCTTGCAGTACTTGAAATTCACTTGAGAAAAGATGTAGGAGCCCTGTTGTGGGGCAAACCCATAATGCATCTGTTTTGTGTTTCCCAGGTTACCCCTCTCCATTGGGAGGCTCAGAACACGCACCTAGCCCCGTCCCAGCCAACGGCCCTCCATCTGGCCCTATGATGCCCGGAGGTCCCTCTGGCCCTGGGGCTGGCCCTATGGAGGGCAGCGGGGACCCTAGCCAGGGGATGGGTCAACCTAACCGCGGGGGTCCCCAGGGTCCAGGCGGACCTGGTGGTGCAGGAGGAGGACCGGGTGGTGCAGGTGGACCCACTCCTTTCAACCAGAACCAGCTGCACCAGCTCAGGGCTCAGATTATGGCCTACAAGATGCTGGCCCGCAGTCAGCCCTTACCTGAGCACCTGCAGATGGCCGTGCAGGGGAAGAGGCCCATGCCCGGAATGCAGCAGCAGCCGATGCCCAACATGCCCCCGACTACAGGACCTGGTGGTGTGCCTGGGGCTGGTCCGGGACCAGCTCAGGCCAACTACAACAGACCACACGGTGAGTTGAGTCCTGTTTAGTGAATTTTAGCAATATTGCATGGAAGAAAAATAATATCCAAATATATTTCTAACTTAAGCTTTAAACAAAGAAATGTGATGGCTCAACAGAGACACCTGGTGGCTGAACTGAATTTGATTTTTAGATGTCCCAGTATTTTCTGATTATCTGATGAATCAAATTGCTCTTCTTGTTTTAGGCATGGTAGGTCCAAATATGGCTCCTCCTGGACCTGCAGGAGTTCCCCCAGGTATGCAAGGCCAGCCTACCAACGGACCCCCGAAATCATGGCCTGAAGGTAAACTTTGGCCCCTTTTGCACTGTACAAAAACCCACTAACACCCACTAACATCTGGCTTTTGTCTTCAATGGGAAAAAGTACAAACAGCATTAATTCCCAGGTCAAATTACTCTTCAGTAGGCCACAGGTATTTATCAGTGCCAATTGGCAGTGGTGGAAACATGAACCCTAATTTTCACCACATTTTGGGAAAGCAGCTGAACGATGGATAAGCATTTTACTTCCTATACTTCCTATAAGCTCCCTGTTATTTTGTTTAGTATGAAGCTTCAAAATCAGGAAATGTTTGGTTTTCATTTCACTGGTTTTCAAACACAACTCCTATCATGAAAGTGAACATGAAACAGTAAAATAAAATGGATACCTGAAAGCACAAATAGTCTCAACTGGTCAGCACACATCAGAAAAAAAAGAAAAGCAAGCTAAACTATTGCTGGTAAAGAATCGATTGTCTGTTTGTAGCATGTTTAAGCATGTTTAAAAAACTTAAATATAAGTAGGAATTTTGTTGTAAATGGTATTAATGTTGAGGTTCATCTCACACTGTGTATGTTTGTTGTGCGCACACAGTAAAATTAATTTCTTCTGATTCCTCTTCCAGGACCAATGGTCAATGCTGCTGCCCCATCCAACCCTCCGCAGAAGCTCATTCCACCTCAACCCACTGGCAGACCCTCTCCCGCTCCCCCATCTGTGCCCCCTGCTGCTTCCCCAGTAATGCCCCCTCAGACACAGTCCCCAGGACAGCCGGCCCAGCCTCCTCCCATGATGCTCCACCAAAAGCAGAACCGTATAACCCCCATCCAAAAACCTCGCGGGCTGGACCCAGTGGAGATCCTCCAGGAGAGGGAGTACCGGTGAGTCTGACAGGCTGGGGATTAATGTGGAAAAACACAGTGAATCAGTGTTTGCTTGTACACACTGCTCTGTTCTGTTGTTTAGATTTAGCTAACTATAGCTGCACCTCTGTTATGTTTGTGTTTTCTATATAAACCAAAGAGAAGTGGACCAAAGTAGTGAATTGGTAAATGCAGGATGAATGAATATACTGCGTGCTTCATTTTTGGTTTATAAATAGTTTATAAATGAGGACACTATGATTCAGCAGTGCAGAAAAATCTAAAAATGCTTTTATTTCTTTTACTATTGTGAGTTTGTAACATTGTTAGTGATATAGGGGGAGAACAATAATGGTTTGAGTCTTTGGTCTTCATTAATCATACTTTTTAAAATATATATTCTTCAGGTTACAAGCTCGTATCGCTCATCGCATCCAGGAGCTTGAGAACCTGCCTGGCTCTCTAGCCGGTGACCTGCGCACCAAGGCCACCATCGAGCTGAAGGCCCTGAGGCTGCTCAACTTCCAGAGACAGGTAACCATGAAGTTATCGGCAAGAAATGTTTAAAGGAAAAACAGTTGTGGTACATATTTAACCTCTGCTCTTTTATTCTGTCTCTAGATAAATTGTTTTAATATGTCTTGTGTTCTGTGCCCACAGCTGCGTCAGGAGGTAGTGGTGTGCATGCGTCGTGACACTGCTTTGGAAACTGCCCTCAACGCTAAGGCCTACAAGCGCAGCAAACGTCAGTCTCTACGTGAGGCCCGTATCACCGAGAAGCTTGAGAAACAGCAGAAGATCGAACAGGAGCGCAAACGTCGTCAGAAACACCAGGTACGCTGTGTGAAGTCATATGTGGGTGGAAGTAAAGCAGAGTGGTTTAGAGCAGCGTAAAGGGATTCAGTTGGCTGTTCGTATAATTTTTCTTATTGTATTTAATGAAACCTGTGTCCAGTTTTTTGTGCAGTATTTTAATTTTGTTGTGACATTCATTGATTAGTCCCAAAAACAATGAAGATCGTCTCAAGACAGCAGAAAAAACAGGAAGATATTTTTTAGATATATAACTAACTAATGCTTAGTCCATTAACTCAATGCTAATACATTATGGGAGGTTTCATTAACAGTCACGGTCATTAGCATCACAAGTGGGGTCATTTTATCTTAACAGGCAAATCCATTTTTTTTAAATGCTTAACATAAAACAACATGTGAACAAAATGACATTAAATTGTTATATCCAATCACAATACATATTGATTCAGCACCCAAGTGTCATGATAATATCAAATCTGGAAATAAATGTATTGCACCAGTACTATTAAATAGGAGAAAATAAAGAAAGAACTGAATTTGTATCAATATTATTTCAGGTATTCAATAGTAGTGGTGTCTTTGTGTTCTTCTGTCAACAGGAATACCTCAACAGCATCCTGCAGCACGCCAAGGACTTCAAAGAGTATCACCGCTCCATCACAGCGAAGATCCAGAAGGCCACCAAAGCTGTCGCCACCTATCATGCCAACACTGAACGCGAGCAGAAGAAGGAGAATGAGCGCATTGAAAAGGAGAGAATGCGGAGGCTTATGGTGAGACTCAAAGCTGTTAAAGAGAAACCTAAATACAGTATTAGTCTGTATTTGTATGAGGTGGACAGTTTCAGAAACATATGGATGACATGTTGGTTATTGATAATATTTATTGGTCACATAAGCATTTAACAATCTCTGTGAATCTTGTCCCAGGCTGAAGATGAAGAAGGCTATCGTAAACTCATCGACCAAAAGAAAGACAAGCGCCTGGCTTACCTGCTGCAGCAGACGGATGAGTACGTGGCCAACCTCACTGAGCTGGTGCGAGCACACAAAGCTGTGCAAGCTCTCAAAGAGAAGAAAAAGAAGAAGAAAAAGAAGGTAAATGTTTAGAAAGGGCATTTGTGATGAGTCTCTTTGCTTTTAAGTTGCATTTTTATATGTACCTTTTATTTTTCTTGTATATTTTCAGAAGCCTGAGCCTGTGGAAGGTGGTGCTGCTGGTCTGGGACCTGATGGAGAGGTGAGTTTATGACAGGATCACTTGTACTTGAGTAAGATGTCATTATTGATCTTTATGTGTGGTTTGTTTGTTACTTATCTGATATAACAGCCTCTTCACAGTATTAATGTTTCTGTCATTGTCTCTCCTCTCCCAGCCTTTAGATGAGACCAGTCAAATGAGTGACCTGCCAGTAAAGGTCATCCATGTGGACAGTGGAAAGATCCTGACTGGTGTCGAGGCTCCTAAGGCTGGCCAGCTGGAGGCCTGGCTTGAAATGAACCCAGGGTCAGTGTAATGGCTGCCTGATAATAACTTTGGCAAAGGAAATAATCACAGCAGAGTAAAGCTTAAACGTTGCACGCGTTTTTAATCTTGTCCAAAACACTTTGCTCCTCTACAGATATGAAGTAGCGCCACGTTCAGACAGTGAAGACAGTGGTTCAGAAGAAGAGGAGGAAGAGGAGGTATGGAACACAGTCATCTCTACATCAAAGCAAATGGCCACTTGTAAATTCTTCCAAACAGTTTTCTGACCTCTTCTTTTTTTTTGTCAGGAGGAGGAAGAGGAGCAGCCTCAGCCCTCTGCAGCTCCATCAGAGGAGAAGAAGAAGATCCCTGATCCTGACAGTGAAGACGTGTCTGAAGTGGATGTCCGGCACATCATTGAGTAAGATGGAATCACTGTGATTTTGACAGTCTTTATTGCCAATAAGAGTCTATAATAACTCTAAAAATTAGAGGTCATGATTAAAGGGATAGTTTTGATTGTTTGAAGTGGAGTTGTAGGAGGTACTTATCCATAGTTGGTACAAATATAGGGAACACTTAAACTGATGTCAGCTTTCTAGGTGGACCTGTGTTTCGGTTTTGCTACTGACCCCCTTAACTACTCCTGTAGTCCTGCTGCTTCTCCAAACTGGGGGTGTTTCAAATAATCCAAACTATCCCTTTAAGTTACACAAGGAAACTTTAAAGGCATCGCTATGTTCCGTTTTTTGTTCTTTCCTGCTCGAAAAAGTCTCACTGTATCCTGCCTCTCTTCTTCCACCAGACATGCCAAACAGGATGTGGATGACGAGTACGGTAATGCAAGTTTCAACCGAGGCCTGCAGTCCTACTACGCTGTGGCTCACGCTGTCACTGAGAAAGTGGACAAACAGTCCACACTGCTGGTCAATGGGCAGCTCAAGCAATACCAGGTACGCAACCGCAATGTGCCGTAAAGAGTAGAATCACATAATTTATGAGGGAAATCAGAGTGTTGTGAGTTTTTACAAGTGAAATCTGACCAGATGATTCAATGAGTTGAGTAAACTGAAGCAAACTTTGACCCGTTTCTGCTCAGATCAAAGGTTTGGAGTGGCTGGTGTCGCTTTACAACAACAACTTGAATGGCATCCTGGCTGATGAGATGGGTCTGGGAAAAACGATCCAGACCATCGCCCTAATCACTTACCTCATGGAGTACAAACGCCTCAACGGGCCCTTCCTCATCATTGTACCTCTCTCGTAAGTCCCAACACGTCTTCCTCAGTTCCCCAAAGCTTTATCTGTAACAATAACTGTACAAGTTGTGTTTTTATGTTCATGTGTCGTGTTGTGTGTTTTCAGAACTCTATCAAACTGGGTGTATGAGTTTGATAAGTGGGCGCCATCTGTTGTGAAAGTCTCCTACAAGGTCAGTGGCATCTCCACAGATATTCAGTCAGTTTTTGTCACAATGAAAATAGTTTAAAACCCAAGGTCCAATATACATTTGAAGGATTTGTCTAATTTATGCAACTCTGTTGTTGAGCGTAAATGAAAGCAGTTCTATTCATTTTCAGGGGTCCCCAGCTGCTCGTCGTGCATTCGTTCCCATCTTGCGCAGTGGCAAGTTCAATGTGTTGCTCACCACGTATGAGTACATCATTAAAGATAAACAAGTGCTGGCAAAGGTAAGGAAGCGTGCATACAAAACGTATTTATTCATCCATCACTTTCTCAGTCTTTTGTTCCTCTTCCTAACTTCTGTGTTTCCTTCAAAAGCTTCGTTGGAAGTACATGATTGTGGACGAGGGCCATCGAATGAAGAACCATCACTGTAAGCTGACCCAGGTCTTGAACACGCACTACTTGGCACCGCGACGTCTGCTGCTTACTGGCACTCCGCTGCAGAACAAGCTGCCTGAGCTCTGGGCCCTGCTCAACTTCCTCCTGCCCACCATTTTCAAGAGCTGCAGTACGTTCGAGCAGTGGTTCAACGCCCCCTTCGCCATGACCGGAGAAAAGGTCAGTTACGGTCTGGTGGTTGGGTTTATTGTATGTGGTTGTGGAGGTGAGATCATAAAAATTAGAAATAAGCACTTTTACATACCAAACAATCCACATAACACAAGTTACACAAAATATTTTGTACTCTGATGTACCCTTCTCATCCTCCCTTCTTTTTCCCTAAAGGTTGACCTGAATGAAGAAGAGACCATCCTGATCATTCGACGTTTACACAAGGTGCTCAGGCCTTTCTTGCTGCGTCGACTCAAGAAAGAAGTCGAGGCCCAGCTGCCTGAGAAGGTCAGCTTGCATAAACATTTACTTCAGTTGCTTGCTATCTGTTTTTATTGCGATAAAATGTCTCTTCATGATGTCATTCCTGCCTGATTTTTTTTTAATGCTCTAGATCAGTTGTCCCCAACCCCTTGTCCCCTTGATTAGGATAACTATTTTAACTGTTGTTTTTTTTAAACTGTCATTACCTTTAGCTAAGTCTTTGAACTGTTTATCAATAATATAAGCTAATTATTTCATAAGTTTTTCATTACTTTTAGCTAAATATTTCAACAGTTTTTTTCTATTTCTTTTAGATTAACCATTTTATCTTCTCTGCTCGTGCTCTAACTAATTGCAACCTATGGTGACGACCACTGATTCCTTTACACAAATGTGGATACTTATCCAGTCCAATAGTTGCTATAATTTAGTTTCTCCCTTATTGTTGGTTTACAGGTGGAGTATGTGATAAAGTGCGACATGTCAGCCCTACAGAGGGTTTTGTACAGACACATGCAGGCCAAGGGAGTCTTGCTCACAGATGGGTCCGAAAAAGACAAGAAGGTAATGAGATTAGGGTGATGTTTTGAAATTTTATTGAAATCTTATTTAATGTAGTACAAAATGTTATTTCAGTATTATTGGAAAATAAAAGGTGTGCTTTACCGTTTTAGGGTAAAGGTGGTACGAAGACTCTGATGAACACTATCATGCAACTGAGAAAGATTTGCAACCATCCCTACATGTTCCAGCACATTGAGGTAACAATCGGAGGCTCCTCTGTGATCAGGCCATCAGTACATGTTTAAGAATAAAAGTTTGTAGAATGCAGATCAACTGAATGCTTGTTTGATTTCCAGGAGTCTTTCTCTGAGCATCTTGGTTATTCTGGTGGAATCGTGTCTGGGTATGTAAAGCTTGAAATTGTGTGTGCGTTTGTACCACACGTGTGTCTTGTGTAGACGTGTATGTATGCTGCACGCTGACTCATTCTTCCTCATATCGCTCCTTCTGCCTGTCCAGCCCTGACCTGTTCCGCTCCTCTGGGAAGTTTGAGCTGCTGGATCGTATCCTGCCCAAGCTGAGGGCCACCAACCACAAAGTGCTGCTCTTCTGTCAAATGACATCACTCATGACCATCATGGAGGACTACTTTGCCTACCGAAACTTCAAGTACCTGCGTCTGGATGGTGAGACACCTCTGACCAACAATTGGACTATTAGCTGTTCAGTAACCCCGACTCTTGCATGCTCAGAGCTGGCTTGTTAATGAATGTGTATTGCCTATTCTCTTACGTATACCAAGTAGCTTTTTGTAATGTCATGTAATCATTAGGAACAACTGAGTTTCACTTTTTTAATACGTTAATCTTTCTCCCAACCTTAGGAACCACAAAGGCAGAGGACCGTGGCATGCTGCTGAAGACGTTCAATGACCCGGCCTCTGAGTACTTTGTGTTCCTGCTCAGCACCAGGGCTGGAGGTCTGGGCCTCAACTTGCAGTCTGCTGACACAGTCATCATCTTTGACAGTGACTGGAACCCACATCAGGTACTCAAACGCAGATATATGTTGGCATCAACACAGTTATCAGTTATTGCAGTAGATATAATAGGGATGTTAATAATTAATCATTAATCACCATTAAGAATTTAGTCAATTAAAAGATCTTATCATTAATTAATCTATTGTCTAGAAAGGGGAAAATGTACTTTATTTTCTGGTTTGTTATCTACCTGTTTACCAATGCCTTGTTATATATGTGTTATGTTACTGATTATTATTTGTTGATGTACGCCTGCAAACCTTGAGGAAAATTGCCAAAGTTGCCATTGTTTCCACAGTCACCACACACTATCGTTCCACCTTAACCGATCATATATGTGTTCTCCTACAGGACTTGCAGGCCCAGGACAGAGCACATCGTATTGGTCAGCAGAACGAGGTGCGCGTACTCCGCCTCTGCACCGTCAACAGCGTGGAGGAAAAGATCCTGGCGGCAGCCAAGTACAAACTGAACGTGGACCAGAAGGTCATCCAGGCTGGAATGTTCGACCAGAAGTCTTCAGGCTATGAACGTCGGGCCTTCTTACAGGCCATTCTGGAGCACGAGGAGCAGGACGAGGTCGGGGCTCGAGGAGGCTGCCGCACTAGGGGGGCGTGGGTGGGTGTGATCTGAACCTGTTCCCACATCGCCCACCCACCCACATCCGCCTGTGCGCTGCCCCACCTCTTCATTCTCTCTTTTTTCTCCTCCTCTGTCTCTTTTCCTTACTCCCTCTTTTCTCAGGATTTGTGAGCTTTCATCAATCCAGACTCTCCTTTTCTCCTTTATGTATCTCTGCTTCTGCACAAACCTTTGATGGTTAATATGATACTTTATCTTTCATACTTAATGTTAATACTTCCCCCCTTTTATTCCTCTTTTTTCTCTTTCTGCTGTTGACTTTTTTCTTGCAAAAATCTTGCATCTTGTTTTGCTTTTTCACTTTTTAAAGCATAGTTCTAGTGATATATCAAGCAGCTGAATATGCTAAACTTTAGTCATGTGATACAGACTTAAAAGTGATATTTTCTAGAGATGTCACAATACCAGAAAAAACACCACTTTGACTTTGATATGATTTTAGTATGAAAAACAATACTCTGTACCTCTTTCGATACTGTACCAAAAGAGAAGAAATGTCTTTGGCATACACAACAGAACAAGTTGTTTTTAGTTTTTTGCAGCTGCAGAAAACGTCTGCCTGGTTTTGCTGTGTTGCAAGCTAAACTTCTGGCAGGACAATAAAGACTGAACTGAAGTCTTGAATGAGCACTTAAAGGTCCAGTATGTAGGATTTATGAGAATTTATTGTCAGAATATGGCAGAAATGGAATATAATAATTCATAAGTATGAAAAGACAACAAAATTCAGGATGTCTTGCTTGATATAACCTTATGCAGACTACCATTGGAAAAAAAAACAATGGCACTCCATCTTCTGGTGAAATTATACTATAAATTTATTCCTCAAGGCAAACAGACCTATGTAACACATGATCACTTTGAATTAAATGCCAGCTGTGGGTGGCTTTGTAGTGCATTACCCATAGAGGGCGTTAGTAAATAGTCACATCCAATCTTGTCAAGATTGAAGAATATTAATTCAATTGAGTGACAGGAAATACATAAACACACTTTAAGTCATAATCACATAATGTTAAAATAAGAGAATGTTGAAATTTGCACTGTAGCGTATAACTGCTGTGGATAATACAAGTATTTAGAAAGCCAAAGGATATTAGAGGAACGGCACAAAGTCCACCTCATTGTTCTGTCTTTGAGGCTTAGTGGCCTTTAGTGTAACGATCGAAAATGTTTCGCATTGGAGGAGTTTTTTAGCTGTGTGTCTCTCCCTCTTTTGTGGTTAGGTATGACTTCAAGGACAACAGCTTTTAAAGAGGGGCTCCCATTTCCCACTTGATTGTAATGAATGGCCAGAGGATAAGTTGGATGTTTTTATATGAATAGCTGTTTTAGTTGCTCACTAAAGAGCGCATCAGACCAGCCATCCGAGTCATGCAGCTCCTCCTTCTCCCCTACTATGAATTCATAAGAATGTTTCATTCATGTATAATCACTGGAAATGAGAATTGTTGTGTTTTCACTACCATACAATGAGCCATTTATACCTGCAGAGGGCGCTGGTCCTCTTACATGGAGGCCACCATGTTGCACTGCCATGTTTCTACAGTAGCCCAGAACAGACAAACCAACACTGGCTGTAGATACGGCCTGTCACAAGATTGTGGCCACTTACTTTGAAGGAGAGGGTAAGACGAGGTGTTTGCAATCAGCAGGCTCATTACTAGATGTCACTAAATCCTACACACTGGTCCTTTAAAGAGTTGGGGTTTTTTTTTACAGTGTCAGTCTCAAATTAACAGAGATTGTATTGTTTTAAACGTGATATCAAAGAAGTATTGAAGTATCACTATTTTTGCGAGCTAAATATGTACAATGCCTACGCAAGGTGAACAGTAACATGCATTGAATTACTTTTTTTGTGCAAGTGAGAGTCATTAGTTCAGAGACTCAGCTCTGAGGCTCCACATGAATCTGTCATTAGTCTCTTGTCACTCACTTCGTCTCATTTGTCTGCAGGAGGAAGACGAAGTGCCTGATGACGAGACTGTCAATCAGATGATTGCCAGAAGCGAAGAGGAGTTTGAACAGTTCATGGTAAGTCCCAGATCCATATCAATTATTAGATGCTTTGTCAATTTCTAATCTGACTCCACTGAACTCCCTGCTGCATTCTTTTTTTCTTCTATTCCAGCGCATGGATCTCGACAGACGCCGTGAGGAGGCCCGCAACCCTAAGAGGAAACCTCGTCTGATGGAGGAGGATGACTTGCCCAGCTGGATTCTGAAAGACGACGCTGAGGTTGAGAGGCTAACTTGCGAAGAGGAGGAGGAGAAGATGTTTGGCAGAGGATCCCGTCAACGCAAGGAAGTCGATTACAGCGACTCGCTGACTGAGAAACAGTGGCTCAAGGTGGGATGTTAGAAAATACAGTGCATCTGAGAAGGCGAAGGCGAATCGATATGAAATAAGCTCAATGACCATTTCTCCTCACGACAGGCCATAGAGGAGGGAAATCTAGAGGACATCGAAGAGGAAGTGCGTCACAAGAAGACGACCAGAAAGCGCAAGAGAGACCGCGACCACGACGGGCCGGCCACACCCAGCTCCAGCAGCGGCCGGGGGCGGGAGAAGGACGAGGAGGTGAAGAAGGCAAAGAAACGTGGTCGTCCACCTGCTGAGAAGCTCTCGCCCAATCCTCTTTCCCTCACCAAGAAGATGAAGAAGATTGTTGATGCCGTCATCAAATATAAGGATGGGTGAGAACTTCTATGGCTAATAATAGAGCTTTATGATCATGTTGATCACTGTGTGTTCAATATTGATTTATTAAGTGGTAGATGGAGCATTGACTCACAGGGGGGATACTAAGAATACACTTTCCTTGTCTCAGTAGCAATGGCCGACAGCTGAGTGAAGTCTTCATCCAGCTGCCGTCCCGCAAGGAGCTGCCCGAGTATTATGAGCTCATCCGCAAACCAGTAGACTTCAGAAAGATCAAGGTGAGGATAAAAAGTAACACCTGCCTACCCTTCATGTTGAACTAACAAAAGAAATTTCAGGTTCTTTGTGTTTTTTTTATCTGAATATTTACTTTGTGTTTCATCATGTCACCCTTCCATCAGGAGAGGATCCGGAGCCATAAGTATCGCAGCCTGAACGACCTGGAAAAGGATGTGATGCTGCTGTGTCAGAACGCCCAGACTTTCAACCTGGAGGGGTCTCTGGTGAGTTCAGCTTTTCAGTCAAAATAAGCCAAGAGCATGTTTCATTTAAGTACTTCATTGTACTCTTAAAAAGCTGTACGAACCCTGAAACAGTAAAATAATCTGAAAATCGTCAGTAAGGATAATGGCTCCTGAGCTGTTCTAATGATGTCTGTACGGCAGGGTAACGTGCTCTCTTTGTAAACCTTTCAGATCTATGAGGACTCCATCGTGCTGCAGTCGGTCTTCACCAGCGTGAGACAGAAGATCGAGAAGGAGGACGAGAGTGAAGGAGAGGAAAGCGAGGAGGAAGAGGAGGAGGCAGACGAAGGCTCAGAGTCTGAATGTGAGTGTAGTATTTTAGACTTGACACCAAAGCTTTCACATGATCTGACACCGAAGGTGCTATAAACACGATGTTGTGATTTCTGTCAGCTCGCTCTGTGAAGGTGAAGATTAAGCTGAGCCGGAAAGAAAAAGGAGAGCGTGGGGCAAAAGGACAGCGACGGAGGGGCCGCGGCGCCCGGGCTAAACCTGTGGTGAGCGATGATGACAGCGAGGAGGAACAGGAGGAGGTGAGATAACAAGTTCACACCCAAGAGCAGCATCCCACTGAGAGGCTTAAAGGCCATCTTAAAGCATCAACATTCGTCATATTGCATGTCCTTGACGTTTAGTCAGACAAAGGTTCACTAGGCTGAGATATATTATAGACCAGGGCTATTTGACTTCAACAGCACATGAGCCAAATAGAAAAATTACTGAGGGTTTGTGGCTTTACAGCTTTACATTTCTACAGCTCTGAGTCAGACCTTATGAAGTTTGTTCTGATCATATGATGATATGATATGATGTCTCAAAGTGGTGTGTGTCAGTTTAGGTTCCTCAATGCTACATGTTATCACTGTTAGGCAGCATAAATTGAGAGTTGTGTAGTGCTTTTCATACTTGCCTATGCTATATATATGCATATTATATATGGGACAAGTTGTGGAGTGGATATACAGTTTGATGGAAAAAATGGACTACACACAGTACTTGTGGTGTAAAAATAAACCAGCACAAAAACGACAATTGGCGATATAAACCAAAGTAAACCACCATGTTCTGAACAAACACATTACAAATATTAATAAAACTTGGTATTTGCATTCTGAAACATAACATGGCAAACCTGAACTTAAAGTCATACATCATGGGAAATGAAATGATGCAAATGAGGGCTGTCTTTCAACCTATGAGCTGTACATGTGACTGCCACAAGCCCCAATCCTGCAGTATTCCCCAATGGTTGAAAGAACACTGTTACACAAGTTGCATTACACAAACTACATAAACTTTCCAGATGATGAAAACTCTGGATGTGCATCACCATCAACTGACACAGAACTTTTCTCTACTTTACTGTTTAGTTTAGTTTTAGCCTCATATAATCTCACTAATGGCAGTAATAATAATACTGAAAAAAATGGATCTCTAATTTCAAAAGGTAGGCACAAGCCTGAATGAAATTACGTAAAATACCACTAAAACAGCAAAAAATGCCCCTAAAAATTATGCTTCCTCTTCACCTTCTGTATACAGGATCAGACCTGAGAAACCAAATGCAGCTTCAAGATTGTTTAACACTTAAGAATTCATTTATTACTTAGATATTATTGAACATTTAAATGTGTAATGTTGTTTGTGGATACTCCCTCTGTGAGAAACTAAAATAAATCTTTGTTTCAGGAACGTTCGGGCAGTGGCAGCGAGGAGGACTGAAGTGAACCACCTGTGATTGGACCAACGGCCCACTGAGCCCCTCGACTGGACTTTATATATTTTACTTAGATACAGCAGGGAGACAGTCAGTGGAAAAGGCCTAGTTTTACCTAGATGAGCTGATTTTTAGTGAGACAATTGTATTCTCATTAAAGTATACCATAAATTAAAAATCAATTAAAAAAAAAACTAAAATATGAAAGATATGAACCATCCACTTCCATATTTAAACCATTTTCCCAGTATGAATAGTAGTGTGTCTCTTTGCCTTTTTGTTTTCTCCTGTAAGTGGACAATTGACAGAGCCTGAATTATAGACTGATCGTGGGCCATAAAGACAGCTAACTGTTTTTTAAGTGGTATTAATTTTGTCGTCTTTTACTTTGAGACAACACATACATGTGAACCAGGAGTCACTGCGTTCCCCCCCCCCCGAGTCCCCTTTTTGAATGCATGTCGTGCGTGTCTGTGGAAATGCACCTGGATGTGTCTTCACTATTATCTCTGTGTTTAATTTAAGACTACAAGCGGGATCACGGTACATCCCACCCTGCAGCCCCTCCCTCTCAGGTTGTGTATGTACGGGGGAGGGAGGGATAGGACCATTTTCTCGTGTCGGTGTCACTGGATTCCAAAAAGTACAATAAAGGCATCTCATAATTAATCTGCTGGCTTCACTCTTCTCTGTCTATAATGCACCCAAACCAGGGTCTCCACAGATCCTTCAGCAGTCTGAATTTCCACAGTGTCCTATATAGCAGGTTTAAGATATAGTTACTAGTTACTTTTCAGATTAGTTTCACAGTTTCATTACATTTTGAACTAATGGAAAAGTAATGTAACAAATAAATCACAGAGAAGTAAATAAAATGCACAGACAAAATAGAGCAATATGGAAAAATGATTTGTATATTTTTAAGATAAATATATACAGCAGGAAATGTGAAAAATAGTGAAAATACAATAGTTATTCTTTTACATTCAATTTGTTTTTGTATTTCCACATTTATTCTCTTGTTCTTTTAATTTTATTCTTTTTTTATGGCACTTCTTTGACTCCATATGTAAGAGCATGTAAAAATTAAATGCAACTTACACATTAATGCAGCTGTAATAATAATCCAAAAACATATGATATAGTAATACACAGACAATTTTACTGCTCTATGAATACTTTTACTTTTGATGCTTATATATAGATATATTGCTGATAATACTTGCATGCTTTTAAAGCGGCAAATATTTATTTAGCCTCTTTTGCTAAATTAATTTTGTACAAACAGAATGATTCCTAATGAACATTCAGTTGAAGAACTTGAACAACTTTTTGTAACATATTAGTTGCAATGTCATTGTATTAAAAAAAAATATTCATGAGTAACATTAAAATGTTGCCATTAATCAGAAAGGATCTTTAACCAATTATCAGAATCAATGGCCTGTATTTCAGAACACTTTCTTTTTCTCTCTAGTCTACTTGAAAGTCATTAGGTTTTCCATGTGTGTTCTTATACTGTCATCTAGTGGACACTTTGGTGAATACACCACATTATTCTGTGACTTCTGTAAGAAAATGAATGAAACTCAAAGGCAAAATTACTCAATTAACTTGAGATACATAGGACTTATAATAATCATACTTTAGCAGTAATATGATTAGTCTGAGATGTGCTTTTATTTGAGATATAGTTGGTTAATATGATTTTTTTTAAATCAGTGTTACAATTGCTCCCAATCACTGTGGGCAATGGTGAGTCTCTTGCTCATTGCATCAAATTGATTATATTTTTGTCCTTTGTAGTTAAAATATATTAATTGTATTATTAGTTAATGCGTATATCTATGTTTTTATATCAAAAGATGTTTATTTCAAGTAATATGTGAGTTATGAAGAAAAAATGTTACGATTGCTCCTGGTCTCCCCTACATATCAATATTGGGAGAGTGTCCTAATTAATGTTAGTTTTATTTATTTATTTATTTATTTATTTATTTATTTATTTATTTATTCTGCTGTGGAAATGGTATTCCATTTTCTTTGTTGAGGTCTTAAAAAGGCTTTTAAAAGCATTAAAAAGTTTTCAGATATTCCAAGTGGTTATTAACTGCACTAATCACATCTGTACACTAGATGGCCCCCCCTGAGAACAGGAAGCTGCAGGCTGAGGGATTGTTTACATCCACCTCCTCTATAGTGTTTCAGGTATAACTCTTTCTGTCAAGTCACAGTCATTTTTCACTTTTGTCTATCCTTATTTTTGTATAACACTTTCAGACCAACTTCTTTCAAAAGCTACTACAATGAAATTTCATATATTGATGATTTTGGAGGCCGATGTGGACAGAAGTGGTAGTATTTCTGCCATATTAACTTCAAAATATGATGTCAAAAATAAAATTATCTAAGTAAAAATCTACTGCTTCTTTTTAAGTGGCTAATGTACTACTCACTGTAACTCTGTCTGGAAAAAAATTAAACACAGGCTGATTTCACAGACACTCCTGTCCGGTGGCAGACATTAAGAAAAACCATAAAGAAAAAGTTAATCCTCTCACTGATGGTCTGGTTAATATATGTAGGTCATATAGAGGCATCAGTAATAAACTGAGGCTGTTTCATGAACCAATTATGAACTCCTTGTAGTAGTTTTGACCTTTTTAACCACCCATTTAACTATTCTTAGATTCTGATATCTCTGTGAGCTTGAAACTAGTTTTCACACATTTTCAGTCATGTCTGAATAATTCTGATCGAGTTTAAAGGTTTTGAAATACTGTACTGACCCTACATCATAGTTTTCCAGCACTATCCTCACTCGTCCAGGTTACTCTGACCCTAACACACACATACATCCTCTTCTCCCACACGTGATTTGCTAGTATCTGGGGGCACATGCCCCAACACCTGAACAAACATGTGGGTCATATCTGCTATGAATCTGCAGCGGGGTTGACTTCACATGCCTCGGTTGAGTTTTAGAAACAGACATCCCAGCATGATTCTCCCCGCAGACTCATTTTCCTGTGTTGTATCTGTCATTATTCCAGGATTCATTTGTTGTTTCCCCTATCTGTTTCCATTTGTGTTACTCACCTAAAAGGTTAAAGCTACTATAAGGAACTTTCATACTGTGTTGATTTTGTGTCTCCCCTGTCATAACCACTAAATTTAATGTAAAAAATAAAATTATCCAAATAAAAATCCCCCCACTTTCTTTTAGCTGGCTAATGTATGACTCACTGTAACTTTGCCTGGGAAAATGTAAACACACACTTATTTCTTCTGATTTCACAGACAATCTGACAGAGGCAGGCATTAAGAATAACTAAGACGCCAGTCTTCTTGTTGATGGTTTTGTTTGCTTATGTAGGTCATATAACAGCATCAGTATTAAATTTAGACTTTTTAATAACTACTTAAAAAGTTCTTGTAGTATCTTCAAACAGGTGTTGATTATAGCTAAATCTGGAACAAATCTGACTTTTTCTCAAAGTGACTTGAACTAGGACAGGACAGAGGGCTTTTAAATGATTTCTCCCCATCACCTTTTATTGCTTCATACCCTGTCATTCACACCGTCACTCTTATCTTCTTTTTCAGGGCCAACTTCTTCCAAGAAACAGGTCATTTTCCGAGCACCGCTCCCCATCCACGCGGCCACTCCCATATCCACGAGCCACAATGACAGCAGAGTAATCCAGAAATGTCAGGCTGCATTTTCAGTGGGTGATTGATTGCTGAAATCAAAGACCGAATCGGCAGGATTTGTCTGAGCAGTTCGTAAACGCGCCAGAGGAATAACAGATTGTTGAGTCTCATTCTCAAGTTATCAAATACCAATGTTTTGGGTTGGTAAAGCGCCTCAAGCACAGCAGAATAATGGTCAAATAAGACATTACAGGCAGAGGGACAGGGTCTCCAATGACCAGAGGTGGGGTACTTGAGTCACATGACTTAAGTCTGGCTTAAATCCCAAATTTGAGGATTTAAGACCTGCTTGGCTAAAACTGATTAAAGACTCAACTTCACTTTGACCTGGTATTCATGGCTTGAGACTTAGACTAGAGACAAATGACTCAAATGACTTAAAATTAAATATTTGCATTTTTCTTGGCAGACAAGCAGAGGCCAAAGCATGAGGCAACTATCACGGAGGGAGCTATTTCAAAAATAATAAAATTTACATTAATTGCCACAAAATATCAAATATCTGTAAGATTTATCAGCTGTAAGTAGGCTGCAACAGTTGAAAATAAAGCTGAACTTTTCATGACCACTGTCTTTTTTCGGTTGATTACTTTCATTGCCGATTACACTGTTGATAATTTTCTTGATTAATTGATCAATTAGTGGTTTGGTCCATAAACTGTGAGAAAATGGTGAAAGGCGAGGTCCTCAAATGTTTTGTTTCACCCACCACCCAAAGATATTCAGTGTGCAGTCATACAGGGTTGAAGAAACCAGTCAGTATTCACATTTTAGAAGCTAAAATTAGACAGTTTTGACTATTTTCTTAAATAATTACACAAGCATTTTGTAGATCATACTCAGACTGTTTATTTAGGATGCCATCTGAATTTCTTGAGATAACTATTTCCATTTCTGAGCCAGACACAGACACCACCACACACTTCTAGTAAGTGATAATTGAAAGATAATTATGTTTATGAATCTACACATTGGTTTTTCGGTTGGGAAAGTGTTGCATACTATGCCTTTAAGTCTGGAATTTTTAATTTTGACGTTGAGCCAGAAATTTGTCTTATTCTACTGTACAAACAAAACTCAGCCTCGTTTATTCCTTCCTGGCTGCTCTGGAGCAGAAGCCAGAAACGTGTAACCACATCTGGAAGAACCTGATCTGAACTTTAAGGGAAGAGAGAGAGAGAGAGAGAGAGAGAGAGAGATGGAAAATCGTTTGCAGCCAACTCACTGTTTGTTTTGTTAGGAGAAGCGCCGAACGTGAAAAGGGGTTGTAGGAGGTGGAGTGAAAGCATACTGGAAGAACCAGAAACTGTTTACAGAAGCTGAGGTGAGGAGGTTGCGATTGTCCACGTTGAGAGATCAGTTGTAGTAGAGGGGTGTGTTCACCTTAACCTCACCTGCACTCTGGTTTCTATTCATGATCTCTTTACCAATACGTACAGCAGGAGTTTCTACCTCTGCAGCGGGACCTATCTCTTCAATCAGCGCTTCATAAAGGGGTGAAAGAGAGGAGGGTGGGGGTTGTGTGTTCATGTTTTGGGACAGGGGCTCCCAGCATTAGGCAGACATCTCATCAGGAAGTTAGAGGTTAACTTCGGCACCGTTTAGAAAACTTTTCATGTTTCGAAGTCAGTCACCCGAAGGACCCAGTTTTAGCAGAGGCCTAAAAATTCCTTGTCACTTCTTGTTAAATGCAGCACATTGTGCAGTACAGTGGAGTTAGAGGTGGGTGGGTTCACTCTCTGGAAACGGCCAGCACTGGACAGAAACATGCACGATTCTGCTGTTGAATAAACTGTTTGGATCTGTAGAGATTTTTAAATAGCTGTTCCAACATCATTTCCTGCCTGACTTCTACTTACTGTAACCATCCTACTGGGCTGAGAAACCTAACAGCAATGTGACTTGGTTGGACTTAAATGTGCGCACAAGGGCTGGAAAGTGCAAATTAAAAGTCATCTACCAGTAAAAGGTGCATTGAAACATTAACTTAGTAAAAACAAAAAAAAAAAAACAGATATTGCCAGCAAAATCTACTTAAACATTTTCCCGAAAACAATGTATAGACTCATACACATAATCCATTTCAATCATCACTCACAACCCAGAAGTGTGTGAGAGACCCTGCAGCCTTCTGCCTGTATTTCCTTGTTTCCTCTTTATTTTGCTGTGCTAAGGACACTTTACCCAACCCTAACCCTAACAATCTGGCAATGAGACTCAGCAATCAACTATCTGTCTGGTGCATATACAAACAGCTCGGACAAATCCTGCTGTTCCTGTAAGTACCAAAAGCAAATGTATTCCTCATGCAGAATGATCCCTGTCCCTGTCATTATTACATTATTGGGCCCTACTGAAATACAAGGGATTCTGAATCACATTTTTGAGGGGCTAAGAGGCCAATTTTCATGCTCGCAAACCCATGAAAATTGGTGAAAATGGCAAAATGGCTCAACCATGCTACTTAAATGGCAGCCCCCACAGCATGTCTCACTTGCATGCACAAAAATTGGCAGGCACATGAATTATGTCCAGATGTACAAAAAAGCCTATTGGAGCCATAGCCCAAACACAACAGGAAGTCAGCGATTTTGTTACCCAAACCCTAACCCTCTACCCCAACCCTAATCCCCTAACACCCTGGAAACTTTTAGGCATTGTACTTTAACAAGCTCCTCCTTGAGAATTAATCTGATCCACTCATTTAATGATAAAACTGTTATCAAAAGCTTGAGTTTTTGCTGAACGGCTCTCCGTCAGAGACCAACACCTGACCTTTAGCTGATACACATTTGCTAACATCTGTCCATGCCATATCTGACTAGAGACAGACCTTCCATTGTTATAACTGCGCACGATCCCATTTTGTTACATTCTGATTCCACAGTAAGAACTGAGAGTCGAGGTCACATTTGCCTGCTGATGAACACACAAGACGCAAAGTATCACAATGTGTGCTCAGCCAAAGGACAGTCAGCACCAACAATGAGAGAAACGAGGCAGTGCACAGAATCAGAAAAATAATAATAAGTATAAAAATCCATCACAAAATATGTATCATGTCCAGACTCACATAAAAGCCTGTTGAAGGCATAACCTGAATCCAACAGGAAGTCGGCCATTTTGAATTTACTGTGCAGTTTTAGGTCTTTTTTTTTTTTTAGATATTCGCTATTTCCAGGTGTTGTATTCTACAAAACTCCTAGAAATTTAATCAGATCAACCTCTAATCAGGTCAGTGCACTCTAAAGACCTTCACAATGATTATCGGTTTTCATCAAGGAGCATGTTAGTGGCATCAAATTTGATCTTTCACCAGGAAACAGGAAGTCCATTGTCCAGTGTGCCGCAAATTTCACACGAGTCATGGCTAACTGAGCAAATGGCATGTAGCAGTTGGCTAACTTACTTTAGCAACAAATAAAACTGTAGTCCCATATAGAAACTCTATACTGTATTCCCTGTCTGTCTCAGGGGCTGTGTTCATCCTGGTAATCAGCCCGGTTCTGTTAGCTGTTAGCTAACAAGTAAGCTAGTTTAAAGCCATCTGACCACCAGGGAAGCTCTGTAGTGTAACTAAATAACTGAGAGTGGAAACTGTTGAAATATGACACAGTTTTACCCAAATCAGTGGAAAAAAGTTATAAAGCTGTACTTTTGTACTTTTGAATGCTGAATGGATGTATTCTCCTTCCACACCCGGCTGTGTCATGAGCAACAAAGTGTTTAATTGGATGTAAATTTTGTAACACCCCTTGGTGCAGGATGAGGTAGGTCTGTTATTTCTTAGTTCTTCTATAATCATATACTCCGAAGGAGCAATAAAATAATGTTTAATACAACAAAATCCTTTTCAGAATCAATATTTTGTCAGTTTATTGTTTTATTTTGGTAAGTAACCATGTAATAACTGTGATAATGCACCGTGAGCAGTCAATATTGTGAAATAAACATGCATCACCGCTTCAGGGTTTATCTCACAACAATGACCCGCTCACTGCACATTATTTCTTACTAAAACACATCAACTTTGACTTCATGAGAACTTGTGAAGGTGTTTTTTTTAGATTATGCTAATATATTGTTCTTTTAAGTAAAGGATCTGTGCACTATATCTGTATCACATCAGGATTCTTCCATCTTGCAGCTCCCTCTTAAAGTTGACACCGCTGCTGCTCTGCATATTTCATGTCTGGCAGCAGTGTGACCGTCTTGGCCTTGATCCTTGAATTCCATTTGTGAGGCAGATCTTCAGCTCTGAGATAAAGAAAGGAGTAGCTACTGCACTGGTTTTATTTTCACTGCGAGGTTGTTCACGTGCTCAGTTCAACTACGACCGAGTGTGTTTATTATGTTTCTTTGAAATTCATTTGTTTTTGTGTACATTTATCAGCATTGGAGTTACGCTTAAGGTCACACATGATGAAATGGACTTGGTCAATAAAGACTCTCCAGAGGGCTCCATGTTATCTGAAAGTTACCATCCTGTGATAATAAAAGGGTCAGTGTCTTTTCTTTAATCACTATAACTACCTTGATGTAGTTCTTATTTTTTAAACCTATGTCAATGTTCCAGTGCGTCTAAGTATTTTCAAAGAAAACATCTGGATTAGGACTGTTTCCAGTTACAGAGGCTTACATCTGAACTATATGTCACTCTCTCTGCTCAGTTCAAGGTTGTTGTTTTCAAGTTTTATCTCTTTAGATGTACTTTATCTCACCTCCTCTGATGTAAATCTCATTGTAAACTATCTTATGGACGCAAGCAAAGTTTGAGACTTTGAACCTGAATAACCTGCTGTTTTTATGAAGGGTGACCAACCTCAACGCAGGAAGTAGTGATATGAAGATAAAAGCTGTGCTAATTACTTTACAGACTATTTTTAGTATTTTATTAGTGAGTTTTACTCACTGGTCAGTGAATCAGTGTTTTGGTCAGTTAGTTTATATAAGTTCAATCAAATCCAATCCAACTTTATTTGTAAAACACTTTAAAACAACCACAGTGGACCAAAGTGCTGAAGTTATTTGTCTTTTGTATTGTAGCTGATTAAAAAAATGACAGACGGTAAATTAACATTACATGTAGTTTTGTGAAAGTTGACAAACATGTGTGGAGTCAGTCAGTTGTCTCCTGTCCTCACAGAAACACTGAAGTTGTTATAACAGCACCATGTGGACCACTGCTTGTTTTGCATCATTTAAATATTGAACGTCTGCTGAAGCGGGCAAGCTGCCAATCTCATAGACCATCACAGGCCACATCTGAGGACACATTTTGGACTTCAAACCATTTGACTAAGGACATCTTATTTACTTGTGGGGAAAGTTGGTCCCCCAAACTTGGTTTTGCATAAGTTATTTTTCACCATGAGAGAAACAATTGTTCAAAAAGAAAAAAGTGGGCTAATACAATCTCTAGAAAAAAAAAGTCATGATGTTCTGGGGTGGAAAGTGATACAATTTCTGGGGAAAAAGTTGTAATATTTAAACTATTTAAAAGTCAGAATGTTTTAAGAAAAAGTCATAATACTTCTAAAACAATAGTCATGATATTTTGGGGGAATAGTGGTACAATTGCCAGAAAAATGGTAATATTTTGAAATAAGCTGTAATGTCTTGAGAAAATTTTTTTTAACATTTTGAACGAAATTCATAATGTTTTAAGAAGAAAGTCGGAATGTTTTGAGACAAAAATTGTGATGCTTTGACCAAAAAAAGCTGGAAAAGTTTAGGGAAAAAAAGTTGTAAAACTTTGGGGAAGAAAGGGTAATTTTTTGAGAAAAAAGTTATGTTTGAGGAAACAAAATGTAATGTCTTGAGAAAAAAGTTGAAAAGCTTTTAGAGGAAGGTGAATGGCCTGGGCAAAAAAGCAGAATTACATCCGAGTACTATGAGAGAAGAGAAGAACCAAATGCCATACTGTATGTTACGACTGGATTGTGTAGATTTTTACTTATTTTATACTTTCAAAAGACGTGTGGACTGAGTCATTTTACTATCATCGGTGCACAGCTGATGAAATATTATAAATTCTTTTCTCAGAAATGTTCACCTTTATTCTGTTGTCATATTGTTTTCAACCCTGACCTTGGTCCTTAATAGGCTAGGGTAAGGTTAGAGTTAACCTGCAGAGAATGAAACTTAACTGATGTAGGGGAGAGAGGGGGCAGCTGCAACCAACTTAATTATTCCGATCAGGTACAAACTAAAGTGATGACACTTACTCTACACATGCTCAATAGTTATGAAAGTTTCATTTTGGATGCACAGCATTTTTCTTCTGCTGTTTAAAGTTTAGACAACAAGAAATCCAAACTTATATCAATTTTATTTTGAGGTTATTGGTTAAAAATTAATATGAACATAAAATGCTAATATAGGTGTTGCTAGCTAGCATACATGATTTCATCATGGCTGCAAGAGAGCCGCACAGCCTCATTTAAGCAACTTGTTTCTCTGTGTTGACATATTATTCTGTTAGAAAATTAATATATTTCACTAAATTTAAATTTAAAATTACTTTGCACCCAATCAGAATAACTAAGATCTAATTACCACTAGAACAGTTTCCTAACCTTCTGCAAAAATAGAAATATACTTTAGCTTTGAATGCATACAATGCCTGACATGTAAGGGGATTTCAAGCATATAAAAAAGCAGTCTTAAGTGCAGCAGTAATGTGATTACTTTCAGTGGAGATGTGAGTTAATATGACTTGGTATGAGTTTTTTCAGCGTTACATTTGCCCCTGACCGTTGCAGTCACTCTTATCAAGAGGACAGGTGTAACACTCCTTAATATTATAGTCTTGTCATTACTAGTAAAATATATCAGTTGTATTATTTATTAGTCCAGATATATATGTTTCTAGTGCATTTCAAGTAGTCTGTGAGTTATGACTGAAAATGTAAAACAAATGTTACAGTTGCCCCAGGTCTCCCCTATCTGTACTGTAGGCAATGCGCGTGTGTCCCGCCTCTCTGAAAGGGTTAACTCATAGTAAAAATCCATCTCCATGAAACTCCGCCTTCCAATTGTTGAGGCTGTTTGCCTCAGAAATCACACCACTCCAGATCCCGCCTTCCCCCACCGGGGCCCCTCTCGGTCCCACCCACCGCTGGACCACATTGAAATGGGTCTGATGTTGTTGTCAAACATTACAGTGTGCAGAGCATCCCTCCTCAGCTCCTCCAGCAGGAACATCTCCCGACACAGCAGAGTCTTGACTACCACCGGCGCAGGGTCAAACAGCAGTCACACCCCTCACAGACAGTGTTAAAATCACAATTAGATGAATCTTCCAGTGAGGCTGAAAAACATGGGACGACCGTCACTGTTGTTTCTTCTCTGCTGCCTTGTTCACACAAGTAAGTTCCTTTATTTTATCTCATTAATTAGCTCTATTTTGAATTGGCATTTGCGTTAATTAAAGGCAAAACGGTGCTGTGCTTCAGCTTGATGTTCTGTGGGAGAAGAATATGTTTTAATTATGTTACAAATATGATTTTGGTTATGGTATTTCAGTCGGTGCAGTTTTAAATTGCCCACTCCACTGACAGCACCGGATGCAAGGTGATGGGGGGAGGGCGCAGAATGTAGGTCAAATCTCCCTATCTCATTCACAATGAATGAGTCACCTAGACTCCACCTCGTGTACATTTTAAACCTTATATCCAACAGTCATCATGTGTATTTTAATGGGTGCAGCCTTCAGTTGTACACTTTATCTTTTTTTTTTTTTTTTTTTTATCCTTGCCGGCTTTAATTTGAATGAAGCTGCATGTTTTTTTTTTTCATTCACTGGCGCTCAGCTCGCAGCAGGCTGAGCAGCCAATCAGCTTTGAGCAGTGTGAATACTGTCAAGCGGGGTTTCTGAAAAGCCGGTTTTTTTGAAGCTGTTTCCATTCATAATGTGGGAACTGGCGCCACTTGCATTTAAATAGCTGTGGAGAAAATCTATAAGGGGAACAGTGGAATGAATTAGGATCGCAAGTGCACGTACATGATGCAACATCCAGCCAGTTTGCAAGAGGCTTTCTCTTATCACATCACCTGAAACGCCCTTGTGGAAGGGCCACTCCACCTTTTAATACATTATATTACACATACATTGTGTTACCATTATAATGCATTATATTATCTTGCATTTTTTCCTGTACTCTGTGCTAATTGCGACTTGGAAACATCAACTAAAACTTTAATAAAAACTACTTATATAGAATAAAAGGCTCACACTCTAATATGACATGTCAATTTCCACCATTAAATATAATGATTAGAATTTTTCAGAATTTTTAAAATTATTTTTTGTTTTATTGTGTGACTCATCAGAAATCCACAATATGTTGGTTAAAACACACACTTTTGTCTTGTACCCAGGTTTTCACTCAGTCCTGATATCCTGACACACCCACACCTACCCCCCCCCCCCCCCAAAAAAGTTGCCATATTCTCTAAGTCACGTGTTCAACAAGTAGTAGCACCATTTGAGTCTCCTGAAGGCCATTAGAAGGCCAAAAGTAAATTCTCTTAGTCTATTATTTGTAGTTGTAGTTGTAGTTTTGATCATGTTGTATATATAGCTGAGAATGTCAATCTCAACATTTAGCGCTTTTATCTAAATTATTTCTTTATTATTATTATTATTATTATTATTATTATTATTATTATATACTAATGATAGCTTTGGTGAACTACCTGATTGTATTGATGCCATGTAGCTACATTTCATGTATTTGTTAATGCTATGCTAAAAATTCAGTCATGTTATTATTATAAAAAATGCAAAATCTTCTATTAAACAATCTTGTTAAAAAAATTAATAAAATTGGGCATCAGACAATTTGAACCGTTAAATATGTATAATTAGATACAGTGCTGAAAAAAACATAAAAGATTGAACGTTAGTTTTAATGAGTTGCCACATGCACATGACAGATTCAGGAGAACCCGGAAATGAATGGAAGCCCTCCAACTCGTCGCACATTGTCTTGCATTCCTTTGGTTTTGGTCGCACACTCATCAGTGCGATGCGAAGTTGCTGTCGGACCTGTTCCCACTGTGTTGGTTCTGGGAAATGGTGTGTGCCGAAACATGTTGGAACTGGTTGCCACCCATCCACATTTTCACACCAGTCACAGACAATACAGTGTGTGTCTGTCGCCCATGTTGTGAAATATTTGCCTCTCACCCATGTTGTGACAGAGAAACTTTTTTTGTGCCACTTTGAGGAGAAAGTCATCATCTGAAAGTAGGGCTGGGCAATATATCAGTTTTATATCGATATCTGGATTTGAGACTAGGTATTGTGTTTTGGATGTTATTATATGGTGTTATGGCTGCATTACAGTAAACTGATGTATTTTCTGAACTTACCAGACTGTTATTTGCCTTTCTCACTCATTATATGCCCAAAACTGAAGATTATTTATCAAAAATCCCATTGTGTTCATATTTTGTGAACAATACAATATTCAGAGTATTACAGTATTGTCCCAAAATCAATACCAAGGTATTTGGTCCAAAAAAAATTGTGATTCTGCAGTTTTTGATTGGTATGTCACTCTCAAATTTCTGACTAGCATAAGACACCTGGCAGGATGTTATTCTAAAATAATGAAAAGTGTAGGAGCAGTTCCTGCTCGCTCTTTCTGCTCACCTCATGGTCAATCAATTAAACACACCAGACGTCACAGACTGGGCAACAAACATGAGCACTTTTGTCATTTCCCCAGCAGCGATTTGCACACAACAAATCAATATCGCTGTCATTCGGTCCAGTTTGTCTGTCAAGGTCTGAACTTTAAGCCCATTAAGTAAATATATAGCCAACGTGAAGCTGGCTTCTGATGCGTTGTGTGGGTTTCAGGGAATGAGAATTGATCTATGAAGTGAAAATTTCAACCATGTTGTTATCAGTGTTTTGTAGAGGCACCTCTCCTCCATCTCACTCACACATTCAGGGATAACGTTTTAAATCTAGCTTCAAGTTAAACCATTTAAGTGTTTTGTTTGCAGAGGTGGGAAGTAACTAAGTACAAATATCTGTACTTTCTACTCCTCCAAAACAGGATTCTTACTTTAGCTTTAATGCTGAGGGTGATTAATTGATTATTTTTATTTTGCATTATTGTGCAACGCCTTCCCAATGTTAAGACCGATTGCAGCATACATTGATGGGACAATAACACATCGAAAAGACAATTCCTCGCTGTATGCATCAGTGCATATCACTCACACCAGATGTGATGAGACATAAAAAGATGTGAAAAACATAAGCCATAAAAGAGGTTATACGACAAAAAGGATGCAACAGGATAAAAACAACGTAATAAGACCACAGTTATAACAAGAAAACAAAGACACAAGAAAACAAAAAAAGGTAACAATATGAAAAAGACATACGAGATGAAACAAGACGCAACAGATGAAAGGAAGACTCAATAGTGGAAGAAAGTGAGGTTCAGTTAGCTTTCTACAGAAACAGCTGGTACAAATAGGGCAACTTTTTATTTTTAAATGTTGAGTACATTTCAGAGGCTGTACTTTTATGCTTACTTGAGTAAAGAAATTGAGTCAGTACTTCTACTTTTACCAGAGACTGTTTTACACAAGTATCTGTACTTCGACTAGAGTAAAGACTGTGTCTACTTTTGCCACCTCTGTCATATAGTATTACTGTTGTATCTTTTAAATTAAGGATATTCCTTTGATAAGACCGGGTTTACCAATATGAAAGTGATGACTAACTTTTATGGCAGGGGGCAATAATGCACGTTTCACTTGGAGTCATAAAGAAATTATTGTCTAAACGGTTGATTTGGTTTACAGCCATAACATCTGAGGTTGCTGTCATTTGCAGTCATATAAAATACTACAACAGTAGCAAAAAACATCTCCTTGACCTGCAGACACTTGAAGAAATCAAGCCTCTCCTTGTTTAAATATTGCTTAAGCATCAAGCATGACCGACGGCACCAGATGCTTGACTTTACCAAGAGGCAGCTATGATTTACGACATGCGTAATTCATGATTTGTCCTTTTCCCATATGTTCTTACAGGGTGCGAACATACTATATGAAAATGTACATACTTATACATTAATATTTAATTTAAAAATTTGGGTTAAACCTTGTACTTGTCATATCAGGCTATATAGATGCTAAATCTTAGCTGCTAGGTGGTGGTGGTGTGTGCTGCTCGTGGTAAACACCTCCCTCTGCCCCCCTTCGGAAACAGGTGGCCATCCAGAGTTTTGGAGCCCCCGGGGCCAGAGGGAGGAATGGCCTCTAGTACCTTTTCATAAAGTGCCGTCTCTCTGATGTACAGTCTAATTGGTGCTTCCAGTTCACTGGCTTCATCAGGTCCATTAAAGATGGGGGTTGGGAGGGCGACTCTGTGTCTTCAGCGTATGAATTTTTGCCAACAGGGACCATAAAACGCTGGGAAATTAGATTGCTGTTGTGATTATGAGCTGGGTGTATCAGCAGCTTCCTGATAAATCCTGTTTAAGCAGGCTGCACTGCTTACATTCATACCGTAGGTTTCCCTGTTTGACTTGTGGTTTAACCATTTATCTGCCCTATTTAAACAAGTACCAACAGGCACGTGTGTGTGTGTTCATGTGTGTGTCATGTTGAGTAATTACCTTCCAGCACATTTCACCTCTTGCGGCATATTTATCATCATCTGTACCATCTCTGAAGGCATAGAACCTGCCATAGTGTAATGAAACCCAACTGGGGAGGAACAAGTGAGCTGAAACTTTTTTTTTTTACATTACCTGTGATTATTTGTGACATGAGGCAGTGTTGTATCTGCTCTGAAAAAAAAGTATGCTGACCACAGAAATGCTTCTTTGGTCGAACAACCTTTGGGTGGATTGCCATTAAATATTGTTCAAACATTAGTAGTCCCCCAGGGAGGTATCCTACTGATTTTGGTGATCTCACCACCACCATGAAGTTTACATTTGTGCATCTGAGTAAAATATCACAATGACCATGGGACTGATTGCCCTAAAATTTGGTAGGCCTACAAATATTCAAGTACCCCTCAGGATGAATTGACCCACCCTAAATGCCACCACATTTTGCTCTGTGGTCAAACAGTTGAGAATTTTTTTTTTTTTCTGCGGGATCTGTTAGTGTGACATGTATATAGTCATATCTAATGTTGGCAAAATGCTAACTAACTAGCTAGCTCATCTACTTCAGATGTTTGGTAGCCAGTTACATTTGCTGGCAAATGTTCACAAAAGTCTAAATCAATCATTAGCTATGTAGTTAGCTAGCATTTTGCTAACATTAGAAAAGATAAGTTTGGCCAGCCTGGTCAACTGTTATTGGAACACAGAGCAAAAAGGGGCGGGACTTAGGAAGGGTCACTTGTAATAACTTTAATAATCTCATTACTTATCTGTCAGTGCCATCATCAGGTACTGATGTACTTTGTTTTTACTGCTTAATAGCAAAATGTTAGCATGCCAGCACGCTAAATTAAGATGGTGAACGTTGTACCTGCTGAATATCAGCATACTAGCATATGCATTGAGAGCAAGTTGCCATGCTAGTAGTGCTAGGACTCATTTAAAAAATGTACAATACCAGTGCCAGCACCAGTACTCTTAAAGTGATACAGATACTAGTTTTTTGAAGGAATGTTTGTGCTGATGGCTGCAAGCAGAACCATATAAATAGTAATTTTTTTCTAGATCATAGGAACAGTTTAAGGTATTGTTTGACTGGGTTATTTCAATTGATTCCTTAAAGGTAGTGAGTACAAATACCCAGTCCTACATGTTTGTGTTAACAATTAGGTCAAAGTGCTACTATGCCTACAGGGTCACAGAGTTGCAGTAGCAGGACTGTAGACTCTCAGTCTTGTTTAAAAGCATTCTGCAGAATTATTATTCTGCAACTTCACTGATTTTCATTTGTAGCCATGCTGCTGTTTATGGGGAGTCTTCCTGTATCGGCCCGTGATAAATGATAACTAAAACAATGGCCCTTTTAGCTGAACTGTGTGTTTATATCTGCCTGTCATAGATGCATTGACAACATGTGGAACCAGGCAGTTCCAGTGCGGGAATGGGAAATGCATCACAGTCAGATGGGTGTGTGATGGCACAGATGACTGTGGAGACGGCACAGATGAACTTCCTGGTACCTGCAGTGAGTATCATGTCTCACTCAACATGAGAATGGACTTGTTATTACTCTGCATACATGTTAGAGCTTCAGTCCTTCAGTTGATGATTACGTAGTCTCAGTTATCATTTTTTGTGTATTTCACTTCCAGTGGCCAAAACATGTAGACCGTCAGAGTTCAGCTGTGCAGACCGCCTGAACCAATGTGTACCGAGCACGTGGCGCTGTGATGGAAAAGCTGACTGTGAGAATGGAGCTGATGAAGAAAGCTGTGGTAAGTTGAATTCACTCCAGGCTGCACAGCGTCCACACATATGTTTTACCATTTCCTCAATAATATGTGATCTGTCTTGCGGGGCACAGATCCAAGTACCAAAGTCCAGTTCATTTGATTAGTGTGAACATGTGCATACTGTACTTGGCCACGGTTCATTGAGTTGTAGTCAGGTCCACATGAACAGGTGGTTTTAAATACAGTTTATGTGCTCCAAACTGTTCCTGGTCTTTCATTACTCTGATTGCCCTGATGTGTCTCCTCTCTTTTAGCACCAAGGCAGTGCACAGACACTGAGTTCCGCTGCAGAAATGGCCAATGCGTGTCATCCTCCTTCGTGTGCGATGATGAGGCAGACTGCGACGATGGCAGCGACGAGGCCTCCTGCCCGCCTGTCACCTGCAGCTCCACGTCCTTCCAGTGCAACAACACCGTTTGCGTTCCGCGCCTGTGGGCCTGCGATGGCGATGCCGACTGCGCTGACGGCTCAGACGAGTGGCCCCAGACCTGTGGTGGACAGAGACCGGTCACTGCTGCCACCCATCAGTGCTCAGCCCTCGAGTTCCACTGTCGCAGCGGAGAGTGCATCCATGGTAGCTGGAAGTGTGACGGAGGAGCTGACTGCCTCGATCGATCAGATGAGGCTGATTGTGGTGAGTATGATTGCCAGTTCCAGAGATGGGAAGTAACTAAGTGAAAATACTTAGTTACTATACTTTAGTAGATTCATTTTTTCAGGTATCTGTACTTCACTTGATTATTTACTTTTCTGACAACTTTCTACCTTTACTCCCTAAATTTTAACACAAATAACAAACACAGCTCCTTGTGAATACCATGACCTGGAAGAATCACAGATTACCTCTTGCATCCTTCTAGCTCGTCCCACCTGCCGTCCCGATGAGTTTGAATGCGGTGATGGCACTTGCATCCATGGTAGCCGCCAGTGCAACCACCACTATGACTGCAGGGACATGAGTGATGAACTCGGCTGCGTCAATGGTACGAATATCCTCCCCTATTCTTCGTATTGTGGTCGCTAGCAGCCAGATGAACTGCAAAATATCCAGTCTGTGTCTGCAACTGAATCTTTTAATTTCCATGGCTCATGCATAGCAACCCAGTGTGACGGCCCGACCAGGTTTAAGTGCCGCAGTGGGGAATGTATCAGCATGGAGAAGGTGTGTGACAAGAAGCGTGATTGCAGGGATTGGTCAGATGAGCCTCTGAGGGAATGTGGTGAGTGCAGAGGCCTCTCATTCATAACTGTCTGCTTAATTACTACTTTCATACATTTAATGAAGGTGTCTGCAGCTTGAGAATGTGACTTACTGTACGTCCTCAAAAAAAAAAGATGGTAAACCCTTTCTTCCTCCCACTGCAGGCTCTAATGAGTGCCTGTACAACAATGGCGGCTGCTCTCATATTTGCAATGATCTGAAGATCGGCTACGAGTGCCTTTGTCCTGCTGGATATCACCTGGTTGACCAAAAGCGCTGTGAAGGTAACAAAACATAGTAAACATAAACAACTCTCAGTTTTAATGCTAACGTGAACTTCAGTCAGAATAACAAATGATGCCAAGCAATCTGTTTACTCCATGGCACTGACTGTGCTGTTAGATAACAACAGATTCGACACTGTGACTCAGCATTTGTCCTGTTTTGTTACACTAACATCATGGGTTTTGTTTCATTTTTGTTTCTCTTTTTTTTTTATCAGATATCGACGAGTGTGCTAACCCAGACACCTGCAGTCAGATCTGCATCAACCAGATAGGAAGTTACAAATGCCAGTGTGAGGAGGGCTACCAAGTTGATCCAGCAACCAAAGCCTGCAAGGCCATCGGTAAAAATCAGCTCTTTCCAAAATATTTGTTCTGTTATTCTGTAACAGTCTGCTCAAGTGTTATTTTTATTATTATTTAAGATGTTCCTAGTGTCCATTGTTCACACTTATACACTCTGGTTTTGTAGGTACAATAGCCTACCTTTTCTTCACCAACCGTCATGAAGTCAGAAAGATGACTTTGGACAAAAGTGAGTACACCAGAGTGATCCCCCGTCTAAAGAACGCTGTGGCTCTTGACATGAACATGGCCACCAAAGAGATCTACTGGTCAGACATCTCCCAAAAGAAGATCTACAGGTGAGCAAGAATGAAATCCAAATAAAAGTAGTGTTTTTGTTTCCTTTACTCCTGCTTGATGCCAGCTCTTCACTTTCAATCCAGAGCTCAGATGGACTCGGCTGAAGACTCCACTCATCACAGCACAGTCATGGGTGACAGCATTGATGCTCCTGAAGGCATCGCTTTTGACTGGATTCATGGTAACCTGTACTGGACTGACAGCGTTCGCAGCACCATCTCCGTGGTAACTGCTGATGGAAGTCGCCGCAAAACTCTCTTCCACCAAAACTTATCTAAACCCCGCGCTATTGTGGTCGACCCCCACAGCAAGTAAGTCCAATACAAGCCTTTTTAACTCGACTTCTTTTCTCAGTGTCCCACAACTGTCCCAGTTTCTACTTTCAAAATGTGCCTATTTGGAAATTTGTGGCAACTATTTGTAATTATAAGCTTCTCTATTGGCCCAGAATTGTCCCAGACTTTGTCCCACATGATATTTTTAATGTCCACAGGACAAAGGGATATCCTTAATTTTGAGTGCTGGTCAAATAGTGTTAATAAAAGTCTAAATCCTGCCTAGACTCTCTTTTTGGTGTACATGGAATGTGTTGATTTCAGTATTTTGGTTTGCACTGTTTTATTTACAACATATCTTTGTCCTTCTAGCTTTATTTACTGGACTGACTGGGGGAATCCTGCTAAGATTGAGAAGGCAGGTCTTAATGGAGGGGACCGCAACGCTCTGGTCACTGACAACATTGTGTGGCCTAATGGGATTACACTTGGTAAACTCAATCATTCATGTCTCTCTGGTTTCAAGTAGGGGTTTCCTTATCCATTCATTTGAATTCCAGGGGTCACTCTCGTCTGACCTGTTGACCGCCCCCCCCCCCCTTGTCTGTCCTCTCCAGACCTGTTGAACCAGCGACTCTACTGGGTGGACTCTAAGCTGCACACCCTCTCCAGTATCGATGTGCAGGGTGGTGGTCGACGCACCCTCATCATTGACGAACACAAGCTGGCTCACCCACTGGGGCTCACTGTGTTTGAGGTAGATGTTTACCACCTGATAAACTCTGTTACACATAAACCCAGAGCCTGTAAAATATATGACATGCCATAAACTCCTCACCACACATGCAAACAAAATTATTCCCTACTGCTACTACCGCTGTCCCCAATCTTCCAAATGTTCAGGCTTGGTTGTTTTCTGTGCTTCTAGGAAAGAGTGTTCTGGACAGACGTCAGTAACAACGCCATCCTCAGTGCAAACAGACTGACGGGTGGTGACATCACACCAGTGGCAGAGCACCTATCATCACCAGAAGATATTATTCTCTACCATAACCTCAAACAACCTGCTGGTGAGAGACACAACTCTCACATACTTTTCATTTTCGGCCTTCAAATGGAACTTGTGAACTCATATTTACGACATGGGAATTTGTGTATACCACTTGTGAACTCTGAGCTTTCATAAAATTTCTGTCTTTACAAGGCTGTGAATATCACAAATTGCCCAGTGCCAGAGCAGCGAGGTCATCAGAGAAAAGAAAGATTTTAAGTCAGTGAAAATAATGAATTTAAGTTAAGGCTTAAGGATGATTTTATTTTTAGATTTTTTTTCCTATTTTCTTATGTCAAGTACAGGGACACTAGAAGTCAGTCTATATAATGACATCATACAAAATCGTGTGAATTATATATTGAATTAGTATTTTAAAATCATGAGTTAGTGTCTCAGAATTACAAGTTAGTATCTCAAGATAATTAGAAACTTTCTTAAAATAATAACTGAATAATAATGAGAAGGTTTCTCATATTAATGACTGACAGGATCACCTCTTTCAACACATTGGCTGTAATTGGCTGCCATAAATAGAGACAGCAAATGAACAAGAGGACAACAATAAAACAGATGTTTCATAGAGGAAACAAGACATAATGCAGATTTAGCTGTTGGTCACTGTTACAGTTAACAGAAACTCCAGTCTGCAGTGTAAACCACAGATTTGTAGAGTACCATCAGGCTTCATGGTTTCAGATTTTTTAAGGGACCCTGCAGCCATTGGTTGTTTGCTTTCTTGCCATGAGTTTGATGACAAGATTCATGCCACTCTTATGTATGTACAGTAAATATATAGCTAGCTAGAGCAAGTAGCCGTTTAGGTTAGCTTGGCACAAAGACTAGAAACAGGGAAACAGCTTGTTTGGCTCTCTTTCCAGCTGATTAGTGAGGTTCAGACATGCTGGTAAGTGGATTTTATTTCCATTCGACAGAGCCAAGCAAGATGTTAACCCCTGTTTCCAGTCTTCATGCCAAGCTAAGCTAGATTTCCACTGGCTTGCTGACTAAGCTTATTAGCCTACATTTAGCATTCAGACAAGGGTGGTGGCAGTCTTCTCATCTAACTCTCAGCAAAATGTTAATGAATTATTGCTTTAGTATGATAATGTTAATAATGGCTCCAAGACATATAAAGCAGTTAAACTAAATAAAAATTTCATTCTCTTTTTCATCAACAGGGAGGGATTGGTGCCAGGTATCCGGCTGTGAATTCATGTGCCTGGCAGCTCCTCAAGTGGGCAGACATCCTCCCAAATATACCTGTGTCTGTCCAGATAACATGATGCTGGCAAGAGACATGAGGACATGTGTACCTGGTGAGTAAATTATCAAAGAGCAAAGTATATATATATATAAAGAAGTTTGTTTTTTTCCACTCAGTAGGAAATTGTGTTTGTATTGTGCTCAAGCAGTCCTATACTCTTCTCCTCCTCTGTTCATGTACTTCACCAGCTGTGCCAACGCCTGCAGCTCCTGTGCAACCTCAGGTCCCAGCTACCGACCCCCCTCGTCAGCCTCCAGTGCCAGCCAGCACCACACCTAAGCCCCACGTCCGCACCACACCAAAACCCCAAGTCCGCACCACACCTAAACCTCAGGTCCCCACCACTACTATACCCATAGTAATCACCAGCACGACGGCCAGGCCGGTGCCACGCACCACCACCAAGCCTCCTGTTAGGACCACCACACCTGGACCAAGGATCCAAGCACCAAAGACGGTGAAGCCTAAAATTCCCCAGTCGACCGCAGAGGCTCCAGTTACCTCTCCAGGCAAGTTGAAGCACGCAGAATGGTGGTTTTAGATAGTTTAGGTGTAGATTGTGTGTAGACACTTTACATTCCTGTTGACTATTTAACAAAGTTTGATGGTAGTTTCTTGCAATAAATAGTTTTATGCTGGGCAGGTGACTGTCAGCTCTTACCTGTCTGAGTTTTCCTCAAGAACTTAAAGACACCACTAAAGAACCCTTCCTAAGCCCTGCCCCTTTTCACTGTGCGCTCCAGTGACTCGGTTCAGCAAGCTTGGCACCTCGGTCAACATTGTCCTTTCATGTTTTTCTTGCACTTAGATATGCCATCTGCTCTGCTCGTCTACTTTAAAGGAAACCAAATTTTGAAGATGGTTCAAAGATGTTGCTGGGGGACCTGTTATAAGTTAGCTAATGTTAGCAAAATTCTTGCTCACTAGCTGGCTAATCAACATCAATCATTTCTTAGCCAGTTAGTCAGTGTTTCATTAACGTTTTGCTAACATTGGCTAACTTAAGATGTGACACTATATGTCCCATTTACAGGAAAAGGAGAGTTGACTGAGGTGAATTTGCTCAAGTGTTATTGGAGCGCAGAGCAAATGGGGTGGGACGTAGGAAAGGTCAATTTCAAAACAGTAACTCTACTGCATTATTATGTGACAGTTATTTAAATGTTTATTTAATTTTTTAAGTCTACGCTTTTCATCATCATCATCCTCATAATGCAGTATGATAACAAACTTGGTCTGTTTTGGGAAAACAGCTATTTGTGTATTTGCCCTTTGATGTCAGCAGAGTAAAAACATGCCAGAGCAGCAGTGCAGTCTTTTGAGTGCATTGCTCTCATCTCCGACATACAATGTATATAGTGCAGGTCAGCTTCGTGTATCATTAACTTTTTCTCTTGTGTTTACCTTTCCTCCAGATTTCCAACATGGATTTGCTGCAGCTATACCCACCACTGCCTCCACCACCCCACTAGCTCTGTACATTGTCTTACCTCTGGGTGAGTTGCTTTGTCAGCTCCTGTAAAATGGTTTCTACACAAGAAATAGAAATTATTTGAAATAATAAGAGTGTCTCATCTCTCTCCTCATGCAGCGATTGTTTGCCTGGTGGCTATTGGTGGCGTGCTACTATGGAGGAACTACCGCCTAAAGAACACCAACACTATTCACTTTGACAATCCTGTATATCAGAAAACCACTGAAGACCAAGTGCATATTTGGAGGAGCCACAGCCCTGATGGTTACTCATACCCAAAAGTGAGTACCTTCAACTAAATGGTTTCAACTGCCCCTTCCTAAGTCCCACCCCTTTTTGCCCCCCTTTTTTACTCAATGTTGTCCTTTCCTTTTTCTTGTACTTAGATATACCATGTGCTGTAGTCACATCCTAAGTTAGCTAATGTTAACATGGACGATTGTAGCATATAACACCTAAATACGGGAAAGGAGAAAGTTGACTGAGATACCAGTTTGCTCAACTGTTATTGAAGTAGAGAGCAAAAAGGATCAGTTTGACTGAGATGAATTAATATTGATCAACGGCATCTGTTTCATCGATTCCCTTGCCAATGAAATCTGATGCTTACATCAATAACGTACATTTAGTTGTAATCAGCACATACAGGTTACAGTGTCTGTTATGTCTGACATCCTTTTTATTTGTTGTCCTATCAGAGGCAAATTGTGAGCTTGGATGAAGAGGCGGACAATCCAGCCTTCACAGAAAACTGAGAAATGTCAGGCAGCGTGGAAAGAGGAGCCTCGATAATAAGCTACCTGAGACGTCCTTTTGTATTTTTACCTCACACAGCACAAAGATATGGAAGTCAAAGCCAGTATCACACAAGCTTGAACCACTATATCCTCACAGACAAATAAGTCTGCAGTGGAAAAAAAAACAGGGTGAAACTTCTTTTCAGGTTGCACATTTTTTTTCCAACAACTTTGCAGTTGATGATTCATTCCTCACCAGATCATACCAAATCATACGACAATGGATTCCTCAGTCTAACATATTTCTTATCTTAATTATGATGCTCATGATATAACTGAAGAACTGTGTCATTGTTAAAGCCACATAATGTCTTATAGTGCCATAATGTTTTTAAGCAACAGCTTAAGGGAACTATTTTAATGCATCTTATAATTGGGATTTTCCTCTCACTTGTGTAAGGTAGAATTCACAGATGAGTATTGTAAATATCACTGTTTATCATTATTAATATTGTTATTATTTTAAACATTGTTTTTGTTCATTGAACATTATCAAATTTTTTTTTGCTGTTTTGGCCACTTTTATATCTGTACAGCAAATATAAGGCTGCAGCCAGCAGCAGGTTAGCTTAGCTAAAAGGCTGGAAGCAGAGGGAACCAGCTCTGTCCAAAGGTAACAAAATCCACCTACCAGCACTTTGTATATACGTAATTTATTATAGAACAAATGGCAGTGTTTGTTTACAATAACTTCCAGGTAGAAAATCCCTGTGTCGCATACATAGAATTTAATGGCAGCAACGTTTTTCATGATAGGGTTTTTTCATTGTCACTGTTGGTTGTGCCGAGTTAAACTGCATTGCTTAACTCATTGTTGAACCGATTTGCATTTAGTGAACCCAATACGCCTTTAGTTTTAGTTGTGAGACGGAACTCATGTGCAGAGAAAAAGAGGTTTTTGAAAGTGTCCCCGTGTTCAGCTTTCAGTACTTTTGTAGCTTCCAACTGAATCTCTGTGGTTTGAAGTTTAGTTTCTCTTGTATTTTGCTGTTTCTATGTTCAGACACCTCAGGCATCGCTTTTAGCTGTTTAGGAATCGTGTTAACTAAGCTGCTCGACTAAGCTTGTCTTAAGTTAAAAGACACAAGCGGGTATCACTGCAGAAACATCAGATAGGTCATGAAACAAACACATTTGTCAATTTTGCATTTCTCTGCAATTCAAATCCACTGCCAGTTTCTGGTTGTTGGTTGGCTGACAGGCCGTTTTAACACTTTTTTGGTTTTTGTACAGAATAAATAAATATCATGTTTATTGGTGAGCTTTAGAGATGCTGGTTGGCAGATTTTGTTAGCTTAGCCCAGAGCCAGGCTTGCTGTGTACCCTTCACTCTTTATCCGAAGCTGCTGGCGCCATCTACATATTTAATATCTGAACATGTCTTTTATCCCAAGACAAAAACTAGAGCTGATTTAAAGTTGAGCATACAGTAGGCGAATATAAAATGAATAAGAATTCTGCATACGTGCCATTATAACCAGTGTGACCTCAGTAAGTGTCATAATGATGTGTGTGTGTGTAATTTTGAGTTTTACACCAGCTATCTCCTCAGTAGTGGAGCAAAAACTATCCAAAGGGACCTAAGAACACTGCTGTAGTTAACCTCAAAGAATACACATTGCACACTGTGTATGTGCCTTGATTTATACGGTAGGCTGCGACAGCCTTCAGATTTCACACTTTTGTTTTCTCTGTGCACGTTTTCAGCTTCATTCTCCTGATTTGTGATGGGCTTTCTCTGCCCTGTAAAGCCATCTTTAAATTTTCCCTCCTTACGCCCCTCTTGGGGGGACCGGTGCATTCCTCAAAGACCATAAAGCTTTGATACAAACACGTGTGACCAATGGGGCCGTGTCTAATGATCTGCACCGTGGCACGTGTACATTTACATCCTCCCTTAGGACCAGAGCTTGAACTTGCCTTACACCAGCATCCCCGACAAAAGAAAGCCATGTGCCCATTCATGTTTTGCAAAACACAGCTCATGTATTTTGTATCGCTGACAAATGTGTGCCTTTTTAATGACATGTTTTGTCCACATGTTCATGTTGGTGCTATGGAACTCAGTAGATTTGTATAAAATCAGTGTGTCAGCCTGTTTACAGTGAAATGTTTGAGGGATGTGACAGTGTTACATGTAGGTGAGGTTACACCTAACAAAGACGTTATTGTGATGTGGATCAATCACTGTCGAGAGGCTTGTGGGTAGAAAAAAAGTGCTAATGAAGTTGTACATAAAGTAATCTTACATTTACAGACTAACAGTGCAGATTGAGTGTGTAAATATGATGTTCATACATGTAAATATTTGTTCTTCACTGTTTTGGTAATAATGTCAGTGTTTTAGACTTTGTTGTAAACTTTAAACATTTGCTGTACATAAATAAATGCTTCTATTTATTGTAGAATCATCCTCTGGTGTCATTTTTTGAAAACTTGTGTCTCTTGTCTTTGATGCACAACTTGTTAACATTCATATCAGATGTGAAGCTTGATTTAGTTTTAAACTGAATGCTCTTATGTTGAGCTCTTTCCCTGTGTTTTCCACTTCTCCGTTCAAGCGATGCAACAGCAAACACAGTAGTAAGAACAGAAAAGAAATACAAAATAAAGAGATACAGAAAACAGTATGACAGATGACAGATTGTCAGACAAGAATATGTTCACTAGATATTTATGCATGAAAGTAGGAGAGCAAAATATGATAATGAGCAGAAAGAAAGATGAAAAGTTAGTCAAAAATTTATGAGTATAAGCCAAATTATGATCCTTCACTTTCAGCCAACTATTTCAACAGTTTATCAATTAACCTACTTTGATCTATTACCTTTTTCTTGCTATTTAAACAGTTTATCTATTACCTTTTACTATTTAAGCAGTTTATCCATCTCCTTTAGCTAACTATATGCTGTTTATTCATTACTTTAAGCTTTCCAAACTATTTAAACTGTTTATCTTTTTCTTTAAGTTAACTATTTCAACTAACTTTCACTAATAATGTCAAGTTTTCCTACTTTAAACAAATAACAAATATGTGGATATGTTTTTAATCAAGATTCAATTGCTACTTTTTAATTGAGCTGGTTGAGTTTAATTGAAGTAATTAGTTGAGCAACAATCTTTCCACATACCTGTAAGTGCAGAAGTAAGTAGCTACCCCTGGTTGAGAAAGACTGCTTTAAACAATGTAATAGGTTACAGATGTAAGAAATTGGGAGTAATTTGAACTTAATACTTCCACGAATTTCAAATTAGCAGAAAATGCAGGCAAAACTGGAAAAGTATTAGATGAGACCAGGCCATGATTTGTCCATTTTTCAGAATCGGCTTTCCAAAAATGTATTGGCACTCTTTCCCTTTGTTAATATAGGGTGAAAAGCTACGTCTTACTTTTCTTCTCAGTGTTATCTTGCTTGGCTGAAATGCTTGTTAAGTTATGTGGCAGATGGGTTTTGAAAAACGTAGCATGTTCCACTGTTTTCATCCAGCAGCTTTGGTATGCAGACATGGCTGGAAATGTGCAGGGAGTGTTTTTTTCTCTGTTTTTCAGCGGGGCCGGCTGTGCTTTTGTAACTCTTCAATGGAAAACAGGACCTTTTTCCTAGAAGGTCAAGTCGTCCCAGTGAAACACAAAACCACACAGTTTCTTAGAAATTCTTCAACACTGTGAGTGTGTGGAAGTCTCCCCACCAGCAGATGCAATAATGCAGGCATGGAAACTTGAATTTCAGTAACCTAAACTACAAAGTTTAGTTTATACATTCTGAATGTAATCTGATCACATTAATAAGTATCCCTCATAGTCTAGTAATAGTATATTTTTGTTTGTATGTTGATCAATATATCATTTTAATGGAACATTGTCAATTTGTGCAACAAAAATATTGAGACGATTTGTATTTTTTTTACAAGCAATAGCAGTGGTAGAGCGCTTCTCAAGGTGAGCAGTTTGTAATGGCTAATGTCATTTGTTTTTTTCCTTTACAGACAAACATCATCAACAACAAAACATACATTGGAAACTGTTAATGGATTTTAAGTTATCATGTTTCACAGTCAGGTAAAAGATTACATTGATAAGAATGTGGCCATAGCATAAATAAGAAATGTTTTTCTTCAGCCATCAAAATCTATGTTTTGTGGTCACAACAACAGCTATCAGAGAAGAGAAGGAAAACAAACAGCGTTGTGACCCTGCAGACCTGAGGTCAAATCCACCAGGCATGTCATGTGCAAAGTTCAAGGCTGAGGGAAAGCGGAAGTGCTGAGCTGATAACAAAAGTCAGGGAAAAGATGCAGTGACACATCTGTAAGTGCTGGTAAACACAGAAAACAAGCAGTCCATGCTGACTTTCAGATGTCCCTCTGAGGAAAATCTAAATACTGTACATGATTATTAATGCAGCTTTATCCACAGCATCATCAGTCATTCTGAGGCTTTGTCAAAGCCGTCATCGAGACTCAAAATCCTGCTGTGCAAGTTGTTTCTGTTTGCACAGAGTGCAGAAAAATACTGCTTTTCAAAGAAAAGTTTCATCTGAATCCCTCGACATCATTAATGATTAATGTAACAACAAAGGTCATGTAAGGCAGGCTGGATCATTCCAGTTACTTCCACAGATGGATGGAATAAAGTCTGCTGAAGTCATGGAGACTTATCTACTTGCCACACGTGCTCTTCAGTTTAAAAGAAGGCCTAAATATCAAGTTAACTGAGGACATTTCTTTCTGATTGCAGCACAGACATGGATGACTCAACTTCAGTCATACACAACTATACAATTAATGCAATTCACATTTAAATAGTGATGTAGAAAAAACATTGCAAAAAGGACATCCCATTTTATACAGTCACATAAATTCATGAATTATTCAGAGCATTATGCATTCTGATTAAACGTCTGAGCAGGTTCCAATAAATTTCATCACATGTTTAAGCAGCCCTGTCTCATGCCAAAGTGTATATAGACCCACCGATACTACAACAGTGATTCCCAAAGTGTGGGCCGAGGCCCAATGGTGGGCTGTGTAGGCCTGCAGATGGACCTTGAGAAGTCATGTAATAGAAACAAAAGTTTCAGTTTCATAGTTTTCAAGCTACCATAAAATCCAATCTGGTTTGAAGGGTATATATTGTATTTGGTGACCTAACACATGAGATCCAATACATTAGACACAATTCAACCAACCTGCAACCAACACCAGCAACGTTTCTCAGCAAGCTTTATTTTGAAAGTCTAACCGAACGTTGCATTCAGGTTATTGCTAACTTGACTGTGGAATGAAAGTGTACTTTTGACGTCTAGGTGAGGCAAAACGTGACACTAGGATATGACATCACAACTCACCTCATCCAATACGGACAAAAACAACCAGTTGGGTGCACAGTGACCTTTGCTCAGGCTGCCAGAGAGACCAGCTTCATCTGAGGACGCTCTGCTCACCAGACAGCAGCCTGACCAGTGGCACCACTAACAATATTTGATCAAAGTTGTGCACAGAGAATGAGATGTTCTAAAATGTTCTAGTTCAGCCGTAACCAAACTTAAAGATGCCAGGGTCCAATGTGAAATCAGAAAATGTTCTGAGGCCCACCCAAACTTTTAATCACAACTCTGATCAACACAGGAAACTATTTGTACCAATGACAAGATATAAGATACATTCCGGTGTTAATGTGACAGGTCAAAAAGTACAGTGTAACACAGGTTAAACTGGGTCAGATAAATTAAAAATAACACGTAACTGAAATACCATGGCTTTGTTTTATTAGTCCTGATTACTTCTTACTTCTTACTTCTTCTCCTCCTTTATCAAGCCTAGATTTTACCAGCAGTATTAGGTGTAAGGTAGCTGTTTCAGTGGAATTATTTGCTCAGGACTCATGATAAGACTAGAAAAGTGTACACAGTACAGTCCAGATCTCAGGCAACCCACTAAGAATATTTGCATGTAAGTCCTTTGTTATCGCAAACATTTTGAATAGTAACTGTAATTTAATTACATATTTTTTCACAGTAACTATAATTACAGTCACATTCATTTTGTAATTTCATTACACAGTTACTCTCTAGCACTTATTCTGTCCTATTAGACATTTGAGTGAAAATCGGTCATAATTAGCATGTAAATTCTTGAGTTATGGCCAAAAACATGGTTTGTGAGGTCACAGTGGCCTTGAGTCAAATGGACATTTGTTTGAAGACAATTGCTCAAGATGGTCTTGAGGTATTGCGTTCACAACGAGACGAACATGATGTCACGATGACCTTCCAAGATCTAATATTATAATAAATAAATATAAATAAATAAATAAATATATAATATATTATATCTTCGGGTCCAAGTGGACATTTGTTTCAGAGGTTTTGGAGCTATTGCCTTCACAAGAACAAAATAACCCAAAAGCATAATGGCACAAATATTCTGTCAGACATTTTTGATGTTTGACCTGTATTGATGCTGCCATGAGACATTTCTGTCAGTCAGTCAACATCACACATCTTGTTCATCCCAGCCTGCTCTGATGGGACATGACGTCACACTGTTTTGCCTCACGCAGACTCGCCCCCCTGAACTCTTGCCCACATGGAGTAAACATCCTGTCCAGGTTAACCATAACCCTGTCCAATTATAATTGCAATCAGACCCACTGTTGCTGGGTACTGGTTTACTAATCAGTAATATTATTTCCCCTTTATAAGATTTGTGGGAAACAGTGACCAACTTATATGACTCTGTGTCTTTGTTAGACTGATGTTGGTGGATAATTTTTTTTTTTTAGAAATTAATAATCCTATGCACAGTAACAACAGGGTGCTCATAGATTACAATCCCCTTAACTGACAATGATGAAGAAACTTCAACGTTAATGTTAAATTTACCCTTAGCACTGTCCACATGCTTTTAGATACAGTCATGAGCATAGCTTCATACAGCTATTTCTTTGGTGAGCTGACATTTGTGTTTATTTGTGTTTATTTGGCAAATTATCAGATGATAGTTGAGTTCTGGTGCTTTTGTTAGTGTCAGGTGTGTGGGAAAGGTCGAGGCAAGCAAAAAAAAAAAAAAAAAAGGCACGTCAGCTACTAATAGAATCATTAATTTCAATTTAACAAATATTTCAGCTTTACCTTGACCTTGAAGGAGTGCTCTGTGAAGGTTTTTGTGAATAACCCTCAGAAAACCTTCAGGGAGCATGTAGAGTCAATATTTGTCCCCTGAAATTTAAAAATAGTGGCAGAATAAGATTTAAAAAAAAAAAGAAATCCTGTAATAAATAAAAGTAGTCCTTTAAAAAGCATCCTTTTTAAAATAGGTATTTATTTATTGAACCATATTAACTAATTTATATGTACTCTCATTTATTTATTTAATAGGTATAATATTTATTTATTCATTTATTTGTGGGCATATTCGTTTGTATGTTTGTTCATTTATTTATTTTAAATATATGCATCGATGAAACTGAAAACAAGATCAGATTTTGGGGAGTGAAAATGTTGAGTGATGAATGATGAAATTAGTATCAGAGCGCCTCCTACAGGACAAGTCATGTACCTGCGCACCGGAAACCACGTGGTTCAGCTTTTCACACACGCTTGTTGCAGCTGGGATGGCTTCCCTTCACTAGTGTGTAGTTTTAAGTTAATCACAGAGGTATCCCTTTCATTTAAACAATGTCGGAAAAATCGGAATTGAGGATCAACTCGCAGTTCGCGCAGAAATATGACAAATACCGACAGAAAGAGGAGCTGCAGAGACGTAAGTGTTAGCTAACGGTGGCTAAACTAGCAGGCTAACAACCCAACGTGGGAAAGTGTCGCTGGACTTGAGTTGCTTTCGTCGACGCCGTGGTGTGTTTTTAATATGCGTGTGTCCTGTGTTGTGTTGTTGTGCAGTGAAGGACAAATACGGAGACCGAGGTGATGAAAGTGGCTCCGAGTCGTCCGAGTCCAGCTCTGATGACAGTGAAGTGGTTAGCATCTCCAGACACACACTGATCATCACATAACCGTGTCTTACTAACATCCCACTGGCTTTAATCGGTCGTCTCGCTGTTTTTGTCCTCCAGGAACTGGACCCTGAAGTTGAACGGGACTTTTACAGAACATTGTCCCTGCTGAAGAAGAAAGACCCCAAGATCTATCAGGCAGATGCCAAGTTCTACTCAGAAGGTGATTTAAGTTAATATACAAACATTTATTTATCAAATACATTAACTCAAATGAACTAAATTAACTTGGTGTAAAGATTGACAGATAAATCAGATAAATCTCTTTCCACTTCCAGATGCATCCACCAGTGACAACAAGCCGTCAACCTCGAAGAAAGCAGTGAAGCCCATGTATATCAAAGACTATGAGCGGAAAGTCATACTGGAAAGGGAAGGGTGAGTGAGCTACTGATGTGCCATGGTTTACAATGTTTGACCTCACCACAATTATATAGAACTGCAACAGTTATTTGATCAATTAATAGATTTGTGTCATAAAAAAATCAAAATTCTATCATTCCAGCTTCTTAAATATGAATATTTTTGGCTTTCTTTATGCTGATATCAATATTTTGGGTGTTATTGTGTGTATATGTAGTATAGTTATTGCAGTATCTATCATAATATTCAAAGAATGATGTGAAACTTGGTTTAGACCTTGAGGTGTGAAAGCAGGGAAACTACAATGTGGTTGTTGAATGTGAGCACTGGTCTTTTTATTTTTACTTATTAGCAAATATGAGGACGATGACGAGAGTGATGAGGAAGAGGCCGCCATGAGAAGGGAGGTAAGCTGAAATATACCTAATAATTTTTTTCCTTTGGGAATATGGAGATACTTAAAAGTGACAGAAGATTTATTAATCATCGTTGTTTTCTTTCAAAGAGAGCTGCCTCTCCGAGTTACATTCAGGAGCAGAGGGAGCTGAAGGAAAGGTAAGACTCAAAACAATGTGAGGGTGTCTGGCAATACAATTCACAGACTGGTAATGGAAATCAAACTCTCCCTTCAGCTTCCGTAAATTCGTCCAGGACAGTGACGATGACGACGAGGGCGGTGAGGAAGACGGAGAATCCCAGCTGTTGACCAGGAGGATCAAAACACAGGAAGAGAAGGTCAGGAAGTGTAACTAGTTAACTCCCCAACCTGAAACAGAGACCTGCTAACATATTCCACTTCAGGATGAACTTGTCTCCTTCTGTGTCAATTTTTAGGATAAAGAAGAGGCAGACTATGTGGAGTGGCTGAAAGGTCAGGCTGAGGTTGAGGGTCCAGAAGAGGTGAAGGACATGGTGAGTGTGTGTGAAATATACAGGAGAGTTTGAGTTGCATGTTGGGAAATTAATTTAGAGGCTTGCATTAAGCTCGGTTAGTGATGAGACCTGTTTGTGTTGAGACAGAAATACTTGAGGGACTACTGGAACGACCCAGAGTTGGATGAAAAGGAGTGTTTCCTGAGAGACTATGTCCTCAACAAGGGCTATCTAAATGAGGACGACGATGATGACCGGTATGTTGCTTATATGAATGTTAGGTTTGTTTTCCTCATCAAGCATCCGTATGCAGCCTGATTGCAACATGTATAACAAACGCTCTTGATTCATTAAGGATCCCAACCTACGATGAGGTGGTCCAGGAGGATGTGGAGGACTCTGAAGAGGAAGGGGAGTCTTTCTTGGAGCGGCAGGACGACTTCGAGAGAAGCTACAACTTCCGCTTTGAGGAGCCCGACTCTCAGCAGATCAAGACGTACCCCCGCAACATCGCCACCTCTGTGCGCTCCAAAGACGACCGCAGGAAACGCAAAAGGGAGGAAGTGAAAGAAAGGAAGCAAAAGGTGTGTATTGTGCAAAAAATCCCTCACTATTAACGGGATAGGTCAGATTGTTTGATATTGGATTGTATGAGGTACTTGTCAGTGAATTAGCTGCAGCAGATGGCTTTCAGAACGTCCTCAGTTTGGTGAAGCAGAGAGAATTACAGGCAGGGAAACAGCAGCAGCAGTTCATTACTTACCTTCCATATTTTATCTGTTTAAAAAAAGGTCTGTCAAGGATAAAAGTCTATCAATTTAAGTGTACACTAAAGATTTTGAATATTTTCACCACTTTACCTTGAGACCAGACAGCCTTTTCTGACTGTAAACCTCTATAATACAAGACAAATTTCACTCTCCAAACCAACCAGACTCCATAATCAATATCTGTAATTTTACCTCACGGATCATAAAGGTTACTGGTCTGCCACTGCTTCGCTCTGTTAGTTTGTTGGTGTTAGTGTGTGACTTCAGTGAACCTCAGCCAACCTTTTAAAACACCAAAGTCAAACAATAACATAAACAAAATAACTAATGCATTGATTATCAATAAGTACCTCAAATGACCCATCTTTATATCCAAACTCTTTAATGTTTGGTCTCTTCTCAGTGTTAAATTTCAATATTCCTTCATTCATTTGCTTCCTTTCCCAACAACTCTTTCAGGAGAAAGAGCAGAAGCGGGAGCAGCTGAAGCAGCTGAAGAACTTGAAGCGAAATGAGATCATGGAGAAGCTGAAGAAGCTTCAGGAGCTGACTGGCAACGAGCAGCTCGGCTTTAGTCAGGCTGACCTCGAAGGAGACTTTGATCCACAACGACATGAGCAGCTCATGCAGGTGGGTATATTTACAGACACACACACACACACACACACACACACACACACACACACACACACACACACACACACACCTTCAAAACCATGGAGACAGACAATACACGGTTAAACGATTGCTCAGGACACTTTTAAGTTTTTCTGTGTTAATTTTTATTTATGTGCTCGCTTAATTGACCAATAGCTAAATCCCCACCCAACTGTGATTGTCCAATCAGCTCACTGATCATAATTAGGTTAAGTAGGGCTGTATTGACTCTGTATTTGAAGAGCTTTGAGGGGTTTGTCATTTTTTTTAGACTTAACTCTGCTCTGGTATAAGCTAGAAATATTAGTGATAGCAGGTAAGCTGTTCACCATTAGCACATCCACTGTGGAGTATCTTACCCGCTGTGTTGAAGCCAGAGGCCACACTCAACTGTTCCTTTTCTACTTACTTTTAAACTCAGAAGCTATTTTTGTTTTTCCTCCCGTTCACAGAAATTCTTTGGGGATGAATACTACGGAGAACAAGAAGACGAGAAGCCTCAGTTTAACGATGACGATGAACTCGAGGGTAAGCCTGTTTTCTTCATGTGAGCTGATGCAGCGGTGTTGAAACCTGCAGGTTTTATTCAGATGCAGTAGTAATTCCATGCTCATGGCACGTGCTCAACCAACTGAGCTACTGAGGCATCCCTAGTCATTTTTTTTTGACATCTTAGTGTTAGATTGATCGATGGTGGGATTTTAATTGAATTGCATTAATGAATCAGTCTGTAGATGTAAGCATGTCCTGTTGTGTTTGTGCAACAGAGCACTGGAACTGGGACACATGGACAGGAGAAGAACAAGAGGATGGCTACGGTGAAGAAGAGGAGGAGTACAATGGAGAGGAGTACGATGCACCCCACTGTGACGATGAAGGCTTCATTGTGAGTCGACTCATTTTTGCATACGTTTTTTGCTGGACAGTGTTTTTTTTTTTTATTTGAGTTCGTTCTGGTAAAGAGAAACCGGCTCACTAAATGTCAACCTGTCAACATAGATGGATGCAGACTACGACCCCAATCAGCAGACTGCCTCCAAGAAGAAGAAGAAGAAGGAGAGGAAGAAGATGCAGAAAAGCGATATGCCACAAATGGGCAAAAAGAGAAAAAAGTCTCACTTTGCAGAGGTCATCACTAAAGACAAACCAGTGTTTGATCCACGTAAGTGTCAGTAAACCTCCTGCCATCACATCATAACTATCCTGAGTCCACCAACAGACAGAGCTGTGTGTTATTGTTGTAGTTGTTGTAAGGCTGCTTGTGTTTCAGAGGAGAAAAGCTTCGAGCAGTACCTGGATGAGTACTACAAGCTGGACTATGAGGACATCATAGACGACCTCCCCTGCAGGTTCCGCTACAGGCAGGTCCTGCCCAATGACTTCGGCCTGACCACGGATGAGGTGAGAACTGACGAGAACTGCAATGTGGTTGAAACGAAATGAGAACAGTGGATATGATGTAGGCCGGCTGGACGCTGGTTAATAATGCTGCAGTGATGAGCGTTAAGCTGACTGATCTGGTATTGCTTTTTCTCCGGGAAGAGCTCTGACCAGGGAATGATCTCACTTTAATCTTCTCTCTGAGCAGACAGTGTATGAAATTTGAAGTGTTTACAGCAGATATTTGTTACACATGTTATGATAATGTACCAAATGTGTCACATAAAGACGTGAAGCGTTGGTTTGAACTAATGAAAGTCTCTGGTTCTTCCCTCAGATTTTAAATGCTACTGATAAGGAGCTGAACAACTGGTGCTCTCTCAAGAAGACCTGCATGTTCAGGTACTGTCCAGAGTGTTACATCTGTTCTGTTGTTTCAGGACTTTGATTTATTACTATTATTAATCATTTTCTTTTGTTCTCTCAGGTCTGACAAGGAAGAGATGAGTGATTTGAAGAACTATAAAATCAAGGCCACGAATGAAAAGAAGAAGAAACAAGTCCTGAGCTCTGTATATTCTGAGTGAGTATAACACATCAGCTGGATACCTGGTAACAAATCCAGCCTCGCCATAGCAGTGTATAACAGTATTTATCTGAATTTAATCTACAGGGAAAGTAAGGACTTGGAAGAGACTAAGACCAAGGTGGGGAAGAAGCGAAGAGATCGTCTGAAGAACGCTAAGAATGAAGGCAGAGCAGAAGAGGACGGCGCCGCCACCTCCATTATGGACTCGACAGAAGAGACACTCGCCCAAGCTCTCAGAGAGGCAGCAGACGACGCAGAAGAAGAGGAGGAAGAGGTTTTGATACCAAAGAAGAAGAAGAGACAGGAAGAGGAGCCCCAGACCGTGGTTACTGATACTGCTGAGGAGGTGGCAGATAAAACCGATGAGGTGAAAAACAGAACTGAGAGGCCAAAATGGTCCAAGAAGAAGCACAAGCACTCAGGTGGACGCCTCGCATCAGGAGCCCTCGGGGTGAAAATAGGCGGCCGGGAGTTCAGTAGACAGAGACTGAAAGCTTACGGTCTGAACCCCAAGAGATTGTTCTTCAGACAGCTCGGCAGACAGAAACGAAAAGCACAGGAGAAGAAAGAAAAGCAGAAAAACAAGGAGTGATGATGTGCATTGTCAACAGAACAATCCATTGATTTTCTAAGAATGAAAGACAATAGGGGAAATTTATTAACTTTTTCATTATTTACAAAAAATATGAAGAAAATGTTTAAATGGTGGCTACAAATTTTGAATTTTTACCTCTCATTTATACTGACACTTAAATGTGTATAAATATAGATTATGGGTTGAACCTACTTTTCTTGTTATTCATTGTTTAAATTTCACAAACTGCAATAAACTTGCAGTCAAAATTTGGTCCCTGTGTGTTTTTAGGCTTGTCATTTCTGACAAGGATGGAGTAAAAACATACTCAATGCTTATGAAGATGTCCATAGTTTTCCTCCATGGAGTAAATTTAACCCACATCTGCAGGCATGCTGGTGGTTGTGTCTTCTTCCACAGCAGATTCAAGCAGATGTGTGAACCATCGATAAACTGGATACCAGTGGTGGACAGTAGTGAAGTACATTTACTTGAGTACTGTACTTAAGTACATTTTTTGAATATCTGTACTTTACTTGAGTATTTGTTTTTTGGAAACTGACCTTCACTACATTTCAAAGACAAATATTGTATTTTGACATTTCTAGGAAGGTGGTTGTTACTTTTTGACTGAGCTTTGAAGTCAGCTGTTGCTGTTTTTTCTTTTCCAAAATGCAGTTGGTCACATGCTGTGTTCCTCACAAAAGAAAACCAATCACAGTAGCTCCTCTCAAATGGGACTGATGTAAAAGCAGAAAAGTCTTGTGTAACAAGAACAAGCAAACTCTCCCTCTTTCATTCAATCAAAAAGCGGTAATGGTGACGGCAGGAGAAAGACAAAATTAAATCTCAACATGTTATTATAATTATTCATTATTCCAGGTAGCTTTTAATGTTGGATTGTTTTATTGGGGTGAAAAATACAGCATAATTCATGTATATACTGCCTCCGAGGACAGAAAGAAATCTCGGTTATTTAACAGACTTGGAGAACTCCTTACAGTTGGCTTCAATCTAATGTTATGATGTGATTTTAATACAGTTACATCAGAAAATGACAATAGCTGTCCCTTTTGGTTTTGATTGATTGTATTGACTGTATTTCTATGCTGAAGTTTTTATAGGTGTTTCTATAGGCTTTGTGTAGCAGAGTGGTTCTACAAGCAGATCAGTGCATCAGTAGGTGGTTTCAGAGTTACAAGGTTCTGTAAATGCATCATGAAAACAATACAGCATATACTGATATTAGGAAATTTGAATACTTAAGTATTTTTAAAAAACATGTACTTCTGAATACTTAAGTATTTTTAAAACCAAGTACTCTAGTACTTTAACTCAAGTAAAATTTTGACTGAGCAACTTTCACTTGTAGTTGAGTAATATTTGACCAGGAGTATCTATACTTTGACTCAAGTACTGGGGTTGAGTACTTTGTCCACCACTGCTGGATACTACATGGTTGATGAAAGCAATAAACTAGAGCGGCTTATAATGTGGAATATAAACTTGTATTTCTGTGGATGGGGACTCCTCATTAATCCTAACTAATTTCTATATGAAATACATCAGGGGTCTGTGTAGAATTGAGCCTTTTTTTGAGCCACTTTTCATTTACACATTCCATAGAAATACCTAAAAAATGACAATGTCAAATAAAATTGATGACTTGCATTCATTGCCTGTATTGAATTATGGACATTTTATTAAATTTCTCCCCTCCTGTGATAGTCCCCAGGCTTCATTGTTAGATGTTTTTGAAAAGACATGAAAAAAAAAAAGATGTCGATGTTGAAGAAAATCTACCAACATGTTGCATGTTGCTAACTGACAATTCCAACTTTCTGCTGTTAGCGTTTGAATTTAGCAAATAGGAAAGAAGCTCGTGCAACTCTCAACCAATCAGATTCCAGCCCCCTCACCCCATCCACCAAGAAGTACAGTAGGAGCGAATTTAAAAAGCATTACAGCAGCAAGAACATACTGACGCTACAATTTGACTCTTCGCCCTGAATTTCACCGTCAGGAAACATGGTGAGGATTAAATAAAAGTTTTTCTTTTTGACTTCACTGGGTTTAACTATGCAAACGTCCCTCACCAATTATCAGTTGAAGTTGATGTGTCTTTGTCGATGTTAGCTAAAGCTAGCTTAAGTTAACAACTGAACGTTTAGCTTCTGCTAACGTTCCCCTGAACGAAAAAGTCTGATGTGAAGAGCAGTTTAACAAAATCTAATTTTTCCTGGTGATATAGTGTTTTAAGGTTTGTCTAGGAAGGTGATGAGTAGGTAACGTTATATTCTGGTATACTGTAAATAAATGTTCAAGCTGCTAAAAAAAAAAAAAAAAAAAAAAAAAAAAGATCAACCGTCAAAAACTGACAGCAGTCTGCGGGAGCGCGCGCAGCCCGTTGGTCGCCCACTGTCCTAATGTTATCAGAGAAAATAGCTGCGCAGTACAAAAAACACATCAATAACACAAGGCACGGGGGTAAAAAGCAAATCGGAAGCGGAAAAAACAATAAATATGTCTTTTTGAGTTTGTGTTTCCCAGTCAGGGTGGGAAATTAGCACCAGAAACCAGCCCAGTGCAGATAAAATATGAAAGTGGCTGAAAGATTTAAGACACAAATTCAGTTTTACCCATTGAAATACCTACAACACAGAAGTACAACCCATAAAATGCAGCTTTGCATTTTACCAAAAAAGTGATTGCAGCTCCTAATTTGTGACTCAAATGTTCTGTCTGCCTCAAAATAGTTTAATTTCACTCTTGATGGTTATATTTGACAGATTGAGGCCAATCTAGTACTTTTACCCGTTGATATAGCTTTAAAGGGGTAATACAACCATTAACAAGTAGTTTTCTTGAACAGTGAGTAATGAGTAAATGATTAAAAATGTAATAGTGCATTGCTTTTGTTTGCCACCAGCGTGAGTGTATCTCCATCCACGTCGGTCAGGCTGGTGTCCAGATTGGCAATGCCTGCTGGGAGCTTTATTGCCTGGAACATGGAATCCAGCCGGACGGACAGATGCCCAGTGACAAGACCGTTGGAGGAGGAGATGATTCCTTCGACACCTTCTTCAGTGAGACTGGAACTGGAAAGCACGTCCCCAGAGCTGTGTTAGTGGACCTGGAGCCCACTGTGATCGGTATGGGTTCACAATTCTCCACATCCACAATTTTTGATTTTAATGACTGATTGATGATTGGTTTGATTTTAACTTTTTTTTTTTGCACTGACAGTCGTGTCCTAGACTACACAGTCTTGATTTGTAAAGATCAACAGTCATTAGCTTTATGCCCTGACAACTGCCATTTAAATCATATAATGTCCAGTAGGCTATGTTGTGTTTTCTTTAGAAGTGTTTTTGTTTTTCCTTTGGATTCGTGCTGGAAGCAGCAAGTAGGTGGGGATGGAGAGGGAAAAAAATAGGAGGAGAATCGCAGATTCTGCCTTTGGATTTGATTATTGAAATTGAAAGCTCATTTTGATTGATTTTCAGTTTAATATTAAAATTATGACACCCCTGACTTGTATACTGAAATGAAATGAATCCTAAAAATATCATACTTGTTGTGTGTGATTGTTATGATTTGTTTTTCTCCAGTTGTTAAAATCCTGCTATAATTTATGCTAATTTCCCCCAGATGAGGTGCGCACTGGGACGTACCGCCAGCTGTTCCACCCTGAGCAGCTGATCAATGGTAAGGAGGATGCCGCCAACAACTACGCCCGTGGACACTACACCATCGGCAAAGAGATCATCGACCTGGTGCTGGACAGGATCCGCAAACTGGTGGGTAAATTCAGAGCAAGTTAATTCCTAATTTTGCTTTTGACTATCCAATGAAATTATATAATTGTATCTCATATGTGATTACTGTCGGTCCTCTCTGTCGTCAGGCTGACCAGTGCACTGGCCTTCAGGGCTTCCTGGTTTTCCACAGCTTTGGAGGTGGCACTGGCTCTGGTTTCACCTCCCTGCTGATGGAGCGTCTCTCTGTCGACTACGGCAAGAAATCCAAGCTGCAGTTCTCCGTCTACCCAGCTCCCCAGGTGTCCACTGCTGTGGTGGAGCCCTACAACTCCATCCTGACCACCCACAGCACCCTGGAGCATAGTGACTGTTCCTTCATGGTGGACAACGAGGCCATCTACGATATCTGCCGTAGGAACCTCGATATCGAGCGTCCCACCTACACCAACCTGAACCGGTTGGTAAGTCAGATTGTGTCCTCCATCACTGCTTCGCTTCGTTTCGATGGTGCCCTCAATGTTGATCTGACAGAGTTCCAGACCAACTTGGTGCCGTATCCCCGTATCCACTTCCCTGTGGCAGCCTATGCCCCTTTCATCTCTGCTGAGAAAGCTTACCACGAGCAGCTAACGGTGTCGCAAATCACCAACGCCTGTTTTGAGCCAGCCAATCAGATGGTGAAATGTGACCCTCGTCACGGCAAGTACATGGCTTGTTGCCTTTTGTATCGTGGTGATGTGGTGCCCAAAGATGTGAATGCTGCCATTTCCACCATCAAAACCAAGCGCACCATCCAGTTTGTGGACTGGTGCCCCACTGGCTTCAAGGTTGGCATCAACTACCAGCCTCCCACTGTAGTTCCTGGTGGAGACCTGGCCAAGGTCCAGAGGGCTGTGTGCATGCTGAGCAACACCACTGCTATTGCAGAGGCCTGGGCTCGACTTGACCACAAGTTTGATCTGATGTACGCTAAGCGTGCCTTTGTTCACTGGTATGTGGGTGAGGGTATGGAGGAGGGAGAGTTCTCTGAAGCCAGAGAGGACATGGCAGCTCTGGAGAAGGATTATGAGGAGGTCGGAATCGACTCCATTGAGGGTGAGGGAGGGGAGGAAGGAGAGGAATATTAAACATAACATAAAGGCATTAGTTAAACAGGAAACAGTTGATTCCTTTTGTTCTTAAACACATTTACATTACATTTCATTTCAGTTTGATCTGATGTACGCTAAGCGTGCCTTTGTTCATTGGTATGTGGGTGAGGATATGGAGGAGGGAGAGGACATGGCAGCTCTAGAAAAGGATTATGAGGAGGTCGGACTCGACTCCGTCGAGGGTGAGGGAGGGGAGGAAGGAGAGGAATATGAAACAGAACATAAAGGCATTAGTTAAACAGGAATCAGTTGATTCCTTTTGTTCTTAAATACATTTCAAAAATTACAGTTGGTCTGTTAATTATCAGTTTAGCTCTGTTCTCAATAAAGTTCCTGTAACATATGAAGTTGTCTGTGTTTTTTTTATAAAACTATTTGTTGTTTTCTTTCAAAGAATGACCAATTATCTTTCTGTCTGAATCCTGGACCAGTTTATGTAATCCGATAAGAAAATTGCAGACTTAGTCCGACAAATTTTTGTACACGAATTAAAATACATTACATCTAAAGTTTTGCAGAAAACATATGATATCCACAGTGTTTACATTATTATTATTAATAGTCATTTACATTTTAATCCACTGAGTGCTTTGGAGAGAGGTCTGGCTATGTGACACTAAAGAAAAAGGAATATAATAAATGTCTGAAAGAAGAGCTGGTGTCTTCAAGAGATCATATGAGTGACAAGACAGAAAACCAGAACCATAAACTTGTGGTGCTGTTAGCTTGTTTGCTACACTTAGCATTCAAATGAAGTATAACTTATGATAATGATTGACATTTCTTTAAAATGAAGAAATGTTAAAGGACTTAAGATAGTGTTTGTGATTTTGTTTCATTTGAGGCCCGTCTTTAAAGCTAAATCTCAAAGTGGCTGAGTGTTTAAATCACTTGGCCTTTTATCTTACTATTTGAAAAATGTTATTTGATTAAATACTGTTTTTTCATGAAATTATTGTCAAATCATTTTCTAAAAAACGTAAGATATTTTTTCTGTCAACTTATTTGTTCTACTAATGCTCTAAAACTGATAACCAAACCAATAACCAATAAATTCTATTTATGACACTTGTAAATTTGCAGTAATTTAAACAACCTGGTTTGTACATTATGCTGTGAGTGTTGACACCACATTCCTTGTTGTTTTCAGTATTAAAGTTAAGTGTTCCTAAGAAAAAAGCAAAACAAAATAAAAATTTTTGTGTTGTTGAAAAACAATAGGAGACAAATAATTAGAAAAGAGGGGCTGGATGAGTTATTATTTAGTAAACAGGGACAGTCCTGTCCTGTAGGTGGCGGTGTGCACAGACGAGGCTGCTCGAAATCCGCCAATGACCATAGAAGAAGAAGAGGAAGAAGAGGCGCGCGGAGGCTCTGCATTTGAATCACGGAAAAGAGCTGACCGGTAAGACGGTTTCTACTTTACTTCCACCCAAAATGACCTTATTTCTTTCATAAAGATTGTTCTTACTAGTTAATTATAGAATCGGTAGTTTTTGCTGTAACTCGTATCGTGTGTCAGTGTCAGGTTTTAGTTTAGTTTGCCACGTAACTACGGCGAGTTAGCTAGCTATCATTGTGAACAAGGTAAACAAAACACAGGGAGGGTTTCATGCATTTTAGTCGGGGTGTTGCATTTACGTGTCTGATGTTGATGATGAGATGTTTTTTACTTGGTGTTATGAAACTAAAGTATGACTATGGATTATTCGATTGAAAATACCAAGCAATATATAAATATCAATCAACTGGATGAAAACCTAAACGTACGACTGTTTATACTGTAGAACAATAACGAACAATTTACTGCTTGAATACTGCTGCAGATGACTAAAGGAACTGAATAAGTTACAGGACTTTGCCACATTAATAATTTTATTCATGTAACATAAGTTAAAACAGTTTACAAGCACTTTGACAGACAAAGCAAGAGTTCATACCCAGGAGGCAATATATGACAGAAAGTCAAAACTGAGGTAAAATTAAAACAAAAATCAAAAGGAGCAAAAACATATAGAGTGAAGGCAGAATGATAAGAAATTAGAACAATAAAAACAAGCAAAAGCATGCTTAGTTTTAAGCCTTAAGGCTGTGAACTGGATCATACTGGGTCAACATTTCTACTATGTAGCTTGGGATAGACCTAGATGGTCTTTAAAAGTGATTGGTAAAATCTTAAAATCAATTCTAAAACCCACAGGTAACCATTGGAGAGAATCCCGGGATGGGGTGATGGGGTGTCCTCTGTCCTGAACCAGTTTGAGATGAGAGAGTAACTTTTGGTTTATGCCAGAAAGGAGAGAGTTACAGTAGTCAAATCAAGAGACGATAAATGCATGTTATGGAGTATTATTACACTGTGGTATTATCAATTCTATTGAAGTAAGTCATTGAATATTCTTCCATTACAGGAGACAGAGAATTATTGTTTGGTTGTTTTTTGTCGATAATGTGAAGGTTAATAAGTCTTTATGACCTCTCACTCAGTGCACCCTGCTTAGAAAAACACTATTGTATTGTTTATTCTCTTCTGCTGTGTGCTTTCTAGCTGGCTCTGTGACCAAAATGGCTCAAGGTCATAAATTTCAGGACTTGGAGGAGATGGGGGAGTGTTTGGTGGCCTTAATCAACAGCTCCCAACCTGACAAACTGAGACGGCTGAAAGATGAACATGAGGCTCTTTTTGACCAACACATGGAGACGAAAAAGATTGTGACACAGATTTTAAAAGGCAAGTAATCAGACGTTAAATGATTTATTGTTTCTCACCTGTCAGTGTTCTCTATGTTATCGCTGCAGCATAAGGATGAATTAGAAAATATCTCATTCACAGTATATGAGGTTGTGTGCCAGCACTGTATAATGTCTAACTAAACGTCAGCAACAATTAGCCAAATCATATTCTGTGTGCATCCATTAAAGGGTTAGTTCAGATTATTTAAAGGGGTTGAGTATGAAGTTCTTATCCATAGTCAGTGTATTACCTAAAGTAGAAGACAGTCAGTCTAACCCCTCTGAAGAGGAAGTATTTAGCAAAGTGGCCCACCTAAAAGAAAATTCAACATCAATTTAAGCCATTACGCAAGTCAAATATCTTGCTTTCTCCAAACCAACCGAACTCTATTGGTGAAATCGCTAATTTTACCTCACAAAACATGGGACCTGCCTTGAGAGTAATGTTTGGCTAACTTTCCAATCAGAAAAGGCTGTGTAATGGGCAAATATATTATAAATACAGTGTAAACTTAAACTGGTACTATTTATTTATTTATTTATTTATTGTGGATCTATTTTAAGTGGTGAAAATACCCTTTTTTGCTGACCCTGCAGCAGTACATTGCTTAGCTTCTGTGCTAATGCCCCTCTTTGCCCCTCCAAACTGGGTTGTGTGCTGACTGGCATCTACTGCATGTAATATACTGACTGTGGACAAATCTCTCATAAACCCCACTTCAAATAATCTGAAATAGCCTTTTAAACTTGGACCCAGACCCTCTAATTTTCATCATCAGTGCTCTATCTGTCTGCCACTCCGTTGTCATCTCTCCATCCATCCATCCTCAGATGTGGCTCAGATTGAAGAGAGTGTGGGCCAGAGGCTTCTGGACATGGAGGAGGAGAAGAAGCAAAGGGAGAATGAGCTAGAGAGCCTGGAGGAACAGCTGAGGCAGGCCACAGCCAAGAGCCAGATCACGGACTCAGAATTACAGTATCCTTTACACATCTGTGTTTGCCACAGAAAGGGCAAATCTTCTGTGTCATGTGTGTGTTATGAACTTTGTTTTTTCTTGTTGGCATCCTTAATCCTCCTCCAGATTTCTGCAGAGAGAGTTGGAGAGTCTGAGAAACACTGAACACGAGCTTCAGACTCTTCAGAACGAGGTGGATGAAGACACCACTGAAGTCATCCCTTCAGCAGTGTGAGTATCAGATACTGAGTAATGAAAGTTTCTTTTGTCCAAGAAATTGTCCCACTGCTACAACTACTTCCAGTTACCACATACTGTATAAAATGACAATTACCCTTTTCCCCTCCTTTTGGCATTATTTGCTTTCAATTACCCCCTGGAAAATGCTGTTCCATACATTGAAAAATACTAATTATTTTTTTAGGGGATGTTTGCTACTGAATCTAATACCATTTTATGTATTTTCTGATTTCTTTGTTTTGTTTTTAATCTTCCCTCGACAGATATGTGGCTCAGGTGTACTACCTAATAACTAAGATCAAGTGGGAATATGACACACAGCCCAACATCTTGAAAGGAGGTACAGTTTTCTGTTGTTATTTGTGTGTTGCTGTGTCAGTGTGTGTGTGTGTGTCTGTTAATATGCCTTCACATAGTTTTCTCCTCTTGCAGTGCACTATGGTGCAGACCTGACCACGCCCATCAACATCGACACATCTACGCGATCTCGGAGTGACGTAAGCGACCAGCTGTGGGACTTCGTCAAAACTGAATGGTAGCTGAAGTATAAAGGTGTCGTCAGAAGTGTTGTCCTCATTATTTTTGTTTGTTTGTCAGTTTGTTTGTTTTCTCCTTTTCTATACAACATTGAAATTGTTTTAAAAATTAAATATCACAGATCTTTGGGTTGAGTTGTCATTCTCTAATTATGTTTCAGCTATGTGGAACATGCTGTAGTGTCAGATGAGGCCGTGGGGTTGTTGACCACTAGATGTCGCTGCAGAGTTTTGTTATGATTGTAAATGCATCAATGGTTTCCTTTTGTTTGAGTCAGATGACAGCAGAGTTTTTTCCATGACATCTGAACAACATGTATTTGCTGAGAAAGACATTGAGATGCTGTTGAAAGCTTTAGATGAAGCTTGTAGGTGAAATAGTCAGACTAGTTTACTAAGGTTCAGGCCAGTGGTTCCCAGCCTTAATTGCCGATGCTGATTTTAGAGAAGAATAACTCACTGAATACTGATATGGAATATAGTGAATTTTTGAGTTTGAATGAAAATAGACATTTCCTGTGGATTTTGCAGCAATATGACTATGCAAAGTTGCTCAAGTCAGTTTTCTTAAACAACTTTGAATTTGAATATTTAATTTTAAAATATTTAAGTTAAATATTGTTAAACATACTAAATAAGAAAATAAAGAATGAAACAAAAAAAAGCTAAATAAACATCAGCACTATAATATTATTCACTATTATCTATTTCCCCAACATAGATCATATTCATGCAACTTTGTTTCACTCTATTTCTTGCCAACTATTTTGATGATGAATCATCTCAATATTTTTTCAGGTAAAAATGTCACTGTTGGTTTTGGACTCTTGGTTTGGCAAAAAAAAAGTTATTTGAAGATGTTATTTTGGGCTCTGGGGAACAGTGCTGAGCTTTTTTCACAGTTGACATTGATATTTTACAGACTAAATGATAAATAATCTTCAGATTAATTGGTAGAAATGCATGAAAATACAGAAATTGTTAGTGCGAGCCCTAAACTTTTCATTACTTTTAGGCAACAGTTTAACTACACAGTTAGCTGACAGTTTCATCTTTTGATTCATTGCTGTATAAATTACGGCTGCAACTAACCATTATTTTCATTTGTGATTAATCTGTTGATCATTTTCTTGATTAGTAGATTAGTTGTTTGGTCCAGAAAATGTGAAAAAATATTGATCAGTGTTTCCAAGATCAAAAGGTGATGTCCTCAAATCTTTTGTTCTGCCAACATGCCAAATATATTCAATTTATTTTCATAAAGGATTAAATAAGCCACAAAATATTCACTTTTAAGAAGCTGAAATCAGAGAATTTGGACTTTTTTTTTTTTCTTTGAAGAAAATCAAAATGGATGATTTATTATTATAAGCAACTAATTTAATAGTTGACAGCTAATTGAGTTTTGCAGCTGTATTATTTAGGTTGTGATGTATTTAGAAATCAATTTCTGTCAATATATTATTTTCATAGGCCTCTTTAAGTGTAACTGTACACTTAAATTCATCTAATCAAAATTCAGGTATGATTGTGGTGGGTTAGCAAAAAAGTAAGGCAAAATAATAAATGAATTATGATGATAAGATGCTGAAACTTCTCTCCAGGCAAAAGTTAGTGTTTTGGCACTGGGACGTGTGTGTTGTATTATTATTTACCCATCAGCTCTACTGAGAAATGCAACTTCCTCCTTCTTTGAAAAGGACCTGATGCCATGACTGTTTACCACTGCAGCACAGCAAGTGGTTAGGAGGGGGCAGGACGACATACGACTCTTGGGGAGGCTGAAAGTCACACGTACCCTAACTTGGAAGCCCCACGCACTAGTGTGTGGTTTCCTTACGGTAAACAGAACAGCTACCAGCCAACACTTGTTTCTGCAAATTCATCTAAAGCCTACCTCAGCCACAGGCACACATCATATCAAGTGGTTAACAAGTGGTTTGCATGAATGTGGGTCTTGAAGTAAAGATTGAGCCTCTATTTTTCTTTAGTTTTCCTTTCATTGCTGCATTGTTGACGTCTCTCATTACACGGATATTTTCTTTTTTAAAAAAGGGGGAAAAATACAAAATATTATTTAAAAATGATTTTATTGCTGCTGTATGATCAGAACTTTGTGTGTCCTGAAAACGGGCTGTTCCTCAAAGCAATGGTCTGCTATACAGAAATAACAGACCATAGCATGCTGTAATCGACCAATCAGAATTGAGTATTTAACAAAGCTGTGCAATTAAAGTTACTAAGATTGGCTTTAGAAAGTGCTAGTGCTGTATTTGATGAAGTGCGTCACCCTTCACGACAACATCAGCAGTTACCATGGTGTACAGTTAAGTCCTCTATTATTGCACTGACATCTGTTTCTATTTTTCTGGCCACTCAGTGCTTATTTACAGAGTTCATTTATATTAATAAAGCTGAATTTGTCTGTTCATTTGGGGCAAAACGAGAGACAGAATGTTTTTAATATTGAACCAAAAAGGGATATAAAAAAGATTCAGATTCACATTTCCCAACAGCTCGTACTGTCAGTATTTATAAAGGTTTTGTTTCATGCCAGCAACTAATTATTTAGACATTATGAGGTAATATCAGTAAGAAATCAGAGAAAATACTTTTTTTTGGTACCACTTTACAATAAGACTATTCTTATAAATGATTTTTAGATGCCTTATAATTAGGTTATTAATTAGGTTGTATGGACCATAAATCATTAATAAGAAATTACAACCATGTTATAAGACAGTTTTCATACATTAATGTGAGCTCACCCCATTAATAACAGGCAAAAGGGAGCCTTATTGTAAAGTATAAAACCAACTGTTACAGTAAACACTATTGCCAAAGCTTAATGTATGAATATGGCAAATTTTACATGTTAATTTGATGCCAAATTTAACTTTTTCACTGCGACGAAATGCTGACGGTGATTAAATGCTACTAACTTATTAAGAAACATCTGATGAAGCTTACAGGCATAAATGCTGCTGATAGAGAAGACAGAGTAAGCAATGAGATCTGAGGCTTAACAGTACAGATAAATATGGGCTCACTATTTAGCAAGTAATTGGTCACTCTGGCCCTTTTATCTAATATGTTGTCACAGCTTATTAATAAATTATAAAGGGCTTAACCTGTTTGATAAGCAAATAATAAACAATTTATAAATCATCTATAAGGCCTCTCTTATTGTGAAGTGGACTTGGGTACCACTTTCCAATAACTCTACTTATACATGGTTTATAAACATTAATAATTATGTTATAAAATATTTACAACCTACTTATAAATCATTTATAAGGGTAGTCTTACTGTGAAGTGTTACCTGTACATTGAACAGAAACCTGAGTGCTATGTATATATTCAGACCGTCCACAAAAACAGGAAGGCTGTCGATCGGTGAGAAACATGACACTTTCAGGCATCTACTGAAAACCTTTATAGAACAAAAACTCTAGTTTGGGGTAAAGAATATACAAACCTCCATGTAAACATCATTCACATATGTTTTATTCAGTGCACATATAAAACTGGCATCATAACTTAAGTGAGTTTTTTTACAATACAAAATGCAGCTCAAAAAAAGGCTATAGATATTTACAAAGTACAGTAAAAAAAAAAAACAGTAAATAGATTTTGCTCTTTACATTTATGTACAGTATTACAGTTGGCAAAGTGCCCGTTTTTATGTGACTATGACCACAATGAAATTCCCCGGCACTTTGAAGCCCACACACTCTGTCGTCTGGGCTTTAACATATTTCTGCCGTGTGTGACAAGATTATATCTTCCCTCCTTCTCAAGAAAAATAGATCTCATGGTGAACTTTTCTGCAAAAGAAAAAGGCTCTTCTGTCTTTTGGGCTGTTTGTCCACATGCTATATTATATCATTGCCATATTTTAGTTTAAAAAACCAGCAAGGCGTCAACAAACCTCCACTGTCAGCTTTATTGCTTTTAGTCATTCATCAAGTGTCGCTACATATGTCGATGGGACCTCCAGTGCTGCAAACCGCTCAGCACAACCCTCCGTATGACGTGTTCAGTGCGTCTCCAGGCCTGTGAGACTCTGATCTCGGCTGAGGGGACCTCTACCCAGCATTACTGCTGACCAAAACTCACATGGCAGAAATTACATGGTTTTGGCAGCACAGTTTGGGTGTGGATGCTCTGTGTTTGTAACAACATATCATTACACACTACACAGGAAGAGGAGATAAGAGTGAATCTTATGCTTTGACCTCAGTCTATCAGATGTGCAGCATAACTGCATGCATTTCCGTCTTTGATTCATTTTATGTGCAAAAGCAAACTGATAAAAAATGAAATGACATTTTTTTTCCAGAAGGAATAACCTCTGATAAATACTGACCTTGTTTTCAATGTCTAAGAGAGAAATGTAATGCATTTTTTCACAGGAAACTGCCAGCTGCTATTAATGTTTGACAGTTCCTGTCTTTCATTATTAAAGCATTGTAGAAAATATGCACAGAAAGCTGAAAAAGTTAATGCCTTCTCCCAATTTGGACTTCTTTCACATACACAGAGCTTATTCTGCTCCATGAAGATTAATACAAAACTCTGGCAGAGCGCAGCTGACGACTTCAGCTCCTACAGCTCGTACGTGTTTGCTTGACTCGAGCAGATCTGCAGCTCAGACTTGAGAGTCATAACAGCAGTCCAAGTCTTAGTCTGAATGCTTGCTCTCAGTGTGTCATGTTTTAGACATCCTGGGGTAAATGGCTTTGATAGTGGAGGGTGTTAAGTTCCCTGTGGACACTGTCGTCTCCAGTCCCTCCAGTCTGTGAGAGGCTGCGTCAGTCTTACTGGTGCTGCACTCCAGGAAGGGCATCCCGATCTTCTTCACCTGTCCGTCTTTTGTCATGAGGCAGTGCCGGCAGAGCAGCCGGAGGATGGCCCTCCTCATGTCCTTGCTGGTCAGGGTGTAGATGATGGGGTTCAGAAGGGAGTTGAACATGGCGATGCCCAGGAAGTAGTCTGCCTTGAGGAGCACCTCGCAGCTTTTGGCCGGACAGCAGAAGTCCAGCAGGAGGAGGATGAAGAGGGGCAGCCAACATGCGATGAAGACTCCCAGGACGATGGTGACAGTCTTCAGCAGGGCCATGTACTTCTGGGACTTGCGGTACAGGCCTTTTCGCTGTGGGACTGAAGCAAGACGCTGCGTGTTGGACTTGACAATGCGGAAGATGCGGACGTACAGCACCACGATGGACATGAGGATGGCGCTGAAGACGGTGATGCAGAAGAGGATGTAGCTTTTGGCGAAGAGCGGGAGGACCGTGGAGCACTGGTCCAGCTGTCCTATGCAGTTCCAGCCGAGGACAGGCAGGACACCCAGCAGCACAGACAGCACCCAGCTCGCCCCGATCAGAGCAAACATCCGCCCCTGTTTGTCCCCTTGGTACGGCTTCATCCTCACCATGGTAACATGGCGCTCTATGGCGATGGCCAGCAGGCTGATGACAGAGGCGGCCAACATTATGAACACGCCCCCCTCCCTCAGAAACCACAGCACTGGGGTCATATTTAAGGTGTTGGCACCTGACATGATGATGTTGACCATGTAGGTGAAGCCCGCGAGCAGGTCAGACAGAGTCAGGTTGCCCAGCAGATAGTACATGGGCAGGTGGAACTTCTTGTTCTTCCAGATGGCCAGAAGCACCACAGCATTTTCTACCACGATGAGAAGGCAGACCAGCAGGAACACTATGGCCTCTGGTTTCAGTCCGTCCTTGTACTTGTTCTCCTTCAGTTTGCCCGTGTAGTTATAATGCTCTATGATGACGGCGTTGCTCTGGTACTCACGAAACATCCGAAGCAGGTTTCCTGTGGAGGGTGACATGGGCATGGCGGATGTGGACACAGCAGCATAGGCAGCATGAAAAGTCTCTGTTGCCATTCTTTGGTGCTTCCAGAGGTAGATACTTCTTCTTTTCTTCTCTTGACTTTAAAATTAGATCCACAGTGAGGATGTCATATAGTCCTCTGGTTGTGCATTTCTTTCTTTCTTGGTATTGAAAAGACAGAAGTGGGGGGAAAAAGTCTTCCGGTTGATGTAATCAAATAGAATTTCCTGTGGTTTGAGAATTTTTCCTCCAAAGAATCAAAGTTTTTCACTGCCTGGGCTGCACACTAGGAGGCGGTGAGAGCCAGCCTGCATTACACAAGAGGGAGAGAAATCCAGTATTGACAAGAGAGAATAAACACAATAATTAATGACAGGAAATGGAATATTAAATTAATTTAGAAACGCTAAAACAATATCCAGAATACATGAAGATAATTACACAAAATAGCGATCATATCGACATGATTAATGGGGGGGGGGGGCTCCAGTGCGGAACATGCAGTAATAACTTCTAAGGAGCGTCCAGACTTCAATGTGGAAACATTTTGAAAGTCTAAATTAGAGTTTTGCTTGAACGTTTTGAACTCAGTGGGAGTGTTTTCTTGCCAGCCAATATTTAAACTCACGTTTGGGATGCAACAACTTGAAACTAATTTGCAGTTTATTTCATGCGTCATTTATTGAGATGACCAGATTTCTGAAATGAGAACGGGGCATAAATCCAGTTCGGCGGTCAATATATCATTACAGTATCTAATGTTATTATCTGTGAAATTCCAGTTTTATTTATTTTAACCATGGTAACGGTAATAAACTGTGGTGCAGGCCGAATGATTGGATACTATTTAACTTTGTAAACATCATAGTTTACACTACCAAGATCTTCCCCTTCCTCTCTAATATTTTATGATAAATAGCAGCATACACTATAAAAAATACATGCCCAATTTTTGTATTGTATCTCTTGTTTGGATTAGTAAAATGCAATCTGTAATCATATCTTTACGTTTCCTCCTCTATCTCCTTCACTTTTCTTCACATCTAGTCTTTTTTTTGAAACACACAGTTAAAAACGGGGACAGCTCCAGCCAGGGACAGGCCACCAAAAACGGGGACAGTCCCTGGAAAATGGGGACGTTATCCTTTCATCTATGCGTAAATACGCACGCATTCAAGTATCCAAACCGGCAAACTGAACTCGTACAGGCAATTAGACTGGGAGTATTAAATAATATTTTCTTTACATACCCATCCAGTCGTAATTGGAATACATACAGTAAAGGAAGTGTGTCTGTTTATACATTATAGCATCAAACTATCCGTATTACAGCTTCTGCAGTTTAAAAATGACCACTCGCACATAGTTAAGTCACTATAAATGTATCACCGGGCAGCACAGACGCGTTTCACGCCCCTGAGGGCATCTTATCGGTTAAAAAAGTAACTTCAAAAAAGTTTTTCACCCACCTGTAAAAAACGTGTAAAATATCCAGTGAAACTTTTAGTGATCCACGGCCGGAGTAGACGAGGAGGAGGAGGAGGAGGAGGACACGGACTCAGTCTGCAGCACAGCGACATGTGAGTGTGCTGTGGGAATGGAGCAGGGCAGGACTCAACACGCAGTGGGTTGGTCTAAGTTTTTGCCCTTCAACGTTTTTCCTCCCTCCTTCATCTGACCCCGTGAGTTTTTTGTTTTTTTTTTCTTTTCTGATTTGCCCTCAGGGATTAAAGCTCACTGGCAGATTATGAGATTGTTTTTGTGTCACTGCAACATAATAAGAAGGTGAGGAGAAAGTGAGATTTTCACCTTATCACTTTGCCCTGGGGTTGAGCTCAGGCTTTTTGCAGCATGTTACCAATTGTTTTCTCCCTCCTGTTTGAAGTGTAATTATGGTTGTAGATCATTACAGCTCTATGTTGCTCTTCTGGTTTGTCAGATTATGTGGAAATCTCTCTCCCACAGTTAATAAAAGGCAAACATCACACTCAGAAGTCAACTCAAAACTGGAAACCACAAGTTAATTTGTCAGTGGAAAAATAGTAATTTGTGAGAGTGGTGCGGCTGCATCTGTTTTGCAGTCCAGAAACCCCAGATTTCAGAAAATAACTTACTCAGATATGCTTCATCTGTAATTATCTTTTAGCTCACACATCAAAAAAGACACTTTTTGGGAGACATGGCATCTGGAGGTCTTTTTCAACTTAAAGATCCCCTGCAGACATATTTTAAGACATACAAATACTCTGCTTGAATGATGAATTGTGCACAAAAACCTAAATTGCCTCATCAGATATTCTTGACATTGCATGTGTGGCTAATCAGTCAACTCACTTGATTGATTGGGCAAGTGGTTAAAAAAAAAACAGTTAAAATTCAAAGCTTCAAGTGGGACTTACTTACTTTGACTACATAAAGCCCTAGTTTACACTTATTTGTCTTCCTTCTAAACAAGTTTTTATTTGTGTTGTGCTAAACTGCTAAAGACATTAAGGTCACTAATGAGTCCCTGACTGGGATTAAATTAGTGAAATCACCCTTTATATGTCCTCACAATCACATTAGCCAACACAGCTGGAGAGATGCAGACCACAGCAGACATCTTATCGCCAGATCCTTTATTTATTTAGCTGCCAGCTTCAGACAATGTTTAGACAGTATTTCTATTATGATTAATTGATTAATTGATCAGTCATTTTACATAGAGGTGTATGTTTACAAGTTGAGATGCATTACAATGAAATCCAAGAAGTGTAAGTTATAAATCTTTACTAATTACTTTTTCCAGACATTCTTGGATAATGCCAATTAAATGATTTTCTCCCTTTCATTTGCCATGTAAGCACACTTTTTCAAATAATTAGAAACTAAATATCTGAATATTTTGAGTTGTTAGTTGGACAAAGTAAGACATTTATAGATGTTATCTTGGGCTCAGGGAAACTGAGATGGACATTTTTTATACTATTTCTGACATAGACTAATAAATTAAGAGAAAACAATCTGCAGATGAATCCATAATAATAATAATAATAATAATAATAATAATAATAATAATAAAAACAATTGTTACATCTTACTTGTCATTTCAAATTGTTTTACCTCGCCCCAGAATTTATTTCTGCAGGATGATGCATTGGTAACCATATCTGGATGGATAAATGGCACCATATCTTTTTAGTTTTATTTTATTTACCATTAATTTACCATCAAGGTATTTGAAAAATGAGAATCGTCCTAAACCAGCCATTTAAAATTGCTGGGACAGTGACAGAGGACAGGGGAAATTACGTAAGGTGAGGGTGGGTGAGTGAACGCTGGACGGGGCCTTCTCTAAACAGGAAGCTGGTCTCATTGTGCCTAGAAAGGAGAGGGATATCCTTGAGAAAAACACAGATGAAGTCATTGGTAGGAATTGACACACAGAGCGGGAGAGCTGTGACTACAGAGTGACGTGCAACCAACACTTAAGAGCACATAATCAACAACTTACTCATTTCCACTGTCGGAATTTATGGAAAATTTGACCAAATGTGTTTACAGCTGTTAATGTAGGGGAGAGCAGGGATGAAAGTACATGAGGGGCAGTTACAACACTGACTTTTTCTCTGGTAACATGGAAGTCAGGAATATGCCATTAAGTACACCCATCACTGAGTCCACAGGTGACGATCAGTCGATCCAACTAGTTTTGTCAGAGTTGATTTTAAAGTAAAAAACACAAAACAAAAGTTTTTTCTGTTTTTAGGATAAGGTTTATTTATTTAGGATTGTGAATGTGTATCATCTGTTATACCTATCAACAGGTCTATCAATTGGTGCTATGATCAGTTCACTGTCTGTCAGACTCCATTAACATATTGCTCAATTAACTCAATTAACTGTTATAGACATTTAAGATTATCAATTACCTTCTGCACTCATTTGGTGAATATTCAGAATTAATTTTAATTTTAATTAACATGACACAAACAAATAATAACACAAGTTACAGACTGAAATAGAAATTTCACAAGACACTGCTGCTATAGCGTAGTTGCATATTAGAGGAAAGATGAGGGATAATGCTTAAAACATAGGAAGAAATTTATCTATTATTATGTTGCTATTTATGTCAGTGGATTTTTAAGGATCCTTCACAAAAGTGGGGCCCAAGCCAAAAGTTAGTTATTTGGGTGACCTTGGTATGGAAAGTTTAGGAACCTTGGTTTATAGCACAATGACATCTGATTTAATGTGATGAAGAAGTGAAATAATCATTTTGAGTGTTTGTTTTTAAATATGTAACTTACCACAGCTGTAAGGGTCTGGAAAAGCTTGAAAATACACCTTGAAAATTCTTGAAAAGTGCTCGAATTTGACTTTGGAAAAGGAACCCTGTAGTAGGAACCCTGTGTTTGTGGTCCATTTATTTAACTGTTACATTCATCCTGCCAAAGAGGAGCAAAAGCAACAATGTGAAACAGGAATTTCTAGTCTGATTGCGTCCAAATTATTTATCCAAACTTTAAAAAAAAAGGGTTTGTGTTGGTAGGGGACATGTGTTTGTTGTTCACAATAAAAAAAGTTACACTTTTGTCCCTGCTCTCCCCTACTCATGTCATTTTATTGACAGACTTTTCTTGTCTGGTGGTCTCAACTTTTGTCTCCAAATTCTAGCCTCTACAAATAGTTTCTTTCTCCCCAAATCTACAGAATTGTTCTTATTTTAGCTTCAGCAGCTCTTCTCACCACACCTGCCTGTCTGGGGCAAGTTTTTTTTGTCCCCTTAAGTGATTTCCAGTTGGTGTCTGCTGTTGGTGCTTCCTGACTCATCTCATTCTGCCTCTCCTCTGCTCCCTGAGGCCCACCCAAGTGATAACCAGGTTGAACTGTCAGCCAAAGTGGCAGTTAACCCCCCGCGGTGACACCGTGACAAGCTCTCAGCATGCCGCCTCTGATTAGTTAACACACAAAGACGTGACAGCAGGATGCTCTGCTCTGTCTTTTTCTTTTTCCCACAGTGGGGATCTGCTCCGTCACTGTGTCTCCCCCTCAGGACACAAGCAAAGCTTTAGAGCAGGCTGACCGGTCCGGACCCACCCGCTCGTCGTCTCGCTGCCTGGAGCCGAGGGGGTGCTTTCTGTTTTCAGTATGTTCTGTCCGACACTCCTGGCTCTGGGTGATTTTTCCTGTGACGTTAATGCGCTTGTAGAAAGGAAGTCAGTCAGTTCTGCTTTTGTAATGATAGCCCGCTTTAGATTTACTGCTGCTTGTGTTGTCTCCTCTACTTGTTTGGCTGCTGTTGGTCAGTGACCGTTGAGATGTTTGAGCAAATAATCCTGAAGTGACTGAAAGGTCATATATCCCTTCCTCTAATGCTACTGCCTTTAAAAAATAAAAAGATTTAAATGTATAAGAGCCCATTTGGGTTCAGTTCACACACCATATACACTTTTTTTTTTAAAGCCTTGCATCACTACTGAAACCTGTTGCATTTCTCTGCTCTGAGGTGTTACTGGGGGCTCATATTATGCAAAATCACACCTCAAATGAGATTCTCACCTTGCGCTAACAGTTTAAAATACACGGCCTCCAGGTTTAATGTCATTTCACAAGAACAGTAGAAATGATTCACACCTTACTATTTTCAAACAATCAGTTGTTAATGTTTTTTTTTTTTTGAATGTTGAGTCAGGGTGTGTTGTAAGGCAGATGCCTGGCAGCTGCTTTGCTTTTTTCACAAGGAAATTGTTAAACATTTAGAGTGAGATGTTAATTGAATAGTTCAACATTTTTAGACATATGGTTATTTGCTTTGTTGCCTGGAGTTAGATGAGAAAATGTATTACATTGTGCATTAAATAGCTGTAAGTAGGTTAGCCAAGGTTAGCATGAAGGCTGGAAACAAGGGACACAGCCAGTCTTTGTTCAAACAACATATGACTACTACACTGTATCTTGTTTGTTTAATTAACACAAAGAAATGAAGTGTAAAAACAATTATTTGCTGTGTTAGAGTTGATATATGCCAGTAGGCTACATTTCTTGGACTGGAACACCAGTTTGCAGGCAGAAAGCCAAACGCTCTCGGCAAGAAATAGGCTAATCCAGCACATAATCCCCCACAAAACGTTGTGTTATGTTTTCTACACTTGAGTTTTGTACAGATTAAACAAATGAAATATAATGCGTTAATTGTCTACCTCGTTCAAGCAGTCTTTGTGCCATAATATCTGTCTATTAACTGTGGCCTTATATTTATGTGAGAGCGGTATCCATCTTTTCATCTGACTCTCACCAATAAAGCAAGAAACAAAAACTAAAGAGTACGTTAAAGGATAAACATCACTTTATTGTTGCATACAGTTATCGACTTAAACATACAGTTAGAGTCAGTATCTGCATTTAATCCATCCTAACTATCAGAGGGCAGCTGCTGTGCATCGCCCAGGAACCAACTCCAGTTCTAAGCCAGCACCTTGTTCAGTGGTACTGACTGGAGAACTGATCTAGTATACATGTGTTAGATGGTGGGGGAAACCGAAAGAGCTGGAGAAAGCTTATGCAAACATGCAGAGAGCATGCAAACTCCACACAGAATCAGACCCACAGCCTTCTTTCTGTGAGACAACAGTGCTAACCACTGTGCCACTATTCATTTGCTTTTTGGACTTTGCTTGTGTTTTTTAATCAGATGCTTAGCCGGCTGTTTGGTAGAGTAGACCTTTTTTTTCCACCAGGAAACTCTCAAGGATGGAACATTTAGAATGAGGTGTTAGCCCAAAATGAGAAGTCACAGAAGGGCCTTTGCTTTATGGGAAGTGTTTTGACAGGGAAGGTTAACTTAAGGTCATGGTTTGTTTTGCTCCTCCTGTATGCTAGAAAGAGGAGATGCGAGCTATTTATCAAAAATGCTACAACAGATCCCCCCCCCGTTTTTTAAAGAAAAACACAGGAACGCTTATGTAGTGTCCAGCACTGAACTGACTACCAGAGATTTATGGGAAACCTAGAAATAGCCGGCCTTTGTCAAAGTCCAGCTTCTCTGCCACACTGTTTCATGTGCAGCTGTGCTGGGCAGCGACCTCACTTTCAGCTCCTAATAAGGGGAAATGGGAAGAGCATATGTAAATGTTGGATGTATTTCTTTTCCATTACCACCAGGCTGCCCACCAGAGATGAGAAGAAACTAAATACAGATATTTAGTTACTGTACTTAAGTAGAATTTCCAGGTATCTGTGTTTTACTTGAGTATTTATTTTGCAGACAACTTTTTTCTTTTACTCACTACATTTTAACACAAATATCTGTACTTTCTGCTTCTCACATTTTCAAAACACTTGTTACTTTCATTGCAATGCAATTATTGATTATTTTTATTTTTTGCATCACTGTGTCCTGTCCGGATATAAGACATAACAAGACATAAAAAACTACATAAAAGACGTAAGAGGACAAAAATGATGTAGCAAGACGAAAAAGACATAACAGGCGAAACGAAATTTAAAAAACACACAAAAGACAAAATAATTGTCACAAAAATGATGCAACAAAATGAAAACAGACAGAGAAGGAGACCTGATTGCAGAAAAAAGGTGAAGTTCAGTTAGCTTTGCACAGAAACAGTAAATAGAAATATTCTTCAGAGGGCGACCTCACACTTTTAGTTACATTTCAGAGCTTGTAACTTTTCACTTTTACTTGAGTAAAGAAGTTAAATAAGTACGTCTACTTTTACCAGAGTCTATTTTACACAAATGTCTGTACTTCTACTTGAGTAAAGAATCTGTGCCACCCTTGCTGCCCGGTGTATTTCTGTCAGGCGGGCAAATGTACCTTACTCTCCATGCTAGTCTCCAGTCTCCAGCTGCTCTGTCTGCACATTTGTTGTCCCTTCTTTTCTTATCCAACAGGACACGATGCCCCACAGTCTAAGCATTTGAATTCACATCAGATTGTATCTACAACCTTTAGTCCACCATTTCTTCTGCTTCTCATTTAATTGTTTTCTCTATCATGCAAACACATGCAAATCTGCCTTCGATTATTGTAAAAAGTGACATTTACATACAGTATACTTTATGTAGTGGGTCTGTGGAACGTGTAAATTCTTTCACCAGAGGAAAACAGCATTTAGCTCTGATCCAGGCCTCATGTTTTTACAAGGAAAACACACTTGAAGTTTTTCATTTGTGTTGCAGCCAGACAGCCTTTATAGAGCGACTCAGCACAGTAAAATGCACTAATTCATTTCCTCGATTTAAACAAAGCTGTTTTTGAAAATATCTCTACCCCCAAGTAGATATTTTTCATTAGAGTCAAGAGGCGGAAAAAGCTTTGTTGAAGTTGCAAAAGTCAGTGGGGATTTTCTGGTACAAATAAACACAGGAAGAGGCTGCCATTCGGGACCACTTTGATTAGACATGAACCAAGCATATGTGAATATCAGTTGTGTCTATATGCAAACACAAACATCCTCATTTCCTATGTAAACCTTTCACCAGTTCTCACTCGTCTCAGATGGGCATGTTGCTCTGTTTGAGCTCAGGTTCCAGCCACGCAGTTTCCATGCTGCAGATAAATGATTGTTTAGTAATTTTCTGCATATTCATGACTTTATCTCAGCTCACTTACAGCTGTGTTTATTAAAACCCACGATGGCATCACTGGGATCGAATCCCACAAGTCTGGCAGAGCCACGTTTTAGGTTGACCACCAAGCCTTCTTGGCCCGCAAAGAGAAGAAATCAACGTTGTATTTATTATTAAAGGATGATAGCTCAGTCAGCATTGTTAACACCAAGTGTTCTACCTCATTAGCCAAAAAGCCACTACTGCTACCACTTGAATTTCTGGCATGACATGCTGACATCTCTTTGTATTCTGTTTCATTTGTGGTGACTTCTTGTAAGGCTCTCGGGAGCTGTCTTATTTTTCTTGTTTGAAAGAACTACCTCAGAAATTTGGAAAATATGAGGTCGATATCATTCTCATATCTGTCTGTTTATTAAAAAATCCGATCTTTTGCTTAATTGGCTAGTTAAGTGAGAAAACTGAGACCACAACTTACTTCAGGGCTACTAACCTCCTTCACTTTTCCAAAAGACAATGCTTTTCTTGGTCTTGAGAAGCGACAGCATTTATTAACTCACATACTGGGACTGTACTGTGCATTTACTGCCAGGCTGACAGCTTACTAAGTTTATCACATCCACAATGTACAAAATAGGAGAGTCTGGCCACTGACTTTGGGCCCTGTCATGGTGTTTGAATCAGGCAGCGTAGTGAGCGGTAGGGAGCAACCTGGATGAGGGAGTTCAGGTAGGTGGGAGCAGTTTTAGTTACCTTTTTGTAGGCAAGTGTCAGGTTTTTGAATTTGATGCAAGCGGCAACGGGAAGCCAGAAGAGCGATCTGAATAGCGGGTGACGTGCTGTTTTTGGCTGATTGAAAACCAGATGTGCTGCTGCATTCTGGATCATCTGTAGAGGGTCGAACGTGCATGCAAGCAGGCCTGCACGTTCAAACCTCATGGTTGTCTGCATTTTGTCAAATCTTTGAGTAATCAAGCTTAAACCCAAACTTGAAAGCAGGATTTTAGCAGATCACATTGTGTCAGTGATGTAACCTACAGTCCTCTTCTTCTTCAAACCAAAGAGGCTTTGTTTCGCTTCATGTTTGGTTCAATTTTTCAGACATTTTCTTCTTTCTGTCTCCACATTCCCACATTTTAACATTTAACCTTCCACCCTTTACCCTCTCCCACTCACACATTTGCTGATAAACCCCATAAAGGCACCAGGTCAACTTGATAAAGGCGCATTCTTTCCTAATAGGGCTCCTCTGTGAGAGTAAAAAGTAATTAGAAGCCTTTTACTTTGTGGTGATTTTCATGTTTTAGCTTCATCAAAGGATCACATGATCGGTTTCAAAACCAAACTGGGCAATGTTAAGAATCTGAAAAACTTTTTCTTATTCCTAGAATAATTACTATTGAGAGGTTTCCACAGTGACAATATCCTCCACAGAGGCTGTCATTTACAATCCATGGGCTGCCATGCAGTGGTCACTGACAGGCTAGCTCATGCTTTCAAACATATGTATTTTTTTCCACATTAGCTGTTAGGGGGGTGAGACATGAATGGGCGGTTTTCATGAAAGCTTGTTTTGTTCATACAGCGGTGGTTTGGGATGAGTTCATCTTGGAGGACAGAATGGAAGAAAGAGCAAAAGAGTTGTTCCCACATCGGGGAGAGGGGAGAAGAGGGTGGGTGTGGGCAGGCAGGGGGATGTGTGACGGACTGCATGGTGGGGGTGAGTCATGAGAATTAGTAACCAGCCTCTGTGAGATTTATTCAAACTTCTTCAATTACTGACACGCCAACAGCCCACCAGCACTTATTGTTGGAGGTCAGCTTCTCGGAAGAGCTCACTTCCACACAGAGGGAGAGCATGGGTATTCGGCACGGGGGAATAAAGTCATAAACAGTTCCTTTTGTGTGATGACGATGTTTGGGAAATTCAAAAGCATTCCTGACTGAGACAGATCCCCGATCTTTGTCTTTGGGTTTCAGGCATGTTTGGAAGGGTTACTTTAAAAATGTATTCTAGTATTACCTGTTAAAAATGTAAAGTCAGTAATCATATCTTATGCTGACTCAAAATATGGTGAAATTTCTCAGCTTATTAAAATGTTTTATATTCACTGTTATTTTTTAATTGTTTGTGAAACTCTGTAGGGTGTTGTGTTGTTCATGAGAACACCAAAACCACAGTTTGCTGGGTTTCATTTGCAGCTTTCCCAGGGACAAAGTAATGAATTACTTCCACCAGGGTGTTAGTCAGTGAATGAAAGCCTGCATAGCTGTATATAAAGGAAGCCAGGCAGCAAACAGGTACGGGCAGATTAGTAATACAATAGCTAATCTAATACGTCTTCAGGAAATGTCAAAGAAATCAGCCAGACGAGAGGATTATAAATGGGTCTATCACTGCCATAGCAAATGAGGTAAAAGTGGTTCTAGGGTACTTATCGTGGTGGTTAAAAATACCCTCTTACAGCACTCCATTGTCTCAGTTCAATAGAAGTACCTTTCAGCATACACTCCCACCGGCCATTCGCCACACACACATTTCTATTCACTAAATGATTGTATGAGCGTTTCACCTCCAATGAAAATAAAGCTGTAAATTTAACAGGCGAGAGGCCGTCTTCCTATCAGGAAGGCTTTTCTATGAAAAATACACCAAAATGCGACAAGGCTGATAAGGTGAAAGACATGGCCATATTAGGTCGACTAGTCATACTTAATCATAGTTTTATTTTTCTCCAAACAAACAGTACTTCTCGACGTTTTTGCCTTGAGACTCCATAAAACGACACTTTTTATATTTGCAACCCCTCATCACAGGTTTTGCCTTATTTAGTCTGTTGTAATACAAGATAACCTCATGAAAGATATTGTTTATGAAGATTAAATAGCCCTTAGAAAGAACTGATTATTTATTAAACCCCATCCCCTGATCTGTGACTGTTTAATCACAGCTTAGCAACCGTAACTGGACACAGCAGGTCTGTCAAGCTTCAGGCTGTATGAAAAAACGTTATTTTCAAAAAAGACACGTTTCCAGCTAACTTCTCCAACAACACACCAGATATTGTTATGTTTGCCAAACATATGGTCAGTCATCATTCTCAAAGCCTTGTCTTTTGTTACATTAAAAGTGAAATATTGACTAAAATATGAATGAAGTGCGTAATGTGAGCAGTCAAACAGGTTGTGTTAGAACATAAAAACAGCACGACATTTTGTCCACACAGGACTAGCATGAGCTGGGGTTCAGCAGCAGTTTGTAATAACTGTGGAGGTCGTCAGTGATCTTAATCCCGAGCAAATCTGCAGTGTCTGTCATTTGTAAAGTAAAAATTCCTTATATTTAGGTTGTATTAATGCAAAGCATTGATTTGAAAGGTATCAGATTATTAAATAAATACATTGGACTTAAAACAACTGTTTTCATCTAAATTCTTAACTTGATTTTAAAAAAAAATCATTTTTGTGCCACCAACTGAAGTCATTTTCTAAAAGTTGGACCACCAATTGTCTTTTTCAGCGTGCATTAAATCAATAGCCTTGTATGCTGAATGATGTGGTGAAAGCCATAGATTATATATGATGGGAATATTATGACCTCTTTATACATGTATTTTATGACAGTGGAGGCTGACAAACATCATTTTTATTGCTAAATGATAACCCTTTGGTGTAATGAAGCAAATTTGGGAAAGTACATATTTCTTTTTTTACCGAACATCAAAACAACTTCTGCAATGTAACAACAGTGAAAAATGTACTGGTATGAGCTCATGCAGACACCATAAAATCCGACTTCATGCCCTCGTCTGTGACTCTCTGCTCATATTTGAGCCACATTTTATGTAGTAAATATAATCTGTACATTGTTCCGTAGTGGTTCCAAAAAAAGCAGAGCAGAAACCCTTCATTATGAGCGTGCTCTGTGAGTGTGGTGTGGGCCCATGCAGGGGAAACCAGCAGGCTGTTTGGCTCACCCAGACCATCACAGAGGCCAGACTGGGTATGTTTCACTGATCCTGTACTTAACTGAAACCAAAAGTATTGTTAGTCTGCTCTCTGGTTTCATGCGTGTCTGTCATAAAAAGAAGAGAATACTTGCCCGTTGGAACGGTTTACAATTTCTTTGTGCTTCAGCGCTTCACTTTGAAGCATGTGATGTGTGTTTAATCAGTCTAATCGCTGTAATAAGGAAAAGATAAAGATGATTTTTTAAATTATTGGGTTGTGTTTGGGACTGTTTTTCTCTGCTTGCAGGGCTTTGGATCATGGGTCATTTTTAGCTGCGTGTGTGTTTTGGTTCACCGACTCTCCCTTTCCTATGTCATTTCCTGCGGCTGGAGCGAGAAATGTGTGTGAAAGTATTATCGCAATACAAAAACCTGCTGCACACAACCAGCAGAACAGGTCATTTGTCTCTGGCACTCCAATCACTCCTTGATAAAGGCATTGCTATACAGGAAGTGAATTGCTCAACGTTTTGTAGGTTCTCATGTTTTTATTGGCTGACACATGTCCAACCTCTGGAACCCATTAAAACCAGCTCGGCCTGGCGCACACTCACACTTACACACATAATCATAAAGTGTGCATGCTCACACGATCACACATACACTGTATACAAGTTCTGAAACACAGCATGTGTCACAAGGCTTACATCTGTATTGCTAACACCAATCTGCCTAAAACCCAACTCAAATCACACACCCACACACTTACATCTTTACACACGCGTACCCACGCACACACACACCGAGGAAAATGCATTACAAAAGGAAAATACCCATTATTCTCGGGGTGTATATGACTCAGATAAAGACTGTGTGAACAGTGCATATTTGACCAAATTTGTTTCACGCAGTGGTGGCAGAAATACTCAGATCATTTACTTAAGTCCAATACAAATTCAACCATGTAAAAATACTCTATTACAAGTAAAAGTCCTAAATTTGAAATCCTACTAAAATATAAGTGCAACTATCATCAGCAAAGTGTACTTTAAGTGTCAAAGCAGAAGTAGTGGTTGTGCAGTAATATGTCAATGTGACTGAGAAATGATTATATGTGACGTTATTAGGTTGTTATAAATAACTGCCAGCCTTGAGTCCTCAGAAATAAGGAACAGTGATACCAAAAAAATAGTTTCAGAGGCTTTATTCCCTGCATTCTTTTAAAGAAGAGTTTTAAAGAATGAAAATAACAATAATACATACACCGCAATAGCATTTTTTAGGTTGAATAAATTTAATTTTACTTTTAATTCTTACAAAAGAACACAAAATAATTTGCTCCTATAGCATAAATCTAGAACTAATATGCATCACCTTTCTTTCATTTATTTAGTTTTTGCCCCTGCCCCTAAAAGAAAATTGACATGGCAGATTTTAAAAAATGTATGCCCCATGCCCCTTTTTCCTTATGATTTCCACTAAGAATTTTCTACAGAAATGGGAATTCTTCTTAAGAAGTCTGGTGTATGGTATGGTGTAGCTGTATTGTTGTCCAAGTGGAAAAACTTTAGTCTTATAAGGCTTACACAAATTGCACAATGTCAAAAAGAGGTTTTGAAAAGAAAAAAGTGTGAAATAAGGAGAAATACAGAAAAAATGTGATCCTGGGAGGAAACAGGGAGAGGGCAATGAAAAACAGAGAGTCCCCTGGGAAAACAGGAAGAATTTGCATGCACAGTATATTCATAATACTGATGCATTAGGCCCCACTCACACAAAGTGCTTTGTTTTTCTCCAGTTGTTTTCTATAAGCAGGAAGCATTTTGCATGTTGCTAATGCACCCCAGACACCTCACATTTTAGATGCTCAGAGCGCCACGCGTTTTTGCAGGAGTGCTCTGTACAGAAAAGCACCTAACGTCATGGACGGTTTTTCCCATTGTGCAATCTGGATTATTAATTTAGAGACAAGCCTTTCTGAGGTGGCGAGAACCAAAATATAAAGGTACAGATCTGAGTTTACTTCACAGCAAAACCACAATTAGGCTAAAGGTCGATTTGATGGTTGCCTCACATCAGTTTTTTAAAAAAATGCACTGCGCTGCTCTTGTTAAAAAAAAATTAACAGTTTCAACAAAACAGGCAGTGCATTGTGTATCATGTTTTGTGATCTGCCGGATGTGCTCAGTGTGATCGGGTTCTTACTGTTTGTTTACACTGCCAGCAACATAGATACAAAAAGCCAAAAAGAAAAAAGAACAAATCATTCAATATTTGTATTGTAAGGCCAAATCTGACAAATTCCTCGTCTGGGACAGCTCTACACAAAACATAACACAGGTTTAATCATTCATAGGCATTTTTAATGCAAAAATATTACATAATATGCCTTTAAAGTGGAATCTGATATCAAATGTGCTCTTTGAATGATTTGTGAGCGCACCTTGTCATCAGACTGCCATGACGCTGTCACTCTCTGATGATGTATCTTTTCAAGCAGCAGGTATGAAACACGTGTGGCTCCAGTTGCTGTGAATAACTGTATGTTCTGTAACTCTGGGCGGCATAACGGTGACAGGGTCCAGCACATGTTGACCAGGGGACCCCAACACCCCGCCGTCTTGAGTACTGACTGTGTTACTGTGCGCTGTGAAGTTATGCGAGGTATTCCACTGTAAAACTTTACCAGGAGACAAGGCGTATATTCTTTCCAGCCTTTCCACGCCCTTGGGGCTGAGTAACCGTAGCCTTGCATGAGAGCGCTCGCAGCTACGCACCTCTCTGTTCCCAGAGACCCGAAACTCTCCAAAACCTGGCTCATCTGGACACTTTCAGAGAACAGCGTCACAGCCCCAAGCAATCATATTGTGTTACACTTCATTGTTGATATTCCTTGAAAAATTATGTCTTTGTGAATAGTCTGATCCTGTTTATTATGATGAGCTGTCTGAAGTGAATGGAGAGCTGTGTCACCGCTGGAGAAGGTAATTTATTTGAACACATGGTTGCTGTTATTATCATGATTAGCTTTTGAGATTCCACTTTCTTTAGTCTGATCTTCTTTGGAAACAGCTCCAGTGTCCACGTCTTGATTCAATTCAAGCCAATTATCTCCCAATCCCTTTCCCACTGTCCTCGCCGTGAGTCACATGTTTATGCATGATTCTCTCACCGGTTTTAGGCAGATGCTGCCCTTAATCACTATAAACAGATCATTGTCGTGTTCAAGCTGAATGAGGTTTACAGATCAGATGGAGTGGGTTTTGTTTAAATACGAGGTTTTTACGGGAAAGCTTATGAGGGAGATGATTGAGCGGAGCAGGAAGGATGAGGAGCTGGGTTTTAGTTCTGTTTGGATACCAGCGGTTTTAATGAGATGGTCCTGCCTCCAGCCAGCTCAGTCAGTCAGTACCCACTGCCATGTGTGTGTTGTTAGGATTTAAGTGTTCTGCTTGACAACAGGGAGTGCCTGGGCAGCACATGGAGCTTCTCCCAGAGAAAAGTCACCCACTCTGCTGAGGCCAAATTCTTGCCTTCGAAGTCCGCAGGTCATCGGTCATGATTCTCCCAAGACTGTTTACACCACACACAGTGAGCTCTTCCCCTCCATGCAGCTCTACAAGTGTTTGACCCACTTTACTCTGCATGATCTTAGGACTGTATATCGCTCTGACATCATTTGGTATCTGTGGTAGGAAATGAGCAGCTTGATAATTAATGTTGTACACTGTGGCCTGTCAAAGGAGCCATTATATCAGTAAATCAGTTGCGAATGAGTGACTGAAGATACTGTAGGTAAGACTGTGTTTAAAGGAACGCTTCATTGCTTCTCTTGTGAACGTCTTGAGTGTATTTATAGAAGCTGAGATCTTTTAGATGCACCCAATAATTGCAGAGGGACAGTTTTCAGCTAACAGCAGTTTCTGCCTGTTTACGGGTTCAGATCTAAATACATTTCTCTCATACATACCATGTGTATGTTATGTTATGTTAATCTTATACATTAAGATTATGATTTAGTTTTTTCTGACACTGGTGCTAAAATGATCATTTTAAAATGGTACCACTGCCTGTACCATTAGCACTAGCAACAAGCTAACAGAAGGCCAGAGCTGTGTTTAGTTAGTGGTTTTAACTAGGCACGTTTAGTGACGCATGGGCAACTATTTCAATTGACAGCTCGGGCGTGCAGCACCAGAATGAGGTACCATGTGTTTTAGTTATTAGGCACTGGTCGTGTAGGAACCACTGCCATATTGGCCCCATGTCTTGGTACCAAACTAACATCAAGCAAAGTTTTTGCCAGATTAAGATTAAAGGGATCATTTTATACTTTGGAGGCTTTCTTGCTGAGAGTTTGATGACAAGATTGATACCACACTCCCTATGTGTGGTGAACATGTTTAGCACAAACACTGGCAACATGTGGAAACAGTTAGCCTGGCTCTGTCCAAAGGTAACAAAATCCATTGACATTTTATATTTCATTAAATATGTACAAAAACAAGGTGGAAAATCAACAAGTCGTGGTTTCACTGATGTTTATATTCATTCTTTAGTCGATTTGTCACAGTGAGGTTACGCACATCCAACAAACTTCTACAGGTGCTGGATCAAAAGGCAAATGGAAGGCAAGAATCAAACAAAAGATCCGTACACTGCAGCTTTCAGCTATTTAATTTAGCAACGTTTTGATCGAGCTGAGATCTTTTCTCTGATTCTTGCTTACAGTCACCAGCGGAGATTTCTGGGAAATGAATTTGCCTGGTTAAGACGTGGTCCGACACATAAGCATGGTTAGCTGTCTCCTCCGTTTCCAGTCTTTGTCTTAAGCTAAACTGTCTGCTGGCAGTAGCTTAATGTTTACCTAACAGATATGAGAGTGGTATCAATCTTCTGATCTGACCTTCAGCAAGAAAGCGAATAAGTGATGTTGAACTAATTCCTAAAGTCTGAGGTCAACCTATCAGATATAGGCCATGACTAAAAAAGGTATTAGACGGATCAGTGAAGGAACTTCCAAACATCACGAAGAGCTAATAAAACCTGATGTTGACTGATTCTGCATCTGCACGACCTTCTTTAGTTTCAAACCAGTCAAGAGTTTAAATCATAATATTTGACAATGATATTTGAGGAAACTGACAATGTTCTCAGAAGTTTGAAAATTAGAAGCCAGTGACAACTCAGGGACAGGTCTGTCCGTCCAATCAGAAGTGAGAAGTTTTCAGGTTGTAGGTAGATAGCATTGAATCCATGGCCATGCTAGACCAAAATCAGCAAAGCAGAAGTTTTTGGATGGGCTGATGAGTGTTTACAGTCAGTTTATTTCATTTTTACGCATGCTAGAGGCACAATTCTGTGGATTGAAATGGTGGTCGATCCACCACTTTGGAAATAATTATTTAACAGTTTTGCCATGAAATTTTGTACAGATTCCCAAAGAGTGAATTCTTATGACTTTGGTGACTTTTCATGTAGCATCAACATGAGGTTCACATTTGTGGTCTTGACTCAAATTTCTCAACAAACGTTTGATGGCTCCATTTGCCGTGCACATTGAAATCATGATGGGGAAATGAAAGTCATTTTCTGCCAGTGAAAAACATAGTCTCCTCAAAGCTTATGATAAACTGCTAACAAGACACAGCAGCGAAACTACAGTTAGCTTTATTTCATATATGGCGCTGTGCTGTATTAAAGTGTATTTGAATTATACGCAGTACAATAATTTAATCTGCACATTAATTTGAAAATCATTTGAAACAGCTGATCTGTATTTTGAAACAGCAAATAAAAATCAGTTAATAGTGAAGCTGCCTGCTTTCTTAATATTTAAGTAATAATATACAAATGTCAGTTAGAGTCTAATCTGTGTGGGTAACTAAGTTAAAGGAAAAATATCCATCATAATAATCATCAATAATAACATTAATCATTTGATCCTGTTTGATTGTCAAAAAAAGATAATTTTACAAGAAAGTCACTGTTTGTCATAAAACTGCTGAAGTATAAGACTGTGAAGATACATAATGAGAAAGACAAAACACTCAGTGGTCGTGTGAGTGATGTCATGACTGTCTACCTCCAAAAGCTAACATTCACCACTGAAGCCATGATGCCTATGTGTTTTTGTACCAGAATGGAGTCACATGAGTAACAGGTCGCAGCGATGTTGGTGTTGATGATGTATATTGTGCAAGTCGAAAGATGTAGCTCACTGAGCGGACAAACCTACCACAAACTGCAACGTTCTTATCTTGAAAAATCGTTTCAATTTAAATACATATTGTGTGATATTCATGACACAGCACAAATGGGAACAAAAAGTTTGTTTGTCACCATTTACTACCATTCATACTTTTTCCAAAGTAAGGTCACGTGGCAGCACACCAGAAGGGGAGGGACTTCAACTCTTTAAGAGGTTTCTACTGCACTTTATTTTTAGCTCTAATTAGCAATTATTAGCATACCGACTCTCTAAACTACATATGAACATGTGTTGTAAACATTATGCCTGCTATACATCATCATGTTAGCTTTCTCATTGTAAGCTGTTGTCTTCTTGTTTATTTTTACATCTGTAAATGTTGCAGTAGTCATTCTCACATTTTTAGATAATACATATTTGCTGGCAAAGTACAAAAAAGCAAACTAGAAAGAGGTTCGGCCTTTATTTGAATAAGCTACTTCATGTTTCCTTGTTAGATGATTACGGATTTGGTCAGTTGGATGGGTGACATCACACACGTTACTGTTTTTTCAGCTAGTGTAGATTTTAAAAAGTGTATAATTTGAGGTTTGCAGTGTAGTTTCAGGTCTCTGATTTCCTGCTGTGGGCCAAACATGAATATGTGACATGGATGTAAAAATGGAGCAGTTTGGGGCACCCTGGTAGAGTGGTTGGTGGAGGGTGCGCCCCATATGCTGAGGCTGGGAGTCCACTGCGGCAAAGTGGGGAGTCGACCTTCAGCTATGCTATCCAACAAGGGCACAAAGATCCCCCCAAGTTAGGAGGAAATGGAGCAGTTTGATGCAGCAAGAAGAACATTTAAACGCCAATACTGAAGAAAAACTAATTCTTCCTTTTCTCCTATAGAAAACCATACACTCTGCTGGTGGCAAGAGATTCTGCGAGGAAGCAGTGAGCCCTCTGGACTCAGACCTGCAAAACATTTTGTGAGGTTTGCAAGCTGTGACGTAGGTATTTCCTGAGGAAACTGTGGCAGAGAGAGTCTGAGTGTGGCCCGGTTCTTTTATTTGTGGTTTTACACTTCACTTGTTTGCGTATTTCTGTAAATGGAAGGAAATACAAAAAAAAAATGCACGAACGTACCACAGGTTTGCCAAAGGTTTTTAGGACAAAATTATTATTTCACAAACCCCACGGACACACCACATGGTGTTCAATATGCTGATTGTCCCTTTCAATAATAGCTACCAATTATCATCAAATTAACTTCTCTTCTTTATCATCTATTCCTTCAACATACATGAGTGGTCGCCTCTACAAGTGAGACAGGGATCTCAAGGAGAAGCCCCCAGCCCCTTACCCCCAAACACACACAAACACACACAAACACATACACAATTCAGTCCCAGACAGACTCCACTAATTGCCACTGAGTCACAGACTAGTGTCACTGCTGCAGCAGTGAGCACAAACAATAGCACAAAGACAAATACTGGACTGAACTGGCTAATGGCAGGCACACCTGTGACATGAAAAGGCAGAGAGCGATGTGAACCAAGCCACTGACAGAAAACAAAGAGAGGATTTGTTTTTTTTTTTAAGACTTCCAACCAGTCTTTGTGCCAGTAAAAAAAAAGGGAGAGTATTTCGATGAAGGCTGAAATATTTACATTGTGCAGCTGCTGTGGCTGGCCATGCTATACTGTTGACAGCAGGCCTGACCTACAGACACCAATTCTCTCTGCAGCAACACGCTATTTTTACCTTTAACCACAGACCTCTATCAGCACGTGTCGTCCCTGTGGAGCAGCGCCTTTGGTCAGTTTGGTGTCCTTGCAGCAATATACTGTGCTTTCACTTTCTGGCCACCGCATGCTGCGTCACAGGGCAAAACAAAGAGCAGGTACAAAGACGCGAGTCAGCAGTATTACAGCTGCTGAGTCATACAGTAAGTTGGCAGAGTTCTTGGCAAATGAGTCAGCCTGATGGAACAAATGAAGAAAGCCAAAATCTTAAGCAATTTCTATGCACAGACCAAATTATTTATTTCATGCCTTCACTAACAAGCTTTAATGTTCCATGAAACAGCTAATGGAGTGCTTATTGCTTATGATTCCTGTAAAATGGGCAGATAGAGAGGGATTAGCTGCAGACACTGATTGGTGTTTACAGCAGCCTGTAGAGCTGAATGAGGCACAATAGGCAAAACAGTCTCCAACACCAACAGAGGCCAGTGACAGGGAATAGCCTACAGTACCGAGATGATGTTCTTGCTGAGTTTGGGTTCAGCCTGGTGACTGGTCATATTTACTGGACTGCTGAACCCGGTTTTGTTGCCTGCATGAAGCAGCCTCTCGCCACTTTCTGTCTGCTAGCAGTGAAAATGTCTAAAAGCTGCTGTTTGGTGGGATGCACTATCAACAGCGTAAAGAAACCAGAACTAAGTTTTTATAAGCTGCTTAACTGAAAAACTTATCCTTGAAGAAGATAAAAGTTGATACCTGTGAGGCATCAGCAGCGTTAATGAGAAAAAAAAAACTGTGGGATCCTGACACTCATTCCAAGTTACAAGTTGTTAATTTGTCCTGACAAACTGTGGAGGTTGAAGCTAATTCAGCTATGATAAGACTGGTTTTGACCTTTGTTATGTTAAATCATGATCTTACATGGGGATTTGATCAAATAGTAATACATGTCAATTTCACTTCTGGCCATTCAGTGGACTCATTTCTCCCAAGAAAACCAAGCTATAGACACGTGGCATTGAGATTTAGAGGATCCAAAGACATGCATGCTAGGTTAATTGGTGACTCTAAATTGTCCATAGGTATGAATGTGAGTGTGAGTCAGCTATGCCCAATAGCCAGCTGGGATAGGCTCCAGCCCTCCGCTACCCTTCGGGAATAAGCTGTTACAGAAAATGGATGGATGGATGTTTTCCTCTCTGATAGACATAGGGTGCTAAATTAATCATTTGACATGCTGAATGCTTTCAGCTCTTGGTTTGTGTATTATGGTACAGATTGTTTTCCCCTTCCGGTACTCGTGTTTTTCAGTGTGTGATGTGCTGCGCTCTGTCTCTGTCTCTCTCTTTTTTTTTTTTTTAACATTGTTGGACCAGCTACTGATTAGATGTGGCGATAGATCAGTATATATGTGATAAAAACAACTTAAACATCAATTGACTTTATGAGCACATTAAAGCTAATATAGCATGGCTTGAAACACAAATGAGGAAGTCAGTTGTGTTGCAGTTGATTGCACCCTGTGTCGTTTTCTGGCGCATGTGTATGAATCCTGTGAATCTACTGTACACAAGAAGTGATGTGCGTAACTGCTTTTTGCAAGCTGCAGAGGCCACTGGCTCAATAATAATAATTCAACTTGACAGAACAGGACAGAGAGTTTTTCTGGGTGGAGCAGGTGTTTTCTTTTGCACACCACAAAACACATTTGCATTACACTTTAGACTACATTGGTGTTCTCACTTGTGTTCTCACTTGTGCTTATAAGAATGTGTGAATGCCTTTTGCCTGCAGCCACGAGGACTTCAAAGAAACTCAAGACGCATTTCTAGAGAATGCAGTTTGCATTCTGAGGTGCTAGTAAATGAGAGGTAACATTTTTACTATATAGAAACTTTTTTCTTAAACATTTAAAATTGTGATGAGTGTTTTAAAAGGTTGTACGTGGGTTAAGCTATTTTTTGTGGGTTTTTTTTGTTATATTATATAGTTTAATTATTGTAAAACCCTACACTGACCCTTTACCAGTGGTGATACAGATGGTGATTCAGAGATCAGGGAACCAGCTCAACCTTGTATATTTTTCTTTTACCGCCTGTTTAACTGAGAACTTTTTAAAAAGTAGGTTAAAAAACAACCACCTTTCCAGCAGGATTCCTGTGAATCTCATCTTAGATAAGCCACTACCAGCAGGTTATCCGATCAGAATGAGAGGATATATTGTAAATCTTAATGTGTAGAGGTCACCAAACACTCAGCTTTATCAAGTCAAAGTTTCCTGTTATTTCTCCCTTCTGATGTATTTCCTCTTTGCCCATCATGTTTGAGATTTTCCCATGAAAACCCATTTCCTGCAGACAGCCGTAAATGCACTGCATGTTCGTAACAGTGACTGTAACAGTGACTCCATCCTTAGTATCGTTTCACATGAAGTCTACATAAAGTATCTGAAAAAAGTCTTATGTTACAGGTATAGCAAAATCACCCCAAACAAGAATAGTTAATATGCTGTACATGTATAAAGGTTTAACCATTTTGAAGGGCAGCAAGAGAACTGTCATTCTGAGATTCAAATGATAACCAGCCAAAAATGAGGATTTGATGGAGGAGTGTCATAATAGTAAATGTACATATCAGGAATATCACAATACCATAAATTTAGTAGTCAGTACCAATAGCAGTCAAATTCTACAATTCTTGATAAAAAACAAAACACTAACACTAGCATTAAAAACCTACTTCTAAGCGCTATGGTTACATTACGTTAGCATGGTAGCATTCAATGTTTAGCCAATGCAAACATCATGAATTGTAATTGGCTACACACTGCAATACCAGCTGTCTCAGATAAGAATAATGGTAATGTTGTGTAATTCAGGACAAGAACTTCTGTTCTGTTTTTATTTTAGAAAACTCCAAGCAGCGCTGGCTTGCAGCTGCACTTGTTGCCATCTTCAGTGTGTTGTCGCTGCCGTTGTTCAATGCTAGTTGCGTTCTCCTTACTACTTTGGCTTTTAATGGCAGACTAGAACACTTGTAGGTGTATATGCTGTACTGATAACTGACAGAATTAACCAGAGACAGACCTAACAAAATGTGAGACGCTTAGAATAACAGAACAGAACAGAGGAAGGAAGAAAACAAGCACAAACAACTACATGGAAGGAAAACATCAAAAAATGACCAGAAACAGATAACAGCAGGAAGCTAATGCAAGCTAAAATGCATAACATTGCTAACCAGAAGCTTAAGGGTCTAAAATATTATCCTCCCATCTGAAAAGTGAGAAATTTTGTGTAAAAACTGCACCAACACCTGCTAACTGACTAGCATGCTAGTCAACAACAAATGACAGGTCTATGGAAGCTGCAACAGCTGGAAAAACTCTCTCTTGCAATGGGAACTAAAACATACCCTTTTTGGTGGTCTCATGTCTGTTTGGTAATTATTAAGCGATAGCCAGAAGCTGCTTAGCTTAGCCTAGCTTAGCATAAAGACTGGAGCCTAGCCTGGATCTATCCATAGGTAACAAAATCCAGCTTGCAGCACCTCTACAACTTTTTTTCTTACAATTCACCATTTTTCAGGGGGTTATTGAGCCCACACACAACAGGAACGGACGTAGATATTCTCAGATCGTTTGGCTGGTGAAGGTCTCTGGTGAGCATGCTCTATGGGCCCAAAAATGCAGAAGAGTGAGGAGTCCAGCAAAGGCTTTTTGGCATATGTGAGCAACTTTCATAGACATGAATGAGACGCCATCTTTGAAGGCAGTTTCCAGTTCTGAAGCCATGGGGATTTTGTACAGGAGTATTTATTGGCTGGAAACAGTAACTTCCTGAAGTCTCCCCTGGTTGCCTGGCAGATACAACCCCTGACCTTTAAAGGTGCTGGTAGACAGATCTTTTTTTTTTTTTTTACATCTGTAATTCATTTATAATGTGTAGAATGTTATTTTCATTTAACAGGCCAAATTCCAGGCAGAAACCTGGCTTGTTAAAAAAATCCCACACACTATGCAATTCTGTTTGTCCTCAGTCATCTCAAACACAACATGCTTTTTTTCCCTCAAGACCTGGCATAGTTCAAAATATTGTAGGCCAACCTGTCTCACAGTGTGACATAAAATGGGGGATATGTCAAACTTTTTTTTTCCCATTGCACAACATGACATTTAATAAACTAAGATATCCTTGACATCCCCCCTCACCCAGCTTTCCCTCCATTTCCTAACTAAACACACTATATAAGTTAAAAAGCTGCTTAACACTTATGCGTCTTGTCACATTCTTCGTCAGAATGGGAGCCTCCATGTCTGTTTTCATTGTGTGGGAGAATTCCAGTGTTGAGGCTACATGGGAGGTTTTCCTGGCCCTGCACGCCTGTCTCCTGAAGAAACAGACATGTTAATAGCATCACGGCCGTCGCTGTGCTCCACTCTGAGGTGGGTGTGTCTGTTTTATTTCCCATGACTTCACTGTTTTCAGATGTTGTTGTACTGTTTTGAGGGGGTGTTCACATCTGGACAACAAGTTGCATCACTGCAGGAAATTTGGTCGTACTCCAAGACTATACATAGCACATGGAAGATTAATGGATACCTGAATGTACTGTTTACTTGTAAAACGTTTACAGTGCAGGCATAAAACTAAATGAAGAATAAGCTGCTGAGTACCGTGGCGGCATGGCGTGCAATTTAAGGGGCTGTTACTGTCAGGTGCAAGTAATTTCCGTCCTAATGCAAATGGTTTTTTTTGTATGTGCATCCTCTCCGCTGCTCTGGTTTGCACCAGTCTATTCCTGCACACAGAGAGCCTCACACTTGTTTGCTTTAGTGTGAATATCTTTGCATCCTTCAAACACCACGATCATTCAGTTTCCTACGTTACAAGTTCAAGAGAGTAATACAGACTTTTACCTTAGAGGCCAGGATGTTTCTTTCCTGTTGACTGGTTTGTGTCAAGAGGAGCAGACAGTAATAGTTGGTTAACCACATAAGAGTTATCACTTTGCAAATGATTACAGTAAAGCAGTAGAATTACCCACCCTGCAAAATCCTGCACAACACAACTCAAAAATAACCATTCTTCTCAGAGTACCCAGTTTTAACCTCCTCCACCCACGACTCCTGCCTCTTTTAACGTCTCTGCTATTTGCGCTGCTCCAAACAGTTCAGCTAATGACTAAAAATGCTGCTCGGCTTGGGATTTGTCCGCAATGACCACTGGGATTCTTACAAGGGTAGATGAAAGATGAGAAGGGAAATGAAAGGAAGTGGTAACACTTCTTGCTTTGCATTTTCACAGGAAGTCATTATTTACTAGTTTCGTTCTGTCTGTGGAGGCTTGGAATGGCGTGGGTGTCTTTTGACCTGAGAGATTTTACTGCTGATACATTTGATCCCAAAAATCCCCCCATGACAGAAGCCAGCAGCCGGAGTAGTGACGTTCTTTCTGTTTCTTTCTCTATCTGTCTCGATCTCTTTTCGTCAGAATCTGTAAATGTTTTACCTCCTGTAAAAAAGACAACTGATTTCAGATATCAATCATAGTGGAGAGCAAACACCAGCAATCAGAGGTTGAACCCCAAAATCCATTTTAAACAATGTTTAAATCTCTATCTCTGCTCAGTGTTTGTTGTTTTGCCCACACTCACTCGAATTGCAATTAACACTGCATTGTCTCAACAAGTGATAGCACTGACATGCCCTGTGTGTCTAGACAGAGAGATAGACCTATCTAAATGACTGCCTGATTTCTTGTAGAGCGAAGAGAGGGGATTCCTGAGCCCATTGTTTGGAGGACAGTCCAAGGCCTTGATGTGGGCTCTGGAAGCAGATAAAATGCCAGCAGAAGGATGTGTGTTTGCTCATTGAAAGCAGCTCAGGAAACACATGGCTTCGCTGACCACCGATGAGCTGCCTTCATTTCCTCTGATTGCACAGGAAACAGGGCAGGTATATACCGTAAACTGCCCGCCATCACTGCAGATGTGCGAGGGATCGTCAGATGGAATCGTGCTCGTGGCAGCGATGCACATGACTTGAAATTGTTTGATTCATGGAGTTTGGGTGTAGAAGCCACAGAGCCAGTGAGTGTAAACTGTGGCCTGAGGTCAACCAGGAGAGTCCTTGAAGAGCTCATAAACAGTCAGTGCACCAGTTTATTTCTAGTTTATGTCGAAACAACAGATGACGGTGCGACTAGGAGGCTGGCTTTGATTGGTCATTCTTCTGACGTAGTCCAGTTCTATGACTCCCATTTTTGATTGCCCTCTTCTGGTTTTTCCCTAGGATCACAATTCTCCTGAATTTCTCCCGATTTTTGACAAACAGAGTACTGAGGAAAGACGGATGCAAGTTTCAGACATCATAGAATTCCTGTTTTTAAATAAGGTTTTAAAGGAGAAGGCACATTTTTTTTCTAAGAGCAGCCTAAGTAACATAAATATAACATAACAATATAAGTTTCTGTGTTATTGTACTCATATTTGAAATTGAACCACAGTGTTAGTTATAGGTCATCTGTAGGCAAAAAAATGTGTACATATTATATTTAGTCATTTTCATTCTTTAAAAGTCACCAGAATACAGGAAACAAAGTCTATAAACTCACCTTTTTGTTGGGGATGATGCCTAGACCCCCTGCTTTGGTTTCAAAATCCTCTCTATTTTTGAGTTTTCAAAGTTGGTATATATGTTTAAGGTTCGTCATCACAAACATAGACAGAGGACGTTATTTTCTAACATGACAGAGGCACAAAGACAGAAGAGGAAACTGTTTATTCCTTCTCATTCAACTGTGTGTTCTTTACTATTTTTGTCACTGCTCATTGTCTCAGCCCCTAAAGGTCAGCGTGGTCAACAACTAACCAGCCTGAGCACGTCCTCTGTCGGTCATTCAACAGTTTGGTCCTGACTGAAATATCTAAACAACCCTGACTTTTCCTCTAGTATAGTTTTTTTTTTTCATGCTTGGTCAATTTTGAGATTTTGGTCCATCTTGCTTCCTTTCAGTCTAGTAATAAACATAATAATGATACTAATAATAAAACAGGAAAGACTGAAAATGTGTGTTAAAGTTAATAAAAAGCTTTTTTAAGAGGTAAATTTTCAGCAGTGATTTTAATGTGTCACTGATTCAGCTAGCCTCAGATCCTTACAGAGTTTCATAACAGAGGAGACTTGATTGCAAAAGTTTTGAGTCTTAAGTCTTGTTCTGGGACTCAGGAACAGCCAGCAAAGCCCTGAATTAAGTGGTTTCATTAAGATGTTTGAAACTAGTTTTAAGTTCGTCTATTGCAAGTTAGACCATTACACAAAAATAAACACTGACTGAAAAAAAAAAAATCTTTGAACATCCTCTTTCAACAGTAGGGTTAACACTGTTAAACTTAGATGTCTATCTTTGGTGTGACTAAGTCTGTCTTTGTGAAACCGGCCCCTGGGGCTGCATCCTGGCTCACGGGAAAGCAATATAAGTGTGAGCTTAACCATTCAGTGTTTTAAATCTGAAGTAAAATCACCTCCAGAGGTAACTGATACACAGTGAAGAGAGGTTAAAACATGGCTGATATGAACTTGTCTTGTAGTACTTGTTAAAAGCTGGGCAGCTGCATTGTGTACCAGTTGAAGTTGTGAAACAGCGGTTTGGCTCAATCCTGAATACAATAAATTTTAATAATCTAACCGAGATTAATTAAAAGCATGGATGACCTTCTGGAGACCAGGTTGTGAAAGAAAAGACTTTGAGATGCACTTTAATTGATTGAACTGCCGGGATTCAAATTACACAGTGGCTTTCAGGGGAGCCCTGTTTTCCAGTGTACACTGTTATAAAACATGTCACACAGCAGGTCAGAAAAATGTTCTACTGTTACGATTATAGACACCGTCACTTGACATTTCATAGAGGCTAAATAACAACAATATAAGGCTCCTGTTTCAAAATCAAATAATACATTTATTAATCAAGAGCAAAAAAGCAAGAAACAAACTGTGACAAACGTCTCCAGAAAATGGGAGTGAGAAAAAGATTGGTTGCCCTTGTACCCATTACCCTGCACCTCCCACACACACACACACACACAGTGACTCCCTTATCATGAGTTGTCATCAAACACTCATATCCTCACATTGTCCCAGAGGAAAGCTGACCTCCCAGCTGTAGATATAAACTCGATCCAACCTCATGTTCCTCTCCTCCCTCTAAGAAACAAGGGCCATGGGGTGACAGGGCAGAACTGCACTCTGAGGCAAAACTCACTTCTTGGCCCGTTACAAGTGGACATGAAGATCCTCCCAAGTATCTAAAATGGGAACAAGTTCCCTCCTCAGCCGGTCTTGCCCACCTCTAGCCTTTGCACACTCTTTTCCTCAGATTTGGGATGCAGCTGTGGCCTTGTGTGACATCTGGGGGTTAAGGGAAGGGTTGTGGGGTCAGTGGAAGGCACAGACGGGGGTGTTTGGATAGGCAGAGGGCCAGGTCTGGGAAAAACACTCTTCAGCACCGTGGAGACGGAACAACAGACTCTTTTCTGTCTGTTTACTTTCACTAGGTCTGTCTGTCTTTCTTTTACTCTGTCAGTCTCTGTGGCTGGGGAGGATTAATGCAGCCTACTACACATAGTGAAGACTATTTCCAAAACCGAGGTTCTCACTCTATTGACAATTATGATTCAAGTGAATAATTTCCAGTGAGAAACATGCTGTCTTCACTTCAGAGTACACAGGACTGATAGAGAGCTGAGCATTATGATGTCACAGAGAAGTTGACCTTAGACCTTTTTAATATGAATGCCATGACCTCATCATTTTATCCTGTAAGACATTTGTCATAGGGGCCTTTGACCTCCAAATTGCAATTAGTTCATCCTTGTGTCAAAGTGGACGTTTGTACCAAATTTGAAGAAATTCCCTCCAAGCATTCCTGAGGCATCACATCCACGAGAACGGGACGGATGTGAAGTCACAGTGACGTTTAACCACCAAAATATAATCAGTCCATCCTTGTGGACGTTTGTACCAAATTTGAAGAAGTTCCATCAAGTCGTTCTTGAGATATTGTGCGAGAACCATGAATGGGACGGCCACCGGTGTTGCTGGTGCGGGCGCATAAATCGTGACCTCTACTGGCTCATAGCATGTCAAAAACTGAGCAGCTGGTTTTTGTAGATGTGGGCCACATTATCCAATCAACTGCTGTTTTTTTCTACGGCATGAATTTGTCAGTAAATACTTGGTTGTTGGGAACATAAATATCATCATGTCAAACTCCAGTCACTTAGTGGTGGTGACGTGAAGTCATGCAACCATGGTGCTGGTTGTTTATAGCCAAACACTTTTTATTCTTGGCGATAGCATTTACGCTTCACACATCATAAAAGTCGTGTTCAGTCGTGTTTATGAAGATTATTTATGCTGAACAAAACATGTCAGCAATAATTTATTATCTACTCTTGACTCAGTGGGTAAGAGGCCTATGAGCACCTGAATCTGCTGCTGCTCTCAAGTGTCCCTGTTCACCTCTGGAGTGTGAGCCCTGAGAAATCCTTCATCACTGCTCTTATTGATGATGGTTATTAACAACTCATGCATGCTCTGGCCAAAAAAGTATTATCATCACTCACCATGCATGTTCATGACCAAAAATTTATTGTGTCCTTTATCTGAAGAGATCATGTTACAAAATGCACTGAGTAACTTTTAATCACTCCTTTACACATTTGAAAGTGCAGCATGTGTTATTTTATTACACACCTTTTTATTGCTGCAGTCACTCACATTCCTGATGCTTGAGTCTTAAAGGGAGTGTGTGACTGTGTGTGTGTGTTTTATTATTGACGTACTTTGGAGGACATAATTGATATGATTTCCTAATCTTAAATGAATCAGGCATGGAGGAAATTGTTCACTGTGAGCCTACCATCTTTACCAGTCTATCTTTGTGGGAGCATTTCCTCATCCTGTTTAAAGATATTCAAGAACACAGATACACGCACCATGCACTGCAAACACTGCTGAGGCCTGCGGTGAGCTGTGGGTATCAGGTCAGCTGACAGCGGTGTCACACAGGCATTTTTAGCTGGAAGCTTTCAGTGCATAACCAGGTCAATTCTGCTCAACAGCTGATTTATCTGCCACAGACGTGCCTCATATCTCTGTTATCATGCAAAACCAATTTTTACCTGTGAGCTGTGAGTTTCATGGTATGATGCTGGTTGAAGATTACAAGCCCTTTATTGATTAGCGAGATTAATGCTGAGAAACTCATATTTGGAGATACATGTTATGACATGCATGCAAATGCAGGAGGTATTGTGTCAGCAAAATATGCATGCAAGAGGGGCTTTTTATTTTGAAACTTAGTGAGTCTCCCACAAAAGCACGACTACCACGATCTGTTTTGTGTTTAATTAATGGTAATTAAAAGGGAAGATTTTCTTGTGACAACATGAACAAATACCTTGAAACAAACAAACAGAACAATAGGGTCTTTTTAGACCTTGAGTGCCCTTCATCAGCACCACCAGTCATTTTCCAACATTAGACTAGGTGTTATTTAACATTATATAAAAATGGATATTGATGCAATATTTTTTTTTTCATACACTTAAACTGCAGAGTTTATATTAGGTTGGTCAAGTCTGCATTCATACCGTAACCATTTGGAGTGACAAAAGCTTAATGATATTGTAACTATTTATCAATACTTTTAGCTGGCTGTTTCAACATTTCATTCTTATTTTTAGTTGACTACTTCAGCTGCTTGATCACTACATTTCACCTTAATATCCTGTACTTTTAGCTAATGTTTTAAAGGTCCAGTGTGTAAGATTTACGGGGCTTTATTGGCAGAAATATGGCAGAAAGTTAATATAATACTGATAACTATGTTTTCATGAACTGAAAATTACAAGTGTTGTGTTTTTGTTACGTTGAATGAGTCATTTATATCTACAGTCAGTACGGGTCCTCTTCCACCATGACTAGTAAGTGGCACCATGATTTTTCTACAGTAGCCCATGATGGACAAGCCAAACAGTAGTTCTGGAGAGGGGCTTTGATGCTCCTCTGTGTACTTGGAAGGGGAGGGTGAGGCAAGCTGCCTTCAGTTGGCTGCAGTCTGCAACCTCATCACTAGATGCCACTAAATCCTACACACTGGTCCTTTTAACTGCATATTCATTACTTTGAGATAATTGTTACCTGTTTAATGGTATTCAGGTGTTAGAACAGAATGTGAGCAAGTAAATTTCTATTTGTTCAAAATGTCTGAGCTACTTAACCGTATGCACACTGGCACCTGCAGAAGTATGCCTAATTGGAAATCATTTGATAGGATATTAAGATCAGTAGGACAGGCAGGTACGTGCATGCATGGCTTTAGGGTTCTCCAATACAATGTAAACCTGTTTTCTGCATTTCTGGCTGGAGATACTAAACAGAGCATGTGATTCCTGATAAGATAAGTCAGCCAACTGCAAACAAGTCATGTTTCTCCTTGGGTGCAGGGCCTCTGCCTCCTCCTTGCTATCACCTCTTCTGTCTTATGTCATAGTTAATAAGTTGTATAACATGACAGGAAAAACTTCACTTGCACTCTCAGTTGGTAAATATGGGGATTACATTCTTAAATAAACTGTACATGATTAATGCCTAGTCAAAGAGATTACATGGGCCCATGTCTGCGGGGAAACAATGAGATATTGGCACAGAGAGAACAAGAAACAGAACATTTGCCTGAATGGCCTCAAAACAAAAAAAAGCCTGTGCTCTTACAGGCTCTCTGCAGTGATGTAACACTTTGCCTCTCTTGTGTGTTTAGATTCCTATCATCTCTGCAATGATATTAACAGGCTTCTTATTTCCTCCTTAAAAACGACCCATAAATACCTCTGAGCTGACATCTGGGGGATGTTGTTACAACATATTGTATGAAGCTGTGTGCCAAAACCTCAGCATCATGTAATTAGACATCCAGAGCTGACAGGGAAGAGGTGACGGGTCTGCACTGATCTCCCAAGTCTCAGTGAATGCTGGGAAAACTACAAGTATGAGTGTGTGGGTGTGTGATCGACAGACCTGCATCTTGCCCAGAGTTAATCTTGAATACTACTGCACCAATCAGCCTTTTTCTCTGGAATTCACAACTTTTGGAAAAAACCCTGAAAAACATTTTTATGACTTTTATGCCTTTATGTTTTTGTGGCAACGGGCATGATCTTTTTAGGTCATCTCATTCTTGTGAATGCCACGTCTCAGAAACGTCTTAAGGGGGTGTCTGGAGGTCATGCTAATGTTTGCAGAGCTTTGCAAATCTCTGATTTTTGCATCTTGCAGTTGTGGTGGCATTGCAGTGGGTGCTTCACCCCTTTTTGCCTGGCGGGGATCTGCACTCTACTGAGTGCCATTTTCTAGTTCTTCTTAGCTGATAATAATAATATCAACCCTTGTATTTCAAGCTTGTTGCAGAAACCGTGGGGCACGAGCAGCATGGGGTGAGGTTTGACCCAGATTGCTGTCTCAGATTTAGTCACATATCAGCTTTCAACCACAATTCTCATTGTCAAAAGACAGACGTGCCATCTTGCGCTGTGGTTTGTCTGAAGGTGGCAAGACTGACACCCAGTCTTGTTTTTCCTCTTATACATGTAAGTGAATGTGTTACATCTCTGTTTTTTTGTTTTTCTTTTGTTACTTTCTGTTTGTATGCATGGGCACCTGCTGTTGTCTGAATGCCACCGTGTGTGTGTGTATTCATGTGTGCATGTGTGCGTTCAACTATATTCATGAGGACCAAAAATTGGGAGCACACTATTGTGGGGTCGAAACAGCTTTGTGGGGACTAAAATGCGGAACCCCACAGGTTTAAAGAGCTGTTTTAGGGTTAAGACTTGTTTTTTAGGTTAGACACTGTTGTGATGGGTAGGGTTAGGGTAAGGGGCAACACTCAAAAAATAACTCTTGTAATGAACTTTAAGTATTTCCACATGGTCTTTGGCCTTTGGATCAACTTAATTAATTAAGGTTAATTCCACTTATTTACTTGAGTCCAACTTAATTTAACAGGGATGATCCAATTAACTTAATGGTAGTAAAATTACACTACTAAATGTATTTGATGCAGGCCAAGTAAATTAAGTTGGCCCAACAGAATTGCTTGATGCTTTCTACGAGAAACTTGACACACTTTTCAATGCATGAAACTTAATGTCCAGTTTATTATGTCCACACAGGGAATATAATATGTCTTTGACAGGTCCCCACAAATATAGTAACACAGGTGCGTGTGTGTATGTGTGTGGGACTGAACAACAAGTCGGGTTAAGTCTGTCTGTCTGCCGGAAATGTTAAAATGTCGGCTTCGTACAGCCTGAGTTCTTTGGAACAATAAAATATCATTCTACAAAGGAATTACTTTACGTGTCATCCTCATTTTCATTCGTCAGCTCCTTTTGTGTCTTTCCCAGACAGCCAAGTGGGAGGCGTGTTTTTTCTAAGTGTTTTTAAGTGGTGTTTCTGGAGAGTATTTTAGTGTTTCCTATGATGTTTTACAGTTCTGTGCAGCAGTGGGAGTCTGGGAACTGTTGTGGTAGGAATGTTTGGACTGACTGACCGTGGGCTGTATGTTTGAATAAATGTCACCAGAGCTCACTTAGTTTTCATGAATTTTCAGAAGTAGAGAAAGTGGAAAATCTTTTCCATAAGTCCACATTCAAAACTTTAGAATTAAACATGGAAAAACATCACAAATCCTCTTCTCTATCAAACTAGGCTGTTGCAATCTTTGAACAACCTTGTGGACTCAGTTCAAAGTCAATATGATGACCTTTATGCGAGAAATAATTTTGAGAGGTGTCTGCTTCTTTCTGTTCTTTCAAGTGTTTCTTTACTCATAACAGTATGAACTACGCGCTGCATGTGTTATTAACTAGAGGCTATTATAAAAATGGTTCCTTCTTGACATTACGACACTATGCTTTGACACACATAAGATTAATAAAAGAAAATGCTAGGTAAAGATAAATAATTTGGCAGAAAACTAATTTTGCTCACCAGCAAGCCAAGAAAAGTCTCATCACAATGTAAGGGCTACGCGCTGAGCGAGAACTTGCAAACGGGGGGAGGCATATTCAGTCAGCAGCACATCCAGGAAGTAGATGCAAAAGCTAGAGGACTTTTTCAGTGTTTGTGCCAGGCGAGCAACTCTCACTGGACTGAATAGGCGCCATCTTTGCATGCTGTATGTAGTTCATTATAATACATCTATGATTTACTAACTCAGACACAGAGCAACGTTGGCATTCATTTGAAATCCTGTTTCTCAATCCTGATGAGTGTAAATTCAATATGCACTCTGCTTTTAGCTCTATTTTGGTGTCTACCACGCTAACTGACCTTTATCTACAGTCTGGTGCTGGACTGATTGTGTGCAGTGGGTTTATCAAAGCATTTTCACTGAAAATAGCTACCTACTGCTAGAAGTGAAGCCAATGAGAGCAGCGAGAGTGAATCAAAACAGTAGTGGGCCAGAAAACCAAAATACAAACTTGAAAGAAGTGAAACTGATGATGATTCTCTGTGGGTTCATTAGTGTGAGTGAGACCTTTCCCATACACATAGTCATCTAACCTGTTGTTACAATAAAATATTAATTAGTGCAGCTTAAATTGTCTTTAAATAGTGAAACATATTTACTAAGCCAATTATGTTTTAACTGTGGTGTTGGTCTATCTGTGAGTAGATGGTCTCAGTGAGTGTCCTGCGGTGATGCTATCATGTCTGAATGTAAAAACCCCAACATTTTCCATGGTAATGCATTCTGACTGCAGGGTGTGAATCACTCGCTCTGAGCTAAATAGAAACTTCGCAACTCTGATCTGAGGTCTAAGGTGCGAACTGGCTCCCATGGTGAGAATCACTGATACAACGAGCACATTTTAAATCTTGATCGCATACATTTTATTATGCATAATGAAACAAATATTTTATATGGCGATGTCATGAACGCTATCTGATAAGACATTCAGTGAAGGGACAGTTCACCGCAAAATCAAAAATATATGTTTGTCGTCTTACTTGTAGAGCTATTTGTCCATCTGGATTGTTTTGATGTGAGTTGCTGAGTTTTGAAGACATCGGCAGTAGAGACGTCTGCCTTCTCTCAAATACAATGAAACTAGATGGCATTCGGCTTGTACAAAATACATACAGAAACGTCTCTCTCTGTAAATCATGACCCAGTTACTCAAAATAATCCACAGACTTGTTGTGAGCATTTCCTGGAAGTATTTTCTCTCTACCAAACTACAACCACCGACCGTATCACTATGCATAAAGAAGCGTGCATCTATGTGGACAAGACGCTCATGGCTACGACAGTGTCAGATGTAAACATTAACGATGTCCTCCCCAGATGAGCTGTAAGGTCAGCACCAAAGAGGTGCCATATGATTGGCTGGTGTTGTTCAGTAGAAAGAAAATAGTTTCTGCATGAATCTCAGTTTCTCCAAGAAGCTGCGATTGCAACAATTAATGCATATTCATTCCCTGTGAATTCTGCACCAGCTTGCAATTTTGTCCAATCACTGCAACTTCTCAGTAAATTTGGCCAGTCATCGCAGCTTCCCACCTCAATGTCTCCATGAACCAGGTCAGTGTTTTATTAGTTACATTTTTTGTATTTCTTTTTTTTCTTTTTTTTTTCTTTTTGTCACAGGTACTGAAAAGAACACAAAGTTTATTGTCATTAACAACATTTATCAATGCATTTTTATATTTTGTAATTTATAGTTTGGAGCTGATTTTGCTTCTTTGTGGAATACTGCCCAGGTGCACATTTACAAAATACAGCATTACAGCATATTTTGTTAGATTTTTTTTGTGGTTCTGAGTCCTTGTGAGGACACAAGAATGTAGCTTTATTGTCCTGTGAACAATTTACCTTTGATTTTTAATGAATTCTACAAAAAACACGAATTATTTTTCTGCAATTTTCATTGAAAAAGCTAAAACGGCTAAAAACATTGCAACATGCATCACTATTTTTTTTGAAAAACTGGACTGGAAACTGCTTACAACAAGGTCTGTCTTGGGTAACTAGGTCATGACTTCTGGAGAGAGACACTGGTGTTGAAATTTTCAAATGTATTTGTTGATGCTTTGAGCACCACAAGTTGAGAGCCATCTAGTTCCATCATATTTAAGAGAGGGCTGACATCTCTAAGACTGATGTCATTTTGATTTTAGGGTGACCTGTCCCTTTAAAATCACCAACACTGACAAATGGTCAAATGTTTATCAGAAATGTCCTGATCAGCTTTGTCACATGCATTGTTTTGTTCTGTCTAAAGCCACTCTGGTATACTGCCAGTCCGGACTCCACACTTTCTAGTCATCAATACACTCTGAATGCCGTCTTAAAATCAGTTTGACTCTGAGACTTTGGTAGTCACAGCTGAAAGCATCAGATTGCCATGTGCAGACAGCAGGACTGCAGAGCTGTTTGCCAGTCATTGTGCTGCTACTGAGCACAATCTCTCTACTGTCCACTATTGTTTTTACTCTCTTTAAAGTTTAATGAACCCAAACCTCAAACTTTCAGCACAACAGAGTCCACTGTGTGCATCCCAGCCACAATTTTATTATTGTTTTTTCTGTTTTTTCTCCTTGCATCAGATGGTTCCCTGACTTCACAGGGCGCTCTGGCTAAACAAGGCCCTGGGCTGTTTGTTTTACGGTGGTGCTTTCCTTTCAGGGTTTCTGAATGCTGTGGGTGGGAGGCAGGGAGAGAGCAAGAGACAGCGGGAAAAAGTGGGTATAAAAAATGGGAGTACGAGGAGGAGAGGATGCCAAAGAAAGCTGTGACGTATTACTTGTGTCACCACTTGGCCCCTCTTTATCTCTTTGATTTATCTGCTGCAGTTAAAGGGAAGTGAGTCCAAAGCCTTAAAAGTTTCCCTCGACCCTGCCGCAGTGTCACTGGTTCATCGCTTTTGACGACTTCCATGAGTCCAGATGGAGGACAGTGATGAAAGCATGTTAACTGTCCGTGTCACAGTGAGGAGGACAGAGTGGAGGATTCAGCCTGGAGCCCCTCAACTTTGATACTCAAGATCTGCTGGGGGGGGCTGCGGAGTCTTGAGGGGGTCTGTGAACTCAGCCACTCCTCTGTGGACACTTATGAGGGGTTGTGTGAAGAGGGTGCCTCCCTCTCCCGTGGGTTGTGCGTGGGAGGGAGGTCACGGACCCACCCTCCCTATTGAGGGCACGGGCTGACGAGGGGAAAATAACAGGGTAAACCAGCCCCAGGGGAATACTGCAGTGCCACCCTCTAATCACAGTCACCTCACTCACATATGGACAAAAACACTGTACATGCTCATACAATGAAACACACAGCAGCATGTACAGAACACCCCGAAAACACATGCTTGTACAGTAAAGGCACATTAGAGGCGGCGTAAACAGTACTTTAAAACACTAAAGACCTGCTCACACCAGCATTTAGAACAATTAAACACAGAAATACACTCCAGTGGGTTCAGGATAAGTTTCAAGTTGCCGAGTTCAACTCTGGTGAAACTCGACATGGGAATTTGCAACTTTGACCAACAGTAGACCGTCTGACAGGACTGACCTTTGAGGAGAGACAGAAAGTCAATATGTAGCAAGCTATTGTAGCTTGTAAGCTGTGTTCAGAGATGGGAAGTAACTAAATACAAATACTTCTATATATTGCTTTTTTATTTTTTATTTTTCTTTTCAGGTGTCTGTGCTTTACTTGAGTCTTTAACTTTCTGACAAATTTTCATTTTTATCACCTACATTTTAACACACATATTTTTACTTAGCCCCATCATGCCAAGTTGACGTGAAAGACATCATTTATACCATGTTTTTAGCCTAAATCTTCACTGTAGATCCTTAGTTTGGAGCCATGTTCTATTGTGTGTTTTCGGGTGTACTATCCCCTTAATGTTCATCTGGTTGGCTTGTGTGTTAGCAGTTTGCTGATCAGCTACATCCATTGAGTAGTCACTATGTCACCAAGCTCCTAGAACCAAATATCTGATGTGATGATGTGCTGTTTGATGAAGTTAGCTGATCTACTTTCTGGTGTGACCAGGCCACAATGCTGGATATGTGTCCATGTACACACACACACACACACAAACAAACACGCGCACACACACACTTACACTGACACACATTCCTGCAAACCTCACGGGCTGAATTTGTACCACGTTAACAACACGTCGCTCAAACCTGAGGGAAGCTTTGAATGCACCACCGGGATTGAAACATCACTTACGTGTCACTGAACTGTGGTCGGAGAAAATATTTTGCATTGACATAGGTGATATATAGCTACTCAGACATCAAACGCATTTGGTTTATTTGAACTTGTGGTCTGTTTTACTTCCCTTTCACATGACTCTTCTCATAAAGTCAGGGGCTTAAAAAGACGGAAAAAAGACATTGTGGCTTTTTACAAAGCTCGAGTTGCACAAAAGAAAGAATTCAGTAGAAAAAATGTAGATCCCATATAGCTGGAGCAGCGTGTGAGGGATTTTGGTATCGTATGATTGAGACTTTGCTGCCAAGTACAGAAGGGACAGAAGGCTAAAAGCACAGATTTTAGTGTGTGTGTGTGTGTGTGTGTGGTTGCATGTGTTCAGTGTGTCTTGAGTGAAGTGTAATAGAGTTGATTCTGTTTGAACGGCGTAGCTTGGATTGATTTGTGACTTTCTCCACTTACAGCTGAGCGCCGCTTGGTAAAATCAATTTCAGTCCGTGACCACTTGCACAGGTTGGACAGCTTCACACATTGTGTGCATCATCATCTCCTTTAAGATGATTTATTTCAGCTCAGGTCCTGTCTGACATCTTTATTGTCAACATTTGGTCCAACTGTTAACACGAACATTTCCTTTTTTTTCTCAGGGCTCAAACTTCCAAAGACATCATCGTGAGCTCAGTGGTAAAATGACTTCAGCGTTTGTGTCCTGGTATGTGTGTGTGTCTCAGTGTGTTTAAGTCCAACATGATCAGATCAGACCAGAATGAGGTCCAGACTGTCTGCAGAAATTCTTCTCTGATCCACGAGGAAGATTTATGGATACTGAGGGTGCAGGGGTACAATCGCTTCACTCAATGTCTTCATTGTGCTGAGAACACGTGTGCTGTGGTTTTGGGTGAGGGAGGTATATGAGGCGATACTCAATCCTCTTTCTGAAGGGATTAAAAGGGCAAACCAGGCACATGAGCACATAAACCTGGAGAGCACATAAAACAGACTAACACAATAAAATACCTTCACAAATCAGAATTAAAAGCATTAAATTTAAAGAGTAACAGTATTTGTTTTAAAAATTGAAGACAAGGTGTGTTTGTTTTAGCAAAAACTCTGGACCAAACACTTTAAATATAAGAATTTATGTGTCATTGTAGTTGTGTACATTTAATACAGTCTAGTACAACAGCAGTGCAACAAATACTAGCTTTGTGATACTTATAATAAATATTTGTTGACACCTTGTAAATGGGTGCTTTGGGCTAAATGCTAATGCCAGCGTGCTAACATGGTCACCATCTTAGAATAGGACAAAGTACAGCTGAGGCTCATGGGAATATCATTTGTTTTATGTATATTTGAGCTTCAAGGTAGAACATGCAGGATTATCATAAACTGAGTCTATATATATATATATATATATATATATATATATATACATATATATATATATATAGATAATATATATATATTGCTTTTTTTAAGGAAAATCCTGCATATTATACATTTAAACCAAATTAATGGACAAATTGAAAAATTTGGTAGTACTAGATGAAGCCTGATGAAGGTCTAGTACCAAAATATCTCAAATAATTGGTATATCGCAAGTTAGGCAGTTTTTGCAACTTATTGGTAGTAGAATGAAAGTCTGGGGATCACCAAAGTTGGCAGGATGCATCCTCTGATCAAAACATTCATAAATTATTAAGCATACATTGGTTTATATATATTGCTTCAACTTCATTACATGTCACCTCTTCTCTCCCAGATTCTTTTTGAATGTCTAGTGTGAAACGGCCAAGTAAAGCCAAAAGCAATAAAGATTTTATCCTTGAAAAAATACATATCTATTTAACTGCCAAATGATTTCACAGCTTGAAAAGCCAAGACTCAAAAGATAAGCGTTCTTCCCTTTCATTCCTGTTTGTCTTGGCTCATCACGCAGTTGGACAGGCAACAGTGAGTTTGGACACCGGAGCCTTTGGGAAATGCACTCTTCATAATTGGCATATCTTTGGTCACTTCATCGCCAAGTTCACTATTTTTCTCACACACACACACACACACACACACACAAGTGAAATGCATTCCATCGCTAAAGCCTGCAGTCAATAAGCTTTCATAGCTGTTCATTAATCGTCCTCCTTCCAGCTGAAGACAGTTGGAAATGTTCCTGTCCTGTAAACATGTTAAGTCATTATGCCAACATGCAGGGCCTGTCAGAACCTGTATTCCCTTTGTTACGGTAACACATTATGATTACAGTAACTGTTGAGTGATGGGTGGCTACGCCTCCTGGATTTAAGCTTTTCTGGCTACGTTTATAGGTCTTAAAATTCTCATGAGTCCAGCAGTTTCAGCTGCCAACTGTTTTTGTGTATGTTTATGTGTGGCTACGTGCATGAATACATGCTTACGTTCAGGTTAACATGGAGGACAGAGTGGGCAGGTGACCTGGATTTCCCATCATAGGACACTTCATCCCCAGGAAAGAGAAAGGGAAGCCGCTTTGGGTGAGTCAGCATAGATATACCCATCACTGATCATCAGCACTGTGACACATGTAACCACAACAGATGCACATGAAATGATTTGCTGGCAAACACTCTGCTGCTCTGACCACCTGTGGTGAAAGTTCACATGCATTTTGCAGAGCACACTTTTCCTCTGGCAGAAACAACGTCCCTGAAGTCACATGCTCACGTTAAAAAACAATTTAAATGAGAAATATTTAAAATATTTAATGCCATTCATAAAAATGAGCATGTTGTAAAATAAGAGCTTAAGGAAACACGCTCCTTCGACAACAACTCTACAGCATGTCCTCCTTTGAACTTTGCATTGTTTCTGTTTGAGTTAGAATTAATGCTGAATATTCACTTAATGAGTCAGTGTCTTATCAGGAGACCAAAGCTGTCTTCTTTAAATTTCCATGTCTTTTACAGGGTTCTCGTTTTAAAATAAGTGACCGTGAACATAAGTCAGACTTAGTTGGCTTAATTAGCCAATGTTAGCGAGCTACAGCTGATAGAAACCAATGCTGTTCACATGGCTATAAGTGAGATTATGCTTTTGTCTATTTGTGTCTGAAACCAAGGAACCATTGTTACAAAAACCACCATTATCACTGTAAATTCAGTAAATTCTGTATGTCTGATGAAAAAATTTATGTCACGGACGCAGAAAACATATTTTTGGCTTAAAGAGTATGAGGTTTAGCTAACAGCCTCATTCCTAAACAAAACTGCCTTTCATATAGATTCAGTACAGTTTAGCTCCTGGTAAGACATGTTGCATATATTAACCAAAGTGACTTTAATTAAAACATTTGCTTTTCAATCAGAGTGAGTAAATCTGTTTCTCCACTGTGAGAACACTGTACATGTACAAACATTAGTCTTTCGACAAGATGTCATTAGGCTCAACAGCAGATCTGCAGTAATAGTGGCCCGGCCTGCATGATTTACATCTTACAGTATATCGTCCGTGCAGTGTTCACCTCCTGCCATGGAAGATACTTTAGCGCAGTACTGTACATGTGGGTTTGTTCACCAGAGAGTAGAATGAAAAACTGGGGCCAACTGTGAACTGTCATCCTGCACCACCCACACATTTCCAGAGTAAACTGTCTCATTCCAACAAAAATACATGCTCAAGACATTAGCTGTGAAAAACCAGCGCGGGCACAATTTAAACTACATATGAAACAAAAGTAAACTATTCCGTCTCTAAATCCAACCACGTTCCACCTGTGATTTCCTGATTGTGCTGCTGCTGTCCGAGCGTGTCAGAGAGGTCATGGGACGGCGGCAGAGTTCGGGACAGAGGGCCTCCAAAACATGCGGACGCTGAAAGAGGGACCAGGTGGGCTTGCTTGATGGCACGCCACTGGAAGAATGTATCTGTCAGCGTTGAACTTGTCCGGTGGGAATCACTACTGGAATGTGCGAGCGTCACAGCTGAAGGTGTCGGCATCAGTTGAAAGCCTGGGACTGGCGTGTGTGTGTGTGTGTGTGTGTGCAAACACACATAGCCTGCTGCACAAACCTGTTGCATGTGTGTGCAGGCTTATGTGCATGAGTGTGGTGGGGGTTGGTTTTGATGCTATAACCAAAAAGTCTGATTTAATTGATCATCAAAAGTAGAATAAAGACTCTGTGATTATTTGTATTATTGTATTTGATTCTTTTAAGAGAACAATATCTAACAATTGTGCATCCAAAAATTAGTACTGCAGCCTAAATAGCAAGTTGAAGCCATAGACGGTATATTAAATGAGTTTATATCCTAGTTAATATACAGGCTATAGTTGAAGCAAGTTGTTTCTCTCCACCTCCTCCTCCTGAGACTTGAGGAAGTTTAGACAGGCTGCAGGAACACGGCAGGAGTGCAAGACACAACATTGTAATTTTGTACAATAACAAGTGACTACAGGTCCTACATTGTCAGTTGATCAGCTGTTTATGACTGTTATTTTTCTATTGATGTGAAGTTAAACCTGTTATCCTGTTATCCAAAAACCAACTGCTCAGAAAATAGACACTCACACACTACATAATGGTAAAGAGGCAAACAATATCACAAGTTACAGAAATGTCAAAGGAGGCTGTAGCATTGTTGTCCTAGAAGTGAGTATTTCAATTCAGCATGTTTCCTTAATCTCTGATGCAACAGTCATTTTATGATTTATTAAATATATTACAGATTTCTCCTTTAAAATCTTATTTTTGTAAAATAAAAGTGTTGTACCTTTTATGTCCCCTTGTGCACAAGTGTGCACATGTGTCTTTCTGTCAGAGGGGAGTTGATGGATTACGAAGGGGCCCATGTTGGGAGAACACCAGGCTCTCAATGTACCAGTCTGACCTCTAAATACACACCAGAGCACCCAGGGGCCGCGACCCCGGGGTGTCCTGGGACCAGTTGCTGTGTGGGCCCTCTCCACTCACGAGAGAGTAGGAGGGTCATAGCATGTGACCGAACCACTTGCTTCACGTGTCAGGGAATAATTTACTGCAGTCCTTTTATGCCACACCAACAGCTTGGACAAATGTTACTAGATTGTGCCAATTGTGAAATTCTGGACTGATTTTGATGTGTTTTATTTTTGTTTTTATTTATTTCCCCTTTTGTGCAAAGGAAACAATAAAATTTTCATTATGAAAAATACCTGTTGCCCCGTTTTGTCACACCAGAGTTTTGTCCAACCAGTGGCTTCTTCTCAGAAACAGCAGCTGGGTATGCTAGCTACTGTTGTCTGAGTCCAACCACAAATAACCAACACGTTTAATTCTTAACATTAGTGAATGTCATGTCATTTGCTGGTAGGCCAGTTGTAGTCAGCAAGGCAAATAGCGGCCAATACTGATGTTCGGCTGATTAATTTATCGTATCCCTAAATGTTACACCGCCTTATCAGGAGAAATGGTGTGTGTGTGTGAATAATTTGCTCAATATGTAAATTAAAAGAATAAAAATAAGAACAAAAACCTGGAAGATAAGATCTCCAACTTGTTTATAGATTTAATGGGTATGGAAGAAGCTACTGTCGCATTAAGGCACCTTGATCAGGGTCGTGAGGGACTGTGGAGTACAGTTAGGTCATATTTGAGCTCCTTACCAGACTTTATGTAATGGTGTGTATGTTGTCCTGCGTTTTTATGAATCTGCGCTGGCAACAACTTATGTTCATCCTTCCGTCCCGTACACACAAATGTTTAATAGGATAAAATGATAAAGCGATGATGTTTTATATCCCAAAGGTGAAAGGTCAGCTTCACTGTGACATCATAATGTTCAGCTCTCTATCAGTCCTCTGTACTCCTCTAAGTCAAGACAGCATGTTTCACACTGGAAATTACATTACATGTCAATTTAGTCATAAAAATTTCACTTAATACCTTTCAGTAAAATCCTTCAGTCTTCACAACATATACTGTACAAACATGGGTGTAAACTGGAACTTGTGGTTGGTGGAGGCACATAACCGAGACGTGGAAATTCTATTATTTTGCGTGTCATTTGTGTATGTATTGTGTGTGTATGTATGAAATGTGTAAAATGTCCAGTCTGTAAAATATGATTTAAAAAAAGGGAATAAAAACCTACAACAAAGCATCTGTGCACTTAGAGCTCTGGTTTGAAAACTTTGTAGGTTCCTTTTTTTCTTTTTTTTTCTTGCAGCTGTTTTGGAAATCTAACAGTGAATAAAAAGAGTAAGTTTGACAGTTCAAAGTTTCAGTCTAAGCAAACCATCTTACAGTTATGTTTTTTCAGGATTACCAAAACCAGGTGGTCCGTTCCCACTGACCTCTGAGATTTCTCACATCCAAACCTCGGAAAGCCTCATGAAAGAAAGTGTGTGGCTGCAGCCCCGATGGCTGTGTTTATACACATGGAATCTGGAGTATCGTCACCCAGATCGACCGTCACCACCATCCGCCCGCTTACGCCACTGAGATCTTGTCTCTTTTTTCCTTATTTCTCAGGGGATCCTCTTCTAAACAAACTGATGCATTTTTTTCCATGAAATGACTCTGTGTCCCTTTTGGACGAGCTGTGACATGCTGTCAAAGCAATGCCAGTCAAGATGATGACGGTGGAAGATTAGCGTTCCGTCAGACGCTGCAGGAGGGACAAAACAGGAACTTAAATGTGTCATACATTCATCTGCATCGCTGCAGTCGATCTAAAACAGTGTCATCTTATCGTATCATCAACCACAAGGGTGTGGAAAGCCAGGCACCGACTCCTGTAACTTGTCATTATACCCTGTGGTTTAATAGCTTACTTTCTTCCATACACATTCACTCACTCCAGCCAGCGCCCTAACCCCTGACAATCAGTCAGCATGTTTTGCTCTGAGCTTCAAAACACAACATCTGCATTCCTTCCGTCCTCAGGCCCCATCTGACAGCGGCTCAGGGGCGAACACGACACTGCAGGCAAACCGCCGCTGTCAGTCCCAATAGAAAATAATGCTGGAATTTCTACCGTGCGTTCCACAAGCATTTGGCGCGGTGTTGTAGTTTTCAGTGTCAAGGCATGCAGAAAAACGCTCACTGAGGTCAGCAGAGCACTGATGCATTCTGACACTCTCACCAAAGTGCAGTGTGTCACTGGGTCTTTCCTGGGATTCAGGTCACTTGTTAGCATGATTATGTCTGTGCAAACTCCACACCATAAAACTGGACCCTAAATGCACCCAGTATAGACAAGACTTGTGTCAGCCCAGTTTTAAAGCTTAGAAGTTGGTGTAATTACAAGTTTGTTTGGAGACAGAAAATCTTCATTGTTGGTGTAAGAGCTCCCTCTGCTGGAGAGGGCTATTTTTCTAAATCAGGAAAAGTCGACACCTACCAGAGGATGGAGGTAGAGGGTGACACTGGAGTGGATTTTCACTCCCACTCCCACAAATATAACCCCGTCCCATCCCAATCCCATGACAGAGTAAGAAAAACATTCCTGTCCCATCCCAAACCCAAAAGAATCACTGCCGTCCAATCCCATTCTTGTCACTCCACGGTCCACACACATCATGCACTGGTAAAGCAGCTGTGACCAATCAGAACAGACAGGAGTCCCGTCTCAGTCCTGTGATGAAAAGTTAAATTGATTTGTATCCTGTCCCACAGGACACGGGATTCCCGCAGAGGATAATCAGATTATACAGTGAATATTATTTACATTTATAATTTATAACTAACAGACGATAGCACATTTGGGCCAGTAATAAACTATGTGCTCTCTAAAGTTTCTGAGTTTAAATGTGATAATAACAGTGATCTAGATAATTAAATACAATTACACCTTTATGAGTCAAATATCCAGACTGGAGAATTCTCAGTAGACAGTTGTATATTTAAATATAAGAAAATAACACACTTAACAGCATTTTGCACTATGACCACATAAAACATCTGGAAATGTTGCTGCCTAATTAATTGCAGCCACACAACGAGCATGCAGGGAGCAGGATACACTGATGCACATCACATGATCAAGTCGCATCACAGAGTCTCTGGAATAAAGTCAATACTTGATCATCATTTCAACTGTTATCACTATGATATTCAGCATACCACCATATTCATGAGTTGTACTGAGGACCAAGCATTATTTATTTTTCTGTTCTGTGTCTTTCATATATCTGTGTTTGCTTGTTCCAGTAACTGCAGCTTTTACATGATATTACTGGTGAAATACTGAAATCCAGACTGTGTGTTTCTAAGTAGTCTATGTGTCCAAGAGCTACATCAGCGAATCAGGCAATATGAAGTGGAAATCTCTGCTAGGCCCATAGCCTGGAGGTTTGAACAGTATGGATTACATTTATATAGTACTTTATCTTAGATACTTGAAGTGCTTCAGAATAAAGGAGGAAACTCATCTCAGAACACTCACCAAACATCAGCTTGAGGTGGAGAGGGAGAGAATCATTGAGCCAATTACAATGTGGGATGATGGATGACCAGATGGAGAGAGCCAGGGTCGGGAATTTTCCCTATTTTTTAACAGAATATTGCAGAAACCCCTACTCTTTGGGATAATTGCCATGGGATCTTTACCACTGTGTGTCAAGTCTCATCCGAAGGACAGCATCTCGTACTGTACAGCATCCCCATCACTGCACTGGGCCACTGGGATTCATTCAGACCACAGGGAAGACTGCCCCCTACTGGTCCTCCAACACCACTTCGAGCAGCAACTTGGTCATACCAGGAGGTCTTCAGGTTCTAGCCAAGCCCACCACTGTTTAGCTTCAGCCGTGCAGCAGAAACAAAGTCTCACAAAGTTTCATATATCTTTTTAAAGAAACCTTTGAAAGTCTAAATGACAGTTGTCAGAGAACAGAACCAATGATCTGTTGATTTAAACAAATCAAGACTCAGTAGTTTATCAGTGGCAGAGCTGTCAGTGCTAAAAAAAATGTTTAAACTGAAAAATCAAATTGAATCATGAATTTGGAGAATTGTGAAACCCATAGTAAACACACAATACTAATTAAGGTCCTGTTTCATTTAGTGTAACAGAGCCTTTCCAGTAAGCCGACATGCACAATAGTCAGGGGCACTGGCCTCGGGGGCCAGTGGCCACCCTTGAAATCTGATTAGCCACCCTAAGTGCCACCCCATTAGTCTCAAGTAGTTGGCTGGTTGTCTGTCCAGTGGGACGATGGACCATTTAAATGTATTCTTAAATGTGCATTGTTTTCTTTTGCATGCAGCTGTCTTTTATTTTATTTTTATTTATTTTTTTACAATATTTATATAATTTATAAATGATTTTACAACAAAGTATTGTTTAATTAGATTTTGTTTTACTTCCCTTTATGACACTTACAAAAACAAAGACAATACACAAAAACTATGAACAGAAAACTGGTAAATATATAGTAGTAAATAAATAAAAATATAAAATCACAAAAAGAACACTATTTTAATGGTGGAGTGTTAAGAATAAATGAAGGAGTGTCACAGCTTGAGGAGTAGAATTGAAGCAGAATTCATGTTTGAGTGAATATGGAAGTATAGTCCCACTCTGTTGCATTGATTGTTGATTGGTGGGACTATTATATTTTAGATTTTAAAAAAAAGCACAGGAATGTAAGAAACTGTAAAATGCTGCAGCTTAATTTTAATAATTAAAGTATATATTAGAATCAATAAATTAAAGTTATTCTAACATGAGTTTGTGCATGTGTGTGTATATGTATTACTTAATGCCACGCCTGCACATGTCAGTGCACCTTGACTCTGACCTGAAAAGACCTGAACCTTAATTAGTATCACCTGTAACACCTGTGGTGACTATTTCTTGTCAAAATAGCTGCTGTATAAAAAGGTCTACAGCCTGTATGAATGTCTTTCACGAACGTTACAATGTTCGGTTTTTCTTGAAGCCTTTTTAGAGAGAAGTGTGTTGTTTTCGAGATTGTTTCCGTGGTTGCTTTTGCTGTATTTTGTTATGTGGAGGAAGTGTTGCTCGCCTCCTCTCGCAGACCTGAGAGGCGTTTCACTTTTGCGCCACGAGATGGAGCCACAGAGCGCCGCCGCTGTCCTGTAATTGATAAGACTTCAGATACAGATGTGTCACTCCTCGTAAATAGCTCAACACAACACAGTGTCTGCTGGAGAAAGTAGTTGAAGACAAGAATACAATGAGATACAGAGAAAAACAGGTTGCATCACTGTGTGTGAGTGTGTGTGTGTGTGTGTGACGGAGCAGTTTGTCAGCCCGTAAATAACGTGTTAATGACCAGTTCAGCTCATGAAATTTACACATGTATCCTCCTCTAAACTCTGAGTGTGTGTGTCTCAGATGTGTGTTTGGCTCCGCACCTCTCCGTTGTCTGACTTTTGTTTCATGCAGTTATGATTCATGATACCTTAAATTACACGTTATATTATTGTCCAGCGCGCTGCCAAGATTTTAAGGGAATCAAGATGAGAGCGGGGGGCATTAGGGTCTCTGTGAAAACAACCTCAGCTCTTTGAAGCCGTTTCAACCTCTCCCAATGAAAAACACGCTCGGGCTTTTTATCACTCCCTGAATCATGTGAACGGCTTCGGGTTTTTTCACCGAGATAAGAAAACATTTCAACTGAAGTAGCCCGTAACAGCTTCATCTAACCCCTGTTTTCTGACCTGCACGGATGTGGGTTCATTTATCCAGAATGATCCAGTGAGATCCCCCAGGCCTGTTTAGTTCCTGCCAAATGATGTTATTACACTGAGTCCTTGGTGGCTGCTCACTCTCCCACTTATTCATCTGCGATACAAAACAAATAACAGCTCCACAATGGTCGTTTTTGTTAGATAGCGGAGTTGTTATTGTTAAAATGTGTGCGTAATGTGTCTTCTGGGCAGAAAAAAAAGGTCGTATTGATTTGAACGTTTCCACATTTCGCCTTCATATGAAAAGAAACGAAGAAAAGCACCTTAACCGAGCCCTAAATTTAATGTTGCATGGCTTTTATGATGGGGGGTCCGTACAAAATTACCAGCAAATAAAAAACTGAAGGCCATGTCTGTAAATTTAACATCGGGAAGCATTCAATACCAGCAGCTTTTTTTTTTTATCTGGAAATGTCTTGTCCATCACGGGCTCCGGAGCCGTTTGTCCCCTTAAAATGACTCCGACACGTCCTGGTGTCAGATGATGTTGGAAACGCACGGCCTTTTAGTGGCATACCTTCAGCTTTTGTAGTGATTTGACGCTCCTGCTCTCGCCTTTATTGAAACCACACAACGCGCACGGGCCTGTTTCCAATCTGAGGACATGCGTGATGAATTTGGGAAATCATCTGCAGCTTTGCTGGTACCGTATAGCCCACCCAGTCCGGACCCAGTCCCCCTGTGCCCCGAGGTATCAATACGATTAGAGGCAGGAAATGTGGGAATCCCCAACAAAGGGCTCCATCATTAAACACAAACAACCAGAGGCCTCCCAACAATACCAAAAGCGCCCTCCACTCCTCACTCCTCTTTTATGTCTGAGCAAGTGAAAATCTATTACTTTCATCCCAATATTACCAGTCTACTTCCAGTTGGCCATTATTAAAGAAGATAATCTGACGGGGTTACGGCAGACTTTGAATGGAGAACAGAGAGTGTTGGGTTTCTGACGCAGAAATCTCAGGTTATACACATCAAATATTATTTCTTCTCCATTTCACACATGGTCATATTTATCAGTATTTATATTAGGGAAAGGAAACTCCTGGACGTATAGAGAAAAGACGCACAGCCTTATCAGTTTTTATTTAAAGGAGGCGCCATGCATGCAGGCAATAAATTATTATTTTTGCACCAGCACAAAATCAGTCATTGCAGTTTTATCCTCTGTTTTACGTCTGAAAACATGTAATTGTGCGTCAAGTGTGTGCGCAAAGAGCGGCTGCAGGAGCCTTCGAGGGGGATTAAAGCTTAAGTCCCTGCCTCACGTAGAGAAGTGTTTGAGGGATTTTCCCCCTCAGGCTTTAAATTCAGGGTGATGTGCCCAAAGTGTCTCTCAGCTTATTCGGAATATAAAATGTCTATTCACGGCCCTTTTATTATCACTTTTCTTTTATTTTTATTTTTCGTTTTCGTCTTCCTTTTTCTTTACTTTTCTTGTCCTTGTTGTTTTATACAGTTCACCCTCCTTTTTTAAAATGTGTAAAAATATTAATAATCAAGGGTTTTCAGCAAAATGTCTCCAGATTTTGACAGAATTTCTTCTCACGTCTTATTTTAAGATGCACCTGCTTTTAAGGGCGATTGACATATAAATAAATCATTTGTGGAAAATAACAATAACTAATAATAATAATTATAATTCATGGGCAGCCTACAAAAAAGTGAAATAAAACTTTTTGACTGACGCCTAGGACAGGCTAGAAACCAAGGTTTCGCTCTTTATTCATATTTATTTGTTAGAATTTGACATTTTGATCAACTCTGATATGATCACCCTGAATCAAAAAAGGTAAATTCCGCTCTAGAAACAGTCTTTGGCTCATCGGGATGTTTCCTCTCTAATGTCCGCGTCTACTTGGCACTGAATCGCTGCTGATAAGAGTCGCAATGGGAGGCTGGTACGGGCCTTCTTGGTACCTTTTGCGTCGTTTTCATTGGTCAGGATCCTCTTCCTCGTGCCTCGACGTGACATCACATCCAGCCGACCCACAGGAAAGGAACAGAGATTACAGATGATGCTGGACATCTCGGAGGACGCACACGCTTTTACGCTTTATGCACAAATCTTTAGGCTGATCGCTCTCTTTTTGCGCTTCCAGACAGCAAAATAAAGGATATGAGCGCGGATGCGTTGCGGTTTGGAGAGTGTTGAAAAGTTGGAGGAGGACTTGCTGGATTTTCACCTTTTTTTGTGAATGGAGATGAGTCGTGCGTAACAATCTGTTATTCGCATTTCAAAGACGAGCTGTCACTCTTCCACCTGTTGGCAGGTGGTGTTGGCTTCACCCTAGGACATCTACTATGACATTGGGTTTGGACATCATGGAGGATGTTGTTATCGACGTCGTAGGGGAAGGACTCAAAGACAGCGGAGAGGAGCAGCTCTTACCTTTGGATGAGTCTCGGAGCCCGGAGACGTCCAGCAGCCTGCAGAGCAAAGAGCGGGACATCGACGGTCCTGCTAAAAGCAAAGGTCCCACGTCGGTGAAGCCTCCGTACTCGTACATCGCTCTGATAACGATGGCCATCCTGCAGAGTCCGAAGAAGCGGCTCACCCTCAGCGAGATCTGTGACTTTATCAGCCACCGCTTCGCGTATTACCGGGAGAAGTTCCCCGCCTGGCAGAACTCTATCAGACACAATCTCTCGCTCAATGACTGCTTTGTAAAGATGCCAAGAGAGCCCGGGAACCCCGGCAAAGGCAACTACTGGACTCTGGACCCCAACTCCTCGGACATGTTTGAGAACGGGAGTTTTCTGCGGCGGAGGAAGCGCTTCAAACGGCAGCATTTTCGCTTCGACCCGCTCAAGGAGCAGCACCTGGAGCCCAGCGGGCTGCACGGCTTCCCGCACGGCGCCTACGGGCTCCAGACTCTGCAGCTGCCCAGTCTGGAGCTTTACCCCTACCTCCATCACCACCACCCGCCCTCACCGTGCGGCCCCGCCACCATCCCACCTGTCAGCAGCATCCTGCCGGCGCTCTCCAGCTTCTTCTCCCGCAGCGCGCTCACAGCCAAGGCTTTCCTGCAGTCTCAGCCCGGGATCGAAGCCTTCTCCCCGGGACAGTGCACCGCGTACTCCTCTCCTCTGACCTCCAGCGTGGCCTACGCGTCCCCCGCACTCTTCCACCCCGCGGCGTCCCCGCACCTCCTCACTTTACACCAGGAGTATCAGAAACTACAGACGCAGCGTGGCACCGTGGACCTGGCCAAACACATCAACGCTGCTAACAATGAATAATGAGTGCAGCTTTGAGGACTTTGAGCTCGTGTTTTCTCAGGTAACAGAGACATTTACAGCAGAAGCTCACAATTTTCTCCACATGTGATGAATCTGCTTTGAAAGAATGTTGTAGATATGTTTAAAAAAAAGAAAAAAAAAAGAAAAAAAAAACTCCTCCTCACTCCTTCTCACCCTTATGGCAAAAAAAACTTTTAGCAGACGCATTTTTTATTTTGATCATGAATTATCATCTTTTGTTGAAATATTTAAATGACGAGTTTCCTATTCTTTTTTTCTTGGAAAGAAATAAAAGTGAATATTTAAACTCTGCGTTCAGTTGTATTTTGTGCAGATCCATGTGATAATATCAAGTTATTCATTTAGAAAGCATCAGACTTTCCGTTAAAAGCCACAGAAACAGTTTGTTTTTAATGTCATGTGTTGACTTGCTTTCAGTTACAATGCCTGGTTTGCTCTATTTCTGCGCTGATTTAATACTTGGCCTTAATTCGTAACAATGACAATAAAACAAAATTATCTTTACTTAAATGTTAAGAAGTGTTGGATTGCTTAACAAACGTGGAGAAACAACCAAATGTGAATTCAAAACGATGAAAAATAATTTAATGACTGAAATAATCTGCCAATCTCCATTTTGCATCAAATAATAGATGAATAAAATTAAATAAACAAATATTACGATCATGAAAAATACCTTCTTGTCGTTATATTTACTCCAGACATCGATCTGAGTAATTAACAACCACTGAGACGCCCTGTGAGTTATTTAATATATTGACATAATAAAAGAACAATGCACAAACAGCTCGTAAAATCATGACTGCAATAAATATATTTAATGCTTTTTAAAAAAAATGACAGAAAAAGCAAAATTATGCATCATGTTGGATAACAGAGTCAAGGTCAAAGTCACCAACACGCAGCCTGTTAATGCGCAGGCCTGTCAGGCGTGTGTGTGTCGTGTTCATGGACATAACGCTGGAAATATACATGCCTATAATTGCCATATTTCGCAGGGCCACACACACACACACACACACACACACACACACACACACACACACACTTCTGTCCGCCTGTTCCAGCGAGAAAATCTGTGCAACACATTTTCATGTCGAATAAGTTCTCATCTGTTCAACTATAAAGCCGCTTTCTGCTCGTTTACCTCCCAAATGTTCCACTAAAGGAGCGTTTTTAGGTTATTATTATTTTTACAGAGTAAGCTCTGTCGAAAATATGTTGGTTCAAATCTTATTTGCGTGTATTTTAAAAAAAAAAAGGTCTTAAAAGTTTTGTTTGAGCAATAAATTATCATTTCTAAAGTGGTAACATCCTGACTTAAATAACACACAACTATCTGAAAGAGCCTTTATTTTAAGATAAGACAATAAAAACTTTATTGATTCTGCACGGGGAAATTAACTTGTTATAGCAGCTTGTAAGTCAAAAGTAGAGGCAGAAAAGAGTGAGTGAAAAATACGAATACAAATAAAAATAAATACAAAAAAAAGCTATACACTATGGACACCTTTCATTCGTACACATATATGTATAGTTGTTCAGGATGGTCCTAAAGTGAAGTTGTTTCATTTCACTGTGTACCATCTAAAGTGACAATAAAGACAGGGTATGCAGGATATTTGCACACATAATAAATTTAATATATTATTTTATTTTTCAATAATCCAACAGCACCATTTAATAATAATAATGAAGAGGTGTATTTGTTGTTCAGGAATTGTTAGTACTCGCTGGGAGTATCACTCTGACTTATGGTTATTTTTTCTTCTTTTTTCCATTTACAGGCTGCTCTATAAATGTTCTGATGGATCAGTCTCAGCACGATTAATTCAAAGCATAATCTAAAACTAGAACCTAAACAAATAAGCTCATCTTTTTTTGTTTAAGCAGATATATGTAACCTGGAGATACACACACCATCGATCAGTAAATATATATGAGATTACTAAACCTATCCCAAAAAACTTTACGCCCATTTCTCTATGGTACTAATTCAGATTATCTGATTTATTTGTACTTTCTTTTTCATTTAAGTCGACGCAGCGCCTGCTTTACAGCGAGAGTGACAGTAGTAAAATAATTCTAGGTTTCAGAGCATGGAAGTATTTATTTAATTCTATTCTGAGTCTGGTTTAGATGGATTACCATGCTGAAGCTCTTGGACGGGGCTGATGGATCACACCACACGCTTTAGTCCTTTAGCAGACTTTGGCACCCAGTATGTGAGGGTCTGAAACAAATAAAAAGATTGTTACCTGATGGTGAGCTGTTAAAATGCCCACTCCTAAAAGAAAAGCACACTTTCTCATTGATTTGCCCTTCTCTTTCTTTGCTAAATTCAGAAAACTTCACACATGCGCCCATTTTTGTTTCCATTTAATTCAATCTGTTTTGAGGTTTTCCTCTTTTTTTTTGTCATAACCAAACGTCTAATATTTGTACAGCTAATCCTAAACAGTGCAGCGAGAGCTGTGGTTAAACTGATCCGACATAAGATTCATATCACACACCGCAGCACTTCTGCTATTAACTTATCTGATTGGAAAGCCAAATATACAGCTGATCATAATAAATTTTTTTTTCTTTCAGTTTCAGTGCTTTGCTTGTGGCGATTTAGATTGTCAAGCCAAACATAAAGATGCTGAATAGAGGCTGTAACTCATGAGAAGTGGGAACTTGTTTGTGCCTGCGTGTGATGATAACAGGCAGTAAGTTGTCATGCATCTTATTCACACACACATAAACAGGATGTTTCACTAAAGTGCAGTTTGATGTGGGTGAACTGAACGTTATACTCAGGTAGTAAGACACACCAACATCTACAGGAATTTAGTGGAATCAACTTGTCTTATTAACTTAATACAAATATATAGTTTTGTTTTGTTTTTTAAATCTCATGTTAATTCAGTTTAGAATATTTCAGGTCATGAAGCTGCTTTCTGCTGATTAACGTCCCAAATGTTCCCATAAAGGAGCCTTTTTAGAATATTACTTATTATTTTTACAGAGCAAGCTAAGTACAAAATATGTTGATTAAAATTTTAAATCTTATTTGGGCATATTCAAATGTTCATGATGTTCAGTTCTGCTCATAAACAGGACATTTCACTTCCATGCAGTTTGATGTGATTGAGCTGAACGTCGTGTTCAAGTATGAGTAAGACACACTAACATCTACAGGAATTTAGTGGAACTCATCTTTTCTCATCAACTTAACATGAATGTACAGGTTTTTATTAATCTCAAGTTAATTAAACTCAATTTTTCTCAAGTCATAAATCTGCTCTCTGCTTGTTTACCTCAAGAACATGACATAAATATATGTTTTATTAATCTCATGTTAATTCAGCTGAAAGTTTTTTGTCTGTCTTTTCAGACCACATTAGAACTCATGTTGTTCTGACTTGGAGTCTTTTGACTTGAAATGATGAGTTGAATAAATTCACAGCAGTGAGTTCACTTAACTTTAAAAACTGCAGTAGGTGCTTCACCATCTGTTGCCTGGTGGAGATCTGCTCTCTACTGAGTGCACTTTTATAGTTTTAATATATTATGTTATTGGATCAAACAACCAGTTATCTTTTCACCTTTTCTCTGTCCCCTTTTGTACATGAGTGGGTATTTTTTTAAAGGGACAGTTCACCTCAAAATCAAAAATAAATATTTACCTCAGATCTGTAGAGCTTTTTATCCATCCAGATTGTTTTGGTGTGAGTTGCAGAGATTTGGAGATATCAGCCACAGACATTTCTGCCTTCACTTGAATATACTAAATTGCACTCTGCTTGCGGTGTTCAAAGCGCCAAAAAATACATTAAAAAAAAATCCAAACCAGTGTCTCTTTCCAGAAATCATGACCTGATTACTCATAATCCAGACCTTGTTGTGAGCAGTTTCATTTATGAACTACTTTCTTTCTGCCGTAAAATCTATCATCTAAAAAAAAGAAAAAAAAGAAAAAATCTTCCAGGTAGTAGTGCCTCAAAATTAGCACCATTTCTTACAGTTGTTTTTATTATACTATTGGGTATTTTGCCCAAACCAAAATATGGTATGGTTGCAGATTGTTATAATCTATTAGAATCTAGTTATTTTTACACTTACATGTCAACATTTGTTTCTGGTTGTTAATAACATATTTGCAGTTTTGAATGACAACATTTTCCAATTAAATTGCAGAGGAGAATAAGACAACTTTGGACTAATTATTTATCCTAAGTTCAGTCAACTTGTGTTTTTAAGCAAGCATGGGAACTTTTGTTTTTAAATTGAACTTCCAGTGCACAACAATATTAATACTTCTTAAAAGGCACCGGGAGAAGAAATCTTTATCACTATAATGAGCTTGTTCTGTTGCTGAGAGAAGAGAAACTGAAGCAGACAAACGCTGTTGCAGCGACTGATTTGCAGGCCGGGGAGGGGGAGTCAGCCAGGGTCGTTTTTTTTTTTTTTTTTTTTTTGAGGGGAGGGGAGGAGAAGCCGGTGCACCTGATAAAATAAGCAAGTCAGACACCCCAGGCTGGTGTGTGTGTGTAGCTGTGACTGCACATCAGTTTTCCATCCTGAAAGAGGTACAAGTCGCCAGTGCACTGCTTCAAGTCTTTTTACTTTCCTTTTTCCTTTGTGCGTCATTGAGTGCGACACGGCTTATTAAATCCTCACTTGTGTTACGAGTAAAAGCTTCTTTTTTAATGATTAGCAGAAAGATTTTCCTGTTTTCAACTGTACTTCTTTCCAATATATCTTTAATGTGTCCCCTCTTTACTTGGACTTTGACAGAAGGAGATTGTTTTAAATTGAATGTGAACTTTACTTAGCATCATATTAAGGTGATTCATGACATAAGTGGACATGATGAATGAACATTTATGTGACAACCTGTCAATGGTGCGTGCCATGTTGCAGCACTGCAGTGTTTCTGCCCAGTTCCACGTGGATTATCAGTTCTGACTTATCACAAGTCATAACTCCCCTCTGATGCGGAGCTCGTTTCTGTGTCTGGGAAAAGTGAGTCGATTCAGTCAGAACTCCATTCATGCCTAACAGCACCGCTGTACCATGCTTTCATTCTCCACTCACAAACGCCAAGCCAAACAGGCAAGATAAACTCATTCGTCGAGCACCCCGCCTCGCTGCCTTCACTCCTTCTGCTTCCACAGCAAAGACCCAACGTCCAAGCAGGGGAGAGTGGTGCATTCTGGGATAACCCCTGCAAGTTGAGTCAGGACAGGAAAAACAATGTGTCTGTGTTGTTGCAGAGAGTTTGAAATGCATAATTTGGAATAAATTCACTTCAAATATTTTTCCTGTCTTATAGCCGTCGGTTTTTTATTCATAGGAGTTTTTAGGCTGCCTCCACACTTTAAATCTCTGGTTCAACATAGCACTGACACAGTATTGCTGAGTATTATGTGTGCCCATGTGAACTGGGTTGACCCAGTGTTGGTGCTATTTTTATATACTATTGTTGTGTCATTGGATCAAAATAACCTCGTCTTGGGTGGTTTTCTACACAAGTGCTGGGTCAGTTTTTAACACAGGTCAAAATTAGCGCCAGTGTTTGTGTTGTTTTTATATTACTGTTGTGTAACTTGCCCAAACCAAAGTTAGCATAGTTGTAGATTGTTATAATCTACTATAATCTAGCTGTTTTTAAATTTACACATCACCATTCGTTCCTGATTGTTAATTATATGTGTATTCTTTCCAGTTTTGATTGTCATCGTTTTGCAAAACTAACAATACATTTGAGTCAGAATCTGAATCTCTGAAGCATCGGTACGTATGCAAGCCATTTGATGCTGGTTTGTCATTGTTCTCAGTGTACTTCAAAATTAATAGACAAACAGCTAAGAACAAGGACAACAAAACTGAACAAATACAGGTAAAAGGTGGCAGAGAAAGAATGGTCTACATAAATAAAACTCTACATACAAGTCAAGTTTTTCTGAAGTAAACTGTGAATAATATAAATAAACAGAAATAGAATTGAATGAAAATACATGAAGTGAATGATTATGTACATTATAGTCATGTTTATACATCTACTCTCAATATAGTCATTCTGTCTGAAGCAACAACTATTAAATTCTCTATTTTCCTCTGAGGCTTCTTCTTTTTTAAAAAAAAATTATTTGGTATCCATAAGACTGTCCACCAGCAAATTTTAGCCTAAAACATTTTAGTTTACATTTTTTTTTCTTATTTGGGATATTTATTTATTTATATAGGCTAAACATTTTTACAATTGTAGATTTTAAGAATCACTTTGAGCCAACAACAATGATAAAGGAAAATTAAAAATGTTTTTAATATGCGTTATTCTTGTCCATAAAATTTTTCACTGGAGACGCCAGAGCCGCAGACTGCTGACCCCTGGTATACATTATGTACAGTGTGCATGATTTATATTGACAGTGTATGATGGTTTATACATGTTAAAGGGACAGTTCAAAAATCAGAAATACATTATAGAGCTATTTATCCATCTAGATAGATATCAGCCGTAGATGTGTTTGCCTTCTCTCCTATATAATGGAACTAAACTCAACGTTAATTTCTCTTTCCAGAAATCATGACCTGGTTATTAAAGATAATCCCACACCTTATTGTGAGCAGTTTCATGTAGAAACTACTTTCTTTCTAACAGTATCCACTAGTTTCTTTCCACTACATTTTTCATTACATAACATTACTAATGTTTCTTTGTTGTTGCTGGTTTTTTTTAGGCCAAGTGTCAGGGTTTCATTATATTGGAGAGAAGGCAGACAGTCAATATTTCTAAAACTCGACAACTCACACCAAAACAATTAAGATGGAGAAAGAGCACTACAGGCTGGAGATAAAATACATACTTTTGATTTTGGGATGAACTGTCTCTTTAAAAATAGTGGAAGGGAAGTCAGTAGATGTTTTGGGTTTGTGTCATTTATGACAGTTTTAAGATAAAACTTGGCCCTGTTTTTTTTTTTTGACACAAAGTCAAAATCACTCAACAGTAAAACAAAAATATTTTTCGACAAGTTGCCCCTGTTTGACTTTGACCCAGTTATTTTTAGCGTATGACTTAACACCTGATTGAGACTGATTTGTGTTTGCGTTGTGCAGTGATAGAATCAGAGTTGGGTAAGCGTAAAGGCTTAGGTGTTGTGGTTTTTCAGTTATCATTAGTAAATCTCGCACCTTTCTGCTGAGGCAGATCACAGCTGAGGTTTTCTCTCCTCTCACTTTAATGGCTGACTTCCACAGGCCTCACTCGCTCCTTGGCGTTTGCTTTTCCTGGCAGGGCCAATCCCCGCTGCCCTGCTTCAGGGAGTTATTCAATTATAAATCTTCCACCCTTCTTTAGCGGCACCCCCCTCTCTCTCTTTTTCTCTGTTTTCCCTCTCTCACCGGTCTATGTGTTACCCTGCCAAGCCCAGTAAAACACGCTGCTCCGTTGGTGCACCCCTCTCCAGTCTCGTGCCCAAGAATTTATTATGCTCAGGGTGGTGAAGCGGAGTGCGGTGTGTTTTTGGAAAAGGGACCCCCCCTCAAGCCTCAGTGCCAACAGATGACAGTGACATATAGCAGGAAAGCCACCCAGAAGGAGAATGATCTCACACCTCAGCCACGCGCTCAGAGGGAGTGGGAGAAAATAGTGAGAGGGGAGAGATCTGCAGCTGGGGGCAGAGGGGACAATAAAATCAAGATGAAAAGAGGCAAGGATGGAGAAATGAAAAGGTGGAGAAAAAAAAAACAAACACCAGCAACTGAAAGCAGTAAAAAAGCAGGCAAATGATATGATGATGCTGCAAGAAGAGAAGTGAACCAAAAATATGTCTGTGACTTCTTTAAATACTTTAGGTTTACTTGCTGAACTTGAACATTGTGTTCTAATAATTTCCAAATAAACCAAACTATGTTAAACCTCTTAGATATTCTATTCTTACCCTCAGACCGTGGCTTTGCCTCTGCCAGCCAAGTTCTGGAGGAAACGTACTGCTCCGTTAGGCATCTTAAGAAAATCCGCAGTTGCGTTCAAGATTTTATAGCGGATAGATCCTCCTCTTTACAACATCTGTTTCTCAAAAAGCCTGTGAAGCAGCCAATCTGTATTCCACTGGGTGGCACTCAGTCTTCTTGACCCCCACCCTCTTCCCCCACTGTGCCCTACTCTTCCCCCAGCTGGCGACCTCATGCCCTCACCCTGCCCATGGAGCTTGGCATTACCACAACGTCCTCTCTCCAGGTTTTGGTGCACCACCAAGTGCAGGTAGAAGGCCTCCAAACAGCAAAAGAAATGCTCGCCCACCCTTTACAGGCCTCAGATCAAAGGCAGCGGCAGTGTGATGTCACCCACGGCAGCCCCGAAACCACTTATTGCACTAAATGAGAGCCATTAGCCATACAAACAAAGACTTAAAACTCTCTGTCATTTAATCAAAAGGGGAGCAGGAAGCACAATTAACATCTGGGCCAAGATGTGTCAGAGAGGGGTCAGGCTGTAACCGTGCAGGCTCCTATTACAGTCATGCAGTCTGGGGCCTGGCGGTCCTGATGGTGGTGTACGGCCTAATGAGAGTCAGTAACCCCAACCTGGCTGTGGCCCGCCCGCACCGACTGATCTCTGAGGAAGACAAAGTGGTCTGCCTTCCACACCAGGCATCGCCATGAAGAGCAGGAGACGTTTGAAAACTGGCCAGGTCGGAGCTGGAAACCTCTCTTTCTTCCTCCCTCTCTCCATTCACCCGCCACACTCTGAGAAATAAAGGTGCTAACTAGAACCACAAAAAGCTCTCTGGCTTGTCCCCGTGGGACAGGCCAAAGAACCGTTCCTGGTAGAACCTTTTAAAAGGGTTCCACTTGGAACACCCAGAGAGAGTTCTACCTTGCGCTCAACATAAAAGGTAATACCTAAAAGCATCTGTGAAAGGTTCCACCCAGAACCCCTATGAGAGGTTCTAACAGGAACGCATCCAGGGGATTCTATTGAGAACCTTTGTATATCCCAAGGGTATGATCTAGAACCCACCCATATGGTTCTACAAGGAACCCATTTACATGTCAAGGGTTTGATCTATAGCCCACCCAGCAGGTTCTACCAGGAGCCATTTTATATTCCAAGGGTTTGATCTAGAACCCACCCAGGGGGTTCTACCAAGAATCCTGTTATATCATGGTCCAAAGAACACTTGATGAAAGAAAGGATTTCAACAATCCTTGAATACCTCTTTTTTTCCAAAAGGGGTTCTTAATGGATCCCTTAGAACATCAGCCCTACAAGAAAAATCCTTTTGGGACCTTTATTTCTAAGACTCTGGATATCATACATCATGGAGCTCCATCAGGTTCTTGTTCATGTTGGTGTTGATCTGGAGTAAACTTTAGAGGACTATAGCGGACTTTAGAGGACAGGTTAGTCCATATTTTAGTAGCAATCAGAAAACATTTTTTGACCAATGAAATAACACATATAATAGTACACTTTTGTGATTGTTTTAAATGGTGTTCACACCAGAAATTAACCGCTCCAGAGTTTACTTGACAGAGGTCCAAGACCACCCCTTTAATTTGAAGTCTGGAGTTCACACCAACCCAGACGAACCGCACCAAAAGGTTATATGCTCCAGGGTTTGATTAAAGTGGACTAAACAAGGCTGGTGTGAACACACCCTTAGTGGAAATTGTTCATCCTTTCTTCAAAAAAGGGTTCTTCCAAAGCAAATGGTTCTGGGTGGACCCTTGATTTCTAAGAGTGTAGCTCTCCCTCTCTCTGTCTGCACGTTCTCTCCCCACCTCTCTCCCCCATTACATTTGGGTTTTCTCCCCTCAATAACGTCTGCAGTGGCATATTACAACTTGGAAATGGATTTTAAAAGGGAGTAGAGAAGGGTGCCAGAATGGGAAAAACATGGATTGGCTCAATGGGAGCAGATTAAGTGGGCATGCCAAACCTCACGCTTTGTAAGAAACAAGTAAAAGACCCTTTTTACATTAATGCTCTGAGTTAAGGACCAACCGCATAGTCGGGGGAAATCAAAAATCCCACCCTCTTCGACAGAGAGAATGAATATTTCAGCCGGTGAATTGTCACCTCATACGAATCCGTTCCCCTCCGGTGTCCGCAGAGTGAATAACGCTGTCAGTGTCAGAGGACAGGCCTGGCCTTTTTATCATTGCTGCAGGTCTCTGTGTGCTCAGGCAACTGTAAAGCCAATTCACAGGCCTGCAAACATCCTGTAACAGCAACATAAATCCACTAATTCAGGCCTTTGTGTTTGGTAATGGATGTTGTGCCATACTATGTAGATGTGATATGATGGGATTGATTGCTCTGAAGATCTCTGAGGCTGCTTTCTAGCACCGCCCTGCCACCCAAACTGTCGGCCAACGAGCCGTTCATCCCATGTTGCCTCTGTTGGTGGTCCCTGGTGTAAGCTATATTTTCCCCTCACTTCTCTCTCTCTCTCTCTTTTTTTATAGCTAACACAAAATTGTTCCTAATTCGCTGCTGCTAGAGGGGGGTAATTTGCGGCTTTTGGCTGAGTGTCGCAAGCCCCAAATTTGAAAAAGCTGCTGAGTTGAAGGCGTTCTGTGAAAGGCGGTAGGAGCACCAGTGGGGAGAGGAGAGAGAGAGAAGGAAAGAGAGAGAGAGGGCCTAAATTCAATCAGTTGAAAAGGAAAAACAGCAAAAACATGATAAGCCTCAAAAGGCAGAGGACAGGAATGCAATAATAACTGTTGGGTAATGCAAATCGTAGCCACCAATAATTATTTTATTGAAATTATGGTGATGATGTTTCCTCTTCTATTCCAAGTTAATACGATGTCTCCTTGGCCTATAAAAACATTCATGTGCTTATAAGACTATCTTGGTCAAAACAGCTTATTTTCTTGTGTTTTAGGTTGTCTTGTTGCTTCAAATTCTCTGAGATAAAAACTCTTTCCAGCTGTCTGTCAGTTGCAAAAAAGGCCTCTGTAAAAAAAACAAAAAAAAAACAGCCAAACACTCCTAAAAGCCATTTAATAACAAGCAGTCAGGTGGTTTAATAATTTTCTCTCAGGTAGGACTCAAGTCAGAAGACGTCAAGGAAAGTCGATGGCCATATTCAAACTGTCCTACTGAAAGAGTGCCTCAAAGTTCTGCACTTGGCCCACTTTTTCTCTTTCTATAAATAGTTTAGGTGTTAATGTGTGTGGAACTACAACTCTCCATGATGCACTAAACTACAGTCCAGCTTTAATATTTGTCAGTCTCAGCTCATTCAAGTTGATCTTGGCTGAAAATTAAATTGATGTTGTAATGCTAGGTGCAAGCCTGGATGTTGTTACAGCTCAGAGGTTGTTACCTGTTACAGATGTCTGGGTGTTTGGCTTAATGAACGTCTCTCTCTTAGAGGAAAGGTTTGGCTGAATGTTAGGTGAGAAGATTAATACCACTCTAACATTTGTATGCTAACCACCAGTAGCATGCTAACTTAGCTTAGCATAAAGGCTGGAAACCAAGGGTAACTTTTGCCAAAAAAAAAAATGGAATAAGGGTATTTCTCAAAATCTCCAACCATTCTTTTAAGCAACATTTGAAAAAAGTTGAAAGTTTGACATCACCTTGTTATGGGTTCATGATTATGGTGACTTGTTGTGTGTTGAACTCTCGCAGCTGGCACCAGATGTCAGTTTGACATCAGGAAGACACTGGACTCGGATCAATGTCAAAACCCAACACAAGTTTGACATTAACCACCAATGCCGGACGTTGACCTTGAATTTTAGTTGGAAATCAGTTAAATATTACAAAAAACACAAATTAAGCTAAAACACCTAAACTTACTGCAATCAAGTGCGAAAGCAAGTTAGCAGACAGATCTAAATAGTTAGATAAATTAGATTAACAGACAAACTAGCTAAAAGTTACTTGCAATGGAAAAATGTTTGAAAGATAACAGTAGTTATTATGGTTGTAATAGATACAAGTAATGAATAAATGGTTGAAATGCTTCTGCTGCTCAAGGTGGTAAAAGTCCAACACAAATTTGACCAAAGTGACCCAAACACTGACAGTTGCATGAACTTTTTATTTTTTTTTTAAATATCCACTTTAATTTAGATGAAGGATTAAAAAAAACATCCACTTTTGAAATCATTTCAGATTAACATATTTGGAGCATGACAGTTGGTGTTGAAATATCTGAGGTCACTGTTAGATTAACTCAAACACCCCTGTGCTTTGGAGGCAAATATGAAACAAAAGTGTGGGAAACACTGAATAAAGGTCACATAAAATATTAATTTAATAACTGTGTCAGTGATTCAGGCCTGCTGTCTACATGACGCAGGTTGGATGAGCAAACAGGAAGTAACTGATGGAATATCTGCAGTGAGGCAGTTGGGTTTGCTGATAGCTTTGAGCAGGAGAGCGTCTGGATCTCTCTTTACACCCAGAGCTCCATGTTCCCAAAGTGAGGGGGGGCTGAGAGATCCTCTGTGGCCTCGTTGACACAAGGGCCCTGAGAGGTGCTCATTCATTTTGATTAACAGGGCCTTCCTCACTCTCATCCCATCCTTGGTGGTTCACTCTCTTCTGGGGGGAAAAGCCCACATGGATGTTTTTCTTTTTTTTTTTTTTTTATCCCACATGGTTTTTCGCTTCCACAACAGCACGTCATTACCCGAGTGTTTAAACACTTAAGAACAGTTTAAAAGGAGGGAGAGGAGGTGGTGGTAGAGAAGAAGGAGGAGTGAAAAAACACTCACGAGCAATGAACAGTTCTACATTAACTCTGCATCACTCAAGGGAGCTGTAAAGGCTGCCCCGTAAGCGAAATGAAGTCAATAAATAAATGTGGCTGTTGTCAGATGTCTGGAACAGCTTGAGAGGATTTCAGCAACAGGGCAGCCCACCATGTTGAAATGAAGGGTGATAAGTTTGGGCGAATTAGACGCTACAACTTGCTGAGTGCCATTGACTAATGAGGGCGGGTTTGCTGCATGATAAATTCAAAAACGAGTGGAACGTTTGATCTGCACCAAACCACAGTTTGTTGAGAGTCACAATGCCTGCTCAGCCCTGTGTGGAGGGAACACCATCGTGACACAGTAGAGGTTTATTATTTTATGCAGATCCCACATGAGCTGCCTCCGATAACGACGCTGCCTCCCCAGAGGCCTGCTCTCACAGCAGTCAATCAAAGCAGAAGTGACAACAAACAGCAGAAAGAGACAGGAGCTGTCAATGGACTGAGAACGCCTGCTTCATTTCATGACTTCATTGGATTAAAACACTTCCCGTTGCTGAGATGAACTGCAGCTCTTCCTCTGCAGGTTGGAACACCAGCAGAAAGTATAACAACATGAGGAAAAGCAGTAGCAGCTGGATGAGTGTTTTTCCAAGTTAGAGCAATTGATCAGTGAGAGTCCGGAGAGTCCAAACGAGGAGGGGTTGGGTGGGGGAACATGGTTCAGAGGAAGCTGCAGGTGTGGGGAAGAGAAAACACAATCACATCTCAAGTCAAACAAATGCGCCTCCGCTGATGGAGATGGATAGAGGGTCAGCATTCCAGTCCACGCTGGAGATCTCCACCACTTAGCCCCAGGTCCTCTCTTTCACTGCGTCTGCTGCTGCTGCTGGGCCAAACATCTGGTCAGAGGGAGAGAGACAGAAAGAGAAAGGAAACAACAAGGGGGAGCGAAGGAGAGAAAGTTGTCTAGCAAGAGAGAGAGAGAGAGAGAGAGAGAGAGAAGGATGGACATGAGGGTGAAAAAGGAGGGATGAAGTGAGGTCAGGAGAAAAGGTGAAAGATGTTAAACGAACAGCCGTGTTTATCTTCGGGACGCCCGTGGAGGAGGGAGCCCACATAAGTGAGCTTGTGTCGGTGGGGGAAAGTTCACACCCTCCTCGTTTCTGCTCTCCATTTCTCTTCATCTTCATTTACTTCACATCTTTTTTGCTTCAGATTTTTTGGTAACTTTTCATAATAAGGTACCCAAAAAGTTACAATAGTCCCTCATTACGTCATGGTTACTTATCGCTTTTGTGTCCCATAAAGTAAAGTGACGCATAATATTGAGTAGATACTAAGTACTACCTTGTTAAGGTAATAAGGTTATCATTAGAAAACTTTATCAAATTTAATTTGGAGTTACTCATTCACTTAAAACTTGAAGTTAGTTGCTCATTCATTCCCTAGTAACTACTCTCATTTTTGTGGCCCTGTACTTGTACCTTGTAAAGTGTTAACCATTTTTTAAAAATCTTCAAGGCGGCTAAAGGTGAGGCCGCGGTCTAATCCTGCAGCTAACCCTTTAACCTCTTCAATCAGTCTTCTCTCTCCTGCCATCCTTCATGGAACAGAAGCCTTAAACTAACTCCTCAAAACATTCACTCTTATTTTTTTTCTGCCTCCTTCTTTGTGTTTTCCCCAGGAGTCCTATAAAAGCCTGCGCTGCTCTTGTTTTCTCTACAAGTCAAGGGATGAGCTAGAGCTCATAAAGAAAAAACTGAAAGGGCACACTGAGGTCCTGGGCTCTGTAAAAAAAAAAAAAAAAGCTGTGGCTGCAGCTCTGGTGGTGGTAGCAGCAGTGGAGAGGAATATAGAGTTATACACACACACACACACACACACTGCACCTTGGGAGTATTTGATCCCTGTGAACACTGTACGGCCTGGGGAGGACACGCTCTGTAAATTTCCCTCCCGTGTGCTGTGTTCTCTGTAACAGCAGCCTGAGCTTGTAAAAAGAAAAAAGAAAAAACACACACATGACAGGTGCCAAAGTCTGGAATGTGAAAAAAGTGAATGATGGAAAATTGTTATGGCGCTTGTTACTTCCATGTTTATTGTTTTTTGTTTTTTTTTTATGGTGTGTGTGCTTTTGTGAGAGAATGTGTGTTTGAGCTTGTATTGACATTTCTAGTGTTGGAGGAAGTATGTAGACTCTTAAATTAATTTGCATTGCAATATATAAATACTCCATTACAAGTAAAAGTCTTGCATTGAAAACGTGCCTGGTCAGTGTGACTAGCACATGATGTTGTGCCATGGCTGTTATGATGGGGACGGTTGCAACACATTATCCAAAAGCTAAGCAGCCATATTAAAACAACTCACACAACAGTACATTTCAACAGGTCATTGTGGGGCCCATACAAATACCCAAATACAAATGTATATGTTTAACAAAATGTGTTGCATTGCAAATCTCCTGTCTTTCACTGAAATATAGAGAGACTGAATAACGTCTGTACAACACAACAACACTTATAATATTACTGAAAACTAATGCAGTTTTATGCTTATTGAGACAAAAAGCAAAAGTTAATTTGTTTCTTTTTTTATTGTCAAGTTTTGAGTCAAATGCAACTGTTTGAACTAAAACAAGGTTTGCTTTTATTGAAATAATTTACTTTTCTTCTTTAGATAAACTTGAATCTTTGAGTTGTAGAAACCCAAAGAATTCTGTTGAAAAACTGTTCCCTGTGAACTGTGATCACTAATTTTTCAATATCTGGGTGCTTGAAAATTAAATGTTTGCAGTTGAAAATATTAAACTATTAATCATTCAGTCATTCACGTGCATTCTGTTCATAAAACCCAAAGATTTGAGTTTTAGCATAAAAATGAATCATCTCAACAAAAGATTATAGGTTGGCTAATTTGCAAAAAGTGTTGCAAACATCCCCAGTATCTCCTAACTAAACCTGACAAATGTTGCAAAAAGTATAATATTAAAATGTAGTTAAGTTCAAGTATAAAGTAGCATCAAATGAAAATACGAAAGTAAAGTACAAGCACTGTGTGTGTGTGTGTGTGTGTGTGTGTGTGTGTGTGTGTGTGTGTGTGCGTGCGTGCGTGCGTGTGTGTGTTTTTACTGCTGATGGCACAGTGGAGGATTTATTTGAACAGATGTGAACTCTCAGTGCCAGGGTGACCTCAGGTCCTACTTGGCTACACTGCAGCTGATCTCTCCGCCCTGGAAAAATAACACTCAGTTTAACAGACTGACCTGTGGAAGAAAAAGCTCGCAAACACGCTGGTTAATAAGCCCGAGAATAAGGCTACATTTCCTCCCAGGGAGAAACTGAATCTCAGTGTAACCTTATCAGTGCATGCCTTGCTGCAATGTGGAGAGCATGTGTCAGGTTATGTCCTTGTCTTCTGTGAAATATCTCAGTTACAGTAACCAGACTGTACAGTAAAACCAGAAGTTATATTCCTTTCACCGTCAGATATGTGAGAATGGATTTATACTCTCATTGACTGAAATGGAGGGTTTTATACCAAATGCGCTGCACATTAACGGCACCGAGCATGAGTTAGGGGAGTGCAGAGGTTGCTGACAAGAGCCATAAAGGAGGTGAATTTATGTATCAGAGCAATACAGGCGGGAGGTCAGAGGCAGAGTGAAGTGTGGAGGGTCGACAAGGATGAAGAGACAGAAATGTTTGGAGAGAGGACAGGAGAGAGTGATGCTAATTTATACCTCGCTAATTGGAAACAGCAGAGTCCTGCACCTGAACCGCATTCCCGGCCCTGTGGCCAGCGCTGGTCCCGGGGCAACGTGGGAGGGTGATGAGGGCCAGGGGATGGAGAGATGGGATGGAGGTTAGGGTCAGTGTCAATGGCAGCCTTGTTGTTTCTGTCCCTGCAGACGGTACACACTCTTAGAAATATGGGTTCTTCCTGAAGGGCTGAGGTTCTACCCAGAACCATTTGCCTCTGGAGAATCCCTATTTGAAGGAAGTGTTTGTCAAAGGTTGCTTGTAAGACTAAGGGTTGCATTAAGAAACCTTTTTATCCAAATAACCCTTTTTGGAAATCCTGGAGGAACTCTTACATCAAGGGTTCTTTGTACTAAACAAACTCCTGGATGGGTTCTAAATAAAACCCTTGGAATTTTTTAAAGAGTTCCGTGTAGAACCCCCTGAGAGTGTTCTAAATAAAACCCTTGGAATCTAAAAAGATTCTTGGTAAAATTCCCTTGGCGGGTTCCAAATAAAAACCTTGGAATATGAAAAGGTTCTTGGTAGAATTCCAAGTGTGTTCTAGATAAAACCCTTGGAATATAAAAAGGGTTCCTGGTAGGACCCCTTGGGTGGGTTCTAGATAAAAACCCTTGGAATATAAAAATGTTCCCAGCAGAACCCCCTGAGCAGATTCTTGTTGGCATCTTTAGAATATGGAGTGGTTCTGGATAGAACCCCCAGAGAGGGTTCTTGGTGGAACCATTCCAACATAGAAGGGTCATCTGTAGAACCTCACATAGGGGCTTCTGGGTGAAACTTTTCACAGAGGGTTCTAGGTGTTACTTTTTATGTTTGGTTCTCGGTAAAACCTTCTGAATGGGCTCCATATGGGACCTTTATGAAAGGGACCAAAAAGGGTTTTCCTGTGACAACAAGCCAAAGAACCCATGATGGTTCTAGTTAACACTTCTGTTCCTAAGAGTGCAGATTTTGGTGTGTGTGTGTGTGTGTGTGTGTGTGTGTGTGTGTGTGTGTGTGTGTGTGCATGTATAAATGGAAAGGTCTAGATGTGCGTGTCTGAGCAGAATTAGTGTGTATGTTAGAGATTTTCTGGGGGTCATGTTGTTGTGACAGTCTCACACACACACAGACACACACACACACACCAGGCCGGAGCCAGAGTGAGGACCACCCTGCCTCAACAGAGAGACATAAAGGGGGGAAAAATCAGCTTAATGTGGCACGGTTTCAATCTGACACGATCTAACATACGACATGGCTGGACTTCAGCAGTCTTAGCTTCCTAGTTAAATAAATATGACAGCCTCCGCAGATAATTATGGTGCTGTGACCATGTTGAGTCATAGCATCCGTTAATTATTAGACGGGCCGTGTGAATGCGTGGATTCATTTCTCAAACCCCCGCTGCTTGTGAGTTTCTGATGCCTGTAATATTTCAGTGAGTGATGGTGTATTCAGATGTTGGCTGTGACTGGGGTCTGGCATCGTGCTAAAAAATGAAGTAATCTCGAAGAATTTAGATTGAAAAAACATTGACGTTGCTTGATGTGCCTCATATCTGCAGGATCTGTTTGCACTGCTAAACCGTGAGTCTTAGAGATTGGGCCCAGCGTGGTTCCCATCCAGGCCTGCTTTTATCACAGGGGGTTTGTGAGCAGGGTGCTCTGCCATTCTTCCGATGCCCCGTTATTCTGAAACCACAGCAGTTCTTAAAATGTCCCATTACACCAAAAGCCTGTCAGCCAGAGTGGGTATTTTTGGAGCAATGGATTTTACGGAGCAATGGGCTTTTGTTTTTGGGATAACAAGCTGTTGGACAAACGGGCATTCATTCCAAGAGGACATTTTTCAGACCACCGGAGGATCGGAATAATAGACCGTTGAAATAATGGACATTACCAGTCAGAAGGTTTTGGAATAACTCAACTAATCAACTTCTCTAAATCTGTCTATTGAGTCAACTGTCACGCCTGAACACTAAATGATGCAACTGTGAGTGTGTGAAAAGTTAGCAAGCAAGTGGTCAAAACAGTTAGTTAAAAGTAATGGACAAAAGTTGACAAAGCTAACAGCAGTGGTAAATGATGAAAACAATTAATATTAATGGGAAAAATAGCTGAAATTAAAGCTAAGCTAAATAAATGTGATTGGTGTAAAGAAATAAAGAGACAAAAGTTTGCTGAACATGCTTACCCAACATTCAACTTGACTCCCTTTTTATCACTTACTTTCCCAATTATTGTTAATTCTTTATAATAAGTGTGGGGTTGGGGGTGAACTATTTTGGCTTTGGTCAGAAAAAGTTTGAGCACCACAGCTGTAAATTATTTCCATAATTAAAAATAATGGATAAGTGGCTGAAATGGACAGCTAAACATAGTACATTTAGTCAGTAAATGGTTTAAACAGCTGAAAGAGTGATCATAGGGTGAATGGTGAAAGTACAATATTATTGATATAGTTGACATAGTTAAAAATAGTGGATAGACAGTTGAAATAGTTGGCTAAAAGAAAACAAAAAAATGAATAGTTGAAAGGCCACTCACAGTGGTCGTATCCAAACCCGACCAAACTAATCAAAAGTTGAAATAGTCAGCCGTGATGAAGCATTTTGTAACAGATAAAAGTAGTGGATATGGTTGAAGTAGAAATAGATAATATATCATGTGCCCGCCCTGTGATTTGGATCTGCTCCATAATTTAATGGGCTCCTCCTTGCCCCATGTGACACCCTTCCACCAAATGTCATTAAAATGGGGCCCATGAGTTTTTCCATAATCCTGCTGACAAACAGACAAACAAACAGCACCAAAACATAGACTCCTTGGCGGAGGTAATGACATTTTTGTAACATGACTGTTGGTGTTGATGAAGGGGTTCTTGAGTTCATCTGACAGGACTGTGAGGGTACGTCAGACCAAAAAAAAAAAAAAAGATTCAAGTCCTATTTTCCTAATACTGCTGTGTGTGCCACTGATAAAGAAAGCCATCAAGTCAGTGCTAAGTGACGGGCTGTCAGCATTCGCCCAGAGTCAGCCGAGCCTTCCATGCAGGATCCATAGTGTATAGAACAGATAAATATATATGTGTGTGTTTGAGTGCCCGAAAGCCAAATTCCTCCCAAAACAAAAGAGTGGACTTGGACATATGGGGAGCATATTGGTGGCAGAGTTCTGATCACACAAGTTTCTTCTGAGGAGAAGAGAATACAACAAGATTTAGATGTGGTAGGGGCTGTTTTGTTTCCCTTTAAAGGCGTGTCAGTTGTCTGCCCTGCTTGGGGATACTGGAGAGAAAAAACTTCTTTCTACTTCATCACTCCCAGTGATTGACATCTCGATAGCCTGCACACATGAATGAGTGAGTGTAAGCCATTTGCGAGTTACAGCACCAAACACGCACACAAGACCCTACGCACGCCTCCACTGTAGTGGTTTGCAGGGAGACATTTGTCCTATGATATTGCTTTTTTTCTACCTAGTATCTATTCTGAGGACCGAGCTGCGAGCGCACATCAAAGCCACCACAATCTGTCTGTTTCTCTCACGATTTGTCTCTCACACACTCCGTCTCCGTCTCTGGCCCACGCCTGTGCAAAAACCATGCACAAACTGAAACACATTTGTGTAAGAGTATGTTATGGGGAGGGATTCGACATATTCTTTGATCACTGCTCATCTGTCAGCAAATCCGCTCCAAAATGGTGCTCAGAAGCACTGGTGATTTATTTTTTGACATTGAAATCCTTGATTTTAACATACTTACCATATTTATTTTTTGTGACAGATAATAGCGTTTGAGCTTTACCAGGCACATCAAGAAATATATCTTTCATTGGTAAAATTTGTTCCTAACTCCACAATTTGCAACTTTCAGGCGTCAACCAGCCTGCAGACTTTCATGGAATATTGGCACTTTTTTCCATATAAAAACACTACAGAAAAGAACATGTGAACAATATTCAATATCCAATCAATTTGTGTAATTTAACTCTTTGTCTTATCCTAACACATAATAAATGCATTGTAAGAAGTAATAGTCAATGTAATTGTAAATTAAGTAAATAAAATGATTAAAAAAAAAAAATGAATGAATAAGTATTAATAAATCTTAAAGACTGAATCTCACAAAAATTTATTTTAAGGTATTATCCAAATGTGAAAATGAGAAACTGCACAATTTTTCAATTACATTTATACTAATCTATTTATTATTTCAGGATGTTGCAATAAAAGTAAAGAGTCACACTTTGTTTTATGGTACACTAATAAGACAGACTGTACCTTCTATGAAATTAGACAAAAAAAAAACCCCAGAAATAATATGTTCTTCATTAGACAGTATTAGACTCTTTGTTAGACCTTATTAGATGTTCTTGGTGGGTAATTAGAGACACATTACAACAGAACTGTACTGTAAACTAAAGTGAAATCGCATAGCTGCTACTTGGGAAACACCTTCTTTGGCTGGTTCCAGACTATTTTTATTTATAACAGTAAGTCTGTGGCATCACCCATAGACAAAATATTTGTCTTCATCTATTATTTTGACATTGATTCGATCGGTCTGGTTCACACATGGTTTTTAAATGGGAAAGCACCAGATATGTTCACTTAGTTTAGACTACAGTTCTGCTGTGTCCCAAGTTGCCTCTAATAAAGTCTATTAAGGGTGTAATATGTCTATCTAATACAGACAGACCCTGTCTAATAACATATTACATATTAATACTCAACCAAAGGCATCATGGGATTGATTTCAACACAAAGAAAAGGATAAATAATCACAAGAAGCCTTTAGTTATTGACTGATTTAACAGCCTGTAGGAGCACACACTGGTATATTTTTATGTACAAGGCCATTCTTGGTGGCTCCCATCCTACCTGTGTACTAATATTTAACAGAACAGTGATGGACTCTGCTGTCAACAGACTTTTATATGTTGTATGTGACAAATGTTTGTACAGAGATTAGGAAAAGGGTGTTTAGATACTCTGCACCCTCAGACTACAGAAAGCTTTAAAACCCTGTGATCCGAATACATTTCATGGTTTTAAATACATCTTGAAAGATCTTAGCTTAAACTGATACAGTCAGATACATGGCCTGTACTGCACTTTGATTCCATGGGATGTTATGTATTGTAATCCTGTCTGTTTTGTCTCACATCTGTTTTAATTATCTGCTCTTATTTTGTACTGCTGCCTTTCTTGGTCAGGACTCCCTTTAAAAGGAATTTTTTAATCTCAATGGGATTCTTCCTGGCTGAAAAAAAGGGTTTAAAAAATGAAACAGCGTTATCTTTTTACAACATTTCCACCCAGTGGATATTCAATCAGGGGAATAATGATAAACAGTCAAACATGGGTTTTTATTGCAGCACTTTGGTTGCAAAAAGGTCAACCATGTGGTTACAATGACTGTTAAAGAGTTAAAAAACAATGAGATGCATTTAAAAAAAATCCTTTTTTTTTTGACACTCTGTTATCATTTCCACATTGATTCCACTGCCCTCTCTGGGGCAAAGTAAAGCCACTGCAGCTGCACATCTTCATCTTATTTCTCCTCCATCCTGCCTGTCATGTTTACTTGATGTTACCCTCTCTCCTCTCGGCTGCAGGATGCATGGTTTCAAAGGGACCACAGAACAAATCAGAGGCCCGTCCCTGTGCACCGATGGCCTGTCTCTCATTTCACATGGAGATTGAAGGGCAAGTCTACCCCTGGGGCGTCAGAGGGGGATGAGGGGGCCTCAGTAGCACCCGCCGCCCCGGGTGCCTCTGTGTTTCCACCGTGTGGGAGCTGGACCGTGACACACACCAAACATCGAACCCACCGCAAGTGCCTCTGCCCCGCGATGTGCTGTCTGGTGCACGCAGTCGCTGGGAAAGCCCTGAAAGCTTCGCCTGCATCCCTTGTTAGCTCAAGGTCGTGTGTGAGTGGAGTGTGTGTTTTGGGTTTGGCATCCTTTAAAAAGATATGACAATACCGGGCCCTTGAGCAGGAATTATTATGTGTTTGGCTGAGAGCGGGAGCTTGTGTTGCTGTGATGGGAGTTGGATGCTTCCCACTGTTGTTTTGAGGTGCTTTGGGTTTGTTAGTCATAGCTTACTGTAAAGTGTCTGCTAAGACGCTCCTATTTAGAGATTGTTTTGTGCACAGCAGCTCTGAAGTGGTGTCATGGGTCAGCTCGTCTGGCTTTTCTGGTAGAGGATATGTGGATCCACTGGTGGACTCATGGGGGGTGCAGGGTGGGTGATTTCCCCCCTTGATTCTGAAAAACACTATAAAAGAGGCCTCTTGGCTGCCCATCCAGTAGACAAAACATGTTAAAGTGCCATCTAGGGTGCCCCTCAGTGGACAAAATGTGAAAAAGTGCCCTCTAGAGTGTCCTTTACGTGGACAGCATGCAAAAAAGTGCTCTCTAGGGTGTCCTTTCAGTGGACAAAACATGAACAAATGCCCTCAAGAGTGTCCTTCAAGTTGACAAAATGTAAAAAAGTGGTATCTAGGGCGCCCTTCCAGTAGGCAAAACATGATAAAGCGCCCTTCCATTGGATAAAATGTGAAAAAGTGAACTCTAAGGTGTCCTGTGAGCTGGAAAATTAGTTGACCTCTCTGTGCCTCTGACACATAATAAAAAAAATTTAATTGTGCCCCTTTTATTTTTTTCACCCCGGCCCTCAGACGGCCTGAGTCCGCCACTGTGTGGATCTGTGAAAACAAGAGCAGCAGCAGAAGATCAATTCCAGGTTGACGGCGCGTACTGTATCTGCGCGAGACGTGACTCCAATCTTCCCGCTCGTCTGTCTCCAGCTCTTGGCTTTCTAGGCCTCCATTAAGCTCCCTCAGCTTTCATATGACACGGCGATACCCATCAGAAGCTGCATGACAGCATATGGACCTGAGTGACATTTGATGTATGTGGCAGCAGTGAGTGCAGCTCCTCTTTGTGTCTCCCATTCATGTGGCGAGGGCCGGATTAAGACTTGATCCAATAGAGCAGAAGTGGAGAAGAACGAGCTCGGGTCAGATCTGCCTTGAATTAAGTCAGTGTTACAGCAGGAATAATACAATCACCTCCCCCAAACCCCTGTAATAGTACATGTGTGCATGTGTGTGTTTGTTTGTGTGTGCGTTCTGCGACCAAACCACAGGCTGGTGTCCCTTACAAAGAAGAGGGGTCTCCGCTGACGGTTCAAACACAGCCCACGGCCCCCAGCTTCAAAAGGCCCCCCAATCATCGCACCCACTTACAGCCAACGGCGCATGTCACTTAATGTGGACCACACTATTCATCAATTATGGTGAGCTCAGGGGCCATCCAACACCCGCACCACAGCTCCACAAGTAGTGAGTTGTCTTCTGCTCTGACTGAAGCCCCCCCCCCCCACCGTCCTCAAAGCCCATCTGTTGCAGGAGGTGTGGTGCGAGACCGCTAACTCCTCAGAGCTGTCACACGAACAGAACTCTTCTTCTTTCGTGCTGTGTTATCTCCCCGCAACACCCCAAAACTCCTCATCCTCCTGTGAATTTGGCTTCCTGCAGTGCGCTTTCAGCTTCATAATAGCTCACTTCTTCCCCTTCCTAATGTAATTGCCATCCTTGTCCATCCACACGCCCCCTCCACTTGCTTTGAAACCCACAGTAGGCTAATACACATGCCTGTTAGACACACACGAGTCCACGACCTTACCCTCCTACTCACTGTTTATCTGTCCCTTGGCAAGTGAACTGGGTCCAACTGGAACTCATTTAATGTCATCTGATTTTGACATTTCACCATGGGGTATTAGTTAAGCCCAAATGCCTTTATGGTATCCAAGTGACAGAATGTATGTTAAGGTTGTAAGAGTGAAAATAAATGACACAAATGTGGCGACCATATTTAGAAATTCCGTTTAAACAGACAGATGACGGCAGGGCATGCAAACCTGAACCAGACCACATAACAATACGCAAGTGTCATTCCTCTCCAAATACTAAAAGTAGAAGTACTGATTTAACTTATTTACTCAAGTAGAGGTGAGAAAATACAGGCTCTGAAATCTACTCAAAGTATAAAAGTAAAAACTTGCCACCTTTTCTCCTCACCTTTGTGTCTGTTTTGTCTTGTTACGTCTTTTATGTCATTTTTGTTTTGTTATGCCGCGGTATGTCCTATTATCTTGCCTTTTTATGTCATGTTACATCATTATCATCTTGTTACGCTTTTTATGTCATTTTCATCTCATGTCTTTTACGTTTTCATCTTGTCACGTCTTTAACATAATTTTTGTCTTGTTACATCATGTTACTTTTTTTTGTTCCTTTTGGTCGTTATGTCTTTTACTATGTTTTCGTCTTGTCACATTATTTTCATTTTGTTACATTATGTCTTGTTGACATGTTATGTCATGTAATGTAATTTTGGTCTTGTTACACTTGTATGTCATTTTCATCTCATTATGGCTTTTACGTTTTGGTCTCGTCACGTCTTTATGTCAGTTTCATCTTATTACATCTTTTATTATTTTTGCCTTTTTACATCTTAATATGTAATTTTTGTATTGTTATGTCTTGTTAAATCATTTTGTCTTGTTATGTCTTTAGTAGTTTTAAGTCTTCGCCTTGTATTGTTACATCATTTATATCTTGTTATGTTTTCATCATGTTACATTTTTTATGTTGTTTTCATCTTATTACATGTTTTAAATTGTTTTTGTCTTATTAGGTCTGTCATGCTCATGTGAGATAAGCCCTGATCGATATACCAAGGAATACTCTTTTCTATGTTTTATTGTCCCATCAATTTAGGTTGAAATCAGTCTTGATGCTGGGAATGATGCAAAATAAAAATAATCAATAATTCCTTTAAATAATGTAATGAGCCTGTTCTGACAATGTAAGGAGCAGAAACTACATATATTTGTGTTAAAATGTTGGGGGTAAAGGTAAAATTTCTCCAAAAAAGAAATACTCAAGTAAAGTACAGACAATATTTGTACTTAGTTACTTTCCATCTCTGGCAGTGGATACTTCTATATCTCTTGTCAGCGAGCCGCAGGTTAACACGGCTGAGGCTGGGGTGGGTAAGAATAAGAATCATCTTCTATTGTTCACACAGTACAGGAACCGTGGGGAGACTGAATGCGGAAGTGACAAAAGAAAAACAAATGATTGGTTAACAGATCAGTGTGTCATTTGAGTGCTGAACAAAGTTGAGGCTGGCTAAACTTTGATTTATGGGCCCGACACACAGAAAGAAGTCACTGAAAATTAGCCTGATGCTTTGTCGTTGGCAATCTGAACATACCATGAGACAACTGCTAACCTTTGCTTAATTGTAAGTCTGTTCCTCCTCCTCCTTCTTGTCTCCAGTCTTTTCTCCAGTCTTTGTCCACGAGAGAACTTCCTCGGTCACATCTGGACAGGGCTCAGGTCAGGCCAGCCTGGCGTGAGAGGATGAAAGGTGACTCTCACGCTGGCCGGTTCAGCCAGCGCACCTCCACTTGAGTCGTGCCTTTCCTTTTCCCCAAAAGCGGTTCAGCTGCTGGTTCGTGTGCGGCTGGTTCAGTGTGTGTGAGTGTGTGTCCATCGGAGCCCTAACCTCAGCAGCTGTGGGTGATTTTGCACTCATGTTATCTGAGGGCTTCTTTCCTGTTTTGTGTTTTTTTCCGTCTGTCCTGACACCTTAGAGACACGTTCTGGTCAGATTCTGGATGTGAGCTGCTTTATGTCAGCTGCAGGGCTTAAATACCTGAGTTTTCATTCAGATTCATCTGAGGAGACAGATACTATACAGATGCCTTCTCTTTCAGTTTTTGAAAAATATAAGTAAGTAGTGGATAATAATAATAATAATAATAATAATAATAATAATAATAATAATAATAATAATAATAATAATAATAAAAGTAATCAAGAAAAATGTGTATCCAAGCTAAAAGTATTGGATACACGTCTAGCTCCTGCCACTAGTAGTAATCTATAAATGCAAACCTTACGAAACCAACCTAAAAATACTTCCACAGTATTTACTTTTAAACAGTCTCTGTAGTTAAATAACATCCAGTCTGACATCAGTTCAAATGAACAGATTTGGAACATGACTGCTGTTGGGGTAACTGAGTTCATCTGACAGGAGGTACGTTTAAAAAATAAGGTTGGGGAAACAAATTTTAATTTTTTTTTAAATTTTGCATCTTTCTACCACTTAGAGTGTTAAAATTATTACGTGCATCAGGCCAATTTCTAAATGACGTTTTGTGCACTGTCAAATTTACATTGAATTAATAAATAAATACAATTAAACATACTTTCATTGTATTTTGTTTTCTACGGCGTTCTGTGCAATTGGTTACATAAATCCATGTTGGACACAGACACACACACAGACAGACATACAAAAACACACAGTCGGATGGAGCAAGCATTGCTTCATAAACAATTGCAGCCACACACGCTCACGCTAGGAAGGAACATGAAAACAGCACTAATGGGAAAAAGATGAGAGGGCTCACAGTGAGCACACCCAGAGAGAGCAGGAGAGAGCCGGCTGTTGGACACCGCTGTCTCAGCCCTGCTGGCACACGCTAACAGCCTGGGATCACATAGAAAGATTGCTGCCTGAGGTCACATTGTTAACAAAGTCCTCTTGAATTGCTAGCTTGGATATTATACATTTGATCCATAGCATTTGTGCGTCTTTTTAATTTCTTTTGGTTTTATCTGAATCTACACACAGCATTCTTGCTACTTCTGTATTTTTAACTTTAAAGCTAGTTACAAGGAGTTTTTACCTGGTCATAAAACAATCTCAGTTTATTACTGATGCCTCAATATGACCAACATAAGTAAACAAGACCATCCCTGCGATGACATGCTATATCTGTTTAATTGTTTTTAATGCCTGTCACCAGGTTGGATTCTTCTTGAAATCAGATGAAACAAGTTTTTCTTGGGCAGAATTTCAGTGAATATGGTGTTAGCTACTTAGAAAGAAGCAACAGATGATTTTTTTTTTTTAGATTATTTTATTTTTGACTTTATATCTCGTGGTCATTACTGTGGAAACACTACTGTTTTTTCCACAGGGGCTTCCAAAATCAGCACAATATGACAGATTTAACATATTGCTGCAGTCTCTTCACCAACCTTTTTTTGACAGGTCTAAATTAAACAAATAATGAGCGCTCTATTATCAAAATTAGGTTTCTGAAATATATTACTTTATTTTGTATATGATTTATTTTTATAAGTAATTGTAACGTCATTAATTCAGGATTTTTTTAAAACTCTGTGGGGGGTTTCTTCATCATTTGGAGTAATTCTGATATTTCTCTCTGCATTTTGAAATGATTAGTTATTATTTTCAGATTAATTAGTTTGAATGTTTAAAAGTTAAATATTGAATATTATCTGTGACTCTGAAGAAACAATCCAGGTCTCAGTACCAAACTTGGATACTTTAATGGCACCAACTGAACTGCCTCAATATCGAGTATCGAAAAATGCATTTTGACATTTATTTATATTTTTTTATATATTGTCCAATACTATACAGATATCTCATAAGTTTCTTCATTTTATTTCAGTTATCCAGCTGAGTGCTTTGAACAGCTTCCTCCTTTTGTACCATAATGTGTAATGTAATTTTCTTTTTGTTAAAATTTGATTATACACACAAAAACTTGTTGAGGAACCAGTATAAAAGCCAAAGTATTGCTACCTGTGCAGGTATTGAAATTTTCTGAGCGACATCCTGTCCTAGTCAGTTAAACTCAAAAACTGAAGCCATTATTAAGACTCCAAATGATAAAGTGTGATGTCCATGTAAAGCAGCAGCGACAGGAAATGGGACTCTGTGCTGTTGAGGAAAAACTGTGTCATCTTGTTTATTTTCCTTTGGCTTGCTGTCTTTTCCAGCCCATAGGGCGCGATGATAACAAAAAAATATTGCGGTGTCCACGTCTCACAGTGGACCGCCTGCCCCTCCAATCCGACGAGGGACCACAAGGGCCCTTAGAACAACATTTTCGCTGTGAGGGAGAGGAGCAGAAATTACAGCCTGTGTGTTAATGATGGCTCACTGGTGATTCCCTCACATGTTTGTTCAGATTTTGGCTTTGCTTATACACACAGGCACAAATCATCTCTCTCTCTGTCCTCATGATGTCTCATCTTCCAGGACTGATATTGGCCACTGACGCTCTGGCGCAGAGCTGGATTACTTTTCTGCTATTTTTGATCTCTGATACTTTTGTGTCCCTGTATCTTCCTGAAGAAACAAATTCCTCCTCTTCCTCCCAAAAAAAAAAAAAAAAAAAAATCTCATTAATTTCTCTCTCCATGATGCCAGCTCTATCATTGCTCTCTCTGTCTCATCCATGATGTGTATCCACTAAGACTGAATAATATTTGGACAGGTGTTCCTTCATATACATTAACTTCAAGGGGTCCAGTGTGCAGTTTCATTGCAGTTTCATGAAGAGAAAAAAAAGCAACATATCCTGGCTGGTGGATTCTTAAGCTGGTTCTGTATACTGTACTCTATACTATGTGTAATCCCTAACAATAAAAAACTGTTTAGCACCAATTTTCCTTTACTTTTAAAACCGTCTTTTTTCCTGTTTCAGACAACTGTGGAGGCCACATCTGGAAGACAGATGTAGTCCCAGAGCTTATTCTCTGCCTTTCGCTCTCTCTCTCTCTCCTCTCCCTCGCATTCGCTGCCTCTCACTCACTCTCTCTTTCTCGCGTCTTTCCCTCCCTCCCCTCTCTTTTTGGGAAACATGAGAGCTGGGCTAATTCTCTGTCTCTGTCTCCCTCCCTCCCACCCCGGCCGGACCACCCACATTCGGAAACGCCTAGCTGTTCCTGAGGCAGAGCCGCCGGCAGTTTACAGAGACGGAGGGACAGCAACAAGAGACAGAGATGTAAGGATGGGTTCTGACTGACGGTTTTAGCAGAGTATCAATTACATCAATGTCAAAGCCATGACTTGCCATTGTGTAAGGAGCAGAGAGTCTGGGAGAGACGGCTGCTTTAGTGCTCAGCTGAGTTTATGCAGCGTGTTGTTTCCTGCGCCACAACTAACTTTTTCCACTCAAATCATTCTACTACTGATTTGAAGCTGTTTACAAAAATGCATCTCATGAAATAAATGCCTTTATGTTTGACGCTTGTTGGACATCCTTAAATTAGATCTCACACAAAAATAAAGTAATTCAGATTCAAAGATTTCAGAGAAAAAACAGTGAAATGTACTTTAAACAGCAGCTTTTATTTGCTTGGTAAGCGGTAAATAAGTATCTCAGTTCACCTCAAAATTTAAATTTCTCCATATAAAGGTCAATGTCTCCACCATGTAGATGATTCTTAGTATTGCCTCTTTACAAAGTGTTTTTTTTTTAACCATTTTCCAAAAAGCCTAAGGAGTTTAGCTGTTGATACTGATAAGATTTTAATGGTTAATAAATTATGACTGGGTTGCACCAACAAAGATTAATTTAATCTAAGCAAAACTAGGTTTAAAGTTAGTAAATTCAGTTCTAAATTTCTGCAGAGCTGTGTGGCCCAGTTTAAAACACACAGAAATGAATCATGACGATGAACACACAAAATATTGCCGCCTGACTCTGCAGTTCCTCACAGCTCTGTGAGGCTTTTTTTGGTGTTTTCCAGCAGTTGTGTGTAGATGAGAAACTTTCATGAGATTTGTACATGTTTCTTCATTGTGCACATTGCACATACTTATTAGAATATGTCTGATAATGTGACAACACTGCGTTTAAGATCTTCTCAGGTTTAGAGACATAAAGGGAAAGATCTGGGTTTGGGTTAAAATGATCACTCTTCACTTCCTATGGGTCTTCTCTGACGGACAAATTTATTGTTGTGGTTCACTCTCACTAGTCTCATAGCATCATTTTTAGCAGCAAGCAGTTTTCTTATATATGCATATACTATTAACCTGCCAGGGACTGCAGATGAAAATTAGGCCATATGGTTAAAATCCAGCACACTTATGTGACTTAAGTGATCATTATTATTAACATGCACTGTCCCTTCTTAAATAAAATAAACATAAACTATTAATAAAGCAGTATTCTTTATTAGAGATTGGCGCCCATTCTGAAATAGAAAGTGAATACTGGTTCTCAGTGGTCAAAGATAAATACTGTTTTGACAAATGTTAGCTGGTAATCTAATAGCTCAGTAATACATTAGTGTGCTGATCACAGTGAGGCGACTTTAAGGTGCGACGTAAAGCATAATACATTAAAATGAGATCTCTCATTTAGTTTTCTGTGTTTTTCTTCTCTTCACCTCAGTAGCCACTGAGCCCACTGTGGCCCCCATCATACCTCCAAACGGCCCTCCCACAAACAGGCCGACCAGCGCTCCCAGCAGGGCCTCCCTTCTCACAAAAGACTGCAGCCACTTCATCCAGCCGGTCAGCTTCTCCCACAAGCCCCAGAGGGAAAAGGGAGCAGCGGACGAAGGTAAGACACCGGCAGAGGGGAAAATGCTATCAACATCCACATTCAAGTCATCTACGCTCCTCTCTGCCTCGTCCCGGACTGCTTCCATTTCTTCTTCTGTCACGTTTTCCTCTGGCGGGGAGTCTGTGGGAGAAGCTGGGTCATTTCCTCTCCTCTGTCTCACCATCTCCACCTGCCTCGCTCTCACTTTTTCCTCAGCCTGCTGGTACAGAGGGCAGCTGAAGTGTGGTGTCTCACTCTCAGCCACAGCCTGCTCCACCTTCTCCAGCAGCTCCTCGACAGCTTTCCTCTCCTCTGGTTCCCCACTGCGGGTCTCCAGGGTGTGGTAGCGGTTGCCACATCTTTCCACCAGCTCCTGGAGGTCCTTGCGCCACGTGAGAAGGTATTCCTCCAGCGGCTCGTCCTCCTCCAGCTCCTCAGTGTGGGTGAAGAGTATGATGGTGTTTGCGCTGACTGCAGAGGGGCCCAGCAGCTCCGTCAGGACATCCAGCGCCTTCGCTTCTCCATCAGCTGACTGGTTCACAGGGACACACAGGAGGAAGGCATGTGGTCCAGGGCTGGATAAGGAGATAAAGGAGGATATGTGTCTTCTCCTGTCCTCTGGGTCGCAGTCTGAGCTGAACCAGGCTGGACTGGAGACAACCACCACCTACAGAGTTTTTCAAGTACATTAATGCTACATATTGGTATGTTACTATAAAGAAATAGAACACAGCCCAAGTAAGACTTTATACAGATTATATTTGAATAAGACATAGAATACAAGATTGGAAGACAGGAATCTATGTAAAGCAAAACAGTAACTACCTGTGCATGCAGGTATTGTAGGTGCATGTGTTTGTATCCATATGTGTATGGATGTATGCAAGTATCTATGCGTGCAGATGTATATGTATCCTTATGCTTATGTCTTTTCTTTCTTTTTGTACTTTTAGAACTTTTGTATTTGTCTATAGAGAAAACTCAATAAAATTTGAATCATAAAAAAGTCAAGTATGTGTATTAATATGCATATTATGTGTACTCACAGTAGGACGGTTTTAAAAAAAAATAAAATGTGATTTTTTTTTTATTACTCTATAACTGTAATCACTTTTTCCATTAGACATATTACTTTTCTTCATTTATGTGGTGTGTCACAAATTGCATTTCCTTATGATTTATGTAGATGAAAACAAACAAACAAGAGTTTGCTGATGCTGTCATGTCGGGTTTTATTTCACTAAAATTCAACCTGAATCTATTTTCATTAGTTGCTTATACTTAAATATGGTATAACTATATCAAGTTTCATGTAACATAATTTTTCATCATGGTCTTTTTATTTTGAATGTCTGAGAAGAATGGGTAATTTTAAATACAACTGTATTATTACACATTCATACTGTTACCATCAGCGAACATGGGTGTCGACAAATCAAACTGAACTGAAAGCTGAAGGACTATAACTTAGCAGCAATGATGGGTATGATTTTGCCTTTTGGCTTACATACTTATACTCAGAAAAAAGATGCTGCTGTTGGTTATAAACTTGATTATCAGAGGTGTGTGTGTCATTGCTCAAGAGAGATTCAAACCAACAAAAGCCAATATGTAAGTCTACAAATTTAGCAATATCAAGGCTAAATGTGTTTTTTAATAAAGTTGAGAAAAATCATAATTTCAAAGCAACTGTCACTAATTTTTTGAGTTTTTTCAACAATTTCTGAAAAACAGAATTTTTGGGAGGTTTCTAAAACTTGAAGATGAAGTAAATCATCTCAAGAAAAGATTATGCATCAGAAAACTTGTTTTAGTTTATTTAAAAAAGCATGAGTTTGCCTTAAGTCTAGAAAATAGCAAGGCCAATTGCCTTGACTTTAGTTTTTCAACTTTTTTCCTTCTTCTTTGATGATGCTGTTACTTCCAGTCTTGTGTCGCCTCTGATTTATGTCCACATATACTTTTTTAACTTTTTAAAAAAGATAGTTGATAGTTTTTCATGCCTACCTGTCTGCCTGCAGCCTCTCCTCTGTGTTTGCTGCACTCCTGGGTAACAGCAGCGTCTGTGCCCTGCTGACTGTCTTGCAGGTCCAGGATGGTGCCAGCTGCTGATCTCTTTCCTTCCCCGGTCCGGCCCAGCACCACCAACCTCAGCTCTGCTCAGCACACACAGCAACATGTCATGGTACACTGCATTTTGTTTAATAAGTAAGATACTACATTTTCTATGCCGTCCAGAGGTGTACACAAGTTTCTAAAAAAGAGCACTGGTGGCATTTTAGGACAATAAAATAACTTGAATTCTTATATCTTTCTTTTCGCGCATGTAGAAGTGGTGTCTGTCAGCTGTTTATTGTTAGTGCTGGTTGATGATGGCGGTCAGTTGATATAAATGATCTCGTTTAATCACATTTCCAAGCAGTGGCAGCGCCCTTTGCAGCTGCTGTCTCATCTCACCGCACACAGCGAAAACAGTCAGAGGAGCCCCGCCTGCGTCTCCTGACTTCTCTCTTAGTAAATATCTCACAAACACAGCCGTTCACACGCGTTTTAAAATACCGATGCAGCCTACCTGATTGTGAAGCAGATGTTGCCATTTCTGCTCCTGTTGTCTGCCGTATTTAGTGTTGTTGAATCAGGAATGGACGCACTTCCTAGTTCCTGCAGGCTGACTCAGCCCTGCCTCTGTCTCTGGACTTGGGCAGAGGTGAACACAGCTCCATCTGTTGTGGTGGTGTCTGGTGTCTGGTGCAGGGCTGTCAGCCGCTAAAACACTCTCCTTATCATTTGAGCCCACTGGTGTGTTGTCACATGAGATATAAAGAGGCATGTGTCGTGTCATTAAGACTTTATGATACATATGATGAGGTTTCATATGATCATCATGGGCCTGAAATACAGTCAGACAGCTAATATTAAATGAGATTTAAGTTGAAGTCAGTATTGATTTATGTTTTTCATCATTTTACGATATTTACAGTTGTTCAATTGGTATTTTCAGGGCAGTTTGACATTTGATTAATCTTATTACAATAAAAAGTCCTGCACTGAAAATGCTACTTATTAAAAATGTATAATCAAGAAAATGTAAGGTATTAAAAGTAGGTGACTCAGTGCAGAAAAATGGCCTGTGTGACTACTTTATCAGATTATTATTATTACCCATGCATTAATGTAATATAAGAGCAGCAACTTACTGTTATAGCTGGTCAAGCTCATCTGAGCTATTTTATATAGGTCTGCAACTAATGACTACTTACAGATTCATCTGTTTAAAAAAAAAAAAAAAAACAGAAAAAAGAAAAAAAAACCTCACAATTACCCACAGCCCAATGTGACACCAATATTTTAGCATAAAAATTGAACTGCATTATTGATGTGAGTATCAAATTCAAAATTCTTCCTTTGGCCACCATGAACATCTGTACAAAAATTGGCAGCTCTCCGCCCAGAAGGTTGCTGAAATTTTTCAGTCTGGACCAAAGCGGTGAACCTACTGACGCCATCCACAGGGAAAGGTTGTTAAAAAAAATCAGAAGCTCAATTGGGAACAGATCATAATTTAATGCTGCCATTTAATTAGATGTCTGACAGTGATTTGTTTGAACAGCTCCTGATTACAACATGGTTGCACCTAAAAGTGTTTTCAATCACTTTTGAAATTCTACAGTACAGTCAAATCTAACCGCCGTACGCAGAGCAAAATATCAAATGTATAAAACAGCAAGGCATGACAGCACTTTTTACATTGTTAAAGAAAAACTAAGCAGGTGTCAAATATATTATGTTATGTTGATGATGTCCAAAAAGATGACTACAATGTTCCTGTACATTTCTGTAAAAAATAACAGTCAAACCCACTTCATAGCTAAACAAAAGGCACACATACATTCAGCACAGTACATACACCCATTCATAAAACAGCACACTGTACAGTTACAGTAAAACTAAGCTGACATGCCAAGAGAGATTAACGTGTTCAGTAAAATGTTTCATTTAAAAATAGAACAATTAGAAAATTAAGAGTACAAGGCTTTTAAAAAAATACTTTAAAAACATGTTGACACTAGAAATATCCAAGTTTTTTCAGATGCCAAGCAGTGGCTTAAATTAAAGTCCAAGGGTCACTCCTGTAAAGGACCACTTCAGTCAAACAAGGTTGACTTCTGATGCCAGATCACTCCACGCTGATTATTGTTGTTCACTCACAGCCCAGGCATGATGTAGGCGATGTTGTCCAACGTATTCGACTGATAGAAAACAGAGAGTGCTTTGTTAGAAAACTGCAATAAAGATGCACATGATAACTACCATATAAAACACAAGAATCTATATAGAAATGCAGTTCACACTGAAAAAATATCTGCATTATTGTGATGTTAAAGGTAAAATTCACCACTTTTTTATGTCATCAAAATCCTCAGTATGTGAGAAGGTGGCTGAGAAAGCTGAGTTCCCCTGCTGCAAAATCTGTTTTTCCAGCACCAGTGATGTCACAGTGATGTCATCTGTATTAAGGAAGACCTACAGGCCAGCTTGGCTTTCTAGTTCTCCTCTGGGAAGCCTGGAGGCATGTTAGATGCATATTTTTATCACCTAACGCTATGTTTTGGCCAATAAGTTAATAGCTATAGACTATAAGGTGGTGAAAATGCTGCTGGCATGGTTCTGCAAGAAGGAAAACCCCAATGTCTTGCACACACTGAGGGATTTATTGCTTCAACTGACTATACTACCCTCAACACAGACTGGACATCTACACAAAAAGTGGTAAATTTTAGTTATAACGCTGCAAACACCAAGAGTGATTTAATTTATACATAATTTAACAATGGGAATACTATACCAGGACGTTTCGAGGACATCCGTTTAACTGTGGTATCTGTGCTGTGAGACAGGTCAGTGGTCCCAGTGCACACAAGATAGAGTCCAGAAGTACAGACAGACTCCCGGACACTGCCACCATCCCCTAACACAAAGGTACAACAGTCGCATGACTCACTTATTCCACTGCATAGTAACAAAACTACACATTACACTCCAAACAGAAAATGTTGTCGACAAACTCCTAAATTGAATCTTCTTGTTAAAATGTAATCTTTTAACAGAAGCACTGTTAACTGGCCTGAAAATCCAGCATGTACACACATGCATGTGGAAACATACCTCTGTTTCCTGTAATCGATGCCCAATCAGGGACAGGGACTCTCCCAGGAGCTGCAGGTGAGCTGCTGCATCAATGGGATCCACATCTGGGACTCGTGCAGGCGACAGAGAGACAGTACCAGGCGCCCTGTTCGGTGACACCATCCCTGTTCCCGTTCCTACAACTTCCATGACAGAAACAGCAGTAATGAGAACTGAGATCAAGAAGACGGAGAGTTGAGAAATGACAAATCTATCTTATCAATCAGTTGAAGATACCTTTGCTTTTGCTCTCACTGGTACTCTTGTGTTTGACTGTGGTGGCCTCAGCTTTGTTCTGTTTGTGCTGCAGATACTGAGCTTTCTGCCTCCAAACCTGCACAGGAGATCAAATGAAGAGCACAGGGCGTTTGGTGCACCACTACAACTGCAAGCCTAACAGTGATACTCAAAAACTTTGCTAATATTGATTACAAAAAGAAAAAAATAAACTTACTAATTTGTCTTTCTCTGGCATCGCTTTCCACACCTCTGCCAACTTTTTGCTTAGCTCACCAAAGACTGCAGATCAGACATGTGAGGATATTTGTTAAAATGTGTATTTTAGGGATATTTGAAAGGACAATATACCACTCTTTGTCATTACACGAGTTATACTGTATATCACTGTATTACCCACCTAGTCCCGGCTGTTCTGCATTTATATTGACTCTGTACTCCTTACAGAACACCTGATACGCTGATGTGTTCTTCTTCTTGGGCTAAAAGAGGACAAAGCACAACAGAAAAAAACAGCAGCGATTAGCGGTAAAATTTGTCAAAGTGTGTTTGCATAGTCAGCAACACAAAACAGTCTTGACACATGTTGGTCTTGTGTCTTAAAACGGTTGCTGAGTCTTTGGTGATTTAAAGCCAGCGACACAACAATCAGTTCTGTTTTCTGTCATTCAAAGCTCATTTTCCAGTTTGACTGTTGCAAGAAATACTGTATGACTGAATAGTGTCCTACCTTATCTTTGTCCTTCTCATGCTTGTCCCGATCCTTCCCCTCTTTCTTCTTCTTCTTCTCTGTCATTCCATCGTTGCCTTGATGGTGGTGTGGAGGGACGGGTGTGCCCATGGCATACATTGGACCAACAGCGCTGTGAGTGACAGTGGGGTGGGAGTGGCTGTGGCTCCTCGATGAGTCTGATGAGAGTGGCATAATCTTGATTGAATTTTGGTGGCACTCATTTTTAAAACTGGCAAATCCACAGTGCTGTCACTAAGACAAAAGACCAGTGCGTAGGACTGGGTGGAATCTTGTGTTGTCGAAAATATTGATTTTTCAATATTCCTCAACACCGATACACCAGGATCAGCTGTGCTCTCTCACTCGCTCTTATTTCTGACAACAGCAGGAGAATTGTCGCAGGTGGGCTGTGAGGGGGAGGGGGCAGTGTTAAAGAGCCAGCTGAAAGAGATGTTAACTAGACTGCAAAGTGAGATCAGCATACTCTCTGAAAAATCAATTTGATTGTATCAAAGTTAAATTCCAGTACTGGGAAAAAGCAGTGGGATATAGCATTGAGCTTACAGACTGCAAACACCTCGCCTCACCCTCTTCTTCCTATAGCGGCCATGAAAAACATGAAAGGCCCTCTCTTTAGCCAGTGTTTGTTTTGTCTATTCTGGGATACTGAAGAAATTTGGTGGTGCATTAAACAAATAACTTCCTGTGTGACTGTGACAGATTAAAACTGTAACTATGTACTATATATAACTATAACTACTATATCTACTGCAATATTCACACATTCACACCCAAAACTGTCAAACAGAGTACAGTCTTTGACCACTACAGGCTGCAGAAGGGTGCAGCCCCAACACTCCTGCAGAACGGGTGTGTGCTCCTGATGAAGCAAGTGCCTGTATGATAAGAGTCGTTTTTGAAAATTAAATGCTATTAAATAGTCTATGTCTCTTTGTCATTAAAAAAAATGAAAATTATTAAAATGACAGGCAATTGTAGATTATTATGGATTTTTTTCTGAATATGTCCATCAAAGTGACAGAAAACAAAAAAGTCTAATACTACCTCTGGGTGCAACATGGTGGCCTCCATGTAAGAGGACCTGTACCCTCTGTATATAAATATAAATATTTAAATGGCTCATTCTAAGGTAACTAAAACACCACAATACTTTTTTAGGTGATTTTACATGAATGAAAACATACTTATGAATACTTTTTTCATTTTTTTTCCAATAAATCCCCCTAAATCACAGACACTGGACCTTTAAATGCTTTAATCTTTTACATCTACTACTAAACTGCTATATATCACAATAAGTGCATTAATGAATTCATCCCTGCTCAGCAAAAGCATGACATAAACTTAAAAATCTCCAACTTTCTATTGTTCATATCCAAAACAGACACGAGTACAATGACAACCTTTTCCCACAATTTTTCACAGAAACAACACAGCGAGAAAAAAGACACTCAGTTGTAAGAACAACTACAGTCTATTTATTAACAAATAATTAACTCACCTCCAAATCCTTTGCTGTGCTTCTTGTCCTTTCCACTTCTATCCTTGTCTCTGTCTTTTTCTTTGTCCTTTTTCTTCTTACTCTTTTTGCTCTTCTTCTTCTTTTTTGACAAGTGTGTATATGAATCATCTATGACCAGTTCACCAGCCTCCAGTTCACCCCCAGACGAAGAGCTATCATCTCCCATGCCTCCTCCATAATGACCTGTATGACAGGGAGCACACCAATGATTATCAATAAACAAAATAAAACAGGTATGAATAGTTTAAGGTGGTATGGTATACTGGACAGTCCCTCCAGGAAGCTGCAATCGCAACAGTTAACACAAATTAATTAAATCCTGAACTGTGCACAGTCTTACAATTTTGTCCTATCACTGCAGCTTTTCTGCAAATTTGACCAATCATCATTAGTCTGTAGTTACAATGTTGTCAAAGGTAATGAAAAGAACACAAGGTCTGTCACTGTTATTACTATTTATAAATGCTTCATGTACTTTCATATTTGTCACAATTTTATGCTTGCTGTTTTGACTGAGACTGAAATATATATATATAGTCTTCATTTCAAAATAAAGCCTATTTTAGTAGAGAATTTTTGAAATCCTTTGAGGTAAGGTTACTTAGAACAATTAGAGCAATGCGGTTTTATTCTCCCTGGAATAAGTTGCCTTTAACATTTAATGAATTATACAAAAAATAAAATAACACTGCAACTTTCTTTTTTGCAAATTTCACTTGTTCCTACAATTCAATTGTAGAAACATGCCTAAAAACACGTTTACAGTACAGTAATAAGACGTAATAAGCTGTACTTTGTATCAAATCAGATGAAAACTTTTTACCAAACTTTATTAGAGAGTAATTAGGGACAACAGAACTGCACCATAAACTAAAGTGAAATCAACAAACTTTCATTTACAGTACAGGTCTGTTGTAATGTGCCGCTGATTAATCTCTCATAAAGTCTAACAAGGTTCAAATAAAGGGTCTAATACTGTCAAAAAAAGAACATATTATTGCTACTTTTTGTCTAATTTAATACAGAGTACATCTTTTTTGTCTTGTTAGTGTAAAGTTAAGTAAATGCTACAAGTTAACATTAATAAATAACATGAAATATAATTTAGGGCCATCTTACCTTCCACCTCCACCTCTTTCCCCACCACAGGCAGTGGATCTCGACTCTGCTGTAGTTTCTTCTTGGGTGACTTTGAGAGCTGCATCCTGTCTCTCTCTTTCTCTTTCTTTACACCTCCTTTGGATGAGTGGGGTGAGAATGGGAAGCTCTCTCCCTCCTCTTTCTCTGGCGACATGATGAGCTTCATCTTCAGCCCGTCAGCCTCGCGTAACGTCAGGGGCTCCTCTTTGGGAGCTCCACCGTGGAACAGGGACGACTTTGAGGAAGAGGAGGAGGAGTGCTTTTTGGAGGAAGATGACGATGAAGACACAGGGCGGGAGTGAGAGAAGGAGTGGCTCCCTTTGCTTCCACCGCTGCTGTTGCTCTCACGTTTGCGGTCCTTGGAAGAGTGCGAGGAGAAGGAGGGGTAGGAGGGTTTCTTGTGCAAGTGGGGGCTTGGGTCTGAACCCGTGGCCAGCGGAGAGGTGATAGCCTGCAGGAGCCCCATCGCCGTATCTGTCGGGTGGGAGGATGAGGGGGACGACAAAGGAGGGGAACGGTCTGCAGACTTGTGCTTTTTCTTGTGGGGAGGTGGACCTGACCCATCATAGTCTGATACAGGGACGATAGAGGAAAAGCACAAAGTAAATACAATTTCAGAGCCTCTTTTTTGCTGAATTAAAAGATTATTACAAATTATCAACCTCTCACCTTTGTAATAGTAGTCATCACTATGTTTCTTCTTCTTTTTGTGCGACTCCCCGCCAAGCATGAAAAGTTCTGAATCCTGATTTGGAATAACACAATTGATTTCCATTAAAATGTGCTATAACACCATAACTAGCAGCATAATATCTTAAAAGCTTCCCATGATATTATTGTGAGATCAATTTATTGTAGAGAGATAACTTACCTTGGGTCGTTTTTTGGAAGACTTCCGAACCTGAGCAGCAATTTCCTCTTCCTCCCTCAGCAGGTCCTTGTATGACCTCCTCTTTTCTCTCTGGCTACGACCAGCTACAAGACCCCTGTCTCCATCCATCCCCATATCTAGAATACAAGAAGTGAGAGTTATAATGTAGGGTTGAGCGATGTCCACAATGAAACATCCTGATGATGATGATATAATTGTTTTAGGAAGGACCAATGTAATCTTGGATTCGCCGTACTAAGTAGATATTGCAACAAAATAATAATGGGGACATGAAGACATAGTGCAAGCAGCAAAAACAGTTTCTTTTCATTTTTGTCTTTTTGTCAGCTTAGCAGGCAACTCTGAGCAGACACACTATCTCAAGTACAGAAAGCTTTTAAATCACAATATTACGATGGTAGAGGGTTTAGTAGATGACTGTCACATCCATGTGTGATAACAGTCATTCACCCTATTATAATCCTTACCTTAAAACTAAAAATGTGCTAAAATTGAGAATATGTTACACAGCCTTTATAATGGCTCTTGTTACATTTACATCTCTTGAAATGTTTTCCCTTCTTGTGCATTCAGAATTTACATTTCACCATGTTGTCTCTACTTATTATTGTGTGTCTGACTGCAACAAATGCATGTGTTTGATGAGCCTGAACAGTGGGAACAAGGACTGGGTAATATTGCTTATATATAATATATTGATATCTTTAGGCTATTTCACAATACACAATATACATCTCAATATACAAAATTTCTCTAAAATAACACTGTAAACTCTCGAATAGTGTAAACATAGCGATGATCTTATAAAATATGATGCACTGCTAGCGAATAAATGGACAAAATCAAATTTCACAATATTTTTTGACCAAATACCTCAACATCAATATTGCAAAAATATTGTAAGGATGACTGTACAGTATACAATGGGAATTTTGAGAAATAAACATTAGTAATGTGGATATAATACTATGTGGGTAAAAGCTAATAAAAGAACAGCAAGAACAGTCTTTTAAGTTCAGAACATTACATTACTTTACTGTAAGATACCCTCTGAATCCAGGAAAAGACGAGACCCTAGACATATACAACTATATCTAAAATCTAAGTCGATATTTAGTGTCATATCATAGTAACAATATAATATAGCTGTATCACCCAGTCCTAGTAAGAACACAGCAAAATTAAATTCAGTTTACAGGCAGAATTTACCCATTCCTCCTTTACCCTTTATCTCCTCGAAAGCCATGGCTCCTTCTTTTTGTCACAGTATGTCACTGACAAAATAAGACAGGATGCTGACCTATTAGGTGAAGAAAAAAATGCAAACACAATTTAAGGTATTTAATATAATGTATTCTTTACCAAAACAAACGAGAGCAATTTCCTGTTGCACAACAACAGAGAGGAAAGCAATTTGTCTCTTCATTTTTTCACATCTCGTAACGTTTCCTACATCAAAATAGGTAAGAGATACACCTAAATAGCTCCTTGGTGCTCCAACTATTCATGCTTACCGGTAGTCCTGCACAGAGCACCCAGTGAAAGCAGCACTGGAGCTGCAGGTAATCTGGACATAACGCTACTCTTAAGTGCAGAAGTGCTGGTTGGCAGCTAGGTAAAGTACAATTTGCGTTATATTACAATAACGATGTGGTCTGTCATTCACAAAAGAGTACAAAATATGATAGCTAAACAAATTCCCGCCTACTTTCATAAAGATACACAAACACACCCCTTCTCCATTTACTTGGACTCCCTAGCTTCCTAACATCTACATTACTCCAACCCGTCTCGCCGAGCGTGCCCTCAGCCGGCCGGTAACAGCAGCTGAGGAAAGACCGAGGCTTTCAGCCACAGTTAGGCCGCGGTCGCCTCAAGTGCACAAATTACAGCGGCAGACATGCATTTAACCTGCCTCGTGTCTTCATCTCATCTAGGGCGGTAGCATGTGTACTTTATAAACACCAGGAGGAGATGAAATAATGGGTTTATTAAATATTACTACCTCTATGGGGTCTCCATTTACGCGGGTCCAGCCGCCATCTTTTATTATCGGCGAAACAACAATACGTGTCCATGTAGGGGAGGGGCTTTGGTAATGCAGCCAATCAGCGTGGAGGAAAGAAGCCATATTAGCAGGACACTTACTACAGCTAAAATAACCCGCTATCATCAATGACATCTAGAGAAGACCCTCTCATTGAAATTAAAGCTACAACAAAGAGTTTTTAACTAGTTGAGAAACGGACCTACAAGGCTGGGTCAGGTTACATTATTTTTTTTTTCTGGATTACTTTGAAATATAGTCAGTTTCTAAATACACAATTTTTGTAATTAGTAACGGAATTACATCTTATACTAAAATGGATACAGACAAACATTTGAGTTTTTTTTTCTTTTTAAACATCTCAAAACATTTTCATTGCAATTTAAGTACATTTTTGCATAGGGATCATCTTTGTGGAGCACTTGTCTCTATAACTCTATATGCCAGATAGGTTTTCCATGAGTTAGCATTAGAGCATTGGTTATCATGAACAAAAGGTCCATAATTAAATGCTGAAGACACCTAATGAAAAATGTAATCAAATAATCCTTGACAATGTAACTATAATCTAATTAAACATTTTTCAAATGTAATCTTGGTTGATCCAGTTACTTATTTATTTGGAATCTGATTACCTAATTCCAGTGACATGTAATCTGTTACTATCCAACCCCAAAGACCAACATAAGTTGTCGAGACCATCTGCAGGAAGGCAAGCTATTTTTATACAGTTATTGTTAAGGCCTGCAACTGAGTTGGATCATCAGTGAAATCAATTAAAGCGAGTCTGTGTTTACTATGTTTTCTCAGGCAGAATTACAGTGAGTAGTTCGTTAGCCAGTTAAAAGGAAGGACATTATATTTTGCAGTTATGGTGGAGGAAACACTACCGCTTTTTTCCACACGGGCCTCCAAAATCATCACAATATGGAAATCCCTTATTGTAGCTTTAAATTCTAACAGAAATCCAGATAAGTAGACCATTTTTTCTCGTACTGTATGAAAAATAACATTGCACAAATGTAGCCAAACATATTGATTTATTGATTCACATATATCCATTTCCAACGACAGCCAAATCAATTTTTACAGTACAGTTCACATACAAACATGACATGCAGCACAAGAGAAAAGGCAACGAGATAGAAAGATGCTGTTGACGAGAAAACCAAAAATACAACAGTGAAAACTGTTTAATCATTTCATGAGAAATATGTCTCATAATTATCATAAAACTTAGCTAATAATGGCAGGCAAAGAACATGTTGGCACACTGCTGTGACACACACACAAACACACACTCTCTCTCACTCACATCCACACAATAGAGAGCCGATGTCCCACTGTACTTCAGGGTTAGCTTCTGTTCCACTAGCCTCTTGCTAAGAATGATTTTTTCCATTAGGGGGTTCTTAGCTAACTCTGTCTTTTTTCCATAAACTACACTTCAGTACTGTGCATTAAAATCTGAGCACCTTTTCATATTAACCAAGATAACAAGATTTTTGGTCTCGATCTTGGTTAAGATAACAAGGTTCTCAAATGTTACTGTCCAGTATTGTAGGACTGTAAAAAATATTTAGTTTGGAATATGGACAGAAAACCCAAGCAGTATAATTCAGTATTTGCTTGTCTGACAAAGCTGGTGGAGCAGAGGCTTGCTTGAGAAGGAGCAAGACTTCACCTCTCTATACACTTTATATTCTACCTATCTCCCAAATTCTGTTTCTGTAGACTGAGTGATGTAAAACTGGCCAATAAATCGGTCACCTCGTCCACCTGGAAAAAAAACATGTACAAAATAATACATGTAACATGGTGAAAAGTAATAGATAATAAATAATCAATATATTGAAACCTAAAAAACACACATTTTGATGTTTTCTTGGACCATAAATCTTGTTTTGTTTTGCATGTATGTGGGTCTCACCTGCTCTTTGGTGCGAGTGTGCTGCAGCTGTGTTGAAATGTGCTCCAGCCTCTCTTTAGCTTCACTCTGGCCCATTAAGTTCAGGTATTCCCTCAGCATTTGAATAATCTGCAACGGAAAGTAGAAAGGTGCAAAACACGATCAGGATTTACACAAAGCCACGAGTCATGGTCCACTACTTAGCAAAGCACGTTAGTGCGGTCTCTACCTGTGTGACTTCCCCTCTCAGGGTTTCTAAGCTGCGTGAATCTCCCTCCTGCAGAATATTAAGCTTGGAGCGTGCTAGATGCAGAGGCGTCCTGCCTGCTCGGTCGAGGGCATCCACACGTGCTCCTAAACAGCAATAAAAAGAGCACAGTATCTCAGTCACATACTTATTAAATACTTTCAATTGATTCTCAACTGATCGTTCCTAAATCCCGCCCCTTTCTGAACCTTTGTCAACATCCTTCACAACAGTTCAGGGACTAGGAAGGAAAAATGGTATTGGGAAATCTTAAATCTTAAACCCATAAAACATTGATTTTACTCCTCTTTAATTTCAGCTAACTCCTACATGAGCCCTCCTATGATGGGAAACTAAGCAACATGTATACACAAAGAAGTGAACACGTCTACAGTGGTCTCACCTCCTCTCAGCAATGTGGTGATTACAGGCACATGGTTGGTACAGGCCGCTGTAAAAACACAGGTCACAATTAGCAGGTTGCAAGACAAATACAAGAATTGATGTACGTCGTTTTTGTATTATTGTTTCTCTTATACATTTTATAAGTATTTAAAACACCTAATGCATGCACAAACATCCCCAAAATCTTGCTTTAAGTTGCATGTGTCCATTTGAACAGATGTGAGCATGAAGCAGCTGCACAGCTGCACGTGTCAGAGTGAAACCACAGTCATATGCAATACTGACCACAGTGCTACAGGTTTCACAGGCGATGCTGATTATTCTCTCTTACCCAGATGGAGGGGGGTATTTCCCAGACTGTCTCGCTGGTTGGGGTCAGCGCCGTGGCTCAGCAACAATTGCACTACAAGTCATAAAAAAAAGACATTTGAAAATGTAATTAACTTAATTTAACATTTAATTATTTAAATTTTGGAGTTTACCACCACTGATACTAAAACTGTGGATGCAGAAATGGAAAACGTAGAGAAAACAACTTCTGCAGTTGACGGCAATGACAACAACATCCCTCTCCTCAAACTGCATGATGCTCCAAGCATTGCGTGATTTCCTTTGATGCTGTCGTGACTTTCTTATCACAAACCCACCGATGCTCTCGTTGCCATTACAGGAAGAGAAATGAAGAGCTGTCCTTCCCTTGTCATCTGCAGCACAAGGGTCTGTGTCATCTTGCAGGAGCTTTCGCACTGGAAGAAGACAACCTAATTAGCAAAACATAGCCTGCAATCATCCTTCTTGTTTTACTGCATCACCTCACTTTTCATACCTGTGTCGATGTCGTTGCTGTTTGCTGCTTCCCTCAGTCTTTTCACACCTGTGGAGATAAGACATTCAAAGTCACAAGTATGTAAATGTTGCTTTATGATTGGATGAATGGGCTCAGATTGTGTGACACCAGCACAACAAAGACATCATTCACAGGATCGGTGGCTTTGCACTTTTAAGAGGGGTGTTTACACTGATATGGCAACTGTTACTGTCCATGTACTTTTCATCAGTATAACACTGAACATGGAGGAGAAATAATGACTGATATTAAGAGAGTGAACTTCATAGCAGCTACAGCTTTGGTAATCATAATAAGACTGCTTTAAGGGACAGTTCACCCCAAAATATTTTTTTCTTTTTACCTGTAGTGCTATTTATTCATCTAGATTATTTTGGTTTAAGTTGCTGAGTTGCAGATATTTGCCATAAATATTGGCCATTATGTCTTCTCTCAAATATAATGGAGCTAGATAGCACTCAGCTTGTGGTGCTCACAGCACCAAAAAAAACATTTGAAAAACTGAGCTGAGCTGTCTCTTTCCAGAAATTATGACCCGCTTACTCAAGATAATCCATAGACCTTTCTGTGAGCGGTTTCATGGAGGAACAACTTTCTTTCTATCAAACTACACCTGCCAACTACAACATCACACAGATGGAAGCGTGCATCTACTCATGGACAAGAGGATACAGGTCAGCTGAGGATGCCACCATTACCAGATGGTGACTGTGATCTACCATGCAATCACATGGTTAAATATTTAATTTTACTTAATGTAAGGACTGCTACTGACCAATGCCTTGCTTTTGTTTTGTAACTGTACGTTAAAACTGCAACAATTAATTGATTATTAAATTAATCACGAACTATTTTGATAATTGATTCACTGGTTTGAGTAATTTTTTAAGAAAACAAAAGTCAAAATTCCATGATTTCGCCTCCTTACATGTAAATATTTTCTGTTTATTTTTTGACTAATGAATATTTTTGGTGGGGGACAAAACAATACATTTGACAGTACCATCTTGGGCTTTGGGATAGACTGACATTTTTCACCATTTCTGACATTTTACAGACAAAGTAACTGATCGAGAAAAGAAAATACTGGACAGATTACAGATTAGAATTGACAATGAAGATAATCATTCATTGCACTCCATAGTACAAAAATAACCCAAGCATTCATTGCCAAATGCAATTAATGCCAATTTTTTGCACATAATTGGGTCATGGCTGACTACTAAGGAAAGGAAGAACACTTTAAAAGGGAAAACAATTTTATATGAACGAAAAAATGCTGTACACATCAGTTGAGTTTTTGGTATGGTTACATCCTGTGCTGTCAGGAGCAGGAACCTCTCTTCCATGAGTAGATGCACACTTCCATCTGCACAGTGATAGGGAAGGTGGACGATAGAAAGAAAATATTTGCTACAGCAAGGTCTGTGGGTTACCTTAGATAACCAGGTCATGATTTCTGGACAGAGACATTGATGTTGAGTTTTTCAAATGTCTTTTTTTTCTGGGGTGCGCTTTCAGCATCTAGTTCCATCTCTAAAACTCAGCGACACACGCCAAAACTATCCAGATGGATAAACAGCATAACAGGTAAGGGAAAATATGAATCTTTGATAGTGTAGTGAACTGTCCATTTAAATATCGTCTTTTCTCTGTTACTCACTGCATTACACTGTGATATAGCTTTATTAACACGTAAACATTAGCTTCTCTTTTGTAGTTTAACTTAGACAAGCACACACAACACCCATTTATTTTCCAAATGTACTCTTACCATAAATATCTTTACCAATAGGACCAAAGTTCCGCACCACTCTTTGGTGCCGCCGGGCCCTGCTCCCCGTTATCTTCCCCAATTTGCTCGTTACACCACCGGCGCCGAGTTCCGCTCGTCCCGGCTCCCATAACAAGTGCAGGTACCTGAGCTCTTTGTCGTCTCTCTGTCCGACTCGACCCAACACCACCTTCCCCTCCCCTGTCCCGCTTATCCCGAACCCGACAGCGGCGGTGCTCCCGTCGTCCATCCCCTCCACGTTACCCCGCTGCTGCCTGCTGCCCTCCGCCTCCCGGCTCTCGTCTTCGGGTCCCGGCTCCACCATGTACTCCCCCTCGGAGCTGGATCGCTCATTATCCGAGGCTGTTGCAACGATTGGGCTCCACCCGTCCATACTTTATCGTGGCATATGGATGCTGTGTTTATACTACACTCGCTGCACACGGTCCTTACTACTCCCGCTGGTGCGAAAAGGAAATAAAGCCGTCATTAATACGTGGAGTCAACTTTGACTATGGCAGATCTGCTCCGTCAGCGATGCCTGAGGCCATTGCACGGCACGTCAGCTCAGAGAAGCCCTCATTTAAGTCTCTCCATCCCGGGTAATTTGCAAGATTTTCACTGTACCCTTCCTTTCAAGCACCAAAATGTCCCCTATTTCACATTTTCCATTTCATCGGATAGAAGTAGTAAAAGGCACACCCATTGTGCAGCCAACAGCTTCAGAGCAGTGACGACCCAATCAGATTACGTGTTGTTCATTAGCTCCCGACCAATAGTATCCACGCATTCGGGCAGCCAATCGAACGGTCCCGTTTCGTGCATGCGCACTGTGAAAAAAAAAATCAAATTCCACAAAACGTATTAATTTAAATTACACATAGACAGACTTTCTTCACTTTTTGATGTATGTTTAATCGTGTAACATGTAAAATTTATAATGCATAATCAACACCCATCCTCCACCTATATAATTTCATATAATCTAGATTTCCATGATATGAAAATTACATGTTATAATGTATCTAAATATTTTGTGAGGAATAAGGAATACGGGAATGATATAATATAATATAATAATCATAAAGAATAATGGACAAAGTGCCTCTCCAGTGATAAACAGTCATTTCCAACCTGAGGGTGGCATGGTGATGAAGTCTGGAGGGAGGAAAGACAGGAAACATTCGCTCTTTTTTTTCCACTTTCCTCTAATCTTTCTTCCTAATTTTACTTCTTTGGACCCTTAAATATTATCAAAACAAAGAAATGAAAATCACTCTTTGGTTGAAATAGTCAAATGTTACACATTTTTATCTGGTGACGAGGTGTTGCGAATAGAAAGTTTCAAAGGGTCACGGGACAAAAGGGCTGAGGAACCACTGATCTGTGGGATGGCACGCTGTCAAAAAATATTTGGTCTTGTGGAGGGCGTATTTATGGGTGCTGGAGGTAGCAAGTCTGAGGGACCTAAACAGCATCATAGGCATAGCTTTACCACACTTGAATAAAACAATCAGAGGTCAAGTTTCAGTCCTGACGACATGGAGGCTCCAGCTTGTGCCAGGTAGTTGGGGAATGTGGGGTCTGCCCCCGATGTGCCTGCGTCTTGCTCAGTGGGCATCAGTCCCGCGTCATGAACGTGCTGCCACAGCTGACTGTTGTGGGCTACACCCTGCTGCTTCAAGTATCCTTGCTGACAGAACAGCGGCGGCTTGCGGTGGGTGAGGGATGAGCGGAAACACGATTCTAAGAGACATGAGAAAACACAAGAATGAGTCAAACTACGGTACAATCGATTATATCAAGATCAGTATTCTGCCCTGTGATTCAGTGTGGAGGTAAAATTAAACTGAAAACTGAAAAAACAGATTTTTGGTCCACTTTGTTGTTTGGCACCATTTGTCTTATTCCTGCAATTGCTAATTATTTTTCAAATTCATTTTCATGTGTAGAGTTCAATAGAAGAAATCCTTAAAGGCCCTACACACCCACACAGCTGTACTTAATTATTTTGCCTGATCTCTTCTCAGCACTGTGTGGACATGTACACTGCCCTACGAAGCCAATATACACAGAGTTAAGGCCAGAATCAGATGTTTTGACATCTGTTTCACCATGTATTTATGTAACAGAGATGCAGACGCAGCTAAAACAAGAGAGCTACATGGAGTTAGCAGGCAGATAGCCACTGCTAGCTCTGGCATAAACTCAAAGTATCCTTTTCCTGGGCACTTTTTGTTCTTGAAAAATATAAAACTTAATAAACAACTAGCTAACTTAGCAGTTGCCATCTTTCCCTTTGACTCGCAATTAATGTGATTTGGTGCATTTGTAATGTATAAATTTAAATAATCTGTTACACTGATTTTTGGCCAACGAGAAAACTTTTCTCCTCCTCACTGTTTTTGTAGTTACCACTCTCTGCCTTTGTATGGCAGTACAAGCTGAGAATGACTCTTGTACCAGTTAGGGCTAGACAACCATTACCATTTTAATAACAAAATATTAATACAGAAAACAAATTTACACAGAAATTATTGTGAAAGTTTTCCCTGAATCTATTTTCCTCTTCTTACTCTGTTGATTGAAGCTTTTTTTGAGCTGAATATATCTTATAGGGAATAGATTCAACTGCAAGATGCAACTTTACCTGCATAAAAAGCCCTGAGGTCCCTCTGCACACAGTGCTCCAGGAAGCGCCGCAGTGGCTGGATATGAGACATGGGAGCGTCCCATTCTGTGAGGAAGTCCTCAACCATGTGATGAATTGCCTTGGGCCTTGGTAAAGGCCAGCCATGGGGACGGAGTTTCATCTCTTCCTCTGGAAGAAAAAAAACAATCAGAGCATGTTCTCTGTCAAACCTGCTGTAATTTTATTCCTAAAAAGTATCTGTACTTTTTAATGATAGCTGCATTTCCTCTCACCTGTTGGGAGTGTGTCATAGTAGTATAAAACAGGGTGCAGAAAGTTGGATTCCAAAGCTTTGGTCCACTCTGTTTGAGCCCTCTCACGCCCAAGATAGTCGATCTTCGCTTTCCCATACTGCATAACGAGAACTAAAAGTCCATGGTTGGAGATCTCGTGGCCTGACAGAGAAGAGAACTGAGGCATGGCCTGCAGTGGAAACTCTTCTATGTATTCACAGTGGGAGCTTGAAGTCAATGAGAGAATAACAAAATATGATGAGCATAATATGGATGTCCTTTTGTTTTTTTGCGAAAATGTCAGGTAATGTCATTTCCCACAAGGTAATTTGGTGATTTTATGCCCATGAAGAGCAGCATTATATGTAATGAGTATACACCAGGAATGATTCAAGATCAATAAATAACTTATTGCAATTACTGTAATTCAAACATAATCAATTCTGGCATTGCCTGGAACGACTGAGTCACTGCTTACAAATTAGAAAAACATTTCTTATTTTGAGTTCTTCCTTTTCACTTATCACAACTTAAAGTAGGTCAAATATATTGCCTGATAATCAAACACTTAATAGGTGATATTGTTATAAAGCGTGTGTATTCTGTCAAGATTGCTCACTGAGGATTTAGTTCCCTTGGCGTCCATCCACTGCCCTTTCACATTTACTAAAATGAGCCAATTAAAGTGGTTTGAGCATTTAATGCCATCTGGCCAGTGGCCACACTCATTCAGAGGTGTTCTAGACAGGACATCAGAGGAGACACCTGGGCAAAACCAGGGCATGTAGGAGGGATTACATCCCCCAGCTGACCTGGAAGTGCCTGGGAACAGTGGGATTTACAAGAAGCGGTTGAGAGAACCAGTTGGTGAAGAGCAGTTGATCAGAACATGTAACTTAAAGGAGTTTTATGTAACAACTGCACATCTAAAAATGAGTACTGCAGTTCAAATAGGAAGTTGGAGCCATAGACTGTATGATTTATTGCAGTAAATATATTACAGATTTCTCCTTTACATAGATGGATGACCTGATCTGATCAACAAATGAGCAGACTTGGAAAAAATCAAGTTGCTACTGGTGATATGAAAATAACTTCTGCTTACCCTCGAAGAAGTATAACGTCCCCAAGCACCTCAAACATTTGGTACGGCCCAGAGGCCTCGCCGACCCGCTTCAGAACCCAGGACTGCAGCTGCGTTGTCAACAGTTTAGTCGACGGCCACCGGTTGCTATGGTAACGCTGTTCAAGTACATGATGTACAGCTCGTGCTGTGGCAGAAAATCCACACAGGTCAATGAAATGTCATGTTTATCAGTTTGAACATTAAATATATTGTTCTTTTATTTACATTTTACATAATGTCACAACTTTTTTTGGAATTGAGGTTGCATTATCAGCCGCATGCCCTGCAGTTGGAGTCAGATGGTCTGAATGAATAAAGACTTGGCCCTTTTTCAATCGGCACTGCCCGCTCTAAATGTCACAAAACAATGATCATCTGTTGGACGTTCACCTGTGTAGCGGAATCCATGGACGAAGCCGCCAGCAGACGAGCGGTAGTCTCTGGAGTGAGCCGCAGTTCCCAGCACAAACAAACCAGGGGTGTTCTGCCCCTCATACCAGGCTGTCACCCCCGGCAACCTCCCTTTTGCATTTTCACTGTTTGGCGGGCAGGCGGCGCTAGGGAGACATTTTTTATCAAGAATGGGTTTGTTTTAAGCATAGTAATATGATAAAAATAGGGGTATTCTTTAACAGTATTAATGCATGGACATTGACACAGTACAACATGTTACATAAATCTATACCTGTCAAATACGCTGAAGTTGAATCGGAACCCAAGGCATCGAATCACGCGGTCATAGGGTTTCCGCATAGGGAAGTTGTCAATGTGATACCCTGGCAGTTCTTCTCCTGTCACGCCAGAGCTGTTCTTCTTTTTCTGGGATTGTGTGTACTTATTTAAAGTCAGGTACAACTGTCTCTTCTCTTTCTTCTTTCCGCCTGATCTCTTCTTGTTTCGCTCCTGTCGTTGAGCAATAACTATTTTCTCAAGTCGTGCCTCCACCAACCCATCAAGGGACTTGAGCTGGTACGTGTCTATCAGCTCGTTATTCACAGCTCTGACAAGAAGAAAACACAATGGGTCGGTTTACGTTAAAAATGCTGACGGCTCCAATGCAGGATCAGTGGTGTGGCTGACATATGCAAATGATAAATGCAGAACGCTGTGATTCCCAACCAGGAGAACCACTGGGTACTTCTGCGGTTGCCAGGAGGTAGAGAAAAAAATGTTGAGCAGCTCAACTGGTTTGAAAAAACAAAAACCCAGCTCTAAAGCCTGAGCACCACATGATGAAACTGAGAGGGTGAGAAAACTAACAAGTAAGAGAGAGTATGAGACATCTTATCAGTTAGCTTAAAAGAAAGTTTTGAATATTTCACTTAAAGTAATGAATAAATGGTTAGAACATTATATATGAACAGTTAGCTAAAAGCAATGAATCGATGTTTAGAGACAGTTAAAAGTAACTTCATGGGTAACTGATTAAAATAGTGAACATGAATGACTAAATAGTTCAACCATAGTTAGCTAAAAGCCTTACATAAATGGTGTACTTGCTAAAAGTAAAGGAAATTTGGTTGAAATATTCAGCTAACATTAGAGGGTATGTTCAGTTCTTCAGTATTTTTCAACCTGGACCTTATTTTCCCATGGTTTTGTGTCTAAATCTTTGACATTGGTCTAGCATCAAGGCAGAGTGCTGCAGCTGTCAGCTGGTGAATCCTTAACGCAAAGTGCCCACCATCAAAGCACATCCACTAAAAGTGCTTGTTTTTGCCACTGACCCTCTCAGAGGGTTATTCTACCTGTCTGACAACATTATGGGAACAAATGCATCAGAGACAGACCTTTTGTTAAAAAGTAAGATGCATTTCAAAACGTTTTAATGCTCTGACCAATTTTACGAGACTCCCTTTGCAGAAAAGTAATTTTATCATCATAAAACACATTTCAATCAAACTCAAAAATGTCTTAGCATGTCGTCCCACTGCTCCAACAGTCACAAGCTCTGTTTTTTTGGAGCATAAAGGCTACGTCTAAAAAAATAAAGGTTGGGAACCACTGATGTACAAGTACAGAAAATCACAGAGACAGAAAAGATGAGGGGAAAAGCACTACCTGAGGTCTCCAACATAATGTGTTTGCCACGCCAGTCGAACAGGACTGGAACTGAGCATGTGCACCCGACTTGCTCTTCCCATGATGCTCTGGGCCGTTTCGAAAGCCGAGTTCCCCTTGCCCAGAATAAGAACGGCCTGGTCCTTGTAGTCCTCAGGATTAGTGGAGATGGACTCATAGCCTTCAACCAGGTCGGAACCGACAAACTCTACTTTCTGTGGAACCCACAAACCTGTGGCTACCAGGAGGACGCTGAGGGACAGAGGACAGAGGTAACACATCATGATCCACAGTTAGGTTCAGAACACTCTTAGAAATATAGGGTTTAAGCTTGTCCCCATAGGAGAACCCTTTTTGTTTCCTTGTAGAACCTTTGATTATGGTTCCACCTGGAAACCTTTCAGAGGGTTCTACCTTGAACCCAAAGATTCCACCCAGAGCCCCCTACAAGGCCATTTCTATCAACATGGAACCATCACTGTTCCAGTTCCATTATGGGCATTTCTATTAAAAAATTAGCTGGTTCAGAACTTAAAAAGTTGGTTCCCAGGTGACCAAAAAAAAGCAGGTTTTCCTTGGGAACCAAAGTGGGTATGTCCTATTTTACAGATCGTTATGCGATCTGCAGCGCCATCTGTTGATGACAACCTTGACTGCAATGATTCCATTCAAAACTGGTGGAAATAAAAGCTGGTTCACTAAATAGCGCCAAGGTTCCAAGAATCTTCCAAAAAGCATTCTTTGGGTGAAAAGGGTTCTTAATGGAGCCCTTAGTCTTACATCGAGACCTTGACGAGCCCTTTCTTCAAAAAAAAGAAGCAAACTGATCAGGGTAGAACCCTAGCCCTTCATGAAGAACGCTTTTGGAAAACATATGAGGCCAAATACCTGCATGTGTAGTCCAACGCATGCTGGTCGGTCAGGATGTAGTTCCTGCTAGTGGCTGTCTGCACCGCCCTGATCCTTCCGATGTCCACACCGTAGCGGACCCTCAGGCCGAGCTCCTTCACGTACATGGACAGATAGAGAGGGAAGGCATCAGCCGGCGGGTAGAACTCACTGCTCACTCTCCTGAACAGGAGGTCAGGTTTGTCGCTCAGCAGCGAGTTCCAATCATGGCGCAGGTTGAACTCTCGGTTCTGCCTCCCTGTGTGGATCTTGTTAATGCTTATGAGCTTCCTGTGCCTGGGATACCTGCAAACACAAAACAGAGCAGAGAAGACGTGCGTCACAGGCAAACCAGACTGGAACAATTTTCTTGCGTCTCGCTTTGACAAAGTTCCTACTTGTTAAAGAAGCTGCCCGGCCCTGAGTTCCTCTCCAAGATGATGTAGTCTCTTTTAGCCTTGGAAAGGAAATATCCCATCTGCAGTCCTGCAGGCCCAGCTCCAAGCACACAGTAATCATAGTGGCGGGTGGCATTGTGGTGGCGGTGGTTATCAAAAGAGCATCTGACACAGCCAATCAAGACGAAAAGGATAAAACAAGGAAGGCTCGAATCCATAACCTGCAGGACATGAGGCAATGAGGTAAAAGTGTGTCAGTAATGATATAACAATATAATGAATAAGTAAGTAAATAAATAAAAACAAAAACATCCAAATAAATAACAATGAATAAATAAAAAAATAGAAATATAATTCATTTAACATTAGGAATATCGTAGTACTAAAAAATCTCTTTGGCCTTGCAATGAACATCCTGCTGCTAAGACCAAGGATCTGGGAACCTTGAACATCCACTGTACCTGCCTGCTCATTATAAATTATATATATTTTAAAGTTTAAATACACACTGTTGTATTAACATGAATATTATCATCATCATTGTTAAATATTAATATAACCACACAGTAGATATTGTATGTAGAAGGCTGACTGATACTGGATTTTTGTGGCTGATGCTAAAACCAATATTAGGGAGGGAGTAAAAAAAAATCCTATATCAATATATTGGCTGTTTTATTTATATATATATATATAATCCAAAATGACATCAGGGCATTGAAATAATAAAAATTTCCTTGTAAATTTGCTCCTAAATAATTGAAAATTAAAAAAACACAAATAGAACAACTTCAATTAAGAAAACCATAAAATGTACATAAATGGTGCTTCCATATATATATAAAAATAAAAGCAAAGCCTATCTGCATTACTTTCTGTAAAAAAAAAATTGGCCTTGTTGGCCAATACAGATATAGACTAATATAGCTGTTCTAAGAAAATATCGCTGATTGATATATCAGTCTGGTTCTAATAGACATGTATACATATACTGTACATACCCACTTCCTTCATGTATGTAAACTAAACGATTACATCACCTATTGAATATTTATTCCAGCACTCTTCAGACTCTGCACTCTAACACTATTGTATTCTTTTTTTACAGCTTTACAGAAACTGTATAACTTGTACATAGACATTATGTGTCCATATAGTGAAATATTTATATATTTATCTTTACCAGTATTTGTTGTCATTGTTCTGTCTGTTCTATCTAATCTATTGGAACATTGAAAGCAACTTGAACAACACATTCTGATTTGAACCACCGTGGTGAGAATAAATATGCATTTAATAGATTTCAGTAGGGTTGTTTGTGAACTGCCCAATAATTTTGCGACCAGATTTTTTTATTTTTTATTTTTTTTACTGTACTCAAAGCCTGCGTGGGTATTTGGGCCATGATAACTGGCAACACTGACTACATCCTATGGCTCGATACTCTCTCTGCACAAATTCAGCCAAAAAATGTTATGGTGTCAAACGAGACAGACAGCTAATCATCATAATGTAGCGACTCTGAATATGTGTAAACGTACTAAGAGATGCGTGGGCTCAGGATGAGAGCCCGCCGGCTCTCCGTGAACTCTTCAGCCGGTGTTATATCACTCTGCTGCGGATGCGGCGGCTGCCGTCGCCCGCTGAACCAGATGTGAGGTCGGTTCATGCATTACAACACATAAACATGTAGATCCACGTTACCTTTTACATCAGTCGATCCCTCCCGCGCGACATCTGTGGTTTAGCATGTAGTAAACCCGTCCAGATTGCTACATGTTTACTATTTTGCATTTTAAAGCGTGGTATGGATGTCTGTGTGTTACCCTCCGAAAACCCTCGAGCTCAACCCACTTCCCCCTTGAATAACAAAAACCAATGGAGGGCTGCTTGCATAAAGGGGGCGTGATTAGAAAATACCATAGAATATAGTAGAATAGAAAAGAGAAGCGACTGAATGAAACGTGATGACTTTAAAAATGTATTCCGATGCAATTACTATTTACTTGTTCAAAAATGTAGTCAGTAACGTAATCCAAGTATCACAGTATTAAAGTAATGTAACCTTTGGATTACCTCAGTATAAAGTATGGTGATTTTTTTTTTTTTTTTTCAAACAACAAAACAATAATTTTCATCATCGATTATTCGGTCAATTATTTTCTGAATTAATTGTTTAATTGCTTGGCCCATGAAATGTAATGTCTTGTTTTGTTCACAACTCAAAAATATTAATATTATAATTAATAATCAGTTTATTGTCAGAGAGGAGTAAAGAAACCAGAAAATATTCACATTTAAGAAACTGAAATCAGAGCCTTTAGACTTTTTAAATGGAAAAATGAATCAAAACAATTCAATGATTATCAAAATAGATGCAGATGAATTTCATAGAAAATTATTATTATTATTATTATTATTATTATTATTATTATTATTATTATTATTATTATTATTATTATTATTATTATTTATTTATTTATTTATTTATTTATTTTTTAACTTAATTTATCTGTAATCTGATCACATATTTTTTATCTCTGTAACTGTAATGGAATACACCTATTTTGTATCCCATTATGTAATCTGTAACTCCCAAGGCCTGCTTACGTATCATGTATGCACATACAGGGAAACTTTTCTCCTTTTCATGAATGGAAGAAACAAGAAGTAAAACACATTTTAAGTGGAGGGGGACTTTAAATGAATCCCGGTCTTGGATTTTCACTCAAAGACTAAACACTGTAAACAAAAACAAGTTAAAGCAGAAAGTACTTTTTAACTGTAATGTTTGTATGGATACAATACTTATTTTTTTCACTGCTTGTATAATTTTATTTGCTTGTACTATACATGTTTATTTGACCTCAACAGGATACCCTCTGGCCTGCATAGCTGTTTCTGTTCCAGGGAATCTCTGAGATAGATATGATTTTGAAAACATCAGTGACGTGAAGAGGGATTGGTTGATGTTATATTCCTGTTTACACTGTTATCAAGATGCACAGCAGGATGCACATTTCAGTCCACACTTTGCTTATCATAATCTTTCACTCCATACACTTGAATTTTCAGGACTTCATCTGACACTTCCAGCTCAGTTTATTACAGTACTTAGACTTAAACCTACATCTCACCTCCTTATGGTGCTCACACTTTAACCGATGTTTCAACTACTTCAAGTTCTTACACTAAATTAAAATGACACTTCAACTTTTTTCAGTAGTTAAACTGAAACTTGTGCTTCTTTCAGCACTTTACTGCTAATTCAGCTTCTTTGTGTATTTGTGCTTTGACTGCCATGTCAACCTCACTAACTAATAATGTTTTGTTGAGCTAATTTACATTTCTTCTTTAGATAGACTTGAATATTTGAGTTTTAGTAACCCCCCAAAAACCTGTATTTTAAAACTTTTGAGGAAAATTCACTGAGGTGAAGATTATTTAAGTTTATCTAAAGAACCTGAGAACATGACTCAGTAAATTGAGCTTTTGATTTCTGCCTGATCATGTTTTCAGATTGTTGCACTGTAGTCACATGTCTGCTTTGTCACGTTAAGCCTCAGCAGTCTGAGTAACGTGACTCAGCAGTCACACTTCCCCTTTGAACATCCTGGCTGTATAAAAGAGGCATGACGGAGCTGAGAAGCCACAGTGGACCTTCACAACCGTCAGAGGATCAACCAACATAAACGAAAGAAGACTTCACTTCATTACAGGTGTGTTTTGTTCATCTAACATGCATTGTTTTTCACTTTAAATGTGTTTAATTAAACTAAATCAATCATTCATTACAGTCTGCAGAGATGGAGACCATGAAGAGTGCCAGGAAAAATGATACAGGAGAAGTTGGCAGGTACTGACCGATGTTTTTCAAAGAGTTTCTTAAAAACTGAATGTTTTTCCAGGATATTATTCTGTGCTTCAAAGTTCCTTCTGATTAATTGTATCCTTTTTGTGTTCCCTGCCTGTCGCCAGTGATTTATCAGAGCAGATTAAAGCAGCCACTAAGGACAATCACGTCCGAGCAGAAAACACACAGCTGATGCTGAGTTACCAGAAGGGACAGATCACCCTGCCACAGTACAAGGTAAACTCTCCACTCCAACTGCATCCAGCTAACACATCTGTGATCTGAAAGAAAGAAACTACGACACTATCTGCTCTATTTATCCCTGTAAAGTGTAAAATATGACATGACAAATAAGTGCCAGAAGACTATGGTGTTTTTAGACCTTCTGACAATTTTTTTTCTAAATAATTTACAATTCTTTGTTTGTGTCATATTTTATTTGTGTTGTGCATCCATGAAAATTCACTGATCATAATACTTTTTATTCTAGAAACAAAGACAAATGTTGTTCATCGCTTTTGGAAAATCTGAATTAGTCAATATACACTCAGATTATGCTATCTAAGTAATTGTTTTAAGATTTAAGTTTTAAGACCTCACTTGCTAATAATTATTTGCAGCCTCCAAGTGATTAGTCAAAATCTTAAGATGATATTTCAATCATCAATCACTTTATTGAAGCGTGTATTTGTGCTTTTGGAAGCCAAAATGCAGACGGCATCAAGTAATTCAATGTAATAATGATTGAGGGATTCACAGCTAAATTATCTTATATACCTGCTGCATCATATTTAATACACACATTTTCAACACAATTTTACTTAAAGGTATAATATATTAAGTAATTATAGGTTGTTTAAATGCAACAAATATTCATATTGAAATATTAGTGGCTAAAACTTCTCATTATTACAGTAACATTTTCAAAATTAGCTGTCGAAAATGAAGGCAGCCACGTTGGATTTTGCTCTCACAGGCTGGCTGCTGCCTGCAGAGCACTGATGATCCACTAAAGGGCAGACGACATGTTTCAGACTGTATATATCACACTGAGATCTCAGAAACTCATGTATCAAGTATGATACAAATGATATTGCAGGGTTAAGTTTGCAGCGTCTTGAAAAGTGGACTTTTGTCTTCCGACAGGTCCTGTTGTGTTCCCTCTACAAGATCTACCAGGTGCTGGAAGAGGAGCTGGACAGAAATTGCTCCCATCCAGCTGTTGCACCCATATACTTCCCTCAGGAACTTGCCCGTGTAGAATCTCTTGAAAGAGATCTGGAGCATTTCTTCGGCTCTGACTGGAGGAAGAAGGTGATCGTTCCTGCAGCCACTCACACATATGAACAGAGACTCCAAAAGGTGAGCGGAGAGGAAGAAGAAGTCCTATTAATATTCAGGGTAGGCCTGCTGGGAAATTACCGCTGCTATTTCACAATATTTTTTTTTTTAACCAGATTGGCAAAGAGAGCCCAGAGCTGTTGGTGGCCCACGCCTACACTCGGTATCTTGGTGACCTGTCAGGAGGTCAAGTGCTGGGGAAAATTACCCAGAAATCTCTCGGGCTGAGCAGCAAAGAGGGGCTTTCGTTCTTCTCCTTCCCCGGCGTGAGCAGCCCCAACCGCTTCAAGCAGCTGTACAGGAGCCGGATGAACAGCATCGAGCTGACGGAGGAGGAGAGGGCAGCGGTGCTGAAGGAGGCCGTGGACGCCTTTGAGTTGAACATCCAGGTGAGAAAAGCAGGAGGGATGTCTCGCCTCAAATGATGACTCGTATTTCATATTTTATTTAATGCAGTACAATAACTGTACAGTGGAACTGATAAACTATACAATAGACCTTTTTAACAGCAGCCATATTGACATGAGGTGTTTTTTTTTTTTTTTTTTAACTTTTTAGACAATTCTCTATCAGTATTATTATTTCTTATTTGTTACAATGATACATTGTTAAGTTTTTTTGTTTGTTTGACAAATTCAGTGTTGTTTTTCTCCCGACATTTGGCCCTTTTTTTTATTAGTTCACTGGTTGTTTCAGCTTTGCACTTATTTAATGCAGCACAAGGATGTTGAGAGAGTGAACAAAGCTTGTAGGTCCTCACTGCGCTTTTTTCTTTAAACTTTACATCTTAAATTATTACCTTAATTTTAAAGGTAATTTAATTTACTGTAGGGCTACTGTATATTTTTAAAAATCAGTTCTCCCAGTATGAGGTAATATGAGACAATGTTGAGAATATATGTATTATAATGGTTCTAACATTACCATGACCAATAATGGCATCAAGAGTTCCTTCAAGAAACTGAAATGAGCAAAAAGTGGAAGTGAATCTGTCTAAACATGCAGCGTAAGCATGCATACCATCTCGCTGATTGCTTTTGTGCTTCTTTTTTCTTCAGGTTTTTGATGACTTGCAGAAAATGTTGACTATCACAGTGGAAACAGAGGACCAATCAGTCAGCAAAACGTCGATGTTCCCATCTTCACCCATCATGCACTTCACCGTGGGATTATGCGTTGCACTGACCACCATTGGAATGGGAATGTATGCCTTATAGGCTTCAACCAGCACTTGTCATTGATTATGCACTTACAGCACTTTATCAGGAAATGCAACAAATGAAATCAAGACTGAAACTTGTTTCTCATTTAATCAAATCACAGCTGAAAGTGATTTTTCTAAACTTGTCATTTGTATGAATTTTATTAAAAAATCCTACACTGTAAAAAAAGCAATCTCTTCATGATTTTTATGACAAATATGAAACACTAAGTCTTATTGTTTTCAAATACTTTAATTCTTTACATATCATGCAGACACTTGATAGCATCCCTGTGTAACAGTGACATCCTAAACATTTTTAATTTTTTTAGTAAAAATTCTGATGCTTTTAATCAGGGAGTGGCCATGAATCAATCCCAAGTTTTCACCATGACTGAGATCAGAAATGATTCCAAGATGTCCATCTGCACAGAACGGTACAAATAACAAACAGGCAGATCCAAACTATTTACAACAACACTAATGTGTTAAGAGCACAGTTTGCTCTACTTGACTCTGTAGAGCACTTTCCTCTGCATGCGGTGCTGAAGCTCACCCCTCCTCAACATCAGGTGGAGGACTTTGTAGATCGCGTGCTCTGGATACTTCTGTAGAGGGACAAACAGGAGAACATGGAGGGATTACTCACAGAACTAGACAGAAAACTTTTCATTTAGTACACGCAGCTGGTTCTTTTCCTTCTGTTTTATGTCTATGTAAGGCATTAAGCTGCTTTTGTTTGCAGGAAAAATAACCCTGTCTTGCCTTGCCTGGGGGTGATAGTTGCACAAGCCCATGACACAAATCCAAATATTGCTTCACAAGTTTTTTTTTCCCTGTACATGAGTGGCAAGTCATACCATTTTTTCCCCTCTTCATTCTCTGACTGAATGGTAATATAAGTCACAAAAAACAAAGCAATATATACAAAAACCTATTATCATCCCTAGATACTACACCATTATAAAAATGCAAACACAGGACTTGGTTCCATTATAAAAATTGTACTTTTAAACCCCCATCATGATTTTCTCGGACTGACCTGTTTGGTGAAGTCTTGGACGATGCTGTGCTCGGACACCTGGGAGCCGATAGCAAAGCGTCTCTTCAGCTGCTTCTCAACACGTGAAATCATTTCCTGGTCCTCCTGAGAAGTGAAGCCCTCCACTCCTGGTCACAAAATGTGGTTGGACAGATGTTAAGACCGTAAAATAAATACATGTCCACTTAAAAGATGATTAAATAAGTCTCAACATTCAGGATAGCTGGGTAGAGCAGTGGTTTGCAACCTTTAGTCTGATGTACACCTACAGTCACCATAAATCATAGGTCTGATTTTTAACTGGTTATAAAATGAATTTTATTTATCATAAGCATATAAACATCAATATTGTTACAGTGCTTTTTAAATGCAGTTCAAACTGTAAGCATTTAGTTTGGTCTGGCCAAATAGTAGCCAAATATTTTATCCATTTATCCATTCCTTTTGCGAACCCTATTAGCCAGTTATCAGTTACTTTCAGCTTTATCCATTACTTTCCCTAAACATTCAAGCCCATGCAGAAACAACCTTGGGAGTTGGTTTTATTTCACTCACAGCTAGATTTTAAAGCAGTGATTACTGCAGGTATTCATTCATGTGATTTCACTTTACAGTGAATAAAGTCAAATAACACGTGTTTATGTTAAAATAATATAAAGTCACATTACAGACAACACCACACACCTGAGAGGCTGCCAGACAGCGCAGCGTCCAGCGTGGAGACCTGGAAGAGTCTCAGGGCCTCATCAACCTCCTCCTCCCCAGCTACAGCCTGCAGCTTCATCTTGGCGAGGGACTCCGCGATACGCACAATGGCCTCCAGCTGCCTGAAAAAGCAGAAACAAATGTTTACTGTAAGTACAAAACTGTGGAGTAAAAAGTAAATGTTCATCTGATGTGTAGATGTGAGAGGCGGCATAAAAATACCTGACAGTGATGGGGATAGATGGTCTTTTGTCCGTTTCTCTTTCGTGCTCTCTCGCTCCGCTCCTCATCACCACGTATCTGTTTTTCAGCTTCTCAGCGGCCGCAGCAGAGAGCCGAGGGCCACATTTACTGTGAGAAAACATTCAGACCAAATAATAATGAGAACACAAGAGTAACTATGAGTGACAGAAAACATCTAGCTTTTGTGCTGTAGTGAATACAGATTTAAACTGACTCACGTTCTGGCATAGCCAATATATTTCTTGAAGGTAGCCAGTGGGATCTCGCCCTCAACACCCTCCGTCTGTGTCTGAGCGCTCAGGTGAACATTCATCACGTGACGAGCCAGTGTCTACAACAAGACAAGTATTAAAAACATCATACTCAATATTCATGTTCCCGCCGCAAACTTCCAGTCAAAAGCATCAGTTATACATGCGTCTCCTTACCATGTCCCTCTGCTGGTCATGCTGGTCTTTGATGATGAAGATCATGTCAAAACGGGACAAGATGGTGGGCATGAAGTCAATGTTGTCCTCCCCCTTTGTGTCGTCCCAGCGGCCAAACACAGAGTTAGCCGCAGCCAGCACTGAGCAGCGTGAGTTCAGGGTGGTGGTGATGCCGGCCTGAGAGGAGTCGATGTGTTAGTTTGGCCTGTTGACACCGCAGTACAGTACGCAATGTGTGTTTAAAATACAGGTTTGGGTGTTACCTTGGCGATGGAGATGGTCTGCTGCTCCATGGCTTCATGAATGGCCACTCTGTCGTCCTCTCTCATCTGAACAACAAAAGCAGTTTCGTCTTTAATTCTTGAGCACAAATTAAGTTAAACACAAAATTCCTACGACACAAAATCTTTTTTACCTTGTCAAACTCGTCGATGCATACCACTCCGCCATCAGCCAGCACCATGGCTCCGCCCTCCATGATGAATCCACGAGTGTTGGGGTCCCTCAGCACAGAAGCAGTCAGACCAGCTGCACTGCTGCCCTTTCCGGAGGTATAAACCTGACAGCACACAACAGAGGCTGAGATTACATGGAAACATAACACAATGAGGTCTGGTTCAAGAATAAAAAACATGATGGAGCTTCACTCCACAGTGAAGCTCCATCAGCACAGGAGAACGGATAAGTACCCCAATCGGTGAACATCGCTCCACAAACTTGAGCAGCTGAGACTTGGCTGTACCGGGATCTCCCAGCATCAGCAGGTTGATGTCGCCTCTGCGAGTGAGACCATCAGGAAGCCTTAAAGGACAAGAAGCATAAAGCATTACTACATGTGTACAGAGAAGATTTACACTCAACTGTGCTGATCTGGAGAACAATCGACCACCTCACCTCTTCCTTGAACCTCCAAACAACAGGCAGGTGATGGCCTTTTTCAGGTCATCACTGCCGTAGATGGATGGAGCTACGGAGCGCGCCAGAGAGGCGTAGACGTTAGGAGTAGCAGCGAGCGCTCTCAGTTCCTCCTCCTCCTGTGGAGACACTGATCCAGAGGCACCACGTCCTGGAAAGAAAAAAAAACATTACGATCAAAATGGGTCCTATAATTCTCCTTCTACGTGCTGGAAAGTTTAACTACATAATTTCATCTTTACCTGCTCCTTCTGTGTCTAGCTGGATGCCAACCACTCGCAGATAGGACGCACGAATACCCACGCCAGCACTTTTCTCTTTTCCTTTGGTCTTCACAGCAGCCATCTTCTTGATGGAGTAGATGCCCATGATGGTCACTCTGTTGCCTGGGACCACACGGTCACACAGATACCTGAGAGAGAGAAAGAAGCCTGTCTGAGCTAACAGTCCTTCACATTTCTAATTACACTCAACAAAAATATATATATTAAAAAAAACACTTGTTTTTGCTCTCATTTAAGACATCTTCAGAGCACACAAAAGGTGTTTTTCTCTCTAATTTTGTTCCCAACATTTTAGCCATTTATCCATTACGCTTAGGCCTTAATCCATTACTTTTACCCAAATAAATTGACCGTCTCAAATCGTTTCGTGTGCTCCCTGGCACCTGAAGAAATGCTTCTCTGAGTCATGGTTGAGTATTGACAACAGGTAGATATTAAAGCTACGCTAACAGCAGTACTGCTGCAGGAATTCATTTATGGACTTTCACTTAACACTGATTGGCTTACCCTGATATTCCTACGCAACCAATGACTATATAAATATCTATAGAGAAGAGCACAACAGCGAAAAACACCATCTTGGGTTTAATATGTTGCCTTGACAATGAGCTCCTCACCTATCACAGTAGAGTTGCAGGTGACGGGGTAACTCTCCATGAGGCACAGCGTCTGGAGATTCCTGCAGGCGGAGGGTTTGGAAGTCAACACAAATGCAGCGGTCAGGGATGATGAAGTAGGGGTCCACAGGGCACTTCATCCTTCCAGGATTCTCACTGAGAAGATAAAAAGAAGTTGTTGGACATTACAAAAGAAAAGGGGTTGAAACAGTCCCATCAGTCTCTTGTATCGTGTCTTTGATCCAGAGAGTTGCACTCACCTGTTGCACTTTCGTGGCAGAGCGTAACCCTGCAGGCCTGGAGGCAGCGGGATGTTGTTGATGACAGCACGACAGCTGCGACACTGCAGACACACCTTGGTGGCCTTCGCCTTTACAGCTGTGGCGGAGATGATGATGCCGTGCACCTTCACCAGACGAGACACCTGCTCCGACTGCAGGGGGGAGGAATGACCATGTGATCAAACGGTCGATGGTAACTGGGAGAATATAAGACACAAGGGGCACGCAGGTACCTTGAGGCCACGAATGGAAGCGTGATGTGCGTCACTCTTCAGCATGACCTGGATATCCTGGACCGTCTCCTCCTCTGCAGGCCGGGGACGGGTCACTTCATCAGCGACCTCCTTCGCAGCTTCCTCCAACTGGAAATTAGACCAAATTATTAGAGGAGGGAAATCCTGACAGCCACTGTTTGACTTTTATATATTTTCATCACAGTTTGAGACTCACCAGTGGCAGGTTCTCAGTGGGCAGCTTGTAGAGACAGTCCGAAAGATCCTCATCAAAGCTGGCGAGATCCTCCATCTCCACCTCCACCCAGTACTCACCCAGGGTGTAGTGTCTCTTAAGCTCATCTCTGGTTTAGAACAAACACAAAAGAGCAAAAATGAATAATGTGGCGTTGAAGAATGAATGCTTGCATACCCACTAGGGTTGCACATTTTTTGCATATTCTTAAAATATTATGTTTACAATTTATAACTCATTTAAAATTAATATGCAAAATTAATGGTTTCTCATGTTCTTATGTTGCGCATATCATGCATTCCCAAGTCTGTCTTTGATTCAGTGGGACAGGTCAAGCTCCAGAAATGTTGAATCCTACATTTCCCACAATGCAACAGACTGTCTTAAAGGGGCAGTTCACCCCAAATCAAAAATACATTTTTTCTTCTTGCTGTTAGTGTCATTTATCCATCTAGACACCCCTTTCTGCTTTTCAGAAATACTTCCTTTCTGCAGTAGACTCTACCAGAACAACTTTGTTTCTACTGGAAAGAAAGTAGCTCCGACATAGAACTGCTCACAACAAGGTTTTTGGATTGTCATTGTTTTCTTACTGCTGAGTTTTTCAAATGTATTTTTTGGCACTTTGAGAACCACAAGTCATGTGTCGAGAATGCAGACATCTCTACGACAAACACCTCTCGTTTTAGATGGATAAGAAGTAAAATAGGCGAGAAGAAAAATATGAAAACAAGTCCCGAGCCAAAATTCAGATGACCTTGATGACACCACATGATATTTTTCACTTGCAAAGCTCCCTTCAGATCCACACAAGACAAACCGTCACAGGCCTACTAATTTTCATACAGTCCCTAATTAAAACGTGCTGTTACAGGTCATTACTCTGAGCTCACCTGTATTTGTAGGTGAAGCCGGTGCGGTCGGTGCCCACTCTGAACTGTCGGAGGAACTCACGGAACCGTTTCTTGATCTGGATCCTCTTCTGTCCGCCTTCATCCACGCCGGGTCCCTCTCCTCCTCCGAAGCTGTCACTGTAGTACACTCCGGGGTCGTCAAAGCCAGACATAGTGAAGCAAGGTCGGTGAACAAGACGGCGCAAAGAAAAGTTTAAGACTCTGGAAACAGCCGTGGACTATTTTTTCTTAGCTAAAAGAAAAACACGGCGTGACGTGCTGGATGTAAACTGCCAGAGACAAAGCTGGTCCGAGCTGCTCTTTCGCGGGAAAATCTGAACTCCTTCCCGTCTGTTTCCCGCGAGTCGCCTCTCGCAACGCCCCCTCCTGTCCTCTGATTGGCTGTAGGCGATAAGCGCCTGCTCCCATTGGTCAAAGCGGCTTCAAGGAGGCGTGTCTCGGATCTAGAGGTGGAGTTTCTAAGCACTGATGGCGCGAAAAAGACAAGAGGAGGAGGAGCGAAGCACGAGGAGCATGAGTCACCAAGATGCATGAATACAACATTAGTTTCAAGTGCAAACTGCAGTTAAACAAAAACACATATTTTAATCACCCCAAGTAAACATTTTATGGGACCTCCCCCCTTTCTGTACAGGATTTAGAGTGTAATCAGTAATTACAACATGGATGTTTGCAGTAATAAGTCAGCTAGGTCAGTTTTATAGGCTTTTACACACTTTTTTTCTTATGCAAAATGGCAGATGCTGTGATCACAGCTACAAATGTTAAGCAAGACTATGATTTACAAAGCTTTCCTGCAAACTGTTTAGATTTTTATATAATAAAATATGTCCCTGATGTTTTAAGACACGAATACCGTGATTTGAATGGTGATTTTTGTCTGAAAAGGTTTAATTTCTTCCTGTTGCAATTTTTCCTGTCAGTCTCAACAAAACCAAAATCATTTCTACTTGCTTAATTTCATAACTAGTCTGTTGTATTCAGTGGCATCCCTGTGGTGCATTTGTAGATTGCTGACACCTTACCTCATTGTTCTCTTCTGAACATATAGGTGAACCTACAGTGGCCACAAAACTTATATTTAAACATGTTATTATCTATGGTAAAGAAAACAGTTCTTATTTTTAATGAAAATATACTTATGACTTATTTTATCAATATTATTCTGCCAATAAATCCCCATAAATCCTACACAATGGGTCTTTAAAATTCCTAAAATTCCACTCTGCACATATGTCATTCTGCATAGTGAAGCTCAAATGTCCAAGTGTAGCAACAATAAGCAAAACACATGTTTGAGTTAAGGCAGACTTTAATATTTTACATTCTTTTATATCCAGAATTTGAAAATGTGCTGTTGTATCTCTTGAAAAAAACAATAAAGCAGTTCTGATACTGATGCGAGGGTGTTGAGAACAGCTGCTTCAACATTACTCAAGTCCATCCTGTCAGATTTTATAAATGTTGGAAAGATAAGCATATTTTCCTTCACTTCTAAATATCTTTATCTCACTAGTATGCATAAACAAAGAGCTCCAGTTCTGTCATTGGTTTTGTAGCATTACTGATGTGTTAAGATCATCCTCACAATCACTGATGGATAACAAGCGTAAACTAATCTACTGTTAAGATAGTAACATCTTTTCCCTCATATAAATGTCTGTATTACAGCCCTTTTTCTTAAAATTACAAACACCTACACATGTCAACAAAAGTGCTTTATTCAGCTCAGCAAACACAAAAATAACATTAACCTCCGTTGACCTACAAATGTAACTAATATTTCCATCATCACTCGTAGGTCTCATGGGTAACAGGCCGCATGATCTGCACGAACAAGTGCTTCAACGTTGTTCAGTAAGTAATCCTCATTCCTGCTTCTCTGTCCTGCTCAGGAGACGACTCCATGCTTTCTGCCTGTCTGGATGAAAGCGTCGACACAGTGGTCGATGTCTTCCTCCGTGTGGGCGGCTGAAATCTGGACACGGATTCTGGCTTTGCCCTTTGGTACAACTGGGTACGAGAAGCCAATCACATACACTCCTGTGGAGGGAAGAGAGTCACGTCAACAGAGCTTGAAACATTTTCAGTGGTTGCCAAGATGATTAATTCACATTAGCTATTCTCAGTCAAAGAACTGTTTACTGTACATGTAACCTTTTATTAATTTTATGTACTTCAGTCTTCCTCCGTGAGTCCCTGTATGATTCTAACTGAAATATTATTGGTTATGAGAAATGCCACTACCTAGGGCTTTATTGCTATGCTCTGTAGATGTTTTTCATGCTTGTCTGTTATTTTTATTTGTCTGTTTTAGCTTTTTATCCATTATATTTAGTCATCTATTTCAACTATTTATCCATTACTTTTAGTTAACTATTAAAAAGAATTTTAAAATCCAAGTGTGATGTTACTTGGAATTTATTTTTCTGTTTGTGTTTTTGGTTATTTGTGTTGTTATTCCCAGCATGTTTTTTGTTTGGTCCTGTCTTATGTATGTTTGTTTATTGATAAAAATTAATAAATACATTTAAAAAATATCTTAAAAAAAAACAAGTGTGATGTTTTCTCTCCTTCTGGTCCTGATAAACAGACACATCTTACCACAAGTGTAGATGCAGTGAGGTTTTATCGAATCAAAGCACAATGTAGAGTAAAGCTGAATAAAAAGTGTAGCTGAAAATGGGGCAATATTTTATAGTCCATTTCAATCAGGACCGTGTTTCACTGCCGTCTCACCTAGCTTGAGCATATCATCAGCCATCAGAGAGGCCAGCCTCGCGTCACCCAGCATGACAGGACAGATGGGGTGAGCCGAGCCTGCGATGGTGAAGCCAGCCTGCGTCATCTTGTTCCTGAACCTGAATCGACAACACAGAGAAAATACTACAGTCAATATTACATCACTGAAGAAGGACAGAAGTGTACGTGTGCATGCATCAGTCACATTGTGTTGTTTTTTGTGTGAGAGCAACATGAAAGATTAAATGGCTAAATAGAAAAATAAAAGTAACTTGTGTGCTTGTTTCTTGGGTACAACTGATCGTCATACCAATGACATTGCTGAGATATCTCCTGTTTCTGAAAGGCTGATAAAGACTCCTGGAACCAAAATCAAATGGTCACCACGTCTGCCTGTTTTTTATGTTTTTGGAGAGCTGACGTCCCACATTTGCCACTGCTTCTTTATGACTGTATGTATGTGTGCTCTGTGCAGAACGTATCTCACAATTGCATAATATGGCCTGAAGGCAGCATGTGGGCGTTACTGAACAAGGTTAAGGAAATGCATTTATTTAACAACCCTGCTGCTTGTACAAATATTAGCTCATTTGGTCAATGTTCAAGAACAAGATAAAGATGTTTCTTTTAGTGATAAATTATTTTTCTTCACTGGCAATTCAATGTTCAGACTTTGGTTTTGATAATGAGGAGGAAACATCTTTTGGCTTTTATGCTCCTATCCCCCTACACTGCGACATAAAATAGTTCCTCCATGTGGGTGTTAGCCGTTTCATTCCCATAAGCAAAACCTGTGCACATTAATCTATGAAAATGGAAAAAAAACAAACTTGTTTTACCAAAGGGCCTAAATAAGAAGTGATAGGCTATCAGGGATGAAATTCTATTGTGTCTAATCAAACCTAAATCCTTTTGAAGGTTTAGCTATCATTATTTGAAAGTAATAAAAAAATCAGTCACCAGTTTAAATGATGTAAAATGGTGCAATTCAAATTAATCAAAAGACAAAAGTTTCAGTATCGCTGTCATGGAGTTAACATTAGCCAATAGCTAATCTGCTAATGTTACCTGCATGTTTTCAGCATTAGTCTTTGCTAACAAAAAATAACAAGGAGTGAGTTTGATTAAAATCACAAACACAGATAACCCTGACCCTCTTCAAACAAACCCACCTCATTGTTTTGGCTGTCATGCTCTGTGCGATCTCATTGGAAGCGAGCAGCAGCTCCACAGCCCGGGTGGCACAGCCCACCACAGGAGGGGGGAGGGAGTTGGAGAACAGGTACGGCCGCGAGCGCTGCCTCAGCAGGTCAATGAGAGGCTTAGGGCCCACTGTGTAGCCGCCTGAAAGAAAACGTTCAGAAAACAGAAAAGACTGATTTCATATGGAACAGTATTATCTTGTGTTTCTTACTGTAAAAGTGCTGTGTTAAAAGGAACTGTTTGACATTTTTGGGAAATTCACTTTTTAGCTTTCTTCTTCCCTTTAGATGAGAGGAAATGAAATACTCAGCAGATGGTTAGCTTAACATAAATACTGGGAATAAGGAACCAGCTAGGATGGCTCTGTATGCTGATTATTTCTAGGCTGGCTGTCTGGCAACTGCTCAAAGCAAACTCCTCATAATCTGGCTAATAACCCCCATGAAACCAAAACTCATCATTCTTATATTCCAGTTTTGAATTTAAACAAAAAAACAAAATAAACCATGTTAACCGGTGAGGTTTTGTTACCTTTGGACAGGGCAAGGCTAGGTGTTTTCCTGTGTTTCCAGTCATTAAGCTAAGCTAAGCATCTCCTGGCTGTAATCTTATACAATATTTAACAAACATAACATAACAAAACACTACGTGTGCTGAAAAAGAGATTGTAGTGTGAAAACAACTGAAAATGATTACGCCACTCTGCAGGCCTACACCAGTTTTTTAATCTCATGTAACTAACTGTGTTCGTTTGCCCTCAGATTCACATTTTGTTAACCCCATTTTCAGTTAAATGTTTGAACATCAGCAATCAACAGGCTAAACATACCAGCCGCTCCTCCCAGTGCTTTCCCCAGGGTGGAGTTTATAATATGAACCCTGTCCATCACTCCAAGGAGCTCATCCGTCCCTCTGCAAATCACAGGGAGTGGTACAATTAGTTTATCCCCCATAATGATAGTAAGACACAGAGCTTGACATCAACAAAGTCCCTCTGTGTTGGACTTCTTGCTTTGGCGACACCTACTGGCTGTATAAACAAAAGACACAGTCAAAAATGTTGCAGGGCAAACAGTTTTCACTGGGCTTGACCTTTTTTTCTCTGCAAACAAAATATCTTGCAAGAATTTGAAAGCTGAAATCACACATTTCTACACATGGTCATAGCATATCAAAGCTAACAGGCATGTTCCTGTCTATACCGAATTCTGTCCAATGTTATCTGCATCCTACTTTGTCATTAAAAATATAGCGAAACCTTAATCACTGTTTAAGATATTTAACTTTCTTTCTTTCTTAACTTTTTTGTTTTGTTTGTTTGCAGTCTTTTGCATTTTTGGTTTAATCAGCATCTTACTCACCTGCCCCGAGCCCCCAGGAAGCCCGTGGCGTGGCATTCATCTATAAACACCATGGCTCCATACTGTTCGGCCAGGTCACAGATTCCTGGCAGGGGAGCCACGTCTCCATCCATAGAGAAGACTCCATCTGTCACTACCAGACGCATACGAGATGACTGTGGAGGACAAATAAGAGTCCTGATGATCAGTGGAGCGCACACTGGTCCTATCACAGTTTAATCAATACTGTAACCCTTCCTTGACCCTGTCACCTCAGTAATATGGGTTTAATGCACCATGAAACTCAAATGGACATGCTGAGAACTCTTCTGAACTCTTGTGGTGAGCATTTATCATTATTGCTGACGCATCATATCAATAGCAGTTTCTTTCTGAGCATTCACACACAACAAGTGATGTGATGCATGATAATGAAGAATTGGGAAATATCAAGCTAGAGCACATCAGGACTGGCTTTGGTTGCATCACACGACGATGGAAAGGGGAATTATTTAAAACGGTTGGTTCAGCCAAAATTACGAAACAAAACATATTTGTGACATCCAGCCATACAGGCAGTTTTGGTTCTCTCTGTCTGGTTTTGAGATCAATAATTGTAACTGTTGCTACCTTTGTCAAGTTTTTGCAACCTACATTATGCGGTTTACAGTGATAACATTGGTAGATCAAAATTCTAGTAATTTTTGTCATACTGAGTTCTTGATTTCAGACTGAGGTAGACATAAAGCAGGTTTCTTATTTCTAGACAATGACCATCGATTGTGCCAACAGAAACTGTTGCTAGCAGATTTGATCATCTTGAGCTAGCTAGTTTAATGAGGTAACATTAGCTCTGTGAGCGAGTTGGAAACACCATCTTTTAATGCTTCAAGCTGACTCGAAAAGGAGACTCTTTTAAAGTAAGTATGTACTCACTTGATGACTAATGATATGATTAATGCAAAAAGACAACTCCCAAAGACAAAGCAACTCCTGAGCAAAAAGTCAGTTAAGACTGACCACAAAATACACTTTCAATAGTTATCTGACAGAAATAGTCCCTGCACACTGATGATACTTTTGAGTATTTGATTATCACTATATACAAAGAATATGACTCACATATCATGTTAAAATATAAAGACATTATATAAGTGGCATAAATATAAATTAAATACAGAGTAATAAAGTTTGTTTCTTTGAAAAAACTTTACAGGAGGAGGTCCACACACACCTGAGCCTCTTTGAGCTTGTTCTCCAGATCACTGAGGTCCATGTGTTTGTAGCGCAGCCTCTTTGCTCGACACAGACGGATCCCATCAATGATGGAGGCATGGTTCAGCTCATCAGACAGCACTGCGTCATCTGGGCCCAACAGTACCTGGTGTAAGAATAATATGATCCATTATTGATCCTAATAGGGGAATCCTTTACTGCACTTCCTCCACTCTTCTATTCTTGTTCCGTTCAACTGGAAACAATACTTTAAAACTTTTAATCAATATCAGAATTACACACATGGGATTAAATCTCAAAATTGGGCATTTCAAAACCAGGATATGTGATTCTGATCCTACAAACTTGGGATATAAATGTGGTAATCCAATCCTACCCAGAATTCTGCATTGCTGGCCTGTGTATTGTGTGCTAATGCAGGTAAGTAAACATGAATAATATGCAAACTGATTTGCACTTCATTTTCAACATTTCTAACATTTTCACATCTGTGTAAATTAAATGTTATTTTGACCAACAGATGGAGGCATATGTAATCCTAGTCTTGTGGCATCTGGATCAAAATGATTTGATCTGAATTTTCTTTGAAAAACCAGGACAAAACCCACAAAATCACTTTTATCTGAGATTGCAAAAAACGGACAAATTCTGGATAATTCTGATCTAGATGAAAGGTGTTGAAATACAATGGAGTATAATGCATGACATACCTCAAACAGTCCAGCATTGGCATCAAAACAGCTAGCATAGAGGATGCAGTCCTCCCTCTCATGAAACTCTGCCAGCTTCTGCTCCAAATTTTTGTGTAAGTCCTACAAACACAGAGTGAACTCATTAACCTCCACTGGATATTTGTATACAGTACTTACATGTGTTAATGTTCTGACTGAGTGGTGAATTAGCCATCTTACCTGTGTGCCACAGATGAATCTGACAGAGCTCAATCCAGCGCCATATGTCTTCAGAGCATCAATCCCTGCCTGCACCACCTCTGGATGACTAGACAGTCCAAGGTAGTTGTTGGCACAGAAATTCAATATGCCTGAGAGACAAAAGTCGGTATCAGCAAGACAATAACCACTGTGAGCAACCTAAACCCTGCAACAGAAAATTCTGCCTGCATTTTTTTGGCAAAGAGGCAAGTGCCACAAACAATACAATGACACTGACATACCAGAACAAAGAGTGACGGACAAAAACAATGCATGGGACTGCGGCCGTTCCCACCCAGATGAATGAACAGGGTCACTTTCACTCATGAGAGTTCACGGCCTAAAATCAGCTGGTCATTCATAAATCAGCAGTCAATCATTGGCAAAGTTCGTCCTCAAGTGTAAACACTGGGCTATCCTTGCTAAAGAGCTGACTTAGCTAGCTCTACTTGAGATTAGCTTGAATCATGTGTTTTTGATAAGTTGCGTGTTGAATTTCTGGACAGTTTTACTAGAAGTTGGTCCTGTCAGTCAACTCAGTGGCGTGAAACAAACGTTAGCAGGCTCCTCTGTCCTCCAGTAACCTTACATGACTTTAGTTAACTGTAGTTTGAGTCAAGTTCAACAAGATAACATCGTGAGAGAGAGCGCCAACAAACTAACGGCTCGGCTGTTTACTCGTGGTGCGTTTAAGGACATTTAGGTCTCATTGATAACACATATTTATATCTACTGTTACTTTTAAACCACACTTCTGCCACTCACTGCTCCGACCGCCGTCCACGTTGATGTGAGGACCCTGCTTGGACGTGATTATCCTCTCCGCTTTCCACGTCCCCGCCGCCCGGATACCGTCGAGCTCGGTCTCCAGCACCGCTCTGGCTTCGGCCACGGCGGCGTAGCTCCGACTAGAAACCGAGCCCGGGTGCCGCAACACTCCCCGGATCGGTTTCACCAAACTCCGGGCGGCTTTTCCGAGAGACATGACGGCGCTTGAGATGTCAAAACGTGCAGGAGAGCTGAGCGTAAAGAGTAAAGACGAGGCGTGGCCACGTCACGTAACAAGCGTAGGCGTATGCGAGATGGACGAATCAGAGAGCAGGGCACTTGCGAGGTGGCTTGTTTTGTCCAATCAGATTTCAGAGAGTATTTGCGGGTGAGACACTATGGCAGCAATATGTTGCTTAATATAAACTGCAACAATGTTGAACTTCATTTAAAGTCTTATTTCGTTTATCAAAACAACCTCACATCTAACTAAAAGCACAATAAAAACACATATAACAAAAATACCATGTGTTTGAGTGTCATTATTGCCCCTCACACACACACACACACACACACACACACAGACCCTATTTACCCTCTGTGACTCCTTCAAATGTGTTTTTCTCTCTTTCTTTCCTTCTTTCTTTTTACTGCTGCAGATTAATAGATGTAAATACATTATAAACAAAATAAAACACAATTTCAGGGCAGCGATTTTGAAATTAAATAGTATTACAAACACATGTTTCATAGGAGGCTAATTATGGTTCAGTTCCATTCAAGGCAAAGACATTGCCATTGACCCCTTTTGTTCTGTACTCCAATAACAGTTGAGCAAAGTGAAGTGATATCTTGTGAAAAAAAAAGTGACACGTAGTCACATCTTAAAGTCAGGGCAGGCAACATGGTTTTGTTATCATTGAGAAATAATTTCATAATCACCTTTCACAATATTGTATATCATGTGGTCTGAGGCAGAACTAGATTTCTGCGCCTCCTCTTAGTTCTGTTGTCAGCCTTTACAGAATCTGGCCCGTGACAGAAGATTTAAACCAATCACTGGTCATCTCAGACCGGGTGTCCCACTTGGCTGTTCCACTAGTGCTGCTGCACATGTACATTCCTTCGATGAGACTCTGAATCATGTTGGAAACTCCTGCAGGAAAAGTCGCTATAAAACAGAATTATCAGAAAGAGAGTCTTAAAAAGAGTCCAGACAATGAACAACATGCTCAGCCCAGGAGTTTGTCAGGTCACTTTTGACTTCATCCTCAGTTGCGTTCATTCAAGGCTTTGCTGAGGTCTGAGAGGACTGGGTGGAGCTGAGACACAGAGCTGACAGACAGCTGCTCAGAGCTGGACAGCTCTGCAGGAGAGGGTTGTTGGAAGACTGGAGCTTCTGGAAGAAGAAACACAGGAGCTGCTCTGATGACGGCTCCTTTATTGGCCGGATGGGGGCTCAGGGTATATGTTTTAAACTTTTAGGATTAAAAAGCAAATTGATTTTTACTCCCGTTTGTCAACCTCTGCAATGGCGATCTATGAAGAAATCGCAGACCAGCCAGACCGGAGCTCAGCGTTTGTTTTTTAAACTTTTGTGATTAAAAAGTGGATTTATCTTCAAATTTGGTTGTAAACCTGTACGCAGCAGTGACCCTCGAGGTGGTGTTTACAGTAAGATAATCAGTTTCTCTGTCCATGTTTTGATTGCTGAGGAGAAATGTATTTGAAAATCATGTGTGAGTAAAATCAGAAGGGATATAAAGGAAAGAAAGTTGACCGAGGTACTAAGATTGGTCAACTACCATTAAAAGCAAAGAGTGGTGGGACTTAGGAAGGGTACTTTCCATGTTGGCTCACTGGAAAGGTTCTGTTACACTAAATGGAATGGGACCTTAATCAGTATCACAGATAACACCTGTTTACCCACTTATTTCATATCAAATGTGGCTGCTGTGAAAAAGGTCTATACTGATAATTATGAAATGTTAAACATGGAATAGATCATACCAGCGCCTAAAAATAATTTTTAAATATCTGTCATGTCAATTAAGTCAAACCAAAGCCACAACTCCAATCTAATTGACAACGGAGAGGATTTAAAAACAGATTTTCAGTAACACCACACCTGAGAAGGCATGAATTGGATTATACTGTAAGAGACTTGCTCTGCACCTTGAGGTCAAATGAGAACAGCCAGACTTCCAGTTAATAGTTTTAGTTTAATATGACAGCAGTCTGTCACGACTTCCTCTTAAACTTCAAGTAAAACACTTTCACAGGGGAATGTTGGATGTAAAAAACCTCATTCAGTTTTCATCCTACATCAATAATGATGTGAAGCCTCAGACTATTTCATTATGTAACAGCTGAGCCTCTCTTACATACAAACACAGTGTTTGCTACTTTGACAGGGATGTTTTCTGTAACCCACCATCATGTTTGACAACATATATACTGTATATCAGCAATATAATACATCATCTATGTTGCAAAAGTTGCTTTCTGTAACAATATCCTCCCTCTCATTCAACAGCAGGAATGTAACCATATAAAATGTGCAAATATTTGCATTCCACACATGGACAAACCCTCATAACAATGTCAAGTAAAAACCTCGGTCCTTCATCGAATAACATTATTTTTTTTTATCGGTTATAAAACACCTCTGCTTCAGAGTAAAGAGCAGTTTACACAGCTATGATGTCCTTCCTCGTATGGGCTGTAATTCCCATGTAAAATGTGCCATTCAACCATTGATGTAAAAGTAATCTCCACTTCTCAGCTGTTGGCGAAGGAGCTTCATGAGTACTGTTAGTTTGGCAGGTTTAAGGAGCTGCTTAAGACTCGGAGTGGTTGGTATCTTGTGAGGAAGCCCTCAGCGATGGCAGACGCTCAGCTGCTTTTGCTCTTTCTGCCAAAAACCTGTCAAACTCTGCAGAGAGAGAAAAGGATTAGATGAGATTACACTTCATCAGTTATCTAGAGTGAACACACTGAACGGAATAGGGAGGAAAAAATGCAAACAACAGTGGGATTTTATCAAAGGATGCTGGCGTCAACATAAATAAATTGCAGAATACCATATGAGACTTTTTACATTTACAGCCCTAGACTTGTACAGATTCTGTGGATTCAGGTCTGTGTGCGTGTTCATTTTTAGTTATTTTATTTTTAGCCAATATTTAACCAGGTCTGTCCCACTGAGAACAAGGATCTCTTTTACAAGGGAGACCTGGCAACGGATAGCAGCAGCACAAAGTTTCAACAGTAACGTTGATTAGTGTTGACGGGACAGGGACAGCCCTGTTAGACGAACTGAAGAACCCCTTCATCAGCATCACCAGTCATGTCCCAAACATTTTCATTTTAGCAATTATATAAAAATGGAAATTGAAATGTACTACTACTTCTTTGGTTGACTGTATCAGACATAAACTGATTAAATTCCAAATTTAGATAATTTTGTATTGTTACATAAAAATAAAAATATGGCGGCAGTCTTTCTGTAGTAGAAAGCTGTTTAGAGTTTCTGCTAAATACAGCTACATTTCTAAATCGCAAACATTTTCTGTGCACTTTTCTTCACTTTTCTTTGTTTGAGCAAGAGCGTCAAAGTCAAAGCCACAATGTTGTGACGAAGTACCATGACCCAATTGTGTGGCAGATTACAATTATGTAATCAGATTACGATTTTGTGTTCAGATTACAAAAATAAGTAACTATAATCAGGCCAGATTACTTTTGGATGTGTAATTAGGTTACATTGTCAAGGATGAGTTGGTTACATTTTTAACTGCTTCTTTCAAATACGGCAATTTTAAAATTCTGACACACAGGGTTTTTTAAACACAAAAAAACACCTCTTACAAAAATGTTTTTATTTGCACTGAGAACATCTGTGATGACTGAAAAGAAAAAAGAATATTTGTTGAACTTAGTATTTTCAGTACTTAATTTTGAAGTAATCCAAAATTATTCAGTTTAGATTTCATTTGTTTGTAATCCAAACGATTAAGTTACTAATTTAAAAATTTGCAGTATTATCTGTATTCAGTTACTGATTACATTTCAAAGTAATCTGATCCAGCCCTGGTCTGAAGTGAGGTAGTGTTTGGCACCGCATGCCCAGTAAAACCTCTAGTGCCACCTGCGGGTCAAACGCTGAAATATCTAGCAGCAGATGTGATATTGATGGGTGGAGATTAGTTCATGTACAGAAAAGGTGGAGCAAAAACGTGATTGAAAACTCCAGTTCAACCTGTAGTTCCAAGCATATCCAGTCCGTTCAGCACAACAATCAGTGCCAGAGGACTGTATGCAACTACACACCAGATACACAGTCAGTTTAACATGCAACACATCAGAAGCTGCAGGTTTACATTAAAATAAAATAAATGATAAAAGCTGCTCAGAAAAGTACAGATATTGTAAAGACTCTCACCTTCACTGGTCACACCGTCTGAATCCTCAAAGTCATCGTACTGCGTCACAAACAGGAAAGACATTCTTCTTACAGACAGTATAAACAACTTGAGCAGTCAAAAGATGAATATGGTAAAAGGATATCTGACTGTATCAGATCATTCTGAATAGTTTGAACTGTTACATTTACTGCTTGATATTTTGACACGTTTAAAATAGCATGCTAGCATGCTAACATTTGCTAATTCGCAACACAAACTACTAGCTGAGGCTAATCCAAAGCACTGGAGAAGTTAAAATTTTGACCTGATGATGGTGCTACTTAAAAAGTTAAAGAATTACCGAAGTGATAAGAATTCATTCAGGAAAATGAATGAAATTCTAAAACAAATTTTTATGATAATCCATCAAATACTACATTGCAACCCTAGTATTTATTGAGTTTGTGACACACAGTAAGAATATAAAAGTTTCAAGCAATGAATAATAAGAACATTTGATGCAGTGCACAGACTATATTTGAGCTTATGGGCTCAACTGTAGAGGTTTGAAATGAACAGGAAAATGTGCAGTAAAGCCATATAAAACACAATCATAACATTTACCTCATCATCCAGTTCTAGCCATTTCTCAATATCATCCATTACAGTGGACTGGTTGATAGGAATCTAAGAAAGAAAGCAGAACACCTGAGTGTCAGTGCATTAAAAATATAATATCAATTAATTAAATTAATATAATACCACGTAAAACTTTATGAAGATGTAGCAAAGCTACCAAACCACCAAAAAAAAAGGCTAACAAAAGAACAACCACATGTCGGTGAGCAAAGCATGAGAGATATGACAACAATGCAGCATCTCAGGACAGTGAAACCCAAACGCTGTCATGCTCTGAGGGCGTAGACACAAAGTCAACTCCAAAAACATCTTCTTGTCTTCACCACACATAAAAGCATGCAAACAACTCTGTTTTATCGCAATACCTGAACCAACAAACCCCCCCAAAAAGATCCAAACAAAAGCAAACCAGACCACGACAAAAGCAAACTGAAAACCTCATGACAGAAGAGGGTGTGGTGAATCAAAGTGAAACTAGGACACATTCTGGACACAGACCCACCATTCCCCTTTTAATCATCCAATCTAACTTTGGTGAGGAGCTGCAGGTGGAGGCTGGGCTGCCATCCTTCATGCACAGACAGAGAGTTTGTTTAGGAGGAAAACAGTTACTGAGACAAAGCAACATACACACTTAACTAAACCAAGGAGCATTTTGTAGATCAGGTAATTCTCTACCATTTCTTGAGTGGAACTCACTGAAACTCCTTTAAATGATACAGCTCTGTGTACACTGTGTACAACACGATGAGTATCTATACAGAAAGCTTCTTACTCCTTTGTATATAAAACCTCAGAATTTAACTTGAGGATTGTGTCAAATGTGAGAACTATTATGCATAACAATGTGTTTTTCATTGCAAAGGCTAGACATGTGTGCAATTTCCACACTTAATTTTTCTCAAGGTCCCAAAGGTCACATATCAAATGAGAAAAATTCAGCCGATAAATACTGTGACTAAACCTGTCACAAAGCGTAGCAGATGAATTACATGGCACATTTTCTTACCGTTCCCGTGTTTAGTAGTCTGCTGTCCTGAGCCTGAGCCAGGCCGTCCACTGGAACCTCACTCTGCTCGCTGAAACACATGATTTGCACGTTGGTTAACTGCCATGTAAACTAGTAATTTCAGTCAACACGCAGAAAAACGCCGGCACATATCTTACAAAGGAATTACAGGGACTGAGTTGGAATTAAAACTCCAAAACAAAGATCAGCATCTCTGCAAATGCCATTTCTGAGAATTTGCTCGGGTAAGAGCTGCAGGACTGCTCTGTAACACTGTACTTGTAATATTGCTATATAACAAATTAGCAGCATTTGCTTTGTTATTTACACAACATTCATTTAAATTTAGCAGTTCTCAACCTTTGTTATCTGATGAACTCTAGTACCCTTCATCAACACCACCATGTTCTTTTCAGAGGGTTTTTTAATGTTATTAGCAATGTTTTCTTCCTGGGTCAACACTTGATCACCTATAGCTAATAACCTCTGAGAACTACTCCCTCAAAGTTTTCTTGACTTTAGACATTGATATCCACAGTAGCTGAGCAGATTTTTACTATTCAAACTACATTTTAAATATCCACTTTCCTTTTCTGTCCATTATTTTTTTATTTTTTTATTTTATGTTCAGCTCTTTGAGAAAAGCTTTGTGATATCAGGTTATAATAAACTTGATTTAGTTCTTGTGCAATTTGAACTGCAGTGTTAATGAACATAGGTCTATGTGAACAGATGGATGACACCACTATATATTAATTATTACCTCTACTAACTATTTCAACTGATTATGTATTACATTTAGCTATTTCAACTATTTACTTTTAGTTAACTACTTCAACTGTTTTTTTGTTACCTTTAGCTAAATTTTAGACTTCTCTGCTCACTAGTTGACTAGTTTTATTATATTACATATATTTGTCAACCTACAAGATAATTTCATAACTAAAGAAAGTCGCTGTTTGTCTTTTTCTGTGGGAATCAGTGTTTTAAATATGATCAAGAATGTAGTCTTTGCAACTGTTTACCGTGCTACTTTAGTTTATGGTCTTTTTGTACCTGGGTCTTTGTTGAGTTGAGACATTTGTTTTCTGTGATAATGTGTCATCTGATTCACTTGTACCTGCAAGAAGAACAGCAACACATTTATAGAATACTAATCAGGCGTACAGTACACTGTGTCTGTGCAGTGTGAGGACTGGAGTACTTACTAAGCCTCGCCATCTGACTGGACAAACCGTCAGCTCTTGACTGGCTGAGTGAGCTGTCATTGGTGACGGATGCAGTGTTCAGATTGAGATCTGTTAGGTTGACATATGTGTGGTTCTGACAGACAAAGAAGAATATATTGAAAGGCCACGATGCAACATTTCATAAAATTATGAGAGTTCAGCTGTGAATTATATGAATAATAACCAATTTAAAAATGATTGCTGTGGTCTTTACCTGCTGTGCTGTGCTTGGACCATTTGCTATTCGTCTTTCAAACCTATAAAACAGCAGAACAGAATTATAAAGTTAGTGAAATACAATCCTCTGGCTTTATTAATAAATAAAGTAGTATAGTGATAATAAATGTAGTTAACCTGTGGTAGCGAGTAAATGCAGTGTTCATTTCATCGTTAGTTGCCAGTAACTCCTCGATCAGCTTCTCCTCGCTGAGTTTAGGAACGATCTTCACTATCCTCTCTTGCATTTCCTTACATACTGTGTATAACTGCTAATGACACAATCAGACAAAGAATGTGTGGGTGGGGGGCGTTGAAGGGGCAGATGCAACACAAAATGTATATGGTACGAGATCAGTTAAGGGTAACGCACTGTTACTCATCATAAATGGATGGACACGGTTTTCTTGCACAGAATACTCCACATTAAAGGGATATTTTGGATTATTTCATGTAGGATTGTATCAGGTGCTCACTGATAGTCAGTGTTTACCTACAGTAGATGCTGATTGGTGTGGCCCCAATTAACAGAAGCAATGTACTACTGTGGACAGGGTCAACGAGAAAAGGTATTTTAGCCAATTTAGAAAAGGACCACCTAAAGAAATCAATATCAGTTTAAGTGTATAATATATTTTTATTTTCAGTAAGCTACCTAGCCCTCAGACAGCCTTTCCTGAGTGGAAACCACTGTTACAGTAGCCAAATATCACTCCCTGCAAGCCAACCAAACTCCATTGGCAAAATCGGTCATTTTACCGTGCAGTTCAAGGGAGTTGCTGGTCTCAGTCTTTGTTTGTTTGTGTTATTGTATGGCTTTGGTGAATCTGAACGATCATTTTTAAGTAACAAAGTCACACAACAACAAACTAACTAACAGATAAAGACCAACAACTCCCATGTTCTACAAAGTAAAATTACCGATTTTGCCTAAGGAGTTTGGTTGGTTTGGAGAGAGCTTACATAATGGTGGTTTCCCATCAGAAAGGCATGTCTACCGATGAAGGGGTGAAAATATTCTAAATATAGTGTGGAGTTAAATTGTTTTTTTTCTTTTTTGTTAACCTTTTTTGAAGTGGTTAAAATACCTTCTGTCGCATACTTTGCTGCATCTCCAAATTTGATCCACACTGACTGCCATCTACTGTAGGTAATAACACTGACTATCCATAAGTACATCATACAACCCCACTTCAAACAATTCAAACTATCCCTTTAATAAAACCCAAGTCTTTTTTTGTTTTTACCTCCAGCAGCTCCATGTCTGCTTGTTTTACCGTGACGGGATCCAGCTGACTCATCATGTCTGACATCATGGTCAGGTTGCTTCGCACCACTCCCAGCTCTGCCTTCAGCATTTTTATCTGGAATATCAATAATGTTTCCTGAGTAAACACGGCTATAACAGCTCCTCGCAAAGGACACATTGATTTCATGATTTCAGGCCAGAGGCCAAAATAAATCAAGAAACATCGATTCAAAAAGGAGTTGTCGGACAGCATTTTTGCTAACACGGAAAAAAGCCAGGCCATCACCTGGCTGGGAGTGAAGGCATTGGTTCCCTCTAGGGCCAGTTTAAGCTCAGAAGTCTGGGGTGGGATGAGCGGAGGTTTGGAGGATAGGACCACAGTAGGCAGAGTAGTGACAGCAGGACCATTCCCAGGCAAGGTCTAGTAAGCAAAGGCACAGAAATGACCCGAAAGAAAAAATGACCAAAGATGATAGGTTTCCCCCAGACATCAGCAGGAAGCGCACCTGCCGTGTTTGTACCTTTTGTTGGGGTTGGCCGGATGAGTAACCGTCCAGTTCTGTCATGGGGAACTCAAGTCCTTTCCTTCGTAGGTCTTCATACACCGACACCACACCCGTCAGGTCGGGCGAGCTACGGAATGCATCAGCCCACGCCTTGACAAAAGAAAACCACAAATTACTACCAGACTGTAGAACACTGTGACAACACCAACACTGATTATAGCATGCCAACAACCTGATTTTTCTTTCTCCATGTTGCCACAGTCTTGCCAAACATGTAATGTGGCATTTTTTTTACCTGTACGATGCTAAGCACTCTGTCATGCAGGACTAATGGAGGGTTGTTTCTCGGGATGATCGACCGCACCAGAACGCCCTCTACAAAATCCCGTGTCGTCACCAGGATGTGAAATCTGTAGCCGCAGTTCTTCACACAAGTCTCCAGGACCTAACATCATATGGTGGCGAGGAGAAAAGACTTGCATTTTACAACTCGAACCAAGCGATGAGAACATAAATCGAGTTGACGGGGTGAACAACACTCACTGTGAGCGCCAGCATCACCTCCTTGAAGTTCTTGTTCCCCACAATCCTTTTCTTTATAGCTCTGACTGCATCTTTGGGTCTGTAATCAGAGAATTTTCAACATTCAAAGGCATGTATCCTCCAGAGGACTAGCTTGTTAGTGATGCTAACAGATAACAGACTCACACACACACACACACACACACACACATGCAAACACACCCTTCCTCTGCGCTGTTGATCATGTCACAGATCTCCATGTTGAGGGCCCAGTCTTCTGAAGGCAGGCTGGAGCCGGTTGCAGCCTCTGTTGGAAAAAAAAGGTGAATAAAACTGCTGATTACAGTGAATAGTGTAGTAATTAAGAGTTTGCTCAGGAATTGGTCTTTTAACTTGCCTTTATGTTTATTAATACGGTGATTTAGTCAATTATTCGTGCCTAGAATATGTTTCTCACAATATAATAATTTTTTCTTAGCATGTCAAATATTAACACATAGTGGCTACAGTACAAACACAAACAAAAACAATTAGTCCACAAGTTAAGTTTGTGGTTTGTGGTGTTCCACAGGGATTAATCTCAGGACCCTCATTAATGGAAGTAAATGATATGAAAGCTTCAGTTGACTGTGAGCTTTTCTGTATGTGGATGATTCAGCTTTGTTAAAATGGAAACAGACAACTTTTCAACAATCTCCAAAGCACTTCCAAGTGGTATTATAATTCATGCCACTGTTCCGAAGACGACACCTGTGCACATTGTAGTAGCTCCGTGGAGAAATGATCACAGGGATCAATCATAGGACCCTTATACATCCTATTATCTGTAAATATCGTGAGCTTTTTCTGCATGCTGATGATTCAGTTTTGTTCAAAATGTGTCTTTCACACAGAAAAAATGCTTAGTCAAGAAATGTTGAACTTAGGAACATAGCTTGTATCATTGTATAGACAAACTTCATGATTTCATTTGGTAAGACTGAATCTATTTTATTTGCCTGAAATAGTAAACTTGCGCAAACTAGATTTCTTAATGCCACCAGCAATGGAGTTAAAACAAAAGGTATCTGATCACTATATGGTTAAAAAAAGATAATGAAGTCTAATGCCTATCTAGCCTTAATATTTAAAATATAAATACCAGATTTTTAATGTTCGTTGGAAAAATATGTATGAAAATTGATCATTTTGGAGAATAACAATTTTTGTTAAACTGCGAAGTTTCCTGCCTCTATGACCACTGTTACCTCTGTATATCTTTGAATAAAGTGTTATAAACATTTGAGGGATCATTGCAAAAAACTGTATATATTCTGTATAAAGAATATCAGCTGACATGTCCATATCAGAATTCTTTTGTTCTCTAATTTCGGAATCGTCATCTGACCCAAAAATCCCTGGTAAACAGGCAACTTTTTGATGTATAGATATGTATGAGTCAGTGTATTTAATGCACAGTTTGAATGAGTGACAGCCTCCTACATCTACTCTAATTAAATTTTGCTTATCTATTTATTTTAATGCCCGACTCAATTCCCATCAGTCAATGAGAGCACATGTGCAATCAGTGGGCTGAATATGGATCTTAATTTAGGTCAGGAGGATGTCGGCCACTCTGTGTCCCGCCCAGCTACTGGCAGCCTGAACAGACACAATAACAGCCAATCAAATCGAGGATGACAGCATCTTAATCCCGCCTCGCGCCAGATCATTGTAGAGCGGACGCGTCAATCAAACCATAAACCGTCGCTCCTCTTGTCAGCCTCAATAAATTCGGATTCATTATTTTAATGTTCTGACATTAAAGCCTGCGTAGCCCGTGCAATAATAAAAATCTTAATAATAAAGAGGAAGAAGCAGCTCGACGGAGATGAGCGTGTTAGCGGCGCAGTGACTCCAGCACAGATGACTGAACCGGACCGAAGCATTTCGTTATTACAACGTAACGTAACGATCCGTGTCGGTTATCAAACAGCTCACCGATCCGCTGTCCCACCGGCGTGCTGAACGGATTCCCCATTAAAAACTCCATGTTGAGAGCGGCGAGGGCCCAGCAAAGCACCGACGTCCCCGGCAGAGCAGAGCAGAGCAGAGCCGAACGCTCCCCACTCCTGCAGAGTCACACTGCTGCTGCTGCTGCTGCTGCTCGCACAACAAAGTGGGACACTAGTTGAACTGCGTCACACTTTAAAGGGAAAGCAGCAGCAGCCTCCAGTCTGGTCGATGTAACGATGTTAGTGCACTCCACACAGGCACTTAGTATATCTGCACCCACCGCTGAAACATAAAGTGCTCTCAGCAAGTCTTCCCTGTCTTTATATCAGCTGTTCTGAGACAATAATGATGTTACTGCTTCACTGATGCTGCAGATGATGTAACCACGTACACAAGGGATGCCATCTGTTACTATGAGGACTGAGGCATCAGATGTATGCTGAAACACATGGGAACACTTTACCTGAAGCTGAAAAACTGATTCATTTGCACTTATCATTATTATTTTTAGCCATGCAGCATGGGATGTATGGGATGGGACCCCAAACAATGAGGATATAAGTAAGGATTAAAACTGACCAATAAATATAAGCAGATTGTCTTGTGCTGGTGAAAAATACATGTGCTATGTATATTAAATGCTAGTGCACTTGAATGTTTTTGCAGGCAAACTAATCATCAGAATACTTAAAGTGTGTTAATGGTTAGTTAAGCTTTCTATTTTGGACCAACTCATTTTGTACAAAGTTAATTTTAGTTGTAATTGTAATTGTATTTAGTATACTTTTAAGTGCTAAAGTGGAAAAATTTAAAGTATACCTTTTACACTGGGAGTGTATTGCTGTGTATGTGTAACTGCAATTCCACAAAAGTTGGGACGCTGTGGAAATGTAAATAAAGCAGAATTCAATTATTTGCAATTACTCTTCACCTTATATTCAATTAAATACAGTACAAAGACTAACTAAACAAACTAATGAATTTTATTGTTTTTTGTATAAATGTATACTCATTCTGAATTTGATGCCTGCAACATGTTTCAGAGAAGTTGGGACAGCAGTGACAAAAGACTTGCAAATTTGTAGACAGCTCAAAAAATACCTGCTTGGAAACTGGCGGTATCATGATTGATTCAACAGTTTAAGAACAACATTTCTCAACACACAAGTCCAAGGAATTTGGAGATTTCACCATCTACAGTCCATTCATTCATTCATTTTCTGTAACCGTTTAGTCCCAAAGGGGCCTATCCCAGCTGACATTGGGCGAGAGGCGGGGTTCACCCTGGACAAGTCGCCAGTTCATCACAGGGCTGACACATAGACAGACAACCACTCACACTCACACCTACGGGCAATTTAGAGTCACCATTTAACCTAGCTTGCATGTCTTTGGACTGTTGGAGGAAGCCGGAGAACCTGGAGAGAACCCATGCAGACACAAGGAGAACATGCAAACTCCGCACAGCCAGCTGGGGGATTTTAACGCAGGACCTTCTCGCTGTGAGGCAGCAGTACTAACCACTAGCATCACCATGACGCCTCTACAATCCATATTATCATTAAAAGATTCAGAGATTCCAGAGAAACCTTTGCATGTAAGAGGCAATGCTGTAAAACCAACATTGAATTCGTGTGACCTTTGACCTCTCAGGCAGCACTGTATTAAAAACTGTGTTGTGAGAAAACAGTTTGGTTTTGCATGGTAGAGTCTTAACTTGGATTTGTAGATACACCGACAAAGTCACATATCAACATGCAGAAATGCAGGTGAAATGTCAACTTTGCAAAAAATGGAGAAAGGTAATCTGCTCATATTCATGTCAGTTTAACCCTCATCATAACATCTAAACTGTTACTATAATAAATGCAATTACAAATTCCTTTGTACCCACAGCAAACAGTGTAAATGTCATTTTGATTACCAGCTGTTCATATTATATTCATATTGTATGTTTTGATCACATTTAATGGTCACAAATTTCCATAGTAAAGAGGACTTCTTAAGCTATGAATAACAAAACGTTGGAAACATAATGGTTAAAGTAAAGGATTTTCCAAACTTTTTTAAACCAAACCCTGGATAAAAAGAAAATTTGAGCAGCAGAAGGTAAAATATCCTGACTCTAAGTTTGTAGTATGGGTGAATCTCCAAAAATTCCACATCCCACATTTCCCCTAATGCAACTATTGTCCGTATTGTCTATTTTTGAAACTCTGGAAATCTTTTCCACACTGAAGCAGTTGTAATTCAGCCGTTCTCAGAGCTTGAGTAGTGCTCCCTGTGACGAACAAAGTTGACGTAAAAGTCAAATTCCACTTAATCACAAATTGTTGTCTCTCATTAATATCACAGTCTTCATCAAACATTACAGTCTCATTCATGTTGGCTTAAAATTTGAGCTTGACCACTAATTCTTGACCTTGCTGTTGATCTCAATTCAGGGTCCACTTACTTGTTTGCTGTGGGACTTTTGACTGTATCAGACCACAAAAAGTCCTAAAACAACAGATGGAAAGTTGCAACATCTACAGTTGATGACAACTGAGCAAACTCCATCTACTGATGAAGACCGTGACCGTGACCATGACAAAACAAGTATTTCCAAGAGTGAACTGACAGAGCTTGACAGAAAAATGTCTTTTTTGGCAAATATCTACTTTCAATACACGCAACCAGGCCTTCATGGTGTTTTCCACAAATATCCATGCGTGTGTTGTGAGGTTCTGCCACATGGGTGCACTGTTTGATTTCACATCGGCTGCCTGAAGCAGAGCCGGCAGCTGTCCTGGGTCCTCAGGACCCATAAGTCCTTACTTCAATAACAGTTATAGTTTACGCTATATTTAGAATATTTTCACAACTTCTCTTTGCCATCAGACAGCCTTTTCTGACAGGAAACATTTGTTATATAAACCAAATATTCCTCTCTCTCCAGGCCAACCAAACTACATAGGTGGAATCAGCAATTTTACCTTGCAGAGCACAGCAGTTACCGGTCTACTGCTGCCTTCATCTGTTAGTTAGTTTGTTTTATTATGTAACTTCAGTGAATCTGAACTATCCCTTTAAAACAGCAAAGTCATAAACAAACTAAGAGATTGAGGCAGCAGTAGACCAGTAACTCCTCTGTTCTGCGAGGTAAAAATGACTGATTTTGTTTATGGGGTTTGGTTCTTTTGGAGAGTAAAGCAGTGGAAAGATTCTGAATATAGCGTGAATTTTAAACTTGTATAGAATTTTTAATTGGCTAAAATACTGATTCTGGCTGACTCTGCCCACAGCAGTTCACTGCTCAGCGTCTGTGCTGGTATTCCTCTCTGCTTCTCCACACTGGGGGCATGCAGACCAGCCTCTGCTGTAGGTAATACACTGAATACCAATAAATATCTCACCTAATCTTGAGGGCTAGTCTTGTGTTGGGTTTCTATGTCAAAACTATAGTATCAAAACCTTCATTATTCCAGCATAGAAAGGTAGTGGTAACAACAGGGGGTCATTTGGACCCCATAGCGGCTCCATTTTTCCTCCTTTATACTCCTACAGTGTGAATTTAAAGCCTTTGGAATATTTACAGTATGTCCATGTCACACATTAATTGCAACCTTCCAGGTCACTTATAGCTGACGAATAATGGCAGACTGTTACTCAGGCAGAAATGTTACACTCAGTCACACTGGGGAGGCACATTTTTCGTGTTTGATCAAGGCCCTGTTGTGAATGTGTGACTCATACTGCCCAGTAAGCAACGGAGAATATATACTTTTTACTCTCACAGCTGATGCACAGCCCACTCGTCTGTTTACACCAGCGGAGATGATGCAGTTCTGCTGCCCATTAAAAAGAACCATACGTGGCTCATGTGGGTGATCACAGAGCAGATAAAAATGTGCAAGGTTTCTAATCACATGTTATTCTTTCCTTCACAAAAAGAAGTTTAACTCTAAGCGTAAGGTTTTTCAGAAGACCTCATCTAACCTGATGGAGTTCATTGTTTGATCTTCTTGCAGGAACATTTTTGCACTTTATGAAAAGATCCAGTTTGTCTGACTTAACTACAATTAAATCTCTTTAATAATCGTCTGAATGCTGCTGTGAACAAGGTCTATAATCAGTCACTGTAACATTTGGACTTGTTACTGCGGATGGACCTGTGCCATATGTAATGCGTTCAAAGAAACAGCTCAGCAATATACCTGTAATACTTTGACTGCACCATTTTCTCTTCTGGTTGTTTTATTTTAAATATTTTATTTATTGGTTGTGTTTAGAAGGGAACCCTTGATTTGCAGAACTCTCACAAGATTTAGAGAAACTAATCATGTTTTATAATGTGACAGCACTGTGAGACTCAGTCAGGTTAGGGCCAAACAACAGTTGGTTATTGTGGGAAAAGATCATGGTTTGGGTTCAAAATTGCCACTCTAGGGGGTCTGGGGTTCCCTTCTAGACACAGCCTTTTTTTCTGTCCTGACAACTGACATAAATAAAAGATGGATGACATGTCTCCACTTCCTGTGCCATGCAAAAATGAAGCCAAAATATCCCAGATACGAGTGCTGCCATCTTGCACTAGTGAAGTCATTTAGAGCCAGTAGTCTCAGTAGCGATCAGTGTTGGAGCCATGCTTTCAAGTTTCTGCTCACAAAGTTGGCTAACTCAATCATAAGCAGGGTTCAGCTGTCAATCATGATGAAAATCCCTGTTTTAATAGCATCAAATAGCTAATCAGAACCAAACCGATCAAGAGTAACACTGGAGCAAACATCAGCATGATAAGAACTACCTAAAAAGCCAGAAACCATTTTTGGGAAAAATTTATTTGACACGTTGTAGTTTGGTCCATGTCTTATCTACTCAGGGCTTATAACCTATACTGCAGCCAGCCACCAGGGGGTGATCGAGATGTTTTGGTTTCACTTGCTGTTGCCATGTTGTTTATTTCTATATGCAATCAATTGTTAAGACACATCTGATGAATACTTTCAAAAAAATGCCAGATTGACACCAGAACAAACAGAAACAATCATATGTATTGTTATTTATTGTCCAGTGGTCGCTGTGAGAAACCACTGCATGTTTTAATTGGGAATAATACAGATCTTTATACTAATTATCCTGATTTTTTTAGCAGTATTAATAAGATCATGTCTGACATGCCACACATAAGCAACAGCCTATTGTTCATCCAATAGGCTGAAATGTCACAGACGTGGCATCATCAGTGTCAATTTGATAAACATCAAGTGGAGACATAAACTAATTCTGTACAATTCAGGAGCTGGTCACTGCTTGTCAAATGTGATTTCTTCTGCAGACATTAAACCAGAGTCCTTTGCTCTGAGACAGCAGAGGACCCACGCTGGATATCCAACTTTAATACCACCCAAATATGTTTTCAGTTTGGATTTTAGGTATATGCAGAAAATTGATGGGATAAATCTGTCAGTCCTCAATTGTACAGTTTCTCATTACACCTGAGCAACTTTTGAATTCGCCAAAACATCCAGACAAAAATCCAACAGACAGTTGTATAACAGGCTTGGGTTTCAAATTTCAATATAAAATAGCACTTGCATGTCAACTCAATCATCAAAGGTACTATAAGGAGGAAGAATCAAACTGTCTATGCAAACAGAGCAATGATAAGAGAACATATTTGCATATTCTACACTGCTGACAGATAAGTCATATTTTAGACTCAGGTTGAAACATATCCGATGTGTGCAAAAGGTTTGACACTTTTCTCTTCATCCTTCCCTCCACCTTTTGCCATTTTTGTCTCTCTACTTTCCCCACACTTTATTTCCCATCCATTTAAACTTTTAACGCTCAGTTCCCTCTCACACAGATATGGGCAGCAACTAAGTACAAATACTTTGTTACTGTACTGAGCTTTCAGGTATCTGTACTTTACTTGAGTATTTATTTTGCTGACAACTTTTTACTTTTCCACTCTAAATTTTAACAGGAATATCTGTACTTCCTTCTCCTTACATTTTCAAGGCAGGCTCGTCTCTTTAGTTTTAATGCAAGACAAGACATAACAAGAAAAACGAGACAAAACAAGACAAAAACAATTTAACAAGACAAAAAAGACGTAACAATGAAAATTAAATAAAAGACGAGTTGAAAAGGACGTAAAAGATGAAACGACAAGAACAATGTAAAAGACGCAACAAGATAAATTAAGTAACATGATGAAAATAATCTGATAAAACAAAAACAACTTAATAATACATAACAGGATGAAAATGACGTAAAACATGTAACAAGATGAAAATGATGCAACAAGACAAAACAGCATAAAACATGTAACAAGACAAAAAACATAAAGATCTAAGAAGACAAAAACAGACAGAAGCAGGCTTGACCACGGAGAAAAGGTGAGGTTCAGTTAGCTTTCCACAGAAACAACTGGTAGAAATGTCCTTAAATGCAACTTTACACTTTCATACTTTGATTTCAGAGCTTGAACTTTTTCACTTTTACTTGAATAAAGAAGTAGAATTAGTACACAAAGAATCGCAAAGATCTTTCATTTGCTTTATCATGAGTAAATGACACAACTGCCAGGGGGACAAAAACTACATGAGGGTCTTTGCAACCCTTGCATACATGTACAACACCATAAATTGACTGCGTGCTCAAAGACTGAGCTTAGAATTGTTAAACGCTTTCAGAAGAGTCAAAACTGTAAAAGAGAGAAGAAAGAAAAAAAAGAAAGCACAAAGTCTTTAATTGGTGGAGCATGGTATCACCTTTCCAGGGACTGTTAAATGTCTCAGCCAACGCTGCATACAAGAACAAGCAGCTTTTTCACTGGCGTCCAATTAGAGTGGGTTGGCAGCAACTTGTCTATATTCACAGTATGTAGCCCCCTGATTAGTCTCCTCAGCCTGCAAATTAAATACAGTGGAGAGCACTGCTCGCCTGTACACAGGTCTGTTAATCTGCAACCAGCTGTGACGGCCTTTATCAGCTGCCATGAGAACAGAGGGTTGAAACAGACCACATTACTGCGGGAAAAGAGGCTCAGCAGAAAGCCTTACGGACTGACTGTGTGCATTACTGAATGCGAATTTATCTCCTGCACAAGTTAAAAGTGAATACTGAAGAAACACGCATATCAATCAAGCATCTATTGGCCTCCGCAAAGAGAAGCTATTTTGGAGACACAATGGTCAATCAGGATGCATTTAAAGGACAAATTAAAGACAGTGGTCTTCGCTAGTGGAGGAAATGCATTTCTAAGTCTGCTGTATGAGTCATCTGTGGCTCAGTGTGTATTATTGTGTGTGTGTACGGGAGGCGAGGCAGGCAGCAGAGTTAAGTTATGTGGAACTGAAACCATCTGGTTTTCTCCTCACCACAGTGAACAATAATAACCCCGACCACCACATCACACATCATCTCATCCTGTTGTCATGGCAGTGTTGTGGCAGAATGCTCTATGGATTAGGATGAGTTTTACTTCTGGATATTGTAGATTCTGGATTATACAGAATTAAGAAGATCAGTCTTGGGAGACCATGGCCTCCATCAGTGTGCTGGTACCTGCACTGTGCAATGATCGCAGCCAGAAACAAGTTTGGAGTGAAGCGACTCATGAAAAACTCTTCTGGTTCTGTGTTTTTTTTGTTTTTGTTTTTTTTAATAGTAATATTTTAAAAATATGGCCATAGATTCTAATTTGCACAGATCACGGTAAGATAAAGGATCAAAGACTACCCCAACATATTCAACTTAACAATCCCCCAGCTCACACACTCTTTGTGCTACTAAGGGATGGAGGTGGGGATGGCAGGTTAACAAGTGGGAAGCATTTTGGTCATTTTGCTAATAAAGAGCATAGCATGGTGCTTGTAACTTTTGTGTTGGATGTAATCTGTGTGTAACATTAAAGAGAAATATGTGATCCAGCTACCATAATATTACATAACATTACTGACTGAACCAGAACACTTTTTTGTTTAGGACAGGAAGATATTTAATGTTTACTTACATGCATGGAAAAGCTTGATTACATCCAGTGTGTTTTATGGCCAGGCTTAGTGTTAAATAAATGTGACCAAGATGTGCATTGGTATTTTATGGAATGCTATCAAATGGTAACATTAGCAAGGAAGTGGCTAAATGCTAATATTAGCTACAGCAGCTAATGTGTTGAAATGTGGCTGGATGCCCCTCTAGATTTTCAGGAACCACTGTCTTGCTGATCAATCGTGAAGCGACGAAATGATGATAATGATTTGCCAAACTCTCTGTGTTTGTACAACAGTAACCTGAAGCATGGCAGTACAACATTTGATCTTCCCACGCCGAGCGCGTCTGAGGAAAAGGGTCGCCATGTAAATATGGCGAATCACCTACTAGTAATAATATGGTCCACTTACAAAAGAGTGTATGTTCTGATGACCCAGTGTACACATCAAAAGGTTAAGACAAAAATGCTGACCACCTTGAAAAAGGAAGGGCATTAAAAGATTTTATTATAGCAGCATTGCAAAGATGTTCTACAGTCATAGTCACACAAAATGATTATAGCTGCATTTATTTTTTGACCATATATGTGAAAATCCCTTTTTACAAAACACCGACTGTAAGGATAATTACCTAATGCTGACGTCCATCCAGTTCAGACAAAGACTTTAATAGTTAAGATTAATTTGTTTACTTCTGAGTAACAGAGAACAGTCAAATGTACAATATTCATGCAGTAGGAAATCCTTCTGCATAAATCTGGATCATATTTGTTCAACTCTGTCAGGGCTACATCTTATCAGCAGCAAAAAGAAAAGGCTTTCATCTTACATAATATACTGTGTCTCTCCTCTGCCGTACAGCTACTCTTTAATGGATCATTTCATAGAACAAACAATTAATTTAATAATGAAAAAAGTTGTCTTTTACAAAGATGACTCAATAATGAAAGTAATTCTTGGTGCTACAGTACTGCAGAGAGTGGCAGAGGGAGATAAGCAAGTGTAGTTTGTTCCCTCAGAGACGTTTACAGTGTTTAATACATCACAAATGGATAGGCAGAGCAGCCATAATAATATCTCATTATACTAATTGGACAGAAACCATCTATAAGGCAGTCAGCTGCCCCGCTGCAGCAGAAAGAAACACAGTATTTCACAGCAGCAAATCACATAATATATTATTATACACATCTCTTACGTTATATGCATATGTGCATTTGAAGATTAATGGAGATAATGTTTCCTAATAGGGCAGACATACAATATACACATGAAAACACTGTGGAGGCGCACATGTGCATACACACACACACACACTCTCACACACACATGCATACACACAGTCGTAGAGGCAGGCGGTGTTACATGATGGAGCAGGTGAAGCCGCAGCAGTCTTTCAGTAGCGTGAGTCCGGTTTTAGTGATGAATGGCGCTGACGTCTGCTGAGATTTGGACACCACCTTCTGACCCTGCAAAGCACCTGATCGAGAAGGAGCCATGACAGTAAACTCTAAAGGTCTTAAAGGTCCAGTGTGTAAGATTTAGGGGGGTTTATTGGCAGCACATGGCCCAAAATATGGCAGAAATGGAACATAATATTCATGAGTAGTAGGTGGACTTGGTTTCGTTTGGGCAGAACCAGGCTGGCTAACCTATTTGACTGCTGGTGGTTGCTTTGAATTGTTTGGTTGCACTGTAAACAGATACACTAGCTGCTCTTCTGCGTATTTCCTCTGACCTGGAGGAATCTGACCTGTTGTTGCTTGCAGTAACTACAGATGTTCAAATCAACCAAGAGAAAAATCTTAAGGATTATAACTTTTGACTTTGATCCATTTGGATTTACCTGGATTTATCTGGGGCGACTTCAGTGAGCCTGAGATTAAGGGTTGCAGCAGAGTGGTTCAGATCTGGGTTTTGTATCAGGCATCTTTGGTTGAGCCACACAGTTGGTGCAAATACTACAACTGAATGACCAGAAAAGATTCATGCCTAGCTATCGTCATCCTCTTAAACACATGGGTGGAGACAGAGGTAACTGTCTCCCAAGCTTCCTTTTCAATTGAACTTTGCATATGACAGCCTCGTGATTAGACTCACCTTTTGCAGCCAGTGTCTTGGGAAATTTAGACTCTAAGAAAGCTGCCATCTCTCTGTCTTCCTCTCTTTCCCTGTGGAGGAGAATATATCCTTGTTTTATATTTGTCAGGTGTGTGGTTCTGAGATTCTGCACATCTTGTTAAATGTCACTGGGCTGCATGTGAGAGAAGCCGAGGCTACGGACTGGACTGACAAATCCTCAGGAGAGGATTTTAATTCACTGCTGCATCGACACACGCTCCTCTGCTTGATGCATCTTCACACACATGTTGAGGAATAAATTAGGATGCCCTCTCGCACCCCTGCAATCTGTCTGAGACCAGTCAAAATGTCACTCAAGGATATTCTGTCACATCAACAACTGTCTGATTATCATTATCGGTGGTGACAGCTAATCTGACACCACAAGCAAAAACTCTGAGAGACGGTTTATTATTATTCAGTGTAAATACACAGAGAGGATGCACAGAACACAAAGAGACAATGCTTTGTAAGAACGGCGCTATTAGGATCAGAGAATTCTCACTAAATCAATATTCTGAGATGGTGCAAATAATAAATGTCAAGGGTTTTTTTAGCAACAGGTGCCCTATTGTGTGAGCCACTCTCATCACTTGCAGGATTTGATTGAGTATATTTGTCCATGAGAGGCTTTCACAGAGCAAAGTCAGATCTTGAGACTGATTTAATTATCTCACCTCAGCCTTTCAAACTCCACATCATCCACGAGGAAGTCTCTGGTCTCCACCAGCTTGTTGATCTGCTGCAGCAGCTCTTCTTCCCGCTGCCTGTCCTCCATGGACTTGTCCTTGTCTGTTAAACAATCGCATGAAAATACAGTCACTAGTCATTAACTTTTTTTTATTGTGAATCTAGCCAGGAATTCCATGTAAAACTGTCTGGACTGCAAACATCTCGTCAACATCACGCTCATGTGACCACCTCGTTATCATAGTATTTCTGTAAAACACTATTTTTAAACTTGTTAGCACACACATTTTTGTTTTATTGTATTCATAATAGGTTTTATAATAAATCTGATATTAATTGATGGTATGTGTCATGCAATTTTCAGGTCTTTCTTTCAAAAACATTATTTTGAGAAATCATATATTAAGAAATTATAAGTATCTGTATCATACAGTGTACAGTGAGTAGTATGTTTGCCTGTTAAAAAGAATCAGGAGGATGGTTACACCGATTTTTGGTGATTTAGGAGAATTTTATTTAAATCAATTTATTTTTACTACCACTTTTGTCCACAAGGGGCTCCAAAATCAACACAATATGAAATTCTTTGTAGTGGCTTTAAATGGTGCGTCTGGGGGTCACAAAAGTCACTGCAATAAATCCTGAGGAGGACATGAACGTGTATCAAATTAATGCACTCAAGCAGTGGACCAACATGACTATCTCCAGGGCCACACTGCTAGCATGGCTAAAAAAAATGTACAATAAGAGGCAGGTATTTCTTTAGGTTGTTACACACTTCTGTACTGTACTTCGGTGTCTTATCTTTTTAGTTGCCATAGCAACCTTCTTCTATATTCGAGCTGTCATCTAAACTTAATGAACAGAGGAACGTGGGTATCTATCTGAATATTTTCAGACTCAAGAAATATTATTTAACTAATAACTGAAGTGGAACAGGCACTTTAGTCTGCACAGTGTGTGTTTGAGGTGACATCAGGTGACGTGACAAATTTTCTTTTAAAAAGTCATTGTTTTTTTTTATTACAAACAGTTTATTCTGAGCATATGTTGAATTCCCTCCAGTCTTCGTCACGGAGGTAAGTGCTGGTCAGAAAAAAAACACAGACTGCAACAGTTGGCTGGCATCAAATAAAAACCGTATGTAGTCCATCCTGAACAAAACGTCTGCATGTTAAATAAAATGTGTCCAACGCCACACAGTGAGACAGTGACTGCTTTTTAATTTACCTGGTACTGAGACAAGTTTCTGCAGCTCTGTCTTCAGCCTTGTGATTTCTTTGCAGAGTTGGATGTCATCCATCCTGAGAGGAGAGCAAACTATGAAGAGGTATTTTGCAGGAAATCAGGAGAATCAATGTGAAAAGGTATACTTTCCTTGTTAACTTTACATTCAGACATGAGTGTGAAATTTCGCAGCTAATCAAACAGGAAAAACGCTGGACTCTTTTGGTCGCAGATGAGAGTGAAGTCTGTACGTTTATTAGTTGCAATAACACTGGCACGATGCCCTCTGTGAACGAAACACACCTGACACTATCAGATCTCATTTCGCTGTCTGACTCTGATGCGGATTTCAAAACATTGGGGACATCACACGAGTGTTTGCGTGCGGCTGCGTGCTGCTATTACAGCGATGGCAAAAAGGGGAAAATGACTGTGATAGAAATAACACCCTCTGAGCTGCTGGTTTAATAAAACAGGTTTCACGTCAGTGTACTTGAGCAGTATATATTTTCAGGATGACTCATATGCTGCTGCTTAGGAATGTTTATTCAAAATGCATTGCAATAAGAGTAATCTTGTTTATGTGCTGCATCGACCGCTTAAAGCAGGATTTCAGTGGAGCCATGCTGGTGACTGTGAGGCTGGACTGTGGTACAGCGCTGCTTTGAGAAAAACATCAGCACTAACTCTCAAAATGACAATGCAAACATGCAGGCAGGCATAACGTAGTGTTTGCTAATTAGCAATTATTTTAACTTGAATGTCCGTACCAAATGTTATGGCAATCTATCCCAGAAAGTACCACACATGCCACAGAGTCATGCCGCTTGTGAGGCTAAAGACATTTATAATGCTAAAACAGTGAATATGGATACAAATATTAACTTCAAAATATTAATGTTACTAGACATTTTGGGAAATACAATTGTTCACTTTCTTGCACAATTAGATGAGAAGATTGACACCATTTAAATATCGTGTAAATGTAAGGATACAGCCATCAGCCAGGTAGCTTAGCTTAGCACAAAGACTGGAAGCAGTGAGTTTTTCTCTATTCAAAGCAGTTGAGCAGTGAACATCAGTCAACGTTTTAATTTTCCTGTAAAAGCGACACATAGACACATCTTAAGTTAGATAACGTTTGCAAAACGCTAGCTAACTAGCTTGCTAATGATTGATGTGAATTAGCTAGCTAGTTCGTTAGAGTTTAGCTAATATTAGCTATGACTTTATGTCACTCTTAAAGGTTTGCCAACATCTTTTAGCCATCTTCTTTAAAAGTGTTTTTTTTTTTTCAACATAAACAAGCCTAGCATAGTAAGGATCAATTGGTTTTAGTCTTAGTGCTAACTGACTGCTAGTTCTAGCTTCATCTTTAGCTTACTGACATGAGAGAGGTATCATCTAACTCTCAGCAAGAAATTAAAATTCATATTTATCAAAAAGAGACCACTCATTATAAATTTTTAAATTCAACTTTTCCTGCACAGGAACGTAATTTCTTTTCATGTGATGGTTTTGTTGTTTTACTAAATCTCCCTGCGATGGTTGAGCTTCAGTTTCTGTCACAGTTGATATAATACATGTCAAAACATGCAGGCCCATGGAGAGGAGACGGAAAACAATCTATTATTGGGAGTTGGATCATTTTTCATCCTCTGGATGCGGGGGAACATGGAAACAAGAGAAAACATGATGCGAAATTGATATGTTATCATGAACCACAACGCTTATCAGACTGAAGACTCGCGCAGAAAAATAAAACCCCAATCAAAAGTCATTATTCTCTGTTTCTCTGATTCATCATATGGCCACATTATGCAGTACTGGTCTTAGTCCCCCCGCTCTTACACCTCCGTCCTCATGTGTCAAAATAATGAGGACAGTGTTGGCAGAAAAAGACTGAAATAATTAAAAGCAAGGATGAGAGAGAAAAGAGAAAAGGGCATCTTTTGAGATCTGAAAAAATATGTTCAGTGTGTGTGTGTGTGTGTGTGTGTGTGTGTGTGTGTGTGTGTGTGTGTGTGTGTGTGTGTGTGTGTGTGTGTTGGTAGCCTGCTAAGACTTTAAACAGCCCTGCTGTTTTCTTCACACATTTTTGGCCATCATGCACATGGCTGCTCCCAGTGTTGGTGGCTGACAGTTATGGTGCATCATCTCTTATTCCTGAGGGGCTGTTAAAAGTGTCTTGGTGTATTCAGATTCTTTCATAGCAGAGCTTTACTGTATGTGTGGGTGCAGTCGACCAAACAGTGCAGCATCACATGACAGAAGAGAGGCCTCTTGGGTCTAATGTCATCATCACTGTGTCACTATGCAATCTTTAAAAAAAAAACAAATATAGTCTGCAGTAATTACGGTAAATGTGTGTCCTATATTTGCGTCTGTATTTGAAATGTATTTAAATGCAGCGAATATTAAAGAACCACATCTTACATGTATCTCAGCTCTGATTCTCTCCGTACGAGGATGTCTCTTATCCGCTCAATTTTGCACAGCTCTCCTTCAATGTCCTCAATTGTAATCGTGGAATCAGCCATGGAAATAACATCCTCTGCTGAAAGATGGACAACATAAAAACACATTGATTTGGATCGGATCATTTTTCACAGATACACTTTTGTTTAGATTCAAAGAAAATAAAAGAAAACAAAAGAACCGTCTTATTTCGAGGCTATGATATGAAATACAATATGCATCTTGATATACACATTTCACCAAAATAATACACTGTAAATAGCGAAAACATATGATGATAACATAGAATATAATGCAATTTAAAAACTAAATTGGTGCTACATAAATTAACATTAAACAATGATTTAATTGGGTTTAAAAATTCATTCATGTTGGTGCAACTCAGTCATATAAATACAAAACTACAGTCAGCAGCTGGTTAGCTGGAGAAGTTTGTCTACCATCACCACTAAAGATGAAACAGTATGAAAACTTGATAATAACGCCCAAAATTATCACAGTTTTATATTGAAAACCTCTCAAAGATTTTAAATGGCATCATGTCACTATTTTCACTGACGCAAAATAAACCCACGTCGCTGCCGTGAGTGCATCTTGGAGACTGGAGCTAATCCTAATTTAAAGCAATTTACTGTGAAAATGATTATCGTTTCCTCCCTAATCACCACTAAAGCTCAGAAAATGACATATTTTATCTTTATTCTTTTATCTTAAATCGGAAGGCAACACATGAACTCATGAATTAAACAGTGAAACCTCCAATGATCCTTGTTAACCATGAAACCTGCCCTGGATCACATTCACCAGAAACAATGATTACCCCCCTGAGCACCAGTGAATAACTGCACTTCCCCCCCTGCAGCCTCCTACTCCTCACCCGGAGTGACGATGAGTCATCCAGCAGAGCTCGGATCGGTTTTTAATTACCTGATCTAGTGTGAAACGACATTACCATCACACACATTGAATTGCTGGGAGATATCACGGCTGCACAAATACTTAACCTCCCCAAACACACACACACACACACACACATGTATGTGGTGATTCCATAACTTAATGCAACTGCATATGTGTTACCACATGTATGCACACACATACACATTCATTACCAGCAGGTGATCTGGTCTCTGGTGTTACCTTTGCTTGCTTCAAGCCTTTTGACAGACTCCAGGTGTCAAAATTATTCTTGGCTTTTTATGTCACTGTCACTTTTAATTATAATTGTTATACAGCAGGTTTGAGTAGATATAAAACCTGCATATCATTTCTATAAAATACAGTTGCCGTGATTCTTTCACACCCTTAAGGCACTTAAGAGGCAATCATGTGGTTCATGTTCTATATAATAGAAAGCAATAAAATCAAATGAATGTGTGCCTGTGTGTGTTCTTGTAATAAAACACTGACACACATGATATTGCAGCAGGAGAAGAAAAAGCTTGTACTGTACAAGTGTAGGAATAACAGAGAATCAAGGACTGAGCCTTGAGGAACGCCAAAAATCTCACATTTAAGCTAAAGACATATGGTATCTATATTAAACATAATAGTTTCCGATGAATTTCTTGCTCAGCTGGCCCACTGCACACGATCAAACGATTTATTAAAATTCAGCTTAAATGATTAGTCAATTAACCAATTTGCCAACTGACAGAAAAATTCTTTGCAACTATTTTGTTAATCAATTGAGTGTTTCAGTCATTTTTTTAAGCAAACACACCAAACAATATGATATGATATGAGGATAAGCTGCTTGCCCAAGTGAATATCTGTATATTTTGGACTATTGGATGGAAGAAACAAAGAAATCTGATGACATGTTGAGTGTGAGGGAATTACATTACATTATTTTTTTCGCTATGTTTAGTTATTCATATACAGGCAGCTGCAGCCCTAACTGAAACAAATTAAAGAGACCAACTGAACAATATATGCATTGCTATGTAATCAACAAATCACATTTCAGGAATCATATTGAGAACTTTGCACCCATTCAACATTTTTTCCACTTAGAGAACACTTGTATATAGAGTTTTGTTGCTGGTTATAGGTATATACATTTCTATATTAATATTTATATACCTATTTCCACATAATTGTGTACACAGCAGTCCTTTCTACTTATTAACTTTTTCATCTTTGTTCTTATTCATAGCTGTTATGTCTTTTCCCTTGTAAGAACATCGAGGCCAGTGAAAAACTGGAGACCCCTGTCCTGTATGTGTGCACATACTTGGCCATGAAAGTGGGTTTCGACTCTGACTAAGTTACTTTTTTCATTCAGGATCTTCAGTTAGTATTCTAGAGAAAGAAAAATAAAAAAATAAAAAAGCAGAAGTTATCACTAGAATTGCAATTTTTTTTCCAGTGTGAAAGAATGTCGTCAGAGAACAAAACTTAGAGAACAGAAGTGAACTGTTAATTAGAATTTAATTGTTAATTAATTAATTAGACATATTCTCCTGTATCTCCTTAACACAAGTCCCCTCGTTGACCCCCCTCAGGTTTTCTAACATGCTGGTTCCGGCCCTGCTGACAGAGAACTTTAACATTCTCACTGTGAGGATCTACAGAAACCTGAAGCGTCACTTCTCTCTGCTCAAAGTTGCTGCAGTGTGACACATTGTCCTCTTTCGCTGATCACTTCACACAGCAGCCATTCAAGCGTGCATTCACTGAAATCTCATCACAAAACATCTGTAGTGGACACTTCTGAAAACTCACTTGATTTCTCCGTCTCTCCGTCCACCTGCGTCTTTTCCAGAGAGCCGTATTGTTTGGAGGATTTTCTCTCTTTTTCCATGTTTTTCAAAGAAACGCTCCTCGGACACTGCGCGACAGAAAAAATAGTGCAGCCTGAAAATGAAGAGTAAAGGTGTCGACTGAGTCCATGCAGCACTGCCGTGAAGTGTGAGTGACTGTACCGGGAGGAGAGCTGCCAGCAGATGCTGAACACAGTGATACAGTCAGTGGATGTCAGTCAGACTCAGCAGAGAGGAGAGGAGGCTGCTGATCTCTGCTGCCAGGCGCCACCTGCCGACAGACCCGCACAATGACACCCAGGCACAACCCTGGGATTACTGGTTCAGCTGTGTCTAATGTGTAAGGTTGAGCTCACTTTAACTACTTAATAAACTGTTGGATAGTTTCATTAATCTACAGAAGGGATACCCAACTTGCTTTGTCAGGGGGCCACTTTTGCAAAATGCTCACAAACATTAATAATGTTATCAGATGAACTTATAGGCCTGTAACTCATCTTTATTTTAATTTTTATATTAACCAACTCTAACAGTTGTGTTCCCTTGCAGAGTGCATCATCTGATGCTGTACTTTGCACAGCCCGAAAACTGGCATATCTGTCCCTGTCTTCCAGGAAAAAACAGTCAGTTTATTAATTTATTTTTAAAAAAGGCCTGAGGTCCTATCACTTGTCTACAGCAACGCATCATATTCTATAAGATCATCATGTTTGTTACGCTGATACCATATGAGAATCATGTGTCTCTAAAAAGCCAACTTCTCGTGTAGAAGACAGCCCTTTCCAGTTTGTGACAATGTACGTTCCAGCTAATCCAAAAGGGTTTCTGAAAAGTTTATTTTGCTTAAGAAGTAGGAGAATTTACTAAACACATAAAGCAGGGGTCTCAACCTCAAACTGGCCTGGGGCCACTGCCAGAATTATCATCTCACAGGACAACTACTTCAACATTCAAGTTGAAAATGTACTTTTTTATTTTCATTACTAACTTATTTTAGCACACTTCACAAAAAACATTTTCTATACATTTTTAGTTAGCTGTATCTTGAATACAAACTCAAACTAATTGGTCTTTAATACCCCTGATGGAAACCATCAGCTGAGCATTGCCTGTTTTGTTTGTGCTTTCATCAAGTGCAGAATTATGTTGTGTTTTTGTTTCAGTTGGATATGAAGCTATTGTTTAAATAAATATGCAACAACTAGAAAATATAATCCAATGAAACAAATTACTTTTACAATGGATTATATTATATTTTTGACATCATGTCTGAGTCCAAAAAAGGGGGAGCGGGGCTGGGAAGTGACCCCTGATCCAGCACTTTAACAAGAAGGCAACATAAAATATGTAAAATCAGCACATTTGGTGATACATGGTTTTCACTAGACATTAAGGGCATGAAAAATAAAAAAAATTCAGACACATTTAGGAGATGTATAAGATGCATAAAATGGAAATACTCAAGTAAAGTACAAGTACCTGGTATAGAGTATTCGTGCAAATACAATTACATTACACACGTTACACATTAGATTCCACCACTGAGTTTGAAGCTGAGAAAATTGAATCAAATCAGCACCTAAAGGATTTTGAGCTTGTGAAGTCACATTTACAAATCTGTGAAGTCATGCTCATAAATTATATCAACATTAATGTCACATAAGAAATTAGAAAAAAAAGAAGTGCTTCTGTGAATGTCTGAAATTCAAAGCAGAAAACTGCATGTGAAATTCAGAAAATCAATCATTTGAAATTAAGCTTAGCCAGCCTTCCAACACACTATTTAACAAACAACATAAAAGACAAAAAGGATTCAAATCACAGGCATCTGCTTTTTTAATGGTTCGCTACGCTCTAACCACCACAGTAGTTCTCTCCACGGGAGAATCGAGCCGTCTTTCATCATGATTTTTCCACGGTGCTGCCTGATTGAATTCAGCTGTTAACAACATATAGGGGATGACTTGATTTCACTGAACCAGGCCCTTGGGGGCCCCGCTGCCAGATGTTCAGGGAGTGCAGCCGCCTGCATCTGTCCATGTGCAAGAGTTGCCACTGTGCCACAGGTAGCGGTGTCCGACACCCCGGGACGGTCGGCTACATTTATTCATTCACTCAGTCCTCAGATGTGTCTGCAAAGAAAAAAAAAGAGGCTTTGCCGAAACACAGAATCAATACTGTTCCCAAAGCAGACAGAGAAACATGGATGGAGGTATTTCTCTATCAGTTATATAATTTGGATTGAAAGCAAACATTTATTTTGGCTGCTGGTATCATGTGAGATAAAAGTGACAGCATTAATAGCACATATTAAGGAGGAGCTGATCCTGGAGGCACACATCAGAGGCTTCTGAGAGCATCATTATTTACTCTTCACAGGTCTGCAACAGGTTGAAGACTTCCACATACAATAAAGGCACGCAGACACTTTCTGGACAAAAGAAATTCACATTAGCCATACTCTTATAGGAGTATGAATTAGGGTCATACTTTATGTTACAGTACACTAATAAGACATAACAACCCCTACTTTGTATCAAAATAGACAAAAACTAGAAATATGTTCTTTATTAGATGGTATTAGTCCCTAAACAGACTTTATTAGAGGGTAATCAGGGACACACTGCAACATAACTGTACTGTTAACTAAAATGATTTTAAAGTTTATCTATCTGTTGGACTTAACTTGGTATATCTGGCTCACATATTGTTTTTAAATGGGGAAACTAGCAGATATGAGATTTCACTTTAGTTTCCCAACTACCCTCTAATAAAGTCTAATAAGGGTCTAATACCATTTCTGTTTTTTCCTACTCTAATATAAATAACATCTTATGTCTTATTAGTGTACTGTAGAATAAAGTGCGACCTGAATTTGACCTCACTGTATATAATTAGTATATGTAATTCACATTAAGTGTTTCTAAAATTCAGGCATCTGTCTACAGAGGAGACAGAGAGGAAAGTGTTGTCTGAAGATGTTTCCTAACAGGTCAAAATGGACCACTTGACATGAGGTATGTTTGAAATACAGGTTGGACAAACACTTCCTGACACTGCGTCTTTGTGTTCTGCATACATGTGTGTGCTGGAGTGACTGCAGTTAAATACACACACACAAAACTGAGTGGGCTGATAAAATGATTAAAAAAGCAGCACGGCTTGTTTAATCATTTTATCAGCTCACTCAGTTTGGACTCCAGAGTACAACACAACCTGTTGAATGACAGCAGACTGCTGAGACTTCAGCAGTAGATAAACACACTGGGTGTGGACAAACAGGTTGCCAGTCTAGTTCAGCCTCACCTTGTGCACACGTCTTTTGTTTACCCTCCAAGTGGGAAACTTCAGTGTTTCTATTGTCATGATGTCTGCAGTAAATCCTTCTTATGCCCACCCATAATCCTGCTGCCTTGTTTGCTTTATGAAAAAAAAATTGCTTATGCAAATGAACGTTTGTAAAGGCTCAGGTGGCCCAGAGATGAAGTCCAGCAGCACAGCTGACACTTTAACTACACACTGATGAAATGGAAAGAAAGCTGGGATGCTGTGACATTGAGTTGTGATGAAAGATGTAGTAATGAAAGCTGAAAGTCAACACATTTGGATTTTAATTAAACCTGTCAGAGTAGAAAATCAATGATCCCACTCTGGGCTGTGCTGCGTGATGATAAAGAGTGACATGTCTGTAACAGAGAGCACAAACCTGGTGGGACATGATAATTCTTATTTCCATATTGATAGAAATTATGCGATTTGATTTTGTGAAGGTATGTCCCTTCTATTTATGCATCCCATTGTATGTTACACACTTGACTACGTTTACAAGCACACAATATTTTTAATTCCGGTTCTTGCCGTGTTCTTATTAAGCTGTTTACAATGAAAATCAATATTTCATTATTATTCCTGTTTACATGCAGCTGTGTATAATTGTGGATGCTTCTTTCCGTCAAAATATTTTTTTTTTTTCAAAGTTTCTCACTGGTGGTGCATTTGTTTGACTGTGCAAACACAGCATCTCTCTTTCATTCATTCAGCCAGCTTCATAAAAATGTTGGCATTGTGATATTTGCGCAAAAACTTGTTGATCCAAGTCTTTCATAATGTTTAAAAGTCACTGTGTTTCTCCTTCTGACCAGAATTTTGTGATTTTCTTTTGTTCATGCATCTCAATCTCAGCCTTGCAAACTGTTGGCAAGTTGGTTTGTTCACAACACACAGAGCTGACCCTCAACAAGCAAGACGCTGTGTGTCGCAAAGTGCAGTACAAACCCCAAATGAGACACATGTTTTGAATGCAGACTGCTCCTAAATAGGGCTGCAACTAAAGATTATTTTTGTTGTTGTAGTCTGTCAATTATTTTCTAGATTAACCGATTAGTTGTTTGGTTTATAAGTCAGAAAATGGGTGACAAATGTTGATTAAAGCCCAAGGTGATGTCCTCAAATATCTTGTTTTGTCCGCCACACAACGATATTCACTTTACTGTCATAGAGGAGTAAAGAAACCAAAAATTACTGACATTTGAGAAGCTAAAATCTTGGATATTTGGGGGAAAAATACTCAAAACAATTATTCAATTATCAAAATAACTGGCGACTAATTTAAGTCAATTTATAACTGATTAATCTATTAAACACTGCGGCTCTACTCCTGAAACCTGAATAATACCAGCCTATCCCACATGTCTTAATTGCATATTCTGAGTAACAGTGGAAAATTGTGTGTATGTAAACACAGACACTGTGCAGTTCAATGGTTAATCCTCCGTCCATAGTTGTTGTTGTTGTTGCCTCTGTCATCTTCCATCGCTTTATCCAGCCAGTCTCTCTCCTGCTCAGATCCAGAGTCACTGGCTTCACTTGCATCAGCCGCCAAAAGGCGAGAATAGTTGATCCTGCGCTGGCGAGGGGCTTTCCACTGCAGCAGAGGCAGACACACACACCACAGCATCAGACCCACTGCAGCTCCTCTGAACAGCCATGCTAGCCCGAACCTCTGGACCACAAATCCTCCAGCGACGCTCCCCAGTCCGCTGCCCAGGTTTAGAGAGAATGTGCTGTAGATCCTCCTCACACTCCTCTCAGCCCCTGGCGTGGCCACGTCCTCACACTGCACTTTCACAGCCCACCACAGGGCTCCACTGCTGAAACAGCTAAGCACCTGAACGGGCAGTGCAGCCCACGGCCCCCAGAGGAAGGAGTAGTAGATGCACTGCAGCCCAAGACTCGCGGCCCCGACGGCAAGCACCCGTCCTGGGCTGAGGAGCCTGGACACTCTGCCAGCCAGCAGAGGGAAGGCAGCCTGTGAGAGCAGAGCGAGTGCCAGAGACAGTCCCATATGCAGCTCGCTGCTCCCATGGTCCTGCATCTGCCACAGGAGGAAGTTATCCACAGTCGAGCCCACGACCCCGACCAGCAGGGTGGTGACAGCGCAGAGGAGCGCACGGGGCGAGTCACGCACCAGCTGCAGGGCTTTGAGGAACCCGTTGGCCCTGTCCCGCTTCTTATTCAGGTGAAGAGGAAGGTAGAGAGCCACGGGCAAGACCAGCACTGACACAGCAGCATAGCAGTAGAAATGCACCGCGCTCCTCGACATCTGACCAGCTATGAGACAGCTCAGCTGGCTGACCAGCAACCCTGCTCCTCCAACCCCACATGCTGCTCCGAGTAAACCCCACACCGCTGTGCTGCTGTAGCGGTCCGAAGCATCTGCAAAGTCTAAGTATTCATACAGGCCGTCGTCTGCTGTCCACTCCAGAGGGGCTGATGCAGACTCCCACACTGACACAGTGATGAGAACCAAGAAGAAAAGCTGGTGCTGAGGGTCCATCACCTTCAGGCTGCCTAGAAAGTCAAAATGGACATCCTCTGTCTCCTCTGTTAGCTGCTCTCCTGACTTCAACTTGGACCTTTTGTTCCTCAATGGAGCTGCCACAGAGCTGCTGGTCCTTTTTATGTTGGTACTACTGATGTTTGGTTCTATGACCACTGACACATTCTCTTGTGACAGAGGAGGATGAGATGTATCTTTATTGTGCTGATAAAGCACAGTTTTGTTTGTCACTGCAGGAGCAGATGTGGTCCGAGGAGTGTTTGCAGGAGGAGTGAGAGCAGACCTGGAAACAGCAGCTGTGTTGGTTTCAGATCGAGTTCTATCCAATAATGTGACTGGTTTGATGCTGCTCATGAGCAGGTCACTGCCCAGACTTTGGTTTGGGCCTCTGCTCACATCAGGCGTGATGCAGGCGCCGGTCTGTGTGTGCACATCTGTATGCGGGATGAGCAGCAGAACCAGAGCGACTGCCGCCGAACAAACCAGAGAGCAGTTTATCACCACCCGCCTCTTGTTGTAGTGTTTGGAGAGCAGGCTTGCCACGGGGCTCCACACCAACGCTATGAGATGTTTAGTTCCCATGACGATGCCCGTCATGGCAGGCGTCAGACCCAGCTGTCTGAAGTACAGGGTGAGGAAGGGCAGCAGGCAGGCTCTGGCACAGCAGCACAGGAAGTTAAAGATGCCGGCCAGAGCAAGGGCACGTTTGATGTCAATCTGCTTGGTCCACTTCATATTGTCCTCCTGGGCAGCTCATGGACTATCCTGACAGCTTTCACATGGAGCACCTGGAAGGACACAGAGATGGGAGACAATACAGTTAAAACAGCACAGCAGGGTAATCAATACTTCTGTCCTTAAATGTAACTTATCTAGCAACGATGCTTTTTGTTTGCAGTTGCAAGGTTCTTACTAGGGCTACAACCCTACCTGCAGCTTTTCCACAGCTATTTTGAATACTACTGGACCCATCAGAGTAACTTTTTCACATATTAAGGCTGGGGCAATTAGTCGACGTAATCAATGACGATGATTGATATGCTGATTTACATAACATGTGTTGATGCAGCACTGTGGACTGAATTTTTTAAGGCTCCATTCAGGTGACAGCCGTGGCCAGAGCCATTTTGTTTTCAGGTCATCTCAACATGATACCTCAAAAATTCCTTGAGGTAATTTCTTCAAACTTGCTATAAATGACCACTTGGACTTAATGATGGGCTGATTCGATTTTTGTAGCCAAAGGTCAAAGGTCACACTGTTTATTAAATACATTTTGGTCATAAAATATACACTTAATACGTTTTATTAAATTCCTCCAAAGTTACAGTTTGATTTAATGTTAAATTTTATATTTAATTCTTTAAAAGTCTTCACTACGTACAATAGAGAAGTCTGGACAGATATGGATGTAAACTGTAACTTCACTGATTGGTGGAGATTTACAACTGTGAGGCGGTAATTCTATTTTTTAACTGCTCTGTTTTATACGATCATTGACAGCTGACTGCTAGAGGCCACAAATGATCAACAACTACTTTAGTTTGAAATCTTGTTTCAGCGTGGGATAATGCATGCAGGGTTCATGTAAATGTTGGTGGAGCTTTGCACATCTCTGCTGGCTGCATCTGGCAGTTGTGGTGACATTGCAGTAGGTGCTTCACCATCTGAATCTTTTTGTTTCGTTGCATTATCAATTAACCCGATGATAAATTGATTAGTGTATGAAATTATAAAAATTATATTTAAAAACATGCTCATCCTCCCACAGCTCGATATGAGAGCTTCAGATTTCAAAAGCCAACGATATTCAGTTTAAAAATCCCTCTTAGCTAGAAAATACAACATCACGAAGCTGAAAACAGGGCTGTTTTTCTGACACCATGAAAAGTTGACTATGTAGAGACATGAGGTTCTCACATGACAGCCACGTTACACTTGATGATCTACTGCTGCAGATTAAACTAGTCAACAGAATATACAATAATTAAAATGATCTCACCCTTAAACATCTACAGCAGCAAAACATAGACATGAATACAGCAGCAACATTAATCCAAAAACATCAAATATGATAGTAAAACACTGACAGGGAACATTTCACCACAAAATGAGTACTTTTTAGGGATTCACAATAATTTTTTTTTTAACCGATACCAATAACTGATAATTACCTGCTTCTCATACTGATAATTTAACCAATAATTTCATATTTTTTTAAAAAAGAAATTCATATAATCTCTAGTTTATGCACATCCGGGGGTATGATTCTTCAAATGCTCATTCAGTTTTTTCTGGTAAAGTTCATGAAAAACATAAACTTTGGCTTTTACAGAGCATTTTTCATAAGAATTCAAATTAAATGCATGTAATTTCACTAGAGAACTAACAAATAACATTATACATTTCTCATTATCAGCCGAAAATAAATGGGCCAATATTTATCATGGATCCTGACTTTTACTTTTGATACTTTAAATACATTTTGCTTACCTTACACTTTTACTTATGTAAAGGATCTGAATAATTTTCCATCACTGTGTGTGTATTTAAGTCTATATACTGTACAGTATAGTTGCTATGGTGTTAAATAAAATAAATGCACAAGTTTTTCAGGTTTCCAGTCCATTGAATTCTTTGACTCACTGCCAACTTGCTTAATTTTTCTCTTTCATTATGTGGTGCATTCAACAACAGGTTTATCCTCATTTATTTCCTGTAGGAACAACCTAACTTATTTGCACAGATAAGAGTGATACCTTGGCCGAATGGCACAACGCAGATGAATGTGGAAATATATATATATATTTAAACTTTATAACTCTAAAATGAGCGTGGTAAGGAATGAACCCGGCATAAAAAAAAGCAAGGCAGGAATATGACGGTCAGTAACACCTGTCTGTCAGGTTGGACGCACCTGTCTTTCCTGCACCACATCAAAATGTTGCACTACGGTTAGTCCACGTCACGTCAAGTTTGGTAGATAAGAAAAAAAATAAGACGAAGTTAAACATTTACCTTTTTTATCTCTGCGGCACAAACTTCCTCAGAATTTTCTGCCCATCACTTCGTCACCCCGAAGTCCCGCATTACTTCCACCGTCTGGTTTCTATATCGTGTTCAGAGCGGAGGACACCTGCTGCTGTCAGGACGATGAGTCCATTCAACTGGACCTGAGTTCACACCTGGAGGGAGATTTCAGTGACCACAGCGCCCCCTGACGGTGCGGATGCCTCTGTGTGCCACATCACCGCAGGTAAAAATCATCCACCGAAACACAACCTAAAAAAAATATTTTGAATTGATCTTACAAACCAAATTTCATAAACTGAACATGAGTCAATAATCCATTCAGAAGAAAAGACAACATTTCTTTATCACAAATTCACATTACATGGTTTTATTGTGTCACTGTAAAAATGAGTTGAGAAACATTTTACCGACTTCAAGAAAAACTTAAGAAAACTCATTGAAGTTAAAGTGAATAATGGACACCTTGTAAAGAGATACTGTATAGTTTGTCTATATACAAAAGGCCATCTGACACAGCTAAATGTGACCTCATTTATATATTCATAAAGATTTTGTTAATGTATTTTCTTTCCTCTCTAGGTGAGTGTCCTCCATGTTCTAGAAGGTGGGTGGGTTGATAAGTTGTTTGCTGTGTGCAATAACCAAAAATTAAAATATCTGTATTACATGCTTACTGTACTTTGAACGTGCTAATATTTCCATAAAAACATTTTGGAAAAAAAGAAGAGTGAATAATGGTTAAAAAAAACACACACACATTTTCAGTTGCAACCATTTAATTTTCAGCACCCAAATAAATAAAAGTGTTTTTCTTTTTATTATTTTGGGTTTCTAAAACTCAAAGATTCAAGTTTATCTGGAGAAGAAAAGTAAATTATCTCAACAAAAGACTATAAAAGTTTATTTCAAAACTTTTGAAATAAAAAAACTTTTGAGTTTGAATCAAACTCAAAACTCCAGTGAATGCAACTGCCTCCAAATAATGAGTTTTAGTTTGTTTTTTTACAGTGTCATATTTGTTCCCTCATTGCAAACAGGGATTTTCTAACAGTAAAACTGTCATTGTAATGAACAAATGCATGTCTCACAATGAATGAATCAACATGTAAAATTTTCATCTGAAAGGCAACTACTAACTATAGCTGTGCAATATGTATACTACAGTGAAAAGAACGACAATGCTCATTAAAATATACTGAAGTAGAAGCAGGTACCATAAAATAGGAAGATAAAGTATAAGTACTCCTAAATACTCACTGTTCTTTCATACATTGATTTATATGCCACCAATTTAGTTGGAACATAGAAAACATTTCAAACTGGTAGTCAGGCATTAAACCGTCATGACTTGTATTATTAATAGTTAGTATAATTTTAAAGAATATTCTAAGGCCTTAACATGGCAATAACAAAGGCATTTAGTTTAATAGAATACAAGAGAAAATATTATGGTAATAGTACTTTACTTCAAGCCCTCAGGAGGAGCTGAAGTTGTTGTTGACAATAAGACTCATTGTAGTGAGTTATGAGCTATTTATTAGGTGTTTATATACAGCTTATTAATGCTTAAGTGTGTAACACACATGTTGGTGTCCAATTCAGAGGCAGGAAGTAAGAATGACTACATATGGTGATGGTCTTGTTAACTTATGTGGATCATATGCTGTAGATCAGACCAAACAATCTATTGACTGGTGAATGACCCGCTCCAACCATCTGAGCTACAGCCTCCCGAACAGAAAACACAATAAAGAGACAAAATACAATAAAGAAGCATAGGGAACTCCAAAAAGAGACCAGGTCTCAGGCAAATTAAAAACAGACATCCTGTGGAACCTGCCTCTCATTCTTTCATTTTGGATTTAAGATTGATTCTTTGAATTTTAAGCAATTCTGCAACATATTTCATGCAAAGGGTACAGAATACACAAAATTCCCTTCTTCCATTTTCTGTACAGGCATTTGGAGCATAAAGAAGTCTTGAGAACACACTTGTGTACAGCAGTATGCCTTATCTGTACACATGAAGAAGATGATTCATGTCCCTCAGAGGGTCACACCAGTGAAGGTGTTGATCGGTAATGACAGGACTTTGTCCAGATATTTGCTCAACAGCAGCTCTTGCTCACTGCTCACACTGAACCTGGACCGGACACTGCATCCTGGGTCCAAGCACGGCAAAATTTCTATCCTGCGAGGACATGAACATTATATTGTATTACACATTCGGTTTGCTTTCCACAAATGTGAAAGGTGTTGCACTGTTTTAAATTACCTTTGCACATTAGTGTATGTCCTGCGGAAGTCCTTGTCCAGGCACACAGAGAGCGTTCGATTCTCCATCGTCCTGATGCTGATGTGTTGAGTTTGGATCTCCTAAAGTCAAAAAAAAGAAAAGATTTAGAAAGCCTAACAATTTGCATTACAGGTCAGTACTTAGCTGCTTAGCAAATAATAGTACATACCCCTGTTCCAAAAGAGTTGGTATGCTGTGTAAAATTTAAATAAAAACTGAATGCAACTATTTGAAATTCCCTTTTAACTAGTATTCAGTTGAACACAGTACAAAGAGTTATGAAGTGCAAAATACACCAACAAAGAGACAAGACTGCTGAGCACCTGAGGGCATATATTCAACAAGAATTTCACTTTTGAATTTCACTTGAGTAGTTAGTGCCCACTCACTTACTGAGTGTTGTTCATCCTAACATTTTTGAAGTGGTTGGTTGCAGGCATCAAATTCAGAATGAGTGTATATTTAGAAAAACAACACATTAAATATCTTGTATTTATACTTTATTCAATTGAATATGAGTCGATGCAAATTATTGCATTTGTTATTTACATTTTACACATCATCCTAATTTTTTGTATTTGGAGTTTGTAGTAATAATGATCAAAAAATAAACTTTGCCCAAATTCATACAGTAAATAGAAGTAAATAGCTCCTTACTGTGTTGTATTCTGGGTTCACACTGTTAAACCTGACGGTAAGGAAATCCACACCTAGACAGAGTGACAAGGATTATTCAACATATTTTTCTTTGAAGGGTTCTCCTCGCATTAACATAAATCTGTCAGCTGTATATAAACACAAATCCACTGAAAAGGTTAACCTGATGTTACAGCTGCCGGCTCTGATGTAATCATCACAGCGTACGTCATGGGTGCCTCTCCCTTTACAACTTCTCGTTTGCTTAAAGACATCTGTTGAGGATGTAACAGTTAGACCGAATCCTGCTCTTGATGCTGAATATAAAATATTACAATATTAATGATAATTACCTTTGTGTAACTGACTGAGATGACTGACCCAAGGACTTCAACAGTTGCTTTTGACCTTCTGCGTGTAGAGGGCTCCTCTGTCAACGACAACACCTTATGTAACAATAATGTCAGCACAGTCATGGCAGTATTCAAACAGAAAAAAATTCAGAAACATACTTGAGGACTTCTCTTTAATATGTCTAAACTCTGGGATGTCTGCCTCCAGATGGGACACAAACACCTCCTCCACCGTGGAAGTCACATCACAGCTGGAGCAGGTCATCTAAACACACACTGGATTTAGTCAAACCAGGAAGCACATGTGCAGCATCAATAATTCAATGCCATATTTGGTTTGGCACAGTCGGAAGCATGCAACAGAGTCTACACTGTATTGTACGCCGTGTCTCAACCAGTAATGGAAAAGATTCACTTTCGTTTGTCCATGAGGGGGCAGTGGAACAAGTCAAGTAAGATTTACATCTGTGTATCATGTTGTAGAGAAACAAATCCCTCCCCCTCTGGTGTGCCTCAGGGGACCTCACCTCAGAAAAAGTTTGTTGTTTTATTCAGCCACTCCTGGTGAAAGAACGAGTCAGACCTTTAGTTTATATGAATACTAACCTGACATGCCGGATGGATTGTTACATAGAACCATCTAGGAAGTTGTCTTTAGAAACTGAAAAGCACAGGTACTTTTAAAACAAACTTGGCAGGTAATTGGATGAAACATCTGTCCATCACGTCTAACATGGACTAACCAATCAGATCAAACTCTTGCCGAAGCCGGTTGGGAGGACAGTGAAAACATCTTTTCCATTGAGAGAAGCCTTCAGTGCTGTTCTTTGCTCTTCTTTGAACTGCAGAGTTAGGAGATAATTCATCCCTACATCCCTACACACACCACACAATATATTTTAATAAATGTTTAACATAAAGAATAATTGATTACTTAGCTTTAAGTAAAAGTAGCAATACCACAATATATGACTTTAACAATATGTACTCCTACCTCTGTGATAATGTGGTATTTCTGCTGCTTCTGATGACATGAAAACCCAACCTTGTTCTGTCTTTAACATTTGCATGCATGTAAAATTCAAATATCTATACAGATGACAGCTGCACTGTACCTTAACTGAATAGAGCGGCAGGTTAACTGGCTGCGTCCCACAGCGGAGGTAGTAACACAGGGTGTCCAGTAGAAAGAGATTTTGCTGCAATGGCTTGTTGTGATTAGATTGCTGCAGAAGTCAGACATCACAAAAGGAAGAAGGTATGAATGAATCATGAATCATGCTCTTAAGGTAGAAGTGTAGCAGTTTTTATGGCAATGTTGGTCACTCAGCAGTATTTTGTGTTTAGTGACAATTAGCAAAATGCCAATATACTTAACTATATGTTGTACATGGTAAATAATTATATTTGCTGAACATCAGCATGTTAGCACTGTCATTGCTAACATGCTATTAGCATTCAGCACAAAGCACTGGAATGCCTATTCAGCCTCACAGAGCTGCCGAAAGTCATGCGGCACATAACCTTATGTTTATTTATTTAATGACGTTTCGGTTTTCACGTGAGATACAAATTTCAGTCTCTTGGGTGAAAGTCCCAGGTTTGTTTGAGCCATCCATCGACCCCTCTTCCTCATGTGAACTTTCTCATTCTTTATACGACGTCAAAATAGGTGTCTCATACAGCCACAAATGGGTTTACAGTCAAGTCAACTGAAAGCATCAGTCTCTTTCTGCCACTAAAAGGTATTGTGCACAATTGTATGGGTCGCCAAGGGCCAGTGACAAAACATTGGTATTTGATGAGATGCATTGTACATCTTTATATACAGTCTTTGGGTAAATATTAGAGTTTACAGACATGTTAGACTCCTGTTTAAATCTATGGTTACCGTTGCCAGTGTGGAGACAGCAGTTCGCAGACTGTTGATGTTGCTGTTGTACCATGGATCCACTCTTCCTAATAAGGAGGCAAGAGACAATCTTCCTTCATCCTGATAAGGGCTATGCTATGAAGAATGACAGGTGTTGTTGCAGGGTCATATAGAGTCATCTACACTTATTGGACTTGGAAATAATTGTTGCTCAGTATAACTCACAGGTGGACTGAGAGAAGACTCCACATCAGTGACTGGGATGTAGTACAACTGTAGGTTCAGCTTCTTGGTTAAAATGAGATGTTTTGACTCTCTGTCTCTATTGGGAAATGTGTGGAAAATTGAAATCTGAATGTACACAAGTGCACACACATACCATGGCAACTCAGAAAAGGTTTAAGGAGCACGCAGCACTTTGGGAAAAGGTGTTCATTAAGAAAAAGAGCTGCTCACCGAATGGAACGATAAGCCCTGGTAAGTCTTCCCAGCACACGATCGTCCCCCATTACCACTACCCGTGCTGTGTGGCGCCTCCTGTCATCCTTATGGACAGGAGCACTTCCAGGAAATGATTCTATCTTCTCCCTCATTAGGTTCAGTTTATTTGCTGGCTTCATGTTTTTCAAGGCGTTTCTTCGACTGAATGCCGAAGGTTTTCTGGCTGGGGGATGCTGCCTGCCATCAAAGTCACTCTCCTTCTGATCTATCTCGCTATCCTCAGACCGAACTGCATCTCTTTTGGCCTTCACTTCTTCATCAACAGTAGAGTTACACAGGGTGAAGTTTGCCAGCAGATTCCCTTCACAAAAAATACATTTGGTGTACATTTTTGCCACAGCAGCATCTTTTATGAACAGGAATATAAAGTAGTTTTGTTCGTCTGAATGACTCACATAGATCCTCGTCGTCTCTCCACAAGAGGAAGTTGATCTCTGGAGAGGGCAGTGCAGTGCAATACACAGAACCATGACGTACCGTGGTTATTTCTGAGCGAACAGAGTAAAGATGATACAGCGATCATGTGAAAATGCTTTCAACTCTGCTGATACTAATCTGTGCCACAAAAACCAAACACACACCTTCTTCTGAGGCAGTCAAGATGTCGCTGTAAATGTCATATAATTGGTTCAGATAGTTTGCATGACCTCCTGCACCATGCTTTATACTCTGCTCCACGACAAGTACCACTTCCTGTAAATATTTCTCTACCATATGGTCCTCTAAAGCCTGAAATACACAAAAGACACATAGTTTGATTAAAAATACAATGAAACATACTGAATACATATAGCTGATTACAGAGCCTGCAGCTATGCTAGCAACGTTGCTTTGACCTAAATGGTTTTAGGTTAGCACACAGTACAGCTGAGGGTGATGCAAATGCCATTAGTTTTACTAGTTGTTTGGTCATAAGCAATACTACAGGCCATATTAAACTTTTGAACCAATGGTGGCATTAGACGAAGGGTTAACAGATCACCAAAGTTCCTACAATTCACCCTGAAGGGGACACGAAAGTCACACGAACATCAACGTCATGGTAACACACTGTCATTGTGGTGTCTGTGATATAACATTTGTTAATTTTGACTGTTGGTTTCTATCGTAAGTAAGATGCAGCCATTTCAATCAAGTGTAAAAGCGGAACAAAGTTCAAGTGCCGGACAAGACATTGCATATGTGGCGATGAATCACAGGGTGTGAGGCTAAAGTTGAGACAGTATGATTGTGAAACACCAAAAGGCCAATAAGCAAAATAAAGGCCCATTTTTTATGTAGCTTGGAAAGTACCCCAAAAGATCAGCAGTTTGAAAAGTATCCAAAACAACTGTGTATAAAGTTCAATAGTCTGGAAACTACACAAAAACAAAGGTGACTAAAAATGCTTAAGGATAGGAGGTGAAGACAGGAGTTTTAGAAACTATCGGTGGAAAAAAACAGAATTTGAATGATTAAAAAATTAAGCTCCACACTGGGTCCTTGGTTTACTTGTATGTGCACTGATAAGCAGTAAATCTATATCGCATTGAGCCCTGTTGAATCCAGTGAATTGTTCTTGAACTGGAGGACCTAACGAACACTGGCCCAGTTCAGGCTTTTCTATGGATGTCACCCTGGATCTATGTACCAAATTTCAATGGCAATTTGCCCAATAGCTGTTGAGATATTTCAGAATGGACCAAAGCGGTGGATAAAAGATGGACATTTCCATCCATAGACCCAGTCTGCTGCTTTCACCCATCCTGGATCTCTTTGGACCAATCACAACAGTTGTTCTGGGCAATATCTGGATATTATATCAATATCATGATATGGGGTTATATATCAAATTACATTTTGGATAACATTACATTGTTATATGCTGTTAGTGTTGTCTTTGAAACGTAAACACACAAGGCTCACGAAATTCAGATCAAACTATCAAACCAGGCAATGCTGATCAAATGTTGATCAAGATTCTGTTACCACATTGTCTATTTTGCACCACAAATATTTTCAGAAACACATTTAAGTATACTGTTTAGCTGTAATTTGAGAAAGTTTGCAATCAGATAGCCATTTGGGACTACCTGGCCACCTGGAAATCGTAACCAGTAATCATAATCGTAAACCATGCCCCTTGGAAATTGTAATTGAACTGAGAGTTGACAATACCAGGCTGCTGCACTGCTAGCATGGCTAAAAATGTCCTCTTGACTTTGTCCAAAACATCATCGTAATTTTGCTTACCTCCAGAGCCTGAGCAAGTTTGGAGCTTTGGCAGGTCATCCCCAGCCCTTTTCGCAGCACATGTAGCACCACATTTTTCGCCATTGATGATGTGTTCCTGAGCGAGGTGGGTGCCTCCAAGTTTGCTCTTACTGTTGCTTCCAGTTGAACAGAAAACACAGCTGGGTCAGCAAGCACAAACACTCTGGAGAAAATCAGTAGACAGGGAAAGAGACAATGGTTATAATATTTATTTAGTGTTAAAGTCTGTCTTCAGCATTTTAATACAAGCTGACAGTCATTCATAGGATATGCTCACTTTTCCTGCAAAATGAAATGCTCAGTCTTCAAATTCTGCTCTGCAGTGACGATCCTTTGATATAAAGAACCTGTCGAGGGAAGGATATGTCTGTTAAGAGTGTTTATTTTACAGCATCATATTGCACTGTATTGTGTGGAGCTAATTTCAGCTTTCTGAAACAATGTGCACTGATGCATAATACCTGGTGTGATCATTTCCATCTTGATGCTCCTCAGAGTGTTCAGGGCCACAGCAGAGTAAGGCAGCGGTAATATGAACAGTTTTGTCAAACATTCACGCACAGATTGGTAAAGGCTGCTTGGAATCACAGCATTTGACTGGAAAGATAAATATGCAAATAACAAAACAATAAAAGAGAAAATACATTCAGTTGCTCTTTGTTTTTCATCTGTATCTATTTACTTGTATAAAAAGTTCTCTATTAGGTTGTCAACTGAAGTCTAGAGTAGAGAGGTGTGTCTTACCTGAATAACCACATAGTAGAGAGTGAGCAGTACTGGGATGACATGCGTGTAGGATTGTGTTTTATAAACCTATCATTCATGAAAGAAAATGTTAATTAAAATTGGCTGTTCCAAAATATTATTTTTCAACAGGCAGTTAAAAAACTCTGTCTACAAAGTAACATACACTCATGCTTTTGGAGATCTACATAAAATGTAAAAACCTGACTTGACCCAGTTTAAGGAGCAAACCTTGCTGACTCTCTTTAGCTTCTTCTCCAGCACTTTGAGCAGCACCTGGATCAGTGGAATGCTGCAGAATGGATCACTCTCCAATTTCTTCTGAAGACTCCATCTAACCATTCCTGCAGAGCAGACAGACAGCACTTTGCTTTATATTTGACTATGCACATTACATAATGTATTCGCTGAAGCCAGTTTAACTAATAATTAATCTAGGGGCATGCAGTGTTGATAATTTCACTTGTTTAACATAATTTTAATTAAAGCTGCAGTAGGCAACATTGTTTAAGTATCATTGAGAAGTAATTTCATAACAACCTTTCAGCATATTGTAAATCAAGTGGCTTGAGACAGAACAAGACTTCTTCACCTCCTCTTTGGCTCTGTTTTCAGCATTTAGAGAAGAACGGTAGACTTAAACCAATCACAGGTCTTCTCAAACCGGGGGCTCCTATTGGCTGTTCTACTAGTGCAGCTGCACGTGCACGTTCCTTCAGTGAGACTCTGAGTCAATGGCTGAAACTCCTGCAGGGAAAGTCGCTATAAAAGTTTGTTAGCTCACTCAGTTACTTTTAACTTCATCTTCATTTGAGTTCAATCCCATCTATCTAGCCAGAGAGCTCTGCAGGAGAGGGTCGATGGCAGACTGGAGCTTCTGGAGGAAAAAAACACCGGAGTCGCTCTGATGCCAGCTCCTTTATTGGCAGGAGGGGAGCTCAGAGTGTATGAGGATTTTTTTTTCAACTCCTGTATTTCAACCCTCTGCAGCAACAACAAACAAACTGTGACGCATGGACTGGCCAGACAAGAGCTCAGCATTTGTTTTTTTTTACACTTTTGGGGTTAAAAAGTGGATTTATCTTCTGGTTTGCTCATAAACCTGTGTGTGGCAGCACTACGGAGGAGCTGACTGCACTGTTTACAGTAAGATAATTGGTCTCTCTGTCCATGTTGACTCCTGACTGGAGGAGAAATGTGTTTAAAAGTCACAGAGTGAGAGTAAAGGGAGGAGGGATGCAAAGGAAAGAATTTACTTTTTCTGGTGAGTACTGAGACAAACATGGTGCTTTTGTACTGGCATGTTTGGCCACGCCGAGTCAAACTGTGTCGCCACTGATTTGCATTTTCATTACCACTTATATAGCAGCAAACCGCACCCAAGATGGACTCTCTCTGGAGCCGAGACAAAGAGAGCCTGACTCGCCAAAAACCAGTGTTGTGATACCTAACTTGTGTGTGCAGGACAGCAGAGAGAAAGTCTCTTTATATTCAGCTCTCAGTACTTCTGTAGCTACAGACTAAATCTTTATGTTTTAAATAGTAGTTTTTCTTCTCTGTTGCTGTTTTGTACTGTCAGGTGTCTAGGGTCATCTATGTTGAAAAGAAACCAAATTTTGAAGATGGTTAAAAGATTATCCTGGGGCACCAACATGTTTATGGCTAACTAGGTAGCAAACTTAAGATGTAAATATTACAGTATGTCACTTTTACAGGAAAAGAGAAAGCTGAGTGAGGTACCAAGCTGCTGAACTGTTATTTTAGAACAAAGCAAAAAGAGACGGGACTTAGGAAGGATCGATCAAAGGTAAGAAAATCCACAGATTAAAGCTATTACAGGGAGTTTTTAACTACTTATGAAACTGTCTCAGTTTAGTATTGATGTCTCTATATGACTGGCTGTCTCCAGAATTCTCTGTGAAATCAGATGAAACAAGACTGTGTATACATTTTCCCAGGCACAGTTACAGTTTGTAGTGCACTAGCAAGTTATAAAGAAGCAGGACAAAATTTTTATTCAGATAATTTTCTTTTGAGTGATATTTTGTGGCTATTACGGTTTAAACACTACTGCATTTGTCCTAAAGTGCCTCCAAAATCAACAATGTATTTAAATAAAGGAGATATATCATGTCAGTGAGCTTCAGAGGTGGTGCTAGGTGTCTTTTGTTATTGTCTGACCAGGCTAACTGTTTCCTCTAGTTTCCAGTCTCTATGCTCTGCTTTATGCTGCTGGTAGTAGCCTTATATTTAGCCACCATAAAGATTTTGCCTCATAATTGCCTCATATTCCTTCAGCCGTAGATACCTTTCTGTGAAGCACTTTTGCTCTTCATCTCTTTGAGAAGAGCCTGGACGCTGTCGTACAGACTGGAATCCAAAGTCAACTGAGCCAGAGAGTCGGCTAAAAATGAAGATCACAGGCGTTACTGTGACGATAACCACAGTCAAGTCTATTTTCTCTTACATCAAGGTTTAACCAGCAAAGCAAGGTGGTGTATTACAATACTTTAAAACGGTATAAGAGGAAATAAAAGCACTCACCTGTAGCATCAACCATCTTTTCTGCTTTTAAGAATCAATCACATGAAACACAATAGCTCTTTGTGCAAATGAAACTAAGTTATGCAACCTGCAGTAATCCAGTTTCCCATCACAGCTTCTATCCCTCTAAATGCCTGAGAGGAAACATGAAAAGAGTTTCTCCTTGAAGGAAATAATGTGATACTGACAGGTGGTGTTTATCGTGCGAGTGAGACAGGGTGTGAATGACTCATAAGGGGAAGTTCAGAAAAGGCAGTTACTTCTAAACACGGACAACAAAGAATAACCAAAGATAGTGAAGGTATGATTTTATTGTGACATTCTGAAAAATATATCTAAATAAAACATGTTTTCAGCACTATCATTTAAAAATAAATAGCTTATTTTATTAAAAAATGGTTTTACCCTGTCATGAATCAACAGAACGTACACAATAGTAATCAAGTAATCAGTTTTACGCCACTGACAGCAGATTATTGACATAGTTGACAAGTAAAATCCATCTGAGACCCTGTGAACCCCTCCAAACAAGAACACACTTATTAATGCACATTCTCACTGCAGGTATATTTCAGCATCTTTTTAATCCCTAAGTTGCTAAAGCAGTGATTACTACAGTAATCAAAGATGTGATGAGGAAAAATAACCTCTAATAACCCCTAAAACAATGTGACACACCCTGACATTAGCCACAGGACAAACCTGAAACCTGAAATATGTGTCGGCCAGTAAATGTCACCCTTAGTACTTTACTACTATTCGGTATCGATATTCTTTTGCATCCTGTGTTGTTTTGGTTTAAACGTCCCTGTGTAAGTTTCACTGCGTATCACCTCTGTGGATTTGTTCAGTGTCGTAAAAAAATGTGTCAGGGACATGAGGCAGAGAAGGAGGTGATGGGAAGGCAGAGCAGGGAGCAGTAGGACGGGTGCAGAGGCTGGACTTGGCCAGGCAGGGGCTTGTAGGACCTCCAGTCTGAACTGCTTCCTGGTTTACAGCACAGAGACACCTCACACCTGCAGATACAGAAGATACAGCATCACTGCATGTGACATTGGGGAGGCATTCTCAGATGGATTCATTTAAACAAATAATTTGAGGCATGATGGGGTCATATTATGTAGTATTTCATAAGACAACTAACAACAAAAGGTCTTTTCTTCTTTCTGACCCCATTAAGCATCTCACGACCCTTCAGGTTGGATACCACTGGACTTAATTTCTACAAAACAGGTATCTGCACATGAATGCAGAATCTTAAGGCAACAGACAGGAGTTTGGTAATTTTCTGGTTTCCATTTTTAGTCTGAGTTGTCGGCTTTCATCTGATTATAGTTTAATAGCTTTTTATTAGGTTTTTAAAGTTAGTCTTGCAGTGATATGCAAATATGTGTTTATAGAGATTAGTTGAAATGTTTTCATCCACTGTCGTGTCTCAAGTTGCTAATCAGATTGTAATCAATGACTGGCGAGCAGAAGAGGAAGTCCTGACTTAGATATCCATTATCTGGTTGTGTGCTTGCTGCACCAGTAGCCCCGAAACATCGGCCGCTGCCCTATAAAGGCTAAATCATCGACTGGACTTAACTCCCTCAGTGTCTGTAAAGCAGTTGAAACTAGCTTTATCATGATTAGTTAAAACACTAAAATGCTACATATGCATTGATGCATCAGTATTAATTGAATACGAAGTAATAAATCAGCAGTAGTTTTGGGAAATGCATCTTAGCTTTCTTCCAAAGAGCTAGATGAGAATATTGACACCACTCTCACATCTGTACAGTGCGAGCAGCTGGTTAGTGTAGCATAACAACTGGAAACACAGAGAGTATGACTCTATCCAAAGGCATCCTTTGTAAACCTTGTAAACTTTACAAACTGAACCACGTATCAATATAGAAAACCAGAAAACCTATTGACCTTTCCTTAGTCCCACACCTTTTGGAACCTTGGTCGACTTTCTCCTTCCCTGTTTCTTGTAATTAGAAATGCTACGCGCCAGGCTCGTCTATGTTGAAAACAAAACCAAATTTTGAAGATGGTTAAAAGACTTTGCTGGAGGACCTGTCAAAGCCACATTCAGACCTTCAGTTAGCTAGCATTAGCAAAATACTAGCTAATGATACTTAATTTTAACAAAATGCCAGTTAGTTAGCTAGCTAACTGCTGGCTAATCATCTTTTCACTGCGTTCAAATTTGGGGTGGGACTTGGGAAGGGTCAACTGAGTTCAGTCTGATGCTGAGGCAACTCTTGGTCCTGTTACTTGAGTAAAGTTTTAATGATATGATGATGATACTCTGCTGTACCTGGTGACACTTTGGATGAACTTCTTCTCATCTTGATCCAGACACACTGCAAAAGTCGTCCCATCTTCTCCACCGTTCACCTGCACCTTGTCCACCTTCACCTCTGATATGGAGATGTGCTGCCAGAGGGCGTGTGGAGGGAGAAGAAGTGTAAGGAGGAGGTGTTTCAAAGGGAAGGTGTTTAATTTAAATGTGTAAAACTGCTCTTCACCTGGTTGTAGCCCTTTTTGGACTTGGAGCACTGCCTCTTCAGGACTTCTGTCATTGTCAGCTGCAGACTTTCTATTCTTGAATCTGAACAGACAGGATTTGCTCAGAAATCACAATGCAGAAACGGAAACACATGACTTAAACTGACTTGAAGACTTGAACTATCACTGTATCACTATCACACACCGAGCTGCTCTGGTTTCCTGCAGGCTTTGTGAAGATTTATCGATGTGCAAACCATGTCTGTCTGGGTCCACTCACTCCTCCCGCTAACAGCCACCTACAATCAGGAGGAGACAGGCAGATGTAAAAATAGCTCCAGCTGTGAACTTTAATAAACTGCATGTATTATTGTTTGTGTTACAGGAAATCTGTGGATGTCAAAGCAGGAAGAATACCTTGTTATAAGCAACACTTAGTGTTAAAGGGACAGCTTCCCGTTCTTCATCAATTCCAAACCTTTTACTGGCAGGACCTACAAAAAAACATTTCACATTAGACCAGGCCTATTTAATTACTTTTTAGAAAGGCCAGATGTAAAAAACAGAAAAAAATGTGCCAAGGGGCTGGACATTTAGAGTTCATATGGCTGACCTGTAAAATTAGGAATTTAAATGTTTTAAACATTTAAAAAAAACATTTTTTGTTCTCCACTTTATTAGTTTTCACAATTGGAAAAGAACCATTATGTACAAAAGAACAGGGAAATAAAACTCACCTTTGTAATCCTAGATTAGAAGTAGATTTTAGTTTTAATAAGCAAAATGCTGCAACATTTTTTCATTCAGTTGGACTCTTCTAAATACCCTCTGCTTAAAGGCTCTGTTTAATTTAAAAAAAATCCCTGACTTACTTGTGTTGTTGCTTTTTTTGTGATAATTTGATTATTATTACAGAGTGTATTGTCAGAGCAGTGGGCTTTTTTTCAGGACGACAGACTTAACTTTACACTGACAGACAACTGATAGTTATAAACAGCTGATCAAGTTACAGTGTCTGACTTGTTTTTGTCAAATTACAATGTTAAACTTGTGTTGAGCTCCTATTGTACTCCTGTTTGCACTGCAGTACTCCTTTACTCCTTTTGCTCCTTTAAACAGAGTTGGTGTCTCTTAAAACAGACAAACCCAATGAATGGGCTATTTAGCCTCCTAATAAAATAATAAACAACATTACAACAATATAATTTTAGCAGAATTTTAGACTGTATATACAGTATGAGCGTGTGTGTGTTTGTCTGCATGCTGTTGTGACTGTCTGGGTCCGTCTGTCGGAGTGTGACTCACCCATGGCTTTAACAGCTCTGGTTCCTGCAGTGTGTCCGAGCTCCAGGGAGTGAATAAATACTTCCCTTCTCTTCTCTCCTCCAGCCAGGGTCAGCTGTGTGGAGGAAACCAAATTAATTTATTTATTATTTCACACAGGTATTTGCTGGAGAGTGTGTGCGTGCGTGTGTGTGTGGCACTCCTCTCACCTCAGCCTGGTAGAGCTGCACCAGAACAGGCTGGTCTGCATGTCTGCAGTAATAAAGCACCAGGTCAGCCAGCAGAGGAAGACGCTCCACACTGCCGCTGCTCACTGACACTTCGCCTTCCTTACAGGCCGTCTGGTTCATAGAGAACACACACACATGAATATCAGACAATATACACTGCCTGGACAAAAAAAACAGTCACCACCTACATTTAACTAAATAAATAGGTAAGAGCTTTCTGACTCTCCCATCGTCAATACAATATCTTGGTGAAAAATTAATGCAACTCTGGACAGGTATAAAGGTCTCAAGGTTACCACCTCAAGTTAGGTGTTAAAAGACTTATTATGTAATGTAAAAACCAGACACAGGTGATGATGTCAGTATGGAGAGTACCTGACAGAGGACGTCAGAGGACAGGCTGAGCAGATTGAGGACGTTCCTCTCGTACCAGGGGTCGATCATCCCCAACATCTGGGCTATATCAGTTGTACTGTCCTCCAGTACACTGCCATTAGACTCCTATCAGGATTAAAGAACAGAAGGTGTTAATGTCTCAACGAAAGAAATACATAAATAACATTTAATGTAATTATAGTTTCCTCTGAACAGCTCTATAAAAACAATATCACAGTGGTTATCTCTGCAGTCGCTCTACGGCTCCAAGGGAGGGTTTGAGAACCACGTTTATAAAAGCCTATAAAGTATGAGCAAATAATTTGTAATTGTGGATCAAGGGGATCTTTTAGACTACATCCCTGGTAATAGTGTGCACGTATTTACCAATATATGCTTTAAAGTTTTCTTCACTGGCCAGATTTTGGCGTTACATGAATTTTTAAACAGCTTTTTTTTTCAAAACAAAGCAAAATTGAGCTCTGAAACTTTATCACAAGATTACACAGAAAAAATGTTACTGCCGTTTGGACACCAGTCACAATATCGAAGCTAGATACATTTTTCTGGACTTAAACCACTGGTTTAACCTATTAGCCCATTATAAAACATGATATATGTATATATTAATTGCAGATGTTCTCACCACAGATGCAGCAGCTTTGGTCAAAGTTCCTATCTGCCCTTCAGTCACCGTGTGTCCTCCTCCAGCACCTCCTATTGTTCTCCTTTTGGTGGGAACAAAGTAAAACTGCAGTTTGCATGTCTTGGTGAGACGGGGACATTTACTCTCTTTCTGCTGCAGGTCACTGTATGCCCTGGCCAGCCTGCCAGCCTCTTTGTCACCTCCAAACACCACCACTTTGACCAAGGTAGGCATCTCTATCACGTCGCCTTCGTCACAGCTCAGGATTGGCCTCCTGCGAATGCACATGTGCTTCTGGGGGGAATGAGGATCAAGGGCAGCAGTGGACCCATGCAGAGGATGAGCGTGCCTGTACATTGACCTGGAGTGTTTGAGCTGCAACCCAGTTCTTTGAAAGTCTTTGGTACAGTCCCCACGGTAGCCCATACTCTGGGCACGGCGGCAAAGGCTCGGGCTGCGGGGAGTCTTGAAAAGCATAGAGAAGCGCTCGACACCTAAGATGGATCTGGACTTCTTTTTGGGTTTCTTTCTAGGCTTTGGGTGACTATCTTGCCCTTCCTCTGCGTCCTCGTGTGTCGTGTCCTCACTGAAGTCACTTTCCACACCCGATGAGCCAGACGGCGTGGAGACAGACCAGCTGGAAGAGAGAGAATAGCTGGAAAACATGGAGTCCCTTGAGGAAGAGGAGGCGGTAGAGATTCGGTTGTTTTGAAACTCATGGTCCGATTTGTTTCCCTCTGCTTCATCCTCCTCGTCCACACTGGTGTCGATATTGTCGTCCTCATCCATTTCTGTTTTAAGGAAGCAGTCTGTAAGTGAGTCCAGGTCGGACATTCTGGCGAGAATGTGATTCAGAAAATCTGCATGAATGTACAGAAGACAAACAATTAGAGACAGATCTCTAGTAAATAATGTGGGTGTTGGGAGAGTTGTTGCAACCAGGCTAATTACCAAAGTTGTCGTTTTCCCATGTGCATGTGTGGCATTTGGGGAAGGGCAGCGTGAAAGTCTCAACAGCCCCTGATGAAAAGAGGCGAGACTCAGATAAGCATGAATGTCTCAGAACAATCTTGAGAAGCAGGTTCAAGAAACAGGACAGAACTACTTTCCCTGGGTATGGACTGTAGTCTGTCCATGGTATTTTATGTTTACTTTTTCTGGCTTACCAGTATCTGTGTAGCCGTCAGCAGGAGCGGGAACAGCAAGGCTTTCTCTCAGCCTCTCCATGCTGTGCAGTAGACCTTGTCTAGCTGTGCTGAGATCTGCTGCAGAGGCTGCTGTCTCCATGCTGTCAGTCACTGCCTCCAGGAGCTGCTCCAGCTCCTCAGATCGCTTCACCTGGAGAAAGAGAAGGAAGTTTGTTGTTTGGTCGCACTACAGTACACTAATAATATGAAACCAGCTTCAGTGTCAAATGAGAAAAACTAGACAGAATAGGTTCTTTATTAGACATTATTGGAACCGTTTATTAGACTTGATTAGAGGGTAATTTGAGACACTTTATAAAAGAACTGTATTATGTAATCTGTCCCTAATTACCCTCTATTAAAGTCTAATAAGGGTCAATGAAGGGTCTAATACTGTCTAATAAAGACCATAATTTTCTAGTTTTTGTCAAATTTGATACAAAGTATAGCTTGTTACATAATTTGTTTTAGGAAGAAACCAAGAAAGAATGAAGGAGAACTTAGATATCAACATTTAGAAAACAGGTCAGTCACCTGCAGGACAGTGTGGAGTCCCTGCAAGTCGTGTTTGGATCCCAGAGCAGCCTGAATGCCGTGCAGGATGAGGGTGATAGTGACGTCTCTGTTGGAGTGCTGGGTGCTACTCAGCCGCTCGGAGACGGACTGTACCTCCGGAGGGACGTCCTCGTCTGGGCTCACCAACAGCACCATACTAATAAAATAATAAACAGACACACACCAACCCTATATATGAGGTGGGCAATGATGTGAAAAGCCTAAGAATAATGTCTCAAAATCTCAATTCAAACTGAGGATGTAGATGATGGCTTCAGTGACATGTTTAACAGCTATCATTAGTTTGTTAATTTTTTAAATGAACTTACATGGTTTTAGAGAAGTTAATCTCAGGTGAAACGCCTTGCTCTGTCTTTACCAGTCTCAGAAATGAAATACCTGAAAGAAAAGTAGGAGGTTTAGTATATCTCAGCAAGTAAACACTGCCCTCATATGGTCACACTGATACATGAAGAATGTCAGTGGTGTTAGACATCGAAAGGAGCATTACAACGATGTGGAAATACTCTGTATAATATCATTCCAAAAATGTTACTTAAGTCTAAATCTGCATAGTTACTAGTAACAAAAAGTTGTCAAATAAATGTGATGAAAAAAAGGTACAAGTACTCCTAGTAGGAAATCACTGGCTTTAAAACTATACTTTCTACACTGAGGTGACATTAGGCCTGTTTCATTGTAGTGCATACGAGCTTCAGTGCTACCTGGTGCTCGGAGCTCCTGTTGGATGATATTCAGCAGGCGTTTACTGGCAGAGCAGCAAGGCTCAGGCCAGGCCAGGAAACGATGGAACAACAGGTAGGCCTCCTGCAGCACGCTGCAGTCTGGAGCCACATGAGGAACCTGCAAGAGGGAAGAAGGAAGAACTAAACAGGTTACAGGTGTACTATACAGGATTTTCCTAGAAAACAATGTATAGGTTTGGTGGTGTCTGAGATCATGCCCTCTGTCTGCATTTTTTTTTTTTTTTAATTTTCTCATAATTTCGCTTTGTTAGGGATGTTTTGGGGCTTTGGACTTTTGGGCAGTGATGTGTAGCCCTCAGCCAATAACAGCATGACAGGACTGAAAATTGAGTGTCTAAATATTACTGTTACAGTCAGTGTGTCTCTGCTTTCCATCTGTGAGAGTCCCAGAGAGAGATACACACACGCAGAATAGACTGAGAATAGTTTTGGCTGTATTCACACAAAATCCAGCATTGTGCGGCGGCGTGAACGTGTTTATTTGTGGTTTGGAATGTAACTGCTGTAAAACAACTAGAAAGTAAGAAAGTGTTTTATTTTTCTGATTCTGCTTTGTTCTTGGTAATGCTGGTCCTTCCCCTATTTCACACTCTGTTACTCCTTCTACATTGCACAATAGGTTTTATCTTCCGTGGAAATGTGTTAACAGTGGCATTCACTCGCAGGTCAAATGACTCTGCAGTAGTCAGCTATTTATCAGCTCTGGCTCTGATGGGCAACGATATTAATGTGACACTCAGGTGGACACGCTAACTTTCCATCTATAACTTGTGTGACTCGTTTGCTCCTTTTTCATAGACATGCAGCTTGGCTTGACTTGGTTTGTCTTTAGTTGAACATTAAGGGCTGTTTAAACATTTTATTTCCTGTAAATTCTGTACAGCTGAAGGCAAATACGCAACAGTAGATTAAAACAAAAAGCAACACAGGAGAGAAACTAAACTTCAGTCCACGGAGATTCAGTTAGAAGCTACAAAAGTACTGAGAGCTGAACACACAGACTTTTATCTCCATTCTCCTGTACACGAGCTGAGTCTCTGCTTTCCAGTGCAGATCAGAAAAAAGGACCCAGAGAGGCAAACTCATCTCCTGGCAATCTTTAACGGGTTTAGCCACATTTAAAAAAACTGCATATATGCATTAATTTTGGAGTAAAAACAGTGCATGTTTGAATTCTGTATACTCTACCTTTTAATGAAAAATAGAACAATAGAAATTAAGTTGTAAGCGTCCATGTCTCTCTGCTCACATAAATAACACCCACTCACTTTTAGCAGGGTTGAAGAGAACAGGAGAGTGAGGGGCACAACCAGCTCATACTGACACTGCTCCAGTACCTGTAAGAGATGGAAAAGAAAAACGGACCTGAAACTCATTCATCATATTACACTGCACAGTTTGAACTATTATGTTTTTTTTTAGCTTTTCACCTCCTTTGTTTTCCTCAGTATTTTCTGTAGAAGGATGAGGAAGTTGTGCGGATCTCTCTTCACAAGTTCCTCCAAACACCAGCGGTTTATGCACAGACCAGCTATTCAGCCAGACAGACAGAAACACAGACACTTATTTCTCCTTTTAGGTTTCATTCTGATGTCAGGCTGCAGTAAACACGCTATTGCCATGTTAACAGCTAATATTCAGACAGGTGTTAAGTGAAAGCAAAATGATTCTGGTACTTCCCCTCGTTGTCAAAATTCTGAAATAAATTATGTCAGTGAGTATTTCAAAATTGATCTTGCATAAGCCGACATGATGTTCCCCTGTGCCCTCTGTCAGTCCTCACTCTGTCACCACTTTCAATTCCCATTTGTTTCTATTTAGAACAAATTGTCCCATAAGATGGACAGTATGTTTCTAATAGCTCAGCTTGGTGTGTGTGTTTTATTCTCTGGGCTGTGGTGCTATTTATCCATTGAAATAGTTTTGGTGTGAGTTGCTGAGTTTTGGAGATGTCTGCCGTCTCTTTGCAAACTTGGCCACTCACAGCAAACTATATGGACAAATATAACAGAGGGAAAATATGAATTTCTCATTTTGGGGTGAACTGTCCATTTAACACATCATCTGTACTTTTTATGGGGTGAATTTAGGACCCAGGTTCATATTTTCAGCATTATTTCTGCATTGTGTCAGAGTTAAAGTCAGGCATGGGCTTGGGTCTTACCGTTCCAGAGCTGTTTGTCAGGGGTGTCGAGACCGAGGTCACAGAGGCAACGCTCGAGGACGTGCTGGATACGATCCTCTGTGCACGAGCTCTGCTCCATCTTCTGCATCCTCCTCAGCACAGGCATCACAACATCCACAGAAAAACACAGAAGATAAACCACCAGGAAGTCCCGAAATAACAAGAGTTGCACCCTATTATTGTATTCCGGTAAACCAATATATTATGTCTCTTCAGTTGTCCAAACTTCCTGTTATTGCTCTTGCCAACGCGATATAACCATTATTGTTCCCTTCCAGAAACAATCAAGCACAATCCAGAGTAAAAGCCTGACTCGCACTAAGAGAGATGCAAACATGAATGTCCACAGCAAAGACGTCAGGGAAGAAAATACACTCTGCCACTTCCTACCAAACCTGTGAGTCACAGGCTGTGTGATTGGACCGGAGATGAGCTGGTCGAAAACAGTAGCCACAACTTCTACTTTTTCATTCTTAAAATCAACTGCTGACACCAGATTTCATATGACTCACAGGTTAGATGGAAATGAATCTTACAACAGGACAACTTCCTAATTGTTCCCTATGCGTCTTAACAAGTAACAAGTGTTTTATAGTAAATATAAAAGAATGTTACAACATGAAAACCCCATCAAGTAAAACAGTTATGAACAAAACACAGAATTTCTGGAATTTGCTTACTAAAGGTCACATGACACCTGTGGTTAGGGTGTGCATACATTGGAAGACACACAACTAAAACCACGCAGACCACACAAGGAAACCGTAGTATTTCACTGGAAATAATAATAATTACAAAAAAAACTAAGCAGATTTTTCTAAAGCAGAGTCTGTTTCAGTGCCTTGGGATTAATTTAGAAGCAGCCACCAGACATCCCTCTTAATGACAAAATATTTTCCCCAGGACCCAAGTATATTTGGCCTCCAGGATGTCAGTGTGCAGACGGAAGCTGTAATTGTGCCCAGCTGTGACAGATGTGTCACTGTGACCAGTGTTGAATAATGTGTGTAATGACACAACTGGAAAACTGGGGTCACCTGTGCCATTCAAAACAGGAAAAGGCCTGGGAAGCATGACACATAAGTTAAGACTAATCCTTTAACTGCTTTCTTAAGACTGAAAGGGGCAGAAACTGCATTGTAACCGTTCGAATTTGATATTTTCAATGAATGAGTGTGCGTACAATATTGGAAAAGAGCAATTCATTTTAGATCTACCTCTACAGCTCTCTCAGAAGACCTCAAGGACTTTCTTTCTGGTTGCACTGACTGCAATTTTGAAATATCGCCCTATTGACAGCCTTACTGAATGGTAAGCAACCGCAACAACTGCGATGCTCATGTTTTTTTCTTTCTTTCATGACTTCAATGTGTGTTAAAAAAAATAATCCATGCTTCAATAGAGGGGCAAAGTCTCTCCCCTCCCCTGTGGACCACCATGGAACGTTACTTATGAAATACTGTGTGGTCGTCAATGGTGAGAGACAGATATTTGTTGACCCTGTTTGAATTTCTCCATATATTACAGATACGATGTCTGCCAAAAGTTAACATTAGCCACTAAGCTATGATGCCTTTGTGTTTTCATTCCAGGATGTAATATTCGTTCTTTCTCTTCTGGGCTTCTAAAAGGACCAGGAGTGGATGAATAATGGATAAAACACTTCAGGTAAGAACGAGGGACAGTATTGTTGGTGTTGATGATGTACGGTATATTGTGTAAGGCGAGAGATGTAGTTCACTGAACAGGAGTTCATCATATGTGTAATTCATGACACAATTCAGCAAAAAATTATTTATGTCCGTCTAAGCCTGTTGAACTCAGCGTTAGCATGCTGTGGATCTAATGTGGCTACTACCACAATGTTGCAGTAATGTTGTAATACTGAGGGACAGTCAAGAAAAATTGTGTGAATGTTGAACTTCACTGAAAGCCAACTAAACAGCAAGAACAGTGTGTGCTTTGTTGTTGTTGGCCGGTTCTGCTCTGCACTGCTGGTACGTGTGTTGATGTTCTACATACTTACCTGAAAGAAACATCTTGAAGTTAACACTGTAGCTACATGTGAAACAGAAATGGTCAACCTGCAGGAATCCATTTGCAACACTGTGTTATTATTATTAGCATCCAACAGCTAGTTTGTTCAGACCATAAAGGTGTCCAGTGGGCAGTGCATAATCCAGAGATAATGTTACACTTAGAGTTACTGCACCAACTTCATTTATCAGAAATGAAGTCATTGTCAAAAATGGGTGGTACTATTACTGCATACTGTGCACATACTATTTCAACTATTAATGTTAGTTTTAGCTAACAATTTCAACCATTTAGTTATCCATTACTTTAATCTTATTCACAATTTATCCATTAACTATCCAATTAAACTTTTAGCTAGTTACGTTTAATAAACTAGGAGTCTTAAATTGTTTATCCATTAGCTATGAATCTTTGAAACCATTCATTCATTACTTTTAGCTCACTATTTGTGCTGTTTAACTATTTCCTCTTTTTTCCATGCCTCTGCTCAATCCCAACATGTGGGTGTTCCAGCTGAGTCATATGTGGATTTATCTTCAAGTCATAATTTGCATTTTCTGCAAACCATCTGTATCCTGGGCAGTTGGGTGGCTGGAAATAAGAACAACTACTTATTGTACTCAAGAATAGTTTCCAGGGATCTATACTTTACTTGAGTTTTTTTTTTTTTTCTAACAACTTTTTGATTGTACTCCTTATGTTTTAACACAAATATCTGTACTTTCTACTTACAAGCAGAAAATGACGTCAAAGACGTAACAAACTGAAACAGACTGAGAGGGAGACTCAACCATGGAGAAAAGGTGAGGTTCAGTTAGCTTTGCACAGAAACAGTAGAAATGTCCTTCAGAGCGTGACCGTAAAAACAAGTTTCAAGTCATGAACTGCAAAGCACAAATAATCTACATGCACATGTTGCATGTTAAACAATGTCTTATGTGCAGCAGGGCAACACAGGCAGCAGCTCTGTGCTCGGCAGTGCCCTGCATATCCAGCTTCTGCAAGCAAGCCCATCAATTGTCTGCTGAGGAAGCAGGTGTTAATCCATTGTATGCTGGGACGCTATATTGTCCAGTCCTGCCATGCAAACATGACTGCGACTGCAAAAATGCAAAAATACTGATCTCTGCGTAAACATTAAGATTATTTAAATGCAGATGTTGCTTTAATTGCAGATGTTAAAGGCAGAATATGCAACATTTTCTTAAAAAAAAACATAAACATAATCGCTTTCAATCATTACGTATGGCCAGGTAGTAGTGTGTTGTGGTGGTTGTATCTATAGACCCTGTCCTCTGCCTGTACTTCAGTTTTTCCTCATTATTTTGCTTTACCAACCCAGAACATTGGTATTTGATGTATTATCCCACTCATTATACATTTAAAGTGGAAAGAAAAGAGAAGGGAATATGAGGCGACACATCTGTACAGCTACTCCTGAAGACTAGCAAAAATTATATTACTAATCATCTTTTAAGCCTCTCAGTAGTCTATTTAATATTAAACAAATGTATGCAGTGTGATTCTGAATGCACAGATATCAGCTAGCATTCAAAAAGAAGGGGAACAGGAAATCTGCAGAGCTTGAATAACACTTTGCAGTTAGATCTGCTGGAAGTTGTGCAACAGGCTTGTTCCAACTAAAGAGAAAATATATAAAATGGTAACATATGAAATAAATGGCATATATGGCCAACCTGAAGCACGCAGTTACATGTAACCTGATGTAAATATGTTGAAACATAAAAGAGAATTTAAAAAATGTAGAAGTAATTAGCGTTGACATTGATAATTCTTACCGATATCTGCAGTTATCAGTGTCCTAAATCATCCCAGATCAACCACAGCAGAGGCGCAGCAGCGGAGGGAAACAATACAGAGACCACATCCTCCTCTGCTAGTGCGTTTTAAAAACAGACCCCTCAACTTCTGAGTCACGAGAGCATGCGCTGCAAAACAGGAACTGAAGGACTGTTTATGCTGAGGTGGTTTATATAAGAGTCTACTAATGTCAGAGGAGGTGTCTTTTATATGACGGACCTCCCTTCACACAAGAGCTTAGTTAGATCAGATGGACTTTTAGTTTATGTTTATTAAATGTCTGTTTGTTTGTTTTAACAGTTTCAACCCCTGGTTAAAAGTTTTTCATTGTATCAGCACTACACTGATGTGATAAAACACACACACACACACAAGCAAACTACCAAAGAGGCATCTGAGAGGGCACTTCACACTTTTTTTTTCAAATATAGAGGTGCAGGTTAGGGCCTTAAAGGGATAGTTCAAATTTTTTGAAGTGAGGTTGTATGGTGTACTTGTGATTTGTCTACAGTAGACGCTGGTTGGCATGCTTGCAATTTGGAGAAGCAGAGAGGAGTACAAGGATGGAAGCTCAGCAGCAGTGGTGGACTGTCTGAGGGGCAGAGGTGAAAAAAAATAAAAAGGGCATCTCTGTATGTCTAATGGAAGAGCACTCTAGAAGGGACTTTAGACCCAAGTCACAATAATAAGCCTTATCAATAAATTCTGTTAAAAGTTCATTTGTGCATAAATAAATGTTCCTGACCATTTTTAAAGGCCTTTTTTTTTTTTTTTTTACATCACCCTATATTATCTTGATACTTTATTGAAAACATAAACACATGTTAAGACTTTATAAATGAGAAATAAATGCATTTAACAGGTCATCTCATTGTTTTCATTTCCTCTTATCAGGAAAACAGCACAGAACATTTTAGCCTACTTCCTAAATAAGACAAAATAAGTGCATTTACATGGAATTAACAGGTTCTTCTTTCTTCCTCTCACTAAAATAATATATACATTTTTAATGCTTTATAGAAGCTGCACTGAAGATATAAAAAGTTTTTTTCTTTATTTGGAGACTCAAATTAAATCTCAGCTGTGGGTCCCAACCCAGTCTTTGGGAATGATGGCTCTAAAGGGTACTTTATCACATTGTCTCCAGAGGCACTTTATCATGTTTTATCCATCATAGGGGCCTCTAAGAGAGCATTTTCCCTATATTTTTTTGATCATGGGGGCAACAGGGGGAGTGACCACCTCAGCAATGCACTGCTGTGGACAGAGTCAACAGCAAAATGTATTTGTATACTATATTTAAAATATTAGCATCACTTTGCCATCAGACTTTTCTATAACCCAAATATCACTCTCTCCAAACCAACCAGACTCCATAAACAAAATCAGTAATTTTACCTTGGAGAGCTCGGGAGTTGCTGGCCTACCACTGCCTCAGTTTCTTAGTTTGTTTGTGTTATTGTGTGACTTCAGCGAATCTAAACTAACCTTTTAAAACACAGTCACACAATGACTCAAACAAACTAACAGACTGAGGCAGTGGCAGACTACTAACTCCCCTGTTCTGTGAGGTAAAATTATCAATTGCCCCCATGGAGTGGGCTGGTTGAGAAAAGAATAACCGGCTTATATAACAACAGTATCCTGCTGTGGATGCAGTTATTAACAAATATTCTTTTCTTCTCAGATTGTTTCATTTGAAAGATTTTAGGAGCCTGAAGATGTGAAAGAATTCAGTACAGAGCAGAAAAGAAATCCAAATTTTTTCTATCTTGCCCCGTGTTGGGTTCAGACCCAGAGGCTGAGAACCAGGTTGGGAACTACTCACATATGTTGTCTTCAAGATGCCATTTCTAAGATTATTATTTTTTGCCTATTGATTTTTATCTTATGGCATATTTTTAGGTGGTTAGTCATGGTTCCCAGATAAGCTGATTTTGGGGATCCTCTGACTTTTCCTCCATGAGCTGCCATGAGGTTATTGTTTGTGGCTTTTAGTGACATATTAGATATTCACAATGACTGAGTAAAATACTCATTTTTTCTTGAGTAAAAGTAGCAATGCCACAATGTAGGATCACTCCTTGATCCCCTTAGATGTTAGATTGACTGGTAAGCAGTTACTTGATCTTTCCAAATAGTGAGCCCATATCGATGTATGAAAACTGTTATAACTTGTTCATATTTGTTTATTAGTTTATGAGGTTTTTGCCACCTAACCAAATTATAAACCATGTATACATCATTCAAAAGGGAAGCCTTATTATAAAGTGGTATTAATCTTCTTTTTTGTCCTGCTGACAAAGGCAGCACTTGTTCCAATCTGGTCACCTGTCATATAAAGTAAAAAGTGAGTAAAAAGTGAATTATTTCCCGTGTGGTGTGCATGTGCATACCTGGAAGTGCGCAGCAGTGTGGTGATTTGAGGAATTACTGCAAAAAAAAAAACTTTCAACTGTTCCTACTACAGGTAATTAATACTGTCAGTAACATTATACAGGGGATAAATAACAACAGTGTAAGGCTACTGTTTCAAAATCTAAGTATACATTTATTATTCAGTGCCAAAAAAAAAAGAAAAAGAAAAAGCCTAAAATTAAAAAACATGACAAAATCAGCAGGGGTCACAGACAACATTTTTCCGCTTCTCATTCAGCCCTGCTGGAAGCCTTCCTTCCTCTCCCTCTTCCTCTTTTTGCGCTCCACAGAAACAAACACATTACACTTTACAACTGATATCACATGATAAAAACTAGTTGCAGCTGACTAGTGAAGTGATGCGTGTAATGACTTGTTGTGACCAGTGCAGTGACGTGTGCAGTGATGTAAACGTGTGAGTTGTGTGTGAGCAGAGTGTACTTATATAATTATCACTGGAAGACCAGTCGGGGTGTCGCTGGGCGTGGAGCAGTCTCTCTTTTTCCACCTGCTCATAATATTTGGCCTGCTCCTCCTGTCTCAGTGAATTCCACTGCCAACAGACAACAACACACTGTCAGTAAGCAAACACACTGACACACAAGTACAGTCATAATAAGCTACAAAATCCTTTAAGGTTTGGGTTGTTTACCCGTCATGACACAATACATGAAAAGTACAAATCACTATGATGATGTGATGATTCCCTGCTCCACTGTAGAAAATTCCTATTCCTATATATATAAAAACAAGGTTGAGAAAAATAATTAATCCAAGGCAGCTGCTTTTACTAGATTTCTGAGCTTTGAATCAAACTCAAACTCATGTTTTGAAATAAACTAAAGAAAGTTTTGTCACCCTATAATCTTTTGTTGACATAGTTTACTTTTCTTTTTTTTTTAAAATAGACTTTAGAAATCTCCCAAAATTTGCATTTCGAAACATGTTCACACTGAGCTGTGAACCTGGTTTGTCTTGGGTGCCTGAAAATGAAATGGTTGCAAAAGGAAAAGATTAAATTATTAATGATTATTTACTTTAATTTAAATGAGTGTACTCAACCATTTTTTGAAATACAAATTTTGGGGTTTTCTAAAACTGAAAGATTCAAGTTGATCTAAAGTAAGTAAATGAATTTCTGTGAAGGTTTGAGTTTTCTTAAGTTTTTTGTTTTTACAGAGCTTTGATCAAATTTGTGACACGTTCAGCTGCAACTTTTTGAACTATATTCCTCCATAGTTGGTGTTAACATAACGTGTGTTCTCTTGTTCAGTTCACATTTGGGAAATGGTGTTCAAATTTACTCTCACTTACAATTCAACAAAAATGTGCATTAATTGCTACAACATGACAAAAAGAAAATAATATAAAATATAAAAATGTATCTTCAAATTTCAGATTTCATTGCATCATTTTCCTCTTATTGGCTGCGTTTTTTTTAACATGTAGTGCAAATAATGTGCCAGAAGATGTCGCTGCTCCCTCTCCCTCCACAGAGACGCTCAAAAGGCTCCGACTCTTCTCCCCTGAATGAGTGGACCCCCTTTTTTCTATTCTAACAGAGAGGGAATGGGACAGACAGAGATAGAGGTGGGCAGAGGTGTGACTGAGTGGACAGACAGAGGCAGAGGGAGACTCAGAGCCAGCTGGGCTTCTGCCATATCTTATTTTTATTTTAGGGATTTCAAAGAGCGAGGGAAAGGCTCAAGTACTATAGCAGCATAGTTTTTCGTGCGTAAACGGGATAGGTTGCTCTCCAAATTGTTAGGAGTTGTTCTACACTTCTCAGGCTGAGTAGTTTATTTGGAGGTAGTGTCCTGGGTGGAGTTTTCTTTGCCTCGTAAGAATATTTTATACACATTCAGCATGTTATATATTTATTTGTCGGAGCATCATTTATTGTGATTTTTGTGCTTTTTTTTTTTTTTTTTTTTTTTTTAGTTTTTTCTGAATAATAATTCACTCTGGTGTTATTAATTCTGGTTCTTTTATCTCCATCACAGTCCCTGCGGTGCACGGATTACAATGCAAAGGATTTTGGAGGTTTGGGTCACCTTGGTGACAGTTTCTGCGCTCGCCCAGGGGGTCTTTGGAGGATACGGGCTCAGCATGTTTGCGGCGCAGTCTTCCCCTCCAGACCCGTGCTATGATGAGAACGGGAACCCTCGGAGGTGCATCCCCGACTTCGTCAACTCCGCGTTCGGGAAGGACGTGCGCGTCTCCAGCACCTGTGGCAGCCCCGCCGCCAGGTACTGCGTGGTGACCGAGAAGGGAGAGGAGAGGACGCGGGACTGTCACACGTGCGACGCCGGGGACCCCAAGAAGTCGCATCCACCTGCGTATCTAACGGACCTCAACAACCCGCACAACCTGACGTGCTGGCAGTCTGAGAACTACGTGCAGTACCCGCAGAACGTCACCCTCACCTTGTCGCTCGGTAAGAAGTTTGAGGTCACCTACGTGAGCCTGCAGTTCTGCTCACCCAGACCCGAGTCCATGGCCATCTACAAGTCCATGGACTACGGCAAGTCGTGGGTGCCGTTTCAGTATTACTCCACTCAGTGCAAGAAGATGTACAACAGGCAGAATAAGGCGGCGATCACGAAGCAGAACGAGCAGGAGGCCATCTGCACGGACTCTCACACGGACATGCACCCTCTGACCGGCGGACTCATCGCCTTCAGCACCCTGGACGGGCGACCGTCGGCGCACGACTTCGACAACTCGCCGGTGCTGCAGGACTGGGTGACGGCCACCGACATCAAGGTGATCTTTAGCCGGCTGCACACCTTCGGAGACGAGAACGAGGACGACTCGGAGCTGGCGAGAGACTCGTACTTTTACGCCGTGTCGGACCTGCAGGTCGGAGGACGGTGCAAGTGCAACGGGCACGCTTCAAAGTGCGTCAAGGACAGAGAGGGGAATCTGGTGTGTGAGTGCAAACACAACACGGCGGGACCGGAGTGCGACAGGTGCAAACCTTTCCACTATGACCGACCCTGGCAGCGCGCCACGGCCAGAGAAGCCAACGAGTGTGTCGGTAAGTCTGTCCCTCACCTGTCCTTCACTCTGGAATGATTTCAGATGTAAAAAAAAAAAAAAGTTATATTTGTGGCTTAATTATATAATTCGATTCATGTAAAAGGTGCTTTTTACAAATAATTAATCGCTGTGTCCACCAGTTACGCACAATAATGACGCATGAATCTTATGTTTATTCGTTAATGTGAAACGTTTTCTTATTGGAAATGAATTAACAGAAACAACTCTTGCCTGAAAAGATAATTTTCTTGATTTTTTAAAGAAAATATTTGTGTTATAGGCACACATTAACTGGTGATGCGGCAGTAAATGAGTCAGCCTAAAAATTCATTTGGCTGTGGCTAAATAAATCCTAGTTGAGGCAAAGAGAGAAGAGAAGGCCTCGAGCTGAAAACCCGCGATTTAAACGGAAACAGAGCCATCTGGATTATTAAAATGAAGAGACGGATTCATTAGATTAAACGTCTGAATTAGATTCAATTGATGAAATTATTCATTCGAAAATCAAACGGTGTCCCTTTTCATATTGCAAGGTTTTATATGGCAAAAGAAATACTGTAAAATACTGCTGAGACAAGCACAGAAAAAGTATTTACATGAAACACATTTAAATATAAATACATCCAGTACAATTTAGGCCTTAATAAATTGATAATATTTTAAATAAATTATCGACTTCAAATTTTTAATTTTGTAACAAATTGATATTATATATTTCTTTAGACAAATCGTCTTGTTTAAAGAAACTAAAATGTTGACAATTCAGCTGCTTCTAATAAATATAGTTTATTCAATTGCAGCGCCACATTCCCTGTAGTCTGCTCAAATAAAATGAAAGAATTGTTGTTTCCCATGTTTCAGAGGCTACATATTTTTGTTCAGTAACAAATGTCTGCACTTTGCTGACCCTGATTTTTATCAACATTCAGAAGAAAAGAAAAGGCAGGAAGTCATTTCAGCAAACAAAGTGCGCCTGTCCCAATGCGTAATTGCGTTTTGACCTGTGTTTCCGACTGTAGTAGCGCTTTAATAGGAAGGAAACATTGCAGCTGCAGAGATAGACTGCAGGGGCGTGTTGTGTTTCCATAAGCAGGTGCTATTACAGATCGGATGGGCGATTAAGGCGGTTTTATTGACATTTTTGGCACGTAGAGTATAAACTGCTACTTTAGAGCCAGTAAACTATTCAGAAAGGAGGACAAAGGGAGAGGTAATTTGAAGCCAGATCTGAGTTTTTCTTCTAGCAGTGAGTGTATTTGCTGTGATGCTTATTTTCAACAGGGCAGGGGGGCTTATATCAACAGCTCAAGCCCCCTGAGCTGCAGCGAAACAAACCTGGAAAAGTAACAAGTTCCGACAGTGCCATGGTTTGCTCAACCAAACGGAACAAGTGAACAAGTTGTTCCCCTTGGCCTCCGCCTTTGGCCTCTGCAAAGCCAGCATCTCAGTGTATTTTACTAAAACAAAAGGTTGTCACTTGTGGCATCCATCTCGCTGTCAGTGGGAGGCCCCCCCCCTTTCACCATCTCCCTTTTTTTGTGTGAGCGGTGTCATCAGATAAAACCAGACCGAGCATGTCTTCCAAAGAGGAAATAATAAGGGTGTCCTGACACCTAAGCAGAAAAGAAGAAGACGACCCAGGGGAGGGGTTGTTTCAATGGACCAGTGGGTCCATATGGCCTGGCAGTGGGGATGCAGAGTGGTTGGTGTTAATGATCTGTCTGGATTCCTCCACCCTGCTGTAGGACGTTCACATGTTGAGAAAGGAGGGAGAAAGAGAGGTGTGATAATGGGAGAGCGACAGGCGTCAAGGCAGTAGGACAAAGTCAGCTTCCCATGACTTTACATGCAGGGCTGCCATCATTTTGTTACGCATTTATGTTGACAGCAGCAACTTTCCTATCAGCTGGGGTTGCATGGTGTACAAGTTTGTCCATAAAACCAGGGCCAAGGCCAGAGGGGCGACCAGTGGTGGCACAGGCCCCCTGTGGAATCTGACTGGCCACCCACCAGAGTCAGGGCTTGTTAGTATCATGAATGCACAGAGCCCCTGGAGGGCCTCATTTATAAAAATGTTAAGTCACACTATATTTTACAGGATACTAACAAAAGGTAACAAGCTGTAGACATAATATATCCTTTATTAGATGGTACCAGAGCCTTTCTTAGACCATTATTTGACTTTCTTAGAGGGTAATTTTGGACACATTACAACAGAACTACAAACATAAGTGTATTATTTTCTACAGTTAAAGCTCTATTAGACTTTTTAGTTTATAGTACAGTTCTGTGGTTATATCTCCCTCATTACCCTCTACTTAAGTCTAATAAGGGTCTAACAGTGGGGAATAATACTTCAGTTCGTCTAATAAAGAACATATTAATAATTGTTTTTATCTGATTTAATACAAAGTAAAGCATGTTACAACTTATTAGTGTCCTGTAAAATAAAGTGCAACCAGATGTTCTTAGATTTACACTTGAATTTAGTTTTAGGATTTTTTCTGGTGGTGTGCTCATGTTTGATTCATAAAAGATACTGAGCATATAAAGCAGTGCTTCTGCAGGTTCTAAGAAGCCCATCATGCACTTTTGATCAATAATTCTCAGATTATCTGAAAATTGACGACACCTGCCTTGCAATCAGCAGTTTCCTCCTATATCATGCAGCACAAGGGTTTAGTCAGGAACAGACTTGGACCAAAGGCGAAAACATTTTGGAAGAAGATGAAGATGAGATCATGGTGATAGTATTTGATGGACTAAATTTGGGGTTAACAAACAAAGACAAACACATAGTTTGGGGGTTTTTTGCAATCAATTCCTCACACTTTTAACTTATAATTCTTATCACATTGTTCATAAAGGTAATGCAAAGTTCACCACAGGTTTGGGCACATATGCGTCTCAAACGTCAATACCCTGACACGACCAGTAAAAAATCACTAACAGACAGTTCATTTTTATAGTCTGTTTTTCACATCAAAGTAAGGTTTTATGCTTAAACGTGGTTTTCTGCAGAAGTCATCCTTAAGAAAAACTGACCCTTAGTCTGTTTTCTAGATGAGGCCTGAACAGAACCAGAGCCAATGACTAGAGATGCTAAATAACAACAAAGTGAAACAAAATGAACACAAAAATAAACAAAACGACAAGATAGACACACAAAACGACTAGACCGAGATGTAAAATGACTACAAAGAGATGAAACGTGAGTCGATTGTTTTTACAAATTTTACAAATGCAGCCCCACGATTCAAACATTTCTGAACCTGCCGTCTCTGAATAAAACCTGCAGCTTTAACACATTCATGTGTTATAATGTTTGACCACGACTTATAATCATTTTTGTAAAGGAATGAATCAGGCTAAGACACACACACACACACACACACACACACACACACACACACACACACACACACACATATGGTGACACGTCAGGCTCTCCTGTCCCAGGCAGCTGCTTCATATTCTCTCGGTGTTCAGCGTAGCACTGACCCCTGACAGTCAGGCCCCCGCTCCTCTCCGGCCTGACTGATGGGCTGTGAAGGGAACTGTGGGAAACTTCTGCTTGCCAAGTGGGTTTTGAGGCAAGTTGAAAATGGTAGCCTTAGTCACTCATATGTGTAATTTTGCACGTTTGTTCAATTTCAACTTTGTTTTTGCTGTCACCCTGCCCTGCAATGTTCTGTTTCATAACGGCTGGAGGCTCACTCTGTCTTGTTTCTTTACACTTTTGATGTTCTTTCAGCTTCACGTCTGTTCCTACGGGTGCCTTCCATTTATCTATCTGGCTTTTCATTTGATATGACAGAAAATTTAAAAGAGAGCAAGCCGTCCTCTCATGCGGGACGTGAATCTTTGATCACACAGTCAGTTGCTATCTGTCCTACTTGAGAGCAGTTTGTCTTTTCCTCTGCTCAAACTATTTTGACATTTATTAAACCTGCACACAAACCTTTGTGAGGAAGAGCCGACATGTTTGCCACCCACAAGGTGGCTGAATTAGGATATGATTGTATCAGTTGCCTACTGGCTCTGCTCCCAGTCTGTGCAGCACAAACTGGTACTCTCTCCAAAAGCTCTAAAAATAGAGTCCAGAATATAAACACAACTCACTAATTAATAAAGAACCAGCAAGTTTGTTGATCAATGCAGTGGTAGAGATATGAGGGCACAAATCGTATGTTCAATTGTATGTTCAGATCAGTATTATACATACCTGTACATGGTATAATGAGTGTAGACCAGTGGTTCCCTGTTTTTTTGTTTGTTTTTTTTAATTGAACGCATCACCACAGCCCTGTCAGATCAACTCCACTCAGCTCTTCATAGCAATGTTCCACATGTGCCCATTATTTTAACTTGGATGTGTGACACTGCTGAATATGGATATTGTTACAGTAAGTTTTCATATAATTGAATTGTGTATATGTTTAGACCGGCTTCATCAAGTCTGCATTTGTACTACAAGTTCTTGGATTGGTAGAAGCCATTTTAACTATTTATCAATTTGTTAAAGCTAACTAACCCTTCATCTATTGTTGTTAGCTAACTACTTCAGCCATTTATCTAATTCTTGCTAATGTTTAAACTTCTCCAGTGGTGTGGTGCAGGATATACACAGGTAAACACAGTGTACCCACTTATTTTTCAGTCGGTGTTGAGTATACCCACTTCTAAATTTGCTGTTTTGGAACAACTAATTTAGCACTAAGTATGTTTGAGCTGTAATTAAATAGTAGAAAAGTGCAGCTTTAAATGTATTTAGTTTGATTTTCTGTGCTAAAATGGATCAACTTTAAGCATGCTCCGCACACTTTAAGTATATGGCTGTGTATGTACTAATGTACACGCTTGATTCATGAAATGAAAGTTTACCTTTTTATGCCACTTTTTCAAAGTACGCTGAAGTATAGCTTTAAATAAGCTCATAGAGAAGTGCACTTTTTTGTTATATTTAAATGAACTTCTAATGAAGTGAAATTAAAATATACTTTTTTTAAAGTGGACTTGAAAATAATTATACTTTTTAAAAGTAAACTTACCAAGTAAAGTAAAGTACATGTGTAATAACCTTTGTATTCTTAAATTATATTTCTAATACACTAAAGTATAGTACTTTTTTACCAGAGTACCTGCTTCTACAAGCACCACTACACACACACACAGTTCTCTGATCGCTTGCTCACTTGTTTTCACACACACACATTCACGACACATAGTGTTCAGCGTTTACAGCTGACTCAGTATGTGGATATATTATATCTTTAAATCAAACAAATTGTCATTTCTATTTTTTGTTTCTAATCAGCTGAGCTACTCAACAACCTCACTCCTGGTTGTGAATCACTGTTCTACACACATCAAATCAGACACGAGTGCTTTGAGAAAACAGCGTAATTTCTTTCTTGCGTGGCAGCAGCCCAGAGAGGAAACAGTGGTAGAGGCAGGAGGGAACCAGACTCTTACGGTGCAACGACATCACATTTCTTCTGCTTGACCACGTCACATCTAAGATCAGCTTTCCTGTTTTGCAATGGATGGATGAATCACAAGATGTTTGTAGGGATGCAGGCCGACAGCGTCTCTGTGCCTGGACCAGTCGCTGTCCGTGTGGCTGCACGGGACCACTGACACTGTTTCTGCTGACGGCGAATGTGCCGCTTGCCTCCCCTGGGTTGCCAGGTTGGGCCAGGCCACGCAGGCCTGCTCACCATCTGGGTCTCATTTTAGCTCCACGGCAGCGGCCCATGTGACGGGAGAGAAGAATTTCTGTAGAGCATGATGTCATAGATGTTCTTGTAATAGAAGTTGAGCTGTCTCACTCGTTCTCTGGTATTTCGGTTCCTTCATTCTCCTCCCTCTCTCCTCCTGTTGCTCCTTCTCTCCCTCCTTCTGCCTGTCGCTCTCTGGCCCATCACTGTGTGCCAGCGCCAGGGGACAGTCAGCCATTTCCATTTAATTTGTAAGCAGAGACATATTTGAGGGTTTTGATTTCTCACATGAATCTAGTCAACAATCGCCAGAGGACACAGCTATTTCTGGGGCTGTTTTTGTTTTGCTGACTTCTGTTTTGATGTGTCTCATGTTTAAGTACATTTAGTTAACATATTTTATAATACAGTAATGAAAACAGGCTGTTTGCAAAGGTAATTTGTCACAAAACTCAGTAATATGTCATTATTGTATAGATATTGTGATATAAGACTGGATATTGTCTCAGATTTTGGATATTGTTATATCGTGATATGTCACAAGTGTCGACTGTTCAAGCTGTTATTTGTCTTTACCCACTTAATCATTATATCCACATTACTGATGATTATTTATCAAAAATCTCATTGTGTTAATATTTTGTGAATGCACCAATAGTCATTCCAACAATATTGTTGCAATATAAATATTGATATCCAGTCCTAATGTGCTGTAACTAGGGATGCACAATTTTGGATTTTATCCAATATGCTGAAATGTTCACATTCATTTTGGCTGATTGCCAATACCAATATATGCACATATTTTTTTTCATCTAATGTGAGAGAACATCGAGTCTCTACTGAAATAATTAATTACTAGTCTGCCTCCTCTTATCACGACGGCCCACTGACAGATGCAGACATAAAATACACTGTTTTTCAAAATAAAATATAATACTTTTCAAAATAAAATACAATACTTTCCAAAATGTTAAGAAAAATTAGAAAGCCACTGCTGACTGTCATAATGATCGGGATGACGGGTCTTAAGATGGACAGTTAAATTCGTAGTGTCGAAGGAATGTGATTGGCTTCTCATCACATGATCGATCATGTGACGAGAAGCCAATCAATCAATCAGTCAGAGCAATCATTGCGAATAGACACTTTGATATCCATTTACACACTTCAAAATCCCCCACATCGCAGACATAAGGCATCATTATATCAGCAGGAGCAGTGGCATTTTCAGCACATATGATATTTAATTTTAAAACCTTTATCTGCTGATACAGATGATGTGCTGATAATGAATCATCAATCATGCACAATGGTTATCGTGTACAGTAGCTACATTCAGATGTTGTTTGGAAGAACCCATGAGTCCTCATCAGCTCCTCAGGCTCATACCTTTGACCACACAATGGAAGGCAAAGACAAATTTCTCTTGTGGGGACGAGTTCAAGAATGACAAACACAAATTCACCAAAATCCAGTAGTAAACATTTAAAGAACGTTTTAGACATGCAGGAAGAAAAAAAAACGTCTGAAAGGAATATTTTGCTGAGTGGGAGAAAACACAAAAATGAAAACCAATAAATGTGACTGTAAGCATGTTGCTCTTGTTGTGGGTTGTTTGTTTGGATCCTCATTAGTGATTGCAGGGATAACAGGCCTTTTCCCCGGGGTCCACAACAACTCATAACAACATTACAACATTCAGATGTGCTGAGCAAATAGTCTAAATAAAACCTGAGCACAACATGGCAAATTACATCTCATCAAGATTACATGGAAATAGTAATGAGAAGAAAATAAGAATGGCCACATGTATGTTGTGAAAAAAGAGATATTAACATCAAATCTGGACGGGGTTAACAGGAGACAGGGGTGTTGCAGGATAGGACATTCAGCAACGTTTTTTACTTTTATGAAAGCATGAAATGTGACTTGAAAATCCCATCAGGAGCAGACAGAGAGAGGAAGTACAAATACTTAGTTACTGTGCTTTATGTTATGCTAATTTGTTTTCCTGAAAGCTTTCTATTTTTACTTCCTACATTTTAACAAATATCTGTACTTTTGACTGATTAAATTTTCATAACAGGCACATTAGTTTAGTTTTAATGAAAGTTGAAAAGAATGTAGAAAGACATAAGAGAAAAACTAAATAAAGGACATAAGATGAAGACAATGTAACAATACATTTAAAGACAAAAATTACATACACAACATAAAAAGACCAAAATGACGTAATAAGTCCATGGTAGGACAAAAACAAACCAACAATACATAACAATTTAAAAATGATGTAACAAGATGTAACAAAGACCAAAATTACGTGAAAGACGTAACAAGACAAAAACGATGTAACAGGACAAAAACAAAATAAAAGATGTAACAGGACTGAACAAGATGGAACTGACATAAAAAAAAAACATAAAAAGGCAAATGATGTAAAAGACTCAACCGTGGAGAAAAGGTTCACTTCAGTTCAAAAATATACTAAACCAATTCAATATAATTAGACTAATGCATGTTTTCTCATGAGTGTTTCACTATATATGTGCAGCCGACACTCTGAAACTGATTCGGCGTCGTGTGACAGCCTCCAGCCGACCCAAACCAGCAACAGAAAACTGGAGATGGACGTTGTGGAAAATGTGACAGGAACCATTGTCACCCACAGGGATATTTGTTCCTGAGTAAAGCAGTCACAGTGAAATTGCTCAAGATTTGCCTGAGTGTGACATCTTGGCAAAGGACTGTGGCTGTTTGTTTCACGGATACTGAAATGTGTCATGCTGGTATTCTTTCATGTTTTAGCCAGTAAACTACACATCGGCTTTAGTTTTGTGACACTGTTTCCCTCCTAATAATTTTATTGAAGTCCCGCACGGGTGCTTAGACAGTGGGAAATTAATCTTTCTTATATTTTAGAGAAAAAATGTCAGCAATGTGAAAAAGCTACACACAGTTTGCAGTAAATGAGGTAAAACGTAAAGCGTAAAGCACCCTGCATGCTGTTTAGTGAGGACAGAGCGCACAGCCCGTTCAAAAACATGACATGACAGGTTTCTGTACGTTGCTCAACACTTGAACATCGACGACATCACAGGGATTTGCTAACCTGACACTACCCTTACACTGAAAAAGCTGTAATGTTGTTAATACACTACAGTGATTACAGCAGCCATCGTCTTGAGACATATCCTAAAACATCTTTCAACTCTGTCATCATTACAAATGCAGAACAATACTTCTGAGTTGGCCTTCACTCCGTTGCCTCCAGTCTTTCTTGCAACATAAGCCTATGTGACTTTGGTAAGAGGTTTCTCTGTATACAACCAGACCATAAAACAAAGAGATGTATTTGGGGGATCTCAGAAAAAAAAATATATCCATGCTCTGCAACAATCCAGTGTCCTCTGGAGGCTGCATGTTTTGAGGCTTTTGTTTTGTTGAGCTCATAATTCAAGACAGACATGATGGTTTGAGCCAGAAAGGTTTCACTCAGGCTTTTAAGTGCATACTGAAAAGTCTTGTTCTGCTATGTTGTGGACGGTGGTTTGGAGAGGTGACTCAATGTTTTTAGAGGAATATGTTAGCTTTGATTTAATGTTCGGATCCTCCACGCATGGGCTGTTGGGTATCATGGCATGAATGTTGACCAGAGCAGACCATACACAGAATAAAGAGGGTTTACTCAACACACACGCTGGCTTGCACCGACAAGGATTCATTTTTGAAACTGATCAAAGTTAAAGTTGGACTTCGAATTATGTTTCACCAAACTTTTCAACTATCTTTAAACCTCTATTTAAACTTCAGTGTAGTTTTTACTCTAAACCTAGATTAAATTCAATTTTGTTGCACCAAAACTTTAAACTCCATTTTCAAAAGTGACCCAGTGTTGACTTTAAACTTGAGGAGGTTTAACTTTTAAAATAGCTGCCTTGTTGATATGGACTGACCAAAATAATAAGTTCCTTGTAGAAAGTTAGGGAACAGACTCAACCCAACTGACTTTTATGACGTGTCTCATCTGTTTTTCACTCCACTTGATAATTTGAACAGTAATTTTTTCTCAGTTTCTCTCAGTTTCTATGCTGAGCCATCGTGAGAAACTTTTTAGCTAGCTGGCAAACAATATGCCTTATATACTTACTAGCTCCTGACAGTACTCAAGTTTATTCATTTATTTTTAACTCAAGGCCTATTTAATTTCAGTTCAAATCACTAAACTTGGATTTACTTAACTTAGTTTCTTGTTGTGCAACAGAGCTCTGCTTATTTTAAATCTGGATTTACTCATTTTAAACCTAGTTTTGCTAAACTCTGATTAAAACTAATCTTAGATTTAATTAATCTTCACTGGTGCAACCCAATAATAGATATTATTGAATCACTGCAGGTGGTATGAAAGGTGGTATAACATGCACTGTGGCAAATATATGTGCCTCAGCCACTGCAGCACCTACACACAATTTAGACTCACTTTAAGTGAGTTTTTGATTATTATTTGATTAATTTTCGCTACATGGTTCAAATGTTATTTTAGATTTTTATGAGCATGAAATCTATTTGTACTGTAAAAAAAAAAAAATACATATACAGATATTTTTTGTGACATTAACAGATACACCCCTAGTCACTAATGACACATTTATTCAGTGACTTAGTGTGACCTGTGACCTAAAATACCATTATCTGAGCCTCATCTCTGTTTGTTTGTGCACACTGCACATTGCATGATGCGGTAAGAGGATCCTGAATGGCTGGTACAGTTCAAACTGTTTGTTTTCTTGTCTGTTTATTTGAGTTTGTTCATGTTGTGCCTTATTGTTCACCGAGCCAAGATGAAATAGATGCACATGTTTGCGCGTATGTGTGGATGCTCGACTCTTTGTGTCCACCGTCTGTCTACATGGAGCTGACTGCCGGGGCTTCCAGGGTGGCATCAGGACCACCTAGTGTGTGCGCATCGAGCCCCTTTGAGGCGCTGAAGCAGGGCAGGCTGGGAATGATTAATGGGCCAGCAGAGTGACACGCTCCGCAGCTCAGCTTCAGACCCCCAGCCAGCTCCCCTGCTGCGCTGCCACCCGACACAGCCAGCTCAGTGACAGCGCCGTTTGTACGCCCACACACAACACACTTCCTCAGTGTCACTTACCCGACTTACCCCCGTGCCACTTCCCCCTCTCCCCCCAAAAAGCATTAAGGAACTCTGCAGTGGAGGCATAAGCTCCTTTGGCTGGTACCATCCTCCCTGCTGCGCTGTCGACACTGGGGTCTTTTTACTAGAAGACAAAGGCAACAACTGACAACTGGATCAATTATAGCTGAATAAAGTCTTGATCCTTTTTAGAATGATACTTACAGTAAGTCTGCAGGGGCTTTTCCTACAGTTTTAGGAACATTTGTAGTAGTTTGGAGCCTTCAGTATTAACTTATCTTGTTTAATATACAGTCTATGGTTGAAGCAAGTTGTCTTTCTCCCTTCATACTTGAGGAAGCTCAGGGAGGCTGCAGGAACACTGCAGGACTGCAAGATGAGTCATTTTATAATAAGCGACGAATCCTACACCGTAAGTTGATCAGCTGTTTATAACTGTCAGTTGTCTGAATTTAAAGTCCACTATCCTTAAAACAAAATCCCACTGCTGCAAAACTACACTCTCTGGAGTTGGAGTCGGCGACTGCATGCTAGACTCCATTACCATTACTGCTATAAACGTCCACTACTTCTGAAGAACTGTTAATGATTTCTTACCACTCATAAAGAGACATTTACTCATTCTGCAAACATTTGGTATTAATCTGAAGTCTTATTAACGTGAAATGAAAAAACAACAGACTGGAATAGAAATTTCAAAGGAGGGCAGAGTGGCTGTTGTGTTGTTTTTAGAGAAATCTTGTTTTTTTTTAACTTTGATACCTTTTTAGTCCTTGCCTTCTTTTGCCAGGGCGCCATTGTAAATAAGAATTTGTTTTGGCTTGCCATTAGCATGTTTCCTTAATCTCTGATGATGTATCACGGTCATTTTATGATTTATTACAGTAAATATATCTCCTTTAATACCCAACCAAGCATCAGGAATGTCAGCTGCTAATTACCCCACTCTTTTCATTAACCACCACTTATCTCCAGAACACTTTCAAACAAACAAAGCGTAGACATAATAAGCCTGCCTTGAAAAGGAAATGGAGATGTTGGTTCCCGTTTCATATTTATTTTTCCATATAACTTCTGCGTGAGCCTGTCCAAGGGTCTCTGTTGCTCCATAATGGATTTCTACATCCTCCCTCCACCTCTCTCATACCCTAGTGGCCAATTCTTCTCTGCAAGAGAATGAGGAACCACTTATTGGATTTGAGGGGATATCCAGCAGGATACAAGGAGGAGAGGAGAACACACTGGCTACCAGACACCGGTCCCTGCATAACTATAAATATCCCAGAGCTCTACATCTGCTCAAAGGAGAGAAAACCTGGGGATTCATCAATAGCAGTCCTCCTCCTGCTCACTGTGTGTTTGTGTGTATGTGATGGAGGCAGATCTCTTGGTCAGACCGGGAGAAAAGAGGCGGAGGATTAAGCCGCCTTCCAGTCTTCCATAACTCTTCCAGTTTGAGTGGGCATGCAGACAGAGCCTGTTCCCATTCTCTCCTCGCCTCTTGTCCAGGTCACCTGAGCTACCGTGGAGCAGACGCCTCACAACTCTTTCACACGCTTGCAGCATACAGGAGAAAGTCACTTCCTTCCTCTCCTGATTGGCTGAGCTTTGAGACATACATCAGATGGTTTTCCCCCCTGTGATGTAAACTCAGGCAGCGTGGAACAGCTCATAGCATACACACACGTGTATGTGTGCGAATATGTGCCATGTGGTTTATTTACACAGACAGCGAGGTTCAATTTCTCGTGATAGTGAGTCAGAGATAACATGCTGTATCTGGTTCCCACTCAGGCGGGCAGCTGGGGAAAGGAATGACCTCAGAGCAGTGAGCCCAAAGACCATGGTAGATTACACTGCAGTGTGCAACAACCCTGGAGTGCCTGGGCTCTGTTACAGCAGGTTTTTATGTTCTGGGGTGACAGAAACAGATCTAAAACATCCTAAACAATGGACCTGTCACACTGAGCAGAGGGCAGTGATGTAGCCATATGCTGACACATACACATGCATGTCCAGAGTCAAGCAGCTGTAAAAGCTTTTATTATGAAACAGCAAAAAGGAAAGGTTGGCTGGCTAGTAGGCTAGTTCTGGTTCAACCGGATGGTAAATGGGCTGCACTGATACATTTCTCTTGTTGGGAAGTTTTCATTGCATCTACAATCAAAAGTCGACAAGTTATTTTGATAGTGTTTCTCATACCAAAACAATGTTAAGAGAAGCAAAAGAAGAGCAACTGGTGCATCTGTTAATAGTGCAGCCAAACAAAGAACTAGCTCAGCAGGAGTTGGTTTTGTTGCCTATCAGCTGCACATTTCACTGTAACTACTCCATCGTGTTCCATCAGTCCTCACAACATTTAAATGTGCCCCATTTTCATATTTTATAGACACCGTTTTGACGCTTTATTGCAGTCAACATGAATTCAGTGACAAATGCATTGTATTTCCTGTGAGAGTTTCACAATAAAGCCACTCTGTGTTTTGCCAGTTGAGTTTTTTTAATGTAAAGCAGCAGAAGCAGGAGATGTTCTGTTTGCATTAGCTGTTAGCCAATCCAGCTCTGATATAATGTTAGTTCAGTACATTAAACAGTGAGTCTGTTATCAATGAGACTAAACAGTAATGCTAAATTACATGCTGCTGCATTTCCTGTTAATCTCTCCTGAATGACGATAATTTGAACCCAATGCAGGAATGGTGGAAAACTACTTAAGAGAGAGGTGGTCAGTAGAATGGCTACTTACATGGCTACTTGCTACATGTACTGTGACCTTGATTTGTAAAGTTAGTGGAGTGCCCCTTTAAAAGTACATAGTGTGAAAGTTGATGTTTTTTCTATCATGAATGAAACTGAAATAAATTAAATGCAACAGACAGCTGAGTTACATGGGTTTGACTGGCAGCAGAGGCCCCTCATACTGGACGTCTTCATTAATCTGAGGCCCGTAGCGTAGCATTTGTTTTACTCATTACCACTGCAGTTTAAGGTTCACTGGGGGCTGTTCAGATTGCCAGTGGTTGATGTGCAGGAAAGAACCAAGCCTTTTCCTCTTCAGCTCAGTATCATGTCCTGGAAGCCACCTTAGCAACCAGAACAAACTTTGGGATAAAAAATTAAGGCAGCAGTAAGAAAACCTTTACAGTCACCTCTCAGCGTTTCCATAAAAACAATCATTAACCGTTAATTCCCAAACCTTTCTTCTCCTGAATAGACACACCACGGTGCTCAGGCTAAGGTCTTTTTTCATGTTAGTGTAAAGATGCAGTCAGCATCTCCATGAACTCGACAAAAATGGGAAAAACAACTGTGCTTAGAATGAATCTTTGATCAGTGACATATAGGGCGAATAGTTTTGATGCAATCTAAAAACACATGGGAGAGATATTTTTGACAGAGGGATGTGGCTGGTTATAAATAGGCCCTTGGAGTGAAGGGGAGAAAAGCACAATAAACATGCCACAAGAAGGATGGATTGTCACCTCAGCTTTATGATTTACAACCCAGTGGCTTCCTGCCTCTGTCTCCCTTATTCCCCCTGCACAGGGGAACACAGTGGAACACAGCGGAGAACGCACGTGCCAGAGTGTTAAAATAACCTCCCTGCTCAGTGGGGAAGATTTGGACCGCAGCCTTACACTGGCCAGCGAAGTCCCACAGCAACCTGGCCCTGTTTAGATGTTTCGTACAGGTTTAGTCTGGAGAACGTCCCCTCTGGCCACAAGCTCAATTATGCTGCATTCAGATTTACTGTAAATACAAGCTCCCAACTGGGGAAAACTATTCAGGTCAGCCTCAAGTCGGTGATTATGGTTAGGATAAATGGGTGATTTTCAGATGTCTCCCAATTGCATCAACATTCAAACCAGAATCCCTATTATCCAAATTACTCATAAGACACAGGGAGTTAGGATTTTACAGTCATTTAGACAATTCAGTTCAAACGGTAGAGTAGGTACAGAAACAATATGGTGCCACTAAAGACCGCACCACTCACAAATTTTATGCCATATCTGTCATCTGTCTTACCACATTTTCCACCAACTAAACTTGTGAGTAAACATGTATAGGTGATAAAAAATGATCCTGACAACCTGCAGAGGAAACGTTTACAGGATTTGAATGTATAGTGAACTCCTTATTCATTCATTAGGATAGACAAATGAAAATGCATGGACAGAAATGGTAAGAAGATGAGATATTGTCCATTAAAGAATACTTTAAAACCGTGATTCCAGTCCAGTTGCACTTGTACCCCAGGGGGTATTTTTGCAGTTGCCAGGTGGTACCTGGATTGTGGAGTGTAGTACCACTTGAAAAACAACTAATAATTTGATTAAAGAATATATATTCATATACTGAGTCAGTTTGAACGCTTGAACATCAAATGCTTGTAAAAGTCTGAACAGTTAGCATTAGCTAAACAGTTGAAATAGTTAGCCAGAACTAATGGATGAACAATAAAGCTAAATTGATGCATAAATGGTAGATAGCTAAAAGTAATGTAGGGGGTAAACAGTTGAAATAAAAAAGGGGGTATGTACATCTTAAAAAAAGGGAGATTGAATCACTGCTTTAAAACCTGTTTGTAACCATGCAGTGCACCTATCTACAATAAAAACATGCTTCAGAAACAGAACAGAGGGAACAGAATTTACTTTTCAATGACCGTGGACCTTTTCATCACCTCTCTCATAAACTTGAGGAAATAAACTAGAGGAAGGAAAGGAGCAGCACTCCAGTCAGCCTGTTTCCACACCTACACTGTGGGAGCACTCCAGTTCATCAATGAAAATATACAAGGAATCAAACACAAACACACAGATATATCAGAAAATTAATAAGCTTTTATGAGATTATTACTCAGGAGAATATTTTAACAACAGTCACAGCCGGTATGTGTAATTAATGACGCAGTCGCATGTCTGTTTATGCGCGCACACACACACACCACACACACACACACACAAAGAGGAAGTATTCCCCAGTCAACGCCCTGAGCTCCTGCCAACCAGTGACAGCAGGATGTTCCTGCACCAATCCATCAGCTTTATGCTTTAATTGGTCATTTTAAGTCCAGTCGCGTTTCCTCCTGTGGTTCCTCAGGAAACAAACCTCGCATTTGATAAATTCAAGGTTTGGCTGAATGTTACATTTAAACAAATGACCTCTGATGTGGTGTAAGAGGATCAGGTGCAGGAGAGGCCCTGAGAACAGACTCCAACATCTGAGGAAAAGCTAAATAAAAAGCCTAATGGCCGACACTAATATACATGCGCTTCTTTTCCTCTCTTCTTTGTGTGCCTCTTTGTCCTGTTTGCTGCTGTTTCTTCCCATTTTTTCATGGCATTGCTGCTTCAGTGTAGAGTATAGAAAGACAACACAAATGGCTGATAGAAAACGGGTGACATGCAACAAAGATCCCAGGCGAGATTGTTGCAATTACATGGCATACGTTCCAGCAAACTGAACCAGCAGTACGCCCACTCCCGCCTCCCCTGGACCGCTCCCAACCCTGCAACAAGAGGATAAATGGGCTGAGATATGCTGGCCATTATGCATTATTATTCATAAGAGAGGGTGTGTTATCATTGGCACCACCTAGCAGCGGCTGTTTAGAACTTGGAGTGAATAACTCTGGTCATTACTGATTGCACAATTACAAAATGTTGCTGCTACAAAATGTCAGCTCTTTTTTTCTTGTCCGTGAAAGGGGTCATGGTTCAGATCAGTCAAGGCTCACGTACTATGCAGGGAATGTGACATGTTTCACAGCACTTACTACAAATGCAGTGCACTGCAAAGACATCTAATACTGTATGTTAGGGCTGTGATGATAAATGCATTACTGCGGTTGTGTGATGCTTACATCGGGTTTGAGTTCATTACTGTCATCACTGCAAATTTTATTTTGAAGAGTAAACCTGATGGATCAGTTAACACTCTTAAGGATCAGTGCTATCACATACAAGTCAGGAAAACAACTACAAACATGCAAACAATGACAACAACTGTTTTCAAGATGCAAAAACTGATATATAACTACAGAAGACACTGGATGTTGGACTTTTTGTGGATTTATTTTACCATTTTACCACCACAAGGCTGGGTTACAAAGCTTCTGAAAGGGATATGATCACACTTTAGCCATTTGTAAAGGTAGAACACTAGCATTAGCATTAGCTTTACATTAGCCTTTCCTGCTTAGCTTAGCTCGGGACTAACCCTGTCACTTTTCCAGCAGTTGGGCAATGACAGATGAGACTTTTCTTGAGAAGCTGCAGCCTTTATTCACTGGCGCACTGTAACCTGTACTGTACATTTACTGCCACACTGACAACTTACTGTTGAGGTTAAATTTCTGCACCGCTATGAGCAGCACCAGCACACCACACATTTACACACTACCCTATTATTTAAAGGAGCTATGCCATGCTTATGACAGTGCATCAATAAAGTCCAATATAACAAAATTATTATGGCAGTCGTTGCTTTGTCATCACAGTAAGAAAAAATCCATACTTGACACCTCTTTCTATACTATGGCAAAAAGAAAAGAAGTCGTAGGCACACAAAATAGGTTATTTCTTTGTTTTTCCTTTTTAATTAACAACCTGAACAACAGAACTGGTACAGAAAATATCACTGAACACTGTCTCGTTTTGCTGCAAGCTAAATTTTAGGCAGGACAATGAAGAGTGACTGAGCACTTAGATCTTTCTTTGTTTTTTAAAAAAGTATTATTTCTTACTTTACACTATAATTGTCAGAGCAGATACATATTATGGTATTTAGCCAACAGTCTATGTAGATCAACCTGGTGTCATTAAAACTGTTAGAGAGAACTACTGTTCTCGTCGCACTAATAGGCCATTACTATGAGCCACACACATTATTACCAGCTAATCTTAAATTACATTGGCTGATGCTGCATTGCGTGAGCTGATGTCACATTGCATTACCTAATGACATACAGTATACTGTACTGAGAGCGAGCCTAGAGCGCTACTTTGGCCAGGCTGACTTGGGTGGCTGTTTATGTTGAGGCAGTGCATTCCCCGTTCGCCAGGCAACCAAACGGTTTACGAGCAGTTACTCACACAAAAGCACGGGGCGGGCTGATTGCTCAGCTAATTGATCTCCACCAGAGATCACAGAGCTGCGCTCGTAAAGAAAGGGAACGCCTCCCATGACATCACCGCATGCTGCACGGTGAGACAAGGCGTGCAAGTCAGGGGGAGACTTATTCCCACACTGAGAAAGCCAGTCTGCAGAGAGAGGAGAGACAAAGTGTCACGTGGAAAGTACACATTCACACACAGTCAAACACACACACACATACGCAACTATTAATCAACAGTTGGAACAAGCGTTAGGCAGAGTATTTTGCTACTAGTTGAGAGGAGCTGGTAGCATAAAGACAACCCTATTAGAAAAATAAAATTAAAACACATGAGCTGCAAAGCCTTGGCAGCGTTTGTAATGTTGCATTATCTACAGTGTAGTGCTGGCAATACCGTCTTAAAGGAATATTCCAACCAAAATGTTCACTATTCCTAAAGGAGAAACCTGTAATAATTTATATTTACTGTAATAACTATGATATGTCATCAGACATTAAGGAAACATGTTAAATTGAATTGAAAACAACACTATAGCCTCTGTGTCCTACTTGGACATTTCATAACTTGTGATTGTTTGCCCTTTTCAAATTAATTAGAGTTCAAATTAATGCCACATGCTCACAGAAATAGTGTCTGTTTATTAGTTGTAACAAATCATTAATAATTAGAAGGAGTAGAAGTTTAAAACAGTTAAACTGAACAATATGTTCTCATTCTTCTCATTTTTGGATGTGCAAATGTTACATATTGCTCTTTGAATATGCACAGGGAAACTCCTGGGAGGTCAGAGGTCAAACTTATCAACAGAATGATAGGTATTTATTGTCTTTCCCAAGGATTTATCATAAACTCAGGTTTCCAGAGATCTTGCTAAACACCTATGGCACCCAAATTAGATTTATATACTGCCAATACTGTTTTTCCAATTACATTGTGACAAATATTATTGCTGCCTGGATTATGCAACATTTTTTGAGTGAATGAAGTTGTGCATGTATCTGGCGGTTTCATATCCACACCAACATCTGTGGCAAAGCACTTCGGTTAAGGTTAGGGACAGATTGCGGTCTCAGTTAAATGTTAATTAACATGTTGTGATCTCAAGTGCTGTCAGTGCATAAACATAAGCTGAATAATGCTGTAGTCACTATGAGTGGATATTGTATTGCAAGATTGGATATTTTGGCAGGAGAATAAAATGAAACACTTGACAGTCTTGCCAGATATGTTAATTAACAACATTTTCTCATTATGTTGATTGAAAATGTAACCAAGTCTGCATTACGTTTCATTCAAAATGTATTTGCTATTGCAAATTAGTTGTATATAAACAATTTCTCTGAGATGGGGTTGTATGTTTCATATTTATTGGAGCTGCCATGCTGCTGTTGTGGTTACAGAGATTTACAAGAACACACAAAGGTCTCTTGTAAAATGTTTGATAATGGTCTGCATGCAAATGCATATTTTTTTCTCTGTTTCATAACCTCACCCTTAGGTAATATGTTGACAGTATTTACCCATATATCCTCCAGGATCTGAACAGACTGCAGCAAAAAGCTTCATAAACAAGACCTTCCCCATCATGAAATCCTAGCCCAATGCTACGTTAAGACTTTTTCCGATCTCTTTTACGTGTCTCCTCAGCCCGTCTTCCAGCATCTGACATATAGCTAACGCAGTGATAAGATCAATTTATACCTACACTAAAGCTAAAACTGGACAAACATAGTGAGCAGATTTTTTTTACACAGACATGAGAACGTGCTCTGACCTGGGTGAAGAAGAAGTGAGATGGCTTTAGATAGCCTTTCATCTCAAGGATAACTCAATTCATTAGCTCAGCTTATACCTTTTTATCTCTTATCTGGTCTTGGGGCACAAAGTGCACTCTTGTGTGGTTTGGCAGCCCCTCAGAGGTGAAAGGTGAGCTGAGTGATGGGTCATTATGTTTTTCTTTGTGCTGTTATGGTAGCAGAGCAGACACAACTCCCCACAGGGAACAGAGGTGTTGCTGCCAAATTGGCCATGATGGCATCATTAGATTGATAGCATCTGTTCTAATACAACCAGGCAGATGCAGCTAAACTGCTCTGTTAGCCTCTGCCCTTGATATCACTTCTGAGGTCGACAGGGGTAATGGCTGTGGTCAGAAAAAATCAATATGTCACCCAAAGGTTTCTGAAAGGACGTTTTGGAAGCCTTTAAGTTTGTCACCTCTTGCTGCATCTGGTCAGTTGTTAGAGCCAGGAAGCCCAAATAGGCCAAGGTTGACGAAATCTATTGCCATCATGCTTGATTAATTGCTGGACTCGAGCCAGACTTGTGATGAGCAATGTGGCAGAGTGCTGCCAACAGGAGCAGATTCTCAGCCCAAGTCTGCACTCCCAATACTTAACCAAATCTGGCAGCCGTGCTGGGTTGTTTTAACATTTGGTCCGTCAGTGCCAGAACATGGCTGAGAGCGCCGGCAGCCAGCTGCAATTAACCTGAGTGGGCTGACCACCTGCCTGCGCAATGTGGTGGAGCCACAACAAATGTTATGGTTTTAAATTTTATAGTATGTCAAGTATACATATCTAACTGAAACTAAAACGTATTTTTGCTAGGACATCAGTGTTGCCACACAAATTGGTAACAGTTGGTTACCAGTTCCTGCTGCTACAAGTTAAGGCTAGTTACTCTCTTTCTTTCTATAGAGCTCAACAGTGAGGTTCTATAAGTGAAAATCCCATTCAGATTCTTAACAGATTATTAGCCATAATGTAGTCCAACAAGCCACCGTATGCTGTCCATGAGCTATAAGATTGTGAAACGATGGTAAATGCTCCTGCAACACAAGTCGGTATGATATCAATCTCATTTTAAGAAAAACACGTTGTATTCAAGATTTCATGGAGAAGTACTACACTACCCACAATCCAAAACCGTAAGAGCAACATCTCTGATTGGTAGAGTCAGACATTATTTCCTGAGATATGTCCAAAAAGGTTTTAACTCTTGAAAAATACAAACAAAAAAATGCACAACAGCTGCAGTTTTATACTTGTAGTTTAAATTTCCTTACAGAAAAGTGAGGACACTTCAAATTTCAGTCTCCTCGCTTTTGAAACCTTTTTTCATTTGAATAATAATTTTAAACATCACCATGACCTGAGACACACATTATTTGTCTCTCGAGACCCAAACTAAGTGTGGAAAAACTGACTGCATGTCAGCAGAGAAGGTGGTGTTTTTTTCCAGTCACGTCAAAAGAGTCTTGGATATTTTTATTTTTTTCTTTTCAAGCTACCATCTAGTGGCCATTAAAGAAGCTGCATCTTATAGGACCTGTAAATTGTCTTTAGTCTTCACATCTTGACTTGCCACTTATTTGCTGTGTGACAGACCATAGACTAGAAGCTGCTTACTATAACTATGCAGCTTCCCGTCATGTTCTCTACTTTGGGAAAGAAGCACCGTGCTCTTTGACTGTACCTTGTCTCTGTTCTTGGCCTCAGTAACAACTATGAACTGTGGACTCTTGGTTAGTGGAGGATATTATTTTGGCAGGGGTTCACATTCCAACCAAAAACTACAACAGCTGATTTTCATGATCACCTTCAGCCAGAAAAAAAATGACCCGTTTTTGATGTGTTACGTTTGATGGTCGCCTGTTCCTGTCCTAGAGGGACAACAAAAGAAATCTGAAAAAAAACCCTGATGGCGTGTCGTGATACAAATGTCTACAAAAGCTCACAAAGCTCTGTCGTCAGCCTTGCTCAGCACAAGGACAGGTGCACCAAAGTGAACCCAGTACTCTCATTTTTCAAACATCCTCCAACCTCTAATATGTGTCTCATTAAAACCACATCACATATACTGAGTCCTCATGTTCCAGCTCAGTTGTTTGTCTTAGCCATGCCATCTCTTGTCTTATGTGATCAAAGAGGACGGTCTTTAAATAATTCTCATATTGGCACACGTTTTGATGCTTTATTTGTTTATGTGACACCACGGTGACGGGGGTTGTTATTGATGAAGCAGCCCTCAAAGGTCATTGCGTAAACCTGCTCCATCCTGTGCAAGATAGAAATCTCCCTGTACCAGCTCCAACTCTTTTTTCATTCACTGTTTACATTCTTCGCCTGGAGTGGAATCATCAAAAGCAGTCCGGAAACTTGTAAAGGGATTCATCATCTGGAGAGCTTGTTGCAATAGTCCTTTGTTGTTGTCCTTGCCCTCATCAAAATCACAGCTGCTGCAGTGATGTGTGATCGAAATATTTATTGTGGGAAACGTGCGTCTGGTGGAAGCAGGCCTGGAAGAAGCGGAGGGTGACGGATTGTAGCCCACGCTTTTTGTGTTTGTGCATTACCGAGTCAAACGTGCCTCATCAGAGAAAGTCCACGAATGCTGTGTGACAGAAACGCTTGTTTGTTAAGAGTGTTGGCTTCAATAAAGATGAGTCTCAGTGCAGCTTTTTAGAGCCATGGCATCTGATACCACTTTTCTATAAAACTCCATTTATGACAGTGATTTATTGACCCTTCACAGCAGAAATCATTTATGATTTACGTCCAGCCTTCCAGTATTATAATGATATATTTGTGCCATCTATTTTTATGGAATATGATGTGATCAGTGATGTCTTTATAATCCTAAGCAGGAACTACTTCCAGAGAATAAAACATAATTACTGACTTAATCATTCAAACAAGATTTAGCCATGACTTCATGCATCAAAGCTACATTTCAATTCTCCTTTTTTAGATCACAACTCACAATTACATTTGAATTACTTATATAATATAAAATATATTCAGAGTATGTACTACAAAGTACCTATTTGAGTACAAGTAAATTCATTATCTCTGCCCAGCCTAAGCTTGGAGGGGATCATGCATTCACCTGTGTGTGTGCATGACCAACAGACCTGCGGCTTGTTTGCAGTTAATCTTGCATTTTATTGCACCGTTGAGCCTATTTTCTTTTTGCTCACATTCATGACTGTATGCTTAAGTACAATTTCTGAAAAACCTTGATTAACTTTTTTTTAATGTCTCCTCACCAGCGACAGTCGTGGCCAGAGGCGTTATGTTTTTGGGTCGTCCCCTTCTTTTAAACGCAGTATCTCAAGAACGCCTTGGGACTTAAGAAGTTTTTGGCCAGAACTAAGGAATTCATACGTTACGTTGATACTAGAAGTGCTAATATAAAATAACTACTTACATATAACCAGTTACATGTAATTAAATTACAAAATACATGTAATTGTAATCTTTTACAGTCACTGAGAAAAAATGTGTAATTAAATTAATGTAGCAAAGGGGTTGCATCCAAATATTCTTCTCAGGTTTCCTGGTAGAGATCTGCACTCTAGTGCACTCTTCAAGTTACCCCTGTAAGACGTATTGGTAACAGTGAAGTTGATTATGTCATTGTTGCATCTGTGTGGCCATAAGAGTCCATGTGATGTACATTTCTACATTAATTTCTAAGCACCAAGACTATGCATACAATTTATCTCGCCAATCTCAAACAACATAAAGCTGATGTCAGACAAGAACGGAGAACAGTGTTTATGTCTTGTCACATAATTACCAGCTTAGGTAATGGACAACTACTGCCAAGACAAAGAATTAGAAATGTGGTAGAAAGTCTCCTTATTATAGTGTAAGTCCGAGGTATGTGGGCTGTGAAATAAAACATCGTCACTTTTACACACTAAATAGAGTGTAGCCTCCAGTTGGTATTTCATTGCTTTCCTGTAAAATATTTACACTATAATTTATGGGCAGTAATCTAAAGCATTAACAGTTTTTTTTAAACAGTAGAGTAAAAAGTGCCTACCCACTTCAAGGATATTAATGAACTCTTGACACTTCTGCAACATCACCCACATATAGGCGTTATGCAAGCATTGTATAATCTCTATATGCTTTGAAGTGAGACCATAGAATCAAGTATATTTAATGTTACTTCAACAGCATATGTGTGTTTGAGAGCTCAGTGAGGATAAGGCCAACATGTGTGGCAGCCAACACGTCCTCATACCTAAATGACAGATGAGCTTGATTGCCAATGACGCCCAAAACAACATATATGACCGGTGGAGAGTACCAGCAACAGGGTGATATGTTTTCCCAGGATGGCGAAGGCATGACCCACCGTACTCTCCATCTAATTGACTTTCCCTGATATCCTTACCCTAATCCTGCCCAGTCTTACTCCTCGTGCCTGAACTCAAATCAAACACAAATCAAAAAAGGCAACAAGTACCAGTCAGACTCAGACTCAGTAGGACATACTGAACCTAAAGTGCATTATGTGATGATAAACACATGCTTAACGTGGTGAAATGAAATGTTTAGGCACCAAAAGGACATAATGTACATAACATTATAGCATGTACGGAAAGTTATATCACATGTAACGTCATATCACGCATATAACATTATGTTACGTAAGTTATGTCATGTACACAACGTTGCAAGACGTATGTATGTAATGTTATATTACATACGTAAGGTTATGCCATGTACATAATGTTATGTAATGTTAAATAAATGTAAGATGAAATGGTTGCTGTTTTGTTAAATTAAGGCACCATGACGTTATGTCATGTACATAACATAATAACGTGTGTGAAGTTATATCACATATGTAATGTTATGTCATGTACATAAAGTTATTACACACGTAACATTGAATCACCTACTTAATGTTATGTCACATACATGATGTTATGTCATGTATGTAATGTTATATTATGTACATAAGGTTATGTCACGTACGTAATGTTATGGAATAAATGCACTGTGAAACTTGCATTGAAATTGTTAAATTAAGGCACTAAAATCACTCGGTCAGGTTTAGGAAAATATCTTGGTTTGGTTTAAACATAGTTTGATACATTATGTGAGTCACTTGATGTAACATGTCACATACATTACGTGTATAATGTTATGTCACATATGTAATGCTGTGTCATTCTGTCATGTACATAACGTTATTTTACGTACATAACATTATATTCTATATGTAACACTGTCAAATACATAATGTTATGTCATGTACGTAACGTTATGCCAGTGACCTAATGTTAAATTACAAACATAACATTTTATCACATATGTAAGTTTATGTCATGTACGTAACATTATGTAACTTTAAATAAGTCAATGTTAACTTTTGGTTTCACACGGGACACAAACCTCAGTGTCCTAGATGGAAGTCCTGAGTTTGTTTGAGCCGTCCATCCACCCCACTGCCACCTCGTACGTGAACTCTCTCGCTCTTTACACGGCTCCTGTCATAATTACTATGGCCACTAGAGGTTGTCGCCCATCAATAATGTGAATAACGTGGGTCATAATAAGCTGCCTGCACAGACGTCCTATTCAGCTGTTTTTCTGGTGAGGAGCAGCTGGTAGTAGCACACACACACAAAAAAATTCACAGTCTCCTTAAAGAAACACATGATACTGTTTAACCAACACAAACATTCACAACAAGTACAGTTTTATGTTTCTGTGTGTGTCTGTGTGTGTGTGTGTGTCTGAAACATCTAACCACTAAACCAACTGTTGTCGTGAAAATATGGCTCTGTAATCTGTTAAGGGCCGAGTGTTGTCTTTTCCTGCGATCACAGGCTGTGATGAACCCAGTGTGATCTGGCACACATCATCAGCTCGTGAAATGAGTGACTGTAAAGGATTATACACAGCGAGAGAATAATTGATCCTGAATAAACAACAATTGTGCTGGAATTCCATCTTTCTCCGTCTCTGAAGAAGTGCTGCATTCTTTTCAGTGCAAAACAAACCATGCCTCCAGACTCTCTCTTACACACACACACACACACACACACACACACACACACACACACACACACACACACACACACACACACACAATATGGTTAAACATCTGACACCTGTTGACAGGGTTGGTAAATTTCTGCTGCTGCAGCGCTGAATTCCTCAAACCATCCATAACCAAATTTCATCATGTACAGACGTTTGATTGTTTCTGAAGTGTGCTCTCCTCTGTAGACGGAGCGAAAAACCGCCTCCACTGAGCTGTGGGATGCGTAATTTTCATCCAGTATGCACACCCACCACGAGCGCTTCCTTCGCTAAGCCTGATAGATGGCTCTTGAACATAAATAGATTGAAATAGCATAGCTGTAAGTAGGCCCTTGAAAGCAAATGAAAGCAGACCCAGAAAAGACACCTTGTTACTCTGAATGTCCAGTGCAAAATCACAGTAAGCAGCTAATCTGCAATAACCACTCCTCTATACACTCACTTTATATTTGTAATTTTGAGAATGCATTTTCATAAGCACACATTTTTCTAGCGTCTTTCCTAAGATTTCTGCATTGCTTTCATTTCAGTTTCTGGTAACAAACAGTTCTGTCTCTTCACTTCTACTTTCTTCTGTTCAATCTAAACAAGCTACTGCTGGCAAAAATGAGAATTCACATCATTTCCTGGAGTCCAGATTCATTTAGCCACCTGACTCTGAGTGGAGGAGACGCATTTAACAAACATAAAAGCTTTCACTAGGAGAGTTCAGATTAAATTTGGCAATACAGTGAAACAAAGGGGTCATTTATGTGAATAAAAAGTCACAGATTGTTTGTGGTACTTTATTAATACCATTCTAGTATTGTGCAAGACACATAAGCAGGCGTATGCAGGTATGAACTGAAACGAAAAGAGTTTTAGTTGAACCAGAGTGAGGAAAGTGATCTGTATCCAAGATTCCCAGCCAGAGCGGGAAGATGGTGGAAAAGCTCAGCAAATTTGGAAAAAACATAGCTGTAAGAAAGAGCTAAACAGTTGAAATGCAGTCCCTCCAGGTAGCTGCGATCGCAACAATCAATGCAAATTCAAACAATCCCTGTGAATTCTGCAAAGCTTTGCAATTTTGTCCAATCACTGCAGCTTTTCTGCAAATTTGACCAATCACTGTAGCTTAAAAGTACCACCAATCATAGCAGTCCACCACACAAACGCCATACATGTACTTCTCAATAAACAAATCCATGTTTTATGATTATATAATTATTTATATATTTTATAGAAGAACACAAGGTTTGTCTTTGTTATTGACATTTGTCAATGCCCAGTGCACTTTTATAGTTTGTAACTTTGCACTTGGTGTTTTGCTGTTTGCAAAAAATACATAAAAACATCATAACATGCATCATATTTTTTAGAAAAAAGGTGGTGTTAAATCAGGCCTTTTAGACCACAATGATCATTAAAAAAAAAAAAAGTCTGTGAGTTCTTGCAGGGACTGATATCTTTAGCACAAATCTGTGTCCTTTGAACTGTGCTTCTTTATACGTAGCACAAACTGTTGAAGAACAAAACCAGAGAGGGTTACCTGTGTCCTGACTTTTCAATGGTACATTTGGCAAACGTGTGAGATTTGGAGCCTGTTGCTCTAAACACGGCTTATCAGTGCTGAAGCTATTGTCACTGCAGGACAGCTACTGCAGGGACTGTGTGAGCAGAGCGAGGATGTGTGGATGAGATAGCACAGCGCTCATTAGAAGAGCCTGGGGACAGCTGTGGAGATAACGCTTATTAGTCTCACAACACTCTCACAGGATAAAGTGGCTTTTTTTCTCCTGTGACAGACACCTGTCTGCAAAGAGAAAGATTTTAGATTGAAAATCTCTCCTGGAAAATAAATTAATTATGATGCAGAGCCCGCTTTTGTTTGTTTTTTATCTTTAGTTGGTTTTTTTGTAAAAAGTAATAGTGTTTATGGTTTCGATGTTACAATAAGCACAACGGTCGCTGAATATTTTGGAAGATTAAAGCACAGTACCAGCATCGGCTTTCTTCAGCACAGAAAACTAAGAGCATTCCATTTCCTATTCATGAAAAAAGCCCCGCTGCATTTTCCCTCACACTTCCCTTAAGTGGAGATAACATCTGGGATAAGAGAGCAGTAAAGAGTGAGTGGGAAGGGAGGTGTGTGTGTGTGTGTGTGTGTGTGTGTGTGTGTGTGTGTGTGTGTGTGTGTGTGAGAGAGAGAGAGAGAGGGAGAGAGAGTTCTTCAAAGCTTGGTGTAGTGTATGTTCGATCATCCCTGGGGAGGGAAGTGAGGGAGATAAGCCTGTGACAGCTGCCAAACACCTCTGTGTGTGTGTGTGTGTGTGTGTGTGTGTGGGCCCCCCATTCAGAAGGAGTGTTTCTGAATCCCAACCACCTGCCAGCTCTGGTCCCTGATGGCAGGTGTGAGTTGGTTTGTACGTGATTCAGACCACTGATGAACACGGAGCATATGTGACAGTCTTATCGCCGGCATCTCCCTGTAATAACATTAAGACGGGCGCATTGATGGAGAGATTACCAAAATATGAGGACCTGTGAGGGCTTCTCATATGAATGGTACGTGCCTGAGTCAGCCTAGTACAGGAAAAAGAAAGTTTTCAATGTTGAGTAAATCCATTAAATATTAAGTAGGTGTAATTATTATATAACAAATCAGGCCCAAATGAAATCAGCAGATTTCTGTTACGGTTTTCAGCAGTAATCATATTCAAGCAGAATATTTTTTTTTTTTTGCTTGTGATACGATGGACAGGTTATAACATTTGCTTATTTTTGCTCAGAAACAATCTTTACTTCAAGCAGTACTAAAAGAAACATTTAAGTAGATCTTAGTAGAACCTTTAAAGATATTATTTCCATCACCAGCAGAGAGTGTGAATATTTGTTGGGAAAATCAAACAGCATAAAATGTAGGAGACATGTTCACTAAAATGCAACATTCAATGTGGAGCAAAATAAATCAAGAAAACCAGTTATCAGTAATTATTAATCTCCCAACAATTACCACTTCAACACATATACAAACTAATACACTGATAAATAAATAGAGTAAATAGAGTTATTAGAGATAATCCGTTGATATTTGCTCAGAATTCTGTGGGCCTGCAAAATCACATAAATACATTTTGTAAAATGAATATTAAAATTATTTTAAAAGTCAGCTCAATTTTAAGAAACTTTGTTTCATCATTTTCACTTTGATATTACTTTTTTATTTCATAATATACATTTTCATGTCATGATTTTTTTATTTACCAGTGTACCTTAATCATCATTTCAGTTTGCACACAACTGCTATATAAATGTGCCAAAGTTAACCAATAAGCTCTTCCATAATTTGCATTTTAGCCAGTTAATTGACAGTCTAATGTCAAAGTAATTCTGAGCTCTGCACCATTTTGAATCTAAAGATCTTCCTCAGAGAAAGACACACAACTCTGTGAAGAACAACACAACAGACAGACTCTTGAGCTAACAGTTCTGACACCGTCTCTTTACTTTGGTGGTTAATATTAGTCCAAGCTTACAATCCAGCCCAGCTCGTCCGCTGGCTGGTTAGGTAAGCTAATTAAAAGAGAGGTGTATTCACTGTGTCTGCGTGCTGTTTAATTTCAGCAGCTTGTTTGTTTATTCATAAACGTTGTTGTTTCTCTTGTTTATCTTGCTCACAAGAGCTAACTGCCGAGGTTTGGTAGCAGTTGTTGAGGTTGCAAAGTAACATTTTGTAGTAAGATGAGTTTTACTTTTGTTCAGTTATTTCATAAGCTGCTGGATCAATTCTTCTTAATTTCTTCATATGATTATTTCTTCATGTCTTTGGTATTTATTTAATATTAACCACTTTTTCCATAAGAGAAATTGTGGCTGTACATCAGTGCATAGGAAATACGAACTTTGGGGTCAATATTAACGAGAGAAAACAGCAATGACAATAAATCAGCAGTCTCTCAGATGTGTGGGAGAGCGGAAGAAAGTTTTCCTGCCTGACATCACTGGGGTTCAGAGGTTAAATTCACAAGCAGGTGGCCAAGCGAAGGAGAGCCTGAACCAGGACGTTTCTTTTAGAGGCTCCATTACTCTCAAGCCAGACTAAAGCGGGCCGAGCCACGCCATCTGTTTCAATAACCTGTTGTATTCATGTGACAAACTCATACCAGGAGGGTCGGACTTCAAGCAAAAGCATTTTCTCAGGATCTCAAATTTGGCTCTGTACCACAAGTACAAATTGGAGGGTCTGTAAACATTGTGTGTTGAGTTCATTGCTGTCAGATAATAAGCTCGTGTTTCCAAAATGTCAGCTTTTTCAGGAGCAAAGAAAAACAGCACTGTTTTTGCGCTTGATGACACTGCATTTGGTTTCATGAGTCTTAAGAGTTTGGGGTTTCTCAGCTGACAGGGGACTGTAACCATGCAACTGGAGTGAAAACATGAATATCAGCAAAACTGGATTTTTCACATGACACCAGTGCCACATGGAACTGTTTACATTTGAGTACTGAATCTATTATTTCATTAAACATATTATGACTAGCTGATCTGCAACATATCATGGTAGATGTTCAGTCTCTCTCTCTTTCTTTCTTTCTCTGCCCAGCCTGCCACTGTAACCTGCACGCCCGACGCTGTCGTTTCAACATGGAGCTGTACAAGCTGTCGGGCCGGAGGAGCGGTGGCGTCTGTCTCAACTGTCGTCACAACACAGCGGGACGCCACTGCCACTACTGCAAGGAGGGTTACTACAGGGACATGACCAAGTCCATCTCTCACCGAAGAGCTTGTAAAGGTAACAGGATGTGACCAAATGTGGATGTTTTAACATTATCTGTGCAGTCACCAGTCATCTCACAACATATTTTCTGTTAATTAAAATCAAGTTTTTCCTCTAATATTAGGTTGTTGCCAGAACATTGCTGCCGTAATGTCACTACAAGTTAACCTTTTAAGGGTAATGTTGCAGTAATGCAGCTGCAGTGTAAAGATTTAATGGGAATGTTGCAGAAACATTGCCGCAACTTAATGTTTTATGGATAATGTTGCAGTAAAGTTGCTGTAATGTAATGCTTTAAGGACAAACATGTTAAGGTTCATGTTGCAGTAATGTCACTGCACACTGCAATAATGTTTTAAGTGTATTGGTGCAGGAAAGTTTCTGCAACATAAGGTTTTAAGTGCAATTTTGCAGAAATGTTGCTACGTCATCAGTGAATAAATGTCACACTCACAACATTGCAGCAACACTGCGTTTGTAGTGATACAAAGTAAGTTGCCATGTTTTAGCAACATTGCAGCAACATCATAATGCAAAAAATATAATAGCATCCCTGTTACACTGTAACATTTCAACAATGTAGTAGTAGTGTAATGTTAACATAACTATAATGTTGTAGTAATGCTTTTACAACGTCACAAATTAAATGTCCCAACCACAATGTTGCAGAGACATACTGTGTTTGCAGGGTAGTTCCTTTTCATATTCATATTTTGTATTAAGAACATTATAACCATTTAAAGAGATAGTGCACCAAAAATGGAAAGCTTTTTTTTTTTTTCTCCTCACCATCATGTTCATTGAAGGTCAGGTTTAATTTCTTAGTCCAAAAAATGCTGCTGGAGTTTCACAGAAAATCAGTCCTGCAGAATCTCCCAAACAATGTAAGTGAATGGTGACCAGTTTTCAATTGGGAAAAACAACAACAACAAAAAAATAAATAAAATGCCTCCATACTGCTCATCCAGCGGAGTCCAAGTCTACTAAAGCCCCGACATGCAATCCACTTGTGAGTGCGCACAATCACACCACACACACCCAGTTCAGACGGTGTGCACTTGCACGTGAGTGTGGCTCCAAGCTAAGGATCCACAGTGAAGATTTAGGCTGAAAACGTGGTGTAAATTATGCCTTTTAAGGGAAATTCTGTAACACTGCTTTCTTGCGAAACTCCAGCAGTGTTTCGTGGACTAAAAAACCTAAACCTTCGATCAACATGAGAGCGAGTAGGTAATGTCTGAATATTCATTTTTGTGTGAACTATTCCTTTAAAAAGCATTTCAATGTTAAAGACATTTTGACTTGTCACTCCTTACAAAAAAAATAGTGTCTAGTTGTGAAATAGCCTGGTTTCTCTAAGCAATCTGGATTCTCTGATATTTCAGGAATGAGACTCAACAATCAAATTGCAGCGCCCTGTGATTGGTCAGTCTCCCATCAGAGGCTAGATTTTCTTATGCCTTAAAACAGAGCCAAGAGGAGGAGCAGAAGTTTTTCTCACAATTACTTTATGCAGAAAGATTATCATGGAACTTTTGCCCAGTGACGCCAAAAGTAAACCGTTTAAACCAGCTTTAAGTAAAGGTTTTGAGTATTTCTTCATTCACTGTCTGCTTCACACTTCAGGTATTAAAGGAATTCTTTAACAAGTGATGGAGAAAAGCGCCCACCTGTCTTGGTGTCTGTGAATTGACCCGTGCAGCTCCTGAGCTATTTGGGGTCCTCTGTGGATCCTTGACAAGACAAACAAAACAAACAGAACAGAGGTGTGAGCTGATCCTCCGAACAGAGCAGTGGAAACAACTCGCTAATCGTCCCTCTCCCCTATTCATGCTTAAAACGCAGAGCACAGGTAGAAAAAAAAAAACAACACGCACCCAGGTGCGAGCGCATACGTCAGGTTTGAGAGCGAGCAGCCAAGGATTAATGTGTGAGGAGAACAAAAGCTGCGCTCCTTCTGTCTCGCAGCTCCTCAGGGAGTAGAGTCAGGCTCCGAGGCCCTGAGCAAACAAACTGCTGTCACTCAGTCACTCTGGCTTTACACTCATCGGCAGAATATCCCAGAGACGCACAAAATACTTGCGCATATCTCTGCCTGTCTCTGTCTGTTTGCCCACAAGCACTGACAAACATAAATTTTAATGTGAGATGATTGCTGTGTTTGAAGGGAAAGTCTGTTTATACTTTGTTTATATGGGGAAAATTAACCAAAAACAAATCAAATGTTACTAATTTAAGGCAGTGCTTGTTGATTTAAAACAATATTGGATGCTTGTGCATTCGCATCCCGATTTCTTACCACACACTAATGACAAATGAGTGACTTTGGGCACATGCACATATTGTGGTCTTGAGCAACATTCACCACTGAGCTATGATTGGCTGGTCTCAAGATGGGTATCCTCTGTTGCCCCCATCCTTGGTACACCGCTGGCTATTTAAGCACAGGACCAGCAACATGATATTTCCTACTGCATGCCACAACAGTCCTCCCCTCTTAAGTCACTCTGACTTGTTCAACTTGCGTGAAACGAAAGAAAAGGCATGAGCAACATGGCATTTTTAGAGTCGGGTATTTTGTACAAGAGACAGTCAGAGATCACTCTCACACAGAGCGCTGGGACTGATTTACTGCATGTGGCAGAGTTGTGCTGAACACAAGCTTAATAGATCATCTGTACTTAGCTAAAAAATGACAAATGGCTCTCTGCAGTTTTGTTTCACTCTGCCAGCTTAAACATTTTCACAAGCTATATTTGGGGCGTGTTAAGGTTCATGGGGGCGGAGCTGGGAGCAGGTTACAGGGTTCTTATGGGTGCTGGAAATCCCTGAAAAGAATTTTGATGTAGTGTTTTCAAGGTATGAAAAGTGCTTGGATTTTGGATTAAGTGCTTGAAACTACTTGAAATTGTAATTGCATTAGTTTCACAATGATTCCCTACCTGATTGAATAGCTTGCTTTTTAGATAAAAAAATGAAATGAGTCAAATACTGGCTCATTGGCTTCTACTTACAGATGAGTGACACATTTTGAAAAGTGAGACATTGTTGTGTTTTCCTTTATTTGTCACACTTCTATAAAATGCTATCACAAAAACATCATTTTGGTTCCTTGGTTTTTCAAAATTTGTTAATTTTCAGTCACCCAGATAGTGCTGAATAAGGTTCCTAGCTCACTGTGACCAATATTTGAAATATAATTCTTGTTGATGTGATTTACCACAGGTGTGAAGAGCTGGAAAAAGCTTGAAAATGCACCTTGAAATTTCTGAAAAGCGCTTGACTTTGAATTTAGAAAAGGTGTAGGAATCCTGAGGTTGGTGTAACAGAGGTTCTCACTTTGTCCAATGATAAAGCAGCATCCACAGATCTCTGCAGAGTCTTTCCAAACAGCTGGATCCGTAACCTGAAAAGTTCAAGCCCCTCCTCCGATCCCCCCCCCCAGGTACACGGTGCTCTGGGATCAAACCCAAACAGCCTGATTGCTGCCTCTCTCCTCAGGTGACAAAAACAGGGCAATGTGACATCAGTTAGAAACCACTATATTTATTGTTCAAATCAGCCAACCATCCCACTCTGCTGTTGTTGGACAGGAAATACAGCGCCGCGCCAACACAGCCAGGAGGAAGTCTGCTTTCATTCCCCATTCCTTCGCCCACCCCTCCCTCGCCAACACCCCACATCTCAACATAATGTCCTCTCAACGATTTGCTTAATACTTGGAGGTTTAGTGAAAAAAATTACTCTTGTGCGCTATTATAGAGCGCCTACATCTCCAGTGGCAGCGTGGAATGCCTCATGCTTTATTTCCCAGATTAACAACTTCACCCCTCATCAAGCGCAGTGTAAACATGGCTCTTGGAGAACCACAGTGCACGCCCCCCGCCCCTAACAGTTTGTTTTTTTTCCCCCCGTCCCCTCGTACGTTTGGCAGTCTAAGCCTTTAACTAGGCACAGCGAGTCCACAGAGATGAAGCTGGTACATGGTTCACTGCACTGCACTGAACCCCTCAAGCAACCATTCAGCTCCCCAGGCCCCCCACTGCAGGTTGAAATTAATTAATGTCTCCGGTTTACTGTTGTTTTGCATTAGGGGACTTTTGAGATTACAGAGGTATGAAATATCGTCATTCTACCTGTCATTAAGTTTTTAAAAAAAAAAAAACAAAACAAACAAACTGATATTTTTATTGCTTATCATCTTTATTCAGCATATCATATTTAATGAGGTGAATCAAACACTTTGTCTGCATAGCCTCTTCTTAAAGGAGTAGTTGGGCATTTTGGAAAATTGGCTTATTAATTTTATCAACTTAATTAGCTGTTATCTGTGCTGTCTAAAAACTTCAAGTTCAGTCCATACTTGTTTACCCGCCTGCATTCTTGTTACTTTTTAAAGAATGGAACTAACAAAATAGTAATGAAAATATTTTGAATTTGGACTAAATTGAATTTCTAATACTAGATGCTTACTGCTATGTACACAAGCCTTTATATTAGCTATCACAGATTTGAGTTTTAAGTAGGATATAACCGTACAGTGGGCACAAGCAGCTCACTTCCACATCATGAAGCAACATTTAAAAATCTTAGCTGTATTATCATTCAGGTAGAGACATAAGACTTTTAGAGGGTTTATACATGCTGTACAGTGCAAGAAATCTGTCATAGATCAGGAGAAATATAAATTATTGTGACCGTGCTGGGAAACAGGAAGGGTTGCCATAAAAAAATGAGTCTCCCAGGAAAACAGGGAGGGTTGGCGTGTATAGTTCAGTCCTCTCCAGCTGTTATTACAAACGTGTGTGCTCACCGTGAGCTGTGACTTTTAACCCGCGAAGATCTACGGCTCATTGGAAATAGTGTTAGTTAAAGGCATTTTTAAAGCTACTACAAGTAACTATCATATTTTGTTGATTCTGGAGCCTCCTGTGGACAAAAGTGGTAGTGTTTCTGTAATAACCACATAATGAAAATGTCCTTTTTAGCTGCTAATGTACTATTCCCTTTAACTCTGCCAGGGAGTGTCAGGCATTAAGAATAACCATACAGAAGTAGCTGATCATCGCGCAGATGGTCTCGTTAACTTATAAAAACGTCAGCATTATATATATTATATGTTTCATTGCCAGTTAAAAACTCCTTGTAGTAGCTTTACAACAGAGATAGTGATTTAACAACAATATTAGATTGTTTTATGAGAAATCTCAAATTCTCTTAAGAGTATAGCTCTGTGGGCTGAATTTTTAGTATGTTGTTACAAATGTTGTTGACAGATATGAAAGTGTATCAATCTTTTCATCTAATTCTCTGGAGGGAGGAATTAAGAATATTTTTCAATATATTAAACAATTGCTTTAAATGTATGATTAAACTATGATTTGTCCGAGCTGTTCTTAAACACAACAGAAAGATGGTTTATTGTTGCGTCTCATTCCCAGGATGTCAGATGCCAACATTTTGGGTTGGAAAAGCATCCCAAGCACAGCAAATAATGAGAAATACAGGCAGGGGGCAGGGTGTCTGCAGATACAGCCGCCACCACACACACTGTTAGTGGGTCATTAGTCATGATTGAAAGGGATTGTGTTTCTGAGTCTATACATTGTTTCTCTGTTTTTAAGAAAATGTTTCATGTTGTGCCTTTCTGTGCAAAAGCAGGCACAGACTATGACTTAATAATGTTGGATTTTATGTCTTAAATTTTGTTGATCTGGTCCCACCCTGAAATATTATAGGCTTTAGAAGGTGACGCCCAGAACATAAACCCGCCCAAGTTTATGTTTCAGATTTTTATTTCAATCATTTATTGTAGACAAACACAACACAGTAGCAGGCAAAAGAAAACCTTGTTAGAAATGGTTAGACTGACTGAAACCTTCGCTCTATGATGTCATTTTTATTGTATGTTGCGTTATGTGATGATTACTTTATTGCATTTGTAGTTTCCATTTAACAGCCCTCCCTCATTTTTATGTAAAGAACATACGCGTGTTTAACTCTCAGAGGAAATTAACTGGATCCCTAAAAATCAGATTTCATTTCAACAAATACCAAGTGTATTTGAAGCTTCTATGATACAAATCGAGTTGAACAAAAACAAAGAAGTTAGGCCTTTTTAAAAAAGATTTAATAAGCATCTTGTTATGTTCATGAAGCTCCATAAATTCCAACTAAAAGCAACTCCAACCTCTACGGGACCACTTCAAGCAAATTTCAAATGACTCTGCTGCTACGTATAACACATGCAGGGCTAATAGGGAGGCTGGGCTTCCACTTCAAACACTGGCTTTATGGTGAATGTTTGGCAGAGCGCGCACACACACACACACACACACACACACACACACACACACACACACACACACACACACACAGAACGAATTTCTCACATTTAACTTGCGATCCCCCCAACTAACAGCTTAAACAGACTTTGAAGTGCGTTCCACTCGTCCATTAATGGGAAACATTATTCAGGCAGTATTTGCAAGGAACTCTTTGCCAAAAAGCTTTACATTGGAAACTCAATCTGAAGAGCACACAGTCTGTCTGATCACGACGGTGCACAGGACACAAAGCCCGCTCTCAAGAAGCTCAAAGACACATGTACTCCTAAGCACATACACACACGCACGCACAACACATGCCCACATACATTTTGCGTTACAAACTGTCTACCGATGCTATATGAAGGGAGCGAAATACTATAATTTATCAAGTTATTTACTCTTCTGCGTGCCTTCCAGAGCAGACCTAATGAAGAATCCTATGCTCATTATGGGTGGAGGGGAGCAGTGTAATTTGATTGAGGTTTTATGCTGGTGCAAGGCCCAGTTCCCCATCTGTGATGGTCTGGAAGGAAAACACAGCCTGCTCTAATGTGAATGATTTCTCACTAGCTTTTAGTGCTAAGATTACTTTTTATTATTGTATGGAATATGTAGAGTCAGCAGCAGAGGACAGACCAGAGACAGACTGTAGTCATTTGAAAGCTGATATTTGTTTTGTAATGGCCCTGGTTTTGTAAACCACTCATGTTCTCATTTTTCTATTTACAAGTTGTTTACTTCGGTATGTCTTTTTTTCCCCCCTCTTTTCCCTCCATAGCATGTGACTGTCATCCAGTTGGAGCAGCAGGGAAGACGTGTAACCAGACAACAGGCCAGTGCCCCTGCAAGGACGGAGTGACGGGAATCACCTGTAACCGCTGTGCCAAGGGCTACCAGCAGAGCCGCTCTCCCATTGCCCCCTGCATCAGTAAGGCAGACTTATATTAACACATGACCAAAAAAAATAGCATTTCTACATATTTTAATGCAGAAATTGTATATTAAAGGTTTAATGATAGCTAAAAAGGCAGTGCTTGATATGTACCAGCCAAGAGCATTTTTTACCTGCCCTGGTAACACAAAAGCTGTTCGTGGTCCATGGCGAAGGGCAAATAATTTTTTGATTTCCTTTGAAAAGTGCCTTGAATTACACATATGATGTTTGTCAATTTAAAAGATAATTTTACAAGTCGAGAAAGTTTCCATTATTTGAAAAACTGCTGAATTATGAGAGGCTCTGAAGATAAGTAATTAGAAAGACTAGTGACACCATGACTCTGTCCCTCCAAAAGCTAATATTAGCCGCTGAAGCTATGATGCCTGCGTGCTTTTGTACCAGGATGTAGTCACACGAGCAACGGGTCTTGCTCATTCCTTCTCTTCCCAGCTGATAAATGGTGCAGGAGTCACTAATGACACTCGTCAGGTAAGATAATGTTACAGTGATGGTGGTGTTAATGATGTGTATTGTGCGACACATGCGGTTTCACACAAAAACTAAACTACAACAAACCTGCAACAAACTGGGACTTTCTTGTCTTGCAAAATTATCTTCTAAACTGGCAAACATCACGTGTGATTTATGGCATAATTCAAATGGGAAAAAAACTATTTGTCTCTCAGTGTAGACTACCGTTCTTATCTTTTCCAAAGTGGTCCCATGATGCACACCAGAATGGGAGTAATGACATCGCCTCTCTGTAGTATATGTACCAGTCACTGCAGTCTCATAACAGTCTGTAAGGTCATACCTCTTTTGTGAAGCAGTTTGTACTCAGACAGAGAAGACTGAATAAAGGATGATGATGATGATGATGCACAGATAATAAGCTACAATAGCGACCTCTGAGTTGGACTCCAGTTCACCCTCAGAGGTGAATTCTTAGATGGCTCACTGTGAAAAATGAACCACCTCAGTTAAAAATAATTATGTAATAACTAATTGCCGGAGTTCCATTAAAATTAATTGATTGTGATATTTTTAAATGTCTAAATAACCATGCCTTTAGTTTAGCCAAACCCCACTGTCTCAGCTTTTGACACCTAGACTCCATCAGCCACAGCTAAGCCTGATAAGTACCTCCGGACAAGGCCTGAAAAGGACAGGAGGACATGCTTGTTACGCATGAATTCGTGGCTCACACTCATCTTGTGTTATTTTTGAGATATTTTGGATAGATATCTGGGTGTTTAAACCAGAGCCTGGATAAACAGACCATTAGAGCTCGCCTAACATGGCCTTGTGTGCCTTCAACACCGTTAACAGTCCGTCTCACAATAAATCCCGAGAATGAGTCCAAGGGAATGATGGCTGATATGTTTATTGGCTGTATCTGCTGCCTGCAGATTCCAGGCCCTCGGCAATAAACGCCAACGCCTCGCAGAAACAGAGATGGGTCGCTAGTAGCTGCTTTAGCTAGGAGCATCAAGTAGCTGCCTGGCATGAGCAGATAAGATAACAGCGATGTCTGGGAGGACATGAACACACCAACAATTGTCCACCATGTTGCTGGGTTTGACATTTCTGATAAAGTCATGTGTGGAAATTGGTCTCTGTGGACATTAGAGTGATGTGTTTGGCCAGGATCCACAACGATCATTTAAACCTGTGAACCTGCTGGAGCAGGATTTCTTTAATTTCGCTGGGAAGGTAACTAATGTGGTGTAAAAGTTGGAGGAAATGGGGTTGTTGAAGAGCAGAATATATTTGGTTTCTCGTATATTTTTTGAGATAATGTCTTTTGGTTTTAATAGACCGATATTAAATTTTTGTGATATCTAACTCCCTGCCAGCTACGACTTTAACAAGACCAGCGGCCTTGGCTCTCTGCACCTACAACATACCACAATCAGGAGAGAGCAGGACATTAATAGGAAACTCACAGTCTTGATACTACTTTTCAGCACATCTGTGTGTCAGAATCAGCTTTCACTAACAAGACATCCCATTAAATCCTGTAATTCATACGTGAATGCTCTAAGGTTTGTCACTTGGGGTAAAACTCTGCTCTTAGGAGAATAACCAGGAAATTGAGCTACATATTTTTCCTCATCACATAAGATTTATTTCTGTATGTATTGCAATATGATGACAGTGTAAAACCTGTATGTATTCTTCTCTTTGTCACAGAGATTCCAGTTGCATCTCCGACAGCAACTTACAGCAGCTACGAGGAGCCATCAGGTGAGTAACACAGCACATATTTTGCTGGTTTTAAAACAATAAAGCAACACAAAACATCTCTTGGATTAATAGAGCAAAAATGAGTACTGCAGTCACTTAGGCACTATAGATACTCGAGGACTTGAGGAAGCTCAGGCAGGCTGCAGGAACACTGCAGGAGGCAATACGAGCACAACATTGTAAGGTGACAGAAGAAGAGAGGAAGAGTCCTACACTGTTAGATGATCAGCTGTTTATAACTATCAGTTGTCTGTTCATGTAAATCTAAACTCGCCATCCTGCCAACAAAAGTCCACTGCTCTGAAAAGACTCACTGTGGAGTTCAGCCTGTCTTACTGTCTGCCAGAGTCAACTGACACATTGCACAATTCAACTGTTTTAAACATCTACTCCTTCTAAATGATTATTAATGATTTGTTACAAGTCATAAACAGACAGTAACTAATTTGGCAAACATTCAGCGTTAATCTGAAGTCAAATTAAAGTGAAAAGGTGAAACAAGTACAAGTTAAAAAGCGTAACAGAAATTTCAATGTAGGACACCACAGCTCTAATGATACATAATAGTCATTTTATGATTTATTACAGCAAATATATTACAGATTTCTCATTTAAAGTCATATCTTCGAGTGTATTTTTTTAAATTAATGTGCTTGTTTTTTTTAATCACAGCTCAATTGGACTAAAGTAACTACTTCTAAAGGTACAATTGTAATTGTATGTGCATTTCTTGCACATGCATGTTTTTCCATCCGCTCACAGTCTCACTCCTCCACTAAAACATGAGTCAGTGAGGTCTGACTGCTGCTAATGTAAACTCCAGATATTTTGCCAGTGCTCCCTGTGGCCTCGTTGCCTGTATTCCCAGCCTGCCCAGCAGCTTCCCCAGGGTTTCAGCCCTAATCTGATTACATGCTTCATTTGCACCAGTTTGTATTTCAATCAAGGCTGGCTGTGCCGACAGCGAAGCCCTGCCCGACCCTATTGTTCATGTGTTCTGACAAGGGTCTCCATGTTGGGCTGCTGACATTAGATCATTTGCAAGAAAGTGTTTACCTGCAGCTTTTGTTTAATGTCTGTGTTTGTCCTTTACTGGCTGATTATGATGACTATTCATAAATGCAAACCTGCTGCCGCAGCTGTTCACATATTTTTCCTCTTACCTTTAGTGCTATTTATCCATCTAGACTGTGTTGGTGTAAGTTGCTCAGTTTTAGCAGCTTGTGGAGCTCAAAGCACCAAAAAGTACATCTGAGAAACTCAAAATCAGTGTCTGTTTATTCAAGATAATCAACAGACCTTGTTGTGAGCAGTTTCATGTAAGAACTATTTTAACTCTATGCTAAAATCTGGCAGAACTACTTTCTTTCTATCAGAAACTGCTCACAACAAGATCTGTGGATTATGTTGAGTAACTGGGTCATGATTTCTGGAAAGACACATTGCTCTTGAGTTTTTCCTCTTTTTTTTTGGTGCTTTGAGTACCGCAGACCAAGTGCCATTTATTGCCATAATGTTAGAGATAAGGGAGACGTCTCTGCAGCTGATATCATAAAAAATCTGCAGCTCACACGCTAGGTAGCGCTAGGTAGGTAAGGTATGGTAAGAGAAATTTTGGGCTGAACTGTCCCTTAAATTATTTATTAAATTAGAGCTCATTAATTAGTTTTTACCAAGATAAAGTTTTGGTTAAACAGGCTGAGTCACCTCTGATCATCGATCAGTGTCTGATGAGAGTGGCGCCACTGACTTCATTCTGCTTTGTTGTGAGTCCCACTTCCTACTATAGTGACTGCCGAAGCTGTGTGGAGTTTGGATTCCTGTCAGAAACTCCACACAGTCACCACCCTCCAAATTAGGAGCAGTGTGGTCCCCAGGGACCCCGCAGAATGAACGTGGCACTGCTGCAGAGACACACAAAGGGGGCGTTTGTCCTCGCAGCAGGAGATTGGACCTTAATGAGAGCTGTGGGTGTAATGGCCCAGTGCGGCGATTGCGCTAAGGGGCTAATGGGCAACGTCAGCTATCAAAGGGAGGTATGATAAAGGCCCCCAGGGGCCAGCGGGAGATAAAGAGGCCCCCCGCCCTCAGCACTTCATTTACATGGAAATCAGGCATGCTCGATATGGACTCGTCAAATTCATTTACTTTGGGATTTCCTCTTTTCTTATTTCTCCCGCCACCCCAGAAAGCTGCCCAGCATTCCAGCAGAAATGCTTTCTCTACATACATGAATTCGATCCTCATCCCACGTCCCAAACCGCTCTTTTTTTTTTTTTTTTTTTTTTGAGAGGGAGGAGAGGGGCGTTTTTTTCTTCCTCAATCATTACCCAGGCAACCTCATTCACACAGAGTATAATGGGGAAGAAAGGGGAAGACTGGACAGAGGGCTGGAAGAAATAATGAAGTTTGTCCATATTCAGGCAAGCTGAAAGGTCCCCCCTCTCTCTCAACTGCCCCCTCCTTTCTCTTCAGACTGCCCAGCCCAGCTTTCCCACCCCCCCAGAAAAGAGCACAAGGCTTATTGCTCTGGGAGAGGCGGAGTGGGAGGGGGGCAACACTCAGAGATGATCTGGTTCCAATTTGTGTCAGTCAGTGGAAAGTGGAGGGAACAAATGATTTCAATTTTCAGTTTGGCCTCTGGTCCCACCACCAGCTCCCTCATTACAAAAGGTACCTGGCGCAGTGACAGCGCGACAGCAGTGGCCATCGATAAAGTCCTGTGGCGAGCTAACCCAGGTGCACACACACTAGTGTAAAGGATCACTGAGACATTAATCATAACTCTGTGAGCTTCTTTCTCTAGGGAACATTCAGCCTCAGCTCGTGTTCAGAGTATTCACTTTCTTGCCTCATGTGGCTCAGACGCTGTTAAGGGTCCCTGCTAATTTTTGGTAGGTCACCAGCTAATTCTCCCCCGTGACCTTCTTTTGTGCAGGGGCGACCTCCATAGCCCACAGAGCACACACAATGCATGCCAGGACACTGACGAGGGAGCGGGCTGGACTGGAAAAGTTGAGAGGAGTATAGTAGGAGTGTGTTGACAGACACAGGAGGATCTGTGTAAGCTATAATCCATTTCACAGTGGCACTTTGAAGGCATCTTGGAGACCCTGGGGGCACAAATGGTGTGATGCAAGGGACCACATTTAAAGTCCATCCTGCTGGAGCCCGGCCTGATGATGCTGGAACACAGCTTTTTATGAGAGAAGGCCTTTTATCGCAAGTTGAAATGTGCCATCTAACTTTGACTCTTCCTTTCCCTCTCACCTCTTTCCCCAGATTGTGAATCTCACTGTAAAGCTTCCAAGGGAAAGATGAAGATCACTATGAAGAAGTACTGCAAAAAAGACTACGGTGAGTGAGTCCAATATGCAGGAATGTGCGCTGCCAGACGTCAGCCAGCAGTCAAGAGGTCAGATGTCTCAATTAATCAGATCCTGAACAAAGCCAATCCACACCCTGCTGCTGCTCTCCATGTTTCTGTGATGGCTTACTTACACAGCCGGAGGCAATGTCCGCTAATACAGATTAATCTGAAAACATATTTTCTCTCTTTTGTGGGCTTCCATACACGCCGCACTGACAATTCCCACCCCCGAAAACGGAGGTTTTCAAAAATCGTTCTCCAGAGTGGATCATTTTTGAAGTCTTGACAAGAAAAACTGAGCTTTCCAAGACACAACTGTGAGCCAACATGCTGTCACTCATTTCTTGTGCTGACACAGCTGACACGATCGCACAGTAGTATGTGTGTCAATCAGTGAAACACAGGTGTTTTCATTGACATATTTCTCTTTTTCTATCATGGGTAGCATTTACGCTCACTAATAAAAAAAATCACTATTAGTCATATGAACATAGAAACTGTGGATAAGTCTGACAAAACACCTCTATTGTGAAACACAGATCATAGAGAAGGATGGAGCTCCACCCAGCTGGGGCCAAACAGAATTAAGCAATATTTGTCAAAATGATCTATAGATTTAGCCACTGTCCTTACCAGATGTTCATGGTAAGGAAATCATGAAATCAAGAAAAGAAAAAATTACCTAGAACAACAGTATATTGTTTGGCAAATTTATGGAAGAAGACTTGAAAATCCAAGTTTGGATAGAATGTGATTTGCCACGCAAAGTGTCTTTAATTGAATCCCAACTGGTGTTGAGCAGAACTTTTAAAGGAATAGTTTGACATTTTGGGAAATATGATTATTTGCTCTCTTGCTCAGATTTCAATGAGAAGGTCAATATCATTCATATGTTGGTCAGGTAAACAAGTAGTTGTAGTCAGCAGCTAGTTATCTTAGCTTGGCATGAAAAGTGGAAACAGCTAGCCTGGTTCTGCCCAAGAATAAAATCCACCATTCAGCACCTCTAACCGGTTAATTCGACTGGGCATGGTACATCTTCACTGCCGTTTTGACCCATGCATCACGTGGCTGCATGCCTCCACCAGCATTCTTCCGGATTCTCTCTGCTTTTTCAGTGTCTGACTTCCTGCCTGCTCGATCTGCTCTGTGCAGATTGACACGGCATCCGTCAAAAATAGACTCCGGGCTTATTTGAAGTGGAGTGGAATGCAGAGAGCTGAAACGCTGCTGGCGGGATAACAAGCGTCTAGAATGGCAGCTATCAGCTCCGGCGACATGGTGCAGCCATAAAGCTCATTAATTAACAAGATATAATGTGTTACAGGTACTGTAGAGTTCTGCAGAGATTACATATTTTGTAGGCTAGCAAAGAAATTAGCATCACTCTGGTTCCCCCAACAAAAAGCCAGTGGGATTTTCCCACTGAATTTGGAATTAGTGAAAAGCAAACACCAGAGGTAAAAAGCTAACATTCAGCTATCAACAAAACCTCCCACAGTCACATAACTGAACGTCACCCTAACTAAGTGACCTGTGCTCGGCATGATGACGTTAAGATGCGGAAAAGCTTCAAAATTCATAAGTGGGGTATTTACTGACGTATTTTATGTCATAAAAAAAAAGGTCTCTTATCCCATTGTCTTTATGACGAGCAAACCAGAGGTGCAAATAAACAAACTCACTTCCTTATTGTAATACTCATTCTTGCAGCACTCTGCCGAGCACATTATGTTACCTTTAGTCAGAGCCCAGCTAGCTGTTCATCCTGTTTCTAGTCTTTAACATGCCTATTAGGACCTCTAACGCATTATGTCTTAATTGTTTAAAGTACCAAAACTGAAGATGAAAATGTGAATTTGCCATTTTATGGAGGTTATGTGTGTTTCTTGGCTGGGTGCAGTGACTTGGTCTCTGCTGGTTGCTTGGGTTTTGTTAGCTTTGGACAGAGCCAGGCTAGCTGTTTCCCTCTGTTTCCAGTCTTTGTGTTACACTAAGCTAATTGACTGCCTGCTCCAACTACATATTTAACCATACAGAGATGAGCGTGGTGTCAATCTTCTCATCTAACTCTCAATAAGAAAGCAAACAGACATACTGCCTCAAATGTCAAACTATTCTTTTAACTGTATACATACTTTGAAACAGTGCTGGCACCTAATACAAATGAAACATGAACAAGCTGAATATTTCCTGAAAGTCATTTTCAAAACTTAACAGGACAGGCAGAGCAATGTGCAGTCATTCCTTTGAGGACTGCCTAAGATATGTTGTTGTTTATCTGCTGTACCTAAATATACTGTATTGAGCTAAGCCTCTGCACCTCCTGGCTCCATCAAACTGTGGATATCCGAACTATGGTTAACATATGCTAGACTTAGGTTAAACCCTAACCCTAACCCCGGTAGACACTGGAGAAGCTTTGTCCAGCAAAGTCACCCTGAGGCATTTGGCAAAACTTTGAGACGTTTTAGAGCAAACCCCAAAGTGATAAGAGAAGCCAAGACACACAGTGATCACGATCATTATGTTGTTGATGAATTCACAGAACAAGTAGTGCAGCTGAAATACATCTAAGAATACCGTGCCAGGTAAATAAATATCACGTTACAGGATCTGAAATTATAAATTAAGTTACTGAGACCACCAAAATACAGCAAAGACAGCTGCGTCTCACAAGTCTCACAGCTCAGAACAAGAAGGAAATAAGATATTTAAATGTTTTTTAGTGATTGATGATACCGGTCCATTATCCCTCAACAAAAACCAGAACAATACAAGAGCATCATACCTGTAATTCCAACGCAGGAAGATATGAGGCGGCGGTAAAATATCCCACTGTGTAGCTCTACTTTCACTCACATGGCAAATGATCCACTCTGCTCTTTGGATTTTCTGCACCATTAATCATTGCAATATAGTGGTTTGTCAGTTATCAGTGGAGCCACATCTGTAAATCACAGAGACAGAAAAAAAAAACCTTTGAGGCAGATCCAGTGTTACACAGGATATCTTTTACCTTCGGCCAGGTTTTTCTCAAGTGTTGTATCCACTAAACGAACAATGTGAAATGAAAACAATCTCCATCCAGATGGGATTTCCGGCACCATTTTAGGAATAATCTAAGTCCATAATAACACTCCTGATGCAAAGTGAAAAAGTTTGCTGTGGCCCTGACTAAAGAGGAAAAGGACCATCCAGATTATTACCACGCCAAAGGTCAAAAGCCAGCATCCGTGATGGTGTGGGAGTGTGTCAGTGCTCAGGACATGGCTAACTGTTTCACCTGTGAAGGCCCCATTAATGCTGAAAGGTACATACAGGTTTTGGAGCAACAAATGCTGCCATCCAGACAACTTTTTCAGAGATGTCCCTACTTATTTCAGCAAGGCAATGACAAGAAACCTTCGACATGTGTTACAACAGTGTGGGTTCATGGTTAAAGAGTTCAGGTATCTAACTAATCTGCCTGCAGTCCAGTCCTGTCATTGAAAATGTGTGGCGCATTATGAAGACCTGAAATCGTATATTAAGCAAGAATGAGAAATAAGTCAACCTTCAAAAATTTCAGCAGTTAGTGTCCTCAGTTCCCAAACACTTACTGAGCGTTGGTAAAAGAAAGGTGACGTTTCTATAAACGTGTTGCAGCCAAACTCTAGGACAGAGAAGGAATGTCTCTTTTCTTAAAACATCAGTAACGGTAACATTAGATAATGCTCACTGGCTGCTGTGGCTGTTGACTCGTCTGACAGCAAAGTCCAGTAATCAAGGTAATCAAGGCACAGATTAAAAGGCAGGTAAAGATCTGTAATGGCATTAAAGCAACAGCCAGCCTCGCAGCATCTGTAAGGGCTGTGGTGTGGCGAATCAGGGGATGACAGGTTGTGACTGATACGACCCAGTCAGGAAGCACACGTGGGTGTCTGCATCATTGTTTCCAAAAGTCTTTCTGCCCGTCCAGACTGAAACTCAACCCCAGATTTTTAAAAACTGAAACAGGGCCAGCAGCATTTCCAAACGTCTTTGTTTTAGGTGTTCTAAAAAGCTGGAGTATTGAAGACACCAAAAAAAAACAAAAAAAACGTAGTAATGTGGGTGTAGCTTTCACTCTTCTAGAAAACTTTCAGTTCCCGTAGTGTTAATTTCTTTCAGAGATGACTAACTTGTCTCCCATTCAAAATCATCATTGGTGAAACTTCATCAGTCTGTCAGAAGAACAGCTTTATACACTTTAAAAGGCATCCAACTGAAAATTGGCCAAATTTATTTTATTCCCTCTTACAGCTGAGTAGACAGTAATTCAGGCCATTTGTTGCATTTTTTTGTTGCCAAATGCAGCCATTATTCATATTTCCACTGATTTAAATCTTAATCGTCAGAGCTGAGACAAGCCCTGCATCTATAAATCAGTCAGGCTGATTCAAGCAAAGCAGGCGGTTCCTGTCGGTTTTCTCTGAAGTTCCTCAAAAAAGTCTGGAAGCAGATGATTCTGCCTGAACCGCGCCGAAGCAGTATGGCAGACATCATTGCTTAGCATGCGTTCCCTTTGCCTCTGTATAATTCATTTCTCAGGCCTGTCGCCTTGCTTTTGTGGGGCTTCAGAGTCTCTCCTCTGTTCTTCGGGGGCCACAACCCCCATGTGTGAGTGGTGATGCAGGCCCCCGGGGGTCACGGGAAGGGGCCCCCTGTTTAAACACAGTTGTGCGCTCCCATTCCTCAGGGCACAAACAGGTGGTAAATTAGGCAGACGGTGACGGATTGCCACCCTGGAGAGAAAGAAATATGTTTTGTTTATTCAATTTTTGTTTTTCATCACTGGCGTAGCTACGGAGACGACCGACACAAAGGGATTATATTCTCGCCTGACACCCGCCTCTGCATACACGCACCCTCCCTCTCCCTGCCACCAGGAGGACAATGAATCAAAGGGCCGCGTGTTTACTGACGCTCCGGGATAGTGCTCAAAGGCAAGGCCCCCCAGCCTCCCCAGCCACCCCTCTGCGCTCACCCAAGGGTAACAGGTCCCTGATCATTCACTCAGCTGATAACCAGAGGGGACAGGGGCCTCAGTGCGGTAATTAAGCGAGCTCTAATTTCATTAGCCCTTGCTTGTTGGTGGCATGCAGTGTCAAGCCGCAGCACACTGCCCAAAGAAGACAAACCCAGCTGGAAGTCTGGCTGTGAGGGAGGCTCGGCTGGCAGCTATTGTGCGAGTGCAGGATCATCTCACACTTATCTCGTCTCCCTCACTGTCCGTCTCACCAAACAGTGTCAGCATGCAGTATTTTGTAATAGCTTGTTTGACCCTGCGCTCTCAGTCTCTCTCTGGTGTCTATTTAGCTCAGACCAAGTGGCAGAAGGTGTGTGCGTGTGGATTTGTGTGTGTTTAAATACACTGCGCAGACTGAGAACATACTTGAGAGAGAAAGAAAAAAAAGAGGCAGACACTGACAGAGAGACTGAGCCTGGACGCTGTAACCGAGTCTCCTCCTCGGCCTGGACAGGAGAGCTATCTCCGCTGGATTCTCACGCTGCGGAGTTGGATGGGGCTCTGGGAGCAGAACCCGGATAGCTCATGAGGTCGGAAACACATCCCGATTCTCCTGGAACTTTTCTGTGGCTGGGAAGACAAATAGTGGCCCCTCCTCCCCCCCTCTCACACACCCTCTATGTGTCTGGATGAAGGAGAGGGCTGCAATGAATGGCAGGGCTGTGAGAGCTCGCTCTACTCAGCCCAACAAACCTTCTTTCTTCTGAAATTGTGTGCAATTTGCTCACGCCATGCATTGACACACATACTCAAACACCCCACTCCTCCGGTTCTCCTCATTCTTGGCAGCGAGAGAGGACGACTGATGAACACCAAAAGTGATCATGTTCAGCCAGAAAGGCAAAGAAAGGCAAACCTAACTAGTTGTTTGAAAAGATAATACAGAAATACATTTTGGATATCATGACAAACTATTTGTTTTATCTTAACGAATGTTAGTGTCTGGGCTGCCTTAAAGTTTTCAGTTGACGGGATTTGAAAATTCAAGTTGAGGTAGTTGAGGTTTTCAAAACAAATAAATAAACTTGATAATAATTCAGTTATACTTCAGTTAGTGTCTCATCTGCCTTAAAAATTTAAGTTTTTCAAATTTCAAAAGATAAACTGAGTCAAAACTTTTCTAGTCAAACAAACTTCATATCGATTCAGTTGGACATGTTCAATACGCTTAAGATATTAGGTTGAACAAAGTCTTCAGTCAAACTGACAAACATTTAAAATATGTAATATTTAACATGTTTATGAACTTTTAATTAACTAATTCAATATAAACCTTCATCATGGTTCGCAGTGTGTTTCAAAAAGAATGGTCTCAGGAGAGTTTTGACTCTCAAACAGTGCATACTGGGAAGTCTGATAATATGCTGATCATTTTTCTTTAGAAACTTTGATTTGTAAATTAAACTCTACAGTTCATTCATTCAACTTTTCAACTTTGAAGTCTTAAGACTTCATGTTAGAAGAACTCATGTTTGGAATTCTGACGTGTTCTGAAAATAAATGCTAGAAATTTGAACTTGAATAAATAAATATTGTGTATTTACATCAAGTTAAAAAGAAAAGATCAGTATTTTGTTTACTTGCAAGTGCCCCACGACCCCACAATATGCAATAAAATGCACAGGAATTGTTTAAGCATTAATGGTTAAACTATTTAATGAGTTCTAGATAGAAGATAAATATAAGATTTGTTACTCTTGTTTGAATGAGTCTTTCCCATCATCTTCTCCAATCTTCTCCAGATCTGATTAATTCTCACACTTGTGAGTGAACCCCCCTCACACACTTAAAAGTTAATAGCACATTCCAAGCTAAACCCACGGGGTAAAGCACTTCACTTCAAGCACAGATTAGCTCCATCGCCGTTGAGCTGTTTGCCTCTTGTTGCAATCAGCGTGATGAAGTAATAGCTGCTTCATCTGACGGAGAATCCGTGCAGGGGATTTTCTGCGAAAGGGAGCTTTACTCATGTCCTGGTATGAAAATGTCCGTTTCAAGTGGTGTTCCAATAGTTACCAGGTTTAGCTGCATTTAGCCTGAGGTTGACAATGTTCAGATGTTCGGGGTCCACTTTAACACCTGATAGACCAACTGGAGAGATTTCTTTCAGAAGTTATATCGTTAGCAGATGTGCTATTCTTCTATTAAAAGGTATCTTTTTGGTCATTTATTTTTGCACAGAAAGTATTCAATATCCACTTCTCTCGATATCCGCCTGGCCACCTGAAGGAAAAGTGTTTCTCTCCTCCTCAGAGGGAAGTGTGCTTTCAGATGTCCGATGCCAGCAACCTTTGTGCTCGCACAGGGAGCACTATGGCAACTGTTGCTGTAATAGGGAGTATGCTCAGGAGCGCAACAATGAAAGGTCAGAGGTCAGAGATGAAGGGAGGGTGACACGCAACAAAGACAGAAATCTCTGGGTCATGTTTATACAGCGGGTTTTATTGGACCTTTTATACAAAGTTGTGTAAAAGTGTTGGCATCTGTCTGTGGCCTCAGATGCCAAGACTTTAAAAAAGAAGGTGTGAAAGTTTGTCAGTAGTTTCAAACTTTTTTGTTTGATGTGCTCCACCGGCCTATTAGATGAGCTCAAGTACACCTTCATCAACACTACGTCATGTTCCAAATGTGTTCATTTAAATTGATTTTTAACACTATATATGAAGGTCATGTAAGTACTCAAGCACTCAATAATCAACTATGATATTATACTGCATATGTAAGGCTTTATAAAACTCTTCATAAATGTTCGAATGAATTATGAAATTAAAATAGAGGCAGAGTGGCGGGTCATGACTTTGCCCTCAGAGGAAAAAAAATCAGTATCTGCTGTCCTGTGGGAAATCGCCGTAGGTCAGTGCTTTCAAAAGTGTCATGATGTTTAATCAGCATCATTAACACATTTGGGAACCAATCAGAGAAAAATAAACCTTTTGTGTTCATAGAAAAGTCTGAGATCATTTACATCAACACATAGAAAATAAGAGCAAAAAAAAAAAAGCGTTCATAATTTAGTAGTTGTAATTTATCTTTTTGTTGAGAGTATATTTTAACTATAGATCTCTGCTTGCTTGCTAACACTGAATTGCATTGTGGTGTTAAAAGTTTACAGCTGATATATGTGCTCAGAGTATCCCTGGTTTATGTTACAAATCTCTCCTCTCTTCTCCTCCACCAGCTGTCCAAGTGCACGTTCTGAAAGGAGACAAGGCAGGCGAGTGGTGGAAGTTCACTGTCAACATCATTTCTGTGTACAAACAAGGCGAGCACCGCATCCGCCGCGGGGACCAGCTGCTGTGGGTGCGCGCCAAAGACGTGGCCTGCAAATGCCCAAAGATCAAGCCCGGGAGGAAGTACCTGCTCCTGGGTACAGACGATGATTCCCCCGGGCAGAGCGGCGTGGTGGCAGACAAGGGGAGCCTGCTCATCCCTTGGAAGGACCTGTGGGGCCGCCGGCTGAGGAAGTTCCAACAGCGCGACAAGAGGGGAAAGTGCTAAAAGTCGCCGGAGAGGAGAGAGGAAGAGAGAGAGCGATTGAGGGAGCGGTGGAGGCAAAAAAATAATGTGTCCACTGGGATGAATGCAAGGAAGAGGAGAGGATGAATGAAGAAAATGAACTGGAAGAGTCTAAGATAGAAAGACACAGGTGAAAAGTAGGAGAGATGGGGGAATGACTGAGTGCTGCTGCTCTGAGTTGGAGCGAAGAGTTTAGTGTTTTTTTTTTTTTTAGGAACTTTTGTGAAGGAGCTCATTCTACAGTTGTTCTGTCTCTGTTTGTCTTTCAAGGTTTGTTTTGTTGTGTAATTGCAGAGTTTGCACCTAATGTTACATGTCACATCCTGACTATTTTACCCATGATGCCGTTTTTGTTGTTTTTTTTACAGTCCCTTGTTCAGTTGTTTGTAAGAGCAACGCGTCTACTGTATCACCCTTTTGTATTTAAGAGGATCTATTTCCATTGTGCTGTGTGAAGCATTCTCTAGTTAAATGAAGAGAGGCACTGAGGGACTCCACTCATGTATGATACGTTGCTCATGTGTGCTGCCAAACTTTGGATAAACTTTTTCAACAGCTGAAAAGTTGTGAAATTATTCATAACTGTGGAAAATATAATAGGTGCCATTTTGCCCAAGAGCTCCCTGCTAATATGTGAGTGTTACCTCAGTGGGAACAAAATGCCATAATGATCCTCTGCTCGTTCTGTATAATGATCATCTTTCACATTACATGCAAGTCTTTGCTCAGCGCTTATTGATATATCGACACTATGTTGTGGTTGTGACCTCTGCAATGTAAAGTAACCATACGAGCATACATAGACATTTTTAGTAGGTGATGCCGGCCGTAGCATCAACTAGATTTAGAGTAGACATGTCAACCATGCACTTATTTTTACTAGTCAAAACTTTAGAACATATGAGATATGTTCACATTTTTAGAGACATCCAAAAAGAAAAGAAGTCCCAGTAACACTTCATAATAACCACAATTAATAAATGGTAAATTGTCAGTCAATTAAACTTTAGTAAATAGTTATTTTACTGCTCACAAACATTCAAATAATGTTTATATGTGCTTTGTTAACCACTTAAGTAACTGTAAGGTTGTATAAACATCAGTTGAAACTTCATAATGGCCAGCAAAGTAATGTTTATAGATGCACGACACGGTATTTATTAACCATTTACAAAGCATTATAATAACCACTTACAACTTTACTATAACCATCCAGATAATGTTTAGAATTACGTTTGCATGTTTTCTTTCAATGCAGCAGCCTCTCTGGTGTCAGTTTTGCATGTACAGGGTCTGCAGTAAACTTTGAAAAATAATAATAAAATGCAATGTCTGGGTAGACTTTCAAAATAAATGCACAAAAACTACTCGGATAGGTTTAGAAACAAAACTACGTCCGTAGGTTCAGGAAAAGAAGTTTGCTATGAGTTAAAATAAGTATGTTACATATGTAAGTTTATGAACATAATGCAACGTAAATAAATGACATGCATAAGTATGTAAGGTATGATAATCATCAGCTGCAATTATTTAATATCCATCCAAGTAATGTTTAGAGACAATTTACAAAAAATTATTAACCATTAAGTGTAAACTAATTATTTTATCTCACACAGCTAAAGATAAAATATCATGAATTATAGCATGACTAATGATTAGTACAAATAATTCATCACATTGTTTGTTAACAGTGAAATAACTTAGTAAAGTTTAACTAACTATCAATTTACTATATATAAATGAAGGTTATTATCAAGTGTTACCGAAATCCCGCTCTGCACCACAAACCCTGCCTGCCCCACTGATGACTGATCTGTATGGACTGATGTTTCTGGTTGTCACAGCTACAGATAACTCAGAATTTAATGTTTATTTTCTAATAAAGGACTAAATGTAAGTTGGATGTCCCGAATATTTGTGAGTGAGAGAACTGATGAAATGAATCCTCTCACTCCATTCAAAAAAAAAGAAGAGAGAGCGAGAGAGAATATCTACCTATCAAGCAATCCTCATACCACTGACATGATGCATGCTCACTATTTACTGTAGCTGATTGATAGCTAACAATGATTGTGAATTATGTACACATTTAATTTGTATACAGTATTCAATGTTGTGGGAAAATAACCTGTGGAGTGATAAAATATCACAGATGTTTATTGTACAGTGCGTTCAGCACGCTGTGTCAAATGTTCGTCACCTCAAATCAACTTTTTGAGGACTGGAATCCATTATCAAGACTTGGTACTCAACAAAAAGGCATGACTGATTGTCTACATGTTATATAGCTGTATAGTATTACTTTTTTATTTTTTTGTTAAACATTAACTAGATCTATCTCCGTGTGAATTTAACCAGAGTTTTAAATACTAGAGGCTTAATAAATGGAAATGAATGTCAGAGAAATGTCTCATGTTTACGTGAGCACCCAGAGGATCACACACTCTCTTACACACTGAGATGACAAAAAACATACACAGTGCATACACGCATATGCAGGACCACACCCAAATACACACATGTGCACACACACACACACACATAAATACAAGGGTACACCTCAGTACTCTGTGCATCATACTGTATGTCCAACGCACTTACAGAGTCTCTGCCAACACACACGTACCGACCGACACACTGCAGAAAGGTACTCTCCCTGCCAGACTTCAGCTCTCCATAAATATTATATCTGAATAATTATCTCTGCTCATGTTTATACATTGGCTTGTACATGTTGTTTAGCAGTGTCCATTGCAAATGGTTGTGTAATGTCTTGTAATACTAATATATTATGTTTATCACAAATGAATATATTTAATGACACATGAAACAATGTGGCTTTTGTGGTTTTTATTTTTGATCTTTTATTTTTTACTTTTTGCATTGAATTGTAGATGGCTGTAATGTTGATAAGTGTTTGGCTATTTAACAGCCTGATAGAACTGAAAATTAATTCATCTGAAATAAAGCTGTGTAAAAAAAAAACAAAAACAAAAGCAATTTGAGAATCTAAGCTGAAATGACATTTTTAGTTCTTTTCAAAAAGTGTCATTATTTTCACAGCATGGCAATACACCACACACAGACATTTAAAGGAGCAATATGTAACAATATGTGTGTTCAAAAATGAGTACAGCAGTTTAAATAGTGAGTTAGAGCCGTAGATGGTATATTAAGATGGGTGAAATCTTTTTTAATATACCATCTATGGTTAAAGCAAGTTGCTTCCTCTCCTCCCCAGACTCGAGGAAACTCAGGCAGGCATCAGGGACGCTGCAGGAGCACAAGATGAGTCCAACATTGTAATCTGATTATAACAAAGAGTCCTACGCTGTATCAGCTGTTTATAACTCTCAATTGTCTGTCAGTCTAAAGTTTGACTGCACTTTCTCATCTCATTTCATTGGGTAAATAAAGGATGTTAGTACAAGGTAATTAGACGAGATTAGGGAATAAGGCGGTGACATATTTGTGTTTAAAAGGACTAAAAGGGATAAATTACACAATTATTTTTTCTTTTTTTACTGATTACCTATTTAATAATTATGGGGTGCAGTAACATTATTACAGGGTAACAAGCCAAGAAAAATAGGGGGAACAAGTTCATATTGTTGATATTACAATGAAATTTATTATGGTATCATTTATTTTAAAATGATGACAATTTACATTATTGTTGTTGCTGAGAAACAAAACAGATGAGGGAGTGCCTTTAAAGCGATAGCCATAAAGTGGTTACGTTTCTGTTTTTTAAACGATGATTAAATACATGGGGAACAGTAATGTAGTTTTAACGATCAAAACTGATGTCAGAGAGGAACTTTTCCATCAGATCATAAACAATTATGGACACATACAAATACATATACTTTCACTTGCTTTACTGAGGTTTAATAGACAATGGTCATCATAAAGAATATTGTGGTGTGCTATCCATAAATTCAACAACTGACACGTCAGTTTTCTCAGGGTTTGTTTGTTGTTGTTTTTTTTTTAATGTGTGCATCAGGATCTGCAACTGCAACTATCATTACAACATGGTCCAGTACACCTGCTGCTGGTAACAGTAACAGTAGTAAGTATGAGGACGTGTTGATGGTCTTAGCTAGCAAGAGTTTTTGCCTGTCCAGTCGTGGAGCATGTGTTTGATAATGGCTCTTAGTAGAAAGTTGTATTTTAGTGTCATACAACAATCACGCCTCGGTGTGTAATATTTAATCATATTTTGATGACGTACCTTTATATTAGGTGAAATCTGACCCAAACACTAAAGCTTTTTCCTCCAGCTTTCATGAGGAACGCAAATGAAAAGCAGTAATTCACAATGAGTGGATTGTGTGCAAATGATTCACTTACATTTATCTTAAGACTTTAATTAAGCTAATTGCCGTACAGTTCAGTACAACCTATGAACAGAAATGTGTCTGATTTCATATGTAATTTTGTTCTAAAATAAAAGTACTTTCAAAATTCAGATGCAGAACTACAAGCTTAAAGCTTTTTTGTTAAAATCATCAAATTACAAAATACTCAAAAGTAATTTAAGACATATTTTAATACATTTCATTGAAAAACTGCTCATCTCTTCCAACAGGGACCCAGTAGAAGAATTTTGATTTAAAGCTTTACAACATTTAATCTGCTGAAATGGTGCAGGAGTGTAACTGAAAAAACAGCTCAGGAGCACTTTTTTACAAACAATGCAACAATAATGTAATGCTGTGGAAAAGACATGTTTTTGTGAATGTGTGATTAAGATAACACGTTAACTTTTAACAGATTATTATCCCATTATAATATTTATATTAACCAAAGGATTTGAGAACCTCTCCAACTTTAGAAAATATGTGAATTCTCTAATGTCGTCGGTGTGACATAACATATGTGAAGCCAATAGTTAAGCATTAAAAGAACATGAATTAAAACATGAGCTGCTGCCAAAGAACTTCAGCCATGTCCTGCAGCGCGGGTCATCATTTGTGTTGGATCCTGCACCTCTATAAACTTCTCAGACAATAAGGACTGGCTGCGAGATTGCTATAATGCAGGCATATTACTAAAAGGGGTGATATCACCAACATGCCTAATCCAAACCGCAGATGTTATTGTTGTAGCTGGGAGGTTCTGGCATCAGTGGAAGCCCTTAACTTATTCATCTGGGAGTTTCGCACAAAAACACACGATTCTGAACGTGCTCCAAATGAGAGTCCATCTGTCTTGGCTTCAGGACAAGGTATTGATATACTGCTCCCGCAATGCCCAGTGCAAAATACTCCAAAGGGGCCAACCAATTACACAGGCACTGCTGAAAGTTTAAGCTGTGTTCTCCATCAACATAATGCCACGAGGATTACTACCCATAAAACCGCTCTAACTATTGATGGAGGGGAGAAAGCCGAGGATGAAAAGGCCAGTGCATGAGTGCGTGTTGGAGTTCTTGTAGGTTTCGTTGTTATAAGTACGTTTAACGTGCCTGTTCAGGTTCCCTGGCTTCTCTGACAATGACATCACAACGTCATTCAGAGCCTGCAACTAAGAAATGAACAGTTTCACTCCAGCATGCTGAGGCCGACTGTTGCACAAGCTCACTACGGGACTGTGATTTCTCTCATGATTTTGGGCGGGATGGATGGGAGAGCTGAAAAGAGATCTGGGCGTGTGTGAACTTCCCTCTTAGTATGTGTAGAAGATGAAGCTGGAACAACAAACATGCACGCACGATATGACCGAAGACTTTTGGCATTCATACGATACAGACGTGGACTGAATGTAGGGGTCAGGTTTCCATCAGCGGCACCGACTTGGAACTTTCCACACAGATGAATCCCCCCGTCACACTGCTGCCATTGTCTCCCTGTTAACAGTGAGAGCGCTCCTCGGAAAACAAAGTGAGGCCGGGCGTGCGCTGAGGATGCGACACGCTGAGCTTGTCCTAGCTTTGGTGGCAGGGTGGCCCTCTACCCTTTGATTGTGTGCCGTGCTGACAGCTGCCAGGAAATGGAAACAGTAAGTGGTTGAGTGAAATGGCTCTAACTCCCATGACATACATGCTACATGTCTACTGATCAGGACGGGATGGAAAAGAACCTGATTTCTTTGTCAGACTGAGCCCGTAAAAACATTTGGAGGATTTCAGTTTATTGCCTTTTCCTTATTGTTCCTCACCCCCTTGTTTTTCCCTGAAAGGTAAGCGCTAAGTGTTACGAGACCGCTGCGGCTGTCTGCAACGCTGAAACAACATCACATCGGGGATTCTGTGACTTCCATGTGTTACGCTGCGTTTCATAGCCCTGTGGGGAAACAGTATGCTCTATGGTCCTTACACTCAAGAGGCCCCAAATTGGTAAACCAACTTGACACACCTCCCAAATGATGACCATAATTGTGACATTTTTAATTCTCAATTCCATTTTAACCAATTATCTTCTCTCCCTACTGCAGTTGTCTTTTTGTTACTGTGTAGGAGGCACTCACAGCAAAAGCAGGGTTAGAGTTAGGGTGAGGCACGAACAACCAGCAAGGAGACGTGTGTATTTTAACACGTAAAAGCTCACACAAGTCTTGCTGTTCAAAATATGGAAATAAATAACTTCCATCTTCACACACACAAAAGAAACCCTCATGTACATGTACAACATCGTAGATCATGTATACCTACAAATTCAACCACTTTATGCCTCCTGGCTCCACCTGAACCCACCAAGTCTTCATCTACCCCAAAGTCAGAGTCCTGGTCAGAGTCCTGTGCATTATCTCGGTACAGTTACTGTATTCCCTGTTATCAAACCAGCCTCCGCTGGTCTCGGAGACTGTGTCCCTGTCCGCTAAGTGAGCTAACTAGTCAATGACATGAACGGCACAATCAGCAGCAGTGCACCGGTGACTTCATTTTTACAAGAGAAATGGTCTGTTTGAGGGTTTTTTTTTCCTGTGGCTTACAAGTAGAAGAAAATATGGTCAACTCAGACTCTTCTAACTGACTACAGATTTAGTGGACTATTAGAGGCCAGCTCTGAAATAAAACACTACTAAAAATCTATTGAGACACTGAAGTGGAACTAGAAGTGTCACAGACAGCTAATCCCATTCACTCACACTCATCAATAGGCAAGAAAAAGTGAAAAAGGAGGTATTCAAATTGTCTAATAACAATCTAATTAGCAGGTAATTACAGTGTACTGACAAGACATTCATTAACTTCAGCGTAAATGAACAATGTCTTAATGACTATGATTGGTGTTTTAATACAGGGGGAGGGAGAAAACTAATTATTGAGGTCTACTCAAATGAGTTTGGGTAGAGAGCAGAGTGGCTTGTGATACTTAAGTGGATTAGTTGTTTGGGGAGAAGGAGGAACACCAGTGGGGATCACAGGAACTGATTTGTATTACCCAGCAGCCACAGACCTTTAGCGCCACCATCTCTAATCTCTATTCACACACGAGCCCCGCATGACTGTCATAGAGCGACTTAAATGTTACCTCATGAGCACCACCACATTTCACTTCAGTCAGCGTGGTTCGATCGTTCCAATCAAGCCCCGTCAGATTTAAAGTCTGATTTTATGCATGAGATCTATACGACCACCACTCTGGGCTGGAAGACTGTATGCAATCATGGTCTTTTGTTTTTTCTGAAACCCACTTGGCCTCCTGCTCCTTTTTCTTAACCCTCCGTAAAAACCAGAGCTGCACCACAGATGCTGTTTTGTTTGCTCCTAAGCACCCGACTAAACAGAGAACAATATAACACTGTGTTTTCTCAGCTGACTAAATGTATTTCCAAACCCTGTTTACTTTGCTTCTCTCGAAGATGGGACAGCAATCATATAATTGACAAATGCAGAGCAAATTTCAATTCATGCAAACATGCCAGAGCATATCAAATAAACAATAATCAATCCTATCAAAATAAACCACAGGAATTTGGCTTGACTTTTGGTGCTGAGGAAACAAGTGGACATCATGTGAGACGTTTCCTTCCTTCTCTGTTAAATGTTTTTCACTTATCACCTATTTGACTGCAATCTATATACACAAACAGGTGCTGCGCTGCATTCTCTGTTCTCATTTCTTTTTAGCGCCGCCTTCCATCTGTCGATGGCCACTCTCTCGCTTCCCAGCCTTCATTCGCAGTCAGCCTCGGCAAAATGAGGGAATGGGGCTCCATGAAACAAAGCGTGAAGCACCTTTGGAGATGGAAGGAGGGCTTAAAGAGGTACTTCATATCAGAAAACTGTGTGACCACCACATACACACGTACATGGGTACACACACACACACACACACACACACACACAACCAAAAAACATATATGTGCACCCCCACACACAATAAATGTATTACACCCTCTGCTTTTGACACCAACACCTTCAGAGCCTCCTCCAACCCCCCCCCCCCCACCCCTTCACTCACTCATTCACTCCCTCCCAAACTGCCTCTCCATCTCACTCTTTCTTGCAATGCACATGGTTCAAAAGCTGTATTTCTGGCTTACTAGATTGGAGCACAAAGGCTCTTCTTATGCATCCTGGAGAAGCCCCACTAGAGAGGCCTCGATCCCATCCTGGATAGTGAGAGTGCACACAGACAGAGTTAGTCCTCTTTTTTTTCTCATTACCATTTCCATACAGGATTAAGCCACTTGGCTTTTGGATGGCTTGTACTATATTTTTCACCCATCCCACACCCCCTGCTGCATTCTCAAGGTCCGAGTTAAATGATCAGTTAGACAATCAGCTCATAAACTAGCTCTTTTTAATGTCTATTCACACACGCTGCTGGGTCCAGAGGATGCCGGAGTGGATGGATCTCATTGGAGTCTGTGCCATGAGGAGAGTCCTTCAGTTGCCTCACAGTAGCGCCCTGTTTTCACCCTCCAGGCTTTAACGGGGACAAAAGGACACCAAACAACATTTAACAAACACTAAAAGCAATATGACATTTTATATGCTGTTTAAATGTGGCTTTAAAGTTATAATCCTTAACATTTTTTATTAAATAAAACTCAATTTTTTTGACTATTTATGTTTGGCACATTTTTCTGCAAGAGCCATTCAGCGTATTTACATTCAGTGATTGTCCTTCTACACAGTACTGGATTGAAATTGCCTACTTTGCATGAAGAATTCACATGAAACAAGCAATAGCAAGGTTGAAATCCTATTTAATACACAGGCTATGTTTGACACAAGTTGTTTCCCTACCCCGTCCTCCCCAGACTGGAGGAAGCTCAGGCAGGCTGCAGGAACACTACAGGAGTGCAAGACGACTGCGACACTGAAATTTGACAATAACGAGCGCAGACAAGTCCTCCGCTACAAGTCGATCAGCTGTTTTTACCTGTCAGCTGTCTGAAAATCTAAAGTTGAGCCCATTCTCCTGAAAACAAAAGCCCACTGCTCCAAAAATACACACTGGAGTCTGAGATCAGTGATTGCCTGCCAGACTCCATTCACATACTGCTCAATTTAACTGATTTGCTCAATTTAAAAGATTATAAATAATTTCTTACGACTCAAACAGACATTTATTCATTTAGTGAAAGTTCTGCATTAATTTGAGCTACAACTTATGTGAAACAGGCAAACAATAACAAGTCACAGACTAGAATAAAAATTTCAAAGTAGGACACTGCAGCTGTGGCTTTGTTGTCAGAGAAGTTACTATTTCAACTTAGCAATGTTTCCTTAATCTCCGATGACACATCATGGGCTTGTTATGATTTAATACAGTAAATTTATTGCAGATTTATCCTTTAAGTTAATACAACATTTCCTACTGCTAGTTTACATCAGTTCATGCATTTATTTGTCATAATAGGAGACATTCTGGGATGAAGGTTTGCTTGTTATAGTTGATCTTTGTAAGTATTTTTGTCATTTAAACTGTCTGTAAAACAGCTCATCAGTCAGAACAGACCAACGAACAGGAGGAAATTATCATATTGCCGATACATGGTATCATCGCATGTCAGCTGATAACAGTAGAAGAATGTCAAAATAGATTTGAGGTAATTTAGAAAAATCTGTATCAAGATAGTTTGATTATATTACATGTTTAGGTTTAAAAAAAAAAATACTACTGTTGTCTAATTTTCAGAATATCGATATATACGTATTAAACAGCAGGTCAGGCTATAATATCAAGGAAACCTGAGCTGATTATTTTTTATTTGTGTTTATTCTTGTGAAAACTGATTAAAATATGAAAATTATTCTATTTAGATGTAACATTTTCATGATGCTAGAGGAAATTATGGAAAAGAAACACGACAGACGTGGAAATCTGCAACTTTCTTCCACTGTGCTTGGCCGTATCCCCCTTTCCTTTCTCTCTTCCACCTCCCTTCCTTCTCATCCGAATACATTAATATCTGAAAGTGTTGGCTGGGACCAAAAATACTCATGGACTAAACAAAGTGCAGAGTGACTTCAGGGTCTGGGATCTTCAAATAAACCCTGCCTGGGTGTCATGGGGACCAGGAAGTGGAATTAACTGCTATATTAGCTGACCTTCATCTTGTTGTTTGTCCCAACCTGCCTGGCTGGGCCCCGGGCTGTCCCGTAACCACGGTCTCCGGGCCCAACAATGCGGGCATTTCCCTGAGCGAAAAAACACAGGCCTCGGGGGTTTACTGAGCAAACAAGATGAGCCCTGCCAAACACTCGCTCCCACATTTCACAATCACTTTTCTATCGCCATCTTTCCCTCTTTGCTCTTGCCCATCCATGGAGCTCTGACAAGCTAGCAGACAGTTCTAGGTCGAGTGCGAGACAGAAATGTAGGAAAACAGAGCGCTGACCTATGTTGAGATTTAGTGTTAGAAAAAACGTTCATGTTGACGATTTAGACCTGTAATTCTCAGGATGTGTCGCTTTAGTTTCCAGAGTGGCTGCAAAATAAATGTAAAACTTTTTCCCTCATAAATGACCAGTGTTGGGAGTGTTACTTTGAAATTGTAATAGGTTAAAGATACATTACTTCAAAGTAATGTAACTTATTACATTTGATTACTTTTCTATAATATGTCTAGACCAATGCTTATTGATTTGATTGGCAGAGGAGAGGTGCTACAATTTAAAACAAGAGAACCAAATAAAGACAACACCCAAAATTTGAGCACACATTGTCCAAAGAATGGAGCCTGTCCAGGTGCAGAAACAGTGTCTTGTAAGCCATCCTACCCTTTATGGTCCCACAGCACTCAAATTTGTCCCAACGGCTTTGCTGACGTGCATTGTCCAGAAAAGATCCTGCACAGAGGCTTTTAGTCTTTATTTGACAAGGACTACTGAAGAACAGAGAGGAACCCTAACCCAGGGGGAGAGAGGGAGGGGGGAACCCAGGCTGCTGCAGTCAGCCTTAGAACATGGGCTACTGAAGTGCCCCACAGTTACCGAAAAAAACATACATTCAGATCTAACCCCAACATCACCGAAACTTACAATTTCATTACAAGTTTTTGTTAGAAACTGTAACGAATTTAGGGCCATTAGTCAGCAAGTTGATGCATGTTTATATGATATCAATTGAATCATTTAAATATATTTTTTGGGGCACGAAGCAAGCTGCCTTTAAAACACTACTGGCAAAAAGGGTACTCATTCGAGATGTGACACAACAAGCAGCAAAGAGATTTGGATTCATTTTCTTGATTTATTGCGACAGTATAACACAAGTTTGGATTGTTGGTCTGGAGGCTGTATCTCAGGTTTAGTTAGCAGTTTAGCTGACCATTAGAAGGCAATCCTAAAAGGATTCCATTTATTTTATCATTTAATTACATAATATTGTTATATCTAGCTAGTTACTCACAAACACTTTACATGAAAAAAGATTCTCTTTATCAACGTGTCGTGTAACAATTTATCTGGCTACTACCACCTCTCAAGTTCATGTTTAAAAATGTTTACTTTGGGTTTATGACTCACTATTTCTTAGCTGGGAAAGTAACTTCTTGCCTGTTCAGAATAGTTACTTACATGTTCAGTTTTAATGCAGATCAAACAAACAAGTGATAACTTTTTAATGGGTGAGCTTTAAAGTTGCTGGTGGACAGATGTGTTATCTTTGGAGAGAGGCAGGCTAGCTGTTTCCCCCCGTTTCCAGTCTTTGTGCTAAGCTATGCTAACGGCTGTAGCTCCATATCAATATGGGAGCGGGATCAATCCTCTCATCTAACTCTCTGCCAGACAACACACAAGCATTTTTCCAAAAATGTTTCCAAAACTTTTGCTGTAACAGTAAATCATCAATTGAAAACGTCTTCATGTACTTTGATTATATGACCAGAAACTATTTGAATTTCCTTTCAACGAGCTGTGTGTTTCAGAGGTTTGGGTCTGTTTTCACCATTAGTCAGTATGTTGTTCCATCCTACAGAACCTGACATAAATGTGGAGTAAAAGTAAAGTGGTCCTGCGTTGCTAGTAAATCAGGCTCCTTGCTCAGATTAATACAGGAAGACATCAAACGGTCAGGAAACAGAACTATTGTATAAAAACCAGTGGAGAACTACAGGAGAAAACTTCCATTTTATTGCAAGGCCAGTACTTTCCTGTGAGTAAAACAAAAACACTATCAATTGGTCTCAGAGGAAGACAAAGATATGTCAACAGGAATAAAAATAAATAGTTAGATAATAAAATTTAATATATCTGGAGCTTGAGGGCTGTGTCACAAATCCTTTCTCACTGGGTATTAAAGGGTAGCAGCAGAAATATGACAAATATCAATGCTCAAGATCAAAGAGAGAAGAAGGAAATAGCACCTCCTGTTTAGATACAAGGTCTGATGGTGCTATTTGGTCAACTGTGTGTATGTGTGTCACAGGGGGTGGTCGAATTCAATCTTGTCACGGCATCAAAGTGGGGCGGCCATCAAAAGCCCAGCATCAGCGCGGGGATCAAACACGCCTCAGTCACAGCAATCATCCGCAGGGTCACAGGAGGAGGACCTGGGTCAGACCGCCAGCCAGGAGCAAATCTATCTACACATAACATACAGCCATCACGCACACACATTCACCTTCAGGATGGTGACCTTGGGCTTCGTGCTAAAGATTATTTAAATATTTCAATGGATATTTTAACGAATGATCAACAGAGTTTAAATCAACCAGGAAATGTAGTTTTGAGTCCACACCTCTGCTAAACGCTATCGTCACACTGACAATACTGACACACTCATGTCAGGCAGGTATAATGTTTGCCATCATAGTTTAGCATGTTATGCTATATAACATTTCTTTCATAAGTTATTTTTTGGCCTAATTGCTGAAACACACGACAGAATGTTATAATATTGGAAAATGAGGATTTGAGGTTTGGATTAAAGAGCAATGGACCCTGCGACCATCAACAAATGCAGTCAGCATCTCTCGAACATGCAGTCGCAGGTGACCACCCCAGAGGGAGTGGAGGTGAGCAGAAAGGAGTGATGCTACAGCTGGAACTTAAGGCTGTGCCTGGATAATGTCTGGCAAGGAAAACCAGACTGTTGTGCCCAGACACACAGAGAGAGACCTGCTCCACAGGATCCTGGATCGGGCAGATCACAGTCTGAGTTGATGCGACACAGCACACAAGACTTCAGCAAGACATGGGGCAGAGGACTCTGTGTTATTACATCGACAAGGCTTCACACTCAAACACTCACAGTAGTTGATGGGTAATGTTTCCGAGAGATTTAAACTTTTTATTTGAAGATGTTGATCATATTTCCATCACCATTTTGTTGCTGCTGTTTATATAAAAACAATCAAAAAATGACAGTTATTTGTATGAATATAAGTATTTATTTAGTTTTATTTTCACTATATCCCATGCTGAATTCAATTAATTATCCGTATGTTGTCGTTTGTATGCATTATGATCCTGAGAGTAACATGGATGTGTATACTGAATTTCTTGGAAATTCATCTCATGTTTTTTGGGATATTTCAGTCTGGACCAAACTGGTGGACCAACAGACAGACACTGCCATCCATAAAGCCTAAAAATTAAAGCTACTACAAGCTACTTTAAATTAAAGTGGTAACCATCTGTTCAGTTATTCTCTCAGTCAGAGCAGAATAGTTTGCTGGCATCAGGTGGACTGTTTGATTCAGTCCAGTCACATCCCTCCTCATCTCCAATAAAAGTTAATGTAGGAGCAGGTACACTTGTTGCACTTTGCACAGCATTAAATATACAACAAGGGATCTTTCAACATAAGTATAAAAAAATTCCTGTGGGCCCATCTAAAGGAAAGCGCTGTGATTCCCGCTGTGAGTGACTGACATGAGGTGTAGACCGTCAAGCCCTTGGCATTACACTCGTCCTCTGTGGCCAGGAAAGGAAAACAGTTCAGTGCTCTTGACTCACATTCTCTGCTCATCCAATCAGATTCCTGACTGATGTGTGCTGTCTGCTCCCATCTGGACAACAACTCCCTTTTCCATGATGAAAGAGAGGACAGAATGTGGTAAACCTGCATGGGATTTCTTTTCTTTTCTTTTTTTTTTTAACCAAAACAGATACCAGGCAATGGGCAGTCATGTCTTAATGCAGAACTTGCCACACAGGCTGGTGCGTGCACACACAAGATAACTCACCATGCCTGTAAATCAACAGGTCTCTAATTAGTTTTTCTTGGGAAAACAAGCACAAACACTCCACGTTCAGACCAGCTACGCTGTCCTCATGCGGTTGAGGGAAACGTTGATAAACCGAGTACTTCTAATGACACGCACCCATTAGCAGAGTGTGTCAGTGCATCTCAATACTTGCGCATCTCACAGGGGGAAGTGTGGATCTTTTAGCACCTTAATAAGCAGCGTCTAGACGCATATGTCCTGCAAATTACCCACAATTAAAAGATTAATTCTCTGTAAATAAAAATAGCTAATATCATAGAAACAATGCAAACACCGTGTGGCATGCTGATGTATTTTAAACTCCAAAGGTTAGTTGTTTCAAATGGAATTATTCCCCTTCTAAACACGCTGATTTTCATCAAATATTATTACCAAATGTGTATTGGGTTTTAACTTGTCATGGTCACTTGCAAGGATCATGGATGGATTACTGGATTATCATTAAAACTAAAGTGACACAAAACAACCACAAAAAGACAAAACCTTTGCAAAGAAATAAAAGTGTCTGAAATCATACTCAACTAAAAGTGAAACTACTGGTTTTAACAAATACTCATATAAAATTACAAAGTATTCTTCTCAAAAACTACTCAAGTATTAGTTACTTTTTATGTTTAATATATTATTAATATCAACCAAAAGTGAGTTTTTGTTTCTCCAAATCTTTAGTCTAAATTCTAAATGATTCTTTTGTTATATGTCATAGTTTTCATTGGTTCATTTGCAGCCAGATAGCTGTACTGGCTACAAAAATACAGATCAAAGGTTTGGATATTAATACAATCTGTAGGCCTACTCAGTACTCGATTATGAACTTAAAAGTAACTGAGTAGATTCCATAGTGTAATGCATACTTAATCAAAGGGAAAATAACAGACTTGAAAAAATGCTAATCATTTGAGTAGTAATAACTAGTTACTTCTGCCCCTGTGATTAATAATTAATTGATTGTTATTGCCAGGAACCAGGGCATTTGTCCTCTTTAAAACTCTGCTCCAGTCTGACCCCCTGGAAGTTGTATAGTTTGTATTTCAAACAATGGATCAGGATTGAGTCACACTTTATTTCCTTTCTTGTCCTCATTCTCTGACTCATTCTCACCTCTGTCTTTGTTATTAAGCAATCATTACAAGAGGCCATGCTGACCTCTCCCTTCACTTGTTTAAACTTTTAGCAGCCAAACTTCTCTCTCAGGCGCAGAGGAATCGCCTTCGCTAACTCTCTTCAATACCGAGGCGGCCCCCAGATAGTCACCCTGCAGGGTTGACTGAGGATGTGTGCGATCTGTCTCCGCTTTGATCCAGATAGAACCAGAGGATACACAAGCAAGGAAGAGGTCTGGCGTCACGTTATCTGTGTTCTCTGGACTGCGCTAGTCTTCCGGTTTGGACTGGATGGGACAACATGGGGACTCGTAACAGACACATTCCCCTTCAATTTCACATGAAACTTTCTCACAACATCACCACTTAAGACAGGAGATTGTATCAGAGGTCGCCTTAACTGAATATTTTCCATTTCTGACTGAATCTTTCTTAAATGTGACGGAAAAATCTGAAGGCTGTCTGTCACTTTGACAGATGAAAGCAGTGAGAATGATCTGTGGCTGCCGGTTGCAGTTAGGGAGAGATCAAATTATGTCACATGAAATACAGAGAAATCACAAACTCATGACATGGACATTGTATATTTCAAGTAAAAAAAAGTGTTTAAAAAATTGACAAAAGAAGGGAAAGATCAAACAAAATATTTGCATATTTACAATCCATAGAAAGAGGATCGCCTATTTAGTTGTTCTTAATGCCTGCCACCAGGTCAGATTCTCTTAAATTCAGAGGAAACAAGCCTGCTTTTACATTTTCACAGCCAAAGTTATCATGAGTTGTATGTCAGTCAGTTAAAAAGAAGGAGGAAGAGATTTTTTTTAAGATAAATTTATATTTGTTATCTTTTGTGGTTATTACTGTGGAAATACTGCTTCTTTTGCCCACAGTGGCCTCCAAAATCAACAGATTGTGAAAGTTCTCTGTAGTAAATGTAGCAAATGTTATTGTGTCTCTCATTATCATTGAAAAAAGGAACATTAAAATGATGGTTATGGTTATGAGTTTTTTACAAAATTGAAAGTCAAACACAACCCCTGGATATTTTTAGTATAAGAAAGCCTAAACAGAAGACACTTTCATTGGGCGCCTTGTCATGATACCTTGTTTAATTAACCTTAATAAACATCTTTTATTGTGTCTGTAGACATTTAACAGCATCAGTTCTTGTGGAATTATTGAATGTTGCTCCTTGAGATGCACAAGCTGTTTCTCATAAGCATCTAATCTATGCTTTATATCCATGTCATTGTATCAGATTTGTTGTTGATGTTACAGTAGATTGGACAGATGAGCTAATGACTGACTATTCTGTGACAACTTGGTGGAAGAGATGAGGTCAAAACAATGTCCAGACCTTGACATCAACAGGAACAATCATTCCAACAGAGCAGGGGGGGGATTACCGGTCCGACAGCTGAAACACATTGAAAGATGGTAATCATTAACCACTTTGAATAAGACGTCAGATCGGAGAGGTCATCAATAACACAGCAAACCGCAGGCACCAGAGTCTGTACGTGACTTTTACTGGGGCAGGCAGATCATATGGAATAGATAGATGTGAGCCCTGAATCCCTTTTATTAGACTATTTCACCTTGCGTGCTCCATCAACAAGAGGCAGAGTGGAAACAGTCTCTGTGTAGACTCAACAAACTAAAGGTGTGTGTGTGTGTGTGTGTAACTGAGAGCATTCCTGACTGTACAAAACCAAATGAACATGGAATGTATGTATCTATATACACTGATTTCAATGTCCAGTATGCGTGTGAAGCTCGACTGGGTTCCCCTCTCTTCTCTCCAGGGGAGGTGTTGTGAAAAACCCGATGGACGTCTCTCTTCTCAGCATCTGGCTCTCAGAAGTGTCTGCAAACACATGGGCCCATTAGTTCCACCTCCGGGTGGACTCCCGCCCAATTCACACTGATGTGATCTCACAGGGGCCCGGGCCAGCCCTCCCTGGGGACCCGTAACCACCCAGGCACCAGAACAAATAGCTCAGCGCTTACGCACACTTCTTTATGGCAGGTGATTCCTTGCCCTGTTTCCAGAGCATGCAGGAACTTCAAAGTCTCACACTCAGACCGTTGTTCTCACCCTTGGCTTCTTCATCTCTAACCTGCCACGTCGTTGGATTCTTGGCCAAAGAGGCATACACAGGGTGAGGTCACTGAGGTGGGTGTCTAGGTGCGCTTTGATGCTAGAGAAAGGAGTTGAGTAATGAAAGTGTGTTCATGTACACTGTAGGACATAAAGGAAGTTACTGTATGACTGTCTTGCACATAACTCCCCATAAAACCACAACTAGGGCTGTGACAACAGTATTACTGCAATACTGTGGTCATGCAATGCCTGCAGGGTTGAGCCATTACCATCATCATCATCATGTTTTTAGATCACTGCATGTATCTATCAATCTATCCATAGATGTATTACCTATGGATCAGCGGTGCTGCACATGAAAATCACCAACAACATGCTAACATGTTTTCAATATAGAAAAAGTCATTCAGAGTTGGGTTTATCATCATGGACTTCTTTTGCCATGTCTCCAAAAAGAAACTGTAGTTCAAGGCTGCATTACAAAGCTTCTGAAAGGGACACAATCCCACCAGAGCCACTTTGTTTCTCCTATGTAACCGTTTCACCGCAGTAAGAAAAAAATCCATACCGTCATAGCCCTAAGCAGGTGATTCAATGTCCCGATGTTGGAGGGTAAACTTCCCCCAGTCCAAAGACCAGGACAGAGCTGGTAGTCCCACACTAAACTCCGGCCTCCATGCAGTGGGGAAGACCTACAGAGCGGATGGGTTAGTCTGGAACAGGGCGCTTTTTTAATTTAACCTGGAACCCCACAAAATAATGTAGTTACTAAATGATAAATGATGATTTTCTCCTTGTCTTTAGCAGAAGTTACAGCTGTAGTGAGCTAGTGAGCCATGTATGCTAACATTTGCAGCTTATATTATGAGCAGAAAACACATAATTTCATCCATTCTATACCCCTTTGCTCTTTGTGTGTTGGTTTTGTAATGGCTGGAAAAACACATCACCTAAATTCTTCATCTCTTTTACTACAGCTCCATGCATACCTCTTCAACATGTGGGGAAGATCAAGGGTTGACAGGCTTGTTGTGCCTAGTTACAGTTGTACAAATGGATAATAGCTGTTCAGAGGAGGGGTTTATCAAATGGTCAGTTGTCTGAAGTAGCTAAAAAGATTGGTTAGCTTAGAATTATTTTTCTTTCCTTGCCATCATATTTGATTTAGTTTGACTTGAGCTCGCAGCAAAGACGGTGTGCCACAGTGAGTCACGTTGACTGCCCACTGAAGTGCTGAAAGATGGGCCAGTAGGAGTCAGAGAGGAGGAAATGGATGGCAGAGGGAGAGATGCGTGAGGAGTGGAGGTTATCCACCAGCTGAGGAAACACGGCGGCTGGCATGTCCAAGCTTTTTGTGGTGAAAATCAGCTCTGGGGCCAACGAAAATGTTTGCGTAGAAAAGTTTCAAACATCCACACAGGAAATAAGAAGACTACTCTTCATCGGCAGGAAACATACATCCTCTTACACACACATCACGCCGGCGCAGCAAAGGACAAATTCTTCCTGACGCTGTGGATAAGATTCAGTTGTAAATGTGCTGCACTTCCACCAAAGGAATTAAATGTCACAATGGCAGAGTTAACTGTTGAAATCTTTGTGCTGATTGAAGAACCAGATACAATCATCACGTAAGCCTTCACTGTTTTCTTTTCATTGTGGTATGATTTCTGGGTCCTACTGTGCATCTCTGCAACCTCTAGGTGGCCACTGGTTTCATTTCATGTCAGACCTTAATGAAAATCATTTTGAATTCATGAAATGTGCCTGATATATAAACCTGATATGGTGGTGAACATGTCAGATTTTTTTTCCTCTGCAGAAAAGTCATTCTGGCTCAATAAGAAAAAAATTCAGAGGAGGACTGCACAGCTGTAAGGTTTTTGTCAGAAGCAAGTATTTCATCTCTGCATGTTTCCTTCATCTGTGATGACATATAATGGCCATTTTATGATTGATTACAGTAAATATATTACAGATTTCTCCTTTAAAGGTACACTGTAGTGCTATGTATCCATCTAAATTGTTTTAGTGTGAGTTGCCAAGTTTTGAAGTTACCTGCCCTATACAGATGTCTGTCTTCTCTCCAATAAAGTGGGATTAAAAGGTATTTGAAAAACCCAACAGCAACGCCTCTCTCCAGAAATCATGATTCAGTTACTCCTGATAATCCACAGACCCTGTTCTGAGCAGGTTCATGTAGGAACTACTGTCTGTCTAATATAGAATCTGTCAGAACTCTTTCTAAGAAAAAAGAAATTTATTTTTTTGGTACTTTCAGCACCACAAGCTGAGTGCCATCTCATCTCAGAGTTGAGTCTCTATGACCAGTACCTCGAAAATTCAGCAACTTTTTGATTTTGTGGTGACCTGTCCATTTAAATCATAAAATGACCATGATATGTCAACAGAGATTAAGGAAACATGAAACTGAAGTACTTCAACCACAGATTGTGTAATAGGTAGGATTTCAACCTATTTAACGTACCGTCTATGGCTTCAACTCACTATTTGCCACACTCATTTCTGAATGCACAATTGTTACATGTGCTCCTGTAACTTTTCCCTCTTTTAAACTTCTTGCCACTTGGGTTTAAAGATCACCAATATTCCACTTCATCTAATACATAACTTCTCTCGAAGTCTCTGATCTAAATTCAACTTGCTATTAGCTGGCATCTTTGCCAGTGGAGAGAAATGCATTTCATTTTGTCTGCTGGGCTAATAAACATGTCAGATCAGAGTGGCTATCGAGAGGAGGCATTACTGCAAATGGAATAACAGAAACATGTCACAAAGAGGCATGAAGTTTGTAGGTGCCATTTTTTCTCTTTTTCTAGATCAACTTTAAAGCCTTTTAAGGCCCGAACTGGACACCAAACAAGGGAAAATGTGTCTCAGGGTAGAAACCACAAGAGATTCAGGTCTGTTGAACCTTCACATATAATGGAGGTGAAACAAACAGAAACTGTGGACCTGGAGATGACATCACCAGCCAAAGCTCTGTTGCCAGACGCTCAATGTAGGGAATATCTTTTTTCCAACACTTGGCAAGGGAAACATGTACACTCCAATCCCCTTTTATTGCTATTTACCTCTTTGCCAAGCTTTGTTGAAAGCACATAGTTTCACAAGATGAATGTGAAACTGAAAAAAAAAGGCTCTACAGAACAGCTTCTACCACCACCCGGCCCTCCCTCGGATTTAGCTCCGCATATTATCTGTGTGCTTCAAGTTGTCTTTTAGTGTTGATTCTTCCCACCTATAAAGGATTCCTGCATGGATGTGTGCTCTGCTTTTAGCGTTGTATCTCATTAAGCAGCCAAGAGAGGCGCAGCAGCATCACAGCAGAGAGCTCAGGTGGTCTGACCCACAACAGAACAGCACTCAGCCACCCCACACTTTTTCTAAATATGTACACAAGTGCACAGGAGAGCGCCAGCGAGCCCAGAGGAGACCGCGCTGGCGCTCGCTGCTCCACCCGCGGATCATAAATCCACCGTCGGACAGGCAGGCCGAGCCGGAACGTTTAGACACCGTGGGCCAGGTGATTTATGGATCGATGTAACCTCTGGAGTTTAAAAATAACAAGAGCAAATCTCGCCTGGGATGGAATACCTCTGCTCTGCACTGATACTGTAAAACCACTTTAAAGACATTTCATCCACTCAACAGGAAAGCGTGACTTAGAAAAATTGTATGAGTTATGTGATAGTAGAGAGGGTTATATATTATAAAAGACCCCCAGCTCTTATATTTTAATAAATAATGGAGCCGGTGTAATGCAGGGAGCTTATAGCCTCTTTTAGCAGCTAAAAACAGAGGGGGTTTAATGAGAAGTCGTTAATGGAAATATTATTGGAGCACACCGTTAACAGCCTCTTTCCTCACCGCTCAGGCCAAAACCATTTCCTTCTGACTTCTTTGTACACGCTGTTTAGATCGAACATCACTCACTCCCCACAAGAACCCCCCTCCAGCGACCTCCGCCAGCTCCCACCAGCTCCCCCGCTACACAAACCAGCACCTGCAGGGCCGAGGAGAGTGCCAGTAACTCACGCTGTGGCAGATCAGCAGGTCAGGCCTTTCTGGGTGAAGGCCTTCCTCGCACATCGAGGATTTACTCTGATGACAGAACCCGCCACTTCCTTACTGGGCCTCACGTTTAATGGAGTGCAAAGTTCCCTTTAATATTTCTACAGGTGTCAGGGACAAGGATACTGTGGCACAGGGGTCTTCTTTTAATGGAATGTCTCGTAAGATTTTCCATAAAAGCTCTTTTCTAAGTGGACAGGAGATATGAAATATAGAGCAAAGGAATATTATATGAGCTTGACTTTCTGAAGATTGTAGTGTAAAGACAAGGACAAGCTTTGGCTTAAATTATAGAATTTCTGCAGATTTTCAGTAGATTTTGTTGAGTTTTGGAGATATTGGCTGAAACAAATGTTGCTTTCTCTTGAATATAATTGAACTAAATGGCACTGGTCCTCAAAGTGCCAAAAAAACTGCATTTGAAAAACTCAACAGCAACGTCTCTTTCCAGTAATCATGACCTGGTCACTCCAGATAATGAAACTGCTCACAAAAAGGCCTGTGGATTGTCTTGAGTAACTGGGTCATGATTTCTGGAAAGAAACATCGGTGTAGATTTTTTCAAATTTATTTTTCTGACTTCCACAAGCTGAGTGCCGTTTAGTCCCATTATATTTGAGAGACGGCAGACAGCTCTGTGGCTGATATCTCCAAAACTCGGCAACTCACACCAAAACAACAGCACTACAGGCCAGAAGAAAAGAACTGTGTTTTTGATTTGGGGGTCAAAGGTTCCTTTAAAGCCACTGGAAACCCAAATCCACAATAGTCATTTAGGTATGTAATTTAGGGTCTTATGTACAGTACATATTAGTAAGCATCTAAAAAATATTAGATATAACCTTTAATCCAAATCTGAAACACTGCCATTTAAGTATTTGTACACTTTCCTGATACTGGCCTCAAATTGTGTGTGGTTATGCTCAGAGTTTTATTATGAGAATTAAGCAACTTAATTCCATTTAATTCCACAGACCAATCATAAAAAAATCCACATCATTTGCTCCACTCAAATGTGGCTCCAATTCCTGCTACTGTCCATAACTAAAGCCAGTACTGCAATGCTATCATGACATGACATGAAAACCAAACTGATCAGAAAAAGTAACACATGAACGCACATCAGCATGATAAGAACTACCTAAACTGTCAGAAACCATCTTTGGAAAAAAAAAAAATGCTTCGCGTGTACTTTGACAATTTAATTTGGCCAGTGTCCTATTTATTAACATTGGGGAGGCATGAGTTATACTGCAGCCAGCCACCAGGGGAAAATCATGATGCTTTGACATCACTTTTGGGGAGCTACAACTCAACAGTAGAGAACTGAAGCTGTTAAATCACACCAGACACCATTAAGTCACTGAACATGGGAGTTGCTGAGCTACATCTGCTGCGATCCACAGCAAGTAACGTTAGTTCAGATCTGAACTAATGCACTAATGTGTTAATGCACCGGTGGTTTTGGATGAAACATAGATGGTGGCTCAGTTCTGCATTTGAAAAAAGATGTGTGACTGCAAAGTAAAGCAGTGACGGTATTTTCTTGCTGAACCTGTGCACAGAAACACTTTGATATCATATATGTATTTTTACCATTTCAAGTGAAATTATTTGTATGTAGCTGTTAATCATCTAATTTACAGCTTACTTATGTGTTTAACTTATATTCTTGGAGTCTGATTTTCTTGCTGAGAATGTGGTGAAAACAGCCTCTTCTCACACACACTCATCACTCCACAGGACAACATAAATTGTCTGCTTTTGCCCTCCAAAAATCCTGTACCCTTTGATACCGAAGACCGCAAATTCAACTTAATAATGAGGCAATGCAGACAGATTACTGTTCCTCTGCTAACACTTATATCTGCGGCTCACACAAGAAGCACTCACTGTGGTAGGTGTTGTCGTGTTTAAAGGCACTGAGGAACAATCCAGCGCCGTTTCCCCAACCACATACGGCTGTCATCATCCCCATTCACAAGGCCTAGATGAGCAGGAAAACACTAATCATGTCATCACTGTTCTGCATAGGAGCGAGAGCCCTATTTTAGTGAGATAGCAGCTTGTAATTACGCTGTCCTCCAGGGCTGCAGCATTGTGGTGGGCCTGGCCTACGCCAAGAAAAGCAGTAGAGATGCTGATTAACTTGGACTTACATGTTGCATTCTTTTGCAATGCCTTGCTGCACCTAGTTGCTGGTGCGCCGTAAACGATCGGCTCTAATGGTGTTCATTAATGACAAGTTTATGTTCCCAAAATACCTCAAAGAGCTCTACGCACACACAGTGTAAACACACAAATGGAAACATGGTGCCACACATAAATTTTTATGTCTGCATTTATTCTAACTTGCAAACAGACACAGGCACACAGTGAGATTTATGCACATACGGAAGCACTTGAGTATGGGCTGAAAATGTTTGCTTATGTGGACTGTGTTTTTTCTTGAAATTATGTTAATGATAACATCCTCACGGTCTGACAGTGCAAATACAATGATGTTTCGCAGGTGCAATGTTTATCGTGTTCACCATCTTAGTTTAGCACAAGGTTTTCCAAAGTGCAGTGTGTCAGGTACTTTATTCCTCAGTGTCCCAAAAAAGTTATTTTTGTCCTTTCTGAAATTGCTGGTCATTAAACCTTTCCTTAAAAGGTAGCGTCAGTACGATATGTCAGAGCTGTTCCTAAACGCATGAGAACATCATATACCGATGTTTTGGGTTTGAGAAATATCACGAGCACAGCCAAACAATGAGAAAAAATAAGAAAATATGCATATTATGACAAAGCAACCTTGAATAACACTGCATATAACATATATCTTTTTCAGTGTTCAATTTGTTTTTGATGATTTCACTACAGTAGGATGCAGCAAAGGGCTGCAGGCTGGAGCCGAACCCAAGGCCACGGATCTCTACCAACTGACGTACCGAGGAACTCGCAATCAACCAATCATTTAACAGGCAAATCTCAAGCGTGCTCCCTATTCACAGCCTCCTCCTCTCCTCCCGAGGAGAGGGACGTCACACTCGGCCTGCTGTTGCCGTGACCAGATAATCAAAAGAAAATGGACGGGCGAACAACTATAAGAACACTGTTGTGTGTAAACTGCAGGAATACTGTCCTGACCTAAATCTGAAATACAACAAACTTATTTTATCACTTTAGCTGCTCCCACCCTTGTGAGTCCACAACATCTACTGACATGAAACTTCACTATCCTGATAGATTTTTCAGTCATAGCACCCAGGCATAGATTAAAGAGGAAAAGTTAGGGGCTGACCCAAGTGATTACACTTCATCCTAAGAACAACATGGAGATTTGTACCAAACTTCATGGCAATCCATCAATAGCTGTCAAGATATTTCACTCAAAACCACAAATGTGAACCTCATGGGGGCGCTAGATAAAAAGTCAAGAGATAGCCAGTTTGTTTAGGATACATCGTCCTGGGATCATGAATATCTGTACAGAATTTCATGGCAATCCATCAAACATTTTTTCCATTAGCTCCACCTTTGTTTCTCCTCCTTACTGTCTCCTCAACACAAATCATTGATTATAACAGTTCGATGCATTACTGATCAGAAACCACATGCTCTGATCTGTTGAAGACAGAGCTGCCTCTCCCTTGAGAAACCCCTAAGATATTTTTGGGCCGGACCACAGACTTACCCTGACGTTTAACATATTGCCAGCCTAACATTTGGAAGTGCGCATACCACACAATAACCCAGCTATCACTAGGGCCACCTAGTCGTATTGTTTTTGGACAGACATGCAGACTATTTATCGCCTGCTTTGGTCTCAGTCTTCAACAGGAGTCACTCAGCATCTGCTGTAACTCTGTCGTATCTGTAAGCAGCTTTAGACTTGGTGAAACATACTTGGACTCGCTTCAGGTGGACTTCCTCGCTGCACAAGCGCACACATTCACAAGGACACCTCAGACAAATGGGTGACACGGAAAAGGGGCCGCCACCCTTCCATACTGGGAACGTCTCGCGAGGATATCCTGGTACAGGCTGTTAGCAGGGCATTCCTACTCTAATTATTATCTTTTTTATGTAATTTATATACATTTTAAAATATATATCACATTTGTAAGTAATAAATTACTGTACATAGTGTTTCAACTGAAAAACACTCAGTTTTGACAAATAGACTATTTAGAGAGTAGGATTGCCAAGCATGTAATAATAACAAAACCATTACTAAGAACACACTGTAGACGCAATCACAGTTATGGATCACAGTGTTTTACATGCGTGGATTTTACTGCATAAACATCCCTGTGTTTTGTCAGCGCTGGCTGGTGAATGTTCATTGAAGAGCGCAGCTCAGCCAATGAGGTGAAATGAGGAAAATCTTATTTTGGGGTTTTGCAAAAACATAGCTGTGCGCTGCTACTAAATCATGTGAAATTCTTTGTAAACAGAAGTGATACAGTACGAGTGCATACCAGAGTTTTCAACACACGCAGTATCTGCTTTATGTCCTGCCACAACAACATCAAATACCTTCATCCGATAGGGAAAAACTCCAAAGAATACAGACTGAAATCGCAGATATTGAGAAGTCATATCTGCTTCACATTGTTTGATGATTTTACAAACTGGCAAGACTACAAATAAAAACCTTCACAGGCCACCCGCTTTTTTGCACAAATCAGAAAAACAGCCTTTGACAGATGTTTAATTGTTTAGTTCAACAAACGGTCTTATCCAGCGGTATCTATCTAATCCTTCACGCAGGCTCTGGTAGTGTAGCGGTGGTGTGAAGATTAGAAGCTTATCCAATTAGCCTTGTGCTAACACTGGCTGAGCCAATCAGGCACGTCTAAAGGCCACGGCCACACTGAAGTGCTGCCGGGCCGCCACAGATCAGCAGAGACACAGAGAAAAGTGAGGGGCCTAAACACTGGGATAATACTCTATCCTCTGTTTTTCACAAACTAATATTCAATTCAACGCCTTCTTACTCAAATTGGTTTTGAACTCAAGTATTAGAGAGAGGAAAGCTTAGATAATTCAAGTGTGAATAATGTTATTGCTGCTTGGAGAGACCGCACACTGTGTCTTTCTCATTGCTCTCACACAGACTTCAGAGAAGAGGGAAAAAGGTAGATCCAATATGTACAGATTAAGAGTTTCTTGTGAGTTTTAATGGTTATTAAATTAGGATGTTGTCGACACAATTTTTGTTTTATTTATACCTAATTTTAGGTTTTAAAAGGTTGATTATTCAGAATAATCCACAGACATTGTTGCGAGCATTTTCATTGAAGAACAATTTCCTGTCTAGTAAAAAGGAAGTAGTTCTGGTAGATTTTACTGAAGAAAGAAAATACTTCCTATGTGAAACTGCTCATAACAAGGTCTGTGGGTAATTTTGAGTAACTGGGTCATGAGTTTTGGAAAGAGACACTGGTGTTGAACTTTTCAAATGGATGTTTTGGTGCTTTGAGCACCACAAGCTGAACGTCATCTAGTTCCAATATATTGGGGAGAAGGCAGACATCTCTACAGCTGATATCTCCAAAACTCAGCAACTCACACCAAAGATGGAGCGATAGCACGACAGGTAAGAGGAAAAATATGTATTTTTGATTCTGTGGCGAATTGTCCCTTAAATGAAACTCAAACTTCCCAAACAACACACTAAACTAAGACAGTTTTTGCGCTTTTATTGTTGCATTTTCACTCAAATGATTGAATGAGATTGGTGGTCAAGAAAACATCCTGCAAATCAAGACAAACCGCCGTGTTGGACTTGTTCTGATGCGCTAGCAGCACAAATTACAACAATTTTCCTGATGTCATTCACAATTAGAGGATGAGCTGTGCCAAAGCCTACGACATGGTGACTGTGGGCCACCTCTGTGGTTTTTCACTCATGGATCCGCTCTCAGTAACAGAAATACTCTGTCATCATTCTCATCTTAATACTGCCCTCTGCAGGGCAGACGTGGTATGAATCTGTGTGTGGGAACAATAAATCTACTTCTGAATGGATGTGCATAAAGGGAGACAGTGTTTTTTGGTCATGCTTCCTACTCAAAGATTAATGTTACATGCAAGGAGCTTTAAAGACCTTTTGAATTGCAGTTTTGTGCCTTTCATGTTTGGCATAATTCACCCTGCTAAGATGCCACCCTGGAGGTCAGCTGCAGAGTGCGACTGAAGACTCTTTCAGTGAAGGTGTCACAGGTCATTTATGTCTAAGAGAGAATTATGACTATTTTTTCCTCATTTGTCATCATGGCAAAGCTCGGGGTACATGGTCATGAATGTGTCTCCACCCACACAGCTGGGTGGTCTGCCAAGCTGAATGTGACCCCAATAAAGACCTTTGTTCTGAGCGGCTCTGAGCAGCGCCTGCTCTAGCATGAACCTCACTTTTGTTGAAGTGTCAAGGGGCACTGATTCACGACACATTATGCAAAACTCAAAAGATTAAATAGAAGGCCTGTTCGCTACTGAAATGTATCACAGCTGACTTTTATCATATCAAACTAAACAGCTGTCTTTTGTTCTGGAAATGGAAAATTTTCTTTGACTTTTGTGTCATCAGTTTGGATTCATATAAACCACGACACACAATTAAGACCTAAATGTCAGATTTTAAAAACATTATCATGCAGGCCAGTTGATGTAGGCTTTAAGTCTGATGCTAAAATGTCAAATGACCCTCATGCTGTCAGCAATTGCCATTTAGGCCTGTTTAAACTGGATGGAAATCCACTAACATCCTGCAAACAAAAATATGAAAAAAAGTCATATACACATTTATGAGCCAAACTTAACCAGAATTCTGCAAAATCCTGTTTATCCTGTAGACGTCGCGTGAGGCTGTAGCATGGATTCTACTACAGGCCTATACAACTAATACCACATGGACCAGCACTTTTGAATTTTTCTATGGCCCGAAGAGGCTGCCTGAAGATCAGGCAGGCATATGTGTGATAAGATAAATAAAACAAAGATCCACTTCTCTGAGCGACTTTGAGACATCCGAACCCTCAATTGTGTGATGATCTGACCCAGTATGCAACTGGTTATGTAAAGCACCTGTGTTCTGTGATTGTTTGTAAAAGAATAACACCTGGTCCACAAACCTGCCATTCTCAAAGCAAAAAAACATGCAGACCACAGATGTGTTTTATGATGATTCAAGTAAGTCTTCGTTTATGTTGGTGTGGATACTGTTTTATTGTTTCCACCTTTAAGAAATATGGATATGGGCCTGCTATAAGCGCTTCCTATCTGCTTGGGATTGTTGTTGAGGTTTACAGGCTTATTCTCTGTTAGTCTGATGGACACTGTTTACATTCATGGTGGATATGGACCAGATGGTCTCTCCTTGTGCTTTGCATTTCTGTATCGAGCTTTGTAACTTTATAACTTTCTGACTTTTTTGTATGGACTGGCTGCTGTCTGGGATTGATTATAATAATACCATTAAAGAAAAGGTTACGCGCCCTGCTGAAGACCCATGCTTTAGATTTAAAATAATGTAATAATCCTGTGATTCACAGACAGGTGTCTCAAAAGGGAGACACCTTGTATTGTAAATGAAAGCACTGTTTTTGAGATGAAGTCAAACATCATTTCTCTTATTAATATAATAATAATTAAAGCGATAGTTCACTCAAAAATGAAATTTCACTTCAATACGTACTCACCCCTGTGCTGATGTGAGGATGGGTGGAGATCTCCTGTTCACAAAACACTCTTGGAGCTGCAGCCAAATCCAGTACAATTGAAGTGAACGGTGACCAGTTTTAAAAAACAAAAAAATGTCTCCATACTGCTCCTGTGGTGTAATCCAAGTGTCCAAGTGTCCGTAAGCCGCAACATTAAAATTTGACCCAAAAAGACGCCATTTACACCATGTTTTTAGCCTAAATGTCAACTGTAGCCTCTCAGACCTTTTCCACGTGCACACACCTGAAGCAGGTACACAAGCTCGCACCCAAGCAAAGCAAAGAAATGATGTTCCTCAAAGTCATTTTCTTCCTTGTTGAAAGTTTGCGAAGTCAACTGTGCGCATAACAAGTCACTATATCTAAGCAGATGTCTCGCTGTTATCCGAGTCGCTTCCAGGTAGCGTGAAAACACAGGCGTGAAGGTATCGCGAGATCTCGTATACCTCGTGTTGCGCCGCTTGGGCGAGAGCGTATACCCGTTTCAGGTGTGCACGCGGATCAGGTGTGAGAGGCTAGTTGACATTTAGGCTAAAAACAGGGTGTAAATGGCGTCTTTTTAGGTCAGATTTTAATGTCGCGGCTTACAGACACTTGGATTACACAACACGAGCAGCATGGTGACATTTTGTGTGTTTTTGTGTTCTTGTTTTTACATTTTAAAACTGGTCACCGTTCACTTCAATTTTACTGGATTTGGCTGCAATGCTGTTTTCTCCTGAAGCTCCGAAAGTGTTTTGTGAACTGGAGATCTTCACCCATCCTCACATCAGCACAGGGGTGAGTAGATATTGAGGGAAATTTCATTTTTGGGTGAACTATCGCTTTAAACACTTAAGTAGCCTGTACGTCAGTCAGATAAACCTACACTGGCTCCTTCTCAGCTGCTTTGACAGTTATGAAAACTTGCCTCAAAGGCTGATATGACATGATGCTGTCTGACTGGTTTACACTGCATCAGCCCTGCAGCCTCTGAAACGGTCTCTGATGAACTAGACAATGTTTGAAACATCATTTTATATTTTTACAGGAGGTTAGAACAGAGGTGAATCTTATCACCAGCTCAGGAATCTGGCTTCCTGTCTGACTCAGTGGCCAAAGCAGTGAGGCTGGAAAACATGACACTGCAGAACGCCAGTGGAGCTTAATGGCTTTCCTGTCAGCTGAGAGTGAATAAAAGAGGTTGTATTCACTGTAAATCCACAAATGTACACACATTTCTTTATCTTTTCTCCTTTGTTGTCAAATGCAGATGTTGGCTCAATGACCAGGCCAGTAGTTGTGTCTGTGGGCTGCAAGAGGCTCATTATTCTACAGGTGAGGTCATGCAGCTTTCATAAACAAGTTGAGCATAACACAATACAGTTACATAGTTAGTGCATGGAAGCTTGATACTGTAAGTACTTTGTGGAAACCTCTATGACAGTGACTAAGTTTTCTGGGAGGAGTTTGCGTCGTCCTGGCTCCATTGTTGGATTTTCTTCCTTCCTTCCTTGCACATTAGCTAATGTTCAGCCAAGTTGGATTGGGAGCATCATAGCAGCTATCATCATCGGCCAATAAATCTTTTATGGAATGTAAAACCAGGCTTTGGTTGTGCTGCTCAGTGGCTTCTGCACTCTTGTTCTGAAGTCCCTTCAGTGCTGATTCCACTGTGTGTTGAAAGGATCTCTGTCCCATTGGAAAACTTAGAGATCGTGAAGGAGGTCTTCAGGGGAATATTGTCATAATCCAACATAACAAAGACACTTTGTTCAGAACTTTGAACTTTGAACTGTAACTTTGTTACATCAGACAAAAGTCACTGGATCAAGGACTGTGCCTTTGATACAGTTTTAAATGGTAAACACTAAATTATTTAGGGGCTGCTTTACTGCTCTGTATGGAAAGTGGTAAATCCTGCTCTGACACCACCAGCTGACTCAGGTGCAATCAGAGTTGCAACATAACTGTAAATGTCAACAAATAGGGCTTTTTTTCACACAAAGCATTTTGTTACGTCACAGGCAAACAACAGGTGTAAATAATAAAATTAATAATTTATTAATAATTTATTTAGCTGTTTCAGTCTCATGGTATAACTCATACTGGCTCACTGTCACACTGTCATGTCCCTGATGCCAAAAATGAAACATATGTGCGCCATAATGAGATGTATCGATACGCTAGATACAGGCCATCTGAACCAATGCACTTGAATTTTACACATTAAAGTCCGATGCATTGGATGCATGAGTGACACTCCTACTTAATATACAATATTTAATGTCATTATGTCTATTCAGTTTGTGACATACACAAGATTGAATGTGACTGCCTGACATAATGTTGATTGATGAGGTAAGTAATTAGGTTTGTGTTGTGGTGGGTGCCAGTCGTTTGTTGATGTTAGCAGACGTAAGCTAGTTTTGCACACTGTTAGTGCTGTGGAGGGGCAGTGTAAATGTCACATTATTTGGATTTTCCAGGAAAATTTCCTGCACACTCGACACAGACGTCAGTCTACAGGCACTACAGAGAAAGTCGAGAAGGTCTCATTTTTCAGGTTGTTTTACAGTGTGTTCACATTAGGAGTACAATGAGATACACAAAACTGAACCCTCTGCAGCGTCGTCTCCTTGCATGTATGAATGACACAAGGGGAAAAATGATGCAGGACATAACAGACACTATTATAGATTTTATCTTATGGCACTTAATAACATCTGTGACATTTTTACATCGGTTTACCTATAGATACACACAAGTTTATATACCAGCACTTATGTATTAATTTTAAACTTCCATTGGTGCTGCAATTGTTGTGTGATGTCAGACAGCTGCTTCTTCATGAAGTCAGGGTGGATGAATTTTCCCCGAGTGGTGCGCCACTGTACTTTTCCTAATTGGATGCAGGACATTTTTTGAGTTCTAAGTTGTCTGTAATGCAACATGACTATTTAAAAGTTTGGAGTATACCACTTTAAATGTCCAAGGTGATCGAAAAGTGCTGCACATGAAATTTTTACATCATGTTATCATCATCTCTTTGATTTTTTTTCCTTTATTAAATATAGAAGGACAGCAGCTGTACATTGACATCAATTCCTTTGTCCTAACATAACATTGCTGTGCGTATGAAATCAGTAACACAAAACCAGATTTATAAAACATAGTAGTTTGCATTTTGTTGTGCGAGTGACAGTCAGTGTTGTGTTTTTGTAGCTGCAGGAGCAGGTGCACAGTCAGAGCACCAGGTGGGAGTGGGTAGACACTGATTCAGCACAAATATTCACCTGCACAGTTACTTATGAGACAAATTCATCTAAACCAGCCAGAGAGCAGTGTTGTGAACAAAGTGTCCCGCCATGTGTAACAGATGCTCGTGTACTGTGACTGTCCTGGTACTGTCAGTGATGGCATGTTGTGATCATCAGCAGTGTCATCATCATCATCATCATCATCTATTACATATTCATTTGTTGTTGTGTCTCATTTGGCTCGTTTCTCAAAACTCCTCATACAGTCTGCATTACCCACGTCTTGGCCAAAATTCACTCAGACCAACAAAACATTTCATACATTTCCCAAAATTAGTTTATTTAACCAAAATACTGTCGACAATTCTCAATCAGAAAGCAAACATTGCCAGTCGTAACACACTGACCAAAAAAACACTAACAACAGATTACATTATTAAGCATTACTTAAATTATGAACTTTTATCTTGAAGTTGAAGTTTGAATGATTTATCACATAAATCAGTATTTCATCATAGAATAAGAGTAACCTTTATGAACTGTTCTAAAGTGTATGTAACAAGCACATAAAGTAATTTGTTTCAATATCCTTTGTATTTTCTGTATTTCTGCATATCAATTTACTTATCAAAAATAGAAAGTTTAAACAAACAAACAACAAATTCCTGAAATTCCAAGGCTGCAATTATAATGTAAGTACAAAATAACACATCACTTATACTGTACAGTACTGTGTACCACACCATTTTGTCTGTTTGGTAAAAAGACTAATACAAACTACTTCAAGCGGGACATCTGGGTTTTCAGCTGATCTCTGCAATCAGCTGTGTTTTAGTTTTCCAAACACAGATGTTTCTGCTCAGATTTTCCATATATTTAAATGTAGTTAGGGCAGAAATGCACAAACTTTCATCTGTTTCATCTGTCATCTGTTCCAACAGTTTTTGTTAGTGTGTTTGCAATTGAAAAATGTGCTGCAAATACTGCAGTGTTTTGTAGGTGGTGGAGTATGAATGAGAAAAAATAATGGGTTTTGGAAAATGTGGTCTTTGAATGTAAAAGAATTTGGTTCACATAGACTTCTATGTCACTGACAGAGTGAGGAGTTTCAACAATATGACCAGTTATGAGCAATGCATACTGGTAATTCAAAAAAATAACCTGTAAAATAGAGTGGCACGTCAAGTTCACAACTGACCAGTAGAGGGAGCCATAACACAAGTCATTTGAAGTTGCAGCATACATACAGGAGTACTGTCTTTATTTATGATAGACTGTCAGCCTATGTCTGCTCTTAAAACTAAGGTTAGAGTTACAAATGCACATTTTCCTAAATTAGAGTTAAATATTGATCTTCCTGTGCTTCTGTGGAGTTTGCAGTGGCAGTAATGACAACAGCAGGTCCTTTACTTGCAGACTTTCTCATATATTAAAACATCATTAATCAGCAGCTTTCATTCTAGTAGGAGTCTGAATCTGACAGCCTTTTTTGCATTTCATGCTTCACATCTCCTGGTGCTGATTCATGTGATGCCGTGTTCAAAATTACAACAGCTTCCACAAAACCTCATCTATGCACATGCTCATATAAACAGACAGCACCTGTTTTTTTTTTTCTTCTTCATCTTTTGCATCCAAGAATGATGGAAAATTCATGTGCTTGTGGCTGGATCGGGACAGAGGAAGCTTCTTGTTCACGCAGCCCACAGCTTGGGATTGACAGCTGTTGCCACCACCTGAGATAGCAGGAGAATAATGACGAGGGAGGGGAGGAGAGATAAATCCACCAGGGGATTTCAACCCAAAAAAATTAATATTCATGATTAGACCACAGGCCTGTGAGACAGGAATAAAATGCATTTCTGCTGCGGTGCTAAATGTGCACTGGTTTGGTTCCTCACTGCATGTGTGTCTTTAGTCTCCTGCTGTAAGTGATAACAGTTGAGATACAGTGAAAGTAGGACTGGTTGTGGATGAAATAGGGCATGAATAGAAATAGCTCCGTAGCCTGGGCTCCAACAGTCTCTGGAGGCCGGGAGTGCTGTGTCAGTTGCCTCATGTGTGCTGTTAAGCCGATGGCTGTCTATTCTCCGTCCAGGTGCGTGTGTGTGTGTGTTTGCGAGTGTGTGGGAGATCCTGCCCAGGACTTGCAAGCTCCTGGAATCCATGAGAAAGCATAAGGCCTCTGCCAAATGCATTAAGATTAAAGGCATTGACAAGGAATGTGTTATTGCCAGCTCAGATGGGGCCTGCATAATCTGGGACCTGGTGGAAGCCAGAACTCGCCCACTCAACCCCTTCTGTTTCTTTCCTGCTGAATCTAATTCACATCACAGGAATGGTTAAATCAATTTAGCTCTGATGAAGGCGGTCGTCTTGTTAAAACCGTGCAAAACGTTTGTAGAACATCACATTTAGTCAGCGCTGTAAAAAAATACATGAAGCAGTATTGATTTCCTCCTGGGGCGTGCTGTTTCGTCACTCTGCAGAGGCATTTCGTGAGGAGTCAGGTGTTCCTGGATAACACTGATCAGCAGAGGCGGGACCAAGTCCAAGAAGGTCAAAAATCCACCTGCCCAAAGTCAAACGCCAGATTCCCAAAGTTTATATGAAATTGCATCCTGGGGCAGTATGATATTTGAGCTTCCCACCCTAAGAGTGACATCAGAGCAAAACTGCTGCGGTGTGATTATGATGAATAGGACCGTCCCAGGAGCATGCGAATCCATGTGAAGTCATCACATTTGTAAGTCGAGTCTGCCACACCTCTGCTGATCAGCACTGTCTGCTCGCTACGCCTCCCAGATGAAAAACAGGTCACTATTCATGACAGAGACAGAGAGGAAACATCTAACCTTTAATTGTGATGTAGTACACTTAAATTTATGTGATGTGTGTACTGTATGCTCTTGCCTCTGGTCCTATTTTACTGTAGCAAAGCAGGGGTAGCAGGGCAGTGTGACAGTCATAGTGCATTGTTCTTTTAGCTGAGGGAGTGTTTGTTCCCAGAGCAGACGGCATATATGACTCAGGCGACCAGATGGTCTCATCTTTGGGGTTGACATTTCCTTCTTTGCAGAGAAGAGCGTCACAGGCAAATTACCTCTCCATTTATAGGCATAGCATGATTTAACTACAGTGTTAGGCTACTACATGGCAACACTGATCTAATTATGAGTACTGCAGCATTGCAAAAGAAAGAAAAACACCTTGCTGTCTCTTTTGATATTATTATCATAACTCTGAGTTGGTACCAAATTAATGTTCAAAGGGTTGTGCTTTGTATGAGATGTTCCCTCACATCAAAGACAATAAAATATAGGCCACACATGGAGGAAGAAAACATATCTAGTGTATGTCTTTACAATGATGCAGCTCCCTTTTCATAGAACTTTCACTTGATATGGAATTAGCTGTCTCTGTTAGCCACGGAAGAAATCATCTTTGCAAGAGAAATATTAAAAGGTATCTGACCTTGGGAAGGGAAAATGCAAAATTGCTCTAAAAATAACATCAAATAGCAACGGAGGGAGGAGGCCAAAATAAGAAGGAGACAACTGCCAAACCCGAGGTGATTATTGCTGAGCCACGAGCTCTCAAGCATCCACAGCACGACTGTACTGTACATGATAGATGTCAGCAGCTCAGAGGTGCCCCTGGGTCATTATTGCAGAAGTTCAAAAACGTATATGTTTCATCCAGTCTCTTGGAGTAGAGTGATGAAAATACTCCAGTCCGAGGCTTTTTGGTAGTTTCATCACATCTCCCTGCTGCTGTCAATGACTGTGAAAAAAATACCATAGGCAGATTTAAATGGCTTGGGTTTGTCGTGGCTGAGAAGTCATCAAAAATGTGGATTTAAGCAAGAGGGGAGGATCAATTCAAAGATTCAACCCAAGCGAGTTTCCACTGGTTCTTAAAAAGCCTTGAAAAGTCTAATATCCAATAAATTTTATTTTAGGTCTTAAAATGTCTTTAATGCGTAGGTGGCAGATCTTAAAAATTGGATTGGATTTTGAAGTTAACGTTACTTTAAAAAAGTTTTTAAAGTAAAAGTTTTTATTAGGTTTTCATCATTTTCTCCTGTCTCTTTCCCGTCATTACAGTTGTAGGCGCCAGTGTCTTTTGTTGCGATTCTGCCTGGGCAACATCAAATGAAACACTGCACACATAACCAGTGGTGGGTTAGACTTGGAGCCTGGTAAGAACTGCTAGAAAACTGTGTTATATAACTGTGATGCAGACTTGCAGCACAGACAGAGCACTGTGGATGAGCAAGTGAAGGGAGCATGTGAATAATGACAGAAGTGTTGACGTGATATAAACTTTCTATGATGATGAAGCCTGATGTTACTCTACAATTCTGTGAGTTACAGTGCAGACTGGACTCTCTGTTATCAGCGACAAACACAGATCCATGTTATACACGCTCGTCTCTTCTTCATTGTGCTGCTGTAACATCCTGTACATCCTGTAAGTCATTATAATTAGAAATGTTCTCAATGGCTCAGTATCTCAGTATCCCATTATTTTGAGATACTAGGTCATTAATTGAGGTACTAACTCATTATACATTCCACACTATTTACAAACTATTTAGTATGCCATAGAGTGACTGATGACTGAGCTCTAGTGTCCCTATAGTGTTGGCAAATTAGAGAAAAAATTAATAAAATCATTTTTATCCCTTAAGTTAAAGTCATTACAGTATTTCCAGGCACAGTGTGCCCTCAAAAACTGACAGCACTAAAGGCCAAATGCTTTGCCCTTAAAATGATGAAATTCCAAGCCTAGATTCAGTCTCACTTTTAAATGTCTTATTGGGAAAAAAAAAACATATTGACCGTGCTGTAAAAGCTCGCACCTCAGCATCCACCTGCAGGCTCGGACAGGGAGTTTAAATATTTTTTCATCACTCCTCAAATTCTCCACGTAAACATAATCTGCAGGGGGTGATGAGGTCAGAGCCTAGACACCAATCTCTTATTATGTTCTGCTTCTGTAATAAACATTTTAAAATGCGAGGTATCTGACTGAAATAAGCTAAAATAGTTTATGTTAATGTTTGGTTATTTTCTTAAGAACCCTATGATAGAATAATCCTGCTGAATGTGAATAAATTACAGTGCAATCATATTATTTGTGCCTTTGTTGCCAGTATTGATGTGAAATAAGTCTTAAATTGCATTCATAGTGGTCTTAAAAAGTCTTAAATTTAACTTGTTGAAACCTTTAGAAACCCTGCAAAAACAGTTCTTGCCAGACTGGAGCCTGGCATTTTCTTTGGGGTCATTTTTCAGAGTGAGATCATCTTTGTTCATTGCTGGAGGTATCTATTGAAGTCCTCCAGGTCTTGTAGATCATTGCAGTGACTTAAAGCAGGTAAGACTTCCCCATTGGTACAGTCGGTGAGATGCAAACCTTATTTCACAGAGGTTTACTTGAGTCTGCAGTGTTGGTCCACATGAACAGTTGGCATGTCTGGTACACGATGTGTGAGCAAGAAGATTATTGTTTGCCTCCTCCTCGTGGAGGCAGATGACGCTGGGAGAGGAGGCCTTTGGCGAGGCTTTGCTTCTGTGTATACAGGCCTGCAAATTCAGCTCGTAGTATTCTGACAGGCCCTTCTGCTGTGTGCACTCATGGCTGCTTCTTAGCTCTCAGCTTAAAGTATTCCAGAGTTTCTCTTCTCTTGATATCGAGCCTGCTGGTGGGATTATTGCTTCCCAACAACAACAGGTACTCCATACCACACAACCATCAGCACCACTCTGAAGGCAGAGTAGGAGGCTTGCCTCCTGAGCAAACACTTGGCTCCGACTCACTCCTCAGGTTGCATTAGCGGCAAGAAAGAGAGTCGGCCCTAATGCTTTCACTCAAAGCTGTAATAAATCTGCAGTTTTTTAAGTGTTAGTAAGACAGCCCTGTGTGATTAAACATATCTATGTAGTGAGTGAAGGAGATAAGCGGTTCCGCTCTCCTATACTTCATGGCCTAGGAATGATAGTAATAATCCAGGACACTGTAACCTGTGATAAATGCCTTTCAAGGCTTAGCTAATGAATTTCCTCTGTAGGCGGCTGGGGTCACGCACTCATACACGATACGCTCTCTTCTTGCCTTTTTATTCTGAATTGTCAGAGATAAGCACAGTGTACCAGCGATTCCCAACCAGAGGTTCTTGTACTCCAGGGAGTTCTTCTACACTTGCCACAGGGTACGTGGTAAGACTGTGGAGCAGCTCAGCTAATTTGAAAAATATAAATTATGATGTTATTTAAAACAAGAAGAGTTCGCTCAGTGGAGTGCAGGTTCCCGACCAGGCGACAGATGGTGAAGCCCCTACTGCAATGCCACCTCACCTGCCAGATGCAACCAGAGGAGGTTTACAAAGTTCTGCCAACATTAACACGACCTCCACAAACATTGCACCTGAAACAAGATTTCAAAAGGTATTTAGTGGATTCTTGGGCATACTGGATGCAATCACTGGACATGTATGATTCCTGTGACTTCCAATGAGAAACATGCTGTCTTCTCTTAGTGACTATTTTTACGGAGGAATTTTATTCACTGGAATTTTCCACAGGAGAAGAAAAGTGAGAAACAACAGGCGTCAGTGTAACAATACACCAGTCACAAGAAGCTAATTTCTCCCTTTTTGGAAAATTATTTGATTTCACTTAGATTTATTGCCATATTTGCATTGGCAAATAAGAATGAAAAATAAAAAAATAATAAAAATAACAATTGTTGATGGGTTTTGAAGTTTGATGAAGGCAACAGGAAATCCTAATAAACTGGAATCCTAAATGATAGAGAATGAACTATAATCGGTGTGACAATAAACTGTGATAAAATTGCTTTCATTCAGTATTGTAATTATCATAATAACTAGGGCTGAGCCGTCTATCAGTCCACGTAATGACGCTGATTGGCAAGGACTTAGTATAACTGCACACCTGACTGGATTTCAGCTCCTAATAGCTCAAAAGTGATACAGTTTTCTTAATTTATGTATTTAAACTGGCAAAGACCTTGATTTGGCCACCAGTCAAATTAGAGTGGTTGTTTTCACCTAAAAAGGGGCAGAAGCATGACACGGGCACAAAGTACCCAGATGAGTTGCTGTCATCCACATGCCAATTCTGTAGGCATCATTCAACCCCATCAATGACCTTGTTGGTCCAGCATCAACCAAAGTTAGCAACACTCTCCTAGACGCAGTCACAGCAGCTGTGGGTCGGGTTTGTTTTGTGTCAGTGAAAACACTGACATTGGAAAGAACATGATGCCAAATAATTAAGAGTAATGGTTTTGCAATTAGTTATTTCCTGTTTTATTTTAAAATCTTCCCTTATGTGTTTTTTGTTGTCTTTACTTTTCTTTGTCTGTTTCCTGCCTTTTTTATTTCTGATTAGCTCCACCTGCCCCTAATTAACCGTCTGTGTATTTAGTGGGTGTACATTGCCTCTTGTCTGTTCCATGGTTCTCCTCATGTTCCTGTTTTACTTCTGAGTTCCGTTTCAATTATCCATTGTTGTTTTGTGGACACTGAAGTGAATTTATCTTTGATGGACTTGTTTTTACCTCGACTTCCCAGCCACCCTTCTTTATCTTGTATTTCCTTGCCAGTAAGTTTATCTGTGGAAAGCAGTGGTGGAATATAAGATGTACATTTATTTATTGTACAGTACAATTTGAGGTTCCCCACTTCAGTATCTTTCAGAGGGAAACAACTTTTTACTGCACTTTGTTTATTTGACAGTTATGGACTATAAGTTATTTTTACAACATGTTTAGAGATTAAATGGTAGCTCCAAACCATTTTGGCTAATGACCATATACACATAAGCAATATGTTAGTGGCTCCTTGTCGTGTTTTCCACCAAAGAGGCATTTCCACGCAAAGCTTCTCACATGGTTTCATTTAAACAAATGACTGACGTTGACTGAGGAAAAATGACCCAATATTTCACACAAACAAGTAAAATCCAAAAAACTCTTCTCAAAATCCCTCAGATTTATATTGTGATCCTTTAATATACAGCCTCAATTTGAAAAAAGTTGGGATGATGTGTAAAATGTAAATAAAAACGGAATGCAATGATTTCCAAACACTTTTTGACCTATATTCAACAGGATATATAATGTTCAACCTGACAAACGTTCTGACTTTGCATCATGTTCCAAAAGAGTTGGGACAGGGGCAACAAAACACGGGGGATAATGTTGAATGCTCAAAAAACCATGTGTCTGTAACTTTTACGTACGTAAACAGGCTCATCGATAACAGGTGATAGTGTCATGAGGGGCATCCTCAAAATGCTCACTGTGAGGAAAATACCGCATTTCTCAACATACAGTTGCAAGGAATTTAGGGATTTCAGAATCTACAAGAGATAATATCATTAATTGAAACCTTTGCACATAAAGGCCCATTCAGATTATTAATGTTCATCAAAGCCAGCACCTGTGAGGGTATGGGAGTGTGTTAGTGCCCAGGGCCTCATGGGTAACTGTCACATCTGCCCCATTAACGTTGAAAGTTGCATACAGCTTATGAAGCAACATATGCTGCCATCCAAACAGCTTTTTTACAGGGATGTCCTGCTTATTTCAGCTTTTTTGAAACAAAATGAGCGTATATTAGCAAAATTTTATCAACTTGAACTTAACATATCTTGTTGTATTCAGTTGAATACAGTTTGAAAAGTATTTGCAGTTCATTGCGTTCTGTTTTTATTTACATTTTACACAATGTCCCAACTTTTTTTTAAATCAAGGTTGTATACGAGATTTAGACTGTTTGTATCCTACTGATGCATCAAAACATATGTAGCATGTTGCTATTGTTGCTGGTTCAGTGGGAGTTAATTTAAACTCCTGTCCATACAGTTAGGTACAGTGGTTCCCAACTCACAGGTGTGCCCCCCTCTGAAGGGGTCACTATAAGGCTAAATCTGAGGGACCGTGAGACGATTACTGGGGCTCTGTTAGTCACAGGGATCATTTTCCTGCAGAATGAGTAGCCTATTTTTACTTTTGATGCTTAAGTGTGCTGATAATACTTGTGTACAAGTATGGAGTATTGGTACTTTTCCTTAAGCACAGGATCTGAGTACTTTTTTCAGCACTGGTGGCAAGTAAAACACAAACAGTTCTGTGTCAGATTGGTCGTGAGCGCTGACCAGATGAATCCAGGCTGTACACTGCTCTGTTATCTCCCCCCATGTGCAGGAGAGTGGGAGGGGGCAGTCAGCCACACAATCACAAGCCTTTTCCAGGCGAAGTTGAGCGCACTGGGAGGGGAGGAGAGGGGAGGAGAGGGGAGGAGAGCGCTCAGTGCTGCAGCTGGACGGACGGACTGCACGGCGGAGCGGAGCGGAGTGTTGTGCTGTCCGGGCATGACGAGATGTGGCTTGTGACAGCGGTGTCGGACTGATAATGAACGCCTTCAGTAAGTGCTGGGATGGATGAGGAAGGTGGAATAACAGTGTGCCGTTGTGCCTCCTGGCTCCGCGATGGTGTCACCTCTGTGCGCTTTTCCCTCCGCGATCCGGACAGGACAGGGGACACTGGCAGAGAAGTGACACACCGGCGTCGGAATTTACACAATAATCAGTGTGAGGAGAGTCGGCCGAGGGAGTAGAGTCGCTGTCATGGAGAAACAGAGCAGAGTCAAGGAGGAAATGCCGACATCGAAGGAGGAGAAGCGCAAAGAGAAGAAGCCCAAATCCGGGAAGCTTTTCCGAAAGAAATCGCTGAAGTCTGTGGGGAGTTTTATGAACAGAATCATCAAAACTTTGGGCACTTTCACCCACTTTGGAGACGCTGACGCGCATGACGCGGAGGACGACGATGGTGGGTTTCGGAATGGCGCACCTTGCACCCTGAGCGCGAGCTCGGGGATCATCATCAAAGAGGACGTACAGGTGGCGTGGGAGCGCGTGGTGAAAAACACTTCGAGCACGTCTTCCTCTCTGTGCACCGGCAGAGAAAAACTCCAGAACCAGTTCGGAGACAGGATCCCAGGGGTGCTGGGGCTGAAAAACCACGGGAACACCTGCTTCATGAACGCCGTGGTCCAGTGTCTGAGCAACACCGACCTGCTGGCAGAGTACCTGGGGCTGGAGCGCTACAAGCTGGACCTGTGTCACACCAGGATAAACGGGCTGGTGAGGAGCGATGAGACGCGGCTTGCCAAGGGAGAAGTCACGGAGCAGTTGGCATCACTTGTCAGGGCTCTGTGGACTCTGGAGTACACCCCACAGCTGTCTGTGGACTTCAAGGTACTTCAAAGTACTGCACATCAGCCAAAAACACATGCCACAGGTGGACGTGAACTCAGCACAGCACATATAGTTCAGGCATGACCCCACACAAACTGCAACAGAAACTCTTTCAACTCTTCCATAAATATGTCATTTATTACATATAAGACTTAAGAAATCCAAGTGAGGGAAAGTCCTGAAAAATACTGAAATCAATGATGCCACAATTTCCCCTTATTGCACATTAGAAAAAATATTTATGCAAGTCTGCTTGTCTGATGTCCACACAAAGTGTTCAGTGCTGTCCACACTCAACCAGAATCTGTGTCTTACATTAATGGAGTTGGATACAGTACAGTGAATGTGCAAAAAGGGAATTTTTAACCCTTAGATGAAAATTAAAACAAGTTTTACTTAAAAGTATACATGTTTATGTTCATCATTGCCAACATTTATGTTGATTGTGTAACATAAAATTGATATTTTAAGTTTTAAATTCATTAATCACTGCCAGTATGAACATTTATATAGAGTAGTGCCAATTTATGTTTCCTTGCAGACAAATATACTTTATAATGACATTGGTTTAAATTATTATTTTAGGAAGCAAAAAAGTGTTACATGTGTATGGTACGAAACACTTTTAAACCACCACTTGGATCTCTTAGAAGTTTTTGCATGTTATAGAGGAGAGTTTTTTTAGTTATAAACATCTTATCAGATTTTCTGTTGTAATTTGTGTGAGGTTCACCCCCTTTTTTCTCAGAAAATGCCTGAACTTAAAAAAAAAAAAAAAAGGCATTTTTGTTTGGATCATATTTAGCCGATTTCCCTTCATACAATTCCTTGCGAGTTTTGTGTTGATTTGACCCACACGTTTGGGTAAAATGCCTGGGCTGACAGCACAGAGTAGGTTCAGGGATGAAAAGTACTGCTACTATTAAAAAGCTGAGGGCCGTCTCACAGTTTCAGTGGTTATCATTAACTAAACACAGACTCTTACATTATTAGTGCCTTGGCACCTTAAGTGTAGAGTAAACTTACTGTTTAGTCAAACATAATCACATGTTGTGCACACAATGTGCCATAAACACCACTGAGATGTGAGTTACCTGAATGTTCAGACAAAAGACGGGTGTCAGAAGTCTAACATCATTTGCTGTGACTGCCAGTAGTACAGAAACTGTTCTCTTCCCACATGCACTAACAAGCGCACAGTGCGTTGCCCTGTGACTTCAGTGTTTTCCTTGCAGGTGATAATGAAGCTGCTGTTCTGTGTCACTGCAGTCTGAGGGCATAGGGTCAGCAGGTCCCTGACTCAGGTGCAGGGCTGGATTATTTTCAACAGAATACCCTATATAACAACACTAAAACTTCATCAGGGTTCCACATTAACCATGATCCAATGGCACATGGCCACAAAAAGTGACTCTGTGGCCAGAAAATATCCCATGTGGGTGGCCTCCTGTGACCACTGAGGTTGTATCTTCATCAATACAACCTCACAGCCACACAAACGTCCTGATTTCATTGTAAGTTTACATTTGGGCCACCAAAAATCTACTCTGGCCACGAAATTTTGCAGTTGGTTGCCCCTGGGACCAGTGTTTACAAATATAGCGTCTATTGGGTTTTGGCGATGTCTACCAAATTCGAATATGATGATGTCAGAGAACAGAGAAACATCGTACAACAACTCTGAGGGGACACTCTACCTCAAACTAAGAAGAAGGCCCTTAAATCACAATGTTATAATGCTAGACGGCTCAGTAATTAATGACGGACCATGGCATCGGTAACTGGCCCAACCCAAGCGTCTACCCTGTTTATTGATCAGTCCACACTGCTGCCATTGTTTTGTGAACAAACCCAGTAGGTGTGTGATGACTTTAAGTTAATCATCACTTTCTGGTTGCAGCACAAACTAGATAGCGTTTTACTTCCTGTCACAGCACAGCGAGTGAAGCAAGGTGCAGGTTACTGCTCAACTGTACATTACAGCGTTTGTTTACATGTGTTCCTCTTGGGATGCAAAGTATGGAGATCATTTATTGTAACACTTTCTTAAGAAATTTCCTTCCCTGAGGACCTGGGGCTGTGACAGAGCCCTATCAGGAGACCCTCAGGCTTTCCTACTGTGCCCACGCTGAAGATAGAGAGGGAGAAGGGGGGCAACCGTACTTTATCTGCTTGCAGCTCTTTGCTCTGGATTTCTCTGAGCCATAGTTCAAGGCAAGACGTAGATAATATGGAGCAGCGAACAAAGAAACTCCACAACGGATCTATTCTTGGAAATGCTAATTACTCTGTAAGAAAAGGGTATGAGTATGGCTACTAGAATATCCTGACCCTACTGTATAGGCACGTCTTTGCTCACATTGTAAAATATTGTAATGAGGAAACCAGAAGTTTACCTAAAAGCCAACTTGCTGCATATGAAATGCAGCGTTGGCAGTCCGGATCAATTTTCACATTGATTCTTTCTTTCTTTTTTGCTCTCCCATCTGTTGTGTTCTCTGAAAAACTCCCCTCTCCCTGTCAACCAAAATCCTTACTGCCAATAATTACCCCAATTCCACACTTTCATTCCCCTCGCGTCTCATGGGACTCGGATATCAGACATTTTCAGGACAACAATCAGAGGGAGCAGCATGCAGACATCTTGCCAAGATTAAAAGAAAAACACTAAACACTCGCTCTTTATGTGATGGGATGTTTCCTGTGTCGAAACACACAGACACACACACTGCTGTGCCTCTTGGCTGTGGTTTGTGACCGTAGGAGGTCCAGAGTTCATGCAGCTTAGGCCTTCTGAAATTGCCTGTTGAGTAATACCGCAGCTGCCTGGAGGGAGGCATTATAAAATAATCAGATAGCTCCAAGGCTTGTGTCTGAGAAGCAAAATTAGCTCCCAGTTGCGGGAACTCCAGACAGCACAAACCACTTACAAAGAATCCTCCAAAAAGCATTGGTCTTCAATTAAATGCTCACTTGATCTATTGTTTTTAGAGGCTGATTATCAGTTGTTGCATACCTCTGAAACCCAGGTGTTTTGTCAGGACGTTGGAAAAGTTCAGCTAAAGCAGCCAGATTAAAAGGACTATCTATAGTACCCATCTTCACATCACAGGGATTTTGATAAGAAATGATAAAAGAGCAAGTGTTGAAAGGGATCTCTTTTTTTGACGATTATCCGTTCAGCAGGAAGTACACTGTGCTGCACTTTTTATTTTAAATGAATAATTCTGTTCATGCACACCTCCTCTGTAAATGTAGAATCATCCTCGTTTGATCAAAAGTTCTTGAAAGTTAATGAATCAGCAGTGGCCTCCTCACAGGTCACTTGGCTGCAGAGTCCCAGCCGGCAGAAAAAACAAAACAACAAAGTCCTGCAGAACACCTGGCACTCGGCCACATTCCAGTACCACCTGGCTTGTAGGACAGGAGAGGTGGAAGGAGGGAGGCAGCTTTTATAAATGTTCACTTATACAAGATTACGTATCGTCCGTGCTGCTTTTGGATATTTTACATTGCCAGCGCGTCCTGAGCTCTCACTTTCACAGATGCGCCCCAGACGCTGCAGTTGAAGGAGTTAAGTTTCTTCAACCTGGGAGCAGATGTGTGCTTTTGATCTGGACACTTCTTGTGCGTTTTCTGCCTCCCCCCCTGGCATGATGGTGTGTTTGCACAGAGAGGCCTGGACAGGGACGAAGCCTGAAACTCAAACAGTTACTCAACAGCCAATTTATTGGTTTCCATAACATGAGAGGCCTGAGAAAGAAGGGAGTTAGGGTGAGCAGGCATGATGACTGAGCAGGAATGTCCTCCTCCCTACTGTCTGTACTGATGAGCCTGTTTTGGAGGCTAAATGTGATGACAGTGGGTCTTGCTCACAGGTGTGTGTCAATATTTGCCATCTCTGTGCTGATCTTTAATGATTATCTTTAATGTATAGTAGAGCAGTGATTCCTAACCAGGGCTACCTGTACCCACAATTAAATCCCACAATGCCTTGTGAAGCAACTGACTTGTGTCCTGCAGAAAATGAATAGGGGTGAACTTGAGCAAGCTTGGTACCTCAGTCAACTTTCTCCTTTTCTGTTTCCAGTACTTACATCTGTTGTGAGTTAGGCTCATCTATGCTAACTTTTGAACATAGTGGGACTCAGGCAGGGTCAATTGCGGAGCTAACTTTAAGCTAAAAACTAACACTGCCACTGGAGCTGATTGTGGCAATTCGATAGGCTTGTGATTCTGCCAGAAGCGCCACAGCATGTTTCAGAAGCTGGTCTGCACCCCTTCAAATACCCACCTAGCTTATTTTGGATGGAAGCTGCATCAAGCTGCACAGAACAGGAAGTCAGGAACGACATAGTGCATCCAGTCAGTTTTCATAATAAAACACATGAAGGTTCCTGATCATAAAAACAGACAAGAAAATAAACCATTTAGTTACATAGCCTTACCTAGATGCACAAAAATCAAGGAAAAATAACCAAATCAACTAAATCAGACAAACACTCTAAAAAGCATGAAGCAGTGTAGGAAGACACAACAAAATTGCAATGTCATAAAGTCTGACCAGATGTAATTAAGACGCTGGTTGTTAAATGTAACAGATCAGAACAACAGTTGAAATAGTTAGATTAAAACTAATGGGAAATATTTCATGTTAGCTTAAAGTAAAACTAATGTAAATGATTAAAACAGATGACTAAACCTGAACACTAGAGGACAGATGGGAGTATTTTCTTAATTTGTTTTTACCTTTTAGTTAGATGATAATAGACATTACAAACTGGCCAGTGGCCATTATGACACAGAGAGCAATAAAAAAAAATAACAGCTTTTTTCCACAACCTCAATTATATCACTGAGACAATTGCCACCTTCCGAAGGCTGATGGTAATTACTGTTATTACTCTGCTGCACAACAGCTTTAGGCCAGTGTGTGACCAAGGTTCTCATTTTTAATGTCGGAGCATTTCTGCAAAGCAACCCTGAATGTTTAAAGACCAGTCGTTTTCAGAAAGATCTACTGTGCAAGTATAATAAAGTTCAGTCATGTTACATCTACAGTTTAGGTGGATGTAGTTTAACAGAATATAAACTATCCACAGCATTCGCAGAATACATGTGTATTTTTAAGGTTGTGATTGTGAATATTGTATTCTAAGATTCAGAAGTATCAATACTTTTTCAGTATCACATTAAAAATGATCTAATATATCCAGTAACTATAGTATTGAATGTACCTGTGTTGCTGTGGTAGTAAAGGGACAGCAAGTATCTTTTTTTTTTGTTTTGTTTTGTTTTGTTTTTATAGGAGTATTGTATTGAAGTTTAAAATTCTGTTATTGTGACAACTGCCAAGAATCATAAATGTGTCATCAATAAGAGCAAAAAGAAAAGTGAAAATATTAGTGCAAGCATTTTGTTTAGAAAAATGTCTCACTCTTGATGTAATAAAAACGTTGCTCAACAGAGACACACAGCTAAAACAGCAGCTCTGTATTTGTTAACCTTTTTGTATTTTGTGTTCGACTTATTTTAACGTATTTTAAGGATCCACTTGTGTCGGACGACAACTCTCGTCACTTTTTGACTTTGAGGTCTCTGAAGCCAAGGAACTTTCACTTTCACTTTCAAGACAAGATCAGAAGAGAAGATTAGAGGACTTTATTGCTCTGCCAAGACTCCACCCGCAGTTTTTTTTTTTTCCCCTCTGTTTATAAATTTTTATGATCAATTTTTGCACTTGTCAGTAACCACGTCTCAGTACCTACTTTGAAGATGCAGACCTGACTCTACTTCCAATGAGTTAATACTCCGATCACACTGAACGGATCTCTTTTTTTAATCTTTTGAGTTTTTTTCTGGTGTGGTCTGTTTATGTTGTGTGGGACTGAGCTGCTGCACTGGAAAAATACTCAGCTCCATGCTTTCTGTGCTGCTTGTCAAAGGAGAAGTGTTTTAATTCAGTGTATCTGCCCGTCTTTGAGAACTGAACTCGCATCTCTTCAGTGACAAGCCTCTAACTACATCATCAGACATCCTACATCACGTTATGCTGTAATAACTATGAGAGGCATATCACATATTAGTGGATTATGAAGCGATGATTACAGTCTGCCGTTCCCTCTGCTATAATCTCTCATCACTGCTTTTGCTTCTTCAGGCTGCCAGCTGCGGTTCATGCAGCTAATTCCTGCCTAATTGAGTTTGGTGCCATTCACATCAGAAGTCACATTATACTGTGTGAGCTTAAGTAGTCTTCAACCTACTTTTAAGAGGAATGTCATTCACCTCTTTTTTAATGTCAGAAATCTTGAAATTTAGTTTCTTGAGAAGAATGGTTGGGGGCAAGGCCATACTTTTAGACCGTGAAAATGTCTTAGACAAAGGCATATTTTGCAAATCCCAAAATCTGATAGGACTCTGCTTCAGCTAAAGCGTGGGCCAGGTGGAGGGGAGGGAGGCGTGAGGAGCGTTAGTGCAAATTTGCAAATCGCAGATTCCTCTGATCAGCGTTCTGTGGAGAAGGCAGTGGCAGGGCTGCCCAACGAACGCACCCCAGCTGTCAAAACCAGTAAACGAGTAGTGCTTGAGATCCACGTGTTTTTGTGAGGGAATTCTTGAGAAAGGATATCTTAACAGGGCAATTTAATTTGCCTTCCTCAGGTAGCCTCTATGGCTTTAATTCTAACAGGCTGTCAGATTATAAAAGCTAATTAAACCACTGTTTTTATTTTTCAGTCGAGTCAAGTTTGGGATTATTTGGATAGGATAAACATATTCATGGGTTCCAGCAGGTTTCTCTCTGAAGTGGCTGCATCATTATAACTTGAAGGAGAAATCGGTAATATATTTACTGTAATAAATAAATGTCCATGATATGTCATTAGAGATTAAAGAAAAATCCTGAAAGTTGAAATACTCGCTTCTCTGACAACAACAATACAGCCATGGTGTCCTCTGAAATTTCTATTCTAGTCTATAACTTGTGTTGTTGTTTGCCTGTTTCATGTTAATTAGAGTTCAAATTAAATCCAAATATTTGCTGAATGAGTTGGTGTATCTTTATGAGTCGTTAGAAATCCTTTTGGAAGGAGTCGATGTTTATGGTTAAATTGTGCGATATGTTAATGGAGTTTGTGAGGCAGTGAGACAGGCAGCTACTGAACTCAAACTCCAGAGTGTGTATTTTCAAAGCAGTGGGCTTTGAAAGGATATCGGGCTTATCTTTCACAGAATTATAAACAGCTGATAAACTTACAGCGTAGGGCTCGTCCACGCCATTTTACAGTGTTGCACTGGTCTTGTGCTCCTGCTGTGTTGCTGCAGCCTGCCTGAGCTTCCTGAGTCTGGGGAGGAGGGTGCAGGGGAAACAGCTCACTTCAACACTAGACAGTATATTAAATAGGATTTCAACCTATTTAATATACCATCTATGACTCCAGCTCGACTACAACTATTTTGACTGCAGTACTAACTTTTATATATTCAATTGTTACATATTATTCCTTTAACATCAGTACGATTACAAGACTGAACCATTTTCCTTTCCTGAAATACACCTGATCAACCAATCTGTAATAATGATGTAGCCGCAGAAAAATTCCACCTTCATCAAGTGTGCTTTTCCCCTCTGCAGACTATAGTGTCCAAGTATGGATCACAGTTTCGTGGTAATTCCCAACATGACGCCCTGGAGTTCCTCCTGTGGCTGCTGGACCGCGTCCATGAAGACGTCAATCTGGCCTCCCACAACAACAACAACAAGACCAAAGCTCCCGGAAAGGTAAGAATGAAGCGGGCTGTTAGTTCATGCAGCGACAGTCGACATGATAATTCTCGCTCTCACTAAGAAAAGCTCCTTCCCTCAGTAACATTTAATAATACAGGTTCAAACTGCATGCTTAACTGATGCATAGCTAATACATGCCTCATTATGATTAAATACATGAATGCATTATATATGAAGAACGCCTGTGGCTTGATGTATAGTGAAAACATTATTAGTTCATGCGATTATATGATATCTAATGAGTCATCATTTTTTCAATGTTGGACACATTAATGAGCATATTTTGTCACTTTTTCCTGCTGTTGTCACATTCATATTCATATGAATATCATAGCATATTCACAAGGCCAAATGTTCTGGCATGAACCAAGACGATATGCATCGCATGCAGTAATGTAGTGTATGATATGGACAAAATCAACACATTTTTTACCAAAACACTGCATTATTCATCAAGGTATTTGGTGACTTTTGGTGCTTTCACAAAATATTAAAGGAGATTAATTATAGTTTTTCTTATATTTTGTCATAATGTTTTAGACTGCCCTGAATGCAATGTTTTTCTACTCAACTCGACACGTTCAGCTGACGCTGGCACATTGCGTATTTCTTTGTGTGGTCATCCGCTCCAGACACAGCACAGCATTCACGGCACACCCACCCTCACTCCTCAGTCCACCGGTATGCTTAGGGCTATATTTATGCTCAGTGTATCTCTCAGAAAGTACTTTTTCAGTTGTGAAAGAGTTTGTTTTCTTTCGATGTTCCCTGGCTGCTCAACTTTTGATGATTTTTGGAGTTTCTGATGAACAGGTGTCTTTACTTGTTCATGAACTAATTTCTATTGCTAGTGCTCCCCTGGTGCTTTGAGTTCCGGGCAGAGTCAGCAGCATGGAGCTAACTTGCGGTCAGCGGCTAAAGCAGCTAACTGCTAACAACAAAGAATCCTTTGTCCATCAGGAAACTCCATAAATCACCAAAGGTTGAGACAGAGAAGTCAGAGGACATCTGAGAGAACACTAGAAAATATTTCATCCATAAAATATGATCCAGTATCACCAAAATCATGAATAAATTTATAAAGTTGTGTGCTTGTGTATAGTAATCAGTCCCCAGAAACACTCTGCTCCAGCTGCCTTGTTTTCCAGCCTTATCCTTGTCTCACTTATGGTGAGACATACAGAAAATTAATCAAATTCAGAGCCCCATACTGCTACCTTCCATGCTAAGATGGTGCTCAGAAACTCTGGCTGTTGTAGTTCTTGCTTAGCCTCAGCAGGTTTCCACGAAGTTGGCCAATCAGAGGAAAGTGGGCTTTTGGGGAGGGGGGTCCTTAGAGAGGCAGGAGCTAAAACGGCTTGTGAATGACGTGGCTGTGAATCGAGGAGCTGCTGTTTTTGAACTGTGAATTATGCAAATGTACTCTAATCCCAGTTTAAAAGAATAGAACTGAAAAGTGGCATCATAGGTGTCCTTTAACACAATGAGAATTTTGATAAATAATAATCCATAGTGTGGATATAAAGGCAAATATTAGAACAGTTGGAAGAGTCTGGTAAGTCCAGAAAATTACACATATCGCATTACTGTAATGTAGTCTTTAAAACCAGGAAAAGACAACTTTTTATCGTGTCATATCACGATATAACTATCTAAAACGTAAGTCGATATTTAGTCTTGTATCACAGTATAGATGTAATATCAGTATGTTGCCCAGCTGTAGTTCTGTATCACACAACATGCTCAGTACACACTGGCAAATGTTTTCAGATGTCTTTCCTCCAGCATTTCACAATATTACTAATGTCTCTGTTTGTGTTGTTTACTATCAAGCTTGCAAGTCTAATCTCACTGATTAGGATGTCCAGAAGCTTTTTTGTAATAAGTGATCAGACAGCTTCATCATAGTTAACTCTTCCGAGGTTACCTGCAGCTCTCAAAATTCGTTCTGCAGTGCAGTTTTCATGCCGCCAATCTAAGCAGTGCAACCTTTCTCTGTGTCTAATGCTTTGCCTGTGGACAAGAAGAGTACAAGTGTGGGCGATTTGGTGTTTGATTTTCTCTCAGCACGTCGCCTCCTCGAGGTAGGCCTGCAGGCGGGCTGCATCCTGATACTCCTTGAATGGAACTTTGAACTGCTCTGCTGTGAGCCATTAAGGCAGAATTTTCATGTATTATTAAATACATGTTTTTACTTTTGAAATAAGCATCCCTCTTTTTTGTAGCTTTATCGGGGTGATAACCAGTGGCATAATTTATGAGAAGTGCTACACTTGCTGTTGGTGAGTCATTGCAAATAAATCTACTCAAACTCAGTGCCCTTTGTTTCCCGGGGCGCTAACTACAATGATTTATTCTGTTGTTTCATCATTGTGGAATCAGGAGATATCGAGATCAAGAAGTCTTACACTCCCAAGGCTAGGAGCTTGGATAATTTAAGATATAACATTCCTTTTTCTATGAAATTGGTATGATAAACATGCATCGAATACTTGAGCAATTAAAAGGAAGAAAAGTTACTATTTTCTGGAAGGAACAGGACTACGTGTAAAGCCAAGGTCAAATTCAAGTTCTGGCCAGTCTGTGGAAGTTTGCTCCTATTTTCAGCTCATACTCGATCTTTCCATTAGCATTAGACTGATTAAATAAGGCAGTGAGACAAATTAAGAGATAGTGATAGAAATCTCTGTGTGCGTGTGTGTGTGTGTGTGTGTGTGTGTGTGTGTGTGGTTGGGCGGGGGGGGGGGGTCACCTTCATCCTCTGTTTGTGTCCCTTTATCAATGAAAATTCTAGTCTGAATTTTGTCAGCTGTTTTTCAGTCTCCTGTGTTAAATGTCCTTGTTAGTTTTTATCATATTTAGTCAACCTTATCCTTTTTTGTCAAGTTTTTGTTTGACAAAAAGTCTGGGCATTTTATTCTTATCATAGTTACAGAAAACTAAGTACTTTGGTCTTTTTATTCATTGAAAACTTTTGATATTTTAGTCTTTTTAGTCATCACTTTATATTGAACATTTCAGTCAGTCTAGTCTCACCAAAACCAATATTTTGGGCATTTCAGTCAAACTTATTTCACATAAGATTTTGTCTTATTATCTGATGAAAAACACAGGTTGAATGACCCACAACATAATTTAACACCACCGCCTTACTAGCTTAATATAGATTTTTTTTTTTTTTTTTAAATAAAAGTCCTGTATCCACATAGAATTTTTTGTGCCGGCATGTTCTTCAATAGTTTCCAATAAGGAGAGAGTGTATGCAGCACTGTGCAGCACCAAAAGAAAATGTGTGCACTCCACCTTTTTTGTACAGCTGTTCCCAGCCCCTCTAGTTGAAAATCTCTGAACTTTTCAGAAAGGAGATGGTATCATCACTGTTGCTTTTTTAGGCAATCTGGACTCTAAATGTTGCTGATGAGTGTTGTACTTTCATCACCCTACCCATTGTAAACTTGTTGTTAGCCGTGTTGTCAAACCTCTGTTGATGTAGCATCTAGGGGTGTGGGAAATGATCAAACTGGATCGTGAGGTGCCAAGTGATTCCAACCCCGATGTCGAACCGCACATACGCTTCATCACAGTGCCCCAACCCGAGCAGTATTGTGCCAGAAAAATGCCACGTGGACATGGGCCCAAATGTTTTATTAACCCACCTTAAGTTCTTTTGTGGTGACTGGTGCGCTTTAATGTGTCTCCTCAGATCTGTGGTATTCTTAGCAGCTATTTTATGACCACGTTGCTTCCCCTTTGATGAACCAATGCATTCTACTTCTTTTCTCTGTCTCATTGTTACAAAAATGGGGCACAAATATCACCTTGTTTCTGTCTCCCAAGCTCTGTTGTTGTCATTGCTAACTTAATGTAATTACTTTGTCTCCTGCCTGTGCTCTGACTGACTGTCTGCGTAGATATGGCGTGCAAACTCACGCCACAAAGGACACAGTACTTTGAAAACAAAAGTCTCCTCTTTTTTGTCATTGAAAATAGATATGTCTTTTCTCATCAACAGTATTGCATGTTGGTATAGTTAGTGTTTAACGACATTGGTGCTGTCTTATTCATGGTAAAAAGGTCATTAACGTGTTTCTTTATAGTTTTTGTTAACAAAATTTAACACTCTTGACAACTTCCCCAAGTTTCTTATGTTTCTTTTGTTCATACAGAATACACAAGCTAAGCTTCCATCTCCTTGTGAGTTTCTCTTTAATTAAGGATGAATGTAAACAATGTAGTAAGGTTTGGGGATCGGGGGAGTCTGGACTGTGTCTTTGAGTGTGCATGGCTTCACAAAGGACATGACAGGAGGTTAGGACTGGAGAGCTGCTGATAAGGTCTGTCATGATGAGTCTGCAGCGCCCTGGGGAAAATGTCGCCACACCTTGTTAACACCCAAAGAGCTGGTGAGGTGAGGAGGACAGAAACCTTCAAAAATAATTGACTTAATCCTGGATCCCACCTTATGCTGGTTTCAGCATCATGGGCATCATTATTTCACTAAAGGATTATGGGTCTCACTTCTCTCAACATTTAGCCTTCTTCCCAGTGAGATGTGAATTTTAACTCGGAACAAAATCATGTCCCTTATTGGATGAAAGGTACATGATAGGACATGGTGAACATGACAATGAAGCTAAAATTCAGTGGTTTCAATTCTAAAATGTGACCGATGACCATTTTTACACGTACAACAAGTACCAGTGGAGGCGGGATGGAGGCAAGGCTGGTGGAAGAGTGTTGGATATTTCAAAAACAGATTGTCAAAGCACAGAGGTATATAGGGTTTAATTCTGAACTGAAAAGGAACTGTGAGTCCTGTATTAATGCCAGCGTGATCGTTGCCTAGTCTAGTCCAAATGTCCAAATCAAGTCCAGTCCAAATGGCACTTTTGGTCCACTGCCTGAAGCTGACAATTAACATCCAAAATCTGCTTGTGCACTGGAACAATCAAATCAGCATACAAGTCAAAGAGGTCCACTAATTCTAAATAATGCAGATGTCAAAATCCACCACTTTTAGAGACTTGCAACAATAAAAACAAAATGTCAGAAACAAGCAAATCAATACCAGTAGCAACTAGTGGTGTATCGGAAGCTAGTTGGTCTGTGATCCATATGGTAGCAGTGGGCAATATATATCACAATAATTCAGGGTATTCTGTGATAATGATATTCTTCCCTTCCCTTTCAGAAGTTTTGTAATCGAGCCAGTGTTTTCTTATTTTTTGAAAACGTGGTGAAATAAATCTGCAATAATAAATCCAATACCAAATGGCTTCTTTTTCTCTGTTGAAAACAGTTAATATTGTTAGCATGTTGTTAGCTGTCCACAAGGAATCCCATGATGCTTTGGGTTAAGTCTTTTGAGAATTCGGAGGCTGTGTTCCTGACTTGTTGTGTGTGCTGCTCTGATCTTAATCACATTGCACAACGGAATGACATGAAATTGACCTTTCAAAATAAACATTTGCATTGATGACCTGTAGTAGGCATCACGTGGCCGCAGTATTGCAGTAAGGCAATTATCCTCACAGCCCCAGTCATTGTTGCATCACAAGCACATTGATGTCATAGCATTCATAATCAGTCAGCACATGCCAGGAATAACCTGTGAGTACAACACTTCTGTAGAAAAATTAACCTGCACTATAACCTTCCTTGTACAGTCTATGATTCGACCATTCCCTTTTTAATTTTTGTGCCATTTTATGGGACTGTGAAAACCTCTGACGTGTTTAATTAGGGATCTTTTCAGAGGAATACAGTGCTGTAATAGAATACTCTGCATATGAATAAATATCCCTCACAGTGAGGGAGCCAGAGCGAAGGGGAGAGCAGCACTATGGCCTGTGTCCAGAGCAGAAAATCTCTTGTGACAGTTGTCTCTTATGTTTGTCCAGGCCTTGTGCCATCAGCCAGTGTGGGCTCTTTGCAAACACCAAGGTTGTCATGGATTTCGGTTTTATCAGTGAGGAAACATGCAGTCAGATAGGCCTCTGAACGGGAGGGAAATATTTCCAGTAATTCTGTCTCCCCGTGAATCATAGTCTACTCCTTGCCTTATTCTCTGCTCCGTCACTGTTGTAGCTTTTGCGTACTGTACCTCTGAAAGAATGTACAGTAACGCCGTGGTATGCGGTCTGTTATCACTGCTCCACCCACAAAAGAGCTTTTGTGAGGGGCAGAGAGGGCCTTACTGAGGGCAGGAGGAGGGCAGCCGCAATACACGTGTCTTTAAAGAACCATTCATCAGGATCATTTTTGGTTTGTGATGATTTGTTTGCATGTTTATTTGTTGGTTCACCTCGGCGTTAATCTCCTCTGCTGCCACCCTGCCGGAGCTGCGGTTGGCGCTTGCTGGCTGGCAGAGTCATCCAGGGTCACAGCCAGGCTGAGGGGAGGCGTCAGCCTCCGTTTACCAGTCCACGCACGTTCACACTCGCAGCCAAGCAGCCGGCAAGCTCCATCCTCTTCTGCTGCTAATTCAGGAGCCTGTGGACCTATGCTAATTGTTTTTAAGCATGTGTTGTTAGTTACCACTTAGAGCCCAAACAAAAGTTAGGAGGAGGAACCCCCACCCCATCAGTGTCTCCCTCCATCCAGTCTCTTTGAGCTGTGTAGCTGCAAGTGTCAGAGTAGTTGGAGGTGAAGTATTTTGTATTTGTAATGGAAGGTGACAGTTCCTGCACACACACACGCAGACACACGCATTTTTACATTTACCACCGACTCCCCATGGCTTTGACTCATGTAGCGTACATTCTCTGTTGGTTTGTTGATCATTTATCACTCAGGAAACACAGTGCGAGTGTGAAGATCTCTCTCGCTGCCTCTCTCTCGGCTCCATGAATGCCGCTCTTTGTGAGTCTCAGGAAGAAAGAGACACTTGTTGTGCAGCCCGAGTATAGAGACGGAGAGGTGAGAGCGAGTTCTCTGCTGCAATAGTGTGGCAAAGGGTGGTGGAACAGTAAGCAGTAGTGACAGCCAGAGAGAAATTACTTCTTTGTTTCTACAGGACAAAACTTGCAGTACGAACGGTAGAGTGTGGATGTTTCACATTTACAAATGTGTCTTTTAATAAGGCCAGGCTGTTCGTGGACAGGAGATTACAGACAGACTGAACTGCACTTAATTTATCATTGTCAAGCCAATAGGAGAAATTAATGTGAAAAGTTTTTGTCTAGGCTTTGCTGTTCCCATGAGTAACTGGATATACTTTAAAAAAAAAGTCTCATCTATAGTGCACAGACAAGAAAAAGATAAGGTGTGTTGAGAGGAGGGATGCAAGTCCTTCATGGATTATTAAATGTCTTAACAATCAATAGTCAGTTTAAAACAGTGAGGGGTGACCACTGCAGTTAGATTTCAACTCATCACTGCATATCTGTGACATGCTACTGAAAGTTAGCATCACCTAAAAGCATTTAGAAACTGTGAAATGAGATTGGCATACACACTGTGTGACTGTGTGAATAGAGGGTCTGTCCCCAACTAAGTTTTTTGTCAAATCAATTTTGGCCATGTAATATGATATAAATATGAAGATTAATTTTTTCCTTTTCTGTTCAGTGTGCCACGCTAAATTCCTGTATCAGCCTAGACTCGTGTTTTAACGCCATTCTTGGTCATCTGTGACGTGAAAACATCAGAATTTTTCACAGTCAGTAGTAGTAGTTCAGGTGTAAAATCCCAGGGCACCATGGAGCCTCTTGCTGTTGCATTCAGTGTCTGGCATCACCTGTCCTGCACACTCCGTGCTCCTTCACGCCATGAATTGAAAGCTTATTTTGACCAAACCAGTGTTGGTGATTGTTGAAACAGTAACAAGGCAAATTTTTGTCGAGTTTTGTTTTGTTTCTGTCGAGTTTAAATGAAGCTGACAATGTTAAAATTACTGTTTTGCAAAGGGAGTCTGGTGAGTTTGGCACGTGAAATAAAACAGCTGGTTCAAAACAACAACTCACTCTTTAAACAAGGTCTATTACTGTAATGATCCTTTCTATAATGTTGTAATATTGTCTTAAAAAAACAATCAGTGCCCGGTGAAGAAAATAAGCACAAGCAAACAAGCAAGCCTCATTCGCCCTTTAAACTCTGGGGAAGTGGCTGACAGTGCATCTCCAGTTTTGATGACACGGTGTAAAAACAAAAGCTGAAACTTGTTTACCAACTAATATAAAAATATATTTATGACCTCCCTTGTTTATGATTCCTCATTGAAATGTTCTCCCTGTGCATTTTTGTAAGCTTGCTGTTATTGTAATGCACACTGACTGACAATTAAAAAAACAACTGCTCGACTGGAGGAATCTCAGTCAACTAAGGCGTCTCTGGTCTCCGGGGGGACTCCGTGTTTGTCCAGCGTTTGAAAACACCTGCTCAGATTGGACAGACTGTTATTTTTTTGATGCTCACTTTTTTTATTACAATCACAATCTTATTAGTTTGCATCCACTTGCATTTTCATCATTGGTGTTGTCTCTCCAGGATGTGAAAATTGCCCAATTTTCCCATTTTTGTTCATGGTGGGTTTCATGTATTCTCAAAATGTGTAAATCTTAGTAACTTGCTTTCTTAGTAGCAGCCATTAAACCTCTTCTTTTAGTATGTTTTTCTCTATCAGATTACGGTGGTATAGCACTGTACAACTGCTGGGTATTTCATACCCAAGAGTCTCTTTCATTATATCTCAAACCCTAATATCTTTTGCCCTCAATGTTTTACAGTCGTATACATTTGATGGATTAAATTATTAATGGAAATAAAATAATTATCAATTAATCATTGACTTAGTTAAAGTTTGACAATATAAGAGATTATCTGTCCAAGTGTAAGTGAGGACAAAAGTGCAGTAGCTCACAGTCAGTAGGTCTGTACTGGCTCATGTTCTCTTAGCTTCTTGATAGGGCTTGATAAAGCCTCGTCCTGCTCCTCCTACACATTAACAGCACAACAATCACAACTTGGCCCCTCTTTGTCCATTACGTGAGCTTTCTTTCCCTTCGTCTGCCTGCAGATTTGGTTTATACTATGTGGGCGGCAGTGTGCTGAAATTAGACATTACATCCAGACAGTGACCCAGACATCGCACCAAGGTTTCATACTTCTTTTCACTTATTCTGGCAGTACATGCCCATAAATGCACCTCTAAACCCACAGCCGAGCAGTGCAGTTGCCTGTGTGTGGCCAGTGGCGCTCCCCTCTCTTGTCGGAGCTGGATGTGAATGGTTCTGTTGCAATTCTTGTGTGTTTTCTGCTGCGTGCGTGTGCGTGTGTGTGTGTGTGTTTCTTCTCGTCTCTGTCTTTGATTCTGTCTGCCCTGCCAAGCTGAAATGGCTTCCTGTGGCTCAGAGCCACCCAGCTGGAAAAGCAGCTTGGAGGGAAGGGTACGAATATGACCAGTCCGTGTTTGAGGTCCACTTTCACCTCCGACCCTGATCGATGTTGATTGGCCAAGAGCCTTAAGCCCCCAGCAGATTCTAAGATGAGCTGTCTGTGTGTAGAAATTACTCCAAAATGAACTTAACGTGTTCATCTAAATATAGCTGATATCTCTCAGTCAATCATGGAGGTTGGATTTGCTCGCTTCCCAAAAAAAGGAGCTGGTTTTGTTGGCTGGGGTTGCTCACTGTGGCACAGACACAATTAAGCTGCAACTGTCTGACTGCTCCAGACTACACAATGCATCACTGCTGGTTTAAAGAACAGTTAAAGGACATTTCTATAAACGGCACAGCACTCATGCTCTGCAGGGAGCCAAGCCCAGAAAACATTTCCTCATTAAGTTGTGGAGAGCTTTAAAATAAAAGGAAACAAAATTACCATTTGCTTTTGTGGGGTTTTGACTTCTCAGAGAGGCTATGTGGGTCTAATTACTTAAAAAGTTCAATATTCTCCCATTAAAAGTAGAAATCAGCAGAACACAAAGCTTTAAGAATTGTTATTTGAACTCTCATAGATTTGTCTTCAAGCGTGCTTTGCCTGAGAACAATGAAGCTCTTCATCTTGTTTTGCAGAGAAATATACTTAAATCAAAAGACTGATTCTTTATTTAATGTAAAGAAATTCTCTTGCACACAAATTATTTCCAACCTGACGACAGGGTCTGATTGGCAGACGGCACCAACCCCGAACAATCTAAGTGGTTCAGATTTGCTGAGTGGAGGCTTTCCAGAGAGTGTGTCAATTCAATTGCCTGAAACCAGGCTGACTGGAATGATTTAAACAGTTGTTGATAGATATAATTTAAGCAGGGAGGCGTGCCTGTCACGCCAAGCCCAGTTTTAATGTGTTATCTTGAGGTAAATTGAATCTGCCTGTGAAGATGAATGGATTTTTAAAAGAGCAATAATTATCAGTCTGGCCTCACCACCAACAAATGCCAGTTTAGAGAAAATGCTTTAATCAAATACCTATATCAAAGTTTGTATTTCTACAATACTATAACTGTAAACCTGAACTTATTTATTGTTGTTTGTGAAGGCCATTAAAAGTCTACCTAACTGGCAGGTACCAGAGACCCCTGTGTGTCTCTGCTGATTGATGTGTGTAGTCATTTTATCCTCATCTGTGTCGCCACAGTCATCAGCGGCAGCCGCAGAAGCAGGAGGGTAATAATAAACCTCATCAGCTCAGGAGGCCGACCCGCCTTCATTTGAATTAATTTCCCCCTCATCCTCTCCTGCTGCTCCCTTAAAGGTGGGATAAATCTTCTTGAGAGACGCCTCACAAAGTCATATTCGCCAGTAACAGTTCTGGTGAATTTCTCGCAAGTTTGTTCTTAGATTTAAAGAGAATAAACAGTCTGTGACTGTCTGTGTCTTGTGTCCTCTTTGTCTTTGAGGCGAGGACTGCAGTCGAGAGGCTGATAAACATGGCATCAATGAGCAGTGATTGAATCCAGTGGACCTGTTGGGATCAAATGTTTATTATATCGGAGTTCAACCATAATGTTTTTTTCTGTTGCTCAAAGTAAGGTCTTTGGTCTTCAAATGTTTTGTTTTGTCAGTCAAAACTCAAAGATATTCAGTTTAATATGATAATAAACAGGCAAAAGCAGAAAGTCTCCATATTTGAGAGGCTGAAATTTGCATTTTCTTCTGTTTTTGCATGACTTTTGCATGACTACATGACTTCAACAGTTGATCAATTATCAAAACAGTTTAATTCCAGATTTACTTGCCCAACATAGCATATAACTTGCCCTGGGCAAGCAGGCGATCCTTATTGTTTAGCCCTGTGTTGATATAATTCACTGCTGTGTAATGCTGACTGCTGCTATCATGGCCCTATTATTGTTCAAAAAAATGTTTCACTATCATATCTTACCTTATCTTGTCTATTGTCCCACAAAGTTATGAATCCTCATCATCAGCTGTCGGGGGTGTCACAATTTCAATGTTAAATGGAAATTATATTGAAATGAGCTTTCAATAATCGAATCTAAAGGCAGAATCATCAAATCTCACAGTATTTTTTTTTCTCTCTCCATTCCTGCCTACTTATGGCATCAAGCATGTGTCTGATGAAAAAACACTTTTTTGAAATTCGAAAAGGTGTGGACTGTGTCACTTAACCAGTTTTTTGGATTGTGGTAAGAAACAGTGGAAAGAAAGTGGCAGGTATTAAAGTCTGGGTCATTACTGCTGAAGTAACTAAATGCTGAGATCAAATAGTATGCAGAAAAATTAAAAGATGAAAAGGAAAATGTCTAGAGAAACTAGCTACCAAGACTCATCATATTGTTCTCATGTCTGAAGTAACCACATTCATTATATTGACTCAGACTCACTCAGTGTCGTCTATATGTGACTCAGACTTAGGTCAGGGCTTTCGGTCAAGTTGATGTCATATTCAGTTATCACTCACAGCGCTCAGCTCATGTCCTGCTGTGACTCGTTCATATCGCGCACAAAACAAAGAAATATTTGCGACTTGTCGTTTTCTCGCCATGTTTGCTTGTTATAGTGCACCCCACTATCAGTCACAAAGTGTGTTGACAGTACATCATGACTTTTTAGGCCACAAGAACAGAGCCTCCCTCCAGACCAGCTTCTCATCTTGGCTTCCTCATGTCTTTGTTGCTGTCACCATGTCTGTCTGATCCATCACAGTTTTTTTTTTCTTCTGTCTCATTTCATTTCTCTTGTTGAAAGCCCTTTCATTTCCATCTGGCGATGATGAAATTCATTTTGAGCCCTGTGCTCTCTTGTCATTAGGTTCTTGCTCTCGGGCTAGCAGAGGCAGCGTACTCCACTATGGCTTTCTCCTCACATCTCTCACCTTCAGAGTGGAATTCAATGAACAGCCTTTGTGGCTTGCCTACCATGATAAACAGGATACCACAGCTACCAGTAGAAAACCATCAGAAGCATTAAAAGCGTAGAAGCATTTCTGTTTCCATTTTCCATGGTTATACACACACACACACACACACACACACACACACACACACACACACACACACACACACACACACACACACACACACACACACGCACATAATTGTTAGCAGTAAGGATTGTTTGACTATGGCTGTACCTGAGATGGTAGAGTGCACAAAATGGAACAAGTAGATATTAAGGTATGGATATCTGTTTTATAGCAGCACGTCCCATCTTTGTCATAACGAAAGGAAAAGTCATGGGATCATCAAAATCAGTAGGCGTCATCCCCTGGGTGTCAAATTTCATGACCATCCATCTATAATTATTTATAGGGAAGTGTTGGACTGACGGGCTTTACCATTCATAGAGCCATGCGTGGCTAAAAACGTCTCGGTAATGCTGTGCTTTACACCAAAATTAAAGAGCCATTTCACATACTTACATTGAGGTGGCTTTAGCACCTTGGAAATCGTTCAGGAATGAGCTGAAAGTGATTCCAAAGTGGCCTCAACTGCTTGGCAACTCACCTTCGCTCCGTCAACAAACTTGACTTTGTGACCCTATTGATCACTTTGGGAGAAATTCATTATGGCGTTTGTACCTTGGCACAGGGAGGTCAGAGCAGGGAACAGGATCCATGGAGCCAGTGGGGAATTTGGTGTTTTGCTCAAAGGCAGTTCATCAGAGTTGATGCGGGGTCACAGGGATTCACCATAGTGGGTACAGATGTAATGCAATGCCAGAATAATACTTTTTCTGTGGTTTAAGGTAGAGATTCTTCCAGTCAAGTAGTTGTTTTCTTTGTTTGTTAGTCAGTGTGCAGTACAGTTACAATTTTATAGTAGTGGAAAATTGTCATTTTAATCATTATTATCATTGTCATTCAAACTCAGCAAGAAACAAAATAAAACTCACCAAAAACGTCATTGTTCATCTTTCCAGTGTTTCAACAATCACCAGCTCTGGGTTGGTCGAAATAAATCCTGTATGGACGGCTTGAAAGACCGTGGGGCGTGCAGGGCAGGTGATGCTGCACAGCGGCTGCAGCAGCCTGGGGAGAAAACCACGGTGTGCTGGGATTTTATAATTGAACTATAGGAGAAGAGGCATGTTGACTGTGTGGAAATCTGATCACGTCACAGATGAAGTTGAAAGGCTTTAAAATGTGGGTCTTACTGGCAAAACATATTAATGTAGGCTGATAAAGTAGCTTAGTGTGGCGCACTGAACTAGAAAAAAAAGAATGACTCATCGAAAATTTGTATTGGACGGCCAAATCTGATTTGACTGAAAAAATTCTGAGCCCCAAAACATACAGTGTATATTCTCACAGCTGTTATAAAGCTCACATGTATGGCCTTATTAGTAGCTGCAGTACAGACAGGTGTACTGACCTACTGAAAACCAGGCTGCTCTTCATCCCGTCCTGTCAGTCAAAAACTGGAGCAGACTGAAGCTAGCATGTTTTATAGCTTCTCTACACACAGCAGTCACTCAGTTACAACCCTGAGGTCAACTCGAGTCCATGCACCGACATTAGGGCACTTTGCATGTCCGTACAAATGCACCCCACCCAGAGTGATCGGCCACGGGGAATAATGGGCCGAAGGGTCAGAGAGAAAAGCCTCCATCGTCAGTATCATCAGGACTATTTATAGAGGTACGCACGCGACAGGAGGCAGCGTTGAAGGAGACTGTCCATTATTTATCAACGCTCTGTATGTCAGCTGTGTGCGCTGCTTTGACTTTCTGAGTCATTCAGTTACTCAATAACGCTCTGTTTTCTCTCGCTCTATCCCCATCTGTCTATATATCGACACACGTGCAGTGTCTTTACAGCTGCCCCACATCTGCGTCTCTCTCCTCTCTGTTACCATCACCACAGGGATTTGGGTGCTGTTGGGTCTTGTTCTCAATCACTCCACTATAGTGCTTTCTCCAGCAGCAGCAGCACATGTCCATCCTTGTGTGTTTCCACAGATTGTTTAAATTATTCACATTGGGGCCATTACTGGGAACACCCCCCCCCCCCCCCCCCCCTTTTACGATCTATCTCCCCCACCGTCCCTGAAAACCCATCAGGATGAGACAGGTGGTCTGTGAGGATTGGGGGGCACATTTACTGGATTTTCACCACCGTGAAGTGAGAGTGCCTGAGTTCCTTTACAGTGGATCTACTCACAGAGATGAATCACTCCCAAGTAACATTTTTGGGGTGAATTATTGAAAGCCTCCCTGCTGGGACAGAGTGCACCGTTAATCTGTACGATTTCAGGCTCCTCATGCTGAAGTACGGATGACCAGGAGTCGACAGTCTTGGATTTGACGCAGACTTGGCAGTGAGCTGCTCATCTGTGTTTGCATCCTCACCGTAGAGACAATATAATGAGTAAATGCAGAGCTGTTTCCAAGGCTGCCAAATCTCTTTTTAATAACACTGATCTCACTGTGGGAAAGTCCTTTAAGCAAAATACAAAGCCTCAACAAGTGATTTCTTAGCAGAACACAGCATAAGTATTTTTTACCACCATAATTTAGTCAATATTGTACAAATGTTCATATTAATTTGGATATCAAGTAAAAAAAAAAAGAATCCTTATGTCATCTTTGTCTCTCTATATGAAAAACAGGGTGTAACGCAACCAACCACGATAATAAGTCAACAATATGATATTAATTACAGTATTAAAAAATAGGCCTGAGCATTAAAACGATAATGACATGTGTCTGCAACTGACACATCATCAATAGAAATGAGAAAGTAAAAGGTTTGATAGTTTCAATTAAACATGAAGCACAAAACAAATACACCCCGGCTCATAAACAGCCTGTCATATCCCTTGATAATGAAGAGTGCGATGAGTGACATGCAAACAGCCAATCATTTAACAGCTATGCCCCAAGCGTGCTCCCTACCTGGTGCATAAACAGCCTATCATATCCCGAGGCGTGAGTGACACATGAACAGCTAATCATTTATCAAGTGTGTGGTTCAGTTGCCCCATCAGCATGTGAGACAACAGTGTAGAGTGGCACGTGACGATAACAGAAATAGCGTGGAGTGACAAAATGAGTGTCGATAAAACAGGACAGGTCAGCTCACCGGTGTGGCAGTGTTTTGTATTTGTACATCAACTTTCAGAGAGTGAGGCTATCAGACATCCAGGGATGGTTGCTCGGAGTAGAACTACTGCTCCTTCATGTCAAAAGGAGTCAGCTGAAGTAGAGGAGCTGTAAAGCATTGCTGAGGAGAGGGACGTCATGCCTGGTCTGCTGCCATTACGACCAGACGGCGGATAAACAGAAAAGTTGGATGGATGGACGTATGTTTAAACTGTGCAGAAAAACAATCCCAACTAAGACCAGTAATACAACAAACTTATTTTGTCACTTTAGCCACTTCCACCCTTGAGAGTACACAACATGTCATCAATCGATAATTGCCAATATCAGCCAATATGGAAGTTAATATCATGAAAGATTTTTCACCCAGGTGCATTTAAAAATCACAAGATGACTTGAAAAAAAAGCCTTTTATTGAATAATAAATCTGATGTGTACAGCATTTTTGTGATGTAAAATTTGTCTTTCTTCTTAACCTGATGTGCTTCTTTTTTCCTTCGTTAATCAAAAATTAGTAACATGAAATGAAAGTAGGCAGACATGACCTATGCATGTGAAAAAAATTGGTAAGAACTGTTTTTGGCCAAACAAAGATAATAAACTAAATAACCATGTAATATCACAGTTTATATGGCCACAATCCTGTATGGTATTGAGACATTTTTTAATTGCAGTATGGCAGTATTCACTATTAGGGGTGAGACTGTTAGACTCGAATATCACAGTATTATGTTTTGTAATATTGTCCATATATATATTTGGAGCAGTGGTTGGATTTTTTATTGTGTTTAAAACCCTGAGCACAAAGCAGTGTTATCTTGCTTTCACTGTTCTGATTGCATTAAAAAAGTAAACTTTTTAAAATTTATAGTATGACAGTATGACTTTTCCTAAAATGAGATTAAAAAGAAAGTAATATATCACCTTGGTTACAGTATCGCAACATATTGAGTTGTAACCCTGAATTGTGATTAGTATCATAACACGGGCTTCTTGCTAACACACAGACCTTTTCAATGTACTGTCACAAAAATATGATTCCCCAGATTGTCATTATACTTCTAACTGGCATTCCCATTAAAATGCACTTGTATCAGCTGGTATTCTCTGTTGTTTAAAGAAAATGGCACTTTTGAGGCAGCTGTCTGATCTTCAGCAGCCAGCTGCACAACAATGTGCTTATCAAGTCTAGCTCTCTCCATCAGTCTGGCCCTGCACTCTTCCTCTGTAAGTCAGCTTAAAAATCACAGTCCGTGAACTCTGGCCTCCCGCTGACAGTGCTGAGCCAGCGGCCGGGCTGCAGCCCACCACTCAGCTGCGTGCTGTATCTTTATCATTTATCTAAATCCCAGAAATCAATTACAGCACACTAAGGTGCCAGGGTGAGGGATTTGAGTTTTAATTTTCTCCTTGCTCCTCGGGCACTGGCACACGGCATTGAGGCTTATGGATTAAGCAGAGGTAGACAATTCTCTGGCTTTACATATCTTGGATATTAGCAGCTGCACATTTTTGTGTTTATATTTGTCCATGTTACCTTTACAAATATGACTTGTTCTGGTCTGACCACAAACTAGTGCAGATCCATTTCATTTAGGGAAATATTCTCCATGCTCAGCTGTTAACCTCAGTCCTGAGTTACAACTTGCTGCTGTTGACCCTAAATTAGGATATTCTAGAAACCTCATCCTAAAAGTTTGTTGTAAAGCTACTGAGAACAGAGTTGAACGCATTGTCTTTTTCAGGAGTCATTTAGGGTTGTTTCGGTGCAGTCAAACTGGATTTTGTCCCCCATTCTTTTATTTTCACATTAGTTTCCAACCCTTTTTCCTGTCAGACATTTTGACTTATTGTGGCAGGAACAGCGCAAGTGGAACTATTGACATTAATGACGGCTTTGTTGTAGTAAGTGTCCCAGGAAGCCTCTCCAGTCAGCCAGCATGCACGACACCAAATCCTGGAAATGGCTAAACTAAATGGAATACAGCCATCATTTATTTTATTAATCACACCTGTGTTTCCTCCCTTGACATATTAACATGTCTTTCATGAAAATCGTCTAATGTCTCTTTTGCTTTGTGCAGAGTTCAGGCTGATTGAACCATGACATGCAACACTGTGAATGAAAGTGTGTGTCATTATTCCCATATCATCTCTGTGAGGATTAGCTTTTCATGCCACTGTAAATGGTGTGGTTGTTTGGAACAGCTATAAGCACTTTTCCCTCCTGGTGAGGAACACATTACACAAACTAGTTCTTTACGATAGTCCCACAGACCTCTTCCAGGCCTGAATAGGTCGTGCTGCCAGTATCTCCCTCTCAGACATTTCCTGGTTTTTGGTTTGGTGTATTATTTTACAGTCTGGAGCCCTATTTGCACCAGACCAGTTTTACCAGATAACCTCGTGATTTAGAAATGACTCCCATGTGTCTGTGTTAGTGCAGCTCATTTATATGACTCTGTATTTTACTTGAATTTACTGAGATTTTCCCCAGATTTGATATCAAGGATCAGCATAAGATCAGTGTATCAAAAGCAGAGCGTTTGTTCTTCAGCAGCCACTCTAATAATATAGTCGGTTGTTTTGCTCACTCTATGCGTTTCTTACAAGCATGAACACACATTTGCAGCTCAGATAGATCAAGTAACAGATGGTTTGTGGCTATACTTGAATATGACAATTTTTTGTTGCTCCTAAACTTTTCTGTCATTATCACTCATTTTAAGCATCGATATAGCTGAACAAAGCACAGCTGTTGACAGCTGTTCAGCACATTATGAGACGTGATTAAATTTCATACTTGTTGTTTTGTCTGACAATAGAATATAGTTGGAAAAAAAATGAGATGCAGATTCACACAGGACACAGGAAAACAGATTTTTCTGTCACCTGCCCAATCAGACAACTGCAGGAGGCATTCCATGAACAAAGAGATGACTTGGTGGTCAAGTGTTAATGTCGATCCAGTGCAAGCAGGGTGTAGGTAGGCCAGAACAGGAGCAAATATAACCCTCTTCCACAAACTACCCTGAGGAGAAATAACTGGCACAAACAGAAGCATCCAACAGTTTTACTTCACATAGTTGTTGGTGAAAAGCTTCAAAATACAGTAGCTCTGCCAAAAACAACAAACCAATCTGCAGTTACGCTCCTCCAAGATTAACCAAATCAGCAGCCGTTATGTCTGCCGCAGCTGGTAGCAACGCAGGCTAATTTACTCCAAAAATATTTTTCTCCTAGAAGAACCCCCACTTCTCACAAGCAGCTCATAGTGTGTGGTAATGAGGGGAGGCAAGCAAAGTTGAAGTGCCAATAAATATGTTTTATTTTATATTTTAAAGGTAACCTTTTAATTCACAGGCTGTTAATTTCATACTGTACAAGAAATATTTAAACAATTACAAGTAATATGGTAGAAGTGCAGTCACACAGCAGTTACTATATAAAAAAAACTGATAATTGCTGAGTAAAGTTGATACACAACAGAAAATGAGGATGCATGATGTGTGGAGGTCAGCTGCATCAGCACTGTAGGAACTGTATGGCTGACAGGAGAAATGTTTGTGTAGCAGGACTGAAATTTTATCATTTTAGGGCCGAGGCCACTTGGCCTTTGGTGTTGCCAGTTTTTGAGGGCATGAAGGTCAAATGCCAGGATAGCAAGGCCATCAAATAATTTTAATTTTAATTTTAATCCCCTAATTTTAGAGAGACTAACTCACTAATTTGAGCAAGTTTCTTGTTGTTTTGAGATACTAGGTCATTATTTCTTATGACAATGACTTACACAATCTCCATATTTCCAACACACAGGCAGGAAAGGGCCTCCACAGAAAGAGAGAGCACATCACCGCAATAAGGAGGAGGCATAAAACGCAGATCTAGCAGTTTGTCACTGTAAACAGAGACTCCAGTCTGCAGTGAAAACCACAGAAGTGTACAGTAACATTTGACTTGATAATCAGAGAAAGTTTATACCACACCATCAACACTTCTGTCCATATTCACACGCTCCCTTCATTGCACTTCCCGTAATGCTCTCTCTCTCTGCTGTGATTAATCAACTCGGTTTTCCAGCCATTCATAATCAGGTTTGAAATCTAACCCACAACTTGTTATGTATGCAGTTTCACTTGATGCTGCATTGTTTGCTGCAAATTGACAATCCAAAACAAAGCAAAAAAAAATCTGTTTCAGCGTGTGTGCACAGTAAATAGGTATTGTACAGTACTGTGCAGAAGAAGAATACTAATGTCAAAATATTACATTTCACACCTTAGGCTTTTTCCATTTTTTTCCTCCCTTGTGGTTTTCGTCTACCAGTCAGACCTGGCTAAAAATAACTTCTCAGATGTTCTTCCCTTCTATTGCCCACCTGTTTAGTTGCATTTTTATCAGTTTGAAGTTGGCATATTTTTCTGACAACCAATTTCAAAGATAGCATCTCAATTTCAGACCTGCACATGGCACCTCTTGAGAGGGACCCCTGTTCTGTCGTGGTCATTTAACAACCTGTAAAACAATTTCTGAGACCAGCAGCAGTCACAGCTGACTCCCTGGGATTTGGTATCTGGTCGTGATCATTTAGATGACTGAGACCTTATCGGACCCACACGTCAGTGGGCGCGTAACCTGTCCCACTTTCTTGCTGTGCTTAAATATCCACATCCTCAACAGCTACTGTTAACTCACAGCTGATGCCTTGCAGTCTTTTGACAGGGCAGAGCCAGGCATGGTTTTCTGAGAAGTGATAAGACCGACTGTGTCTGCACTCTGTGGCCTCAATGTTGCTTTGTTATCTCTATATAAAGATAGCAATGGAATCCATTACCAAATATGTGGAGGGGAAAAAGGGAGTGAAATGCACGGTCTGATGTTAGTGTGTGTGATTAGAAAAGAAAAAGTCTGAAGGGTTTCATCCTTTACTGCTCTCACTAAATTTCAAACACTATCCGTTGCATGTTTTAGCCAGAGCCAAAGCCGGTAACCGGAAGATCAGCTGTGCTGAACCTCCTCTTCTTGCAGTCCCTGTTTTGTGGGAGAATATGACTAAGCAATAGAAATATTCTGACATCCTTGCGAGGAGGAACGCGGACATTTGTCATTGTACGTGTCTGTTGAAGCACAGTGCAGCAGGAAGGTCAGGTTTCAGTCTCGCGCTCAGTCTTTGCGAAGCTCAAATGCTCTTTGAAGAATAGACTCAGGATTTGAAATGCTGGTGAACTGTAAAGGACTCTCCTGTCTCTCTGGCTGTCCCCATCTCACGCTGGTTTCTCAGATGCACACGCACGCCCTCCACTTCCCTCTCGCCTTTAGAAATTCTAAACCGCCTTTCAGCTCTGTTTGTGAGCGGAGGTCATGGTCGAGCTGCCAGCCTGGGAACAGTGGCAGCCAGTATGGGACCAGGAGCTAGAAATCAGAGGAATAGTAAACAGAGAGAGAGAAAGAGTCTGTCAACAGAGAAAGCTCGGAGAGTGCATTTCCGTTTGGCCCAGCCAGCCCAGAGTAAAAGCACAGCTGACATGATATGATGACTTAATGCATTCTCAAGTACCTGACTTTTACACAGGCTATTGTGAGGTTGATAGCGTGCAAGCTGAGAAACGCTAAGAAGGTGCTTGTATGCCATATGATGGCCTTTTAAGCAGAACCACTTGATGGCTGTAAGAAAGTTTTTCAGGACATTTTCCTCAGCTGGACTGTGTGAAATGGAGTTGATTCTGTACAGGGATGTCCTGAGTTATACAGCATGACAGCTTATTATAACTTTTAGCACTTTCAGATGTCAGACCGCTGCACAAGCATTTCAAAACTGAATGTAACAGATACATCGCTATAAATAGACATGAAATTCGCATGCTAAGTTCTTGTTCATTTTAGCAGAGGAGTAATAGAAAGCATCCTGAGTGGAAACATCACAAACTGGCATGGGATGTTCATGGCCCTGAATGTGGGGGGCTCTGCAGGGGGTGATTAGTCTCGCATAGCCAGACCTATCTCCACAGTGCTGTGTCAGCGCAGGAAGAAGGTCTGGCTCCACAGAGGGAAAAAAAATATGCTGGCTTGTTTGTATTTCTTTAAATCAGTCTCAATCATCTTGGGCAGCACAAAGCCCAGGATGGAGCAACAGTGCTCCTGTAAAATAGTGTCGGGGGGTACACACTTGCACTGTTTTATTTTCAGCATGTAGGTTGCTAGCTTGGAGGTTGTTTTTACCTGTAGTGACAGGTTACATAGTGACATAATATACATCTAGTAAGTCAGACGGGGATGGTTATGACTGCCCATAACATCTACTGAACATCAGTGATATCAGTGACATAAACTGCCTGCATGAAGTCCAAAGGATACTACAAGACAACATCCCCCTCAGTCACAGCCTGCTCGCATGTTGGATTGATTGTAATACAACCTAAAAAGTCAAGTTGGGTTGTTGAGTTGTGTGTACAACCCAACATGCTGGTGCAAAAAAAACGCACTGGGTTACTTTTACCCAGCATATAGTGTTTCTGCATTTTTCTTCCCTATTATAACTCATATATTCATTACTTTACTGCTGACCAAGTCTCTTTTCCTACCTTCTAGGCTTCCCATTCATTTTTATATATAGGACAATATTCAGCTTGCAGAATTTCTTAAAACAGTAATAAAAGCAGACAAATTGACATATATTTCCTTTTGATTATATGACACAATATGCTGGTCAGATTAACGCAACACTTTTATTTTCTTTGATCCAGCATGTTGGGTAGTACAATAAACATGCTGGATAAAAGTAACCCAGTGCTGTACCTCCTTGGGTGCCCTTTTAGTAGAGAAAACATGGAGAACTGCTCTCTAGTGAGCTCTTTCAGTGGGAGAAATGTGAAAGAATACATAGCCACCTTATACAGCTGCCTACCTTTTGTATTTGTCTCACCCGTGCCCCTCAGACAGTCCACAATGTACACAGTATCGTCTTTGTTAAATCCAAAGAGTAGTATCAGTCTTCTCATGTCAGTGTCAGTGAGAAAGTCTGTTCCCCAAAATACCAGATTATTCCTTTAGTCCACTGATTATCCATTTAAAAACATACACTTTTCAGTTTACATCCTGTATCTCTTTGCAAGTTAAAGGATAAAATACATTTAGTTGCATGGTTCACAAGATTTGAGCACCGTTTTACCAAATTTAGCAAATATTTTACCTACATTATGAAGTCATGTGCTGTAAAACTGATGCAGAAGTGATTCAGTTGTGTCATTAACACACTGCTGTGTTTGTAAGAACCTCCCTGTGTGTGTGCCATCCCACACATTTGTTTTGCAACCTTGCAAGTCTTCATAAGTGATCAGTCTCTGTTAGTTTTTTTTTTTTCCTTTTTTCTCCTCTACTTTTATCTTTATCCAAGGCCAGGCCTCTGTTCTAGGTGAGTAGATGAAAGAATAAAGACAGGGGCTTCCCTAGGGGGTTGTGTTTAGGTCAGTGCTTTCCACCGCTTTTAAATATCACTTTATTACCAAGGAAAAGCATGAATGTGCTAAAGCAACATTCTATGGGAGCCTCTGTAAGATTTCCAAATTTGTTTTTGCACCACTTACATATACAGTATGATGACTCTTGACAATCTGGGCAACGGCAACCAATGATGGATCTCTGAAGAATCTGACAATGTGACAGCGTTGTGTTTATGGGTGGCTTCGTCTGTGCTGCAGGGCCCCGGTGGAGCTGAGGAGGTGCTGTCCTGTCCTGATCCGTCCCAGTGCCAGCAGCCCGGAGTCCAGCACAGCTTTGTCCAGGAACATTTCCAGGCACAGTACAAGTGAGTCTCTTTTCTTGACGTATTACACTCACACCTACCAGAAAAGAAATCCACAAATATAGCAACACATTAGCAACAGGCTGGTATAACTTGGTGAAGAGTGAGACTGTACACCGACTCTTTGGGAAGTTTACTACCACCATGTGAAGATGTTATTGCATAAGAATCGAGTCTTTCCCTGAACAGCAATTGATCAATCAGAACATTGCAATGTTAGAGAGCAACGTTTGGTTCTCTAAAAACATGGAATTCTGGGAAGTTTACACTCCGGCAACCCCAGCCAAACACATTATCTGTGACAGGGTTACGTTCACCCAAACATAAGTCGTCATCATAAAAGCCTTCCTCCTGTAAAAGAAAACATACTCTTTAACAGTACAACCAATAAAGCATAAATCCAACCTGTCAAGATTTTCTTGCTTGTCCAAGTATGAGCTAAGTAGCTAAGCAACATTATATTAAAATGAAGAACCAGTCTAGTCTTACAGGTCTGCTTATCATAATACCAGCACTGTACTTTAGCAATACAAGAACAATTGTGTTTTTTTTTATTTCTATGCCACATGCTGATGCTGAATTTCAGCCTGGGACATTTTAACCTCAGGTTTCAAGAATGAATGTCTGAATGTCTGTGGTTTGAAGTTTAATTTCTCTGCTGCATCGCTGTTTGTACTTTCATGTTTTCTTTCAGCTGATAGAGTCAGGTTAAGCTACTGCTGATGAAAACCCAACATTTCCCGATATTGCTACTTCACAATAAAAGCTTTTAGATAACAAAATATCATATAATGTGAAGACTTTCTAAGAAGCTAAAATATTTATCCACTGTTAAGATGTTTGACTTTGATAAGTGTGTCAGCAGTTTAATACACAACTTCAAGCAGAAGCAAACACCTCTGTGCTGGACTGATGCACAGAGTCAAATCTAGTCAAGCCAAACTGCACATGTAAACAGAGAGGAGGCGACAAGCCTTCATTGCTTCTGCTGAAAAGGGTTGAAATTAACGTGTTCAGCCAGGTGTGATGTTTACATCACTGCCGATCGAAGCTGGAGCTGATAAATAGCTGTGACCACTGTAGGGTCACTTGATCTGGTAGTGAATGCCAATTGTACCTTTTTCCACTGAAGACAAAAGCCAGATGTTGGTTCTCCAGGGTAAAAGGGGCTACATGTAAAATCACTGGTTGCTGGCTAGAAGTGAGAAGCCTGGTCTTGTCTACCACTGTCTGAAATCAAGGACCCATTGTTTTAAAAGTTACTAAGACTTTCAAGGGTTAAATTAAAACAGAAAACTTGACAGACTGTAGCAGCAGTAAATAAGGGGGTTGGGGCTTGGCAAATGGTCATTTCCCATATCTAATACCTGGGGCTACAATTTCTCACTTAGGAGCAATTACAGTGTTTTCTATATTCAATTATATTTGTAGCTTTATAGCCTTAATGAAATGTGAAATTATTTATTTTATTTTCTCCTAAGGTAAGTCAAAACAGAAGAGCTATTTCTCCTTCATATAACCTTGTTTAATTATAAACTATAATTTCTCCCCTTTAACATATAATGTATCAGTAGGACAGACAGTCTCAGAGTTTACTACAGACTTGTCACCAGAGGCAAGTCCCAACTGTAATATGTGTACTTAATTCACAGGGAGTTTTTTTATTTGTACACAGGTTCACAGGTATTTGGCCATTCACACCTGACAAAGTGACAAATTCACTGCCAATAAGATGCTGCGGTAGATGAACGGGTCAAGGCTGACCGAGTCCTGCCCTGAGAGACTATAATTTGAAAGTACTGTGAAATTACATGTCAGTGGTACCTGTTGTTTACAGTTACAGTTTATTATAGTTTTCATTTGCAGTTACGTTAGGTTTACACAACAAAATTACTGGCTTAGTTTATGAAATAAAACTCGTTGGTTAGGTTTAAGCAACCAAAGTACTTTGTAAGGTTTAGAGAAAGATCATAGTTTGTCTCCGCTAGGCGGGTGTAAATAGGTACACTGGCTACTTACAGCCTAAGTGCAACTAGCACTGTTGGCTATGGACAACTTTGTGCTTGTCTCTGCCATGCTAGGCTATATACACCCAGGTGGGGGGCAGGGGGTTGGGTGGAGTATTAAGAGGGATGCCTTCATGGGGAAGGAAGGGGCAGGGAAATATTAGCAAATATAGATTTGTTCACCAGATTTGTTCTGTGTTGATGCATATATCATATCATGATGTGTCTTGTGAGTTTTGTTTACTGTACAACAGCTCTGCTGTCGTGTTATCAGCCAGTCTAAATGTCACACTGCCGTGCAAGAGAAAGGTCACAACCCAACGTCCATTTAAGAACAGTCCAGTCTTTAGTCCTAGCTAGATGCTTTAGCCGCACAGTGTTGCTCTGGATAAGTGACTGAAATATAATTGTATAACACCTGTGCAGAGAGAGACAGCTCCACATCACAAAGCCCACCCATGCTTAAATGGTATTTAGGCTTCATTGATGAGATTATAGTGTAACTGCTAGATACAGCTGATGTAATGGAGATGTCATTATTTCTTTCACACAGAGGTCCTCTGAGACACAGATTCCTGGCTCGCAGCACAGTAAATCTACCCCTTCAGTAATTACCAAGCAGACAAGAGCAGTAATACTGAAAAGGTCTGATGAAAAAGTGGCTTGGTACCCTAACCTCTGTGTCTCCAAAGTGGAAACCCCTATAGTACAAGTACTTATTTAGAGAGTTCTTTGCTTTTGCGCCATGTGAAATACAGTACTTTGGGTTATTTGCTGTGGCAGTAGTCCAGTAGTTTTACCATTGTAATACCTTGTGAATTTATCTGGTGTATGCTGGATCGAAAAGAGAATTATTTTCTCTACTAGTTACTGTCCAAGTCCCAGAAGCAGGCTTTTCACCACCAACTGTATTATCATCATTTCTAATGCAGCTGGATGTCCTCATGACTCCCATCAATCAGTCACCCAGGAGATAAAGAGGCAGTTAATTTTTTACATAATATATGCATCTGTCAGCTGTGGCCGGCTGGGAGAGGAGCATCATTCAGATGTCGAGTTTATCTGGCCAACTCATCTATGTGCCATTTTTTGGTCTAAGAAAACATAATGGAGTTTGCACAGCAGATTTGTTGCAGTCATGGTTACGTTAAAAGACATTTATGGTGCAGACACACTGGATCCATTGATAGATGACAAGTCGATGGATCCTATTCATATTCTATGGAGAGTATGTAGTGCATGATGGATACGGCATGGCGAGCTGAGGGAAGAGTCTCAGATGTGACATCATCAGGAATCAACTTCAACTTTATGCTTATGAGTAGGACTGGGTATCATTTAAAAAATGGCAATACCAGTACCAGAACCATTAAAGTGATACCAATACCAGTGGAGTACTTCATTTGATCCATTTTCTCGCTTTCATTTGACACCTATCATGTGAATGAAAACATGTCTGAAGTAATCCTATATTCATCACACCACAAGCTTTTGGTGTCATCTCTGCACACTGAAACTCAAATACTCCCCAGCTGCTGCAGTAGTGTCCAGCAAAACCATGCAAATAGTTATTTTTTTCTAAGATGTGGGTACAAAGAGGATTGATTGCAGGTATTGTTTGACTGGAGAAGTTAGGATACAACTTATTACTGGGTTATTTCAGTCAATACCTTGAGTACCAACACCCGGCCCTACATATGAGTCCGTCCAGTGCGGCACATTGCACCCAGCTCACAAATCTACGATCAAACTATCAAACTACACAGTGCTGATCAAATATGAATCAAATATGAATCACTGGTGACGTCATTTGGAGGCAGAGTCTGTGCAGTAGTGATCAACAGTGTCGAGGTCCCACCCATACAGCCAGCATGCTGTGAAACCCCTTTTTATAGGCTCATATGACAGATTAAAATCAAACTCCTCGTCTACCTAAAATGACAGACACTGACTTAAGAAAATTTTCATTTGACTTGTACTTTGGTGTTTTAATTTGGTCCATGTCCCATCTGCTAACATGGAGAGGGTGGGATTTATGACCTTTACTGCAGCCAGCCACCACTTTTAAGGAGCTGTCATGTTGTTTATTTTTATGCATATCAGTAGTGTGCACCATTACACAGTGGCCAGTTACTCACAGATTTTTACTGTTGTTGTAGGGACTGTGCACTGAGCTTTTAATTACAATTAATTACTCTTTTATCCAGTCAGATTAATATTTAGAGGCCGTTCCATCTTGTTTTGAATCATCCCATCAGTTCATGCATTACAATCTTTCTGTCTCACCCATGTAGGGAGCGATGTCTAATCAATTCTTCCTTTTCCATTTTTTCTAGTCAGCTGTATTTTCTTTTTCCAGCATTGATGCCGATACAATAGCCTGTCTGGCCTCCATCCACAAACCACAGACCACACCGACCGATTATCGAGGTCTAAGATTCAACACCAGAATCTTATCTGAGTTTTAATTAATACAGTTTTTAAAAGCGGTCCCTCCAGACTGAACTCCTAATATCTTGTTTGTCTGCGCCATCCTCCATCTGCCAATTCCTCGCTAAATTGGCAGCTCTGTGTGACTGCCAGTAATACATCTGTCAGAGCGCATCTCTTAATTGCTACCCTCACTGTCAAATGTTTCAGCTGTGACACCTTGGGTGTGTCTAGACAGGAAGCATCAGACTCTGCAGCCTGGCAGGCGAAATTTGTTCCTCTCACCCACTCAAATCCTTCGGTAGCCAGGGAAAGTGGGTGAGATGGGACAGAGGGAATATATATACATGACTGAGTTGGCTAAGCGCAAACTTTGTAAAGGAAGTCTAACATATACAGTAAGTGTACAGTCTGAGTCAAAAAAACATGCATCACAAAGCTGTGAGGTTTTGAATGGAGATGAATGTGTTGGAATCTATCATCTCTGCCAGAGTTTGGCTTTGAACAAATATTTCTTGACTCCTGTCCCTCTCTTTTCCCCTGAGTCCTGAGGCCCCACCACTGCCTGTGTAACACTTCCCAACACAGTGTCCGATGTGATACAACATCCAGGGTTGACAGACCGGAGAATTATCCTTGTAATAGCCCGGTTTGTCACTACGCAATCATCACAGGCATTATAACACGTTCAACCAAGTTAAATCCAAGCGAGCCAAGCCAAGAGTTATTTGATTTTAATTTATGTTATCTGTCATCACATGCTGGAGCTGATCAGAATCAGAGCTGAACGTTAGGTCAGGCTTCATTTTGTGATACATTTCGTGTCATTTTCAATAGAGAATGAAACACAACTCTTACCTCTGTTTCAGAAGCTCTGAATTCAGTCTGTCATCACTGATTTGTAAATCTATTACATTGCTCTTTTCCCCCCCTTTGATCTAATTTAAGATTTCCTTACTTGATCAGACTGTGATCTTTGTCTATACAGGCTGAGAGTCACAGACTGTAGTCTGGGGAGACAGCAATGAAAATGTCTTTCTGTCAAACGTTGCTCATTACAGTGAAGCCCGGTGACGGGCGGCCGAGCATTTCAGATTACAAACATGGTGCTGTTTCAGTAGCAGTGCAGCTTGTCTTACTGTGATGCCACTTTTTCTGAGAGATCCTCACATCCGTCGGACCATGTGACCTTTGAATTGGTCACATCTGCTGATCGATTTGTTATGATTTCAATTGCAGAGTTGAGTATGTGGTACTTTGGAGTTTATAGGCTCAGTAATTGGGTTGTTTATTGATGGTATATTGTAATTCCACTTTTTGAATTATGAGGTTCATGCTTTTTCTGTCTCACAGCATTAGTGTTGTGAATAAACTACTCAATAGAGGATATCTGTCAGGCTTAGTGAGAAGAATAATCTGTCAGTCAACTTCATTTTAAAGCTACTACAAGGAGTTTTTAACTGGTTGTGAAATATTCTCTAGTTCTTGCTGATGCCTCTATATGAACTACATAAGTTAATGAGACCGTCTGCCACTGTGTCAAAATCAGATGAAACAAGCCTGTGTTTACATTTTATCAGACCGACTTAGAGTGAGAAGAAGCAGGGGGGATTAGTTATATTTTGTGTTTTTCACTTTTGTCCACTAGATCCTCCAAAATAAACAAAATATGAATGTTCCTTATAGTATCTTTAATCTAATGAGACTTTTTTTTTAAATAATTGCTTCGCTAGGAAAGAAAATCACTTTTTGGGGCAACTACTCATCTCACTAAACTAAATTAAATGAGCATTAAGAATCATCGACTGTGTACATAAACATCATTCATTTCAACCATTACTTCTTCAGTCAGGCACCATCTGCATTTATTGAAATAAATTCAGATGTACAGAGGTTCAGTGAAAAGAAGTAATCTATTTCATATTCTAAACTTACTTCACCTCACCATCACATTTTATGTTTTACGTATCCTCTGATTTGTATCTTTCGTATATGTGTAAACAAATAAAATGAGATAAAATAGATAAAGATCCCTGTGTGATGTATTATTCTGGCAGATTCAAAGCTCTGACAGTGTGTAGTAGTGCAGAGCATCAAGCTCTGAGTCTCTTCAGCATGGCTGCATCCCAGACAGGGGGATACTTACCTCTCAACCATTGCACGCTTCCTCCATTAGAGCATCACCAGAATATCACCTCTTCCTTTTGCGCCTTTTCTCTTTTTAAGTGTTTTAGAGCAGTGCGGGGCACATCTATGTTTTAGTGGAGCCTGAGTGTGATTTGTATGCATGGAGTGCAGTTACCCTCACTGTTTCCTGGCGAGAATAAGACATCCGTAGGGCAGCCATTCTGCTCTGCCAAGAGGGAGAGATCGACTAAGAGCCAGTGTCAGCTGGGTTTGCTTGAATAGAGCTTTATTCTCTCCCTCCTCTCCTCCCCCCAACTGGGTCTGTCAGGTGCCTTCCTATAAGGAAAACACATTTGAACAGTTCATCCATGGCTTAATTTCCCATGGTAGGATGGGGTGTGAAGGTCGTAAAGGTTTGACACACATAAGCTTGGGGAGTTAAAGTATTCCTTACAGAGTCAATGAAAGAGATATGAGAATTAGGAAGAGACTGGGGAGTATTTTTAGGCATGATCCATGACACCAAAAGGGAATTTGGTGTTCGAAATCATCTAATTTTCTTGATTTAATCTACATAGTCTCTGTTCATCATGATGTATAAAACCTGTTTTTTCTTTATGTGAGATTTAAGTCTCCCAGAGTACTCAGTTTACTGCTTGGTGTACTTTATTGCTGCTGGGTTATGCTTCACACAAGTCTATTATCAATTTATGTGCAGCCTGATGCTTTCCATACTGTTACTGTAGCAGTGGTCAATCATATGTCTTTTATCTTTGAATGTTAAGACTGAGGAGTTGCACTCTCACTCACAGGGGTGTGCGATAGTAAGTTTTTTATTTACTATCATGTCTTTTTTTTTTTAAATACAGTTTCAAAAAGAAATCTTGTTATCCAGCCGGTTTCAAAATGAAACTTATGAGTTTCCATGCACATGGTTGCTCCTGTTTGCCCTCCAGAAACCAGATTAGATTCAGCCGCATCTCCTTAAATTACCTTTAGATACAACTCATCTGCAAACAACAAACACGTTCTGAGGGAAACATTATGCAGACCAAATCACATTTTCTACTAACAAAATGAGGAAATTTTATTCATTAATGTACCTAGCAAGTCGCACAAATGTAGATACTGAACAGATCAGTGAAATTTTCATTCCCAAAATGGGAAATCCTGCAGTATACTATCCAGTTGTAGTGACTGCAGCATTATTAAAAATTCAGCAGGGACTTACTTAAATAGTTTTTTTTTTTTTGTTTTGAGCCCAGCTCAAAATGTTAAGTTTTACCAACTAATAATGTTTTTTTGAGATAGCTTACTTTTCTTCTTTACACACATCTTTGAGTTTTAGACACCAAAAAAATGTGTTTCAAAAAATGTTGAGTAATAAGTGTCATTCAAGTTAAAGTGAATAATGGTTTATTATTTTAATGTTTTTATTTGCAAGCATTTAAGTTTAAACCAGTAAATGACAAATCAGGTCCGTAGCTCACTGTGAACACTTTCTGAAATACAGATTTTTGAGGGGTTTCTAAAACTCAACGATTCAGGTTTATCTAAAGACAAAAATAATCTTGACAAAAGATTATAGCTCAGAAAAACTTTGCTTAGTTAATCTCAGGGCACCTTACAAAAACCAACTAAATTATTATGTTTGTAGCACAGAGATGACATTGGAATTTCAAAATACAGGTGTATCTTAAACATGACAATATAGATCGATATTTTCCCTCCATAAAGTTTTCACCACAGACGTAATGTGAGTCTAGTCCTCATGAGACCTGGTGAAGTACTGTTTGGGGTATAAGTACTCTTGTTTGGAAATCACTGGTTTAGATGAAGATGATGGGTTCTTTATTTAAATTTAAAATTCATGTCTTTGGTCTTGTGTGTCTGACTGGTTGATTTCTAATCTGGTTCTGTATGACGTTGGTCTACATCCAGTGATGCTCAGAGGTTGATAGAAAGCACCTCTTCAAGATTCACTTAATTATTTACAGAAAGTCTTATCCAGGAAATCCTGCTCAGATTAACTCTAACTACTGGACAAAAGATTTAATTAAGCAGACAAAATCACTTCCAGCAATCAGTCCATTAACTTCATGGATTCTCTGACTGTCAGACTATTAGCTAACTGGAAGAAGTTATTCTTTCCTGAGAAATTAAGTGGCTTTCATTGAAAGACGTTTACTCATGAACAAAGGGGAATACATGGAAAACTGTTGCTGTACACAGTGGCTTACCTTTTTCAGTGATCTGTGTCCCATGCATTCCCATGCAAAGGAAGAAAGGTCATCACTTAGGAAAGATTCCTACTTTTCTCTGTTCGGGATCCCGTAATGGCATCACATGAGCATTAGTACTGGTGAGAGTGATGCAACAAGATGGAAACCACTCCTGCTGGTTCCCGTTTATAGCCCTAATCATCCCAGGGGGCTTCTTCTACTACTTACCACACCCCCACCCCAACCCCTTGTCTCTCTCATTCTCACCAGTTACATCACTCATCTTTTCCGTTCTCACAATCAGATCAAGGGGTTTCTGCGTGGAACACCGTGTTCATTTTGACTGTGTTGTTCACTTGTGTAACGAGATTAAGCCATCTCCTTTCCTGCCAGACTTAATCAGGAGGACTTGGAGATTAATTTGGAAGTCTGTGTCAAGTCCACACAGCTGGTTTTTCAAGACTAATATAACTGTGTGCTTTCCTCTCTTCAGATCTTCACTGACGTGTCCCCACTGTCTGAAACAGAGCAACACCTTTGACCCTTTCCTCTGTATCTCACTCCCCATTCCTCTTCGACAGACCAGGTGAGCACTGCTGTTTTTAATCCAGACTTTAGGTCTGTCATCTGAAATCATAGTTCTTCTCAGGTAGACAATAACAAACTGTTCCAAACAAATGATTGCATCTGTTTTAGACAATAAATAGGCCTGTACCTGGTCCCCAAACAACATTAACATACATACAGTATAATATCACTTCACTGTCCATTAGGTAATGAGGTCATGCTGTTAAACCATTGACTGTAAATAAAGATGGACGACATGTCTCCACTAGAGTTGGGCAATGTCTACCAAACTGGCAGAAAAAAGTGTCACTGCCGCTTTCCACTGTCACTGTGACAGCAACCTCCATCTGTCTGTCTCAGCCAGAGGTTGCAGGCAGTATACATCCCTGCCATGCAAGCATCTGACATACATCAACGTGCCGAGTTTGAAAGGGTCTTCAACCACAGACAAGAAACACCCCTGCCTACCAAGTGCCTGGGTTTCACCTAACTGAGCAGGTTTAACAAGAAAAACGGGGTGTGGAGATGTAATGTTAGCGCAGTGACCAGCAGCAGCTTCTTCATTTATCAAAACTTTTTGAAGGTTCTCATGTTGTCTTTTTTATGTACATTTAATGCATTAAATGTGCATTTAATGCATTAAATGTAAAGGAATAGTTTGAGATTTTATTCCTTCCATTGCCTGGAGTTAGATAAGAGGATCGATACCTCTCATATAAATGTCTGTTAAACATATGGCTGCAGCCGTCAGCCAATTAGCTTAGCTTAGCACAAAAACTGGACAACCGGGTGAACAGCTAGCCTGGCTCTGAGGTTACCGTATCCTGCCAAGAAAAAGTCAGACACATAACACCCTGTAAAACTGAGATTTTCACATTTTTGTACAAATTAAATAAACAACATACGACACGTTAAGGAGTCAGTTTTGGAGGTGATTGTAAGCAGATATTGTTACCTTTGGATAGAGCCATATCCCCCCCATTTCCAGCCTTGAAAGAAAAATCTGTAAAATAGTTACTGTAATAAATCAGACCATATATGTCATCGGAGATTAAGAAAACATGGCAAGTTGAAATACTGTGGCAACAAGACTATGAGTTGTAGAAGACATAGATGTTTATAACAGTTAAATTGAGCAATGTGTTAATGTCTGACACTGAACTCAAACTCCAGAGTGAGTATTTTCAGAGCAGTGGGCTTTTGTTTTCAGAATGAAAGGCTTTGCTTTGCATTGACAGAGAACTGACAGTTATAAACAGCTGTTCAACTTGCAGTGTAGGACTAATTGTCACTTGTTATTGTCAAATTACAATATTGCTTTCTGAGCTTCCTCGGCTCTGGAAGGGGCGGGGAGAAACAGACCATAGACTGTAAATTAAATAGGAATTCAACCTATTTAATATACAATCTATGGCTCCAATTCACTATTTGGACTGTTGCACTCTTTTTTGGATGCACTGTAGTAACATAATGCACCTTTAATACTAAGATAAGTTAACCGGCAGCTGCCTGTAGTTCCATACAGTTTGACAATACAGACGTGAGAGCACTATCAATCAGTATCAGCTAACTCGCTACAAGAGAGAAATATGTCGAACTATTTCTTTAAGCTTGAAGTGTTGGAAAAAATAAGAACACAGGCTGGACAACACCCAGCTTTGTTCATGCACTACATACAGTAGGAACACAAGTAATTGTGAGGCTGGAGGGCTGGTATCAAAAAGGAAAAGCTGGTGGAAAAGACTCTCAGCGTAGAGGAACAATGTCTTATTCAACTTTACATCACAACAACCACTCAGCCTCCATGTCAGGTCAACAGGGCCCGTTCAGGAAATCCTGACATTTTCGAGGAGGGAGCGCCCAGTCATTCTCTTTTTTTCCAGTAACTACCTCTCTCACTTTAATTACGTGGTACTCTTTTCTCAAACGCACACACACACACACACACACACACACACACACACACACACACACACACACACACACACACACACACACACACACACACACCAAGTCCACATGCAAACTTTTTTTTAAACTTTAAACACTGGCTTTCACTTAAATACTCACAACATTCTTACAGTACTTGTTTCTGAGCTTTACTGCGGTCCTGCTCATGTTGTGGAAACTAAATCATATATTTCGTCTCCCACAACTTGCGTCTCCCATCCTGCCCTGTGGAGGTGGGCTGTTAGTAGTTGAAATGATGGAGCTCCTGTTCAGATGCTGTGACACACACTGACACACAAACTTACACACGTCCTCCACCTCTAGCACATACACCCGCGTATCTGATTAAAGATTGCCTGACATTAGCATCTGTTTTCTGCTCTTTTATGTAATACAGTGGCATTTTGCAACATGAGTTTGATCTTGAATCAAAACTTAATTCTGACATTAACCATAAACTACTGCCAGCAGCCAGTTAGCTTAGCTTAAGGCTTGGATAGCTTGGACTTTTGGACCAATTATATGAAGTCCTGGTAGGCTGTCATGAACAAAATAAGTCATGTTTGTACATGGAGAGAGGGGGAAACCATATGTTTAATTGACATTTGGTGCAATGACTTCATAAAGGAAATTTATTGAACTGACAACACACTTGTGTCAGACACTTTCCCATCAACAAACCAATCAATTGCAAGTATAGGGAGACGCAGCTCACATAGGTGATGATGACAGGACGTGGGTATGTCATGCATAGTTCTTTAGTGCCTTCACATAAGTGCGCCGTGGAACCCAAACTAACTGAGTCAGTTGTGTACAATGCAACAAAAACATGCACCTTGGTTCAGACTTTGGTGTGGACTTTAATTTGAGAAAGAACCCTAAACCCCATTAATTGTCAGCTTTATTTGTCCAGGAAGTTACTGCTCCCAGCCAAGAAATAGTCTGGCACATAACCCACCGTAAAACAGTGAATTATCGTCTTTAGCTAGCTAGCTGTTCCCTTTTTCATTGTTTTGTGTCTTTGTTACTGAGCTAACCAGCTCCGGGCTCCAGCTACATATTGATCATACAAATATACCATGTCTAACCTTAATCTAAAGAATTTGGAAACGTTTTTTAGGCTGAAATGTAGCTTTGACACAGTCCTTGTATGCTCTCCTGTATACAGCTCTTTTACACTGACACACAGAGGCGTGTTGATCACTATTTTAAGGTTGATAAGGGTTTTTTCTTGCTAGTTATTTACTTCTTTTTTAACTTTTAGTCTTTGAAAGAGTTCACACAGGTTCAGCCAACATCCCCTCTAATTTGGGAAATTGTTTTTAAGAGCTTTGTTCTGACAGTGTGCCAAATTGAGAGTATTTAGTTACCGTCCTTTCTTTTAACTGTGTGGCAGATAGGGTGAGAGAAAACACTTCTGACGGGATAAACAGAGGAGAAAACAGATGGGTCGCCTTTTAAAGCAATTTTTTTTAATGCATTTCTCTGTGTGAAGAGTTCAGCTCACTCCCAGCCAAGTCATGTCTGTAAGCCATAAACACATATGGTTTGTTACCAGACCAACAGTTTCTGTGCCCAGCAGTCCAAACACTGGGCTCTGTCCCTTGGCAAGGCAGTCGTGTGCTCTTTGCATGTTGGATGATTGTGTTTACACTACATGTAAAGCTCACTCTGTGAATATTCTACCTCAGCGGCTGCAGCCATTCGTCAAACTCATTAACCGTGCAACATGGTAGAGCCGCACACATTTATTGGCAGTGTTACAGGATTTGTTGTTCGAAATCATTTTTACTAAATATTGTTTCATAAGATGGAAGCAAAAATATCAGAGGGTGGTAAAGTACCCCTGCAGAGTGGTTTAGCAGTTACAGTGTTTTGTTTTGCCCATACTGGTATGAAAACTGTAATTAGCATAAATTGGGGATACCGCCTTTAGCTGTGGCTTGATTAGTGCTGCCAATTACTGTACTCTCTAACTGTGCGCTTTTGAAGTTTCCTGTTCCCCACCCGAAACAGTGGAACAGGAGTAAACATGTCAGTTCAGTACTTATTGTTTTCAGATATAAAGATTTAACAATACTCCTTGTGCCTAACAAGAACCAGTAGTATTATGTAGATAACTCATGTTGTTAAATCTTTAAACTGGCTTCCAGTTACTTACAGAACAAACTTCAAAGACCTGCTGCTAGTTTATAAATCATTCACTGGCTCAGGGCCAAAATACATTTCTGATATGCTTGAAGAATATAAACCCATTAGGTCCCTTAAATCTGAAGTTCCCAACCGAGTATTTCCTACTGGAAACATGATCTGACAAAAAAATAAAGAGCTGAATGTAACTCAAGGGCCATTACAGGCCATTTCTGCAGTTATTACCTCAAAATTGGTGCAGTACGTGGTGCATTTTGTTCTCATCACACCCTGTCAGTGGCTCCCAACACAATAACTGGTTTTCAATTAAAGGAATAAGGTGTAACAATTGCACAAATAAAAATGAGTAGTAAATAAACTGAAATCCTATTTAATATTTAGTCCATAGTTGAAGTAAGTTTTTTTCTCTCCAGCCTCTCCTCCCCAGACTTGAGGAAGCTCAGGCAGGCTACAAGTATGCTGCAGGAGCACAAGATGTGAGCTCATTGCAATTTGACAATAACAAGCAACGATGAGTCCTACACTGTAGGTTAATCAGCTGTTTATAACTGTCAGTTGTCTGTTGCTGTGAAGCTAAGCCCATTTTCCTGAAAACGAAAGCCCCCTGCTGTGAAAATGCACACTCTTGAGATGGAGTTCAATGACTGCCTTACTTCCTGCCAGACTCCATTAACATGATGTTCAATTTACACATTTGGCAAACATTCTGCATTCATTTGAACTCTAATTAACGTGAAACAGACAAACAATAACACAAGTTACAGAACTTTCAAAGAAGCACACAGCGGCTGAGGCGTTGTTGTCAATCTCAGCTTATTGTTTCCTTCATCTCCGATGACATATTATGGTCATTTTATTTGACTTGCAATAAACTTAACTGAGGATACATCATGTTGGTTTGTAGACCTTCATCAGGACCAAAACGTTATATCCTCAGTAAGGTTTGTTGCTTTAAAACAGACAGTGTGCAGGAGTCCTGTCTTCTCTTGCACATGAATTTTTCTCCTATGCGCCTATCTAGAAGAAACGCTATCTAACTATGACTTATTTAAGTAACTATATTACAGATTTCTACTTTCAAATATAGATGATCTGTATCTGAGATACCCAGTCCATTGTCCCCACCTTTCAGCACGCAGCTCTGCCACATGAAATCTGTGTGACGCCACTACCTGAGTGGTGAATAAGAAATATTAACTTAAGTTTCTGTCTCTGCTTAGTTTTATTTTTATTCTTATGACTCTTTAGTCTGCTCTTTTCTCTCCGTCTCTCTTACTGTCGTTTCCTGACTCTGATTGAAGCTGCTTTTGAGAATAAATAAGGTGAGAGATCAAGCTTGTGTGAACTACTGCTAGACCCCCTTTCACTTCGGCTTCCAGAACAATTATACTTAGCAATTCCCATCCAGTGTCAGCTGGTCAGCAGGTTTGCAGTGAAATAGTTAATAGAAAAAATGGCCCTCAATGGAAAAAAGGTAAAAAACCCCAACCTAGATCCCCCAGAAACAAATATACAACTTTAGTTTAGTGTGCAAGCAAGTAAAGCAGTTTGGAGATTGAATTGCTGGCTTGTGACAGACCTTCATAGACCTTGATAGTGTGTTTATTCCTTAGAGTACACACATTGTGCGCATACACAACAACCTCCTTGACTGCGGAATAGAGGTTATCCAGAGTTTGTGTAGCGTCTTCAACACTGTGCGATAATCAAAAACTCACAAACTTTTTTGATTCATGGACAAAAGTATTAATACTTGTCAATACTTGTTCAATACCACGAGGACTGCACCTCAACAATAGCATATCTGTCTATTAAGATATCAAAAGTACCAAAGCCATAAAAAGAAAGATCCAAGTGTTCATTCCAGACCTCAGTTCAGCTCAGTCTTTATTGAGACATGAAATTTGGCCTGTGGGCCACCATCAATCCAACAACTGGCATCTGCAGATATGTTTGTGAACTAAATCCTTAATTTGCTGCATTAGATGTGGAAATATTCTGGCTCTCCACCTCAGTGGGTGTGTAATGTTTCTTCAAATGGAAAGGCGGATTGTTAAATTAATGACAGACAACAAAAAACAAAACAGAAAAATGCCAGCGGACTCAGCCAATCATCGAATATGTTCTGGTCTTGTATCAAAGTTGGAAATTCTGGTTGTAGATTAGAGGTTTCTGTTTTAGCATGAGGTGACTTTGCCTTTTATTTTTATGTTTCAGATGAAATGATCTGCCTGTAGAGCAAAAGTTTGACTTTTTCTTTGTTACTCTTTAAGATAAATTTGAGTTTTCATCTTTTCTCCAAAGCTACCCCAAGGCATTTTTAACTGGTTATGAAACAGTCTCAGTTTAATACTTATGCGTCTCTATGATCTGCATGAGCAAATGAGATCATCTATAAGTGTATTTCTGTATAAATATTCTTAATACCTGCCACCGGGTTGGATTCTCATTTAAATCAGATGAAACAAGCCTGTGTTCATATTTTCCTCAACAAAGCTGCAGTGAGAGGAAGCTTAACCAGTTAAAACCAAGCAGGAGGAGATTTTTATTTAGGTAATTTTATTATTGACTTTATATTTTCTGGTCATTATAGAGGAAACACTACCACTTTTGTCCACAGGGGCCTCCAAAATCAACAAAATATTAAAGTTCCTTGTATTAGCTTTAAGGTTTCTTCTCTATACTGTGCTTAAGTTGTTGCTTCCTTTTGCTGCTGTGACACTTCAGTATCCCTGCGAGGGATCAATAAAGTTTTATCTCTCCATTATATTTATTACATTGAGGTGCAAAAAATCCATTTCTCCATATAGTACCTCCTGGCCTTGTCTTTTCAGTGCCTCTAGCGGTGTCATACACTCCCACAGGTACCTGATAGGGTTCCTCTCCATCTCCTCAGTGGGCTGTTATTCAAAGAAGCCATTATGTCCCAGCACCCTGCTCATGTCAGCACTGCCTCCTGAGAGGTCAGAGCCAAGAGCTCTCCATTTTTAAAAATGCAATAGAGATTCCATTATTTGGCACACATAAAACTAAGTCCTAATGATCTATTATTAATGTTAAAATGTATTGATTTATTCATGAAAGTCTTCTTTTGTCCCTTCCTGACCGTAGAGGAGGCTGCAGTTAGAAATGGCACAGAAATCAAAATAGAGGCTGCTCTGTTTCCCGTCGTCCCTGATTGTGTCTCTTCATCTGTGGCAGGCCGCTGTGTGTGATTCTGGTGTTCAGCACCAAAGGACAGAGGTACCTGCGGGTCGGGCTGGCTGTGCCTCTGTTCGGCTCTGTGGCCTGCCTGAGGAGGATGGTGGCTGACGAGGGGAAACTTTCCCCAGACCAGGTAACATAAAGCACGAATAAATCATCTAGAGCTGCATCGATCAGTGGATTTATCGATTAGTCAATCAACAGAAAATTGTTTACCAATTATTCTGATAATCAAATAATCAGTTCAGTCATTTTTCAAGCGAAAATTGGTGTAAGGGTTTTCTTTCTAAAATATTAAGATTTTCTGGTTTCTTTACTCCTTTGTGACAGTAAATACTAAGTAAACAGTGACTCGAAAACTGTACCTCTGATCTGTCTCTTAAACCAAATCACACATGTTTATTCATTTAGCCTATTTTTGTGATTCCTTTCTGATAACTAATATAATATTTCTTCTAATCACTGAGCTTTTCCTGAGTGTTTGCAGCCCACTGGAGAGGCACGCCCCCCCACTTTGAAAACCTCTGGACTAAACGATGAATCAGTTAATTGCAATTAATCAATAATGAAAATAATTATAAGATATAGTCCTGGTGTGGACCCAGATTCCTTTTCGATTTTCCTGTTTTAAACAACAAACTACTATACCAGAGCAGCACAGCTCATCTTGGCTGACACAGGAGTGTATTTGCAGTGATTTGTAGATTTGTGACCTTTCTTTGCATGCAATCGTGCTAATTTTCTCTTGATCACTTGGCTGAAACACATTAAGCTGGATCTGAGATTAGGAGGAATAATCGTGTAAAGGTCGGATTAGTTCACTCTCACACCATTACAAGATGCACAACGGTTGTAATGTTATGTAATGTCAGAAGGAAGCTGACGTGTGTGTGTTTGTGTGTGTATTTTTCCGTCTCCAGGTGATCCTGACAGAGGTTTACTCCACGGGCTTCCAGCGCTCCTTCTTTGATGAGGATGACCTTACCAGCATAGCTGAGAATGATGTCATCTATGCCTTCCAGGCTCCGCCCCTCTACATCAGAGGAGGCTCTGCACGGATCTCAGGTATAACACACTATTTTTAGTTAGAACACACGTTGTCTTTGAGTAGAACTAGTTTTTCGTACTACGACCAGCGATGATCTTTTTTAACTTATGTAGGTCATATAGAGGCATCAGTATTAAACTGAGACTGTTTCCAAACCAGTTAAAAACTCCTTGTAGTGGCTTTAATGTGGGTGTACACACAGATCTGTAAGCAAACAAACCAGTTTTATTAATGTACTTTGCTTAATGAAAGCCTCAGGGAATGCACCTTACTGCAGGGGGTCCTTTGGGAGCACATTAAGAAGTGTATCACTTCACATAGAGCTCGGTGAATTACACCCCCACCCCAGAGATCAGCAGATTTATGTCTTCATTTCATCTGTTTTTCAGCTAGTGATGTAAAATATGTTCTCAGAAATACTTTAGTGCATAGTATCCCCTTGTTTCTCGCTTTGTGGTGTAAACAAATAGGTTGTGCCCTGTTTGTCGTCCCTCACAGGGCTGTAAGTGTAGTCCCGGCACTGTGTCAACGCCGCTGTTGTACCTGAAACATGTGACATTTAGTGCTTCAATTTATGTTGCTCAATGGCAGCACAGAGCAATGCCGCCTAAAAAGAGGCCCCCCTGACAGTCTGGCTGGCCTGCATGCTGGCACAGTGTGAACCCCCCCCCCCCCCCGCTGCGTTCTCACAGGCTCGCCTGCAGGTGTTGAGATGGAAACTCTACATCACCTCTCAACACTGCAGATTGTCCTGTCATTCACACTGATATGTTTGCCCTGTAAGAATACGCATAAGATTATGTCATATTTAAAGAAACTTTGACATTTTCAAGAAATGTGCTGATGAAACAAACAAACTTTTTTAAGATAATATGAACCTGATAGAGTCAAAAATGTCTAAAACAAGCTTGAGCAGTGATACTCAACTTTCAGCCCGATAGACTGCCAGGTGGCCCTCTGACCTTCTTCTAATCCTAATGAAAATAAATTGATTCCCAGGAAGAAGGGACAGATATGTGATGGGATAAATTAAGCTGTTAGTAACAGAGCAGGGTGATCTTTGTGTGATGGATGCAAAGTGCAGTAGGATGAGACAGTGAGCAATGCAGGGGTAAACAACTATTAGCTGAAGACGAGAGAAGCATGTCACACAGACATGAATATAAATCTAATCTCATAAATGTATATTTTGCACCAGAAGTTTTAATATGTTGTTATGAAAGGATTTACAACTAAAATGCAGCTGCAGGTATTAAATGCATTAAAATGTCAATGTAATTTATAATTCAATCTTTGCGCCAAGTTAATTTAAGTAAATTAAGTCAGTTAATTTGAAAATCTAGAATCTCACAGACAGATGAGTTATGGGCCATTTAATGTTTATTCATTTTATCTGATAAATAATGTTATCAGAGATAGACGCTAATATTTATGTCACTCATAAATTTTCGATGCCATTTTGTTTTGTCATAGACACATTTTGTGTTTCTGGTTCTTCTATAAGGATCAAGTCAGCAGTTTGAGTAGGCTTTGTAAAGCCAGACTTTACTAGCCCCGACATATCGGTAGGTAGTCAGCAACAGGTGCTGTTCACTGTTTTCATATAATGCTGAACTAAAAGGTGCAAAGGAATATGATGTTTCTGGAACTAAAACTTTTTGTGGCTCTGGTTAATGTCGATTGTTATTATTAATGTTTGTTTATTAACTGGCTCCTGGCCTCCTCTCATTTTGCAAATTCCCCCCCTCAGCAAGTTGACTATCATTGAGCTAAAGTCAAAACACTGCATCATTTTATATGATTTAATACCTCTCCTCCAACTCTATTATTAATTCTCCTTGTGTAACTATTTTCATGCAAAAATATGAGAGAAAAACCCCCAAGTAATTACATACCAAAAAAAGCAGCATTAGCTTGTTTTGATACTTAAATGAAAAGAACATTTTACTTTCCGATTGATACTGTAAATTTCCCACCAGGCTCTCTTAAATTATTTATGTACATAAATGAAATATTGATTATATCAACTGCACCCCTTGAGTATTTTCTGCCTCACTGTTTGTGATTAATCAAAGCCATAAAATCAAAATAGCATTTGAGTAAATGGTGCCATTAAAATATCATATTAATGTATAAAATGCACCTTTTTATTGCATTTTTTTGTATCCAGTCACAACAATGATCTGTAATGCTTTTAGGCTTTCTGGCGCCATTAAAATGTGATCCTTATTCCCCTTCTGTAATTACTAAACCTAAACGGTCTGATCCCTGAGAGACCTTTAATCAATTATCCATAAATGCTTAAATGAAAGTAAAAATCTGAGTCTTGCGGGTTAGATATGAGATAGAATAACAGACTCTCAGCAGGGGTCTCATTAAAGCTAAGCCTGGTAATCTAAGCATTTTTATGAGCAGTGGAAATGTTAGGAAAAGGTTGTCAAAGTGGATTATGTCTTTTGGCATTAAATTAAGCCACATTTTAAGTGTGGAGTCAAGACAAAGTAGCTTCCGGATTTCTTGACAAATGCAGAATAAACATCTTTTGGGCTTAAATCTGAAGGTACTCATGTTTTATTATGTTTCACCACTTTCCTTGTTGCTGATTGATTTGATTTCAGTGACATTCAGTAAATTTCAACAGTGTGAGGCTCTCAGTAACGAGCTGTTCTGTGTCTGCGGTGAATGAAAATATTAAATGCCCTTGGATCACGCCAAAGGCAAGCCAATGATGAGGTGACCTTCACACTCTGACTGCCAATCTCCCCTCTGTACTTAAATTTAATCTTTCCCGTCATCTTCTCCTCACTGCATACACCACCTCTCCTCTACACACAGAAGTCACCATTTCATTCTTTTCCCCGGGTAACAGAGATGTTAACTGGGCACAACTGTGGATTTCCATCGGCGCTTTTGGCCGTGCCGAGTCAAACTGTGCCACGCTTTTTTGCATTTCCATTATTTGTTTTTGCAACAAACTATACTGAGTCATGCCCAAGATGGACCTTCCCTGGACTAGGGCCAATGCAAACTGGACCTGCCTCAGAGCAGGGTGCAGGGACGTCTCGTCAACAGTGGCCAGCCCGTGACGAATCCCTGCTCTCCCCCTCAAACAAGCATGTGATGCAAGAGTCTACTCATGTGAAGGAGAGCAGACAGAATGAGATTTCTAAAAGTGTCAGCATCAGCTCTCCGTACTTTTATAGCCTCTAACTGAATCTCTTTGGTTTGAAGTTTAGATCCTCTCTTGTATCTCCTGCCTACTTACAGGTATGCACTTTATTTTACTGATTCATGTTTGCTTTCAGCTGATAGGAGTCGTCTTAAGTTACTGCTGATGAAAACCCGACATTTCCCGATTTTCCTCCTTCATGATAAAAACTTTTAAATAACAAAATAGTGGAGGACCTTTATTGTGACAAGTTTAGTGAAAGGGAAATACAGTATATTTATTTATTTAAGTTTTACAGCCACTTAACTCAAGCAAAGTTCATCATAAGTGAAAAGACATCCTTGTCCTGCTGAGCTGACGTCAAACAAAACTGAACCAAGCCAAGATAGCACATGTGTATGGAATAAAATATATGGAGTACATGAGTCGATATGAGCCTCGCACTTCTTGACCATTTACTAAGCCACACAGCCCCTTAGTTACTGTTGCTAAGCCCATTGCTGCAGTTCTCACATAGCAAATATGCAATTTATATTGAATGAACAGTGGCAGATTTGCTATCAAAATTCTTCATCATTTTTGAATCAGTTGTTCCTTTATTTCAGATAGAGGCTAGTCTGGTTCAGTCAGACCTCACTCTCACTGTCTCACTATCAGAACTTTGTTTTAACGCTGTGCCAGCGCCGGAGAAAGAGGACAGAGGCAAACAAGAGCAGGCTTCCCATTTCTAGCCAACAAACATCGGGCTGAAAATGATAACCGGAGGGCGAGGTTAAACACGCTTCAACTGACTCGCAAGGAATTGCAGGCCTGCCTCTCAAGGGCACGGCAATCTTATAGTCATTGAAAAAGTTGTTGCCTTCAGTCTGTGTGCTCCAGTGCACTTTGGACTAATTTTCCAAGTCTCTCCTGTTTGAAAATAATGGAGTTGTCGCAAAAATGTACTTATATACACTGAAATTCTGCTGAAAGACTGAGGCTATATCTTTATATCCCATGCAAAAGTCACCATCCTCAACAGCTGATGATCTATGAAAAAGAAAATTAGGTAAATAAATGAACCATTGTTTTGTATTAAACTGTAGAGCCAATGTCCTGCTGTTATGTTAATATATGAATTGAAAGGAAAACTATAAGATCAGACAATTGCATTATGTTGCGTGGCTTCTATAACATGTTCACTTTTAATGTGACCAGAAAAAGGATGAGAACTAATGTGTTTGTTGATTGTAGTGCTATTTTGGCTTGAGCTGCTGGAATTTAAACGTCCCCAAATCCAATAAAGAGCAGAACAGACCTGCTAATGTTACCCTGAACATTTTGGATGTGGTAGTTTTGAGCAGAGCTTTTATAACATAACATTATAACCCCACAAATGAATGTAGTTAACTCTAGTTAATCATGCACTCTTTGGCTTCTCAAGCATTTTTTTAGTTACAGTAACGACTGCAGCAAGCTAATTAGCCAGACATGCTAACAATTGCATCTTCTGTTAGAGAAGATGATCACACTGTTTAATCCATTCCTCGCACTTGTGTTTTTGGCTTTGAAGTGGCTCGAAAAAAAAAAGACACCACACTCCAAAATGCAGAGTATCACTCTTAGAGCCCCACACACACCACTTCAGCAGAGAAATATAAAGTTGACAGACCCGCTGTGCCTAGTTACGGTTGCTGGGGCTGTGACAGGACAGTCGCTGTTCGGGAGAGAGGTTTGGGAAACAGTTAATTTAGGATTCTTCTATTATTGCTTGCACTTGTATAGAAAGTAATAAAGGTGAGCTAAATGTCAAAGATTTACCATCTCCTTACAAAAAGCATGTCCAAAACTTTAAAACTCTGGTGGCCTTATAATGAAGTGATTAAAGAAAACAGCAGCTTTGGGTGATTTGAAGTCCTTCACTCTCATAAAACTGCAAAGACATCTTTCACCTTTTTTGACAGCCTTCATCTCTGAATTGTGAATTGAAGAAAGGGGAGGCTCAATTTTGCGTTTGCATTTGGATTGCGATGTATCGTTATGTTCCTCCAGTCTGGCGATCAAATAATCGAGGTTTGCATTAACAATTAATGATGTATAAAATCTGAAAGCGCTGTTCACAGGTTTCATGTGAGAAAGAAGCCTTTTCTATTTGGGATTTGACGGTGCAGAAATGAATAAGCACAATATCACTGTGGGGGAGTGCTGGTGCCAAGGACGAGACTTGAATATGGGATCACCTGCCAAGGAATATTTGGAAGCAGATAATTGGCTTTCACAGTTAAGTATCCATTTCACATTCTTTTATCTCTGTTACAAACAGAGAACAGATTCTTCCTCCTCTTCATTCATCGCCCAGTTTTCAGTAAAATGAGATCATCCCGCATACTGCAGTTGGGGTTTTGCTTATTTTCTTGCGGACAACAACAAAAAGTTCACACGTGATAAATAACAGAGATCACCACAAGGTCAATCTGCACATTCCTGCCACAAGTAGTTTCATCTATTGCTGCTACAGTATATTGTGTCATGTCAGTGGCCCTTTTCTCTCAATTTCCCCCTGTCAGAGCATCAGTGTTTTGGCCATTTTAGTTTCCAAATAATCAGGAAATGTCACGCTTAAGTACATTAGGTGGACACGCAGTTAGTCAGTCAAACTTTGATGTTGCAAGGAGGAAGACTTCTGTACAGCTGTGCAGTAACTGTCTGCTGTTTCCTACTTCAGAACAAAGGATTCTGGAAAAATCTCAGCAGCCGACCTGACAGTACAGTACAGTTCAGTGTTGCCTGCCTGCATTTGTGTGCTTCAGTTACAGCTGAAATCTCAGCTAAAAAGATTCTGAGTAATTTTCATTAGCCATGCTCGCACCATAGCTTTAAGGAAGACAGTGTCGGTCCACCACTTAGGTTCACACCAAAATATCTTAACAGCTGTTTGATGGATTGCCCTGCAATTTGGTTCAGACATTCAAGCTCACAGACAATAAATCTTAATGATTTTGTTGATCTTCTGACTTCTCCTCTTGCGCCATCCAAGCAGCAGTCTTCTGGACTCAAAAATTATGCCAACACAAGAGTGCCAAAAACCTGCAGTTCCTCAGATGGCCACTTGAGACTCCAAAAGCAAGTCAGTCCCCATAGATCCTCATATGAAAATGCCCAACTTTACAGTAGTTAGCATGTTGACAGCCTGGTACAAAAAATGTTTTGGTTTCTATCCAAATTAGCAAATATTAGCATGCTAACCCAGTAACATAATGTCTATCTGCTAAATGTCAGCATGTTAGCATTGTGCACTGTGAGTTTGTTAGCGTTTAGCACCACTGTGACAACCTCACAGAGCTTCAAGCCTGTTGTTCAGCAGGAGATTTATATCAGATTAGATATTTGGCAGTGTTACAGTATTATTAGTAGAATTTGTTTTCTTCATCGTCTTGCCGCACACATTTGTCACAAGCAACATAAATCCAGCCGACCCACAGGGGCTGCAGCGCTCTGTTCAAACAGGAAAACAATGAAATGTGACACAAGTCATTCTGGAGACAAGATTACACATGAACGACATCTGTTTACTCAGTCACACATGGGAAAAATAAAAATAAACTAATGATAGCTTATTTTGGAGCACACAGATTTTTTTTTATAACTTAAGTGCTTTAAAGTCACATAATCTCACTCAACTTTCCTCTGGCAAAGGAGCAGCATGTGTCACATTCTCAGTGCGTAAATTATGTTTTTCAGCAAATTGTAACAATATGCCATATTTAGCAAGAAGTCTGCATTAGTCATCAAAATAATTTTTAGTCAGATAACATTCAGGTGTTTGTCTAACCAACTTTAACGACCTTGAGTGTGACTGTGCAGACGGCTAATGGGATTGAGGGCTGGGGTTGGGTTGTACTGTAGCTGCGGGTAGAGGAGATCCCTGTAGGGGCAGAGGTGTTTAATTATGGGCTTTCACATAGTCTATGTTTAGTCTGGCTCATCCCGTGTGTCTGTTTGACAATGAAAGAAGCCTGAGAGTGCAGAGGAATGATGAGTTCACAGGCTCCTGCGGTTTCTTAGAATTAGTTGGAGGTTTTTTTTGATAATAAGAGATTAGGATCAACAGGTATGTAGGTTAAACAAAGTTAACTTTTGGTGTGGTGTGAGCATGATCCCCTTTTGTTTTCATGTGTAGTGCCTTTTTCCAGTATAGCTATGGGAGTTGTCCGACAGTGTTAAAACACATCTACACAAGTGGAAACACACAAGCATGCACACTCATATCTCATACGTCCGCCATTATTCATCCAGTAAACAAGGAGGGATGTGACGGGAGCCTTGAAATAACATCTAGAAACAGTGCAGGTTTTGACAGTGAGCCATAAAAAAAAAGATTTAATGAGCGATGAGAGGTAGGTCTCCTCCCCAGCATCCCTGTATAAATCTTAGCGGGACGGGCCAGGAGGTGACCTCTGCATTTTACTGCTGTTTCATGAAAATTCCTCACTGGGCATTTAAAGGCAGATTTTTCTCTCCCATTAATCATTCCCACAGCTGTCAGAGGTCGCCGCACATGTAAATTACAGCACATGATTTAGCAAGTTTTATCACTGGTTTGATTAGAGCGACGTTAATAAATGAAAAGCCGCGCATACTTATCATTGCTCTCATTCTCAGGGTCAAGACACTGCAATCAGAGGTTTCATGTTAAAGCTTTGCTGGTTTAAATGTAGACTTTGATTAGTTTTGAATGGGTCTTGCCCTTCATACAGCGCACAGATTAACGTCGTCGCACCCCAGTTATTTCTGTAAGAGGAGGGAGGTGCCGACACAGAGGCTTGCTACTTTGCAAGGATCCTCAGAAGTGGCATTTGCTTTGTCAGTGATGAATCATGTGTCAGGTGTAAACAATAGTGTTTAATGAAACGTTTGGTGAAGGCACATCCAGCACGGTCGATCAATACCTGTGTCTGCGAGTCTAATTTACCATGTGATTTATCACCGTGAACTTCTGAGGGGCTGACCTGCCTGCATGCTAACCCCAGGGGTTTGTCAGCTGGGCGGCATCGCTGACGTCACGTTTCTCAGGGATCTTATAATCTCAGCTTTTCACCCAGTCAGTCACACTCCTCTGAGAGACGGAGGGGGAACGTGAGAGAAGTGGTGCTGCTTGGCACCCCACCAGGACAGGATGTGGAGCAGAAGCTGCATCAGATAATACCTCCTGCTGAGAGTGCAGGCAGCCATTGGTCCATCTGTTCTCCCCTCTGAATCACTGTTCCCCAAATAGAAAGCTGCTGTCTCGCCACTTTATATATCTCAATTCTCCTCCTCCTCGCACCTTGTTAGAGGTGTTAAGTTTAATGATCAAGTTCTCAGTTCATGAAATAAGTTCGTCTTCCTTTCAAGGAGAGAATGTGAAGTATCATGTACTTCATGCTGTCAGCTATCGCTGTAAAATCTTTCAAATCTGTCAAAGTAAGCTGTTTATCAAAGGATTGTGAAATTGTTACGTGATCAGCATCAGCAGGATTTATCAAGACACTGTGATCTTATCTTTTAACTTTTATCTCCTCATCCTCTGCTCTCCTCATGACTCATTTTAGCGTCTCTCTCGGCTTTGCCGTCACACCCCCTCTCTGACTTTCTCCTGTGTTCTTCCTCCTCGGCCAGGTTACCATCACAGCCTCCCATCGTCTCCATACTCCACTGGTCCTGAGGGTCAGAGGTTACCTGCGTCTGGGACGTTGTCGTCAGAGTTCCTCAACCAGGGTGTCCCCGTAAAGATCCTGCTGTTGGTGTGCAACGCTGCGGGGGCAGGCCAACATACTGTTAGGTAATGATATAAACTGATTTTCACAAAAACCCCAGATATAAGAACCCAGGGCTAAAAAATGGTTAATAGCCCACATATAAGTGCTAAAAACGGAACCCAGATATCAACACCAAAAATGGTTAAGAACCCAGATATAAACGGTTAATTGGTTAAGAAAAAGAAAAAATGTATATTTCATCAACTAAAATGTGCGTCATAGCATACGTCTACAACTCTGGGCCTTTTCCACTAAATTTTGCCAGTGGCTGATCTCTTAGCTATGGATGCCAAATCCTAAAAAAAGAAAAGTCTCTGAGGAAAATTGAGAACTAAATATTTGCAGCAATGGAGAGATTTTTTTCTCTTTGTGAGAAAAAAACGGCTCTTTTGATAGTAAAGGTTTCCAACCCCTGCCACAGTCTGCCTGGCTAACCAGATCATTACTACAGTAGTAACCTAGAGCCAAAGCCAAGGGGGCCGTCATCAGCTAACCAGAAGTGATGTTAGAAAAATGATTGTTCAGGACCGTGTAGTAGCCATGTAGTGCTACTGTATCTACTATATCAGAGTTTAAGCTCTGTCCTGCACTGCTTTCGAGCAACAGCAGACGCAGCAGAAACTTGAGGAGGGGTTGGGGGCTTAGCAAAATATCAATGCTTAGCTTTTCTAACTGATTGTCGGTCATTAAGGTTTCTGTTGGTGTTAACAGCTTCTCAGCAGATGTGAGCTCTATGCGCAGTTACAGGGTCCACATTATATCTATCTCAGTGAAGTACGTCAAGGTCATGTTAGCTCCCTTTTACAGAAAGGACTCGCATCTCACTGTGAGATGAGTTTCAAAATCAATCGACTGAGGAATCCGACATCTGGCACGATATAGAGATCAGACACTCGTCTCCCTGACAGAGTCCAGAGAGATCAATATAGGTGAGCTCGCCAACACGGCTGTGGGAAAGTCCAATCCCATCCGCTTCTCTCCTTCAAACGCCTCACCGTCGTTGATCAAACCACCCACCTATCTCGCTCTCATCAGGTGACAGCTGGAGGACGCGTGTGTGCCAAGTAAATGACATTGGAGTCACATACTTGTTTCTCACTCTCGCTGTCTGTAGAGCAGCATCACAGGTGCATTTCTGAAAATCGGTGTGAAAAGTGTGAAAACTCTCAGTTTTGTTGGTTGTTAAAACTGTGAAATGAATGCATAGCCGTAGATTAGATTTAATACTTTGACATTTTAGTGTGAAGCCCAAATGTTCACCGTTTTTGCATTACTTCTCTTGAAATTACATTTCATGACATTTTACTTCATAATATATCCTGATACTGATGTCTGTGGAGAGAATAAATTATCCACTTTATGTGAAGGGGTGTGACTGTCATAACCATGCCATGACACCTTCCATGAACATGTCTTTATGAATGTCTATGACTGTTGTCATAAACTGTCATTTGGTCGATTATGTACTTTTTAATGCAATGTTTGAGATGTCTTCGATACAACAACTTGACATTAACCAAGACAACATAACCTGTCATTGTCTTTGTCATGACAATTGACCTCATCAAACATAAAGAAACTGTCTACCTTTATGTTTTAACATTATGTTGTACCTTCATACTGTATTTGTGGTTGACTTTGACACTGGCTGTCGTAACTACGTCCACCATCAGTTCTTGAACAAATTATCTGTTTAATTCAGAATATTATTGACTAAGAGTTTATAAAAAACAAGATTTAACGTCCTCTGGATGCACTGTGATCCCAACTTGGACCAAACACAGTCTCCGAGACCTGCTGGCCAGTGGTTTTCTTGTTTGGTTTGCCTCATGGCATGCTGGGACTGAGTCAATAAAACCGAGTGAGCTAGATAATACCAGCTACAGATAACATGCAAACCGGTTACAGTCAACAGAAACCCACTAGTGTGAATATTTTTGTTTTAAATAAGGTTTAGAGGTGGGGAGCTTGGGAGTTCCAAGTAAGTAAACTCTCCCCCAACTATAAGGAAACAAGGCTGACTTAAGAAAATTACGCTAGTTCTGAATAAATAGCACATACATTTAACTTGCTCCTCTTGACACTTAAAGACAGACGTCATAAACATTCATAAAGACTCCTTCATGTTCCTGACAGCTGTCATGACACGGATATATCAGTGTAATAACAATCTTATGCACATGCCTTCAAATAAAGTGTTACTGAATAAATACAGCATCACTGCACGATCCCATCAAATATGTCTTTTTGAGGGAAAACTTTAAAAAATAGTATCAGACTTCTAAATGTGTTCACTGCATTCTGTGTTGATTTTATGGTTGGGGGGTTTAAACATTTGCTGTGGAAGCGAGGAGTTAGAGAGTTGTCCACACAGTGTTGACGGCCTTTGAAATTAGCACACTAAGTCCTTTTGTCACAAACCAAACCAGACAACAAAACGGTGGAATTGCTTCCTTCATGCTCCACAGCAGTTTCCAACACAGTTAGGTCATTTTCCCTCTCATTTTGTTGTGTATATTGTCTCTTCCCGTGTCGTGGTCGCCGCAGCTGCTGCTCCTCAGCCACCACAGAATGTTAATGGTTACCATCCTGAATAGTAATCTAACCTAATTTATTTTGAGGATCTCCATTATGTCTGATGTAATGGGAAAAAATGTATGACTGAGGATGTGTTTGATTTCTATTATTTTATTTTAGTGTCTTTAAGAATATGAAAAAGATGAGAAATCGTTAATATGGAAAAAAGTGCCCTTATAGATGCCACAAAGCTTACTTTTAATTCATTACTCTTCTGTTCCTACAGTTTTATAGCAGCCCATCATCATTTACTGTGTGCATGTGTCTGTGTGCGTCTTTGTCTCTTTATGCACATGCATGCTCACAGGGCCTCGCACTAATAAATCTCAAGTATACAATGGAGGGCTGCCCTCAATTAAATGTGTATTATGATTAATGTGTCATGTGATCTATCTTTTCAGAGGGATGGTTGTCCCTCTCCTCATCTGCTATTTTCACTCCTTATTATCTCTCTCTGTCCTTCCATAGACGTGCTGTAATGAGAATCCATGCTGATAATTTTAATAAATGATTATTTACATTACAATAGGATAAAAAGATGTGTGAGCTGGTCAGGGCTCGTGTGGAATGGTTGTAAGCTGTCATTTTAAACTATTTCTATTCCTGTTCAAGGTTTGGACCTCCATTTCTAATGAGGGAGGACCGGTCCATTTCCTGGGACCAGCTGCAGCAGAGCATCCTCAGCAAGCTTTATTACCTGATGATCAATGGAGCTCAGGCACAGGTACCAGACAGATATTAATGATAATGTGATCATTGATCCATGTAAGGAAATTCTGTTTTTTTTTCCTTGCCCCCCCCCACACACACATACTGACTCACATACAGACTCTTTAGCGCAGCAGATGCTTGAAACCATGTCCTCTGGATGAGCGCTGTCTGCCAGCTGGTGGTGATCTGCTCACATCATAAACAGTAGAAGACGATGTGGACAGAAAGTGGTCTGAAAAATAAAACCAATGCGACAGACTCCTAAACCTGCATTCCTCCTAATGGCCAGGTGGGGGAGTCTGATTGTATTGAGTCTAATACAAAAATGACCCTACTGTATGTCTCACTTGATTTTTGGCCTCAGTAAACAGTTTCCTATTGAGTTTATGGTCTCACTCTCTAGTTTAAAGTCTTCTTCAGTATAGCATGATGTCCATTTTGTAAGTTATGGTCCTATATAGAATAAAATAGATGATAAGGCAGAGTTTGCTTTAGGGCAGGGCTGTGGTGTGATTGACAGGTCATTCTCAGTGAGTCCGTCCAGTGCACACAGGGCTCAAGAAACTCAGATCAAAACTGTCAAACTAAGCAGTGCTGATAAAATATGGATGAAGATTTGTTGCCTATTTCTCACTCAGTGTTTTCAGAAATATAATTCAGGGACTGTTTGGCTGTAATATGAAAAAGATCGCGCCCAAACAGCTGTGTTTTGTCTTGAAGGGAAGCCAAGATTTGAGATTACTCTTGCAAGATCTTGGCCTGAGGTCCCCTTATATACACGGCCAGTCAGTGGCCATTTTGTTTCGGCTTTCCAACGGAGCCTCCCAAACTCAGATCGACCTGTAAACCTAGGCAGTATTGATCAAATACGAATAAGATTCAGTCATAACATTGTTTATCGCTCCATTATTTCATGCTAAACGGACAAGCCAAACCAAGCACTGCCCAAGTGGCAGTACGTCACTCGCCAGCTCCACAAGATTTCCCTTGCTGTGGTTGCAAAAAACCAAGAATGCAACACCAAAACAGTTGTCCACAAACCATGGGTGACATCACTCTGGCTCTGTCCACCAATATTCTGTCAGTGGTCCACATCCTTTCATCATCATCTGCCATAAGGACAAAAATATGACAGTTCCAACCTGATCATCTATTGTGAATCCTACAGCTGTCACAACAGCAGCAATAAAGTGAAGGAAATTATTTATTTATTTATCTGTAATGCTATATTTTATTCACTGCAACCACAACCAGAAAACCCTTGGACTAAAGATGCTGCACAGCCCTGTGCAATAAGTCAACAGAAATTGCTCTGTGATGCTTGTAAAACTTATATTTAATAGCACCGTCGCGTGGGCAGGCTTGTTTTGAGCACCGGCTGGAGGCAGAGAGGGGACACGGTTCCCTCCTGCTGTGCCGGCTGGTGCGCCTGTTCCAAGACAGGTTTATTGGCTCGGGACAGAGCGAAGCATGCCCACACAAGGACACTGTGTAGTACAGGTGGGAAAGCTTAAAGTGCCAGCTGGATGCAGAGAGGAATCTGTTTCGTCTCACTGCACCCACTGGAGCACCAGAGCAGAGTCAAGTGAACATGTTTGGGACACTCGCTCACTGATACACAGAGGGACACTAACCGTTTAAGAGACACAGACACCTGTCATAACTATTTATTTACAACTGTTATTAAAATATGATCTGTATCGGGACACATTATCCAGAGAGTAAACAAGCTGGTCTTGCCCTTGCTCTTACACCTGGCATTTTTAATGCATTCTCGTTATCCTCACTGAGATCAGATCTCTCTTCTCTAGAACGAAATCTCTGAAGTGGTGACTTGTTGTGTCAGGTGAAACTTACTATCTATGACATATTCTTTATTATTTGCCCATTCTTGTATATTTGACAAGTGTAATACATTAAGTTATTGCTTTCCTTTTATTGTATTAAGAGTAATACAGCTTTCCCAAAGCTCTTCACAGTGAAGGCTCTTACCAGACTGTTAATGATGTTAAAATGATTTTTTTTTTTTTCCAGAATGTACACAGAAAGAAAAAAATAAGTGAATAACACTGCAATTACATGGAAGAAATTCACAGTAAATTGAATGCTTTGTAGAAGTGATTGAAGCCTTTTTAAGGCAACATGAAAGATTCACCGAGGCCTTTTAACTGGAGCTCGAATGACCTTTAACAATATTCTGACAGCAAAGGTTGGCAACTACTTTTTGGGCACTTAGAGTTACAGTCAGTGATTCAAATGCAAATTAAAGGTTCATTCCACCACCACATTGCAGTAAAATACAATAGACACAGTAACTGTACTTGTTATGTGCAATAATCTAATCATCGTTCATCTTTCATTCCCCTGAACTGCAGTAATGAAATAAATGAGTAGGAGTGTGACATATCACCAAGCTAATCATTAAAGCTACCACTGGAAGTTTTAAACTGGTTAGGAAACAGTCTAAAGTTAATACTGTATGACCTACATAAACAAACAAGACCATCTGCAAGAACTTAAAATCAGATAAAACAGGCCTGTGTTTACATTTGCCCAGGTAGAACTACAGTGAGTAGTACATTCACCAGTTAAAATGAAGTAGGAGGAGATTTTTATTCACATAATTTTATTTTTGATGTTCTATTTTGTGGTTGTAGTGGTGGAAACACTATCACTTTTGTCTACAGGGGTCTCCAAAATCAACAAATTATGCTATTGTGATAACTTTCATGTCTTGAATGAAAGAAATAAATTATTAAAATTCTCAAAATGAACATTTTAAATGTTTTACCTTCAAGAGAGACTTTGACATAATTCATATATCTGAAAACAATGCACATCATGTCAGTCTTGAGTTTAATTTCAGCAGCATAATTTTTATAGTCTATAAAAGTAGTAAAAAAAAATACCTCTTGAAACTTTAGTTGTTCCTGCTCATGCCCACACACAATACAAAGAGCATTTAAATTAAAATCCTGTGCATATGAAGTTGAAATTTGAAACTGTGAAGGTTGAGTTTAGTGGAGTGTTGAAGCCAGCAAAGCAGATGGAGTTAGAAATGTGAAATCGGCAGCCATTATTTTGTTTCCACGGAGCATAGGAAATGAGCCTGAAAGTATGCGCACACATCGTTTTTATGTTAATGTAATTGTTTACGTAAAAGTAAACTTGATCCATGTCCGAGCATGAAATCACAGCGACTGCAATTTTAATTTCTGTTAGCGTGATTTTGGCCTTTGCCATTATGTTTTAGTATTGAGCTAATGGAAAAAGAGTTTGATATGTATTCATAAAGAATGATTCAGGGACCCATAAATTGAGTCAGACATCTGAAAAACAGAATCTCAATAATTATGAAAATCTATTTTTTTTCTCACACCCCTGCCAATACTACACTCCTTTGGTTTCTCAGCCGTACGAGCTAAGTATGCAGTCAATTGGATAGATAGTTGTTGAGAAAAACAAAGGATATATACATACATATACATACATACTGATAGACAGACAGAGATTCCTTCCTTTATAGTAAGATTTGCATATATATTGCTATGACAGGCTGTAGGGCAGGCTGTGAGTGCTTATGAGACTTGGTTGGGTCAGAAGGTGAGTTGTTGGACTGTCAGTCTTCCATGCATGGCTAAAAAGAAGCGTGGTTGGCTTGTTTACCGTGTCACTGCTGGTGTAACTACTGCACAACATGGACATAATGATAGAGATGCGAACAGCGTAGCTTGCTTAGATGCATCCTTGCTGTATGTTACTGTCAAATCAATTATTTACTTCACTCGAGCCAAGGGGGCCATTTTCCTGCTTGTTTCTGCTCGCTCACTTGCTTGTACTTTCCTGTGTTTCAGCTTATGATTGTGTTCAGCAGCATGCTGTTAATCATGTAGCCAAACAGATTTTCAATCAGCGTCTCTCTCTGTGTGGAGCCAACTAACGCACAACTGCAGTCAAGAGCCATATAGAGCCCGGGTTGCGCAAGAAAACTGTTGACCAACTTGCTGCATATTAATACTCATTGTTCTTTGAGCGGCGCCAGGAGAGAGAGGAAGAGAAGAGTCAGGTGCAACATTGTCTGTAACTCTGTTGGAGCTCTGTGGTCTCCTTTGTGCCCCATGCTGTCAGCCATTTAATTAAACCCGGGCTTGTACAGTATAATCAGTTTGTTGGAGCCTACCTCTGCCAAGAAAGGAGCGATGCTCGGAGCAGATGTTTGCTCTAAATCTTTCATCTCAGCAGAATCTGTAGTTTTCTTGCATCAATGAATTACACTCACAAGTGGATTTTTCCGCTTCTGTCTAATTTTAGCTTCGGCAAAGATGCAATTGAAAAACAAAAAAAAAAGCACGGCCTCTCAGACAGCCATTTTCCTGCTACTGACATCGCTTGACATCCTCATCTTAGCAGTGGCTGGCTTGATGCTCACTAAAGCACACCTAGCAATATAATATGCTGCCGTACACTGATGGCTGCACAACAGTCAGACAAGCATTCTCGCACATTCATACCTTCTCTATCTAAACTTCTGGTGCGAACTGGGAATAGGATGAAACTGAACTGTTTGGATTTCATTTTAGACTTAGCCAGGGCATTTCCGTACAAGAATCAAGTGTAGTGGATGTAACATCCCTCTAAAACACACACACAATACTCAAACTCACAGCATAATGAAACATTGTGTTCTTTGCATGGGTTGTAATTGGAGATCTTTAGCCTTGTCAGGCACAAACAATGCCACAAACATTCCTCACCTCTCACCACCCCCACTGAACACAAAAAGTGATTAACCTTGGTGGAAAGCAAGACCAAGGATTTTCTCATGGGGAAACATTACAAATGTTAGAGTCTCTCCACCAGTGTCCTCTCACGCTCATGCACTCCGCTGACAGGATGCTGAGAGGACTTTTCACAGGTTTTTTTTCCCCTCCTTTTCTCAGCAGTCACGCTGACAGGGGTGACATTGCTCAGAGCCTGACCAGATCTCCGATGCTCATTTGTTCCTTTTTCCTCTCACATATTACTCATTGTTGCTCTCACATATTTCTCTTCATCTGCCTCTGCTGGGTGGAAAATAAACATGTACACAGACATATACATACATATTCACTCTGCACGATATTTTCCTGTGCAAAGGAATCATACTATTCAGTATCATTTTACTTACTAGTTTTGTGGAGTCCATCGACTGTTTCGGGTTTAATCAGGAACCATTCGTAAAGAAAGGGGTTGATATGATTAATTCACAGATATTCATGAACGAATCATTACTTAATGTGGCATCTCCCAGTCTCTAGTAGCCTAACTCCTAATTATTATCCACTATATAGTCCTTATTAACGATTTATAAATTACCAAGTAGTTTCTGATTCATTCCTCGCTTGTTTTATTAACCAATTAACTAATCATTAGCAATTTTAGCTAGTAGCTTTAAGTTCTTCTTCTACTATCTATGGGAAACTTCTTGAAATTCAACATAGAGGGGGACAGAGCTGCTAATGCTAGCATCCAAAACTAATGTGGTATGAAACCCCCCTGGCCTCAGAAGTGACGCTCAGTTAAAACTGTAGGTAGTAAGCTAGTTAACTGAACATGCTAGTGTTTTTACTTTAATATCTGTGGTTTGCAGTTTATGTTGGAGCAATCAAACACACTGTTTGACCCATTCATTACACATTTTCTCTTACATTACTGAGGAAAAAAGAAGGAGAAGAAGAAGAAGAAAGAAACCACCATCAATGCTCTTTAAAGTGTCATTCTTATAAAAGCCCTAGGCACACCGCTGCCACACCGCTTTGGTGCCTGGGGAAAAGCTTGGCAGCTGCCATGAGCCTAAACTGTGATTGGAAAATCCCAGATTGAGGGAGGGGGTTACAGTATTTACTGCGTAGACCTGGTGGATCGGCTTGTTGAAGAAATCAGTTTCTCTGCAAAATCAAGACCTTTGGGAGATGTGGAAATGTTTATGTCATATTTAAAGGAATAAAAGTATTTTCCCCTGGTTTTCGAAACAAAAGGGAAAAAAAATATTCCAGAGAGGCTGGAATTGGTAATATACACGTTGGGTGGTCTTCACATGTACACACAAGCCTTTCAGTGGAGCTCAAAGTAAGCCAACGCTAGTCTGTAATGAAAAAAAAAACTCATTTTCAGTTTACACTTGTATCTAGCTTTACAGTTTTTTACACAGTAAATTTAAAACAAAGAATATCAGATGAGTTCTCTGGAAAAGCTCCACAGGGAAGTTTGATACCTGCAGTGTCCGTAAACACATGATGCTGAAACGCTGAAGAGAAGATAATAATCATCATCTGAGCACACAAAACGAGGGAACGAGAGCAAAATGTTCCATGGACATCAGCTCTACCTGCTGCAGTATTTCAGCAGCTGACTGGCACTTGTGATGCTGATACTTTAAATAGTACTGTATATTGCATATGTGAGGCAGTAATTCAGAAGTATTGTGTAACTTCCCCCGAGGGTTTTGCATTCCAGTGGGTTCATGTGTTCAGCATATCAATATTGGTGTCTGCTTTAGTGCGCCTCTTGTCATCAGAAGATCCTGCAGGACTGATCTTCCTCACAGAACTCCGAGTGGGTGTTTGTGTTTTGAGCTCAGCCAGTAGCTACACACTAGATTTCACTGGAACAAGAGGAGATAAATTTCATTTTTGCAAAGCGCTCCTTCATTCCTAAAGCACCTCCAATCTAAGTAGATCTCAGAGTGATATAAGTGTGCTTCAGAGGCGGAGAAAAAGATATTAGTAACTCTTGTTCTTTCTTTTTTTCTTCTCAACTTGGGCTTTACAGTCCAGTTGAGAGTGATATGAGAGAGCAGTACAATTATCCACGGTTTTATTAATATTATTCTTTTTCTGTAAAATAATACCTCCAGTGCGAACAAAACTTTGCTGCTACATGTTGATTCAAGCTGAGCTTCTGTGAGCTCAAAATGTCAGGTGCAGGTCTTGGCCTACATTCATGATGGCCTACTTTGTTCCCCTCGGTCTCGTCGCTTTAGCCTGTTCAAAGCAAAATTTTTAAATATAACACTGAGAGTGCAAAAATATGCATGTGTTTGTATAAACTCGCTCCCAATTCAGCATTTTTTAAATAGCTTAGAACAGCTGTCCAAGAGCCGATCGAGTCTGAGTGAACAATCAGCGTTTGACAGCAACAAGTGATTGTCACTAAAAATGTCAGCACAGAAGCTTTAGGTAAGTTTTCAGAAAGTTAAATGATAATGACAGAAGCTTTCAGTCAGATAGCGTAGACCATCTGATGTCCAATAGGACCAGCTGGATTGCGTGACGGGTAGACAGAGGCTGTCATACCTTTTGAGACGGAGAATGATTCAGCAGTGTCACCCTCATTTGCTGCATAGAAAACTGCACATTCTCTGCTTTAATCCAAAGGGACACAGCAGTACTTACTCAGACCATATGAAACTTAACTATGGTAGTCAATCTTCTTTTGCACACGCATATTGAATTCATAAAACCATCTCAGCCCAGATTTTTATGGCTGGAAGTCTCTAAACTGTGCAGTCATTTTGACTGATCGCAGTAAAAGTCGTGAGAAATGTTGCCGCTGCCGCTTCTTCAAAATCCTGAGCTATGTCTTCTCATTTCGCCATAATGAAACCATCTCATCACAGTTATGCAAAACCGTGATGGGTGAATAACACCACAAAAATGCAGCCGTCGACATTTCTCAGAAGCTTGGAGAATCAGTGTGTGGTGGTACTGCTCATTTTAAACTTTAACAAAACTTAAGCTGGCATAGAGGATATGCATGTGATGTCACAGTAGTGTGAGTCACTGTGGTGACGCCCACTGAGTGACAAAAAGACGACTGAATAGTAACTTGAACGCAAAAAAAATCTAAAATGAAAATGATTTGATTTGAACTCTAATTAACCTGAAATGGGCAAACAGTAACACAAGTTAAGCACCGGAATAGAAATTTCAGAGGACGCCATGGCTGTAGTGTTATTGTCAGAGAATTGAGTATTTTAAATGTGTTACAGATTTCTCCTTTAAAACTTATATTATTCAACAAGAGCATGTGTGGGAGGTTTCGTGTGGGAGATGTAAAAGTTTAATGTTGTTTGTCTTGTTATGAAGCATGAAAATACCCTGATGACATGTCCGTGGCTTTTGTTGTGCTCGTCTTTCAGAACACCAGAGTCCTGTTCAACATCCGTGTGGTGGGAGGATCAGCATTTTACAGCTACCTGTCACCTCAGGACGGACGGCCGCTCTACCACCCCGCTGTCGACAGGTGAGGCGTCATAAACTCACACACACAAACGCGCTGATCGGCTGGCTCTGTGCTCTACAAACACATTCAAACAAGTTTTTCTGGATGTGTTGATTGATTTTTCTTTTCCCCTCCATCACCAGCGCTCACCGTACATATACCTGGCATTTCTTAACTTTTATTGGCGTTTGTTCTGCACAGTTTGTGGGGTGTTGATTGCACTCCCTGCTGAATCCCGAGTCCTGAAAGCCTGTTAGGCCAAATAAAAGTGTTGAACCATTCATGCAATAAAAGGTCCCATATCCTCTGATGCAAGTGTGTCTGACAGGAATATTTTTGGACACATTTCTAGAGCAGACACACATCCTCCTATATCCTCCGAGTTTTATCTGGTAAAATATATTTCTGCAGGTGCAAACGCTGTCAGCACGCAGTCCAGAGTGGCTGTTATCATTTGAGCTGGCTGGCTGTCTGGACTCTATGTTCTTCTATTTTTAGCCTAGAGGATTATTAGATTATTCTCAATGTGTTATTTTGTTGTAGAATTATTGGTATTATGGTCCAAACTTTCAACAATGACCCATTGTTCCCACAGGCTCATTCAAATTTGATCTAATGCAATCAATTTTAATGCAATTTAAATCTGCTCAAATCTAATAAAGTGTTTCCCGAGAAAGGCTACAACTCCAGGCAGGCAGCCAGTTACTGAAGACGTCTTGACATGAAAATACATGTTACACAAGAGTATTACTGTCAAAGATGTAAAGTCCAGCAGTTTTTGATGATTGGCACAGTCTATACAGAAGTTCTGAAGCTTATGTTTACTTTTTTTTATCTTTCTTTTATGTATATCATACCAACTGTAAAGGTTAGACCTGATTTTAAAGCGTTGACTGAGGTGTGCAGTCATTTCACCCCCTTTCACAAATGTATGTCTGATGGCTTTTACTTGCAGAAGTGAATTGCTGTTTCAAAGGGGCCTTTTGGCAAGGTCTTGAAAGGACTTCCATTTGTGTAGTTGCTAAGAACAGTTCATTCATTTGGTGAATGGTGCTGATGGGGGCAAACGCTTTTGAATTCTTTTGAAACGCAAATGTGCCGCACACTGTATCCTAGAAACTAATGTAATGATAGCGTTTGAACTCTAATGATTCAGAAATATGCTCTGTTCCCCAGTCAACCCACATCAAACAGTACAAGAATGCACTAATGCAAGTGTTTTAGTCTGCTGTTCACTGCTGTCAGCCTCTGTAAACCATCTGTGTCTTTGTGTGGTGTCATGTACATCACTGTGTCTCTTTCAACAGAGGACCTGTACCAACTGATTCGTAATATCTTCATTTTTAGCCATTCCAGTGGCATTCTGGTGGTAGTTTGTTTTTTCAGGAAACAGAAAAATTTAAAAAAAAACACCATTTTGTGTACGTTTACCTCACTTGAGGTAGTTTTTGCCTATTTCTGAAAAAAGAGTTCATGCACTTAAAGGGAGATATAAACACTTTTTTGAGTAATTGAGACATGACTGATCAGCTGTTTCCACTCCAACAGTCTCCTCATTGCTCAGTGCTTCTGTAATACATCCATGATCACTCCGTGCAGATCTGATGGAAACTTTCTCACGTTAACACATGAAACAAACAGAAATGTCATATTTTGATCCCTCATTTTCCACATAGTTTCTGCTGTTTGAGATTCAATTGAAAGTGTTTTTCGTGTTGTTTCTTCTTCTTCTGCAACTGTGCACTGGTTTCCATCTGGAGAACTGATGCCACCTACTGTTTATATCGATTAACCAACTCCTAGTAATAATTGTACCGGATGGAAACAAGCATTCATTCCATCATTTTCTTTTCGCTGACTTGCTCAGTTAAAATTTGCGTTACATTTGTATTATGTATGTTGGTCAGCTCACCACTTTGATCTAGACTGAGAAGTTGAAGTTGACACTTTTTAGTGAAGTCTCTCAAAAACTGTTGGATGGATTACAGTGACATTTAATTGATGATTAACTGATGAAGAATGTCAGATGTGATTTAGAGCCCTGGAAAAGGTTATCGAATGGACCTTGAGTTGGGATCACTTTGTCAGTTTATTGTTTATGTGTTGGAGCTCAGCTGTGGACTTTACTTTTGTATTGTTCTGTAGCTTGTAATACACGTTTAAACCAAACATCCACAACTAAATCTCCCAATACAATCCAGCACTTTCACTCTCTCACATAGACAGAAGTAACAAGCAAATACAATCCAGTGTTGATAAAAGTGTAGTAATGCTGACACCTAGTGGTTAAAAAGCCTCAATGCAAGTGCATGAATGTATTTTTTGCAGATGCCCCTTCCGCTATACTAGATGACCTTTCACCTTTTAAAAAACTGTATTTTTGTTGTTTTTCTGGACAAAAACACATCAGATAGACAAGGGGACAACAGACAGGGTCATCATGGGTAAAGTGAAATGCTTCCCATCATGTAAAATAAAGATGAAGTGAAGCTGTGGGTCCCTTGTGTCCAAGATTGTCCTTTGAAATCTTTGAAAGTTCTTACAATCCATGTCTCTGATTCATGCAGAGCCAGGATATTTTTACGGAGGAAGATGTCTCCCACTCGTTCAAAACTTCAAAGTCAGTTGTTCATAGTGTAAATTTCTTTAACTATTTGTGTCCACTCAGGGATTGTAGGAGACTCTTTACTCTGCCATTTTCTGGTACAGTTTCACAAATGCATAACACTGAAATTAAAATTAAGCTGATTACTGATCTGAACACTGTCTATACACTGACCTTTCACCTTTTATGTCTCTCAGAGCTCTGAAACTGTGCGGCTCAGGAGGACCTCCACATGTGAAGCTCATCATCGAGTGGGAGCACAGAATCAAGGACTGGTCAGTTTGTTTTCTGTTACAGTCCACCACCTATTTACTTTAGTTTTTTCCTGACATAAGCCTTCTTTCTGCATGTTTCATATTAACCACCTGTTTGTGTCCTGTGCCGCAGCCTGTTTGGTAACATTCAGGAGGAGGTGGTGAAGGATGCAGAGAGTGTGAGGAATCAGCAGCAGCAGCACGTCCAACAGTACAGCTGCACCTTGGATGAGTGCTTCCAGCTCTACACCAAAGAGGAACAGGTAGTCAGTCTGTTATCATCTGATACCTGCAACAACCAGTAACACTGAGCCTCCTGAATCCACACCTAATATCATGTTAATATAGTGACGCCAGCAGCAGTGATGTGACTAACGCTGCAAAATGGCCCAAAAAACATGCAAAAACATTTTTATTTTGCATAATTAATTTATCACATGGACAATTTTTTTTCATAAATATTGGCAAGACATTTTAACTCTGAGACATACTCTCCAAAAAAAACAATGTTTGGAAGTTTTTATGTAGAAAGTTTGGAAAATGTCATATTTATTAATATGCTTTAAATAATGGAGATAAAATGTACTCCAAATTATTATTATATCATATTATAATGTTTCTTATTATTATATTTGAAATTAAACAGTCCCATTGGAATATTTGTTTGTCTTCTTGCATCAAAATTTGATCAAGATCGGTTAGTTAAAATGAACAGTTGGTAACATAAACAAAGTGAAAGTATATATTGATTACTGTGGGTATAAAGGAATTCTGTAAACTTTATATATAGGAACAATTGAGATGTGACGATAAAGGCTTCAAGAGTCTGGAATTGTTTTTGTTCAGTTACCTTGAAAGCGTCTAAAAACTGTGCCAACCATCAGAACTGATTTTTTGACCAGAAATAATGTGAAATAATAGCAAATTTATGCATACAATATATACAATTGTTGTTGAGTTTTATAAGATAACAATACAATACATTATATAAACAAACCATACAATTGAAATGAAAAAATATGTAAGGCTGTCTGTATTTTTGTCTCTATGAAAGGTAGCATATGGAATCTTTGTTGTTGAAGACAGCAGAGGGCAGTAATACATGTGGACGCTTGGTGGCTGTAAATGTAGCAATGTGACAGTAAAAGTTTTTCAGTGGTTTTATAAGGAAAGGCCGTTTGCATGTTTGTTGGGTCTGAAGGATGCACACAATGGGCTTGGCGAGAAATACAAACTAATAAAAACATGTATTTAACGTGTTCTTGGAGAAACAGGTATTTGTGTGGATGAGATGAAGTTCCACTGTGTGTTTGTGGCCCAGATGTGGCACATGTGGACAGTAGATAAGAACAAGAGGTTCATCTGACCGTTGAAAAAAGGATGTTATTTTTACATGTTGAGTGTGTGTGTGTAAACGTTCTCCTCAGGCTTTGCAGCGTGTAGAGTTGGAATATTTTGAGGAGGCTGTTGCTGTCATGTGGAACGTTACTGATTCAACACCAGCAGCTGTCATGTAAAACTGTCCATTTGTTTCAGTGCTGCTCATCAAATCTCAGCAGTCATCACAAACAAGACTTAAGAGCAAGACAGTTTCTGTTTAGTTTTATCATCAGTTACAGTTTAAAAAATGTTGCATATACGTTCAAAATGTAAACTGTTTCCCGATTTCTAATTTCCAGTCTTGTAAATATTTAATATCCTTGTCTCAAAAGTCATCATACACAACTAATAATTTATCACCCAACCCCCTGGGCCGAACCACCATAGATTTCCAAATAATGAATACTTCTAAAATAATGCAAAATGAATGAGGGTCTAAGCTGCTAATTTAGCCTCGTGTCACTGTTAAAACCGTACTGAAAGTAAAAATGTATAAAATAAATGAACCTGATCACCAGGAGCATATTACAGTTCACACAGTTCTTTTTACCAACATGCAGTTCAGCTCACCAGTTAATCTAACATCCAAATTATACCGATGCAACCAAAATATTTAATACATCACTTGTACCAGGGCATGGATTTTACTTTACTTGAGTATTTATTTTCAACTTTTGACTTTTGCTCCCTACATTTTAACACAAATATCTGTACTTTATGCACTCCTGTACTCCTTACATGTGCAAACTAGGCTTGTTACTATAGTTTTAATGCATTTGAGGAGAATTATTGATTATTTTTATCTTGAATCATTGCACACCATCCTCCCAACATCAAAGACGATTTCAATCTAAATGAACAGGACAATAAGAACGAAGATTCCTTGATGTTGTTTACAGTACTTGTACTTCTTTAGTAAAGAACGTGTGTACTGTTTGCCACCTCTGGCAAAATGGACTGTAATTACACAAAATCCTGGTGGTGGTTGAGTTTGAGAGTAAAAAAAACAACTGATGAAATTTCACATTTGGTTACTGAAAGCATTTTTGTGTTAAAGCAGTTTAGTCTACACTGATTGCTGTTGTGCTGGCTGTGATATTGTTGCTGTTGTTACCTCAAGTCACCACCCAGTGGAGCTGCAGGCACAAAGATGGCACTGCTGTCAGTCTGCACTCACTCAAGACTTGTCAGTGTCCCTCCAAATAAGCAGTAACTACATTTCAGTCTAAATGAGCAAACCTCAGCTAGTCATATGTCATTTATTTTGTTAAACTAGTTCAGTAAATCATTAAATGATATGATAATGTCATCAGAGATTAAGGAAAAATGCTAATAATCTCAAAGTTTTTGAAATCGCAATACAGCCAAGTGCAAAATCCTGTAGTGCTGCAGAGATGCCCTGGCACACAAACCTTGTTCTCCATACGTAAGGAAACATTTTTTTAGTAAAGATGAAAACGGGGATGTAGAAATTATCATTACCACTAATTGTGAATCATATCGCAATATCTGTTTTTAAAAAATCCCTTTTTTTTACCATGTTGTGCCATATTGTGTAAAATACCCACACATGCATTCACTGTGCACACACAATGTGAGTTGAAGATGATGATGCCCTGAAAGAAGAACAGATTCTCTAAACTTGATGGGTTCGGTGACTCACTGCTGCCCAGTATTCAAGATGGAAATCACAAGGAAGCGGGAAAAGTAAACAGAACAGCCTCAAAATGTACTTCCTGTCCCAAGTGAAGGTGATTAAGTCTGTGATTTCTAAGGTTTTATCACACATCATCTCCAAGAGTGCGATTAGGTGGAATAAGAACCAACCCCATTTTAAATTACCGGGACGAGCTGGAGAGAGATTTATGAGGCTCTGTCAGGTTGATAAGCAGACAGAGACAACTCTCTTCACTGCATTTATGTGTCCATTTTGTCTTATTTTCTTCTTGCCTCCCTCTGCCCAACCAGCTTGCCCCAGATGACGCCTGGAAGTGTCCCCACTGCAAGCAGCTGCAGCAGGGCATGGTGAAGATGAGTCTGTGGACGCTCCCGGACATCCTCATCCTCCACTTGAAGCGCTTCAGGCAGGTGGGAGAGCGGAGGAACAAGCTCACCACGTTCGTGCACTTCCCGCTGACGGGCCTGGACATGGCGCCTCACATGGTGAACCGCAACCACAGCACCCATCCGCCCCCTCTCCAGCCTGGCTGGAAACAGTCCCGACGACCTGAGCTCGGTCCTCCAGACTTCCTGTACGATCTGTACGCCGTGTGCAACCACCATGGAGGAATGCACGGCGGACATTACACAGGTCTGAATAATTTATGCCTCTTTGTACTGATAGTAATGTTTACTTTTTTGCAATGATCTTTTAAAATGCAAACAGGTACATCAAGATAAACTAATTAAAACCAATGACAACAGATTAATAATAAATGAGTTCTGTCCGTCTGTTTACTCCAGCCACACACACTGTAAAAAATACTTTGAGAAAACTCATAATTTTAAGCCTTCACTAGATTCTTTTAGTTTTGAATCAAAATCTTCAGTTTTTAAATAAACTTAACAAACTTTTATTGATCTATAATCTTTTGTTGGTAATTTACTTTCCTTCACTTGATAAACTTGAAGCTCTGAGTTTTAGAAACCCCCAAAACTTCTATATTTCAAAACTTGTTCACAGTGATCTGATTTGTCATTATTTGGGTACTTGAAAATTAGTTGTTTGCAACAGAAAATATGAAGTTACTAACTATTATTCAATGAATTTACACAATTTTTGAACTACTAATTTTGGGGGGGTTTAAAACTCAATTTAACAATTCAAGTTCATCTAAGGATGAAAAGTAAAATATCTCAACAAAATATTGTTGGGCTCAAAACTCTATTGAAGTAAGTTGTCTTTAAACTTTGAGTGTTTACAGTGCATGTAGGTTATTTCTTTGTATTGTCGTTGGGATTGCAGCTTTCTGTAGGAACTCAGTGGACGGTCAGTGGTACAGTTATGATGACAGCAGTGCTGAGCTGGTTCCAGAGGCAGAGGTGTGCACACGTGGAGCCTACATCCTCTTCTATCAGAGGAGAAACACCATCCCCCATTGGTCTGCCAGCTCCTCAGTCACCGGTTAGTCCTTCCAAATTCTCTGAAGTGGCTTGTTAGACTGAGAACAGTCAGATGGAATCTGCTGTAGAGCCTGTCAACAAAATACAGACGTAATGAAAGAAATGTGGGAGTATCATTACCCCTCACACCATCATTATTTTCAGTATGGCCTGCACGACTATAGGACTTTTCCCTCTGTAATTTCAGTCTGGCAGATTTGTCTGATGTGCTGCAGCAGCATCGGTGCGCACTTTCAGTCACCTCTGCTTTTAGCCCATAAATAAAAGCTTCCACTGGTTGTACAGAAAAAACAACCTGTTACCTGCAAAGATGTCTATTTCCTGGAGTCACCGAAGCATTCATTTTTGTGCTTTCAGCATAATGGATGGAAACTGATGGGATCTACCCCATGATCACATTCATTTTGCACTATGGATGCAGGATTGTTTCCTCTGTCTGACCTTGACTGTTGGGAGATCAGTAGATGTAGATGTCAATGACTGCCCGTGGCTTGTTTTTAAATTGACATGACAAAAAACATGAACTCCATTCTCTTCTTCTCTTCTTTTTGCAGGTTCCACCAGCTCATCCACCTCCGACCACTGGCTTGTCCGTCTGGCGGGGGGCAGTAAGCGGGGCAGCGTGGTGTCAGGAGGACCCATCGCTGGACCCCCAGGGCCTGCACAGGCCCCAGAGTCTCCTGAGTTGCCAGTGTTTGGAGAGGAACCCCCCAAAACAGTAGAAACCAGTAGGTGTTAAGAGTAGCATGTGTGGTATTTTTTAATTGTCTTGAACTTATCCATACAAAAAAACACTTAAACACTGTGGCTGTTCCACAATTAAAAACCACTTTGTGTTTCATCATTTGAATGCTTTTAATGTTCACAAGTAAAAGTAAAATGTTGAGTTATCATTAGCAGGAACTTAATACATCTTTGATACAGCTTAAAGGTCCATTGTGTAAGATTTACAGGGATCTATTGGTAAAATATGGTAGAAATGGAATATAATATTCATAAGTATGGTTTCACAAGTGTGTAACAAAGTTAAATCAAATGTTCTGAACTTGTGTGTTTGATGTGTTTGCATGCTTGTTCACATTCGCCATATTGATATGAAATAGTAGCATAAACACAGTAAACCATAACAAGTAAAGTAGTAGGTAGGTAGTTACAGTAGTGGTGATAATGTACCATTTCCTTTCCTCTAGATGGATTTGAATCCAAGCCGTTTGTCCGTGGGACCCAAGGCAGGAGTGTAAGCATGAGGTCGCCAACTAAACCCAAGGAGAGTCTGAGCAAAGTTCTGCCACTGCGGTGGTCTTTTGGCTCCAAGGACCGCATTAAACAACCAGCCCAGACCCAGTCTGGAGAGCTGGTGGAGTACCTGGAGTCTGGTCGCCGGCCACGATGTACCAAAGACCCTATCATAACACTGGTGGCCACCCCACCACAAAGAAATGCCCAGGGAAGAGCCTTTGAAGTAGGACATGACTGCAGCTCACCTAGTGGGAGCAGTCTGAGTTGTACCGACAGACCCAGCTCCGACACTTGTTACTCCCCCAAAATACCAGCAGGACAGAGCAGATCTTGCGTGGAGAGAAGCATCAGCCATGGTGTCTGTAGCAGCAGCAATGTCAAAGCCAGGGAATATGGTTCTCTGAGGCAGAGGGCATCTAAGAGAGCAAGGCAGGATCTGGGCAGGACCCTGGACCTCCAGCTTCAGCTTCAGAGAGGGGCTATTCTGATGGACCATATCAGCCACAGTGCACCTCCAAGCAGAGATTCCACATTGAGAAGGACCAAGGTCCAGACAGGGATGCCCTCCAGGGCACAAAGAGACTTATTACAGATGGTCCTTCAACCTGAGGACAGGAGAGGGCAGCGGGGACAGGAGGGTCGCAGCCACGACAGCCTCTTGTCTTTTTTCAAACCTGGTTTCATGAAAAAAGACATTCCTGGGTCTCCCATCAAGGGGCAGGACAGGCGTGTGAATGGGCATGGACAACTGGGGAGGCTGGCGAGCAGTAATTTAGCCAAACTGTCGCTCTCCAATGGCACGCTGACCACCGCAACGCTAGAGGAGAGGAAGGCAAGTGTCATCCCCAGCTGTGACGCCCATAACTGCAAAGTACAGCTAGTCAACGGAAAGGCTGGAAATCACGAGCCTGTAGACATTAAGCGTGCTCACAGCTCCAGTAACATCCAGACCAAGCTGGATCTGACATTTCGCAGGTGTGCCTCCCTGCAGAGGAATGGTGAAGTAGTGGCCCCTCCCTCCCACCGCATCCTACTGTCAGACAAGCCCAGCTATGCCACTCTGCAGCGGACTCGATACAGTACCACCTCCCTGGGTATGAACAGACCTGTCCCTGAGTCCTGTCTTTGGCTAAGCTAGGTTACTACGCTACATACAGAATTATCATCAGCATCATTTATTTATTTAAATCCTCAGAAAATCGCTCTATAAATAAATCAATACAAATGCTGATCCCTTTCTCTCTCATATTCACAGAGCAGGAAAGCCAGTTCTTTGGTAAAGTAGGTAGTTGTGTCCCATAAGTATCTCCAGGAAGGAATTGTAGTGCAACATGATTTACTGCAAAAGTCTTAGTGTCAAACTGGCTGCCTGCCCATACATAATATTAACATAATCCAGTACAGAAAAGAAAACTGCTTCAACATTTTTTGTGTGTAAATAATGGAAAACAGGAATTATCACCTTTAAGAAAAACAGTTTTGCTCTGAGCTGTCATAACAGCATGTCAGTCCAAATACCCAGATATTTATAATAATGCACTCTCTCCATTATAGTATAATTTCAACAACATGTTGTCTTATTTCTTGCATTTGAAGACATTCACAGTTTAGGACCCATTTTACGTCAAAGTTTAGTTTATTGTTTTTCGAGAAGGATAATGATAGCTGTAGATTTAAAGTGGCGACATGAATAGAGTCACACCTGTATAGAGGATAGTGTTGTCGGCGTATAGATGGAAATTACAATTATCCAGTGAAGAGGAAATATATTTTATGTAAATGATATAAATTATGCATGCTGCTGAGGTTTGGCAAATAGGAACAATTTAGAACACGGGGTCGAGGTTTTGCTTCTGGCGCCAGCGAGTATAGCACATCAGCTTTGTGTTAAAATGAGAAACTCTGGTAAACAAAGAAGTAATGGCGATGTACAGAGGATTTAATTGGGACGCCTGCCTCCTGCTGTCATTATGTGTTCTGTAATTTAGAGCGTGGCAGTTCAGTTTTACAGAAAAAGAGGAAGGATCTGCACCCCAGTAAAGCTTTCAGTTTTCTCAAGCGTAAAGCTAAGTCTGTTTTATTATGATAATTAATGCCAATCCTGCTGATTACTTCAGTGACTGTTTACCACGTGACTGATGGCTTTGTGTTTTTTTGTTTTTTTCCATCATAAGTGCCTCTGTGACAGCCCAGAATGACTGTTGAACACTAGGACCTCTCTACTGATTTCTCCACATGGCACCCAGAGAAGCTCCCAGCAGGAAGGAGCCATCATCACTGGAAAGAAAGAAAGTCTATCTTCTCGCTCCCCTTCATAGTACTGTTATAAGTTCTTACCTGTGTGTGTCTTAAACTAAATCTATGCAGAGTTGAATTTACTGAGGAGAAATACTGCTGTAATGTGTTTGTTTTTTCTTCCTCGTTTTGTTTTACAAATCAGTCTACTGTTGATTTATTTTTGAGTTTAGGATCAATATTTGAAAAGTGGAGGGTGATTTGGTGAATTTGCATGTTTTTAGCCCATTATAGTTTTCATAGTTATCATCTGCCCAGAGGGTAGGAAGTCAACCTGTAAATGTGGTTGGTTAAAGGGACAGTTCAGAATTTTTTGAAGCTGGGTCGTATGAAGTTCATAATCATTAAATTACCTGCAGTAGATGGCGGTCAACACACACACAATTTGGAGAAGTAGCAGGAGTCCTGGTGATGTACTGCTGTGGGCAGGGGGAGCAACAAAACGTATTTTAGCCACCCTTAAAAAAAGGCCAGCTGAAGACAATCTGTACGAGTTTAAGTGTACAATAAATCCTGACTCCAGGACACAGGATATCTATGGTCTTCCGAGACGGCAATGTCGAGAATTCGAGAAAACCACGGTTATATAAGATAAATATTTATCTCTTTTACTACATCGGCAAAATCAGTTATTTTACCTTGCAGAACACCTTGCTGCTCTACTGCTGCCTCAATTGGTCAGTTTGTTTATGTTATCATGTGACTTCAGTGACTTCAAATTAACTTCAAAGTCACACAGTAACACAAACTAACTAACAGACTGTGGCAGTGAAAGAGCACCAACCAAACTGTGTTCTGTGAGCTAAAATTAATGACTTCACTAATGGAGTCTGGATGAGTGAGAGAGAGCAATGTTTGTCTTATTTAGCAATCAAAAAAGCTGTCTGATGGCAAGATAAAGCAGTTAAAATATTCTATATATACTCAAACTGATACTGATATTTTTTTAGGTGGGCTTAGGTCGCTAAAATGTTTGTTGCTGACTCTTTCCACAGCAGTTCTTTGCTTTGCTTCCGTGCGGTCAGTAAATCACTGACATTGCACAACCCCTTATACAACCCCCCTATCAAAAAATCTGACTGGAACTCATTCAGTTTATACAATTTACAGATAATGGGCTAACATGTAAAAATGTTGCAAGACACTGCAAATAGTACTAACACCTGCACTGTAAATTGGCTGCTACAACAACATGCATCATTTGCTTTGTCATTTTCATGTTATATCACCAATGCACTTTCTTTAAGACACAATTCCATATTTTGCTATGTGACCAGAGCTTACAGACTAAAGTAGGAACAATTATAGCCAACCAAAACTGGCAAAGAAAAGCCAGGTTTTATTTATGTTATTTTTTGCAGATATTGACTGAGAAGACAGTTCATCTACAGCTTGTGACCCACAGAGTGCTAAACTGTAGGAAAAAGTTTGAAAAATATTTTTTTCTTATGGTTTTTGTGGATGGATGATGAAGAGTTCTGGCTACATCAGAAAACAGCAGGTGGAACTGCTCTGACTTTAAAAAAAAACAAACATCTATTAACCACCCCTGAAGCTTGCAGAGTAATAAATGAGGTCTTTTGTTTTTCCTCCTCCGCTGGGCGAGAATGTGAATATGTGTCTCATCCTCTGAAGCTGGACATGAATTCTTGCTGATAACATGCCAACATGAACCAGATGCAGAAACTCAGTTTGAAGCGGTTTTCTCATTTGGGATTTAACATAGGAATCACATTTTGTGCACACAAAAACACACACACACACAATTATTCTTTCTCTGCAGCCACAGGGATGCATTGAGTCCTCGTGGTAATCATGATTTGTCACATCCACATGACCCGTAATAACGTAGCCCCCAACAGATGGTGAATTGGTTCATGCTCCCGCTGCCTGTCCAATGTATATCTGACTCACAGTCTTCAGTCATAATCATACTTTCTGTATGTGCACAGCATTCCTTTGTTTACTTATGCATTGTAAATTTGTCACTGGGGTTACAGGGGAATGTAAAACGTGAGAGTCTGGATTGTTTGCCTACACTGTAACTGTGTTCACGTTTCATGTTGTGTCATTTAACATTACTGTTTAACAACACTCTTTACCAAAATGAAATGACAGTAAATGAAGGATATTTCTGAGACATTATTTGGGAAATATGGCTAGATTATATTTTATTATTAACTTTTTTAAAAGTCTACATTTTGTACCTGATGTGTAATTATGTAATTTAAGTACCAGATTAAAACTGTATGTTTCAGGTTACGGTATAAAGTCAGATAAATACATACTGTAAATGGGGTTGAATTGGACACGACACGCAAAGGTCCCTGTACTGGACTGTCTATAATGTCTGCTTAATGTACTACAAGTTTTATGGATTGCAAATTAAACACAGCTTTTCTCACAAATGGAATCAGTGTAGCTGCATGATAAATGAGCAAAGCTGCACCCGTGCGTCCCATCAGTCTCATTCTCTGGCTCGGTTTTTTGGGTACTTCTCAAAGCAGGTGTGCTTCTCCTGTGAGACTTTTGTGCTCTGCGGAATTAAAGCAACATATCAGAATAGCAGCACTCCAGACCTCTAATGAAGCCTCGTGTCCCTGAAACAGCGAACCAGAGTGTGGAGAGATCGCATAGCTTTGTAAAGTGCAGCTTCTGCTTGAAAAGTAGCCATGGTGGTTTGAATGAACGGAGTAAATGAATGATGTGTTGATTGTAGATTCAATGCCGCTGGCAATGACAGGAGGAAGAGAGAAATTTGAATTCTCAAGGACAGTTTGGTTTTCACTGAATTTCAGACCTTTTGAGTATTAACCCTAAAGTGTAACACCATGTTTTTTGCAGCAGTTTAACAGAGGACTGACAGACAGCTGAACATTATGATGTCACAATGAAGCTGACCTTTGACCTTTTGACAAAAAAATCTTATCTGTTCATCCTTGAGTCCAAGTCAACATTTGTGCCAAGCTTAAGGAAATTCTGTCAGTCATTCTTAAGACATTACTGTCATGAGAATGGGAGGGACATGAGGTCACGGTGACCTTTGACCGCCAAAATTTAATCAGTCATCATCTTTGAGTGTATGTGGACATTTTTGCCAAGGTTGGAGAAACTCCTTCAAGGCGTTCTTGAAATAATTCATTCACAAGAAGCACAATGCCTCTGGCAACAGGTTTTGTCAGTGCAGAGGCCTAAAAAATTATTTTTCTCTGTGCACTTCCACAAAAACAAAACAAAAAAAAAGCACTGCAGCATTGAGTAGCCGCAAACTGAAATCACAGCTGCCTTTCATCTTGTTTGTATTAGCAACCAGGTACAGGTCTTCTTCAGGCAACTACCCATGGGAGGTAGCAAAATCATTCACTTTATATGAAGACTGTCATACATTCATAACCATTTCATGACACCTGTCAGGAACATGAAGGTGTCTCTTCTTCATGCAAATACTCACATGAGCAAACTGAGGAATAAACATAGCAAAAGGACCAGTGACATCCTAATCAACTAATCACATGTGTCAAAATATGGCACGTTGATATTTTCCAACTTTTTCCAACTTTTTTATATGCACAGATTTATTCCACCTAATTGCAGAGAAGTTCATCAAGTCATATCATTATTTCTACTCTTATATGACCCACTGGCAGATGAAAACATAATGTACAGCGTTTTCAAAATGTACACACTCATTGTAAACACAGGCTCCTCTGGTCAGCATGCTGTAAATCTTTTCATCTGATTATAGGGAGAATCTGGCAGGCATTAAAAATAACTATAGAGAAATAGTAAATATTCTTGCTGATGGTCTCATTTAGGTCATACAGAGGCATCAGTATTAAATTGAGTTTCATAAACAGTGAAAAACATCTTGTAACAGGCTAACTTTATGCAAACATTGTTTTCTACAATCTAATAATCTGCATATAAAGAATATATGTGTTGTTCCACCTACAGTATATTTGCATTAACTGTTTTAGATATTTATTTACAGTTGATAATGATTGATTTTTCTTGCAGTAACAATGTCCTGACACATATGAATGATTCAATGATTAGATTCAATGACTGGGTGCCAGCGAGTACTTCAGATCCACAGGTCATGCTGAACAGCACCACCAGGAAGACAAAATAGCAAATTGTCAGGAAGCGTTATGTTGAACATCTAACATAAAGACAAATGATTCATTGCTTAATGGAATATAGATATGGGTTATATAATATTCTCACTGTCAAATCATGTCCCTCTTACAATCCTCGGCAGCTTTATGGTGCTTCTCTTCTTGGTGTAACCATGTAGAGAACAGACGTTAACTACATCGCCTACATTTTGTGATCTATTCTGTCATAATTATTTTATTTGTTTTATTTTCGTCACAAAGCAGCCCCCACTCTGTGTGAAAACCGTTTACACTAAGTAAAATGTAATGATCTGTAGATTGTTTATGTAAATGAAATGCTGCAGCTAATCAACCTGTTAGCAGCTCCTGCACAGAATGCATATCAGTCTATTGGTCTAATGTACCTTGACATTATAGTGTTATTAAATAACACTATAATGTCAGAACAGTTTGAACCTCCAAGTGGGGGGTCTGTATGTGTTTCTTAGTTACTTGGTTGCTTATTTGTAACATATTACAAGGATGTTTTAGCAGGATGTGCTTTTAATATGCAAATTCATACAGCCAGGTGCTCTGAATCTAATCACACCATCTACTTTACAAACAAGACCTCCTGCAAGTAACACATTTCTGCCCTAAACTGTTTTCCAGTTAGTGGGTTTACAAGATGGTATCTACTACACACACACACACACACACACACACACACACACACACACTTAGACTACATAATGCCTTGTTGTTCCAACACCACCCAGTAGTTGTTCTGGTTATAGAAGTCAGCACAGACTATATTCTTTGTCATTCTAGTCTCACTGCTGTGGCAGGAGGAACAGAGTCACCGCAGGACAGCGGAAAGTGCTGCTGATCAAATAACAATAGAATATAAAAAGTGCTTTCACCATTATATTTCCAGAGGACCTTTCAGAAAGATGGGAGCTAACAAAGAGGAGGTGCTGGAACAGTTATTAATCACCACACTGAACCACTGATGCTTTTTTGATGTGAGAGAAAGCTGCAGTCAGTATCTCTGTGTGTCCTCTCTTTATTACTAACACACACACACACACACACACACACACACACACACACACACACACACACAGACACACACTATAATAACCTATATTAAAGAGAATGCTCTTTATTTGAAATGTGAATGGAAGTTGGTCAAATAAACTTTAAAATTTCATACAAATGAATGAAATGCTACAAATGAAAACAGGACTCAACAGCACGTTTCACTTGTTAAATCCTGAAAGTCCATTTCTGAGTATTGTAGAGTTCGCTGCTTCTCCTCTTATTTTCTGCACTTTTAACCCAACCACGATGGGTGGATAGAAAATTCACTTTCCACATGTGATGTCGAAAATTGCGACGTGTTGATTCATGATTTCACTGGAAATGGAGGATACCGACATATTGTTAATGGCACGGATTTAATGCGTGTCATTGCACACCATTATAGAGGTTTAATCAGCTCGAGTGCAGCTGACGGCACCGGTTAACGGTTGGAAGCATGTACAGAATCATAATTTTAACTTGAGTTATCTTTGCAGACACATGTTCATGTTGTGAAGTAATCCATGTGTGATTTCCATTTAGATAGGCCAAGAGTAAAACGCCTCAACCCTGCACCGGCCCTCCTCATCTCTTTAATAAGACTTCAACATTAACATCAGTGTGTGAGGATGGGTGATAGTTTTAGGTCGGATATTCAGAGACACAGCACTTGAATAAGGCACAAAGATGTTATGGTATTTTCAACAGCTAAAGCAAAAATGCTTCATCGGCTTTCTTGTCGTTTGCAAAATTAGATGGACAAGTTTCGTCTTGTTTGTTTAATCCATGCAAAAACAGAAGGGTAAAGAACAGAATTTGCCATTTCTGTGGTAGTTTGTTGTAGTAGTGTGTTGGTAGTGTGCCAGGCTGTTTTGTGTTAGTGAGATAATTAGTGAATTTAGCAAATAGTTCAGCAAATCATCCCTTGTAAAACAGCAAACTGGTACACTTTTTGCAAAGATTAAACAAAATAACAAAACAAAAAATAATGTGTTAAAGTAGAAATATATTTACTGCTTATAACAGTTAAATGCAGAGGGGTCTCACTCAGATTAAAACAGTAACAAAAGATGTAGTTTGAGTTAAATGGGATCATGTGATTTGTTAAACAACCATCATTGTCAATGAAAATCTGATTAGTTTTCTCTGCTGAAAGCCTTTCTTGGTTGGGTTTAAAAGGATAGGTCACCCAAAAATGAAAATTCAGTCATTATCTACTCACCCTCATCCCCACTGAAGGTCAGGTTTAGTGTTTTAGTTCACAAAACACTGCTGGAGCTCCCACTTTTCAAACATAAAAAGCAAGCAAACAAACAAAAACATAAAATGCCTTGTACACACAAACCATCACACCACACACACCAAGTTCGGATGGCGTGCATGTGTATGTGGCTATGGATCTACAGTGAATATTTGGGCTGAAAACGTGGTATGAATGACGTCTTTCAACTCATCTTGGCATGTTGGGGCTTTAAGAGACTTGGATTACACCCGATGATCAGTTTGGAAGCATTTTATGTTTTTTTTGGAAAACCGATCACCATTCACTTCACAGTTCTGCGGCACTGTTTTCCTGTGAAACTCCAGCAGTGTTTTATGAACTAAAATCTGCATGACGGTGAGTAGATAATGACTGACTTTTAATTTCTTGGTGAACGTAGCTTGGGTTAAAATAGCAAGATTTCTTCCAGAGGCTTTCAGGAAGAAAGCCCTGGAGACTAACTTCACCCATGCTCATGTTTTCCTGGACGTCATAGCAACTAGCAGCTAGAAGAAAACTCACATAACCTTGAATAAATAACAGATTTCTCTGAGTTTGACCATTGTTGGAACACATTAAATATAAACAAACCTTTTTAGACATTTTGATGAGGAGATGTTACATATTATAGCTAACAAAGTGAATAATAAATATTTCCCAAAATGCCAAAATATTCATTTAAACTCATTTATTTATGCATATAGTCATTCATAACAACCAATTTGATTCAAGCATATCTCCAAGGACTTTGTGTACGTGGACTTGCAGGGATCAGAGGCTGGAGCTTGTATAATCATATTTTTAATTTGCCAGGCTAAGTAACATGGTGTGGCACCAATTTCCTAATGGCAACACAGACAAACATCTATGCTATTAATATAGTCAGCGTGACAGAGCAGAAGTGGAGACTGGTCCCTGACAAAGGACCAAGCTTATTATACAGAGGGTAATTGCTGTCCTTGCTCCTGTGGATAGCTGGTGGTGTTTTGTTAGCCTGAGGCCAGTGCTTTGTCACCATCAGCAAAGGGCGTCATCATTCAGAACCAGAGGGGAGGCAGACACCTGTGTGTTTCATATTAGAACTATCTATTTCAATGAAGTGTGAAGTTCTGCAGGCGAGGTAAACGTCACACGAAAGCCAACATTTTAAGGTTTATTGTTTTTGCATTTATGTGGAAAGGTTTTGTCAAACATATGTCTGTTTATTGACCGTCTGGAATGGGCTCAGATGAGTTTTCTCAAAACTAAATTTTGAATTAAAACTGGCAAACCATGCATTATAGAAACCAGCAAAAAAAAAAAAAAAAAAAAGAACTCCATGGTTTAGGAGGCAGATTGGGGAAAAGTTGCTGCTCTCACAAACACCTGCTTCATGCTGCCATCTACAAGCAGGAGAAGGCTGCATGAGATGATGAGATTTTAAAGCATAGAAAATCATATCCTGTGAACTTTAACACAGAAATCAAATTAGTGGAAATGGCAAACTGAGGCATCACAAATTAAGGGAAGACAAACTATGAATATGCAATGAATGTTCAAAACATTTGGGACAGTTAATCCACATAAATGACATCATTCCCTGTTGATTCCTTTATCAAATCTATGCCAAATACCAAGGAGGAGAAACGGAGCAGGTAAGAGGTCTTTTAATAGATATATATTTCGAGAAAAGTGGAATGTTCCTTACGCAAAAGAAACCTCAAGTGATTATCAGGCAGATGTCTGTGATCAGTGTTTTTGTCATAGTAGCTAGTTGTAAATTTAGCATAATTTCAAGTACATCATAGCAATGGGGTTGTATGTCTATCTTGCCATTCACTGAATTCATGGACACAAAATGACTGCAAATGACGCATCAGTGTCTTTATGTCTCTTCGTGGTCAATTTCTGTTTCCTTGCTATGCTTTCTCATGCATTTGTAATCACTTTGTGTCTGTTTATGGTCATTTTGCATGTCTTTGTGGTTGTTCTATGCATCTCTGTGGTTGTTTTTACTTCTCTTTTTGATCATTTTGCATGGCTTACGGTCATTCTGCAGCTCTTTGTTGTTTTGCATCACTGTAATTTTGCATCTTTTTGTAGTCGTTCTGAGTCTCTTTGCTGTTGTTTTACTTCTCCTTGTGGTCATTTGGAACCATTTTACACATTTTTGTGGCTATTTTGCCTCCCTTTGTAGTGATTTCACTGACTTTCCAACTAGAAATATGAACAGTCACTTCAAACAGAGGTTCTGGTTGGTAATCCATCCACGTGTACAACGCTACATCAGTGCCTTAGGCCTTTATTCTACCTTTTCCCCTTTTATTATGATTTTTCATATACCACAAACATGAAAGTCCAGCTCAGGGATATTTCATGACTTGCTGTTCTCTATGGTTCACTCTGGCATCAGCATGTACAGAGCACAGAGAAAAAACAGATGTCAGGAAGACAATGCACAAAATGAAAGAGTAAAAGTCATATTTTGAGGATAGTTAAAACTACATGAGCTATTGTAAAACTATGCATTTGCTGTGATACTTACGTTGAGTTTGAAGATAATAAAACACTGAGTTGGTTCATTGAGACGTACATGTGTGACATCACAGCCTGTGAGGGCTGCTCTATGATTGATGGAACTGGGAAGAAGCTACAATGATCAAATTTGCAGAAAAGATGATTCAACACAACATCACAGCATCACAGCTTCCTGGAGGGACTGATTAAGGTTAGAATAAGTTTGGCTCCCAGTATATTTTAGTATTCTTTAAGATTTTATGGATGACTTTTAAGGCTCTTAATGGCCTCGCTTCCTCATATATGGCAGACCTATTAGTACCTTAGACACCAGGACGTACCTTGAGATCCTCAAGCAGAGATCTTTTATCTGTCCCACAGGCCAGACTGAAAACTAAAGGGGACAGGACATTTTCAGTCAGGGCCCCGACACTCTGGAATAATCTGCCTGAGGAAATCAGATCAGCCGAGTCAGTGATCCCTTCTTAAAACATACCGTTATCAGAGAGCCTTTCCAGATTTTATCTGAGTTTTGAACTTTTTTTAAAAAAATGTTTTTCTTTTCCTTTTCTTGCTGTTTTGCACTGAACTATTTTATCTGTTTTATCTCACTTTAGAACCTGTCTGTTTTATTTGCCACCTTTGTGAAGCATTTTGTAATGTGAATTTTGAAAACTGCTCTTTAAATGAAGATTATAATTTAGTGTGTAGATATAGCTTAAAGAATATAATGAGTAAGTCATCTAAAACAGTTTTGCAGGATTAATTCAAACAAACTTACTGGTATGGCAGCATGCTCTCTCTCCCCCTCTCCAGTCTCATCCCTCGGTGAACGTTTTCACCCACACGTTTTGTCACTTAATTGACCTTTAAGCTTGAGATTTTTGAAAACTGTTAACATATAATTACACTGTAAACTGCCCTTCAGCACCGTTTTTACACGTTTCTCAAGATGATTTTGAAGATGTCCATCTGTTTATTCCACAAGCTGTTCAGCAAACACACAATGCACATGAACATTAAATCAAGTTTATTAGTCACATAGCATACTGTATATAGCATAACTTGTTCTTTGCATTTAACCCATCCTGAGTTAGGAGCAGTGTCACCGTCATCGCCCAGGGACTAATGGCCATCACAGGAAGAACATGCAAAACTAGAGAGACCGGGATTAAAATCCAGGAGCTTCTTGCTGTGAAGCGACAGTGCTAACCACTGAACCACTGTGCTGCAAGTATGTCCACTAGCAAAATTTAAAAAATGAGCAGTTCTGACTTTAATTCCAGAGTGTGACAAGTACACAGCTTTAAAAGTAACAATGTGACCTAAGAAACATTTGCTGAGGGTCTGTTCATGTGCATTTACCATTGTTACTCAGAGATAGTCTCTCAGCAGGGTTGAGGATGAATAATTGCCTTGTTATTTCATTTTTTTTGAGTTGGGTTGGGTTGGGGGGAATTGTCCTATTGATGAATGAATTATCATGCCAAAGCCATGTTATCCTGGTTTTACTCCACTCCTCTGTGGTTTTTAAAGATAATGGGTGATACTTTGATTCCTGCTACCTGACATTTGGATAAGTAGTCATTCTGCGTCATCCTGATGTGAAAAAAGGAAAAGTGCTGCTTTCACCCTCTTAAATCTGTCAAACATATCACAGCATATTGTTCTGCTGCTTTATGGCCTTGTCTAACATTGAATGGAGATCTTCAATTTAATTCAACACTTTATTGACACTTCTTTGTATATAATTACAAGGTAATAATTTCAAAAAAGGTACAGAAGCAATTGAGATTTTCTTTTTAATCTTGCAAAGCAAAGATGTGCTTATAACAATAAACCCCACCAATCAAAGGCAATAGTACAAATCATTTCATTCTGAGAATTGTAAAGACAGACTTTTGTATTTCTTGGAGACCAATTCAACACTTAAAATATGCAGCAAGTTACAATTAACATGCCACAAATACATAGAGATATTGGTTAAATATGCATGCAGAGACCCATCAAACAGTCTGTTAGAAGACACGTTGTTTCTGCCACAATAGAAATTACAACATTTAAAAGGTCACAAATTTCAGAGCCACACAGATGATGAGTTTTCTGTTCAGTGGATGACGACTACTAGTGCCATGGTTATCTGGCTGAAAGTCACAACACAATGTCAAACTGTACGACAGACAAATATGATGACTTTCACTAGAAATCCTGTAATCCAACAATACTGATTGCAGATTGAAAATGAAACAGCTAATAAATACCAAAGACTTCATATAATAAAAATTGTTATGTTGAAGTGCAGAGCTGAGGGTTTGCAGAGCCATGTGACTGATGTTATTTTGCACGGTGGAGCAAAATTTATTATTAGTTTGTAGTTGTTGTTGTATTATTTTGTTCTATTATGTATAACGTCTCCTGGTTATTTGTTTTCCTGTACTGCAGAAAGGGTGCTCGCTTACTTTGTCCTCAAAAATAAATCATAGACTGTTTTTTCTCTCTTTTGACATGGTAACAAGAATGACTCTTGCTTACACATGTACAAGTACCCTGGTTTTGAGTCTCATCGTGGTTTTGATCTGATTCATGATATGATTTTTACATGGAATATAAGAAATCTGGTTATTCATATCCATGTATGACAATATCCAGGTTTCTATTCATACTTGTGCAGTTGTATCTTGATCTCTCACCATGTCAAACAATCTGTTCTGTAATTACAAAGAATGTTTAGAAACCAAGAAAAGGTGTTCACATGCTACAGTACCCTGGTTTCTATCAGGGTACTTCAGGTAGCACATCCAGGTTTCTGAAACCAGAATATGAAATTTACATGTACGAAACATAAGCAGAATATTCCAAAATCATAACCAAGATTCTCGTGCACATGTAAATGCACTCATAGTATATGACGTATGTGTGTAAATGCACCCCATGTAGCCTTGGTTAATGAATTAATATATTCCTTTTTTGGCATTTTAGTGCTGTCTATATTTTGAGTGATCCCTTTAGCTAATTTTTTAAATTACATTGGCCTTTTTGATGTCGGGTTCATTTTTAAAAAATGATAGAGATGCACAATAATGATTAATCACATTGCCAACCCTAAGTAAACCTCAGGGGGTAAGCTTTAAAGGTCCAGCATGTAAGATTAACTGGGACTTATATGCAGAATATGGCAGAATAGAATATAATATTTATATGTGTTTTCATTTGTGTATAATCACTTAAAAATAAAAACTTGTGGAAAAAAAGCGAAATGCCCTATCTAGAGCCAATGTTTGGTTTGTCCATTCTGGGCTACAGTAGACACATGGCGGCCTGCATGGAAGAGGACCTGCTCCCTCCATAGATATAAATGGCTCATTTTATGGTTACAAAAACACAAGAATTTTTATTTCCATGTGATTATACACTAATGAAATCATAATGTTATATTCCATCTCTGTAATATTCTGCCAATAAGCCCCAGAAATCTCACACACTGGATCTTTAAGTCCCTCATTAGCTCAATTATAAATTAGCCTGGGTTATTTGTTTTCTATTGTTGAATGGCTGAAAGATTTTCTGTTGTTTGCTGAGTCTAAACATGTTATTTACCAAACCCAGGAGGTCATCTAATGTTCCATCTTGTCTCCTTTTGGTAAAAGGGTGACTAAATGTGAGTATTACTCATAATGCACATGGCTCGAAATGTCACAGATCACCACTTGGCACATAAATGTACTTTATAGTTCAGTAGATTCACATTTGGAATGGAAACCACCCCCCTCTGTCTTCACAGAAACAAAAGTGAACAGTCAGTAGTGGCAGGTGGTGATTCATTGGCGCTGCTGGTCGCCAGTAATCATGCATGGCCAGATAACGTCCACCTCAGTGCACAGCCACAGTGACGGGCAGCATGTTTTGAAGTAGTTCTCTTGATGAGTGCGAGTGAGATGGATGAAGGCTGTCTGGTGCCATCCTCAGACTCATGCTGCCATCAGCCAGAGCGGGGGCGACTTTGAAACCCCTGTGAGACGGCCGAATGGCTACAATAAACTGCCTCTTAAATGTTTCACTTAATACAATGTAGATAAATGGGTTAATGCAGCTGTTGGCATAGCCCAGGCTGATAGCAATGTTGTAGACATATAAGAAGGCGAAGGTGGGTCGCTGTACTCCAAGGTGGGCCAACTGCAGGATGTAGTAGGGGGCCCAGCAAGTGAAGAACGCCAGGCATATGGCCACTGCCATACGGGTGACCTTTCTCGTCCGCACCCTCAGGCTGCGCTGGGGCAGCGGAGCAACTGTAGCTGACATGTTTTGGAGAATCTTGAAGAAGACCCCACAGATGACCACCCAAGGCAGAGCAAAGGCCAAGAAGAACTGGTAGAGGGTGAACCAGTATGTATCTGTGGCTGGGTTAGGCAGCAGGAGGGCGCAGCCGACTGAGCCATCTTTGAGAGGCATGAGTCCCGTGTACATCCAGACCGGAGTGATTGACACCAGAGAAAACACCCACACCAGAGCAACAGCTGCCCCTGCCATGAAAGGGGTTCGAACGTGCTTGAAGCGGATGGGGTGGACGGTGGCCAGGTAGCGGTCCAGAGTCATCACAGTCAGGATGTACGTGCTGACGGTCTGGCTGTTGGAATCAAGCGCTGTGATGACAGTGCACATGGCGGCACCAAAGCACCAGGAGCCATTGCCCACAAGCTGGTGGATGAGAAATGGCATGCCGAGGAGAAAAAGGAGGTCTGCAATGGACAAACTGAAGATGAATATGTCTGGTACAGTTTGCTGGGAGCAGAACTTGGTTTTCTTCACAATAGTGTAGATTACAATGCAGTTTCCAAAGATCCCAAAGAAACAGATGACACCATAGATGCTGGGCATGAGCACATTGTTGTACTGCTTATGTGCTGGAAAAAATGAGACCAGAACAGAATACACATCAGTCACTTATAGCGGTGCTTCTCAGCCTTTTTTTTGTTTGTTTTTGAGTCATTTAAGTCAGTTAGTCAGTTAAAAATAAGCACCAGGGGGTTTTTATATAGCAAATTTGATTTCTGATGTTATATTTTGTGGTTTTTACTGTGGAAACACTACAGTTTTTGTTCAGAGGGGCATCCAAGATTAACAAAATATTCAAGTTCCCTGCAGCAGAACATGGTGGTTTATGATGGTCTTCTTTTTTTTTTTTGGACTGGTTTATAGTTTTATTTAATAGTAAGGGCATTTACATTTCATGAAGCCAGCTGGATTTTGTATATTTTTTTCTTTAAGGGGCTGACTTCACAGAGAGCTGCTTTTTGGCTCTCATTCCAAGCTGCATGTAACAATGTTCTTCACAACCACATGGTGAAATTATTACACAGCCCCCTTGGGTATCCCAACCCAGAGGTTGAGAACCACTGACTTATATCATACAATAAACCTTGGTTTCTGTTATTTTTTCCCCCCCTATGAATATCCCTTGTTTCAATTCATGTTTATTCCACTGGATCTGAGAAAAAATGCCACAATGGCCAATCATCCAATTCTAATTCTTTCTTTTCCTTTTCATATTTTTAATATGAATACAAACTTCTTCGTCCTCCATATCATGCCTGTTGTCAAATAAAATACAATTTAATAGGAGTGAATGATTTAGCATTTGAGTTACAGGCAGCACTAACATCATGCGGTCAGTTCACGCCAAGGAGTTCATTTAAAAATGAGAAAAAAAAATAAACTACCTACCTTCTTCTACAGTCTCGGGCGAAGAGGAAGAAAAAGATGAATTCGAAATGTATCCAGAGTCCATCCCAAACAGCGTTTAGTTCTTAAATAGTCTATATAATAATAACAATAATTATACAACTTACATAACAGATATCGAGCGAAATAAAGTCCAAATATGCACAGGATATCATAAGAATATCAGCATACCAGTATAAATAGTTTACAACAAAAAAAAACAGCTTACAATTTAGAGTTTTTGGATGTGCGACGACGCGTGCATGTTTGTGTGATCCGACTTCCTCAGTGCACGCGACGGATAAAACGCACCTTAAAGGAAAAAAAACAGAGCCAACGTCACACATTCGTCACTTTTTAAGTCTGAAACCTGGCAGCACCTGACTCTGTCAGGGTTAAACTGAAGGCAGCTCAAACCCGAACGTTTTCTGTTGTCAGTCTGAGGCAGACGGCTAATTATTGTGAGTGGGAGAGAAGCGGCTGGTTTTCTCTCCTCAAGTCGTCTTCTGTGTTTGTAAATAGATTTAGTCACACTCTTATCTCTGTCAAATAGGCTATCTAGACAGTGGTAGTCTCCAGCTGACGTATTTCAAAGATATAGACATATGGTTGTCTCATATTAACACAGGTTTTATGGCATCCCTACATTTATCCTGTAAGTCTGTCCCTTTCCTGATGGAAACTTTAATCATAGTTTGAATACTACAGCAAGCGATCATTCCACAGTGTATTAAGCACGAGGCTGTTTTCCAAGGGTTCAAACTCCCCACTAGGTGTCAGCATTGTCAAGGTATTTAATGTAGTGTCCTCTGTCACAGATAGAAGTTCGCAAAATTAAAAGCAGATGTCCAAAAAATGAAAACAAAGAAAGATGGCCAAATATTTGGCAAATAGTGAACACACTCCATGGAGTGCAAGAAGGTTAATATAGGCTTCTTTTTTGGGCAAGTCATCTGAAATACTGTCAAAATAGTGTTCTGTGCACTGACTGTTCTGTTTATCTGTTTATGAAAGCCATATCGAGACATAATTTATGAATTTGTCAATAATAATATGAATTTTTAATGAGAGGAACCAGCAGAATAATCACCACAAGAAAAGGCAGAAAACCTGCTGAAAACTGGTGTTTTATACTGTAGATTTTTTTTTTTATCAAGCACACTCAGTAACTTTCTGATATAAGCCATCAAGACACTTAAACCTTATTATTATTAAGAATGCAGCAGAACAAAACACTCAGTGTTCCTCACCTGATTCACTATATAATGCATTGCCCTGGGGAGTTGTTTTGAGTAATGTAATTTACTTTTATGTCCAGCACGAATGTAGTCATAGTTACTGTATGTCACTTGTCACTGACTTAATGTTTAATGACTGTATATGAATTCAGATAGATAGATAGATAGATAGATAGATAGATAGATAGATAGATAGATAGATAGATAGATAGATCATCTGCTAAAAGCTAATTTGTGCAGCCAGTAACAGGAATCAAACATGTTGGAACAGAGGCAACAAAACACTGGGAAAGTCAAATGTTTAAAAACACCTGTTTGTAACATCCCACAGCTAAACAAGTCCACAGGCCGTTTTCAGTGCTAACCATATTGATATGAAATAGTGGGGGAAACACAAGTGTTACCAGTTAAACTAATTAAGGTCCTGTTCCATTTAGTGTAGCAGGACCTTTCCAGTGAACCAGCATGCACAATAGAAGCTCCTTGACTGTTAGATCTGAATGGAATCGAACCTTCATTAGAATCATTGGTAACACCTGTGTTTTCATGTGTGAATATGTTTTATGTGTATGAATTAAAGGAATTGCATTAATTTCTGTTTTTATTTACGTTTTACACAGCATCCCAACTTTTTGGGAATTAAAGCTGTGGATAAACTATGTCATACAGTACACTAATAATAGGTATTAGTATTAAACTACTGATAACAATTATAGGTGATAATTAAAGCCAGTGGTGGGCGGCAGTAACAGCTCTGTGGTGGGTTATTTGGCAGACAAATGGAACAGACTGACAGGGAGGAGCTCCAGTCACAGCAGCAGGCAGACCCTCCCAGCAGCACTGTGGAAGGAAGCGGAAATAAACGTCGTAAACCTTCTGCTAGTAGCTACGTTCAGGCTCCGAGGACGGGCTGTAAGCGACATCAGACGTACATCGTTTGTTGCCTCCGAAGAGGAAACAGGGAGTGGATAATTACACGATAGGGGGTTTTGTTTGTTACGGTGGCAAATCGAAACGGAATATCTCGAGTGGTGAGTTTTTCTTAGTCTTTCTTTTCACGTAAAAGTTGTGTAGTCCTTCCTTTCTCGACGCAGGCTAGGCAAGTTCAGTAACGTTAGCTGGGCTAACTGTGCCACTAAGCTAGCAACAACAGCTTGCGCTATGAAAAAAAAGGTGTTTTCTTCCCTTTCACATTTGCCAACGTGAAGCTAGCTTACAGGCCTCGGGCGCTGATAAACATCTCATGTTTATTTCAAACTGTGCGCTTATTTTGAGTAATGTCATCGTTAATTTACCCGTTGTGGTAAATTAATAGGGTTAAGTTTGATATTCACACTGCATCGCAGTTATTGTTGTCCGACCGTTAGCCGGTATGCTAGCTCTAGCGTTCTAGAACACTGGGCGCAGGCTGGTCGCTGGAACGGATTCGATCCACTCGAACTCGCGTGAAAGATATTAAAAACGCGGTCTGGTGCTCTAAATGGTATATTACTAGATATTAAAACCTGGCCTTTAAAAAATAATGAGACTGTGGTTAATTAAAGATGATATTTGCAAGTCTGTCCTCTTTGGACTTCAGCTTCCCTTTTAATTTGTCTTTACTAACGTCACTTCTCTGTCACTGATGTATTTTGTTGTTCGTTTGTCTTGAGATTTAGTGGCCATGAGATGAGTTGTTGACAGCTGTCATAATGTAAACAATAGCTGCAGTCCTATTTTAGCACTTGGTATGCTGTTACTGTAAATCACTTATAGAAAAGTGACTTGCATCTACCATTATGACCGCTCTAGCTAATGAACTGATTATCCGTGAAATAACGTGGGGAAAAAAAACGCAAAGTTTGCATTTGGAGAAAAAGTGTTACACGTAATTTGTCATCTGGCTGGATGTCAAATTTAATGACCTTATTCGACGTGTGTTATTAGTGTGAACCCCTCAGAGCTGCACGGTTAGCAAACAACTTAATGAGATAACGTAGCTTTATCCATTTAACTCAGCAACTGTAGGTTTAGCCCGTGTATCACTGACAGCTCTCCTTAAGTAGACTAGCGACTTATCTCTGGTGGGGCCAGGTGGTTGGCCATCAAAAAGATCTGTTGGAATTGCCATTTCATTGTAGTGGACAGTTTTGCCATTGGTGATGACCATCAGTGCTTGAGTGCCATACCGTGCATATTATAAGATCTTAATTAAAAAAAAACATAAAAAACATGTCATGTGTGCCCCACAAAATAAAAAGAACATTTAAAAAGAAAAGAAAAAAGTAAAAAAAAAATCTGAAAACACTAATAAACATTTCTCACATAATCGATTAAAATAGAAAATAACTAAAATTCATAATAATCATATTTGCTAGAAATTAAATACAGACTTGCAACGTAAAGGAAAAATCATGTACACATTTCCCATATATTGTTAAGATTCAGACCAAACCAGATTTTTTCTGGTTTTAATTTGGACCATCTCAATGTAGTTATTTGTTTTTAAATAAGAATCTTTACGTCTCAGTTAACATCAGTAGTTCTGTGCACCTACCCGTCCCCCCCAACCCCCACCCACAAATATCCTCACTTGTGCAGTTGTTGTTCTACAATGCGTTTTTAGTTTGATTAAGCACCACATTGTTTCTTGTGTGCAGGTACCTTACTGTAACCTTTATGTGAGGTCTAAGCCCTAAAGGAGTGGGTCATAGACGGGAGGAGAGACTCGGAGAGAAGCATCTGGCCAAAGAAGCCTGGATAAGTGTTTTTATATTTTATTCAGTCCCTGAAAGACAGCTACAGCCAAGCAGTTTTCCAGCACGCAACAACAACCATGGAGGCCATTGCCAAATACGATTTCAAAGCTACTGCTGATGACGAGCTTAGTTTCAAGCGTGGAGACATCCTGAAGGTAAGTGACAACTAGACAACTTGATCGTTTAATGTTAAGGCTTGTCTGTATTAGTCATAAGTGTGAAATGCCTGGAAATGTTTTTTTGCTGTAGCTTTATTTCCTGTGTAGTTCATCATATCAGCCCTGTGTTGAATGAATGTGTTGTCTGTATCTTACATCAAGATCAGTATGTTTTACACTGTCACACACTTGTGTGCTATATCTGTCAAACCTAAATCCACATTTAAAAAGAAAGAAAAGATCAGCAAGCTCAGTCTGTAGCCTAAAATCCCAAATACTGCGGCATCATGTGATGGTATGCATGGTAATTACGTGCGGCAACAGAACAACAACATTTTAGGCCTATGATAGTAGAGACTTCTAAAGGAGCAATGCTTTGAATCACACTAATTGACTAAAGAGGTAAAAGATGCAAGGTTTTTGTTCCATTATGGAACTACCTTAAGTGCTCTCTATGAAACCCCAGGCTTGCTTAGATCCCCCAGGCATGAGCAGCTTATTCAAAGCCTTGCACTGTCTGGTTGCCTGAAAAGCGTTCATGTCATTCTCTGACCTTGATGAGATAGCCAAGATATTATAAAGTACATACTGCAATTTTTCTACACATGATTCTCTTTGGATTTAAATGCAATCATCATAATCCCTCTGTTTAGAGTCACAGTCATGACGGGCAGGATCCAGAGGTGATGACAGAAAACTTAGATAAACCATTATTTTTTTGTAATTTTCTAGTTAAGTGTGTTTAGCAAAATACTCAGTTTTTAAGGTCCTTTTGATAATGCATGACTTTAAGAATTCCTTTTTCTCCCCTGTGGCTGTAAGGTCAGTACTTACTTTTACTAAAAAAGGACCAACTACAGTGAAGATGGTTCTCAGAAATACTGCTCTGAAGCCAATGGCTGATAACAGAGTGAATAGCCCCTTTTGTAAAAGATACATTTCTAAAGCTCCACACAGCTTTGTGTATTTTCAGCATAACCTGTCATCCTGTTTTGATCATAACATAAATTGTTTTTACGGGCAACATCTGCTTTGCCAGACATGCAGGTAAATGGAAAATTGTTGTGATGCCACACAGCATACACATCATGTGTTTAGTCATGTTAATTTATTTTTTCCTTCAAAGTTAATTATCCAATTACTAAAATGAATATTGTCATTACTATTAAGCCCAGGACAAATTTTGGTAAATGTAGACTGTTAACAAATGATAAACAGTGTGCAATAAATAAACATCATCCAAATAGTTTGACTGTCATACTCTTCATCCACATGAGACAAGACTGCCTGTGTGCTTGCTCTGTGATTTGGTATTGTGCAAAACTGCTCTATGGCAGTTTGCATTACTGACAGTGTGCCTTGATTTTATACTGTCATATATGGTTACATACTGTGTATACATGATTAGAAAAGTTGGCTGCCATGGGTGAGTTGACTGTTCTATTAGGATGAGTTCTGGGTTTTTTCCCCCCTGAATTAGAGATTTGAGTAGGGAGTTTTGAAAAGATGTCTTATCTCACCAGGGGGGCCTAGAGGGAGGGAGGGAGAGAAATCAGCTTAGAAAACACTGAGTTAAATATGAGGTCTTATTAAATTTGCATATGAGAAGAGGAAGTACTGAACTTTTCCTCTAATTTCACTGGCTAGCTGTCTTGTTGGAAATTCAACAGCTTTATACCAGAAGGCAGAGTTCCAGCCAAGATGTTATGTTAATGCAGATTTTCTTTATAATTGATAAAATTAAAGATGCAATGTGCACATTTGTTCCTGGGTAATTTAAACTAAGTTGAACAGTATTCTGTGATATATGTTTACTATCTAATTAATGTTCTGCTTTTTTTTTTTTGTTGAATTTTGAAAGCTAAAATTGTACTTCTCAGTTCCCCATATGTGTAGTGTGTTGTTGCTCTCAACTCTGAATTTGTTTCCTTTTCTGCAAGATTCTTTTAAGACATTTGTGAGCTTGTTTACAGAGACTCAGGGCTTCTGCATGTGTGTCTACATACAGAGCACAAGGCAGGTGTTAAGTATGGTAATTTTATATGAACGACTGAATCACTAAAACTTCATTCGTCAGATTCAGTCTTATCCTATGTATGAAGCTTTGGCGTTCAACAAAAATGACCCTGATTAATGTGATATCATTAATTTTGTATTGCAGACAAAGCTATCTTTTTTTTTTTCTTTTCAAATCATTAGTCTTATCGACTGAATCCTATAACCAGCCCCACCTGACATCCAACATACTCTATTAGCAGATACAGTTAATGCCAAGTCCGACAGTGTCTGACTTTGATGCCCATCACTGCTAAACAGAAGATATTCATATCCTGGTCTTACATATTTGACCCAGCAAGTGGGAAACACGCTGTAAGTGCACAACCTTAAGAGCTACAAAAATGCTTTACGGGTTATTTCTGGACAGAGAATGAATCTGAAACGGGGAAGGAAAGCCTGCATGAATGTTGCCTCTAGCACTGTCCACATTTTCATCAGAATCATTTGTTGGCTGCTTTTCCCAAAGGACCAGTTCACTTTTTTTGAGATGGAGTGAATCGGCCTGATGTTTCAGATACCATCCCCCTCTCCATTTCTTTTATCCTGTCTTCCTCTTTTTGTTCATCCTCACAGTGCTCATACATTAGTCTCAAGTCTGAATGTTTCCCCTCAGGTAACTTATGAAAAACAGGATGGAACAAGCTCCTGTCATTCACTGAAACATACTGGTACACAGGTGGACCAACGCTACGCCTCACTTAGCATGTAACTATAAGGCTGCAGCTTGAAGTCATTTTTGATGGACTGAACAGTTATTTTCAAATTAATGTTCATGGTCCACCAGGATAGTATTGAGTTTTTCGCACATTGTGGCACAAAGCACTACTTGTTGCATTTTTTGTGAGTTATTATTGTAAAGTTTAAAATGGCCTGGTCTTCAAAGTACTGAAGGTCAGATTGTGCAATGGTGCAATCAATTCATTTAGAGATATTAGTTTACTTGGTGTTAGCAGTGTTTACCCAATACCTTTGTGGATACTACACATTTTTTCTGCTAGGTTCTCTGCATTAGTTACTAAGGACTAAATAAAACTTCATCAGCGTGGTCTCTCTTGCTCACTATCTGACTTTGCTCTTTGCACTCTGTTTTTTAGACCAGTTAGATATTTAGTTACGTAATAGTTGTCAGAACATCAATAATACTAAACTAAATCTCTCTCTCAATTGACAACATTGCCACGAATACAGAAACATACTCAAGAAAGAGATTAGCAAACACAAACAGCCTAACAAGCCGGCTCTACATATTTAGAGCTTTTAGCATCTTCAGAATGCTGAACACAGTAGTACATCTAAAGGAGAACTTCTCTGAGGTGGTGTGTGTTCATAGTGGCTGCTTTTCTCCCATCACCGGTGCTATCTGTCTGCTGATACTAATACTAAACAGCTCTGCTCTTAGGACAAAGGGTCCCTCTCATAAGAGAGTAAGCCCGTGTTAAGGCTTTGCTTGTATGTAGCATCCTTAACTCCTCACCATTTTTCAGTATCACTGGGAGATGGTAGCTCTGTTGCTACAGAGAGATCTGTGTTTTTCACCTTGTTAATCTTCCCCACAAAAGAGGCAGTTGTATTTTAGTCAACATTGCAGTGATTGTAATTTAATTTTGCGTTTAGCACATAGATGAAGGGAAGCTGGTGAAGTTTGGTACTGTACATAAATATAATCACCAGCAGCAGTAGATTCACAGGTTTGAATGACTCACTAAAACTCACTATGATAAATCCCAAATATTAGGCAGCTCCAGATCTGGCTTAATGCCACACAGCAGTGTTCCTCCTTGTTTTCCTGCTTTTAGAAAAGGCCTTTTATATAAGCATTTATCCGATGGTCTGCCATTGAGAGGATAAAAGGTTGTTTTGGGGACATGAAATCCTGTTGTGTCCAACTCTAATCACCCTGAAATGTGTATGCTGACTTTTATGACTTGTCAAAATACTCATGAAGGTGGATGATTACAAATAGATGACAATTTGTCCAGCATTATGTAAGAACAGTTAGAATTATATTTGATGTCATGTTAGTATTTTTTCTTACAACCTAAATCCAATCCAATCGTTTTTTTTTTTAATTGTTGTTCAGCTATTCCACTTTCATTCAGAATTTTACTGTGTTACATGTAGGGCTGCAACAATTAATTGATTTGTTGTTAACTATTAAATTAATCACAAACTATTTAGATTATTATTATTTTTTTTTTAAGAAAAATCAAAATTATCTGATTACAGCTTCTTGACTGTGAATATTTGAGTGTCTTTACTCCTCTATGACAGTAAATTGATTATATTTGGATTGTGTACTACATAAGACATTTGAGGATGTCATCTTGGCTTTGGGGAAACACTGGTCAACGCTTTTACATTTTTGGAAATTTTATAGATCAAACAACTTATCAATTAATCAAGAAAAAAATCAACAGACAATTTTATTTTATTTTATTTTATTTTATTTTTCCCTCTCAATCAAAGCTTTATTTCCACAGCAATGTATTGAATATTCTCTGACAGCATTACGTTGCCTATGAAACACAGATGTAAAGGCTTACAGATTAAACACTTTCTTGAATATCAGCTAACGTGCGATGCACATTCATAAAAAAATATGTTATATTTCAGATATTTATTTGACAGTAGATTTATTACATTTACTTGGTTGATCAAATTCCTAACCAATTAATTGATCATCAGTTAATCGTGATCATTTCTTGTTAGTTGCAGCCCTAGTTAAAAGACATTTATAAAATGAAATGACTTGTCCAGTGCCACCAAGATACTGTATGTAGTCATCAACTGTCAGCCAGCTAGCAAGCACTGTGTCACCGTGACTCACAGAGCTGGTTGACCAGTCCAGCCAGGCTCCCCTCTTATTTTGCAGCCTTGAGTCATATGCCAACATTTAGTTGTCTCATTTACCAGTTCATGAGTAGTGAAGCAAATTGTTGCAGTATAGCAGAGGCTCCAACTCCTCACCAGATCTTTCTTCAGATGAAAACCAGATGTTGAGTAGCAGTTTGCTTGTCTTGAATCCAGTGTCTTTTTATGTCAGAGCCAATTAATATTCCACATAATATATCTAATCTTTAATTAGTTGTGTGTACTTTTACACTACATGTAACTTTTGCTTCTTATCAATAGCACACAGAGCTGTTGCAACCACCTTCCTGTTTTATCTTTACAAACAGTTTCAAGTTGTTTAACCGTTTTAACTCCTCTCCTAATCTGAACATACAGACTGATTTGTTATTTAAGTCTGACATTCCAGACACAGAAATATATAAAAAGACTTCAAGCGTGGGCTTGTATGTAAAATATCTTACAGTACAAATGTGTGTGGGCCTCATGACAAATTTGCATAATGCAGACGACTTCAGTTTCATAATGTGATCTCTCATCATGCATAGACAAAAAGGGGAAATTGCCGCTGCTGGTTGGAGGATTTTTCTTTAAATCAAACCGTGTAAGATTTTTATTTTTTTCTGCCTGTTTTTAATCATGGGCTTGGTCCGATTTACTTACCTTAAAAGTAATATTTTAGCTTGGAGATCATTTCTGGGGATGAGTTTAAAAACTTATTTACTGAAGTAATAAATGCAAACACATTTCAGATATATAAGAACTTTTTATGACATTTTATTGGAGCATGCAAACACAGTAGTATGACTGAATCAGTGACAGGTAAATCATCATTCATCACATTCACAGCTGTCTCTTTGCTCAGATATATAGATGAGCATGTCACATGGGCATAAATCTTAATACAAATCAACCAGCTGTTCAATCATTGTTTGAAAAGTTTTATAATCAAATCACCTGTTTTTTGTGCTTAGTGCAGTCGCTATTCTTCTCATTTTCTGTGTCAGAAAACAGATCTAGAGGCAAAGCAGCAGGCAAGTGGAGGCCACAGTAGAGTCTGGCCATTGCCCAGAGCACTGTACACTTGCTCTCATTTCCTCCTTAAATAAATAAAGATTAACAGCCCTGCGAGCCGACAGAATTAGCTCACATCAACAGATCTTTGAACTCTGCCTGTAAAGCACGATCTAAGATCTGCCTTTCAGCCTTACTACTTCTGCAAACTGTTGTCTCCAGATTCAAAGCAATTGTTATTTAAAATCTGTTCAAGCCATACTACTCTGTCAATATTATATTGCAGCCGCTAATGAAATAGTATGCCATAAAACTCCAATTTAAAGTCAACCCAGGAATTGAATGAGCGCTTTCCAATAGAATACCAATAGAGCCAAGGCCTTTATGGAGTAAGACACTCAGTAGTCATTATAGGAGGGAAATGTTAACTATTATTATACTAAGAAATGTAATGTTCACTCAAAATACATAATTTACAAAAGAAAATTGTTAACAAAACATTGAAACTTGGTGAAGAGGCTTACATGGCTTAGGAAACATTAGAGCAGGGGTGCTACAGATTGGTAAAATGTAGAATGGACAGATTTTAGGCCCGTTAGGCAAATTTCAGTTGAATATATTTTCTAGTTCAGCTAATATCTCTACTTAAGATTTATATTAAGATTCTATTTTAGGGGTATTTACATTACAGTATTTAACATTGACCTAACTTCTGAACATCTGAATGTGAAAATGTGATTTTCCTTTAGAAAGACAGGATTGGAAACCACCACCACCCACTCATCCTGCTGCCCTAAACCTTTTCGAGTCCAGGGTCAAATTGGGTTTAGAATGTGTGGTCAATTTGTCTAGTCTGTCCCAACGTTACTGTGTCCTTGTATCAGTGTGTGCTTACGTTAATGCTACAGCTTAGCTGTTTTCACATCCTGTTTGATGCGTCTTCCAACCCCCAGCAACTTCCTGTGTCTCCACAGCAAACTCCAGCAACACTGTGCACCTACCACACTACAACACTGAATTTAGCACAGAAGCACAAGCCCAGTCTTTGCAATAGAATCACAATCAAATCATTTGGCATCAGCAACCATTTTATAAGTCCCCCTGTGACAGACATCTTGTTGTTCCTCTTTAGGGATTTTGATATCAAGGAGGATGAAGCTTTTAGCCAGTTACTTCAACATTTTCTGTTTAGGCCCCCCCCACCCCTCCCCTGATTAATGGCTCCCTCATCGCCTATTAGTGCTTAGAGTATTGATTTCCCCACCCTGTCCACTTGACCATTGAAGAGAAGAAGAGTTGTTTCAGCACTGCCTAGTGATGCCCAAATGTCTTGAAAATCCAAACCTCTCTCACAAAGACTCATAAACCATCATTAGAGTCTGAACCCCAATCCCAGATCCCAGTCCCATTATTTGATTTTTTCCTTTCCAAGTTCAAGTCAGCAGCAGTTTTCTGCAGATTTTTTGGCAGTCTGTGTAAAGCAGCAGTGCAGTTCACTTAGCTATGTGGAGCTGAAGGGTCAATAAATCGCTGCTATGTTGCTCGTTGTGCAGGTTTTGTTACAGCTCAGACTCACCATATATACACTGCCAGAGGACTTGAATCTCATTGGAGTCCAAGTGACTGTGTGTGTTCAGTTCACATTTGCCTAAGAGCAGACTATTTTCTAATTAAGTGCTGAATCTCTGGAGAAAAAGCTTAGATAAGTACATTTCTGTCTTTTTTTCTTTTCTTTCTTTTGTGTAATTCAAATGACCTTGTTACTGTTAGAAAAACTTTTTTTAGACGCTTTACTATGAAATGTAACTATAGGGCGTATGACCTACAATTAATGTATGAATTGAAGGCAGTCTTTAACACAAAACTAAAAGAAATTAGTTAGATAAAGTGTAGTTCAGCATTTCAGTCATCCAGTGCAATACCCTTGCAACACACTGGTACAATGTTCAGGACACAGAAATAGCACCAGCAAATGCTGCTAGTATGCTTGTGGCTGGTAGATTTGCTACCACCCCAAAAAAACACAATGGTAATGTATTAAGTTGCTGGTAAAATTTGAACATTCACTAGCCATTTGGCTGGTGAGCACAAAAATTAGTTTTGCACGCTGCAGGTGTTGATTTTGTTGTTTACACAACTTGTATTCGTAAATGGATTTTCATTGGAAAACAGTAATAGGCTAAAATACGATGACTAAGAGGGAAAATGTGGTCTACTTGTAAAATAGCAGGGATAGAAACCTTTCTCTACTAGTGGTGCCACTACCAGCATGCTGCTGTTTACTAGACCAATGGAAGGAGATGTGGAAACTGCAAATATTGTCTTAGCCTGTTATTGGCGGAAAGCACATTTGCGGGAACCCTTTCCTGCCTTTCTGCTTTGTCGTTGTTTCGTGATATTTTTTGTGTCCGTATTTGAGGCATCTGCTACAAGTCAACATACGGCAGTAGGCCCAGCAGGCTGACACTTATTTGTCCTAGCAACTACCCACTCTGGCCCAATAGCTGCCCAACTGGGCATGGTTTAATATGTCAGCACTCATGCCTGCTGCTGACGCTGAAGTTGAAACCTGCTCTCTTAAATTGCCACTCTTGCTCTCTCTATTTCTGCAGCCTTGCTGGCTCACAGCTTGTTAGAGCACTAAATTGTCTGTGCTCAGGTACAGCCTGTAGACCTTATGCAAAGAGAGGCAGCAGTACAGGTGGTATTGGTGCACTTGACAGAGCATTGTAGAAAATGTGTTCAACATGTATGCAGTCCGCTGTCAAAATCATTCCCTCATTCACTATTCCATATATAGCAGAGTGTAGTTTTACTCTATTGTGAGCAGTGAAGTGACATTCCAGACAGCTACTAATCATTATCATTTAGAGCAGTCACTGACAAGTTTTACACATCCGTATAATGAGACACATTGCATTGTTGGATTGTTATTATAAAGCGGTGAAGATGTAGAAGAAACACCACTTTAGGAGTATCTTTGTCGGAGTTTTTGAGAGTACTACATAGTGCATGCATTTTACTCTGACTAGGGATGTCCAAATATATTGTATTGCTCTGTGGTAAAGGGGCCTTGGTTTCATTAAATATCTTCCCAACGACCTCAGATAACCTCTTAGTTTATATCTATGTTACAGCTAATTGCAGAGCAAAGATATATGATTTTGGTATGGCTTGGCTAAAGCCTGTGGTACTGAAGCTGTGAAAAGAGAGCACTACTGTGGAGTTTTGATAAGCTGGTTGAAAGTCCGACATTTCCTGTTGACTAACTGACCATGCAGGTTAGGGCTGAACGATTTTAGGAAAAGATCTAATTGCGATTTTTCTGGCAGATATTGCGATTTCAATTCGATTCGCGATTTTTTCTTCAAATCAAGCTTCAGTGCAATATTCACAATATATAGTAACATTTACAATCATTATTAATTATTCAAACTAGGTATTTGTGAGGGCTTCAAAGAAAAATAACATTAAGAGAAAAACTACTGACTATACCGAAGACAATTCGCACACATCATCACATTAAATCCGTATAAATAAATAAATTAATAAACAAACACACACACACACACACACACACACACACACACAGGTCTGGTCCATTCATTAAGTTCCATATGACGTACGCTGCATTGTCGGTTGTGATGCACGTCAGAGGAGTGTAACTACGAAGCGAGATAAATGTGTTAGCGAGCTATGTTGAGTCTAAATCCAGGGTTTTCAGTGTCACGAAGGTGGCTCTCTTTTAACCTGCTAGATCACTGTGGTAATTTATGCTAAACTCATGACCTGGTCGGCAGCAGGTTATGTTAAGAGTTTCAGATTAAATCGTCTGTAAAACGTGCCGTTGTTTAACTTATAATTGTCCTAACAAGGTTGTTTATGAGCGATATAGCTTTTAAACTGAGGGAGGAGGTTAACAATGAAAAGTTGTTGAGCTGTATGTTCGTAATATCACTGAACGAATCCATATAATGTAAAAATGAAACAGCGGCACAAATGGTATACATCGCGCTGTCATGATGGTAACCTTCGTTTGGTGATGCAGAGTCATTTTTCACGTTTGCTCCAGATCATATTAACACTTTAAATTGACATGGTAGATAATCCACACACTAAAATAATGATGAAGCAACTACAGACACTTTGAATACTTTTTACTGTTATCTGTTTTGTCTTGGTGATATTGCAGCTCAGATCACTGATTAGAAAAATTCATCATCATTTATCACAGACAGTCTTAAATCAGTTACACTCATTTTACGTTGATTTGGTCAAAAACTTCAGTGATCTCCACGTCTCTCTCATCATAGGACAGTGTCAGACAGACTTCCTCATGTTTAAATCTGCTGTATGGAGTTTTATTGTTTAATGTGCAGTTTTCATGTTAGAATAAACAGCAGCATTAAGACCACATTTAGTCCATCAGTCATTTTCTGACATCATTCTTCTTCTCCTGCTTTATTTGCAGCAACAATGTTGCTTTTTGCCGTAATGTATTTAGTATACTTTCCACAGCTCATAATTATAACAACTTGATCATTTTGACTTAAGTGGCTCGCGATCGCTTCATTTCATGCAGAAGAAGAGTGAAATGACGCAACAAACGCCCCTTTTATGTGAGCGCGCACAGAGTCTGAAGACGAAAGCCTGGATTAACAAAGTGAGTTGATAACCACTGTCGTGATACCCATTATCTCTGATTGCGGATTTAGGCTTTGTCGATCCAGATCATGCAAAGAAAGCCTGGCTGTGTTGAGCTTGCTTCGTAGTACAGCCCTCAGGAGCACTGCAAAAAAACGCAGCTTTTGCGATCACGTGATCGCATTGTCTGAAATCGCAATTTCGATCAGAAAACGATAAATCGTTCAGCCCTAATGCAGGTGATGCATACAGTTCTAATTCAGTTTGCAGTTTATGTGCTGGGAACCAAGGTGGGCAGCAGTCTGTATTTTAACTTTTTCAACTTTTTAAAACTTAAACTAAATGATTCTGATAAGCATCAACTCCTAGATAGTTACCCTAGATACAGATGACCACATTAAGAGCAGCTTTGACAGTGTTTTAGATAGCCTTAATAAGGTGCTTGCTCATAACTCTTTTCTAATCAAGATGCCTAGTGTGCATTACTAGATACTATTAGATACTAGAAATTTAGTAGTCGATATCAATACTCATGAATTTCCACAATTCTTGGTCCTCACTTTAATACCACAGTGAAAGACAAAAACAAGAAATCACTGTCGGAGGAGCATGGTGCCATGCCTGGAAAGTAATGCTTAAATGATTTCTGCTCAGACATTGAGTCTGTTGCTTTTTCTCTCTCATTCTCTTCCTCTTTTTCCCTTCAGATTTTAACAGTTAATTGTAACAGAATAGTAGTACACATCTGTTGGTCGATACTGTATTTGTATCCTGGTGTTTGGCTGCACTGTGTAGAAAAAGAAGAGAAAAGAAGAGTCCACAGTTTTGAGATTTAACCTATTTTGTCATGTTTTGGGCACTGACAAAGAGCACTGGATGCACTGTTGTGTGCACTGCTGGAGCTATCATGTGTGTATGTTCAACTCACAGAGCACTGAGGGTGACAGAGAGAGGCAAAAGAAAGTGGAAGAAGGACTAATGCATGCAATGTCTCTGGGAGTCATGAATACTTACTCCAACTGCTGCTTTGTCACTTGACCTGTTCTTTGTAACCCGTGATATTATCTAGAACTTTGTTCTGAGACTGCCCGCCCTGTGGGTTAACTGAGTCATTGCGGGTATCACTACTTTTTCTTTTGGGCGAGTCGGAGCACAGCTGTTGCTGCAGCTGCATATGTTGTTTTCTTGCATGTGTATTTGTTGTCGTTCAGTGCTGGTGGGTTTCCTTGTCCTTCCCCTGGCATTTAAAAGCACACTACAGCACTTGTAAGCATTTATGCTGTCCCTTTCATGTCTAGAAGACCTGCATCTACTGTAAAAAAATGACTGCCGTCACATTTTCAAAATTTTGGCATTGACTTAGTACCACAGTATTGGTTCTCGTGACATCCCTAGGACCAACTGAATTACATAGTACCAATTTCATGTTAAATCAATCTGGGTCAAATTTAGTAGAGTACATCTGGGTGAGAGAGTATATGAGTATATTGTGAAACAGAGAGAGCAATGTCAACCCTGCAGCTTGTTCAGGTTACAATGTGCCAGGGCAAGTGTGGTTACACTTTTCTGTAGTGTAAGCTGAAAAGTTTAACATGTTTGATAGCCTGAAAACCAAGTCTCCTGCAGCTAACGTTAGCACACCAGCAGGCAGCAGCTAGCGCTGAAGAAGTTGAACCCTCCATGGACTACGAAACTTTAAGTGAGGCATTGACAACTTTGACATCTTCAGGTGATTAATAAGCTAGTTGGAAAAGAAATTCTTACCAACATGCTATTATGTATGCTAAAACATTTTTTTAGTATGTCAGCAACCTTGCCCTTGCCCAATAGTATGTGAATTGCATACTATTTATGGAGCAATATTACAGTATGTAAGCACTGCGGTTATGATGACAACAGCAGTACAGGAAGGATAGCATATGAACCTTGTCCGAATTTTCATGCTGTGCCATGGTGACAGACTGATAGGCTGGGGGTTGTAGTGATATGTAGTGGTTATTTTCAGGCAGGACAATAAAGACTGAACTGACCTAAGGTTTTGAATGAGCACTTAGATCATTATTATTTCTTTGCTCCTTTTGATTCTATTGAATGTTAGTAATTTTTTTTAAACATATGGTATTGAAAATATATTGATGCTTCAGTACTTTTGTCTAGGGATGCTTGCGATTAGTCAACTATATGATTAAACGTCCCCACCCATGCTAGTTGGCTCCAGAAATACTAGTTGTTTAAAATGTTTATCAATATTTCATTCATGCACGATGCCAGTTATCTGTTGCCTCTAAGATTTTATGCAGCTAGTCGGGGGTGCTAAATTTTAACTGCTTTCTGAGTGTTTTCTTAGTGTTAGACTAGTCAACTAGTCTAAATTAAATTTTGCGTTTAATTGACAGGGAAATTAGTCGCCAGGAACATCCCTATTTTTGACAACCTTACTTTGGATTTAACTGCTGTGAGACAATTAGAAAATCAAATATTTTTTTGATTCACTGGCCTTCTTACTACCAGTGCCCCCTCTCTTAATTCAGTCTCTACCTTGATCGACCACTGCTTCTTGACCACCGCTTCTCTCTCTCTCTCTCTCTCTCTCTCTCTCTCTCTCTCTCTCTCTCTCTCTCTCTCTCTCTCTAGCTCTCTAGCTCTCTCTCTCTCTCTCTCTCTCTCTCTCTCTCTCTCTCTCTCTCTCTCTCTCTCACTCTTTCACTCGATCACTTTGTCACTCTGTCACGTCACTGAAACAAATGGACACAAAGGAAGCTTCTTGCATAACATTACAGTTATGGTTGAAAATGACAATAGAAAAAAAAAATAATTTGCTAACTTTACGTATCTGTCTGCAAGATTTTAGTGCAGTGTCACAGTGGTCTCTCTTTTTTTTTTAATTGAAATGACATTTTTGTTACTACAGAGAGAGAGCAAAGAACCAGAAAAAAGGTTCCATTGGATATTGGTACCATATCAGTTCAAATGTGAACAGTACTAGTGTGCTTTAAGGGGTGGAACCAAAGACTCTCACTAATTCTGGAATCCAGCACAGGCAAGCTGTGTAGCTCATTATAAGAAGCCATCTAATGAAGAAATTAGGACGGCTCGGGTCTTTTAGATCACCACGCTGGTGCATAAACATCCCAACAGATGTCACAGACTCACTTAACAATCACAGAGATGAAAGTTGATTTTACAGAAGATTTCTAGTTCTCGTTTTGTACTGCCTCCAATGTTTTCTGGACATCTTCTGCATTCTTTCTGTAAAAAGAGTAGGAAAAAAAGAACAGAACAGTGGCACCACAAATGCAGGTTAGATGTTGCATTCAATGGGAACAGTGTGGGAATTAAACGACAACTTTAAATTGATAGGGTCTCACAAAAAGGCATTTAGCTAGCAAGCTACCACAGATGGACAGTGCCCTCCACAGAAAAAAAACATAGCTACTTTGGCTGCTCTGAAAAAGAGATGCCCTCATTTTATGCAATTTGCCCCTGAGGAGTTTTCCTAAGCTGATCACAAGGAGTGTGATTCTTCAAAGTGGTCCTCTGTCTTCTTCTTTTGCTTTCTTTCTCTCTCACACAGTTACTGTTGCTTTCTTGTGCTTTTCCTATTCATCTCTCTTGATCTGGCTTCTTTCACGGTTTGTGCCTTGTTTTTTGCTCCTCTTCTCTTGCCCCCCTGCCTCTTTTCTCACTGCTCGGCCTCTGAGCGTTGAGTCAGAGAGCTGTAATTAGATCTCACTCCTTCTCATCTCCACACCACTCCCTCTTGATGTGCTATAAAGTCAGTGACAGCTGTATTTAAACCAAAAGTTATCATCTTCTTTCTTTTTTTTCTCTCTGCTCCACTTAAGCTTCCACTCTGAACCAGCTATGAGTAGTGTCGTCACAATTTCAACATTAACTGAAAAATTGATCAAACACTTCAAAGACGACAAATGTAGTTAACCAAAAGTTATGTCACACACTGGATATCATATAAATCTTTTTAAAGACAAATTTAAAAATGTAAATCACAGTTGTCAGGGAATTAAACCAATTATCTGTTCTGTACAAGTTAAGACTCAATAATCTATGAATGACACAGCCATCATCTACAAAACACATTTTTGAATTTAAAAATCCGAAGTCAAATGGTGGATTTGGAGAATTGTGAGTTTTAAGTAAAATAAATAAATAAATTTAAAAAATCCAAAAGTTGGACAGCCATTAATTAGTCAGTGTTTACTAAAATGTAAATACATGACTGATGCGGCCATCAACTTTTATCTGACATGAAATTTAGGTTTGATGCCAGTGGCGTATGTTTGGTTCTTCAACAACTGCTGGTAAAGCTCGCATTGGCATCAGACACAACAAGCCTGTTCTTAATGCAACATAACTGTAACAGTTGTTCCTAAATGCACACAGTTGCCTAAGCTGTCACATCTGTTTGCTGCACAACAGATTTTGTCGCTTTTTTCTTCTTAAGCTTGAGTCATTAGAGGCAACTGCCAAAATAAACTGCACTGAGATTTCAAGCTGTGATAAACAACATCATGATGTAAGAGAAGATCCTCCCCCTAGCTGCCTGAGTCAAATTGATGCTGAGAAGAGAAAGGAGTCGGGTTAAGCCAAAAATTATCGTTCCACATCAATTATCTCACTTAGACTGTTAATTAGAGTTTACCACCCATCTGGTCTGGCTCGTGGGTTCAGGCGTTAGGACTTATTGTTCTGTCATCATGAGTGGTCTTTTTTTTTATCAGCTACATTAAAACTGTCAGATTGGCTAGTGCCTATAATATCCGCCATTACTTCTGTATTTTTCTACTTTTGGGTTTTTGTATCCTGGATAAATTAGTCAAAAAGATGGCGAAGTCTTTACACAATTCTGTCTTTGTTTTCTTACCTTGTTTTATATTAGAATGCTCGTTAGCTTTTGTACTGTAGTCATTTTTAAAATGGCATATTATAAACAGTTTATTGTAGCTCATTGTGTTAAATTGTATATTAAAGCAGGAAATGAAACAATTACTCTATTCAACTAATCTAGACCTGTGTGAGTCTCAAAGTTCAAGTGAGTTCAAGTGTTTTTAATGCTATATAAGTTAAGTTCACCTTTCAGTGTGTTTATGCTTACAACAATGGGGACGTTGCTACCTCATAACCTCAAATTTTATGAACCTCTTCTGTATGAATGTCAGTGGAAAAGCCATAGTGGAGCCGCACCTCAGCCTCTTCTGCTGGGTGTCCAACTTTCAGTTCCCCTAGGTTGGAGGTATAATGCGTGTTTGAGGCTACAATTTCTGATCTTAATGGGGTGGGGGTGGGGTGTTCCCCATGTGGTAATGACTTCAAGCATAATTTTAATTACAAGAGTGTTACAAGCCTTCATTTACTGGAATCCAGTGTAATCTCTTTCACTGTGTCTTTCTGTATCTGTGTGGCACTCACTGCCTCCCTGATCCAAGTCGGCAGCCTCCCTGCTGGGAGCAAAGGAGGTCAAACTCATTCCGACAGCTTTTATTTATTTATTTATTTTTTTACTAGTGCTGTTTTGCTAAACAAAGCAAAAAAGTGGACTTATCTGTGTCTTCAAGCCATGTGCCCTACCCCATCACAACCCAGAACCCACTGTGATACTAGATCAGTCTATTTTTCCATATCTTTGATAACACATTCAGCTAACTTAAAGTTCAAATATTACCGTGTGTGTGTGTGTGTGTGTGTGTGTGTGTGTGTGTGTGTGTGTGTGTCTATATATATATATATATATATATATATATATATATATATATATATATATATATATATATATATATATATACAGACTTGATCCCACAGTCCCTGCACACTGTCCTAGATACTGTACTGTTTAAGGGGTGAATCAGTTTGTCCCCTGTGTAAGATCTGATGCCACCACAGGGGTCAGTTCTCCTGCCAGTATGTCAAAATACCAGCCTCAGATTCCATTCCTGCAGGACATCCACACAGTTGGCACTGATAAGCACACACACAGATATGCTCAGGCATCAGTCAGTACGTGTACCATTACAGGCCTTCTATTCTTACAGATTTTTCAGTCTTCTTTTTTTGGAGTAGGTGGGTGAGCCAGGCCCACCCGCTCAATATTGTCTGCTAGAAAACACTGTTTAGGACTGACTGAGCCCCCACCTGCACAGAGACACTGAAGTTTTTCCAAATACCACCTTCTTTGAGGGTATATAATCTACAAATTCTGAAACCTTCTGACATGCTCATCCTTGGCCAGAAATAGGTTTGGTATAGTCAATTAAAGATTTGTTAGATTTGTACCTTTTGAGCAGAACTTTGGATTTTGAAAAACTGTGATGGACATTTTCACTATTTTCTGACATTTTTAGAGACACTGCAAGCCCTGCTGTATTTCCTTATTGAGTTAAAAAGAAGCACTTCCTTATTGGTAGGGATGTCCCAATCCGATCACATGATCTGAAATCAGGGCTGATCACATGATTTTCAAATAATTGGAATCAGGTGGAAATTATCCGATTTAACCTTACAAAACAACAAGCATGGCCATGTTCACGTTTTAAATTCATCTTGAGGTACAAAGAGATTGTCAAATGGAATGACAATAGCTTAGTTTTAATTTTATTGTTTTCCACAACATCAATATTCATTGTTGCACAGACGGAAACACCACCATAAACATCACAATTTACGGCAGGCGAGGAATTCAGACAACATAATAGTAGTGAGCTGGTAGTTAGTAGGCTAACACAGGACAAACGTGTCACCTCGGGACAGCGGAAATGTCTGCAGTTTGGAGGTATTTTAAAATGGACAGCAAAGGCAGTGCAACAGCCACTTGTAATGTGTGCAAATTGGGCATTTCGCGTGGTGGAAATGTGGATCTGTTCTCTTTTTTTCTTCTTATTAATGCATTGCTAAAGTATCGGATCAGAACTCGCTATCGGCAGATACTCAAAATCAAATGACAAAAAAAATGTGATCGGGACATCCCTACTTATTGGTCTTAATAATGATTGACACTGCAGTGTATGCTGTTCTTAATATGCAATGTCATGTTTGGGTTCTATAAAATAAAGGCTGCATAATATGATTTTAAAAAATCATGTGATCACTTTGACAGATTTTGCAACATGATTCATGATTAGTGGGAATGATCATTTTTGCATCAATTTTAATTTTCACTGAAACAAACTATTAAAACCATGATGATATCACATTTCTTGGGGTCTGCACTAAACAACAAATGTGTTTTCTTACATCTGGAGAACAAGATTTGTAGGCCAGGGCAGCTCTGCAACACTACATATTCTCATTATAATGTTGTTTTATTTTTCCATTATCAGAAAAATGCACCTTCAGCGATACAGATATTGCACTTGGCCATACTGTGATTACTATGATATTCTGATTAATTGTGAAGCCCTATTTAAAATGTTAATTTCCTCTCTGCTTTGGTCCCCTGGCTCTTCTTACTAGCGGCTGACTTTGACTTTGTATATTACGAGTGGCCTTGTTGTAACTGATCATTTTCTGTGATCTGATTAGATAACAAAAGTGTTTGATGTTGTCACGGTTGTCGTCTGGTGTGCAAATAGTCAGCTGGAGGGGCTCTATCGGTTTCATTAAACTTGGTGGCAGACCCAACAGGCTTTGGCCTCTGAGGGTCTGATGAAGCTTTAGCTTGTCTATCTTTCTATCTGGCTGACCTGTCGCACGCTCAGATTAACTCACACTCCAGGGTAATCCCTGCTCCTGGTTTATTGCAATCCTGTGTGGACTGTGCAGACGTGGTTTATTTAGTATCTTGTTTTCTCTGCCCCCACCATTAGTCTCCTCACGTAGCTCACTCTCACTACCTCCATCGCGTGTAGGCACTGCTTACTAAGTCGGCCCTGTGTTATGCAATAATAATTTCTTGAGCATGGCTCTTTCTCTTATCCACATACTTGGTGTTATACAATGGATTTTCTTTGTAGCATTCAGTTTTAAGGATCTCAATCTAATCTCCTCATGGTCATCACTTAACACCACATCCAAATCTAAGTGGGGAGCCGGCCTAAATCCATGTTTGCCCTGCTTTAGAGTAAACAGTGAAAATGTTGTAAAAATAACTATGGAATTGTTTCATGAGCCTTATAGAAAGATATAGGAAGGTACAGATATAATTTATGTTCATCCAATAACAAATGTGATTTGCTGTGTTGCATTGTCATTAAATGACAGAATAAAAGAAAATAAATCCTATTATGTTGCATCAGTTTCTCCAGCCTAAATAAATCTCCAGTGTAAAGGCAACATAGCTTGTGAAGATGATAAATGACATTGAAACTCAGTAGCCATGTTTATCAGATGGATTTACACCGGATCTTGTGTAATTTCATGGTTTTACAGAGAGATACTGAATTGGCAGTTGTGGACGTGGGTCTTTTATGAATGACAGCTACCCATGTTTAGTATCACACATGGCTTTGTGGGTGGAAGTGCTATAATATTTTAGTGTGTGAGAGAGAGACAGGGGAGGAGGGAGTCTACAGTGGCAGCTGTGGAGGAGATAATCCCTGGCCTGGACCTTAGCCTCTCAAATAGAAACTCCTACAACTATTGTGGCTCAATCAGATTAAAAAGACAAAAAAAAATCTTCAGAGAGAGGGAGGGAATGCATATCATCCACGACGTGCAATACCACAATGCTGGTTCGGCTTGGAACACAGAGACAGAGCTCAGTCAGACACAATGCTGCAATTGTCTCTTCTCTGTATGGTTAAAAAAAACTGCCAGCCAAGCAAATATTTTATTTCTGCTTTTCCTCATGGACTGCCCTTTCAGTTTTGAGAGCCATCAGATAGACTGAAAAGCATTTAAGTTCAAATGTCACTCCAAAGGCATGTCACCCAGTTTCACTGGGCTTTATTTGATACGTACATTTAGCATAAAATGTCTCTCTGTAAACAGTTACTATCTTAATATCCATATCCATATAAAGAGTAATCAACATATTTTACAACTTAATGACATTTTGTTGACCAAACAACTCATCAGTTAATTGAGAAAATTATCAACAGATTAACAATTACTGAAAATAATCATTAGTTGCAGACCTAATATCCAGGTAAGAGATTTTCCAAAATGTTGAGGTAATGTCTTGTTAAAAAATAAATAAATAAAAAAATCATTGATGATGGTGATAATGCCAGCAATAACACTAGTCAATTTGGTTACCACAATTAAGATGTGTTTGTGTGTTGTTTGAGATGTATATTCATACTTCATCAATTTAAACTCAACACAAAGGTTGGACATTTTAGATGTGCTTACTTGCTTTCTTGCAGAGGGTTAGATAAGAGGATCAATACCACTCCATCCATCCATTTTCTGTAACTGCTTATTCCTGAAGGGTCGCGGGGGGCTGGAGCCTATCCCAGCTGACATTGGGCAAGAGGCGGGGCACACCCTGGACAAGTCACCAGTTCATCGCAGGGCTGACACATAGAGACAGACAACCACTCACGCTCACATTCACAATTTAGAGTCACCAGTTAACCTAGCATGCATGTCTTTGAATCCACCCAGACACGGGGAGAACATGCTCAGAAAGGCCCTGCCCCAGCTGGCTGGGGGATTCGAACTCAGGATCTTCTTGCTGTGAGGTGGCAGTGCTAACCACTGCACCATCGTGTCGTCCTCAATACCACTCTCATGTCTATAATGTTAATATGAAGCTACAGCCAGCAGGTGGGTCGCTTAACTTTGTACAAGGACTGGAAACATTGGGAAATAGCTAGCCCAGCACAGTAACTTCCTGCAGTCACCACTGGCTGCCTGGCAACTGCTCAGAGCAAAGAAATGGTTTGGCAGATAACCCACTGTTATTATCTGTGATAATCTTTTTAGGAGATCTAATTATCCAATACCATTTATTTGATCTTACTTAATGAAACAACCTTTCATTGGCAAGTTAGTTGCTCAAATGAACATGAGACCCTTTCACCACAGTAGTGAAAATATTAAGAAGATAAGAGGGTTCTCACTCGTGACCTAGATGACCACAGTGTGGGTTGTGCTTACCACAACTCCCCAGCTCAGCTGTGTCTGTTCTCGGAAAATGGCCAGTTTTGGACAGTGTCTAAGAAGCTGTTAGCCCACCTCTGTGCAGTAAGTGAAGGGAGTTTCTCTGTCACTGCAGCTGCTCATTTTAATTGAATAATTAATTAAATAATTGAACTAAATATTTCATCTCGCAGGGTTGGAGTATTTATACTACATTACTATTACAATAACACAGTGTTTAATTCCTTTGTTAAACTGTATTATTTTATTTTACTGTGGAAGGTATGTTGGGCATTTCCACAATGTAATATAAATACGAGACTTAAAGACAAGACTAAATACAAGATTCTTTTTCTTTCTTTCTCTTTGAAAACCCCTTGACTTTATATTGCCTGCTTTCAGTAGTAAAATTTGATTTCACATTGTTTTATGTTTTTCTGAGGTAGTGAACTTGCAAAGAACAAATCCACATATTTTTGAAATGAATTAGGACCGACAAGTTTATACACATTGTATTCCATGGCCTGGTTTTTGACATCATGCTGTAATGATTTCAGTCTTGGTCAGGACAGTAATCACAAACATTTAGTTATCTATTAGATAAAATAGAATTGTTTGTACAAATCAAACAGCATCCATCATTTTGTAAAGCTATTTCAATAAGGCTTACCATTTTGCTGTACTAAGCTGGAACTGAGCCTTGGATTTTATATGTACGCAACAGTTTATTTTGCCTGGACAAGTTTCTTTTTTGTTTGTTTAATGGAGCCTTAGGAGCTCCATTAAACAAGCATGCTGCTGTTTGCCCTGCTGTCAGTATCATTGAGACTCAGTCATCCCACAACAGCACAACAGTGAATGTGAACATATCTCTGACTGCACCAACACAGGACCCCAGTTTGCTTGTCAGCTGAGTTTTACTGTGCACTGTAGTATTGCAGGTTTAAACAAGGAACAAAGTCTAAAACACTTTATAGTACAGCAAAGAAATGAAATCGGTGCTTGTGAATATTGCCCAATTATAATTCAGAAATCTGCCTCAGATGTTGAAAATGAAAGTTGGATTGGAATAGCCCTCGTACAAAAACTGGTTTGTTTTTGAATCTCCTGGAAAATTCACTCAAGGATCATAGCAATTCATATAGGCTAAACTTAGCAGTACAGTGTATTGCAGCACCTGCTGTGCTCTATTATTAGCAATTATTTAAGGTTACTCAAGTTCAGAAGGACTGATGGCATGTTGTGCTCTCTGCCAAATGGACTTTCTTTTTTAATGATGATTAAAATACATTGTAGTGAGACTTACAGAATATTTTAATGATGAACATGTAGTGATAATAGGCCACTTTGTTTTGAGGGTTGTTGTAACAAAAATGAGACCTTTCATTTGACTTTATTGGAACATGATGGATGTAGGGAAAAGGTGTTTGTCATTGTCTTTCTGCTGTCATCCTGCTGAAAATAAAATTAAAAATGTAACTCCCAGTTCTTATTGCATAGTCAGTCTTCACGGCAGTGTACTTACTTGATGGTCATCCACAAAGAGTAATTAATGCAAGAAACTTTATTTTTTATGTTTGCTTTCCCTGAGAGAGGTCACAGTGCAGGGTCAACTAAACAGCACTGTTAGAGCTGGTATGGTTTCAAGGGCCCTTCTGCAGAGTGGATGCTTGCCAGCAAGTGGGCTTGAGCCTTGGGTCGTGAGGATCAAGCATTGTCTATCTAACTGCTTGGCAACTCTTCCACCTACAATGCTGTAGAAGAGCACATTTGTACTCCTACAGTATTTGTTTCTTTTATGTTTTTTTTTTTTTTTTAAGTAACTCAGCTGCAAGCGCTGGAAGTGAAGTTTTGTTTGTGTGTATGTATGAAGAAGTTTTGTTTCTGCATTCTCATATATGGTGTGTGTATGTGTGATTAGCAGAAACTAAAACATGGTTATTTGGAATTCATAGTTTCAGTGAGACATGTTAAGGCGCTGACACAGCACACCGATGTTCGGCTGCTGGTCGGTCATTGGGTGTCTGCAACCAAAAAGCATGAGTAGTTATTGCAATATGTGTTTGGCATGTTGGCACAAGTCTTCCATTAGTGACAGCAGTTCAGCTGATTGAGCATGTTGAATCTGTGGAGAGTAAAATGACTGACAGACACAATTTACTCTGGTATCCTTTGTGCTGTACTTTGTCTTCAGTGCTAATTAACAAACACTAGCATCCTAACACTTTAAACCATGATTATGAACGTTACATCAGGTTAACATCAGCATACTAGCATTATCGTTGTCTGTATGTTAGTATGCTGATGATAGCTTTTAGCTCATCTCACAGTCGTGCCCAAGAACAGCCTCACAGAGATGCTAGCATGGCTGTAAACTCTTGTCTTTTGTTTTGTTACCCTTCATGAGCTGATGATGCCAGTGCAAATGTGAGCAGAGAACTGCATGTCAGGAATCAACTGGCCAAAAGGCCACATAGTGTTGGATCAGTCTGCCTTTGTAGGCACTAGTTCTTAAAGGTCGGTTTGGTGTGTCAACATACAGCCCAGAGGCTAAGGCCCTTTGTTTGTGTCTTGGCTTAGACAGGGCCACACTGACTAGCATAAACACACTCACCCCGTCTGGCTCTCTCCGTCTCTTTGTATGACAGATGTACCCCCAGTATCTGCAAGTTCACTGTGTTATATATGCATACACATATAGACACACCCACCCACCCCCCACTCTTGATTTCAGCCTACTTATGTGTTTGGTCCGAGGCCACTCCCTGATCCAGTAATGCTGGTCTTGTGCAAGGTTAGCAGCTGGGGGGGGCAGTGACAGCTGGCAATCTGCAGGCTCACTGGAGCAAGTAGACCCAGGCCACTCACACTACACTGGGGCCAATTGGACAGCTGTCTTAGGCTGGGTTTGTGGGAAATTATGAATTTAAGGGGAGAGGAAGACTGAGGCAAAGAAAACAAATTTTGATTTAGAAAATAGATGGACTGAGGAAAAATATTCAAGTCTAATATCCATTTAGGATTGTCAGTGGTCATTTTTGTTTATTTCTCCCTCCAGTGAATCTGCATTAAAGATTGTGTGCCTGCCAGAATTTTTTTCTATGAATTATGCAGATGAGTTGTGATCAAAGATGCTGAAAGAAATTGCTTTTAACAAACTTGACTCATGTAATTCTTCAGAGTAGAACTTGAGTCATTCTTCAATACAGGATTCTGCCTGACTGGATCAGGGGTGAGATTAATGCTCACCCTTCTTTACTTAAAGCTCCTCAAAGTATCGAACAAGTGAGAGCTTGATTGTGTGAAATGTGTAGCACATCTTTTTTTGTTGCTTTTCAGGCTTTTACACTGCTGGTCCATGGTGGCCATAAGTTAGACTAAGATAATCAAATGGGCTTTGACCGCTTATTGCGACACCATTGAAATGAATGCCTGACTGCGTGACTCAGTGCTGTTGCTTAGTTTCCATCGAAATTAGTACAAATGTGGATGTTGCTCAAATGCAACAAGGCTTTTATGTAATTGGCAGTGTTCTGCAATAAAGATTATTGTATACCACTTTTTGTCATTATTGTTACTGTCCTTTCTTTTTTTCTTGTCGTGCAGTGTTTATTCTTTTACAAACTGACAACCAAAATATAAGTAGACCAATTAGAAGAAATTTATACTGCAGGGCTTTAAAATGGCTTCAGATAATCCACATATTGAGTGACATGGTTTCCCCTTTCAGAAGAACATTCTTAAATCGCTGCTGAGGGGGGAAAAGCATTTTAAGTTATGAAGCACTCCTTTTAGATAAATCAGCTGCTACAGCATGAAGGTTAATTTCTATCAGCACGACCCATCTCTTATAAGTGCACTCACGCATAGACAAAGTGGCACATACTGTGTTGAGTTGGACACAGAACGATGCACCACTAGCCCAACACGCCTGCATTGTTGCCATAGTTTGTCAGACATGAATACCCTCACAGATGGCTGTGTCAGTGAGGTGTACTCCTAAATGAATCTCTATAGCTAAAGGTGCAGGTCAAGCAGAGCCACATTAAACTTTTTTTTACATTATGTTTGTTAGATTGTATTTGCCTGCTGCTCTCTTCTAATATTTGCCAAGTAGTTCTCTAACACATGGCACATAGACCTTCTAAAGTCACAGGAAATTAAAGCTAAATTTAGGAGGTTTGTTATTTTCCATTGTTGACATTTGTATGTGGCACTAACCTCAACCAATTCTGTCTCTCTCTGTCTCCAGGTATTAAATGAAGAGTGTGATCAGAACTGGTACAAGGCAGAGCTAAATGGAAAAGATGGCTTCATCCCCAAGAATTACATAGAGATGAAAGCCCATCCGTAAGTATTATGCATACCAGTTTAAATATATAAAAATATTAGGGCTGTACCAAATGTTTTCTGCTTTTTTACATTCAAAGTTTCCATTTTTTTTGAATGAAGCTTTGAATGCCTATTGTCATATTTAATGAGGTAATCAATAATCCTAAACAAATTGAAAAAATCTCAGAACAAATTCCTTTGATTGAAGTGATTAATGTTTTTGTTTTTTTTTAATCAAATCAACTTTCTTTAACGCTCATTACTCACCAGTTTCATCAACATGAATGTAATTTATAGTATTGTTAAATTGCTGCTTGACCACCCCATTAATACAGGTGTGTGCCTCCCGTTCAGTGTGGCAAGCAGGTTATGATCGCAGTGAAAGTGATACTGTTACCAATTGAATACTTCATTCGATACCTTTAAATAATCCATACAAAAAGGATTGACTGAAGGTATTACTTGACTGGATATGTTTCGATACACTTTGGTAGTTATTTTGTTTGATACTTCCAAGATAATGAGTACTGATACACAGCCCTAGGCTAAATGGGAAAAAATATGGATTGAAGCAAAATATTTTGATTGATAAAAAATGATTATGATTCTTTTTTGATTCAATTTTGACATTCGGACTTTCCAGGTGCAGGTTTCATGTGTCAAATTATGCAGTACGGCCCTATTTTCTTGTGTGTCTCTGCCTCTACTGAAAATTTAATTTGGCCAAATTAACTGTCAGTTGTTCAGGTTGAGCAGGCTTGAACTACAACTGCCCTGTTCACTCTTATGAGACTTCATTTTATGCAACGCCTTGGCCAAGTGCGTGTTTGTGTGTGTTGAACCACTTCAGAGAACGCCTGGCAGGATCCTTAGAGAACATTACCTCTGGACCTGCGTTCAGTGCCAGATTAGCTCTCTCTTTATTAATGTGCTCGAGGCCTCTTGCACTTAATTGAATATTGACCTTATTGCATCGTTGCTGGGTTGCCATCAGATGTACTGTTTTTTGTTGTTGTTGTTGTTTTGCAGCAATGTGCCATTGCCAGGGCGTCATTGTATTAGTAACAATAATACTCAAATGTTTACAGTCTTAATTATGGTTATGGGAAATCTATATTTAGCTGTGGCTCATACACCTGTAACACTGAACCTCTCAAAATCATTGTAGGTTCTAACAGCCATTTCAACTGATTGCAGTGTTATTGCAAAATGGTATAGATATCATAACATGTAGCATAGCATCTAGCAAAAAAGTTATTTGGATTGGCTGGCTGAAAAGCTGAAAAAAAAAATGTTTTAACAGATTATTCTGGGGAAAAAAAACTATCTAGAAAATAAATATCTAGAAAAAGCCAGTATTTAGGCCTACTGTCCAAACATGGCAATACACAAATGTTACACCCACTGCTGTATGTAGATCATTATTGTTGACCTTTTTTAAAGCCTGTCAAATGAAAAATATGTCAAAATTGTCTTTTTTTTTTTTTAATTTACAGATTTGATTAGCAGACCATATCACCTGAGACAGTGTTGGTCTGTTTACACATTAGCACATCCTGGCCAATATTGTCATTAGACTCTGTTGCCCTTATCTCTACCTTTTACATTTGTGAGGTCAATTTCACCCTTCAAACTGGTCATTACTTTATAATTGGTTCGTCATGAGGGGTTTAGGATTAATTTTACTCTCTGCGACTCACCCCAACCACATCAGAAAGAACAGGAAAGGCTGTGCCTTTTAACAGGCTGTACATGCTCTCGACCTGGCTTTTCTACACACAAGAAGATCTGACATGGCACTAGCATAGTGAAGTAGGGCATTGTATAACAAACACTTTGTTCCACAGCAGGGTAACAGTTTAAGATTTTGGACAAATTCTTTTTTTTATATTTAAACTTCATAAAGTTAATGGAAACTTGACACTTCAGTACATATTTTTCAAAGTGAAGATACTTTGTTACAGCTTTTATTGTAAAATTGCCAGCAGGCCAAATTTGCATTATGGTTAAATCTCATATGAAACCCATATCATAAAGCTACAATGATTGTCAGAGCTTGTTTATGTCTCATGTTGCTCACCTTAATAGACTGCATTGTACAGTATTGCCACATCTTATGATATCATTAGCCATTTTTGTGTGCGTGTGTGTGTGTATATATATGTATATATGTATGGGGGTTTTTTTTTGTTTGTTTGTTTTTTTGCAATCTGTGGGAGATTGATTTTACCACCCAGTACAGTAATGGGCTAGCAACAGCAACGGTTGGGGAAATGAAGTGGCTGGAGTTTGCCTTTGTCTACCATTGTGGTGACAATGAAGTGCCATTTAAAAACACCAGGGACCCACACAGCCCAGCAGACATGCTCACACAACTGTGCTACACAGCAGAGTACAATAGAGTATGGCTCCCCTCTAACTCAGAGTCCTTCTGTTTGTACTCGGGTCTTATGCCTGCCCACCAGTTACTGCGTTTCTGTGGCTACTATGTGTATTTGTGAGACCATCTATTAAGAATAAGACTGACAGAAGCAGCAATGAATCTTTTCCAGCATTCCCCCCACAAGGATGGAGGTGGAGGTGTGCATGTTGCCGACAGTGCTGCCAGTCATTCCTCCTGTTGTTTCCTTGGCTCCATTAATTGCGCCGCTATCACTTTTATCAAACAGGGAAAGAGACTCAGTCTGCACGCTGGCTTTGCTGCCAGGCACAGATACAAAGCAGATCAAGACTTGGCCATTTCATTATTGATTTTCACCTACGTGTAAAGGAGCCAAGATGTCATCTTTTGGCTGACTGTACTTTTTAATTATTTACACAAGTAAAGAGCTTTTCACTGTGTTTGTCTGCCATTTGTCTCTCCCGCTCCCCACCCATCTTTGTTGCTTATTCCCTTTGTCAAGGCTTTCTCACAGTGATATATTAGTAGTTTGCAACTACAGTGTATATATAAATAAATTTATGTGATTTAAAAGTAATGAAATTCTCAAGTTGAATCTGTTCCTTTAACAACTTCTCAGTTTAGAGATTTAAAAACACAAATGCTTGTGAGTACATATTAGGACATTTTACGGAACAAAATATTTATTTTTGTGTTGGCATTGCCACTATAATTAGATAATGACTAATCTACTTCCGTGTATATAGATGGACAGAACAGCTTCACAGGACCGGCCAGTGCTTCTGTAACTTTTCCTTACTTCCTTGCCTGTTCATGCAGTACTCCAACCCATTTCGGCTAAGGCTGCTCACTGACAGTCAAAGATTTTAATCATCAGTCAGAGACCCCTCAGTTGACTGACATTCTTTCAATCAAGGATTCTTTTCTTTTTCCCTTTGCCAGTCAGTGTGCATTACAATGACAGGATACAACTGATATAGGCTTCCAAAAACAAATAGGAATTGAGGGGAATGTTAACTGATGAGAAAAGGTGAAACTAGTGGTTGGTAAACAAGGTTTTGCTCTTTTTTTTAGCTTTGTTATTGTACACAGAACCATGTAACAGCATGGCAGGCTATGAAATTTACAAACAAGTCTCTAAATCACCACAAAACTAACTCTGATGGAAGCAGAGTAGAGTGATAGAAACAGAGCACAGTTGTCTTTTGTTGTCAGCCACCTCACCGGAGCATACATTTGAGTGTCCATGGCAGGTGACGCTTGCTTTTTTTATTTGTGCTTTTTGTTTGTCACTGACAGGCTCAGATTGTTATTGTTAGTGTCTGACAACTTAATGGAAAGGCTCACTATGGTGTTTTCTTTAACCAGAAACCACTTTATCACTCCCGCCAAACTCACCAGACTGTTAAACTCAACAGAAAAAAAGTAAAACTCCCCAAAAACTAATTTCTTCATCTTTCCTCTGTTCCAACAATCACCAACTCTGGTTTGGTTGAAATAAATCCTTAATTCATGGCATGAAGGAGTTTGGTGTGTGCAGGGCAGGTGAAGTCAGACAGCAACTGCAGCGCTGTCAGCAACGTGGGGAGAGAAAGTTCGCAGGTCTGCTGATTTTATAAGTGAACTACAGGAGGGGACACACTAGTGCTTTCTCTGACTGTACAGAAATCTGATGTTTAAACATCTGTTCTCTCCTAGTGAATTTACATTATATTATGTCTTCTCTCATCACAGTGACCCACTGTCAAATGCAGACTTAAAATACAATTCTTTTCACAATGTACACATTTACTGGGCAAAACAAGAAAACTACTGCTGACACTTTCACTGTTGCCTGTTTCCTCTTTGTACTTCACAAATTTGTCATAATTATCAAGATGACAACTCTGAATATGGGCCATTAAATATGTAGTGCTCAGAGAATGTGATTTGGCTGCTCTTTGCGTGGCCAATGCTGAGCAGACATTGCAAATAACTTTCCTATCTGTTTTGGACACTTAAAAAAACCTCCACATCGCAGACATACTTGCGTCTCGTGCACATAATTAGATTTTCATCTTATCAACCTGTCATATTGCCAGAAATTTGTTTTAAAGCCCTTATCGGCCAATAACTGTGACCTGCTGATATTATCGTACGTCCCTACCACTCAGAGTAAATGCTGAATTATATGTCCTTCATTGACAACTGGGCAGCTTGGTGGTTAACACGATGTCCACACTGTTGTCTCCTCAGTTCAAACCTGTCAACCAGCAGGAGGTGTGAGGTTTGTTTGTGAAGTGTTTGTGTGCTGTATGCTTCTCAGTGTCCTCCACAAGTCTGCAGAGTGAACTGAGAATTGAGACACCCCTAATCACACCTAGAAGCAATATAGTTTCAGATCAGCTTAACTGCAGAAGACCACCATTCAGTAATTTGATTTAACTTTTGATTCTACTCTCTCTCTCTTTTTTACTACTGATCTTTATGCCACTGTTAGACTATCAAGTATTGACTTGTAAAGATCAACAGAAGATTGGTTTTAGGCCCTGAAAACTGTCATTTACTTTTCAAATTCTTCTTTTTAAAGATAGCTTATGTGGTATCAAGTGTAATATAAGTACTGGTAAGTTATGCTGGGTCATCCTTTACATGATGCATAGAGAATTACAGATTCAATTTTTGAATTACTGAATTAAAATTCAATTTATTTTAAGTTTTAATGTTGACATTGTGACACCCTTTGGTGTGACTGTGTGTGTTGCCATTTGCTTGTGTAATAATTCTGTGACAGACTGATAAAATTGTACATTATCAGGCAGTGTTTTGTCATCATTATATTCACAAAGGAAGGGTGTTCACAGTTTGTTTGTGTTCTCATAGACTCCATGGGTCCAGTTGATGCAGGAAGAACTCAATGCTCACACGTCCCTGTTTTCTTCCTCCTCCAGGTGGTTCTTCGGGAAGATTCCTCGGGCCAAAGCAGAGGAGATGCTAAACAAACAGAGGCACGATGGGGCCTTCCTTATCAGAGAGAGTGAGAGTGCACCAGGAGATTTCTCCCTCTCTGTGAAGTAAGTACCACACCAGAGCACAACTGCAGGAAAAAACATGATTCACACTCACAGTTTTCTATAAATACAATTTGACATTATCCTTACATCAGTGTACAGTTTGCGCACAGCTGATCAGGTTCATAAGTTTCCATACTTGGTATGTCTGAGTCATCGACACAGCCTCTTCCTTATTCTTGTGAAGTCTCAGTGCTGTCCTCTGGTGGCCAGTGTTTGTCAGTTATTATTCTCTGTTGGACGTCAGCCCTATGAGTACTTACTGTTTTAGCTGACACATACAGAGCTCATTTCCTCTTATCTGTCTGTCTCCATTCTGACCTTCCCAAAAGAATCTGTTCAGTTCACAGCAGGCTACATGTAAAGTTGATGCTAAGATATGGATCTTAATTACTGTCTGGATTGTCCTGATTCCACTTAGTCAGATATTTTTGAATGTCAGTGTAACTGGCGTGACTCATGGTTCATTTAACTAATACTTACCAGTCTGTCACAGACACGCTAAATCCATCTGATAAGTGATTTTAATGCCTGAGTGGTCCACTAGATTTATTTAAATCTGTGCTTTGATCGCTGTCAGAAATTGTACCCTTGTACTATGTACTAAATAAAGATCCCCTCCTCAAATTTATCCCCTCTGTGACCTTGTGCAGGTATGGAAATGACGTCCAACACTTCAAGGTTCTTCGTGACGGGGCTGGAAAGTATTTCCTATGGGTGGTGAAGTTCAACTCCCTCAATGAGCTGGTAGACTACCACCGCTCCACCTCAGTCTCTCGCAATCAGCAAATCTTTCTGCGAGACATAGAGCAGGTCCACCAGGTAAGAACTGGCATCCCTAAGAGTGAAAACACTCCAGGATACAGAAAACTACAATCACAGGGATGCCCAGGGCAGACAAACAATTAAAATGGCAATATGTTTTTTTTATAGAATGATAAGGCACATATACATTATCGAGATGAACCTGTGTTTTATTTGACCTTCTAAACTTACTAGCACCATACATACTCGTATAATGATTTTTGCCCCTCTCTCTAATCTATATCACATGTGGGGAAGCTAAGTCCTTATCTCCATCGTATGAACAAATTGCAGCAATGTGCTCATCACACAGAGTCTGGTTAGCTACGATATTCAAGAAATGTAAAACCAAAATATTATCAGGGAAGCACTTAAGTTGTCAAATGGGAAAAAATAGATATTTTGCTTTGCAGTTAAAACTCAGAATAACAGGAGTGAAAAGACTTTAATTCAGTCTACCATCACATCCTCACTTAGTCATCATTTAATAACTTAATAACATCCTGTTCAGCTTTCTAAAATTTGCTATAAAAAATCATTTACATAACACCATTTCATGGTTCAATTCTCTGGAAAAGCACAATATGTTAAATGCAGTCTTTATTTTAAAGTGAATTACATTCCAGTGGCTGTGGTATTGTGTGTTACGATGGGGTAATGATGCGAGAAAACATCTGTACTGTGCTGAGAAATTATTTGAATAAACAAAATGTTGTATCATATATACACCGCATTCAATAGATTGAATCACACTAGAGAATGTTTATTCAAAATAAGTAACATGCTCCTGTTGTTTTACTAAATATTTAATTACTTCAGCCAATCAGAAAAAAAACAAAATGGGTAAACAGGTGAAAATATAGACATAATTTATTGTATTCATGATCAGATGCCTGGTTGGCTGACTCAGTGAGTTATCATCTTAACCCAATCTGATGTCAGTAACAAAATCAGCAGTATTTTCTGAGTATGATGCGCAGTGTTTTTCATACGTCAGTTGATACCAAAACTGTTGGCCATTAGGTTGCTGATTTTGGTAATGATTTCTTTGGCATTGAATTCAGACTTGGAGGAGGTGGAGTGAGAAATGGAGCTCCTCCATGGCATTTAATTTGGCTAAAAGCAAAAGTGCCCAAAATCTGATTTCCTTTTTGCTTGTATGTGACTCAGATCTGTGTTTTTTTTAACATGGCAGTGTGAACAGCACAGTTCTGATTTGAGACACTTGCAATGCGACCTCAGTGTGACAGTGACAACAGTCATATCAGAATTAATGCAGCTTTTATGCCTGAAGTGTCTTGCCAAGAGACTCTTGGGGATAGGAGCTGACAGGGGAAATTTTGAATGAAATGTGTTTCTGTTTCTTCAACTACACATCGCTTCAAAATGAAATGGTAAATGCTGACTTCAGTGGCCTCCATGTTTACTTTTGTACAACAGCAGGTTGCATGTGAAGTCTTTTGTTACTGTTATTTTGTACATGTGGGTTAGTTCGGGGCCATGACCAGTTCACACTGGAGTCTGATTTTGGCCGCATTTTAAAATTAGTGTGAACAGCCAAACAAAAAAAAACTGATCTGGGCAATAAATCAGCATTGAGCACTAAGGCTTACAGTGTGAACATAGCCTAAGTTTCAAATCTTGTGCACGTAAAAACCACATGCATGTATGTGATACAAGTGCACAGAAAAGCATCCTCATGAGGGAGCATCTCTACTGCGTGTGCAAAAAGGTGTGAGCTCAACCTTTACCTACGCTCTGTGCCTTATATCTCTTCCCTGATCTCGTCTCTCATTAGACTCCCAAAACTGGTATTTGAGACAGTCTCCATTTTAAATTAGCGCACCACTATTAAACTGTAGGTAAAGACAGCAGCAGTGAGGCTTGGCTAAAGAGAATGGCACTAGTATTATTTGTGTAATAATAAAACAGTGTGACCAGAACTACACAGAAAATGGAGATGAGGCGAAATTGCAGGCAAGACGGTTAGAGGGAAAGACGGATAGTGATGTACAGTAAAGAGAACTGTGTTTGTGACAGATAAAAAGAGCAAAGCAAAGAAAGCAGTAACAGATAAAACAGTTAATTTATATAGGTTACAGACAACAGCATTGTCCCTTATTCTTGTAGGATCAGCATGTTTAAGATTTGAGAGCAACCAATGAAGTGTTTTTTTCCCTCAAGATTTGAAAATCTGGCAGCAGCTTCCTTCCTATACATTAGTAATTGCAATCATGAAACGCACACCTTGTTGGCTATCATCCGTCATTTTACGTACAAACATGGTAACCCCATTGCCATACTCAGGAGTATTCATGGTGGTGAAATGGGCACATGAAAGTTAGTCACTGAATTATTGAATGTTTTTCTTAGTTAGTATTTCAGTATTTTTATTCTGCATCTGTTATTTTTTTTTTAAATCATCAAATCACACTCTTTCAACCTCTTTTTCCTTCTCCTGATCACACAGCATCCCACATATGTGCAGGCGCTCTTTGACTTTGACCCCCAGGAGGAAGGAGAGCTGGGTTTCCGACGCGGCGACTTCATCCAAGTCCTGGACAACTCTGACCCCAACTGGTGGAAAGGAGGCTGCCACGGCCAAACGGGCATGTTCCCCCGCAACTACGTCACGCCTGTCAATCGGAACATGTAAACAGTCAGACCATGTATACAACATCAACAACAACAACAACAACAACAGCAACCATCACCATCATCATTATCGTTCTTGATCTCATCAGCCCCCATCCAACCCCCCCAACCACCCCTCCACCCCTCTTCGCCATCCCACGATAACAGGAGCAGACAGGAAGAACGCAAACAACCGAAAGACAGAGAGAGAGATAAAACAGGAGTAGTGCTGTCGTAGGCGTCGCTGTGTGGGTGGCAGCTGAGCAAAATCAACTTTTACTTGTGCTGAGAATGTTCACCTCCCTAGTGAACGCCTCGGTGAGGAGTGAACTGTCTTTGAGGGAAATCTAAATGCAGAGAAACTAAAGAGTAGTGCACCAACCGTGAAGATAACCAAATGATTCTACCGCTCCCACAGCTGCTTCTGTCTTCTCCTTAACTTCTTAACATTCTGCCTTTCTTTTGTGTTGTTTTTGTTTTTGTTTTGTTTTTTTGCCGCATGTTGTTTTAATCACCTAAATGAAATGCCTACCAATAAATCCTAACTCTGTTTTAAAGAAAAAAAAAGTTTAAAAATATAAAAAAGAAGAAATGGTTTTAAAAAATGTACAAAAAAGAGGAGAGAAAAAAAAATGATGCAATCTACAGTACAGCAAGTTTCCATGTCTGAGATCATTGGCACGTGAGCATTGTACATCAGCCATTGGCTGTATAAATAAATCAAGTATAGAGAGAATCCATTTTTTAAGAATATATATTATATATTTGTATGTGTTTTGTCTGTTTTACCTCTCATCACAAATTGTATTTTTTTCCATTTGTAAATTATGTTCAATCTTTTGTTAGTCTGGATAAGACCTAGTAGCTCTAGAATGTGCTGAATTTGTCAGTCGAGGTTTTGTTTTGTTTTTCTGAATCTATCTGAGGGATCTCAGATAATACAGCATGATATTTAAGGAGTCATAAATTCCATTTGAAGAGGTTTCTCTTGTTTTTAATGCAAGGAAAGAAAAGTTAGTTCTCTAAGAAGAAACTAATCGTGTCCAGGAAGCTAATGTTGACCAGCAAGTAGAGCCATGAATGCTGCAAAGAGCTGTTGTATTACAAAGCCCTGTATAAAGGTCAGCCACCTTTTCAAAGCCAATGTATTTATTGCAGCCATTTTACTTGGGCAGTGAATGTAGCTGACTGAGTCCACAGACATTAACATGAGGGAAGCAAGGTCGGAGAACTGAACTACACAACCATGCAAGGGATTTTAAAAGACATGCTGAAATAGTAATGTTGTCGATATTCATTTATAAAGAGAATGATGTATGAGGATATGTACAGGTAGTTAACATGCATATTCACAAACATTCATTACATGCATGCATCGGCAGACGCTCTCCTCCTTGTTATACCTGCACGTAGCAAAGAGGCTGAGTTTGGATAATCACATTGTGTAATCACCAGTGCAGATCTGCAGCTGGCACAGATTAACAGTTCAGAAAACTGAGAGATTGTCTTTTATGCTAAAAGTTGAGAGATCAGTGTAAATGATGTAAAAGTTTTTTTTTTTCCTTTGTTTTTCTTTTGTCCAATGTGGCGTGTGGTCAAGCACTTTTTTGTCAAACATTTTGATTTCTGGTCCAGTCAGTCAGTCTGTGTGTGTGTGTGTGTGCGTGTGTGTGCTTGTTTACTGTGTTTGTGTTATTGTTTTCTGTTTTCTTGTTCTCTCTGGATAGTGCCTTTCTCTCTGGTGTTTCAGTGTCTCCGACCTGCTACTTTGAGCCCCCTCCCTTTACGGGGCCTGCCAGTCCTGCAGTGAGAAACAGTGTACATAATCCAACCTGTCCCATCCAACAATGCCCCCCCCCCTTCCCTCCTCCCCTCCTACATCAACCCACCTTCACCTTTATCCTCACCAACATGGAACTCTTCTTATTTAAGTGTCTCTCGCCTTGTCTTACCTAATGATACTGTTTGTTTTTGCTCTTTTTTTTATTTGCATTTGTTTTGTTTTGTTTTTTGTTTGTTTGTTTTTTCAATTAATAAAATGCAATTATTAAAAAATGAGAATTTATTTTGTGGTGTATGTTTTAGAGGATACATACCTCATGGACCTGAGTGTGATGGCTTACTACCAGGCTGCAGACTGTCCACAAGAGAGAGCTGTTCAGTCATTGTTAAAAATGGTTCTTCACATGCCAACCTGTACTATCTGTAAGGTTAACTACTGTATTTAAGGCTTTGCATTTAAAGGGATAACAGATGCCTAATACTGGATTTTTTTTTCAGATATTTCTAAATCATTTCAAAACATATTTTACCCACCTACTTTCAATGTACAAACTGTCACTTTTTCATCTAATGCTAACTCCCCTTTCCACCCCAACCTCAACCCCTGCTGTAGTGTTACTCAAGCTATTTTATTATTATTTAATGCACATCATTACAGCGTACCTCTTATGTGAACATGCTTCTTTCTTTTCTCTTATTTCCAAAGTGGTTTTGATCATTTCTCTACTTAATAGGCTCTGTGATCCGGCGTTGTCTTTGCCGCAGTGCCACAACCAATAATACCACTTGGAAACGCTTCTGAGAAAGTTGAGAAGTCTGTTTCCACGGTAAAGCCTTCATAAGCCAACACCACTTAAGTGCCCATTAATGTGCATCCTTAAAAGGAATAATTTGAAATGTTGAGAATATGCTTATTTGCTTTCTTGCTGTGAGCTGGATGAGGAGATTAAGTGTCTAACATACTGTAAAGTATGTGTATTAGTGTTTTTACTACAAGTCAAGGATTGTCAAAGGGAGACTTTATAACTTTCGCACTGTCGACACAAGTAGTAGTTGCAGGATAATGTCACTGAATTTTCCTTCATTTCTGATGATCTACGCTGTGTTTATTTCTCATTTGACTTCAGATTAAACCATCAAAATGTTTGTCTGTGACATGCTAAAATAAAATAATAGCAAGAATAGATAGGAACAGGCTCAGTTTTGTCTGGCACACAACATTATGTATATATTGTATGTACATAAAATGGAGTTCGGACAATACTGGACTTTTTGGGCCAATAGGGAGTGGAATAAAATCCAGCAGATATACAGGGTGTACATAAAGTCTCTCTACAATTTAAAAAAAAATTATTACAAAAGCAAATGAATAGACAAATCTGTGGAAATTATTACAAAATGAAAAGTAGATATTGAAGTTTTTTTTTTTGCTTCATTTAATACACCTCTATATGAGCATTAGTTGCATGAAGCACATCAAGACCGTACTCCATGTTTGCAATGGCATCAGTGATCTTTTGCTTCACGTGTGAAGCATGAATGTGATTAAAAACTTTGATAACCACTGAGTACACAGAACAAATCTGATTAACATCTCATCAATTGCTTTTGTAATCTTTTTTTTTTTAATTGTAAAGAGACTTTGTGGACACCCTGTAGTGGCCGATATTCTTTTTATACACTGTATAGTATATATTTTTTGCAATCATCCCTAAAATGTGCTTGTCACTTGTGGAAAATGAAGCAAGTTATTTTATAGTTTATATATCAGGGCACTAAAATAGTAAGCCTTCAATGAGAATTTAATAATTATACAGAACTATAAATTAAAATAAATAAATAGGGCATCATTAATATTTCTAAATTAACCCAGACATCTTGTTCTGCATTATGTTCTGTAAAAAAAAAAAATGAATTAAAAAAAATCCCCTAGGTGAGTGCAAGACTGTGTTTATGCCTATTCATTTCTAATAGAAAACATGTTACTTCTTAGGAATGTTACATGGTCTGGCTTTCATGTTGCTGTTGAACCTTGTGGTGGTCGGTGGTTTCTATACGTGTCGGTGCAGTAGGAAAATGAGCCTGCAGACTTTGAACACGCTTGTGATGAGTAACCCATCACAGTGACAATAAGACAAGCTTTCATTTTTGGCTGAAACGCTGTCGCTTGTTAACACGGTTCAAACCACAGTTTTTTTTGTTTTTTTTTCATCTGTGGATGGCAGTGCTGTGTTTTGTGCGCTCCTCAGAACTCCAGGATGAGAGATGCGTTTAGAGGGTCGAACCCGGAAGCAAAAAGAAAGCGAACTGAGGTTTTTCACCAGCACGTCTTCATGCAACCACTATAATCAGTAGTTAGAAGGCTGCAGGTTTATGTGAGCTGTAACTCCCAGGAAAAATACATTGAAAACACTGAGAACAGCAGCTTAGTAACTTAAGGCACAACAAGCAAATAAATTAGACAAAGACTAGAGATATGTTCTTTATTAAACAGTAGTTGCACCCGTTATTGTTACATCTAATCAGTGTGATATAAAATAAAGTGTGAGCATCATCTGTATATGTCTTGTATAATGAAAAATGTAGACTACAGAATTAGCATCTTCAGCAACCAAAAGGGAATTCGTCCAGACACCAGAGCAGTGATGATGAGTCAGTCAGTGGGTTTAGTGAAACACCGACTGACTGCATCAGGCCACATTTCTGTATAAAATCCCATCCAAAGTGTCTGTCTTTCTCTCAAGGTGCAGATGATGTGCATGTGTCAGTCGATCTGAAGAAGCAGCGAAGAGGAAGCTGATGATTTCATTTCTTGAAGGAAAGCCCAGGGTGCACTGCATGCAGCACTCTGCCGCAGCCAAGTGAGATCTTTAACGTCACGTTAGCCACGGTCTGGTGCACTGTCTGCTCCACATTTTGACTTTTAGCGCTGAGAGGACCACTTTAGCTCCTCTCTTCCGTCTGGCTCCTCTCTGCCTTCATTTCTGTCACCACCAGCCTCAAGCAGACACTGTTACATCAGTGTTGCTGTCCTCTTTCTGGCCCTCTCATTTGGAATATATTCTAGTTATGAAACAATATCAGGCTGCTCCAGTGCTTCTATTCATCTCTGTGACATTTACCAGTAATGTCACCAAGTGAGACATTTGCACTGTGTTCTCTGTTGACCTGGTGGCACCAGCAGTTATTCAAATAAAATGAATACAAGTATTCTAATGTTCACTGTGATTGTAAAACTATGTAAATTGATAGATTTCTCATAGTTGTGGGCTTTTCTAAAGGGTAAGGCCTAATGACCGTCTCTGCCCCAGGGGTTTGGCCTCTCAAGCTTGACTAGGCTGTTTGCCATATGGTGCTACTGCTGCTACTATAGTGGTCAACAACAGCAGTGGCAGCTTTAAAAGCCCACCGCTCTCCACTGTGTGTGTGGACATTTTAAGATGATTTGAGGATTTGCAAGTGAGGAGGACATTTCGTGCAGAGTTGAGAAGATTATTATCAGCGTGTGAACTAGTGACCTGTTTGTGCCAATCCCTTAGTGTCATTATCATAGTCAGTATTTTCTGTTCGGTTTAGAAACACATGCACTGGCATGTTTTTTTGGGGACAGATGCTATTTTAGGTATAGTAGATCAATAACTAGGATGTCAGGATTTTGAGGGTGCAATGCATTTGTTGTAGCCTAGGATGTAGGCGTTTAGATAAAAGAGGAATGGCTTTTGTCTGCTGTGCATCATGGGCATCCAACTACATCTAACGCCATGAAAACAACACTGACTGGCTAGGACACTGGCAACCCTCTGCGATCCAATAGCTACAACTGGTGCCCTCATAATCAGAGTCAGACAGTAATACTGTAGTTAGCTGGCTTGTTAATATTATGGATGGATTACTGAACAGGCCTACTGGGTAGAAGCCCAGGGGCCCCTGGACCAAAGCCTCCGTCTGAAGTGGTTGTTGGAATGCTGGAAAGTTAATGAAACAACTACCAAGAGGTGTAAAATGACCCCAAAGAGGCATAAAATGACCACAAAGAGACATAAGATGACCACAAAGACGCATAAAATGACCACAAAGAGGCATAAAATGACCACAAACAGATGCAAAACAACATCAGCTATGGTGCTGCAAAACAACCTCACAAAAAATACATAACACTACAAAGAGGTGCAAAATTGCTGTAAAGAGACACAAAACAAATAAAAATAGATGCAAAATACATACAAGGAGATTTAATCACCAAAGATGCAAAACTACCACTACTAAGACAAACAAAGTGAGCACAAAAGGATGCAACTTGGTCTTAAAGACCCGCACTATTACCACAAAAAGATGCAAAAAACCATGAAGAGAAGAAAAATTACCATAAAGAGATGAAGAACAACCACAAAGAGATGTAAAACAACTACAAAGGCATACAAAAACACCACCAAAAAATGCAAAAGCACTATAAAAAGACAAGCAAAATGGCCACGGAGAGATATAAAACAACTACAAAGAGATGCAAAACAAGAACAAGGAGATATAAAACATTAACAGTAGATGCAAAACTACCACAAAGAGAAGCAAAATGACTACAAAGACATGCAAATTGGTCATTAAGGGGCTCATTTGTTGTCATTTTGTGTCCCTTTGAGAGGCTGTTGGCTATTTATTGATATTATTTCATATTGGGATATTATTTTTCTTCCTATTTTATTCTCTTTATAATGCATATATTCATTTATTACACTGATTCCCTCAGTTTTATCTCTTCAGATTCTATCTCTGCTCATAGTTATTGTTGTCACTGATGTCATGAGTGGGCAGCAGTCTGCACTGAAGTGAAGGTTAACCCTTATTCCCTCTGTCATACATTAAATTGAATTATGGGCCCATGGAAACAATCTGTGTCCCTGTGTAGGTGTCTGATGATGTGATAGAGTTATCAGATCACTCGTTTCAACTGTCCGAGCACATGCATTTATCTGGCATGCAAAGGCTGGCACTTTCCTCTCCTCTCCCCTCCAGCAGACACAGGTAGATGAGATGAGCTTTAAAACCCCTCTTACCCCATGCTGACCTTTGTGGCTGTGTTGTTGCTTTCAGGGTCACATTGGCTGCGAATCTGCATTTCAGAAGCTGCATTCAAGGCCCAAACTTTCCCCAAGCCTCCAGAATTATCCATCATATTCTGTTATAATAGTGTAGCGAGGCAATTCAACTGGTTTAACTGCTCTTCTTGTAAATAACCTGTTTATTGCAAACACTGGATTCTTTGTACCCCTGCCAGCTTGTTACTGCTGCAGGAACACGTCTCTCAGATACCTTGCAGTCTTTTGAAGTACAGACCAGTAGCCTACACAGCACAGAGAGGTGACGTGTGGGAGGAGAACCTATCCTGTTGAGTCATTTCATTCTCTGGCATTCAAACACCCTCCAGACAACTGTTGAAATCCTCCAAATATTGAAAATAATTTACGTGGCAGACACCTCCTCAAAACACATTTTTTTCATACATCAATCCAAGTTTTTATGAAGTGACTTTGTACACTGAGACTGAAGCTCTCTGTCTGTTCAGTTATTTGTGGTATATTACTGACACCTACTGGCTGATCTCAACACTACCTGCAAAAAAAGAAAGATTTGTTCTGAAAACTTTCTGTACTCTTCTGTTATAATAATCACAAATTAACATGCTGAATGAGAGACTTGATATTTGAAAGCTTGTAATCCCTGATAAAATTTGTAGGTGATCTTGTAGGTTTTCTCCATTTTTTTTTTTTTATAGGATCATGTTCCAGACACCACAAGATTAGGATTACAGAGTCCAGATTTGCAGTTGTTGGATAGCCCCCTATCTGTTGATCAAAGTAATATTTCATGAACACAGCTGTGAAAATACTGGGAAGAGCAAATCAGTTTGTGTATTCTTTATATGTGCTCGAGAATTATGTTGAACATTGCACTTATAGAAAAAGAAATATGAAATTCTTGTTTTTTTATTGTTGTTGGTGTTCTTTTGGTAATTTGATCTTGTCCTGGCATTATCTGTGTTACTTTAATATGCAAGCACTGTTTTAAAGAATAATTGATTTAAAGTATTGCACATGTGCCATTTTTTTTGTACCAAAACTCATCTGCACCTTAGACTTCTGAAATACCCCAAGATCGCATTTGATCTGAATTCTAGGCAGAACTGATTCACCTAATCTATATTCCGCTTTCGTAATATCAGGATCACGTCTCTGAGTTTTGAAATATGTAATTTTGAGATTTAATCCTATATTCTGATCTAGATTAAAGGTTTTGAAATACCGGTCCCTGGAGGCTCTTTCCTCAGAGGAATAATGATGAGGTGGCAATACCACTTAGATGTTAAGGAACAGACAATACAGATGATTTTACAACACATAAAATCATCCTAGACATCATATATACCAAATCCTGACTATACATGCCTCTGCCAGGCTTATAAATTAGCCTGATATACACAGTCCATTTCTTTAGTGCATTACATATATTTCAGTTTTGCTGAAGTGACCCAGTGAAACAATTAAACTAAAACATTTCATTCATGTCTCAGAACCCATTTATTGTGTCAGTAAACTGGCCAATGCCACCATAAGGTGTTTAGATGTATGTTTACCATGGCAGTCAACCCTGCAAATATTTCTTATATTTGCTCTACTTTTTGTTGACACTGCTTACTGTACTATACAAGAATGTCTCTTGCAATGCCGGCAGCCAAGCAGTGGGGGGCACTGTTTCATTACTTTAAACCGTTGGAGTGGCAACTAGTCTCTGCTACTTCCAGTGCTGCTTTGTTTCAACGGATAGCATGTTTTACCCGCAGATTTCATGGGTTTGTGAACATGTACAGCTTTCCTAACATGACTTATGTAAATTATGGTTCAATGCCACCATCTGACTGAAACGATGGAGAAAATGAATAAATCGTTGTCGGCAGGATTCGAACCTGCGCGGGGAGACCCCAATGGATTTCTAGTCCATCGCCTTAACCACTCGGCCACGACAACTGATGATACATATGGTCATACAGACATAATTTATACCTACATTTGTATAATGTAGAGAAAAGTCACAAAATTTACTGTAAAAATACTACTACTACTACTACTACTACTACTACTACTAATAATAATAATAATAATAATACAGCCATACCAACTGGGCTGACTGAGAGAAAACTACAACCTGAATTTACATAAATGTCCAAAGCAAGTGTGAAACAAAAACAACGACTACAATAACAAAATACATAAGAGTATGAAAATGGCTTAAAATAAAATCCAAAATTGTAGATTTTCAGTTAAATATATATGTACAAAATCATAACGTGCAATTGAAGATATCCTCATTTATTTTTCAAATGTATGTATTCTGATGTATGTAGTGAAGCTCTGTGGTTGGATGTTCATGAGTTCTTCAACTTGAAACCTCCTGTCAAAAGGACATTATGAAGTTGTCACGTATAGTTACAAAAAAATGTACAAATTTTACATCCACCAAAGCGCTTAAAGTTAATTAAAGTAATGAAAAATGAAAAGTCCCTCTATTTGTATTAATTTATTTTTCACACATATAAGTATGTGTGTGTGTGTGTTGTGTATAACATAAGTTAAAAAATATAAGACATCCCCATGTTTTGTCTCGTTCCAATTTTAATTTGAAAATCTGCATTTGTGTTTACTCTAGAACCTGTTATTGTGTTTCAAAAATAGCAAAAATATCACGCACAATGTTCATTAAACGTGAACCGCACTGTAAGAAAACAAAATATATAGATATAGCTCTAGATATAAGTTAGTAAAGTGTGACTTAAACTATGAGAGTAATTGGGAGTAATAGTCATATCGGTCATTGTTGCCACTGAGCTGGAAGCTGTATCACGTGACTCCTGTGCCGAGAGCCTGCTGTTTGTTCAGCCAGAGAGGCAGAGAAGAAGAAAAATGGCGGCTCTAGGCGAACCGAAACGGGACGCCGGGCTAACATTTTGAGCTTTCACACCCGAAAAGACACAGGGGCTTCTCGGGGTTGCTGCACCGTCTGAATCCCACAGGCTCCAGCTTTGCAGGGGTGCTGTTTTCGCTTGGCCCCGTGTAGGCTAATCAAACGCAAAAATTGGGATAGTAAATTAAGAGCTTTCGCTTATCATGAGAGGGAAGAGGGGCAGGCCGCCCAAACCGCTACAAGCCGAGGAGCCGTCCCCAGTTGCGGCCCGGGGCTTGCGACCGAGGCGGAATTTGAAGCCCAGGCTGAGAGACAGCGGGGATGAGGACGCCGAGAGCCCCACCAGGGAGACCAGCAAGTCGGCTAGGAAGAGGAAAGGGGGATCCGGCACGTCAACACGGGGCAGGGGACGAGGTAGAGGTGGCGGCGGTGGAAGAGGAGGCAGAGGGGGTCGTGGAGGAAGGCGGACGGCTGCGTCCAAAACAGTGGTGTACGACGACCACGAGAGCGACGAGGAGGAGGACGATGCTGTCAGTCTGAGGTCGGAGGAGGACGAGTTTATTGAGGATGAACCTCAGTCTGAGGAGGATGAGGCCCTCAAAGAGGACTCTGATTGCCTTGAAGATGATGTGCTGGACGAGGAGGAGGAGGAGGAGGATGATGCCAGCTACTGTACAGAGAGTAGCTTTAGGAGTCAGAGCACACACGCCAGCACTCCGGGTAAATAAACAGCATGTTCTAGTTGTAGTACCATGTCTCATTATACACTGCAGGGGTCTGAAAATACACCCCGAAATGCACCAGCTGCTGCTGCTGATTGTTTTTGATGAGTGCAGGAAGCAGTAAGGTTATTGTTCAAAATGGAGAATGCACACTGTATGAACACAGGCCGCAGTCATTAATGCTACTGCAGGTGGATTCAGTCGGCAGCTGTATCACCAGCTCACCTTATTGACACCACCGTCTGTTAACACATCTCAAAGCACACATTTCAGATAATTCACACATATTTTAAAAATGACTGTGAATGCCTCTGACTTGAAATAGTTAGGTTTAACTTAGCTAGCTGCTAGCGTGCTAACGTTAGCACGTAAAATTAGCTCGTGCTGGCAACTGTCTTTCTGAAGTCTGTTAGATTACTTTACTTATTTATAACTACCCTCAATACAAGGTTTTTAATCGAATAAGAACTAGTAACGTTAGTTTCTGGCTGAAGGTAATAAAACGAAAGAAAAGTGCTAGCTAATTAAGCTAGCCGGGCTAGCATGCCTGTCATTTTTCATCACTGACAGCTTCCAACTTACTAAACCACACAATTCATCACTACAAATCTCAAATCAGAAAGACAGATAACGTCTTTCACGCTGCACCACCTAGAAAGAGGGGTTACAACATGCGGTCAGGTTTTTAGAAAATGGACAGCCAGTGTTTTCCTACATGTAGGAGGACGAGACAGCTTAATTGAGCTAATGACACCGGCCATGTGTTGAGCCGGCTCAGCCACAGCAGCACACTTCAGTCCACTGCCAGTTTGAAACCAGGTTTCACAATCTATCTTTTACACATTGTGAGATATTATATGTTGAACTTTGTCTCTTTGAATGCTTCTGACAAGCTAAATTAAAAAGAATAACACTAATTACAACTACAGTTAGAAATGATGCACTATATATCTAGCTGAATGTTGAATATATTGGTATATAACAGATGGTTATTGTTATATTGGCCTAGAGAAGAGCTGGGTGATATTTATAAAATAAAAAAACCACAGTGTGTTGACTCAGTACTGCAATTCAGAGTAGGGCTGAACAATTTTGAAAAAATATCTTATTGCATTTATTTTGACTGTGATTTGCAATATAAGAAGGAATTTTAATTTCTGAATCATTTTTTTCTCATTTCTATTATCAAAATATATCATTATAGTGTGATTTTTGCAAGGCTCTGTACCAAACCAAGATATCTTATGTCTTAAGAATCTTAAGTCTTTGCGCCTCCTGTGATTTGAAAATTGCCGTAGGCCATATTTTGATAAAAGTTCGATTAATTGTTCAACCCTAATGCAGATAAAGTATTGCCATTTCATACAACCATAAACAATATTTTTTTGAAGTTATTTCTCTGCTGTAGTCAAATTGATGTAATTATGGTTTACTAACAGCATTTGTGTATCCAACAGGGAAGAAAAAAGCACGGCCCCCTCGACCTCGCACTCCCATTCTCGAGGAGAAGGAGATTCCTCCTCTTGTGCTTCCAGACACCTCAGAGGACCTCCTGGTGCCTAATGAGGAGCTGCTCAATGCCACCTCCATCTATGAGGTGTTACGGAACTTCAGCACAGTGCTGCGTCTCTCTCCTTTCCGCTTTGAGGACTTCTGTGCGGCACTGGTTGGTCAGGAGCAGTGCACTTTAATAGCAGAGACCCATATTTCCCTCTTGAAGGCCATCCTGCGTGAGGAGGACACCTCCAACACTACTTTTGGCCCTGCTGACCTCAAGGACAGTGTCAACTCTACTCTGTACTTTATTGATGGTATGACATGGCCTGAGGTGTTGCGGGCGTACTGTGAGAGTGATAAGGAGTACCATCACGTCCTGCCATTTCAAGAGGTGGACGAGTATCCCTACAGTCCACTTGGAAGTAAGATCAAGGTGCTACAGTTTTTGGTGGACCAGTTTCTCACCACCAACATCGCGCGTGAGGAGCTGATGTCAGATGGTAGTATGCAGTATGACGACCACTGCCGCGTATGTCACCGCCTAGGTGACCTGCTGTGCTGTGAGACCTGCTCAGCGGTCTACCACCTGGAGTGTGTGAAACCTCCACTGGAGGCAGTTCCAGAGGATGAGTGGCAGTGTGAGATTTGTGTAGCACACAAGGTGCCTGGTGTCACAGACTGTGTGACGGAGGCACAGAAGAACAAGCCCTATATCCGCCAAGAGCCCATCGGATATGACCGCCACCAGAGGAAATACTGGTTCCTAAACAGAAGGATTATTGTGTAAGTTAGGGCCCTTATTGGCTTTCTTTTACACTAGAATTACCTTTCATTCTGTGCCAATGGCTTTATTTACTAAAAGAGGTCACAGTCAATGTGCATTAAAGGGTAACTTTGGTATTTTTCAACCTGGATTCTATTTTCCCCCCCTTTTTTTTGGTCTAAGTGACTAATGGAAACAACAAATTTTTGCAATTGGTTCAGTATTTAGGGAGAGCACTGCAGCTGTGAAACAGACTTCAGTCCAATTCCAGGGGCTTTTGTGCCCATCTAGGTACGTCGCCTAAAAGTGCATGTTTTGCCACTGACAGTCTCAGATCATTATGCTAAGTATCTGGCAACATTATGGAAAGGGTCCATACAGAAAGAGACCTTTTTGTTAAGGCATGAGATCACTTCTGTTTAACCAGAAATAGCCGTCTTATGCACTGGCTAAACCCACCAGACTTCATTTACAGAAATGATAATTTTATCATAGTAAAATACACTTCATTCTAACTTGACAGACACAAAAATAAAACTGTCTTGGTTTGTCGCTGCTCCACCAGTCACCAACTCTGGTTAATAACCCTTAAGCGTTAATACACCATGTCAGATAAATAGCTGGGAGAGGAGCAAGAGGGAGGCGAAAAGAGAAGCAGCAGGAAGAAACGGCATCTAGAACCAGAAGATTTTCACACAAAGACATGGGAAAATAGAGCCCAGGTTGAAAAATAGCACAGTTGACCCTTAAGGTGGCACCACAAATGGAAACAAATGGGAAATATTTGATCATTTTTATTTAATCAGGTGAAAACATCCAAACTCTCATTTTCAAGTTTGACTTCACCATCATTGTAAACATATTGCATCACATTCACTTGGTTAAACCCACTGACATGTTACAACCCTTTTCGCAGAGGTTCCTAGTAGGATGTGCTGAAGAACGCCTCACTATAATCATGCATCAACTTTAAAGGGATAGTTTGGGTTATTTGATGCAGGGTTGTGTGAGGCTGCTGTTGATAGTCAGTTTTTCTACCTACAGAAAATGCTGGTCAACACACCTTCAGTTTGGAAAAGCAGAGAGTGGCATCAGCACAGAAGCTCAACAATGAACTGCTGTGGACGATGACAGCATCAAAATGTATTTTAGCTGCTTAAAATGGTCCCCCTAAAAAAACCAGTATCCGGTTAAGTGTACTATATTCAGAATATTTCACTGCTTTTTCTGACCGTCATTATAGAAAAATGACAACTGGTCAAAATAACAGAAAAGATGCAGTGTTTTCAGACCTCGAATAATGCAAAGAAATCACATTCATATTCACTTTCTATCAACACAACACTAATATTTGAACTTAGGAAGAGTTTAGAAATCATTATTGGTAGCATAATCTCAATCTTTAATCACAGCAGTGTTTTTTATAATCCGATTTGGTTCAGGTGCTCACCTAAACTCATTAAGTAGAATGAGGAGGCTTGTGTTGGAATCCAACAAACACTGTCTCTTAATTTTTTCCAGAGCTGTATTTACTATTTTGTTATATACCTCAGTTCACTGTACTGTTAAGATCTGAGGCATTCATGTAAAACAAGTTACTATAGTGGTGAAGCAGTGAAAAATTAGCAGTTATGTAGTAACCCTTGTAAATATTCAGTAAGAGCCTTATGAAACAGTCTAATCTCAAAGGTTGCTGTGAAACCAAATGCAAATTTACCTGAAATGATGACAAACACAGACCCCAAATTTGGATAAATTTAAAAAAAACCTGCAGCCAGTTCAGTACAGTTTCCTCAAAGGTAGTCTCACATTACCAGGCCTGTCTCTCCACTGTGTGTGTGCTCCAAGCAAAAATTTGAAACAGCTGGAGAGTGAAACTGAAAGTTACTGGGAAAATCACTTGGCACGCAGAATGCAACACGCTAGATGAATTACATTACAACATTTGTTTGATGAGAGATTATAGAAGAAAGCTGCAATCCAAGCTCATTTTTATTTACTGGCAGTGATGCTTTTCCTAATTGCCCCCACCCCAAACCTTCAGTATGTTCTGCTTGAGCAGAGACTTTACACATAAAGGCTGAATTCATCCTACTGTCAGACGGTAGCTGACACGTCTTTTTAATGTTTCTGATTTGGGTGAAAATAAGCACTTGATGATTGAGCCAAAACTGTTGTGCACCAACAGAATATCAATGAGTAGGTGAGCAGTCTGCCAGAGTCACAGTTTAACCTGCCCTTGACACTCAGTGTTATCTCAAATCTCATTATTGCTCTTCAAAAAATGGCTGCTATCATTCTGTATGAGCTTGCTATTGCATTTGAATTCTAGTATGGAAATTGATATTCTTTTTGCAGCTGGCTTGTACAGGGTCTCTGTACCTTTTAAGTTTATTAAATCCAACCCAAATTACCCCAAAGAATAGAGGATAATTTTCCTTTCACAAAAGTTCAAATTCATCTGTCGAGGAGGTATTTACACAACACCAGTGATGTTAATTTATCAGGTAATATAAATGAATTAAGTAGGTTAGTAGTGTCATAATTCCTTGTTTCAAACAGTGAACATGATTGTAATATGTAAATTAAAGCTACTAAAAATTTTAATGTTTTATCCATTCTGGAGGGCCCTATGGACAAAAGCATTAGTGCTTCCACTGTAATAACCCTTAAGGATAACGTCAAAAATCAAATAATCTAAATCAAAATCTCCTCCTGCTTCTTTTTAAGTAGTCAACATACAACTGACTGTAATCCTCTCTGAGAAAATGTAAACACAGGCTTGTTTTGATCTGATTTCAAGGTGAATCCAACCTAGTGGCAGGCATTCAGGACAACAACAATATAGCAACAGCCAGTCTTCTTGCTTTTGGTCTTGTTAATGTATGTAGCTCATATAGTCATCAGTGATAAATTGAGACTGTTTCATAACCTGTTAAAAACTCTTTGTAGTAGCTTTAATTTATATTGTAACAGTGCCTTGCAGGTAGAAGGTTTGTTCTGTTATTGAACAGTCTATCTAATAACTTATTCTCCTCTTTCCCCCCAGCGAGGAGGATGGGGAGCACGAGAATAAAAATATCTGGTACTACAGCACCAAGGCTCAGCTGGAGGAGCTTGTGGAGTGCCTGGATAAGGAGTACTGGGAGATGGACCTCTGTGCCACCCTGGAGGAGATGAAGGAAGAAGTGCAAGCTCACATGGACATCACAGAGGACCTCACCAACAAAGCCCGAGGAAACAATAAAGCCTACCTCACTGCTGTCAACGGTACAGATTTGATTTTGTCTTTGCTCCCCAAAATAGACACATTTCAACCTGGTAGTAGTGTAATCTCATTCTGGTACTTGTGTGTAGGATTTTCTTTTGAGCAGCATTTGGGGAAATCATTGATCTGACAGTTAATGTGTGACTTGAGCTGTGAAGTAAATGTACCTCTCTGATTGTCTCCTGCAGGCTCACATTCACACAGTCTATGTAAGTTTCAGGTAACATAGTTCTTCCCCTCAGGCGGCAGTGTGTTGCTAGAATGACAGTTGAGTCAAAAATGTTAGGTGCTGCCTTTTCTTCCTGCTCTTACACGCTTTGTCAGAAAAGTAACAGTTTTCCCCACTTCTCCCTCCCCGAGTGTTTAGAAGACCTTTGATTAGTACGCCAGCGGTTTCCTTTTCTGTTTGACAGGCTGACATATAACAGTTTTCCTGTGTTTGTCACTAAACTGCCCATAGGGGCTCTATATTTTTGGGGGGAACGCACCTCTGACATTATGTCAAAAACTAGAGATGTGAAAGGGTATTCTGCAGACTAAAATGCTTTAGTAAAGCTATTGCAATGTTTGTGGCGTCTTTTTATAATTTTAATCATTTCCATAGTAAGTGATTTATGGGTGTTGCTGGTATATTCATCCATTGAAAGCCCACTTCTGCAGCACTGTGTGTTTCTTCCTTTAAGCTCGCTGGGACACAACTGTTTTTGTACTAGTGAAGACTGTAGTTATGAAACATGGTTCTCTGGAGATTTTGGCCACTTGAGGATCTTGGATCTGTGTGGATAGGAACAGGAGTTACAGACTCTAGATATGCAGGCATCTAAGTTCATACTATCACTATGTTATATCTCTTAATTTATATATAACTGGTTAGATTAACTAGGTGTAGGTGATGTTTTGTCACAGGAATGTGTTGGGCTCCAGTTGCCTGATTAGGATGCTTGCTTTAAGTAGTTTTTGTAGAGCTGAATCAATTTTAGCAGCAACTATTTTGATAAGCGCTAATCGCTTTATTCATTCTTCAATTAAAAATATCTTCTTAAATGTGAGCATTTGCAGCTCTTTTGATCATGTATATAAAGTAGACTGAATATCTTTGTGTTTTGGACTGATGGTCAGATAAAAACAAGGAATTTGAAGACATCGCCATGGGCTCTGGGAAATTATAATAGACACTACACAATTTTTGACACTTTATACACAAAAGGATTCATGATTAATAGGAAGATTAAAGAACACTGAATAGAATTGTTAGTTGCAGTTCTTTTAAATCAAAGCAAGTGACTCACATTGAAACTTATGGAATGATGAATGTTATTATACTTAACAATATTTTCATGTTTTTGCCCTGGTAACTAATTAGTATGATGCCCTATGGACTGTTTTTTTGGCAATACTTTAACTTAAAGTTTAAATAAAATTCTATATTTTTCTATATACTGTTCTCACTTGTGGACAAACAAAGTGTTTTACTATGTTGTGATCTTGCTCTGTCCTAAAAAACAGTTGCTCAAGACAAAGCATTTGCATGTGTTTAGATGTTGCCATGTAATGCAGAAACGCTGCCTTTTTTATTTTTAAGAAAAGAACATGTTTCCTTTTGTTTGTAGATGTGGTCATGGAGCGTTTGAAGATCAGGCAGGAGGCACAGGAAGCAAAGAGTCGAGCAGCAGAGGCAAAGCAGGAAGCAGAAACAGGCTCTGTAAAGACAGCGGAGGATAAGCTCAACTCGCAGCTCGACAATGGAGAGCACAAAGACACCGAGCTGAAGGGTAATTCACAAGGTAAAGGTTAACTTCATATCCAGTATACTCTTTTCTAATTCTCTCCTAAACAGAAGACCCAGTAGCACCGGTAGCAGCAAGTGTGGTTTTCCCACATGTGCAAAGTGAAGCTCTAACTATTGAGAGGTTGAGCTCTACTTGAGTTGCTGTTAAACAATATTATGACTTTGCTGATGCTGTTCGACCCTGTGTATGTATGTCAAACCACAGTAGCCGCGGTTCCCCCTGCTGCAGATGAGAGCTCTGTGTCCGATCCTAACCCCGGCTCAGCCACTCGGGAAGCAGCCGCGCCTAAAACTGAGTCTCTTGACCCCAACACAGAAACACAGCCTGCTTGCTCTGGGAGTCAGGAGAGTGGAGAGTCCCCTGCGTTGGCAAAGCAGGAAAGGACAGGTACTCGGAGAATGCGATTGACTCATGTTCGCTCTGGTGTCCAGCTACCAGAGAGCCATTCAACTCATCCTTCCACTTCATACCCTGCTGCTGGGCTGCACATCCATCTTCATCTGTCTGCTTGTCTCTGCTGGTTGCTGCTAACCATTCCCTGTCATTTTGCCCTGACCATTTGCCTCGCTGGGTGCAACGGTGGCGAGGCTACTTTCATTTCTTTCTTGTCTCTGTACATTTGCGATGTTACAGTCTGGTCTCCATTTGTTTCAGAGACTTAAAACTAAATCTGTTTTAAGGTAGTTTTGAAAGCCAGTCATCGTTTCTGCTAATTGGACTTGGGGAGGTGTTCCATGGTTTGTTTTTGGATAAATTGTAATGAACACAGTGTCTGCCATCCCTGGCAAACCTGGCAAAAATATGGAGGTGATTGTAGGTACGCCAGTGCTTTGAATTTATTTTCTCTTTTCTTATACCTCTGCCATGTCTGCAAGGGTTTGGATATCTCTCCAAAATTCTGACTATGACTTGCATAGTAAACATATGATGCTAAAACCCCGCGGGAACAGCCACATTTGTCTGTCAAATACGGCTTTGCTAGTGTCAGTTTGCTTTCATTCAGACAGCTTCTGCTTATTGTGTTGGCTGGCTGCTGTTTAATGGAGCACCTGTGTTTTCTGCTTCTTTTTTTCTTTTTTTACATGGCTTCAAACAGCGTACAGTGGATCTCTGACCATCTTCTATTACACAGTCCCCAGCAGAAATTCAGCTTCTAGCAATGGTACCTGCTGTGAACAAGGACTTTGTATCTGGACATAAATAACATTACAGACAAACACACTTTTAGCTGTGGCCTTAAAGTCCTCCTTTCTTTGAGTAGCTCGACCAAAACACTGTAGCTCTCAACAATCATGCAGCACTGGAGTGACCACAATTAGCCCGATCCTTTTCAAACATCATCTCTTCATTATCTTCAGTAAACGTAGAATTAGATGGCGAGAAGATATTTTCTCCTCCAACTTAATTGTTCCTGAGGGACCCTAAGCAGTTGCAGACCATTTTCTGCCTTTTGTCTTGTCTTGACCTGCTCTAAGCATGACACTTAGTTGTTGCAATCTAAATGTTCCATTTATTTTTTGGTGCATTCGTTTCTTGTCTTGTGTTTTATGTTTACTCCTGTGCTCATGGTCTTGAAAAGCACACTTTTGGCACGGTGTTAGACGGTCGGCGTCCCCTGGCAGCAGATAGCACGCCACGTCTGTCACAACCAGCTCCTTATTCTCATTCCAATTTATGGGCATTTGGGTGGGTTCCTGTTGCTCAGACAAAAGGCTCTCTGCCTGGAAGCCCCACCTGCTACCTCGTCAACAAAGAGCCGCATATATATGCAGGACTCTCTCCTCTAACAACTCAAAGGCAGAGCTGGTGTCTTAATTTGGCGTTGCAGCAAGTGCACAGCTTGTTCTGGATTTGTGTGGCTTTTCCTGCCTAGCTGGACTGATGAAGCGCTTAATTGTCCACTGAAGTTTCTTTTTTTGAATAGTTTGTTGGTCATATGCAAATTTCAGGTCTTAAGACCATTGAGCAAGGTCTGGCTGAGCTATATTGGGAAATTCCTAAATGCAGAAGTTGTGTTTTTTTTCAAATCATTGTAATTTGTTTTGTTTACACAGCTGCCATCTTTGCTTAAACCATGTTGCTTGTAATTAGTGTTAGTCGGTTTCGCTCTGTCCATCCCCAGTACTTGCTTTCATGCTTGTGCTCAGTCTTTCCTACCTTTTTTTTTCAGATGAGGATGGAAAAGCAGAATCTACCAGTGAAGACAAGCAACCCGACGTGTCTCAGGCACAAATCCAAGATCGGTCTCAGCAGCAGTCTTCACAGCCTGAGGCGAGCAGTGGCAGCAGCCAGGTTCCTGGAAGTGGGAGCCTCAGGAAACCAGAACAGCCTGACCTGGCTGATCGGTCGTCTCAGTCCTCCTTTACCAGCCAGGATGGGACAGGTAAACATAAGCGAGGCTCGTCGGTGCCCAAAGAGCACACACCAACACGTACTTTAAAAGTTTGGTTGCATTAAATTGTCTGTCAGTGTCTATTTGAATCAGTGTAGAGTTGTTTTACACTGATGGTCTCGTCTGCTTTCTGAATGACAGATGAGTACAATGAAAGAATCAAGAGTGATAGAGGGCGAGCAGCAGGACGGGAATCGAATAACCAAACACCCAGAGGAAGCAAAGAGGTGAGGCTTGTGTGTATGCCTACAACAAAATCATTGTTTAGTGCTATAGTTATTTAAATTTTTTTGAGAGAAATCAGTTTAAAGCATCATCTGTGATCCTTAGGTAAAGTTCACATAAACACTGCATTGACTTGGCTTAAAGCTTCTACAAGGAACTTTCATATTTTGTTGATTTTGGAGACCCCTGTGGACAAAAGCGAAGATCTTTCCACTGTCATAATCACAAAATATAGTGTCAAAAATAAAATTACTGGGCGTCCCTATAGCTCAGTTGGTAGAGCGTGTGCACCATGTGTTGAGGCTATCAGTCCTCTGCAGCGGCTGCCGGTTCGATTCCCGCCTGCAGAACATTTGCTGCATGTCTTCCCTTCTCTCTCTCTCTCCGCCTTTCCTGTCATATCTCCAGCTGTCCTATCCGAATAAAGGCAAAAAGCCCAAAAAATAATCTAATAAATGAATAAATAAATAAAATAAAATTACCAAAAGAAAAATCTCTTCCTAATGGCAGGCATTAAGAATAACTATATGGAAATTAGCAATCTTCTCATGGATGGTTGTGTTAAATTACATACGTCATATAGAGGCATCGGTAATAAATTGAGACTGTTTCATAACCAGTTGAAAACCCCTTGTAGCAGCTTTAGTTATTTATTAAATTAAAAAACAGCTTTGTATAGGCATTTCACTCATGTATGTACTATGTATGTAAAGTATTGGCATCCTTTAAAACAGCTTTTATTTTTATGTTTAATATTTTCATTAAAATGAAAAATGTTCTCACTCTGTTTCAGTCATCTCCTGTACGCTTTGATGGTGATTCTTCACGTCTCAGCTTCTTCAAACGGGACCTGGCAGTGAATTTGAACAACTTATTCAAACTTGGTCAGGAGGGTAAATACAGGGTCTACCACAACCAGTACAGCACCAACGTCCTGGCCCTGAACAAGCATCAGCACCGCGAGGACCATGACAAGAGACGCCACCTCTCCCATAAGTTCAGCCTGACCACCGCGTCAGAGTTCAAGTGGAATGGCTCCATCTACGGTTCACGGAGCCTGACTGTCTCTACCCTGCGTCTCACCATCATCCAGCTGGAGACCAACGTACCCGGACCATTTATGCATCCTAACTGGGCATCGCACAGGTACCACTCAGATCAGGTTGATGTGAAATAGTTGTTAAGCAGGGGTGGATACAAACTTTTTGGTGACTTACCAAGTGCTGTCAGGCTAATAAATTACAGGAATAGTTTGACATTCAGGAAATATGTGTAGGAAGTTTCCTGTTGAGAGTCAAGAGGCCTGGCTAGCATGCCATTTTTTTTAAATGAGTACAAAACCCTGATAAAAAAAACACAATTTGGCATTTTATGTGCCACTTTACTTCTTGGACAGAGCCAGGCTAGCAGTTTTCCCCTATTTCCAGCCTTGGTGCTAAGCTAAACGGTATGGTACGGTAGTATTAATCTCCTCATCTAACTCTTGGCAAGAAATTGAATAAGTGTATTTCTTATTCTTTTAAGGATACAAATATAATTCATTTTGGTTCTTGCAAAATATGATGATGAATTTTTACTTGGTGTAAGAAATAAAAAAGCAAATCTGGTATGCAGTTGTGCTGTTTTACTGTTTGTTTTATACAGTTTGTATTTGTTTCTCAAGGACCAACTGGAATAAAGCAGTGCAGATGTGCAGCAAGGCCAGGGAATTTGCTTTGGCCTTGGCCATTTTGGAGTGTGCCATCAAACCAGTCGTCATGTTGCCAGTATGGAAAGATTCTCTTGGACACACAAGGTAAAGGAATAACTAGAATCACGAATTGTATGGCAGTCAAACAGCTGTTGGCCACACACTCTGATAGCACCTTTGCAAAGACTGAAAAGCTACTCATTTATCACACTAGTGCACTTGGTGACCAAACAAGTGGTCAACTTCTGTTTCACTGCTGCCTGTGCACTTTACATCTTGGTTATGTACTGCGCTTTCCTGCCTCAGGCTACATCGCATGACCTCCATGGAGCGGGAGGAGAAAGAGAAGGTGAAAAAGCGAGAGAAAAAACTGGAGGATGAGGAGACACTGCAACAGGCCACTTGGGTGAAGTACACCATCCCTATCAAGCACCAGGTAAAACAGCAGCGTCTTTCATCTGTCATTCAGCTCCCCCTGTGAACATAGAGGTTTTTCATCTTCTGATCTGATCTTACCAACTTTTTAATTTCAGACGTGTCCCCACAGCCCTGTCAGATGAACTCAATTATACCTTCATTAGCACCATGTTGCTGTTACAAATGTGTTCATTTGAACTGATTATAAACTAGATTATATTTAACACTGTGGACAATATTTTATTTTATACAATTGAACTGTCTGTGTTTAGATTGGTTAAGTCAGGCTTCTATTAATGTCAGAAACTTCAATAGCTAACAATTAACTGTGTATCCATCACTTTTAGCTAATTATTTACACTGTTTATCCATTTTAGCTAGATTTTTAGATCTGTTTAAGAACTGCTTTTCAATCACTGTCAGCTGCCTCCCAGGCTGCTCAAGATAATCATGTATCTCAATCATACCACCATAAAAATCATCAAATAAGTTAATTAGCTAATCCACTATTTCTCCATGTACCCCTATGGGCAGCTCCACAAATACCCTCTGGGTTATGAGTATGCTGCCACTGGTAGGGAATCCCTGACCTAGTGCACTTAAGTATACTGGTATAGTGCTGATATTGCCAAAGCCTGTGTGAGGTGGTTTTGATCTTAATATTGTGATAGAGCTTTACTGTGTCTGTAAGGCCACTTTACATTTGAACTTGTTTCTCAGTTTTAATGTATGTACATGTTCTCTTAAATGATTGTGGTTCCTCGTCTGAATACCTCATTGTTTGATGGCTCACTTGTGTGTTTTTCTATCAAGGTTTGGAAGCAGAAGGGGGAGGAATACAGAGTGACAGGGTACGGTGGCTGGAGTTGGGTCAGTAAGACTCGAGTCCCACGGTTTGTTCCAAAGCTACCAGGGAACACAAACGTAAACTACCGCAAAGAACTGGAGGGTAAGGGTTAAACTGGCCTTATTCCCTCAATATATTCTCCTGCTGCTGGCACTTTTGGCTCATGTGTTGATTTTGTTTTTTGTTTTTTTTGTTTTTTTCCACTGTCTTCATAGCAGCTAAAATGAACAAGGAAAATGCAGCAGCTTGCACAAATAAGCAGTCGATGGAAACTGAGAAGCAGACTACCCAAAACACAGCAGACAAGGACAATGAACAAGCATCCATCACTGCGTCATCTCAGAGCACTTCATCAGAGGACTGCAAACCTCAGACTTCTAAAGAAGAAGAAAACCCCACAGAGGAGCAGCAGGGAACAAAAGAAGAAGAGAAGAGAGAAGATGAAAAAATGGAGGTTGACCCCCACCCAGAAACTGCTGCTTCAAGTGAAGAGAAAGGTGAATGTTTGAAATTAAATTCTCTCTCTCTACTTTATCTTTTGCTTGATGCTGTTTGTGAACGATATATTACTACCATCCACTGACGTCTGTGACTTTTTGTTACAGATAAAGCAGAAACCAAACCCCCTTCCTACTCTTCTGCGCAGCCTGTCACTGAAGAACCAGGTCAGAAAGTTGAACAACCCAAGAAGGAGGAGGCCACCGCATCAAAGCCCTACTACGATGTTGTGAATGTCAGCGAGGGCTTCCAGCTGCGCACAGCTTATAAGAAGAAGGTCAAGCCCTCCAAACTGGATGGGCTTTTGGAGCGCCGGGTTAAACAGTTCACCTTGGAGGAGAAACAGAGACTAGAGCGGATGAGACAGGCAGCCCTGCTGGCCAAAATGGCTGCCACGAGGCCTGCTTCCACTGTTAAGACTGAAGGATCCACATTAGGCAAACAGCAGCCTCCTGTAACCCCTTGTCTAAAAGAGGAGAAGGAGGAGAGCCTTCAAGTGAAAGACCATGTGGTGAAAAAGCTCAACTTTGAACAGGAGCAGATGGAGAAAAAGGCAGACAATTTGGATGTCAAATCAGACACCACAATACCCAACCACAGCAAAGAGACAGAAGTAAATGCTGTGCAGGGGAACGGTGGAGAGGTGTTAGCTCACAAAGAAGTAAATGGAGGACCCATAGCTAGCCCCGAGCTCCAAAGTAATTGTATATCAGATTCAAAAGAAAGCAAAGAAAAAACACAGAAGCCGGAGGTGTCTCGAGTGGGAGAGAACGCTAAGAAACGTCCGTATGAGGAAATGGAACAAGGCAGCAGACAGAGCGACACAGAGAGCATGGAGGTCGACCAGAGCAAGACCAGTCCGGTGCAGGTCAATGGGAACGACGGCATCACCGCTCCTGCAGACTCAAACACAAACTCAGATCCAGCCAGTCGAGTCCAGTGTGACAGTAAAGAGCCTCAGAAAGAGCCTGTCAAGTCTCTAATGAATGGAAACATCTTGCAAAACGATGTGTCCGACTTATGTCATCCACCTCCCCTGAAAGTCCCAAAATTGGAGAACCACGTGGCAGAAAAAGGAGACACTGTCAATAAGAATGAGAACGTGGCCATGAAGAGTGAGGGCACATTTCCAGCCAAGCCTCCATCCTCAAGCCCTTCTTGCCTGAATAGTAATAGCATGGACAATAACAGTAGTAGCGAAGGTTTGAAGACCACTGCCGCAGACTCTCAGAACACCCTGCAGTCTGATGTGACATCTCAAGCAGCAAGTAGCACAGTCTCCTCTGTTACCACCACCTCCAGCACAGCCTCCACCCAGCCCAGCTCCAGAGCAGTTGTCCCTCAGAAAACCAAAATTCCAGTCGCCGACACCAAGATGGGACCCTCTGGTACAACGACAACCAGCTCCATGACAATTAGCAAAGAGTATTCTACCAGAGACCGAGTCAGCCTTCTTAGGTTCTCCAAATCCAAAAAGGCACGCTCGGGGACAGCGCTGCCGTCCTACCGCAAATTTGTCACCAAGAGCAGCAAGAAGAGCATCTTTATCCTGCCAAATGATGACCTGAAGAGGCTGGCGAGGAGGGCAAGCATCAGAGAGGTGCCCATCTTCAACTACAACGCCAAGCCCGCCCTGGATATATGGCCCTACCCTTCCCCCCGACCCACTTTTGGGATCACGTGGAGGTTTGTCACACATGTAGATCCTTTCAACACAATGTTTGGGATACTTAAATGTTACATTCAGAGCAAGTGTAAACCAGAGGTAAACCAGAATGTGTATGTAAACACACTTACTGTTGTTGGAATAAGTAGCTCATGTTTTCTTATGACTGTGTCCTGTTCAGGTACCGTCTCCAGACTGTGAAGTCGCTTGCAGGGGTCAGCCTGATGCTGAGGCTGCTGTGGGCCTGCCTGAGATGGGACGACATGGCTGTTAAGCCCTCTGCTAGTGTCGGGACTACTCGGAAAGGTGAGAAAATGCTGCACACTTCATCTTGACTTGCACTGATCTTTCACTTCCTTTGGGCATCTTCTCTGTTTGCCGTCTTACATTAGCTCCTAATTTAGTTATGTTATCTCATCTTCTGTTGCTGACAACAACGCTGGTGTCTCCACCTACCACTGCATAGATGAGTGTGTTTAGCTATACGAATAATGAAAGTTTCCATTTTAAATAATTGTGCTAATATGTTTGATTGTAACCACAGAAACCACAGAGACAGACATCACTACAACGGAGATTATAAAGCGAAGAGACGTGGGGCCTTATGGCATCCGCTCTGAATACTGCATCAGGAAGATCATCTGTCCCCTCGGAAACAGAGACACTCCCAAAGGTAATGGCTAAACATTTATATACAAACAGTGTAGTTGCAAATTTGAAATATGATCATGATCCATTGCTGGAAGTGTCTTGGCAGTGTTTCACAAGAATTATAAATAGTTTGTTTCTCTTCTCCCATGTGTAGAAACCCCCACTCCACAGAGGAAAGGCCTGCGATCAAGCGCCTTGAGGCCCAAGAAGCAGGAGCCAGCCAAGCTGACAGGGCCTATTGCTGTGGAGACATGGGTTCCTGAAGAGGAGCTAGAGCTCTGGGAAATCAGGGCCTTTGCAGAAAGGTGAGAAACACACACTGAGCCTCCTCTGGCCAAATATTATTGTTTCAGTAAATACTGAATACTTCTGATTCACTGTATTGTCACCTTTTTTTTCGGTGGTATTACAGAGTGGAGAGGGAGAAGGCACAGGGTCTCGATCCCTCCAAGACTGGCAGCACTCTGAAGACAGCAGAGGATGTCAAGGCCCATTTGGAGAATCAGCTGAAACAGGCCAGACTGGCTGCCCAGCAGGTGGGAACACTGTACACTACACACACACACACACACAAAGGTGTTATCAGTTTCTCTGGTTTAGTAAGCCCTTATTTAGGTTTAAGTAGGGCCACTCTATACTGGAAGTCAATAAACTCTCTAAAGCCCCTATTACACTGTACAAAACACCTTCTAACATCTTGTTTTTGTCAATCACCATTAATTACAAGGTCAAATGGCTCTGACTGGCAGTGATGGAAACATACAACACTGTTTCAGTGGAGACCGTAAAGGCTTGATGCCTTTGTCTGTAACTTCTGTGACACTTTTGCTCCTTTTGCAGACAAAAGTGCTGCTTGGCTTGACTCAGTTTGACTTGGTACATCAGCCCAACACAGTGCACAACAGTAGCACATTTCATTTTTGTACAATAAACGTATGTAGCTGAAAGCAAACATGAAACAGTGAAACCAAGCAGAAACAGCAACGTACAAACCAGAGATTCAGTGAGAAGCTACAAAAATACTGAGAACTGAACACACAGAGACTTTTAAAATAGCCTTTTTCTCTGGTCTGCACCCACGAGTTGAGCCTCAGCTTTCCAGCGCACATCAGAAAAAAAAAACAGGAAGCCAAAAGGGAAAGGGTTAATCACTTACTTTTAGCAGGTTTAGCTGCATTTTAAAAACCTGCATATACACACTAATTTTAGTGTTAAAACAGTATGTGTCTAAAATGTTTTCACATCTTTGTTTTAGAAACGTCTGGAGCAGCAGAGACCGAGTACGACTTCCACCACCTCCACAACAACCACCACCACCTCAGCCAGCACTCCCAGCACTCCCAGCACCCCAGCGTCCATGGGCCAGAGGACAGGTCAGGTCACACCTGGAACCAAGATGGTTCTGGCCTCCAAACTGGGCTCTCCGGTTCCCTTCCAGCAAGACAAAAACTTCCACCAGTCTTTTGCTTCCTGGGTCAAGCAGGGTCAGACCAACAACAGTTCAGGTAAGCCGGACGAAGACAAGGTTGATTTGAATTCTCTTCAGCCCATTTAATCGTGCATACCTACACCGAATGGTCTGGAGTTGTTTACCTTCTCGTCAGTCATATTCTGTTGGAGACAGATGGTCAAAATTATGTTCGTCACAAGTGTTTTTCGGTTTTTGTTTTTTTATTTTTTCATTTTTCATTCTTCTTTTTTTTGGAATTGTTGTTTGACAACCATCAGTTTGTTAGAAGTCAATCACTGGCATGACTTTCCACAACTGTTGTTCTTACATGTCAGTTTTCTACATTGACGAATGTGACTGGCTTTTGGCGCGTGGTGTCCACTTAGAATCGTGTTAAAACTATTTCTAAATTTTTTGAGTTCATGATATATTGCAGGGCTACAGGGGAGCCTGTGTATCATCAGAATTTAAACACACAGCAAAGCCATAATCCCAAATTTTCAAAATATCTGCGCAATGTTGACTCAAACCATCCAGTGGACACTGCAGCCGCACACTGACTGTCATGGTGGCCCTTATGGGTGTGCGTGACAGCGGGTGGCATGGTGTGTCTTGCAGCCTCCACCGGCTCGGTGGCCACCGGGGCTAGCAGCATCACCACCTCAGAGCAAACCTTCCAGATCGCAGGCAGCCCAGTGACTGTGGCTGGCCAAGTCCTCGCTGCCAAACTCCCGCTGCCCGCAAACAGCAAGATTGTCACGCTCAACATGCCCACCACGCAAGGAGGTAGGGAGCATGAGTGTCATCCATTTCCACTGGTTTGTGTTCACACTTGCCAAAATGGATGGAGGAGTGTCATGTGAGAGGCAAAATCTGCCTGTAATATTGGTGGTGAGCATAGATGATGCCAGTGTTTCTTTTGTATTTCTTTTGTTTTTTTAACATTAGATGGAAGAGCTTCTGTGGCCAAAAGTAGAAAAGATTTCTCTGAATTGTATATACACGGCTGTTATCCTGTGAAATGAAGCTTTTTCAGCTGCTTTAGAGATACTAGAGAATTTTTTAAACAAACGAGACATTGCAAAGATCTTCCTCACACACAGCGCATGCCTCGCCATATGTGTGCATCCTTGTCATGTTTTACTATATCTACCCAATGCATATTTGCTTCTTTCCTTACGTAACTGTTCTTACTAATAGGTGTGGTCCAGCAGAAAGTCCTGAGCATATTTCCCTCTGGCCCCCCTGCAAATCTGAGGACATACAGCACACTACATCCTACAACTGGCAACATCAACCTCAGAGCCACCACCTCTGCCTCAACCACCCAGCAACAGGTCTTTTATCTTTCACTGTGCTCTTTTTAGCCATTTACTTTATTTTTCAACTTATCTGTAGAGCTATTTATCCAACTAGATTGTTTTCATGTGAGTTGCAGATTTTTGGAGAGATGTTTGCATTCTCTCCAGTATAAAGAAACTAGAAGTACATTTGAAAAACTCAACAGCAATGTCTCTTTGCAGAAATCACATTTATTTTTACTGAGCTACACCCACTAACTTTACTACTGCGCACAAGGAGGCATACACCTATTTGTGGACGAGAGACTCATGCTCATGATAGCTCAGGATGTAAACATTTATGCCGTCCTCTAAGGCTGAGCTGTAGTCTCTCATCCGTGAGTAGATGCACGCTTCGTTCTGCGCAGTAGTACACTTGGCAGGTTTAGTGTGGTAGAAAGAAAATAGTTTGTACTCGGAACTGCTCAAGTTTTGGGATCATCTTGAATAACTAGGTCATGTATTTTCTGAAATGTATTTTTGGCACTTTGAGCACCATAATCCAAGTGCCATCTAGTTCCATTATATTCAAGAGAAGGCAGACATGTCTACAGTCAGTATCAGTAAAACTCAGTAACTTTCCCCAAACTCAGTAACTCTCACCAAAAGTATCTAGATGGTAAAAAGCACTACAGGTAAGATGAAAACATGTATTTTTGATTTGGAGGTGAACTGTCCCTTTTAAGCATGAAGACTGATGATTTTACCTTTGGCTTTGTATTACAGGTCGTCACAGCAGGAGGCCAAACACAACCTGGCGCAACAATGAGCCAGTCATCTACCCCGTCTACCTCTGTGGGCACAGCAATGGTCAGAGGACCAGCATTGGCTCAACAAGGTGCTCTGTCCAACTGATCATTTCCAGTATGCAAATTAATGTCTTTTGTGGTGCAAGGCTTACAAATAGAAAAAAATCTTACACCCTCTTCATCCCCTCTAGGCCAACCTCAGCAGGCTGTGACCCCGACGGGCCGTGTGCAGTCTGTGTCCACAGCTGTGCCTGGTTCGACACCAGTGCAGACAGCTGCAGCTCAGAGAGCAGCAGGTGCCACGCCGTCACCTCATGCAGCCACCACAGCACCTGGACAGCCACCTGCAGCTTCCTCCCAGGCCAACAGACCACAGCAGGGTCAAGTTAAACTCACCATGGCACAGCTCACACAGCTAACACAGGGTGCTCAGGTGAGGGCACATTTTCTAGTGTATTTTTCTCCATGCATCTACTTAAACAGTATTTTTAGTTTAAATTTGTCTTTGTTTTAATCTCTTCTTGAAGTCTTCAAAAGTCATCGTAACTTTGTTTGAATTGTGCGGCATAAAGAAAGTTGAGAATTGTTTCACTGTCGGTTGAAGGTGAACTTTCTTTGGTTTACACCTCTGCAGGGTGGAAACCCAGGTCTGACGGTGGTGATCCAGGGTCAGGGCCAGACCCAGGGACAGTTGCAAATCATCCCACAGGGTGTAACAGTTATCCCTGGTCCTGGTCAGCAGCTGATGCAGGCAGCCATGCCCAACGGACAGGTCCAGCGCTTCCTCTTCACTCCCATGCCCCCATCTTCATCAGCTTCAACTTCAGCAGCCACTACTGCTACCCCTACGAAGTCTGCTGTAGCTCAGACCCCTCAAAGCCAAGGTCCAACCCAAATCCAGACAGCTCCTTCAGTCCAAGGTCCTGCCCAAGTCAGGACCATTCCCTCAGCCCAAGGTCCAACCCAAGTCCACTCAACTCCTTCAGCCCAAGGTCCAGCCCAAGTCCACACAACTCCCTCAGCACTAGCTCAAACCCAAATGGCTGCCCCTGTACCCATTCAAACACACGTTGCTGCCCCAGTTGCTACACAGATGCCACGTCTAGCCCCAGCCTCAGTCCCTGTGCAAACTCAAGTTTCAGCCACTACTCCATTATCAATCCCTGCACAATCTCAGATATCCTCCCCTGTCCCTGCCCTGCCAGCCCAGGCGTCAACACAGGTTTTATCCTCCACACCAGCCTCTCTCCCCGCTGCACAGCCCCAAGTGGTAAGACCTGTGCTTGCCCCAACACAGAATGCAGTCTCAGCCATGATGCAAAACCAAGTCTCCACCCTTCCCCCAGGGTCATTCCCTACACAAACTACAGTGTCGCTACCTGTCCCAAGACAAATTGCACCTCAATCCCAGCTCCAGACACATGCCTTCAGCCCTACCCCAGCCTTAACCTCAGCCCCCATCCAGATGCATGTTACTGCTCCTGCCCCTGCTTTAGCCCCTGTCTCTGGCCCCTCTAACTCGGTCCAAATGCCTGTTTCTGCTTCTCTTCCCTCACCTGTCCAAGTTCCAACCCCTGCTCTCGCTCCAGTCTCTTCTCCTGTCATGGCTGTTGTGCCCACCCAAGTTGCTGTCCCGTCCCCGGCCAAAGCTCTAACCCAAATCCAAGCCACAGCTCCCGTTCCCCGTCATGCTGCTGTGGCCAATGCTGTTGTCACACCCGTCACAGCCACCTCTACAACACCTTCAGTGCCAGGTAAAGAACCCAAAGCAAATCCCACAAACACTAGGGATGTAACGATGTAATATCACACATACACACACAAGCAATCTCATGAATCCCCTCCACACTTACACCTGGCGGAGATAACAAACACACATCAGCACCATCCTGTTTTAGTCACTTGTCTGTACAGTGGTTAACTCTTTATAATACATTGCTTGTCTTTACTTCTCCCTCCTGTTGTAGCTCTGATAGAGCAGAGGGCAGCTCAGCCTCAGGTCTGGACTCCAGCCTCATCTCAAGTTCAGACTCCAGTTCAGCCGGCTCAGCTGGCTGCAGCTCCTGTTCAGTCATCTGCCCTGGCAACTGTACCCGCCCCCGCCTCTGCCTCTGCATCAGTCTTCACACAGTCATCCATCACTCCTCTGCCTCAAGCATCTCTTCCTCCTCAAGCTCAAGCTCAAGTACAAGTTCAGCACCCCACCGTTGTGTCCATGCAGCAAGTATCTCAGATTCCAGTCTCAGCAGTCCAGGTTCATATGAAGGGAATACCGGTCTCTTCTGTTGTTACTACTGTGAGACCTACGCAGCCTCAGCTCCAGCCCCAAACACATCCTCAACTCCAACCCCAGCGTCAAGCCCAAATCTGTGCACAGATTCAGGTCCAACAGATGCCCCACATTCAGGCTCATCTCCAAGCACAAGCCCAAAACCACCCCCAGGTCCGAGTTCAGTTTCAGCCACAAACTCAGCAACCACCACAAGCCCAAGTGCAGCCGCTCACTCAAACTCAACCTCAGGTGCAGTTTCAATCTCAAACTCCGAACCAAACCCTGCCCCAGGTCCAGGCCCCAGCCCAGGCCCAAATCCAGCCAAGGGTCCAACATCAGTACCACCCTCAGGTACAAGCTCAATTTCAAACGCAGGCTCAGACCCAACCCCAGACCCAGCAACAGCCTCAAGTCCAAACTCAAGCCCAGGTCCAGTCTCAGGCCCAAACTCAGCTACAGCCCCAGATTCAAACCCAACTCCATCCCCAGGTTCAGGTCCAGGTTCAGCCACAACCTCAGGCCCCGCAACAACCCCAGGTCCATACCCAGTCACAGGCCCAAACTCAAGTCCAGACCTCCCAGCCCCAGTTTCAAGTACAGTCACCTCAGCAGGTTCAGCAACAACTTCAGGTCCAAGCCCAACCTCAAGTCCAAGCTAAGCTCCAAGTCCAGTTCCAGCCTCAGAACCAAACTCAACTTCAAGCGCAACCTCAGCTTCAGGTCCAGTCTCCCATCAGACATCAGCTCATCACAGTTCCAGGCCTCCAGCAGCCAGTCCAGCTACTCTCAGCTCTGCCACCGCATGTCGCCGCCCAGATCCAAGCTCAGATCCAGGCACAGGCGCAGCAGCAGGGGGGCACAGTTCCCCAGCAGATCAAACTACAGCTGCCCATCCAGATCCAGCAGACAGGGGGTCAAATCCAGGCCCACCAGATCCAGAACATGGTGACCATACAGGCACCAACAAGTGTCCAGGAGCAGCTCCAGAGGATGCAGCAGCAGCAGCAGCACCAACAACAACAACAACAACAACAACAGCAGCAACAGCAACAACAGCAGCAGCAGCAGCAACAACAGCAACAACAAAAACCAAAGAAGAAGAAACACCACGAGGCTAAAAGGGAACAGAAGGAGCCAAACCTGCAGGCTGTTAGCCCTGGGGATGGTATCCAAAAACAGGTATGACTCAAAAAGAACAATCCAACATGATTCATTTCTTCCTACATCTAGACACTGTTTATATTAATGAAAATATTGTTGTTGTCAGGTGGTAGTGAAGCAGAATGCTACAGCAGAACAGCTGAAACAGAGGAAGACGCTGGCTGCAGCCGAGCGGGAGGAGAACCAGAGGTTTGGCTCTTAATAATCACAGAACTGTGAAGCCCAATGATGAATGTTAATCTGTCCTGTTTATTATAGTCAACCAAAGAAAATCAAGGTCAACTGAAATTCTTCCTATTCTTCAACCAGTCAGTTAGTCGATGGGGGAAAAAAATTGAATGTTTCCTCTAGTTTAATTAAATCTGCCACAGAGCGGTGCACTGAACACACAATGTTGCCAAACAAATATATTCTTGCAGTTTGAAAGTTTTGTTTTCACACATTGCTATATTGTTACCTTCAGGGGACATCAACAAATTAATGCACCGCAGGCTACTGGCATTCAACCTACTACTGTCACTATTTAGTGTCTTCAACTGAGGCTTAATGTTTATGCAGTATCTCTTGGCTGTCCCTCAATATTACATTATTATCCAACATCACCCCAGCCTGTCGTAGTAGTAGCCATATTAGCTGTCCAACATGCTAACACCAAGTTCAACATCTAACCTGCAAAATGAACACTAAAACAACATAAAACATGACAAATTTCAAGCTTTCAAGTTTCTGTCCTCTGAGGTTAGGGACAATGTAGTTGTTTGTGCTTGTTCTTTGACCTGGTGTCGGTTAAATTGGAAGCAAGTAAATGTTCATCTTATAGCCTAACACTCTGCATATGTCCCTCCACCCCTGAAAATAATTCTCTCCTTATGAAAGTAGCAACTGAACATACCTACCAACCAACCAGAAGGTTACAGCCCACTGTTCACTACATCTCCCTCCACTCTTGTTGCCCATGTATCATGACATAAATATTAACTGAAGTTCTGAAAACGACTTTGTAACAGCAAGCTGTCCTCCGTTTTCAGAATGATTGTGTGCAATCAAGTGATGAAGTTTATCCTCGACAAGATTGAAAAGGATGAGAAGCAGGCAGCTAAGAAGAGAAAGAAGGAGGAGGTGGTGGAGCAGAAACGCTCCAAACAGAATGCCACCAAGCTGACTGCACTGCTGTACAAGCACAAGGAACAGCTGAAGGCTGAGATCCTGAAGAAGAGGGCCCTGCTGGACAAGGAGCTGCAGCTGCAAGTACAGGTTAGTGTGGAAACCCATTTCTGCCAACGTGATGAAAAAAAACAAGATCCTGCGATCCTGCATTATACTGAGACAGTATCTCCACTCATTATTATAATCAAGTGTCCCATTATTCTGTGATACTAAGTCATTATTTTGATAAAGAGTCTCATTGTGACAACTTAAAGGATCTTTTCTTTTTTCATCACATTGGACTGTAATATTGTACATGGGATTCCATAGGTTAGATTTCTGAACACACTAGTAACTCTAGACTCCCTTAAAAAAATTACACAATATTGAGAGTTGTAAAGTGAGGAGAAGTTTGATAAACTCTGAAATGCTGTCTCCAACAAATTCTTAATTATTTTGGACTTCTTGTAAATACAGAAAATGTTAGTTCTTTCTTTGTGGAAAAAGGATTGTGTCTGTTTGTCCCTGCTTGTTAATGGATTCTACTGTTGAGCTGCTGGTTAAAAACAACAACACATTTTACAAATGTGTTTATTTGTAGAGCTGGGAAGTGAAACCACTACGGCAAAATTTTAATCATCTCGGAAATTCAGCATTAAATGCAATACATGACTTTGTTTCTTTCCTTGTAAAAAAAACACTTTGTTGCAGGAGAGACTGTGGTTCACTGGGAATCATGCTTCTACTTTTTTGATGCGATCATTAATGTCTTTCTTTCTTTCTCATCTGATGTGAAAACATCAGATTTCCAGACAGTCAGAAAAAGTTTGAGTGTGTCCTGCCCTAGTTAAGTTATGAAATATCAGTGCACCATGTAGCGTTTTACCTGTGCTGACGACATAGAGCTGTCCATCTGTAATCAAATCACCCAGAATGCATGTTAGTAATCGGTCTAAACAGGCTCTAAGAGTCGAGAAATCCAGGAATCTTTCTTAATCAGGGATGAAATTTAGAGGGGAGTTTAAAATGCATTAAGCAGAGATACTAAACATTACATTGCATGTCTTTTTTTCCTTCTCAGGAGGAGCTGAGGCGGGACATAGCCAGGCTACAGAAAGAAAAGGAGAAAGCAAGAGCTGCTATCACCCAGGCTGCTGCAGCAACAGTCAAGGCAGCTGCTTCCCACTCCTCCCATTCTTCTCACTCTACACATTCCTCTCACAGTGCACACACAACAAACTCACCCTCCTCATCCCATAAACGTAAGAGGGAAGAGGAGAGAGACAGAGACAGAAACAGAGATAGGGACAGGCATCACGAAAAAGACAAGAAACGGGACAGGGATAAGGACAGAGACAGATATAGAGACCGAGACAGAGACAGAGACGGGGATCGAGAGAGGGAGAGAGACCGAGACCGTGACAGACATCGGGACCGGGACAAGGACAGAGATAGAGACAGGGATAGAGACAGGGACAGAGATTCCAGCTCATCAAAACACAAGAAGAAGAAGAAGCTCTCTTCTACCTCAAAGGATCACAAGAAGGACAGCAAATTGTACTGTATCTGCAAAACGCCCTACGACGAGTCAAAGTAAGCTCTCAGGAAAAAAAAACCCTTGCCACACTAAATTGAATCATAAGACACAAAAATTAAAATGATCTGTGTTTCTCAGGTTTTACATCGGGTGTGACCTGTGCTCCAACTGGTTCCACGGTGCTTGCGTTGGCATCACAGAAAAAGAGGCCAAGAAGTTAGAGGACTTTGTGTGTAATGACTGCAAACGTGGTCAGGAGGCAGGAAGCAACGAGGAGTTGTACTGCATCTGTCGGACACCATATGATGAATCACAGTATGGCTCCTTATAAATTACTTAACTGTCATCACCCTCCAACTATAAACATCAGCAAAACCTGACATCTTGCATGATACTGTTGTCTCCAGTTTCGCCTACACAAAACCTTTCTTTGGTGTGCTCACCGCAATGTACCTAATTTTTACCCACAGGTTTTACATCGGCTGCGACCGCTGCCAAAACTGGTACCATGGGCGCTGTGTGGGCATCCTACAAAGTGAGGCCAATCACATCGACGTGTACGTCTGCCCACAGTGTCAGTCAACAGAAGACGCCATGACAGTCCTTACGCCGCTCACTGACAAAGACTATGAGGGGTTGAAAAGAATATTACGCTCGTTACAGGTATGGAACCTATGTATGTCAGACTGTCGGCACATATATAATAATATTAATAACATTAGATGAAAGCAAAGTACAAAGCTTTTTACAAGAAGGCTGAAAAACAAGAAGCAATGGTAATGGTGTAATGGTCATTACACTGTCATAACTGTGTCATGAGACCTGACATGAATATGGAGTCTTATGACTGTTTTGACATTATTAAACTAAACACTGTTTAGCTTTATGTTGTAACATTGTAATATTATCTTTTTGAAAGTCCAAAACGTACCACTTTACTTGAGATGAAGGAAAATATTCATGACACACTTATAAAGGTCAGAGCACAGCTTTGTGTAGTTCCATAAAGGCAACGAGGTTTAGATAACATAACATTGTTCAAACTCACTCCACAGCTTTGTGATGTGGTGCTTTAATTCACTTGATAATGACCGTGACAGAGCCATATCTTGATTAACCATTAAACTAACATGGCCTCTCTACTCTTTGAACATCAGCATCCAGTGACGCTACTATTCATTTCTCACATTCAAGTACACTGCGAGAGCCTTTGCAAATAATTCACTCTTTCCTGGAATTATAGTTACTTGTGCTCAAAATTAAAATTGTTGGTGCTATCTTTTTGTTTTACTTCTATAGTCTCACAAAATGGCATGGCCTTTCCTCGAACCAGTGGATCCCCACGACGCACCTGATTATTACCGCGTAATCAAGGAGCCAATGGGTAAGAAAAATGATAGCAATTATTGATGACTGGCTTTTCTTCAACCTTAGAAAACATCCATAGTGTCTGCCTCTCGTTGTGGAAGGTATTGGTTGTGAAGTTCCCAAAACTGATGAAATGATTCAGATAAAAAGATTGAAAACTGCTTTCCATGGTGTTTATTTCATGATATTTTCCAATGTAGGAATGTTACGCACATATTTCACACATTTCTCTGTCCCTTGTAGACTTTTCCACAATGGAAACCCGTTTGCAAAAGCGACATTATCACAAGCTCACTGAGTTTGTGGCTGACGTGACCAAAATCTTCGACAACTGCCGCTATTACAACCCCAACGACACGCCCTTCTTTCAGTGTGCCGAGGTGCTTGAAGCCTTCTTTGTACAGAAGCTTAAAGGTTTCAAAGCGAGCAGGTAAGATAAGGTGCTTCTTCTACTGCTGACTCTCAAGGTTTCCCAAGTTTCTCTTTCTTCTTCTATGCTCATGTTTGTGTGCTGTAAAGCTTTGACTCTGTCGGTTTCATTTGTTCTTTTCTTGATTTATGCTCTTTTTACTTTGGTTTATACCACCAGCATGTGTAGTAAGTGTTATTTTGCAGCAGTGTGTGCTTTACTTGTAGACTAGACTTGGCTTTGAAGGTTTGCTTGGCTGTACTAAAACCAACAGAGCTGACCAACTTTAAGACATTATGTCCGATGTCTTAACAGAACTATCTGCCATGTTACATCTGTATGGTGTTTCATCTTGCATTTGTGTCTGTTGTTCACCTTTGCTGCATGCTTTTGATTTATGCCATCCCATTCTCTTCTTTTCTTACAGATTGTCAGATTCTTAAAGGGGCCAGTCTGGATGGACTGGATGCTGGGGTCTCTAGTAATAATGACATTGAAACTTTATTTCCAGAACAGCAAAAAAAATACCCATGACTTAAGGAAAAAAACACACCCATAAACACCAAAATGTGCTTTCATGAAAATGCCACCAATCCCACCTTTTCCATAATAAAGATATTATTCAGTTTAACCATGAAATAGCAGCCATGTTGTCATGTGTTGTCATGTAATTGAGGGACATGCTTGCTTCTCATCACTTCCCTAAATCTGGCCTTTTCTAACAATCAATCACAGTAGCTAAGATGTTTTCGGTAGGATTTTAAATGCATTTTAGTTCCTAACTTGGACTTTTTCTGTTGTATATCTTGAGTTTGATTGGATAATGTGTTGACCTTACCAGATTAAAAAAAAAAGTATATAAAGCTGCATATTTTATTATAAAGAGATATTTATGAGAAGTTTTGTATGTTACGGCCCTTTGAGTTTGATTTAACTGGTTGTTAAAGGTGGTTGTCTTGAATGTACATACTTTTTATCATGTATAGTGGTTGTAAGATATATCGGACTCTATTTGAATGTTTTAAATAATTATGAAACAAATCATTTTTAGATAGTATTATTTTATGAAACTGAAATGTACTACAAAGAGTGAGGAACCTGACCTCATCCTGTTCCTCACTTAACAAAGTAACCTCAGTTCGTAGTTGTGGAGGATTGCTTTAGGAATAAAGGCATTCCCTATAAATTACACCAACATGGCTGCAACATCTTCTGCCGACCCCTGTGCGTCCCCTTGTGTCTGTCTGTTGAGACGTCACCACAATAAACAAAATGCGAAGGGCTCTCAACTTTCCCCTCTCTCCGTATTCTGTAGGTCTCATAACAACAAGCTACAGTGTTCTTCAGCCTCTTAGAAAGCATCGCACATTGCTCAGACAAAATGCACTTGCCAAGAATATGGCTTTTCTGAACTGTAACTCTGTGACAGACTCCTCTGCCTCATCCTGTGTTTGGGATCTGCTCCTCTGACTGTTGGTGCGACCAGCACTGCTGCTTTCACAGAACTGTTCAGGCAGAGCTGCCTGTTTGAGCTCTAAGGGACCTTTTTTGGACCTGGTCTTCATCGGTGGGACTGTACTGAGGAGCATGAACAACTGAGGCATTTCAGAAGAAAGTTTACCTCGGAGAAAAGACTCTTAAGGAGCTCTCATATTTCCATGTTTCTTTTTTTTTTTTTTTTTTTTATCTCACTCTTTATTTTTCTTTCTTGTTAAAAATCCCTCAGGCCATCCCAGTGGTCATCATGTCCAATGAGAAATAGGAAATTGAATACTGACATACAATGGCTGAGTTTTACTGAGCATAACGTTTTGTGTCTAAATTCAGATATCACAGTGGAACAACTTTTTTTCTCCCATTTCCACTCATCGTTTAGTCTGAAGTGGCATGAAAGACAGTTGTACTAAATATCTGGACATCAGTAGTCTGCTTGGTTAAACTTCTATAACCTACTGAAAGTATGGTAATAAGCTATTGTAAATGAATTGCTCTGCAGTAGTGACTGACAGAAGGATGAAACTGTAATTTGAAGGTTCCTGCCCTGTTTGTAAAAAATTGTCAGATTTTGACTGGATTTCTTTTTCTTTTTTTGTATTACATCTTAAGAAATATTGATGTATATGGAACTTAATAAAATGCAAAAGACTGATTACTCACTTGTGTGATTTTGTGGCATTGATAAGTGTTTATGTCATTAATGTCAAACTTAAAACATGTTTTAGTATAAGACAAATGACTGTGCACAAAAGGCAGCTCAAGAACTTCAATATCTAGAAGGGGCTGTATAAAACATTAATTATAATAAAATATCAAGAAATGACAAAGCATTGAATGTGCTTTACATCTTGTGCTTTTATGTCTTCCAGTTCAGTGGCAGTTCTTTGTTTTTTGCCTACAGACTCCTTAGGGATGCATAAAAACTTGCATATTAATTGAAACATCTGAAATGGTTCAATTTCCTTATTAGATAACCTTGGTGTTGTTAATATGAGCATATTCGTATTCAACAAGTGCTGAAGCTGCCCGTTCCATTGATAATAAATCCAAAAAGTCTTAAAGCAACTGAATATTAACAAAAAAAACTAATTTAATAATTAAACGAGTAAGGGTTTTTTTCTTGTATATATGCTTTTCTTTCATATCCTCCCTTTTGTACATGTTTTTTGTATATTTAAGTTGTTTACTTATACGATATAATGAGGGGGAAAATCACTCAATTTCAGATTTAGAAAAAGGGCACAAAAAATAAGTATCTTTACATTTACTTAGAACAGGGGTCCTGACCCAGATACCACTTTGTTTATTTGTTTAGTTTCAACTCTGAACGTGGCAAAAAAAAAAAAAAGGAAAAACTCCCCAAAAGAACTGCATCTGAACTCTGTAATAAAATAAAGCTATGTAGGCTATTTTATGTGATATCCTTTTGATAACTAATGTAATATTGTGCTATTTTTTAACTTCCTTTCACTAATCCTGCCTTGAAACAGTTTGGAGCACTGGGGACGGGTTTGAAAACCTCTAACTTAGGAATTTGCTACCTGGATATTCATTTAGGACGGTGACATTTGGTCGTATCGTTACACTAGAACCCAAATCAACCAATATAGGAACAATTTGTCTCCTAAACGTCCAGTGACAAAAAAAATAAAGACGGCAGAAAACTGTCTGACTCAACATAACAGTATGCTCGGAGATCTCGCGATGTTACGGTGCGGCACGTAATTTCCCGTGTACTCTGTGATTTTTTTTAAACGGACCAATGAACGGAGGCGGCTGGATGCTTTCGCTCGAACAGCCCAATCAGGAGGCTTTGTTGCAGGAATTTAAAGGTCTGTGCGGCACTTTTCTATGTACCAGAGCCTTTGCGAGACTAGCAGGTGAGCATGCGTTGACTGCTTATATTTTTTATTCAAAGAATTTAAGTTTTATTTTTGAGAAATTATAACTTTTATGGTTTTCTGTGTGGTGTCTATTACATTTTCCAGGCTAACTGGCTTCTGTTTTTATGTAAAACCAGCGGTCAGCTTGGCTTGACATGTTTGACATTAGTCTTGCTGTCACGAGGCAGTTTAAAGAAAGCTTTACTGACTAACTTTTTCAAACTTTGTGTGCAGAAATAAAACCACGACCACTTCATTTTCGTCGCTGCTAAACTTCCCTGACACTTGAAAATGTCTGAGAACGTCGCACGTCTGAACAAATTCAAGAACAAAGGCAAAGACGCCAATGTGAGTTTAATCCAAGAAGTTTCAGCTTCACGTCTGTATCTTCATCCAGGAGTTGCAGTTCAGTTATAAATGCGTGACTTTGTTTTGTTTGAAATCAATAAATGTAGGAGCTTCGACGCAGGAGAGTGGAGGTGAACGTCGAGCTGCGCAAGGCGAAGAAAGATGATCAGATCTTCAAGAGAAGAAATGTGTCTGCATTTCCTGATGAGGCGACTTCTCCTCTTCAGGAAAGGAGCCAAAACTGCCAGGTAAACCTTTTAAATCTATTTAAATTGGAGTCTGATCAATTTATCAATATGTTGGGCTATCACAGCTTTATCATCATTTTTTAGCTTTATAGGCAGCAGTCTGTGGATAATTGATCTTAAGTCCTTATTCAGTTTTAATGTATACATATTTTTCCTTATTTATGTGGATTTCTTTGTGTTATTTTGAAATTTCTGAAGAAATGAAAGAGTGGGATACAGTCCTGCATATGGTTGAGACTTGTAGAAAAATGATTCAGCCTTATGGTGATGTTTTTGTGATACTTGGCAGGCTGCCCGTCAGTGGACAGTTGAAGAGATTCTTGCAGGAGTGAACAGCGGTAATCCTGAGACCCAGGTCCAGGCTACACAGGCTGCTCGGTAATACAAATTTATTAAAGAACCATGTGCATTTAAACTTTACTACACAAGCACAAATGACCAGTTACGATGATTATAACTCACTTTTCCTGTTCTGCCCTGATCACAGGAAACTGCTGTCCCGTGACAAGAACCCTCCCATTGACCAGATGATCAGTGCTGGTCTGATCTCCAAGTTTGTTGCCTTCCTGGGGCAGACGGACTGTCCTCCGATCCAGTTTGAGGCTTCCTGGGCTCTGACCAACATTGCCTCTGGGACCAGTGATCAGACAGTTGCTGTTGTTGAGGGCGGGGCCATTCCTGCATTTATTGCCCTGGTCACGTCCCCCCACCAACACATCAGCGAGCAGGCAGTCTGGGCCCTTGGAAACATTGCTGGTAACTGGCAAAATGTTTTTGTTTTAAGTAGGATCATGACTATTTTATTAGAAGTAGGGCTGCACAATTAATTGAAACATTTTAAAAAATGCAGTATCCAAATCACAGAAGCTGCATTTTTTTTAAAAGCAAAAATGAGTGTTGAAATGTTCTCTAGATGTAAGAAATCATGTTTCTTTGGTACAGACTAGGGCCCCATTTCCCAGAGCCTTGGTGCTATGTATATCGTAAGCTGTACCTTAATGATGCACTCGATTTCATCCATCATAGTTTTAGCTTCATTAGGCCAACATTAAGCTTTTCAAATGGCCATTGCAATATAATGCACATCTAGGCTACTTCAGCAAATTACATCATCAATTTAAAATTGACTTCTGTGCATAACACATCATGACAATGTTGTCATTTAATCTGTCTATTCTTATCATGATGGTAGCCTAAGAAAAAATATAGGTCCTCTCCATAACACTAATCCAATTTGTGAAAAATTAGATTTTTTTTTTTTAGTGTAATGGAGTTAAGGGAAGATATGGCTTTTCTGGCTGTCTGGTTAAACTATAGTGGCTTGTGCCCCAGACTGACCCTGAATGCTGAACACTGCCATATGCACACACAACATGGATGTGCAACAACAAATTTGTATTAGACTTTTTGTTTGTATGAGAACAAAACCATTCACTCATTTAGCTGTATCATTTTTACTGATGGTTTATGTCCTGAGTCATACTCTGTTTCATACTTTGTAGACTATAGGCCACATATTTATTTGAACTCTCACAAGGTCTCATCTGGACCGATCAATTAGCAGACATGGCTTCCTTTGCTATAATATTAGATTGAGGTAAAATGATTACGGCAACACTTGTTATGTTAAAACGTCACTTATGAGCCTTTACAAGTGATGAAATTGGTCCTTTAGTCCAGAAAATCATGGAAAATGTTAATCAGCGCTTCACAAAGCCCAAGGTGACGTCGTCAAATGTCTTGTTTTGTCCAGAAACCAAAGATATTCAGGTTACTGTCAGAGAAGAATAAAGACACCATAAAGTATTGGTAAGTAATATTGTACTTTATTACTTTTCCCTTTCTGTTCAGGTGATGGATCAGCTCTTAGAGACAGGGTCATCAAACATGGAGCTGTGGCCCCTCTGCTCAGTCTGCTGGCAGTCCCTGACCTCTCTGTTTTTAATGTAAGTTTTATATATATATATGTATTAGGTTCCATATATATATATATATATATATATATATATATATATATATATATAATATCTAAGTTTTAATCCTGTAATATCAGCAAGCAATTTTCTTAGTATGATCAAGAAAAAAATAAATTCTCCTTATTGCCCACTAGGGTGTGCCCCAATTCAAACTAATGTCTAGTCTCCTCCTCTACTTGATGTCTTTGCAGACCAGCTACCTGAGAAATGTGACATGGACGCTGTCAAACCTCTGCCGCAACAAGAACCCCTCCCCTCCTATGGCTGCCATCCAACAGATTTTACCCACTCTCATTCGTCTGCTCCACTGTGATGACCTGGAGGTGCTGGCTGATGCGTGTTGGGCTGTTTCATACCTGACAGATGGCGCTAATGAACGCATTGAGGTGGTGGTCCAGACTGGATTGATTCCTCGCCTGGTGAAGCTGCTCGGCTTTAACGAGCTGTCTGTCATCGTACGTATAAAGTCTCACTCGTTTATGTTTTTCTGTTAGTCCGGCTTGTTTATGAAGCCTCTGCATCAGTCACATGGTCTGGTACTTTGTGCCGTCACACTGAGGTAACTTCTTAGATTACCACAGGTTATAAAAATGACCCCAGAACAGAGAGCGAGATCCACACACTTAAGAGCTCCTGTTTAAAGTATTTATTTCTTCAGGCTCTTCCTCAAACTGCTTCTAGTATCTACAGAGAGCTGCCATCTTAAATACCCATAATTCATCATACATCCACTACATGATGTGTATCAAGCAGTTATAACACACCTCGCAAATTACATTATACATATCCATACTAATGAGAAAAATACCAGTCTTTTAAAAATACCAAACTTTTCAAAAAGCTGCATATCATCAAAAATATGTATAAAAATATAAATATAGATCTATAATAAATATAATCTAGAGAATTCATGTTGCACATAGACCAATCTATAATTCTATAATAAATACACTTGAATGTCTCACACTGAGTTCATATACACTCTTTTTTTTTTTCAAAAAATATATACATATTTAGAATATAATCTGATACATAAGAAATTAAATTAATTTTCCTGATTAGTGTGTTATAATGTAGTTTGTAAGGTTTGTTAAACCTGCTTGATATGTGCCATGTGGTAGGTGTATGATGAATTATGGGTATTTAAGATGGTGACTCTGTCAAGCTAGAATCAGTCTTAGAGTCTGGAGCTCAAAACATCAAGCAAATAAATACTGTAAAACAGTTCTTTTGGTCTATTCGGTTACATTTTTGTGATCCCATTGAGTTTATAGATGTGTCTTCCTGTTTTTTTGTTTGTTTTTAAATTAAATGGCCGCTCTCTCGTTCTCCAGACCCCTGCACTGCGTGCCATCGGCAACATTGTGACAGGTACAGATGAGCAGACTCAGGCAGTTCTGGATGCTGGAGCCCTGGGCATGTTCCCCAACCTGCTGCGCCACAAAAAGGCCAACATTCAGAAGGAGGCAGCCTGGACTCTGTCCAACATCACAGCAGGGAGGGACACCCAAATCCAGGAGGTCATCAACTCAGGACTTGTCCCCTACATGGTCGATATGCTTGTGCGGGTATGTTCATTTTTTTTTTTTTTTTTTTGTTTTTCCCAGCTTTACCATTATGCTGCTGTCACACAGACTCCTATATTGGACATCCCCTTTGACTTTTCTGGTCTTGTCTCTGCAGGGCGACTACAAAACTCAGAAAGAAGCTGTGTGGGCTGTTACAAACTTCACCAGCGGGGGCAATATTCAGCAGGTGGTTTACCTTGTTCAAGCCAATGTGATTGAGCCTCTTCTGAATCTGCTCTCCTCTAAGGACAGCAAAACTGTCCTCGTCATCTTGGACGCCATCACCAACATCTTCATGGTGAGTGCATTGTCAGAGTAGAGTACAAATCTGTGCCATCGGTTTCGCTGGATCTGATAAGTCCAGTTGTTTATCAGTTGGAGGTTTGAAGATGGCTGAGTACTGATGTGTTTTCCTTGCAGGCTGGGGACAAAATTGGAGAGTCAGACAAGCTGTGTCTAATGGTTGAAGAATGCGGTGGACTGGACAAGATCGAGGCTCTGCAGTCTCATGAGAACGAGATGGTCTACAAAGCAGCCCTCAACCTGATTGAGAAGTACTTCTCTGAAGAGGTAAGCATCTTTCAGATGGTTGAACAGATTTTTAAATTAACTTTTTATACCCATGAGTGGTCTTACCATTTTTTGTTTTTGATTTTGAAGGAGCAGGAGGTGCAGTGTGTGGCCCCAGAAGCAACCGATGATGGCTATGCGTTCCAAATCGGTGAAAACCAGAGCACTTTCAATTTCTAAATAACTTTCTTATACCTCTACTCTCACCTGTACTGTACCCTCACTGTTACTGTTTGTCCCATGTTCATGTAATTGTGGCGTTTTGTTCTTTGTATGTATTGTACATACTGTTTTAATGTAATTGATAAAACATGATTGTAAATAAAGTTGTTGGATCATGTGTGGGATTATTTTTGTATTTAGTCAGTTTGATTTGCACAGTAACATTCTGGATGTTAAAAGTACATTTATGGTAATTAGAAGTAGGTTACAGTGGCTCATCTATAAATGCCAACTTATGACTTGAAATAGTGATTTTCTTCCCTCATAAGAATTCAGGTCTCCACAGTTTCTTGTGTGATAACCAGTCACGGTAAGCTGTTGTGCCAAATTGGCATTTTATGACTCCAGTAACTGTCAGTAAGGTTTAAAGCAATAAATCATGAGGTCATGCACTAGATCTGTATTTTTAGTCTTATTTATTTATTTTTGAGATATACCAGTGTTAGACAGGGATGTGAAAATAGATGTTATTTCCCGTAGATGAACGAACTGTGTAATTTACTGTTATTTGAAGAACAAAAGCTGATGAAATGAAGTAGTCATGCAGTATTTTGTAGGGCTGGGAAATACATCGATACATTGTGATATGACAATCTTAACTTTTGAATATGATTTTATCATATGGTACAAGTGTTTTCTTTCACTGGTTATAAGGTTGCATTACAGTAACTTTAGAGACAGTAGGTAATATAGGTATTATTGATATGCCACATTACCCCTTTTGCTTCTAAAACTATGACCTGTGTGCAGACATGCACTCTACTCATGTTGATAGGTTGGAATCAGTGTGCTTCTCCCATAGGCTTCAATAGAGCAGGCACCAATCAGAGCACGTCATGTTCATAATGACCCTTCTTTTTTAGTGTCCTTGGTGTTGTGCATGGTGGCTCACTCTCACACCAGCCATGTTTCCATCAATGTATTTCTGTGCCCAAAGGGTACATGGAAACAGCAAAATCTGAAATACATGAAACAAACTGAAATGTCTGATTTCCATCATACTTTTTACAATGATATTCCAGCGGAAGAATCGGTGCCACCCATTGCTTATCCTGATGAAGTAACAAACATTCAACAAACATTCATTTGTATTTTCTTTTGTCAATGTCCATGAAATGTCATTAAAAATTGCAATACATGTGGACAAGAAACACCACTGTCATGTCTTAGTGGGACACTTCAATTGAATGAGGCCATTGTTAAGACTCCAATCAATATATATCTGTGTACCAGTATTATCAACCTGATACTGGCCTGTTACAGATATATCTGTCTATATCAGCATCAGCATATGTTGACTGATATGCGCTCATATGAAACTGCTTTTTTTTAATAGAACATAATGCAGATTGTTTTTATTTGTTAGTTTTATAAGCATTCTGTGTGTATTTTGTCTTTGTTCATATTTGCAGGGCTACCACTGCCCTCCTGTGCATTATCCTAGTTGTATATATCCATGAATCAAGAAAAGAGGGTTTCAGTCAGAGGTAATGTGATTTCATGAGATTTTACTTAACACACAAAACATTTTTGGCCATCCGCCTTCCACTAATGAGGGCTGGATGGCTAAAAATGTTTTGTGTGTTGAGTAAAAGCTCATGAACTCATATTACTTCTAAGTGCAACCCTCTTCTCTTGATTCATCTTTATTCTCATTGTAATTCAGGTTAAATATGTTGCTCTATTTTTGTGTTGTTTTTTTTTATTTAGAGTTGTTTATGATTTTTACGCGAAAGTTTACTGTTTCAGTGCCCTCATATAATTCTGGACAATCAAGTTTATTGTTGATCTGTAAAAAACCCTGCTTCCATTACATATCTATGTAACAACTGTTTCTGAGGATTGCAAAAAATTGGTGTTTATGTATATATTCTGTATTCTGTATGTTATATTTTGCATAAAGAATATCATCCAATATATTGATATCTGATTGTTGTTGTTTTTTTTACTCATGTATATAGGCATTGGCATTGATCCCAGAAATCCAGTATTGGTCGGGCCCTAATCGTTGATGTTAACCTGTGTTTTTAAAACTATTACAATAAATTGCAGTGAAAAATGTCTTGTCTGAATAATACACTATTTTGACAGATGACATAAATGCAATAATTGTGGTGGGTGAAGGGGGGCTCGAGTTGTACACGTTGTGGCTACGCCCCTGTAAGAAAAAAAAAAGTCATAAATTGTCATAAACGCAGGTAGCTGTGTTTACTTGAGCCATCAAAGTAAGATCCGTGCAGCTCATCACCACCTGGAGGACACACTGGGAGCTGTGTGTGAATTACAGTGAAGCTGCCACATGTTAGAGAAATGTTTCACTCCCCCAAAGTGTGCTGTCGTCACTGGTCAGCTCCTACCAGCAGCCTCCTGAAGTGGATCCACACACACACCGACCGGAGGGCTCAACAGTTCAACTCCCGACGAGCAGCGGAGAGGAGGACGCGCTCACTCACAGGCTCCTTCCGAAGATGTGAAGATAAACACCGGGTTGCAGTGGCTCGTTTACACGTCTCGCCGGGGAGAAGACATTTCTAGTAAATGCACTTTGCAGCAGTGCTACACTCGCGATTTTCTTTTTTCCTTTTTTTAATTTTTCGCATTTGTGAGCGATCGCTATGGCAGTTCAGTTCACATCCGGGCCACAATGCCTTGACTCCATTATTGTCTAAAACTGGCGGAGAGGTTGATAAACCTTGTTATTTTCTACAGTTAACCACACATTTTTACTACGAGCGGTGAAGGCTGGGACCGAGAGGAGATGTCTAACCAAGGAGTCCGGCGGAATGGCCCTGTGAAGCTGCGATTAACAGGTAGCTAGCAATGCTTTTAAATCCCCAACTATATTCCCACACACACACTAGCAAGAAAGGCTCGGTGTATTTGCTGGATGGGAACAGTTCCCATGGGCCATGGAGTTGGCTTAGCGCCGGTTCTTTCACCCGTGATTTCCACGATTTTATTTACAGCTACAATGCATGTTATATATTAATTATTTTAACGGTGTTAGTTTATATTTGAAAACTGGCTGGGTGGCCCCGTAAATAATGCTGAATATGGGTATTATTGTTCCTGGAAATAGTCTGAACCTAGTGATTGTCGCCAGTAACCACCACCAGCCATAACATGGCTCGTGTCTATAAAGGAACCCTTGATTTGCGAATCTCTCGTGAGATTTGTAGCTACTTGTTTTTTGTCATTGTGCACTTTGCACAAACTAATTATGGTTTATAATGTAATAACATTTTTGTTAAGATCTGTTTAGGTTTAGGCAGAAAAATATTTAGTTATGGTTAGGGAAGATCAAGGATTTAGTTAAAATTATCTCTATCGCGAGATCTTTCGCGGGTCTGGGTTTCCCGTCTCCTCCCGAGTATCATAGCTCTGAACTGGTGTTGCTCTGCCATTGAGTAGGTTGTCGCTTGGTGAAACCTAGAAAATAAGGCAATATGTCACAATTCTACTTCATATTTATAGATAATTGCAGTGTAAGGGTTCTGCCCAACTGTATCTCACTGTCCTGCTGACAACGTGCTCACATAAAGTTGGTTAGCTGTTGTTAGCCTAGCCACACAGCCTGCTGCCAGCTAGCTATAATCAAGCCTTTATTGCAGAACAAGCCTCGGTTGAGATGACAGGCAGCTCCACAGGTCACAAGAGTCTGCAGCTGAACAGTCAGCAGTGTCACATAACTGCCTACCGACAGACAGCTGCCTCCTTTGATTGTTATTGTTGCTAAAACAGGTCACCTTAAGTTGTAGTTCTGCACTCTTAACTGCATCCTTTTTTCACTTAGACCTGGGTCTTTTTATTAGACAGAGTATTTGTTGCTGGGCTAGCTCCCTCCTTCTCTCTCCCTCAGCTGTTTGGTTTGTGCCTTTTCAACACAAACAGCAAAAAGGTTTACATGAGAGCACAGTGTTTTGACTGGGAGACAGCTGCCCCCCCTTTTGATGCACATCCAGCATCTGACCTGAATCAAATTCCACGGCGGCCTTTTCTACCAGGAAGGAGCCAAATTAAATATTTAGGCTGGTGCTGTTTCTGATAGGAATAAGTGCAGACAACAGGGAGGGATCTGAATGAGATGGGTTTAATGAGCTGGAGCTGCAAGATGGCCAAGGACATCAAGCTCTGGGCAACATTTTTATAGTTGTCAGAAATCATTCACTATACAGAAAGGAGTTTTACGCAAAAATTAGGTACCAAGCTTCCATAAATTATATATGCATTATAAGCAGAGGTTCTCACTTTGAGGGTCGGGACACCCAAGACAAGACAATATACACGGGTCAACAGATTGTCGTGGAAGATAAAATCAAGTAACATTTTATGGCAAGCAGCATGGAGTCTTAGCATCTCTTAACTACGTCAGCTCTTAAAGATATTCAGCTTATTGGGCAATCAAAAATAGGAGGCTTCAAGAGCCACTTCACTAATGGTCAAAACTAAAAACCAGCACAAAAATCACAATTGCCAATATAAACAAACCATGTTCTGGACAGACACAAACAAAAAGGCATTTAGTAACATAAAATAGCAAACTTCAATTATTCAGTCTAGTATGAGGTGTGGGGGCAGTATTTTAGACTGGGCTATGGTTTAAAATTACCTGTGCTAGTGATATAATGTGAGTTTGGTAGTTTTCTTGTATTAAAAAGTAATTCCTGAACAGGGATGGGGGTCGTTAATACCAACCTGATTTTTCTGGCAGGTCGTGGCTCCGCTAGTATCCATAGAATGAGTTTTTTTTTTATTTGTTTGTTTTACGTTTCTTTGCTTACAAAACATCTATGTTCTGATGAAGCTTCTTAATTTGGAAAAAAAAAACCTCACAATTTTGTGAAATATTTCTCCGAATCAGATTCTGAGCATTTTGCAATGAATATGTATCCAACGAACGGACTTTTCGTCATCCAGTAGCACAGCATCAGTTTGCTGGTAGAGAAAACTTATAGTGACCAAAATTGTCATGGTTAACATTGTTATTGTGTCGTTAAAATGTTGAAAAAGTACTGAGATGTGCACTTAAGTAACTTCATCAAGTTTTATATTGAGAACTTCATGAAAACCTGTCTTTGCAATGTCAGTCTTTCATTGACACAAAACAAATCCATGTTGCTGCACCTAGGGGACTGTTAATAACTTTGGTTTATGCTAGACAGTAGTCAGTATTTACTGTGAGTTTTTAAAGTACAGCAATCATACGCAGTAATTACGTTAAGTAAAATTTGGTAAAATGAATTGTCAGGGATTTTATCACATCTTATCGTAAATTTGATTATCATTTCATTCCTATTTAATAGTTTTTAATGCTGCATGAAATTTCCAGCCTGCTGGCCTTATTTAATTATTGCTTTATTATTCCCGTGAGAGACATGTGACCAGAAAAACAACTTTAATGTTGAAATCTCGAGTGCATTAGTTTGTCACTGCAGTTTGAGATGGGCTGCAGTGGTCTCTGGTGGAATGCTAAGAATGTGAGTCCACTGTGAAAAGGGAAAAAAAAGAGCAAGAGCAGAACCTCACAGACAGACCACCTCTCCTCTTGATGCTGAGTGACACTGTACACCCCTCCAGACTAAAAAAAATCATCCCAGAACAATAACAGCACTCAAACAACGTGCTCATCTAACAACTGCACCATGAACCTATGTCTGCATATCTTTCACTTGATTTTTTTTTTTTCCAGTACCACTAGCAGTCACTCCTCAGGGTAAATTTCTTTCCAAATTATGTAATATTGTGCCATGTCATCCACATGGTCAGCTCTGTCCCGTAGCTGAGCTCACTGCCTTCCCTCTCCAGCGTGGAGAGCGGTGCCAAGCAGGGCTCAGAGCAGGAGAGGACGCTCTATAGGAAGGCAGCCGTCTGGCGGTAAAGCCCGAGCAGAGAGGCTACGCTACACACTGTCATTATGTGTTTCTTTGTTTAGCACTGCACAGCTGTGTATACTACGCTGATTAGATTGTTGCATAGGGAGGAATGAGCCCAGAGAGCGTTACTGCAACATTGTAGCTGCATGTTGTCATCTGCAGTCGGGTTGAATTTTAGACACATATCTGCCGATGAATTTGTTTCCAGGCAGGTCGTGAATGATGAGTTGCTACATTTAAACAGGCCTGTGGCTGTTTGTGCTCTAGGCGTCTCTCCTCACTGACAACCCCCCTGTCCATTTGAACCAGATGTTGCAGATGTTTGCCAGCTATTAAACTAGAAAAATATGGCAAGCAAGCTGCTAAAACTAACACTTGGGGTGAGAATTGCCCCTTGACTACACGGGACAGGTTTCCATTATACTCTACAGCTGATCACTCCTAAATTATGTGACACGCAAACGCAGCTAATGGCACAACACGCATGATCCACCGAGTCATAAATTACATCATTAAGGCACGGCTCATTGCTTCGTCTGATCATTCTTAAATTCTGTCATGCAGACATAGCTCATGGTGTAATTTGCACTACGTTCCATACAACCATAAATTTGATGACACACTGCTGAATGCCAAGTCGCAGAGTTCCCTCCAGTATGATTGAGACTTTGCAGAAAATAGAACGCACCCCCAATCCGTCACGAACTGTGAATCACAAGCTGTCTATCACACAGAAGCGAAATCAGACTCATAAGAGTACGTAAGAGTCAGAGATGTTCTGTCTTTGCCCTTTGAATAAATCTTCTGCCTAGAGAGATGTGCAGCAGAATAATAAATGAACTGACGTTTGTTTGATTTTCTGGTCTGACTCAGATTCTTGACGTTTATTGCTGTTTTTGTCTTAGCTAAGAGTTTACATGTGACTTGTTAAGCATATGGTTTGCTCATCTGAATTCTTTGGCGCGGCACAGACTAAGCGAAGAGAGCTATCTCAGTGGGATTCCCTAGAATTCTCCATTCGCATTCCCACCTCTTCCTCTCTGAGTCACTCCTGTTCTTTCCGACTGTAAGCCTCTTCCCCCTCAGACCGAGTCCAAAGCATATTTCACTCCCACCCTCACTAACTGAGCTTCCTCCGCACTCGCTGATCCTCTTTCTGTCTGATGCATTCTCTGTATGTCGCCGTGTGTCTTTCTTTCCATTTAATTAGCCGCTCTTGCAAATTAACAGGATTTGATGGCCCAAATAGAGGGGCCAGCGCGGCTGTTGTTTGATTAAATAGTTGTAAATTCTCCCTGCTCCTTTCCCTTGTAAGATGACTGACGGCTGAATGGACACAGATGCTGCTTGAGAATAAAACAGACTTATTTTGAGTTTCACACTGGCCCACTGTGTGGCTTCAAGTGAAAGGCTTAGGTCCCGGCTTTTTCAGTGCAGCATGGTCTGACTGTAGTCTACAGATGGGGGTCTTTGGATGTCGGATAATTGAAGAAGAAATCCCCACAGCTGGGCACAGATGGGACTGTGGAGGCACAGGACCTGATGATCAAGACCGTTTTAATGTGGTCTGAGCTGGCGCTCGGTGCATTCATGTGGTCTCAGTCAGAACCATTTTTACAGAGTGGCTGTATGGAAGTGATTTGGATTCATCTGGGTGTTCAGACAGGATACATTGTAAATACACAGAGATTAGCTGCATGTGGTGAACTGTTGACTCTATTGGCCCATCATGGATGTGCATTTTGAGCAAACATTTCCACATTTTGCCTTTAATGAGATGTGAAAGAAAACAAATATGATGGTTGCAAAAGACCAGGAAGAATACAGCGGGGGGGTTGGGTCAAAATGGGAATGTAACGAGCAATTAATGCACATCATTTGTAAACATTTTCCTTCCCCCTGCTGAGAGCCTCCCATAATTTTAAATTGTTCCATCAATTAATTGACTGGCTGGGGTTGGCTTTCCTGTTGGTTCAGCTGCTCTTCAATGAGGACAAAGCCTTCTGCGGTTGCTCTACCCTCAACCGCCGCCAGCAACGGCCCGGAGGAGACCAGATGTAGCAGGGGGAGAGAGAGTGGGCAGCCTCTCAGAGAGGAAGTGCTCCCCAGACCCGAACACTTGTCCAAACGTCACCCCTGACAGGTGGGGAGCAGAACAGTCCAGAAACCCCCTTTTGAGGTTCCCCTGTAATAATAAAGTGAAGAATTGCTATTAGTCAGCAGGCGGTCAGGCGTCTCGTGTGTTGGTTATATCGCTGGGTGGCTCACAGCTCTGTCCCGTCACTGCATTATAACAGAGTGCCATGGGTTTGATTAGTGGGCGGCATGTGTGGTTTGGGGAGACTGGCTCTTCCTGCTGAGTAGAGCATCAGCACTTAAGAATGGCAGCTTTGTAACATTAACAACAGATAATATTTTCCTGTATCTACACACCCTGTTTCATTTGGAGACTGAGAGAAGAGAGAAAATTACCCACTATGTTCTCTGTTTATACTCAGTTGTCCTACAGCAGTGATTACAAGCCAGGGCTACTTATAGCCTGGGCGGTATCTCTGCAGAAATTACAATTTGATTTATTCACATATTGAGTCAGGTGTAACACCTAAACATTACATGTCACAAGTGAGAGTCCCTACAAACTACTTGGAAAGTGAGTAGAGAAGTCTGGTTAGCTAAAAGTGATGATTAATGGTAGGACTGTGACAGTATGTCTGTGACAGTATATTCTTAATACAGTGAAAAGACCATATATTCCTGCAGGATGGTGGTTTTTCCTGCAGTACCTTTTGAATGATCAGTGTCACCTCTGGTGTGATCAAATCCCTTCATAAGCTTTGTAATGTTAGAAATTGCTAAAAGTAATGAATAAATGGTTTCAGATGAAAATGTATCTAAGCAATGTCCACTTTTTATATATTTTATACTTGAGAGCTTCTACTATTGCCTTGGTAGTCAGTGTCCAAATCAGGTTAAGGTATAATCTGCAACATTTTCCTGAAGAAAACAGTGTATTCATATTATATAATCCTTTTCAGTTGTCACTAGAAGTGTGTGGTGGTGTCTATCTGCAGAGACCTAGCCCTCTGCCTGTATTTCCTTGTTTTTTTTCCTGATTAATTTGCTGTTCTCGGGCCATTTCACCAACCCAAATTGTTGATGTTAGACATCGTGGTGCGTTTAGGACCTGCTCAAACAAATCCTTCAATGTCTCAACTTCCTCTCAAAATCGACACACATAAAAAACAGGTTTTTGCACATACAAGCGCATCCAACAGTATCTACAAACAGAAAGGGAGCATTTCTCCACCATGTGCACAAATGTGCAAGTTCAACCCTCCTTAGGTGCTTTGGCTGGTCTCCACATCTATCATTAGGCTCATAATTACAATATTAGTAAGTAAATAAGTTTGAGGAAAGTATTATAGTTTGCTTTGAATATTTGTGGGTAATTCTTAATGAAGTTTCAAAGCCTCAAATGTGGTATTTGGGATAGCCCTGTTAATAGTGTTAAATAACGTCCAGTTGCATTGCAAGTTCATGGGATGTGCCTCAGCACACACGATATTTATCCCCTGAGAGTGAATCCATTTGAGAACTGATGCTTACAGTTAGCTGCACACACCAGAAAATCTGCAGCACCGTTTTCAAGCCCATGCAATATCCTACACATGTAAGCTGCACTGACTAAGCCACAACTCACTCTGACTTATTTAATACTCTCATGGTATATAATTCTGTGCCTTCCACTCTCCTGTTAGAGAAATAAGATTGTCTCTGCTCTCTAAGTGCACCTGAGCATGTCCTCTTTTATTTCCATTTTTGTGATATATGCAGTCAGTATGCTGGAAGCTATGGTTAATTGCAGTTCATAAAGAATTTAAATTAGCATGGTGAATTCATCCAGGATGAGTCATATGACTTTACATCTCAGTTCAGGATCTATGCCACATTGCAGGCTTGCACTGGTCGCGTGCTTCTTGTGCTACTGAGGGAAGGAGTGCAGAGAGTGAGAGTGTCTCTCTGGCCTTGGAGAAGAAGTGCTAATCCTGGGTGGTTTGGGAAAGACCTTCTTCAAAGGCCTGCTCTGTTAACCTGGCTGTAGTGGTTAATGGGTCAGAACTGGATTAGTGTTGAATGTGAGGGAGGAGGCCTCCAGTGAGAACTCAACTGATTCTTGTCTGCAGGCTCTTCTGCTATCATTCCTGCCTGGCTGCTCTCCATGCTGTCCCTCCCACCGCCCTCACCCCTCGATTTCTTGCCTATTTCCCAAACTAGTGCTCTCTTTGAAGTTAGAAACTTCACTTGCGGGTATTTTTTTTTATCATGGGGGCTGCATGCATATCCAATATCTGACTATAACCCCGTTTGACTTGAGCTGCCCTTATTTTTCTGCACACAGTCTATAAAATATACTTGGCATCAGAATTTTTTTCAATATTTCTTGATTTATTGATTAGATCAGCTTTATGGCATTGTCTGGAAAACAGAAAAAGGGACGAGTGAGGACCATTAACTTATCACATTGACAATAAAGTCATGTCAGGCCTCCAAAAATATGAAGAAATTTGCGATAATGTGTTGGATATTCTGACGGCCATATGAAATGCAGTAAAACAGATTTAAAGGGGAACGCCACAGATTTTACACATTAGTCTCCCACGTCTTGGGGAGTACTACTGGATATTACGTGAAAAAAGCTGTATAAAGTTTTTTGTGCCTCCAAGGCGGGCTGTGGGAAATTTGATGTCACTTGAGGCAGTGACAGTTGGGTTGAGTGAGGAGTTTAAAGAAGTTACCAATAGAGTTCAACCAATATGGGATTTTTGAGACTGAAGCTGATACTGATTTTAGAAGGAAAACATTTACAGGTTACTGATATGGTGGCTGATCTAGTGAGTGTTTGAGCTGGAATAAAAATACACCTTCTCTATGTGGATTGTGCATCAATTTTGCACCAATATGACTATACAAAGGTCGTCAGAAGGCTGTTTTCTTAAACAGATAGCTTTTATTAAAGAGTATTATGCATTTCACTTAACACGCTGGATAATTTATATAGGCTATATATATATCAAACCAACTGTAGTCAGGAACACTGAGAAAATAAAGAGGAATTGAAAGAAAATAAATAACTAAATAAACATTAGTACTGTTCAGTATTAGTTGTTTATTATTTTAATACTCTAAGTCAATTATAGGCAGATTGTGAAGTACAGCTTCTCAGTATTTACACCAGCCAGGAAGCTCCTTTTGTCCTCATAAACTTTCCCTGCTGTGCTCAATCTAAATAACCCCAATTATTATTTCTGGTTCTACTGCGTCAACTTTGACACTTCTTTTAAAAAGAACTGACCAGCAATTTTATATAAGTGCAATATTAAATCAGCAGTGTTTGTTGATTTGATCGGATTCCTATGGCTGTTGAGCAGTTTCTGTCACAGTCAACGAAACTGCATTGGACAAATGGACTTTGTCACAGCTCTAACACTCCACAGCAAAGTGTTTTGCTTTGCTGTGGATGGCCTTTTAGTTCCTGAAAGGAACAGAGGAGCTCTTTGCAATGTGTTTTATTTATGGATGTTCCTGGAGACTAATTTCCTTGTCTGTTAAATGGAAAGTTTAATTTAGTCAACTTGACAACAACTCACTAAATAATCTTTTTGTAAACAAGTGAACTAAATCTTGTGAACAACATTGTTTACCCAGAGCTGATATTGACTGCTACACAGTATGACTAACATTAGCAGTGTGTTAGTACATTAGCACCTGCAGGCCACTCTCCTTGCAGGTTAACGTCCCCATGCCTCTTCTGAATATGGTTACATGTTGATATGGCCAAGGCATTATATGCCAGTTTATTCTGACATCAGTTTACATTCGATTCTTTTTTCATTTTCTAGATTAAAATACTGAAAAACCACACTGGTTTTATGGGCTGTCATCTGTCCCGCTTTGCTGATAACATCCAGGCCAACTGGGCATTGGTACGAGGAGATGATGGCTGCCATCTGATGGAACTGCAGATGCAGATTGTGGCAGGTGGCTCAGTAACATCTTAGAGCCAACCAGTGTTGTACTTTAAAAAGATATTAATAGATAGTTTAATCCAATAGTATTTTTGGTGCCAACTAGTGAAGGCAACGTTAAATAGACTGGTCGACTAATCATGGGCATCCCTAGTTTTATTGTGGACTGCAGTGGTGATAAATGCAGTACATCTGCTGCCCTGGTAAAACATCACTGTGCCACGTTAATTAACTGTCTCATTATACCTCTGGCTTTTGTGTTTGTAAAAGGGAAAAGTGTGGTGATCCCCTGTCACGCAAATTCCTATTAACAGTGGTACTGACACAACAGCGCCATTTATACTGGTTCCACACCTCTTTTGAAGGTTAAGGTCTTGTGGTTGTGAAAGGCCTCTGCTGTCACATTCTACTTCTGATGTGTGATTGAAGCTGTGGCATTAAGCTTGTTTCCTCCTCCATTTGTTTGTAGGGATGTCTGTGATTATTATCGTCTCTCAGCAGCGTGCCCAGTTGAGATCACTCAGCAAGTTTTCTCAAAGTCTCATTAGCCCTGATAAACATCCACACATGCAACGGCCCTTTCATTATCCCGAGAAGCAGAGGTGGAGGCAGGGTGGTCAGAGCGTTCCTGCCCAGCTGTCTGATGGAGGAACGTAACCTGAGAATAATTCTTAGATGTGCCGGCTCTGCTTTAAACCTGGATGGACACGGGTTGATACGATTAACTCTGACTAACCTCAAGCAGATGGGGGGGGGGTCTCTCTCAAGTCTCCAGTGAGGGTTGGAGGGGGTAGTGTGGGTGGGGGGGTTGGCTGAAAAGCTGCAAGACGCCAACAGCTGACTGGAGGCGTCTGTCCGTGCTTCGGCCTGACGTTTGAGCTCCTTCAGTCCTCTGAGGAGACAGGACCAGAAAGGAGATGTTTATATTCACACCGGATCACATTTCAAATGGCACCTCTGCTAAAGTTGAACAAATACACCGCAGGATTCCTGTGTAGTAAAAAAAAAAAAAAAAAATCAGACTGCACATGCACAGAGAAGCAAATGTGATATTTCAGCACTGTGTTTTCTGACACTCTTGCCCTAGAAGAATCCTAAATATGTACGGAGGCTCATGGGTAGTCCTTATCCCTCCTTTGTTCTTGATGACTCTTGAGATTGACTCTGATATGTAGCTGTCTGCCTGATAAGAGTCGCAGCTTGCTTCACAGGAAATTCATTATGAAACTAACCGTCAAAACCAAAACCGGGAGTGCCAAATGCCTGATGATTCAGCTCTAAGGCAGATGCTACAGAAACTGCAGTCAGTTGTGTTGGGAATGTTCCCAAATGTAGCTCAATGGATGTTACTTGGTTTTCCTTGACTGACTCAAACTATCATGTACGTTTTAGATAAATTAAGAAACTCTTAAAGGCTTGTGATGGTCACATGAAGAATTCTCCACACATCAGGACCTCTCTTTACTTTACATGTTAATACAGCAATTGTTGAACTCCATGGGTTTGCTAACATTTGTCAAAATGCATTGATAAAAAATAACAAGGGGTGCACGATACTGGATATTTGCTGATGTTCCAATATTTCAAACTTATTTTTACCAGTGGCAGTGTATATACACATTTCTTTCCACCCAATTGCAGAGAACATCATGTCTCTTCTTTGCAGAATTAACATTATTAGTGTGTAAGGTTAACAGGGATTTATTGGCAGAATATGGCAGAATGAAATATAATACACATAAGTATGTTTTCTAGTATCTAATCACCTGAAAATAAGAATCGCTGTATTTTTATTACCTTAGAGTGAGCCATTTATATCTACAGGGGGCAGGGGTTCTCTTTCATGGATGTCACCATGTTGAACTGCTATGTTTCTACAACAGCCCTGAATAGCCTTTTCACATTTTTTGAGTTTCATGACCACCATAGGTTCTCCTAGGTGCTTGGAAAGGGAGGGTGAGGTTCATTGCTACATGCAACTAAATCCTGCACACTGGCCTTTGAAGACTTAATTGGTTGATACCAATGATGTGCTGATATTATTGTGCATGCCTAAAAGTAACCTGAGCAGAAGGCTTAAAGCTACTACAAGACTTTTTCATATTTTGTTGATTTTGGGGGCCATGTGGGAAAAAATTGATAGCATTTCCACTGTAATAACCACAAAATTAAAAAAATATTATCCAAATACAAATCTCCTGCTTCTTTTTAATTGGCTAACATAGTACTCACTGTAACTTTGCCAGGGACAATGTAAACATGTTTGTTTCATCTGATTTCAAGGAGGGTCCAACATGGTGGCAGGCATTAAGAATAATTACATATAAACAGCCAGTCTTCTCATGGATGGCCTTGTTTGCTTATGTAGGTCATATATAGGCATAAATATTAATCTGAGACTGATTCATGACCAGTTCAAAACCTTTTTGTAGTAGCTTTAAAATATGGCTTCAGGTCTGAGAGATGATTTCATCAGAGTATCACTAAATGTGGGTCAGACATGATGACACGTGTCCTGTAGACACGCGTCATCTAATTTAAACAGGACTTGCAGCAGATAGTAAAAGCTATTTATGGTATGCACCTGCACTCAGTGGCATTTGGTTGTGGCTTTTTATCCAGAGACTACCCTTGCAACTCAGTGAGTTCACTGTAATAAACACATCACATGTATTGTGGATAAAGTAGCTTCATCCTTTAAATATCTGGACAGCCACCACACATTCTATGCTCAGTTCAGAACCACATTTGCTTATGTCCTCCGTTTTTCCATCAAATTACTTCCCTATTTATTGTTTGGACTATTGGTCAAACTAAACATGAAATTTGAAGACATCATCTTAGGGTCTGTGAAGTTGTGATGGGCATTTTTTAACTTTTGTATAGACTAAATAATTTATCGAAGAAAAAAAACACCCTTATTCTCAAGACTTATACTGTTTTTTCACCCAAATTAGCACAAATATGTGGGTTTTTTAAGTGTGGATTAACCCTTTTCCTATCGCCAGTAGTCTACTTTGCCTTTGTTTATTTTTTTCTGATGTGGACTGGAAGGCCGAGACTCAAGTCATGTCTATGCAAGATAACAGTGAGAAAGGTGTATGTGGCCGCTAACAAGGGCTGGGCAGTATGTGTTGCTTTATATCGTATCGCAATATGAGACTAGATATTGTGATAGATTTTGGATATCATTATATTGTGATATGACCAGTAGGTTCAAACTCCACTGTGCTGTGATGCCTAGTCAAATGGAGCCAAGCCAAGCACACGTTTATGTACAAGGAGCCAAATAGTCGCAGAAGTGAGCGACAGAAAACAAAAAGGAAAATTAGCTTGTCGGCCCGAGTGTCATGTCATACATCAGTGTCGATTAGAGCTGAAGCCAATAAATATCAGTGGTCACTGCAGAGTCATTTGACCGGAGACTGAATGCCGATTGTACCCTTTCCCATTGAAGACAAAAGCCAGATGTGAGTGGGTGTTAGTGTTTTTTATTTGTCCAGTGTTAAAAGGGGCTTTAGTTGTAGATGGCTATGCAGTGCTTTCATCTATGATTACGACATGATTACTGTGGCCGAGGGTCCTCTCACTCCAACTCATTCATTGGCAAAATACATGATATAAAAAGAAAAATATGGCCGGGTGGTAATGATGTAACACTGCTCCCAGCTGAAGTTGTGAAATCATTCTTAGAAACTAAAACTCCCCAGGATTTGGGGGGTTGGGGGGGAGTAGAGAAGCAAAGCAGCATTTCTGGCATTTAACACTGCAGTGTGGTGGTCCTCAACTTCTGTTAAACAGGTTGGTGCGATCCACCCTCTCCACTGCAGCTCAGTCCAGGCCTCTCCTCTACTCTCCTCCATTACATCAGAGTGAGCAAAGGAGCCAAGAAGCTCGGAGAGCCGTGCAGCCACTGAATTCAACTCGGGGCCCCGGCCAACAGTAGTGCAAGCTTGCAGAAGCCCAAGCTGCGCCGCGCTCTGATTTGCTTGCTGTTTTGACTTCTCACTTAACGGCAGCGGTGAAGGTACTGTGGAAGACTTTACTCGCCTGGATGACTCTCTGTTAGGCACGTTGTATCACACAGAGTGGAAAGACAGAGTGATGTACTATGCAGGGGTAACAGGAATGCCACTAAAAATTGCCATTGTGGCATGGTTTCCCACTATTTGGAGCCCAAAATAGTCGGGGTGGACTCTCTATTATGCAATTACAGTGGACTGTATCACGGAGGGAAAAGGTGACGTGAGATGGATGAAATGTTCTCACACTAAGAATGTTGCCAGCCTCTTTCCTCTCACGTGTGGATGTGTGTGGTGAGTTTCCCCATGTAGTCAAACAGGTTTTCACACAGGAAGATAAGCTCTTCACTTGTCCTAGTTGGTGGATTTGTTACAACTGTGCATCTTTGCATCTGCACCTTTTGTCTTTGTTTAAAGACTGGTTTGGTTAGAAGGCAAATGGTTCAACATCAGTGTCTCACACAGGTTATTTACTCAGGTTGTGAGACCAGAGCCTTCATTCTGTTATCTTTTTTTCAGGCTGAATGGTCTGTTATGCTTATGATTGCATGTAATAATTATTTTCATCATCTGTTAATCTGCTAATTAATTGTTTTGTTTATAAAATGTCAGAAAATGGTCATTTCCCACAGCACAGGGTGACATCTTCATATTTCTTGTTTTGTTTGACCAACAGTCCAAAACCAAAATGTCTTCAATTTACAATCATGGAAGACCAAGGAACTTATGATATCTTAAAGTTAAATAAGCTGGCAAAAGTAATTTTGGTATTTTTATGGTTCCACCGGCAACAGCCATAGCAATATCCCAACAATGCCTTGTCAGAGTTTTTTCAAACTTGGCACAAACATTCACTTGAACTCAAAGATGAACTGATCGTGGGGGGCAAAGGTCAAAGTTAGAGTGAACCCATTTGTCTCCCGTTCTTGTGAATGCAATATCTCAAGAATGCCCTAATGAAATTTCTTAAAATTTGGCACAAACGTCCATTTGGACTCAAAGATTAATATGGGAGCCAGAGGTCAAGGTCACTGTGACATCATAATGGTCTGCAAAATACTTGATTAGTTTGCTGTACTCCTCTGTAAAAGGAGTTTAGTAGTGTCTAAGTGAAGACATGTTTCTCACTGGAATCATATACAACCATATAGTGATCCCTTACATTTTGCCAAAAAATACATACTTAATACCCTTTATTAAATTCCTCCAGTCTTCACTACATTTATTGTGTCTGGAGAGAATTTAAACCGCAACTTAACTGCTTGTTGGAAGCAAATGACTGCAAGGCGGTAATTCTAGTTTCTCAAAATATGACAGTTGATTATCAAAATGATTGCCTATTAAAGGCCATCAACACCAAGAACTGTAACCATAACAATGTGAGCATCCACACTGATGAATGAAAATGTTCTTGCCAAGCATGTGCTGCACACTCCAGCTGTGTCGGCAGCTTGGGAAAATGGATGTTGATGCTATCTTAGTGCACTACATTGCAGGGAAAAAAAAGAAAACCAGAAAGATATGCGATCACGAAATTCTTCAAACATGAGAGGAGTGAAGAGAATCTATCACTGTTGAGAGAGTTATTGTTTTTTGAAGACTATTTAGACTTTTGTACGTGTCAGCATCGGTTTGATGGTATCCTGTCGATTGTCAGAGATGACATTCATAACAAACTTCAGAGACCCCATCAAAATAGCATCATGCATTGCAACTTTTTGCAAGCATCATGCTGCCATGAAATCAGGCATTTTAGGCTGCAACAATCCCAGAAAGGCCAGCGAAAACCTGGAGGGACTGTTTAACCAACTCATCTTTGCAGCTCTAATTATGTTTGCATCTGAATATTCTCAGTCATCCCGACCCGGCTGTCTAGCCATTTAGTGTTTGTTATTATTGTACAGTTGTTGTCATTGTAGTTGCAGTCCTCCATCACAGATGCCAACCGCACACATCATGGCACCTAAAATGAATCCCAAACAAAACTTGACTTCCTGGCCATTTATTTATCTTGGCTGGTTGCCCAGATATTAACAATGTCTCATAATCACTGGACTTTGATGCTACGTCATTCTCTAACCGCAGCACGTCATTTCTATATAGTGCCACCTCTCTGAGCAGATCTGTGCTCCCTCTGGGCGTCTCAATGTGTTTCACGAACTCTCTCATCACTTGTCCAGCAGGTGCTGAGTGTGACATATAATGATATATGGCTTCTCATAGTCATGGCCTTTTATCAAGAGAAGCTATGGGGGATATATTATGTCTCATGCCTTTTCTTTCCTCTAGTTCCACTGTTGTTTAATGCTTCTGGTCACAGTGATTTGGTGTAACAGATGTCCTCAGATGTCCCTTTACTCCAGTGTGAAACAGGAGTCCTGGGAATCTTGCCTTTGTTTGCTTTGCAGTATTTAATGCACGTCACCGGGACGATGAGTTTCTTAAGACGTTCACTTCTGGTTTCCTCTCCACTCTTCAATTGTTGACAAGATTGTTCTTTCCCCTCCCCACTCTGCACGTGTGAGAAGGAGATGGAGCATGTCTTTGAATGCCTCCTATAATTTTTTGAAGAATCAAGGTTTTTTTTTCCCCCCACTTTTTTTTTTAGTGTTTCCTTTCTGTTTTCCTCTAAGTATAAAATGATGCACGAGGAGATTTTGTTACTTTTTCCTTTCTAATTTTCTAAATCTTGGAAATTGCAGGTCTGTTTAGAGGTATTAGAAGATTTTCCTGGCAGTTAGTAGTTCCATGATCACTGTGCCACCAATGACTCTAATATCTATACTATGTGACCAGGAGGAGTCTTATCAGATTTGCATATTACATAAGTGGATTTGCTAAGATACAAAAACCTGCCAAAGCTGGGATATTTCCCACTGCCTACAAGTCACTCTGCCTTAACCACATTTCCACAGTTAGCCTGCACCCCATGAAGAGTTGGACTGAGTTCTTGAAACTCTACCCTGCTTCCTCACTCTATTCTGCCTGACTGCAGTTAAGGGCTAAAGTTAAGTGGTGTAGCCAGGACTTTAAAAAGTAACCCACTTTTGTCATGAATAGGGCAGCGTTATATGTATTCTGTGAATGGGTGCTGTGGTTGCCTCTGTGGCAAATGCACTGGACTACTTCAGAAAGCAGGGCTGATTGGAGGTTGTCTGCTATCTGCTTTTCAGAGATAATGAGGGTTAAGCTGCACTTTCACTTGCTTACACTATATCTTACATGCATCATACCACTAAAGTAGAAACTAAATTGATTGAAAGTTCTGTCTAATCAATCACTTGTAGGCTTTTTAGTGTGTGTGTGTGTGTGTGGGGGGGGGGGGGTGCTATCTTCACAATGGCAGTCTGGTGCTCTGTCTCTTGTAGGGTGTTTCCCAGGGGACTAAGAACTTTCTAAGGATAATAATGGGTTAAACCATTGACTGTATATTAAGATGGACAACATCTACATTATAGATCATAAACCCGGCCCCGTCCCTGATAGCAGAAGGGCCAAACTAAAAAAAAAAAACAAAGTACATGCCAAATAAATTCTTCCCAGAGACGGTTTCATGGTCATTTCAAGTGGTTCTAATCACACTGATACTTGTACAAGGGTTCATTTTTCTGGTCAATTTGGTTGTAATCAGTTATTTGATGCTATAAAAAAGGAGAGTTTCACAGCATGATTGACAGCCAAGCTCCACTTGGGATCGAGTTGGCTGGGTGTGTGGGTGAGACCTCGATACAGCGGCTCCAACGCTGATTATTACTGCGCAGACTCTGGCTTCAAATGACATTACCAGTGTAATATGGCAGCAGTTGTATCCGGGATGTTTTGGCTTCGTCTTTGTACAGTGGGAGGAAATGGGAATACGTCATTAGGGCTGTCCCTGATTAAGATTTTTTTTTTTGTCAATTTTCGATTTGGCCGTGCGATGTGAATGTTCAACGATATGTCCTTTTTTCTTTCTTTTTCTTTTGTTTTTTACAGTCTAGTATGTGAAAACATCACATTTCCACACAGTCAGATTGAGTAAAAGTGCGTGTATAAAATCAGTGTTTAAATGAACCTGGCAATGATGTTTTACAAAAGACGTTTAGTGAGAGCAACAAATCAGTTGCTTCTGGTCAAACAAAATGTATCTTACTCTGTAAAAACTCACAGCAACCTTTTCCTAATAATCTGAGCCTGTCATTGGTAAAAGCCTGTTTCGATCAGTCTTCTCCGCTTCCATTGCTGTTTTGTGGTTTGTGGTGATTTGGAGATCAGGTTTGTGAAGTTTGCAGCCTATCATGCCGTTGCCCGGCTCTGTGTACAATGATGCAGCTAAAGAACAAGAGCTGAGCTTGACACTAGCAGGGGGCAGGCCCATCCATCTTTATATACAGTCGAACACAACTACATTTAAAATCTGTATACAGCTTCATTTACAAAACAGGGAAGTGCTTTATGGCATGTCATTTAATTACATTCACACAATAATATTCACACAACAAGGAGTTGGTTGCATTTCAAGATGCAGTAGAAACAGGAATGTGCAGAAGTTTAGTTCATCTGGCTCCATAGTTCCTGGAATTTTTTGGTCAAAAAGGGCTATTGGTCAGTCGATCACTTGAAGTTGGTTGAATTCAAAATGAACTTACTTCCTGTGAACTGTGCTTAATTTCCTTCCTGTGTCTGACTGAATGCCTTCATGTCTGAGGTTGCCATGCACCCAGCTAGTATCAGCCTCGCACCACTGCAGCCCCAGTGATGAGGCTGCGTTCAAGACCAAACATTACCCCACATACTGTCATAGGAGATTGATTAGGAGACAGCTCACAGATTAGCAGGAGACAGATAAAGAACAGGTTCACCAGCGCAACCATCAACGCTTGTCAGTCACGACTCAGCCGTCTTCATCTCCCCTTTCCTCCCTCCCTTTGGGTTTCAGGGAGGAGTGGCGAGGGGAAAAGGAAGCCTTTTTGTTTGTAGAAGAACAATGCTGCACATGAGAGTGCACAGTCCTGAGCCTGGAGTCAAAACAGGGCAGACAGACAAACAGGCAGACAGGCAGAGGAAAGGTTGGGGGCTGGAGGAGTGTGTGTGTGTTTGGGGGGGGTTGTTACTGTTCCCTGAAGATGTGTCAGACTGTCTGGCGGGCTGGGTCAGTGCACAGGACTGGAGGAACCAGGTGGACAGGAAGGGAGGTTCAGAATGGGGTCAACCTGAGCCAGTGGGCCTGAAGACATGTGTTTAGGTTCATACACAGTTACGATTCCACGCGAGGAGAAGATCAGATCGGCTGATGTTTTGAAATGCCTCCTTCTCTTCCTTTCCCTCCTATTAGACTGTGTTTCCAGACAGTTTTGACTCGGGACAGTGATGGTAATGGTGGAATATTACAAGGCGGTTGTCTCTGTTCCCACACCCCCACTTCCTCCACCTCATAGGCTCCAGTGTAATGGCTGACCGCAGAGCAACAGACTACAGGCAGTGTGAACCCTCTTTTCCCCACGTGCTCTGTTCTTTTCCCATGCTTCATTGTGTGATAGCAACTGTTAAAGTAGCCTTATATGTCGGTCCATAACAAATGAGGGCAGACTCCGACCAGTGATTGCTACCATGGCGACGCCCCCTTACCCTCTATCCCCCAAGACGTCACGTGACCCTCTCCCTCCCCAGGTGTTTGGCTTGCGTCTGGTGGACTTCATTGATTCGCCTGCACAGTAGGGCTCTTTGTGTGCCAGCCTGTGAGAAACTGGACCCATCCTCTCCCCACAGGTGGAAGTTTAACTTCACCCCAAGGTCTCAGTCTCTGCCTGCCTGCATGGAGCTGCTGTTGCCACTCAAAGGAATTGATTTTTATTAAGAGACAGGCTGGTAAAGAATGGAGCTAAGCAAATCCAAGCTGATTATCAGCCATGTGTGGTGTTTGTTTAGCTTCCCTGGCTGTTCTCGGGGGAGACAGCCCTGTTTGGGCTGTAATGTGGAAAGCCATTATGTGACTAATAAGCTGCAGACAACATACACGCGACACCCCTGACAAATTTAAAGTATATGCTTCTTCCAGTGGTACTGTGTGAAACTGTGGGTGGTTGTTCGATGATGCTGCATTTTTTTTAAAACAGTGTTTTCATGTGTTTTAACCTCTTGTGTGGGTGAGCCTGTCTCCCTGCAATTTCATCCTTAAATTCCTCCTTATGTGGTCTGTTTAAACTAACAATAATCAGTAAAAGAGAAGTGTGATGTCAGCCTAAAAGGTTTTGGTCATTTATTAGAAGAGGGGAATAGTATGTGATGCTTGTTCCCACTCAGAAGTGTAGCGCGGATGAGGCAATGATGGAAAGAAGATAAACGCATTACTCACAATGATAAATTCAGATACCTGTGCATTTGAACAGTACAAAACCAGCCAACTGTGAAAAACTGTATGCTGACTTGTCATCCCTCTCAAAAGTCAGTTCTGGTCTAAATAATGGCTGCAAGTGGAAAAGACCTCTGATGCTGCCATCTTTGTTTATTGTCTTTTTAAATGTCTAATAGCCGTCTCTTGCTGTGAATCAGTCCACGCTGCAGTCCCTGGCTGTGTGAGGCAGTGCGACTAGAATGAGAAACACAGGCGACACAGAGAAACCCTTCTCTCAGCTCTGCCTCGTTACTTGCCGTCGCTATGACGACAGAGGATTTTAGATGGGCCGGGATGCACGGGGGTTATGTGATGCTTTTCCGGAGTGTGTGTGTGTGTGTGTGTCTGTGTGTGTGTTTTTCTGACAGAGAAGGAAAGTTGGAAACCATCAAAGAGTGTGATGATACAGTTTAGTACAGACTTGTACTGCTGCTGTTTGATACACTCCTAATGAAACTAACTAATCTTTGTCCAAAGTGCAAATAATGAATCACTCAAATGAAAATACACATCAAGTAAAGTCAACTGTAAAATCTCCTGGATAAGGGCTGTAATATGATGAGTTAATTTATCAGTTGGTCAGTCTGATGATGAGTCAATTTATCACTTCAGTCACTTTTCAAGCCAAAATGCCAGACCTTTCTCTGGTTTTAGCTTCGTAAATGTGATTATCGTATCATAGCGATTTGAATATCTTTGTTTTCCTGAACAGACTGTCAGATAATACGATGAATTCAAGACATCATATTCCACTCTGGTGATCTTTTTAGACATTTTATAGACAATTTGATTAAAAAACATAATTGGCAAATCAGTCAATAATGAAAATAAGCTACTGCTTTATACTAAATTAGAATGTTATTGTTAACATATTGAGGAGATGTGAGAACTTGGCTGAAGCGACTTGTCCAAACACCTTAGTTGGCCAGACCAAAACTAAAATATGTTCAGAGAAACTGCCTTTATGTTTTAAAACCAAAGACCAGAACATGGAGCTGTAGATGGTATATTAAAGAGCTTCAAATCCATTTTAATATACAGTCTATGGTTGCCCCCTCCTCCCCAGACTCAGGGAGCTCTGGCAGACTGCAGGGGTCCCACACTGTAAATTGATCAGCTGTCAATTGTCAACGTAAAGCTAAACTTGTTAACCTAAAATCAAAAACCCACTGCACTGAAAAATACACACTCGGGAGTTTGAGTTCAGTGACTGCCTGCCTTACTAGCAGGCGTTAGACTCCAAAAACATATTGCTCAGTTTAACCGTTGTAAACATCTACTCCTTCTAAAAGATTATTAATGATTTCTTATGACTCACAAACAGACACTCACTCATTCAGCAAATATTCGGCATTAATTAGACCTCTAATTAACATTAAACAGGCAAACATTAATACAAGAATAGAAATTAAAAAAATGTAATCTCTCTGATTACATATCATTTTATGATTTATTACAATAAATATATTATGATTTATTGCAGTAAATGTACTACAGATTTATTTATTATAGTAACTATATAAGATTTTTCTCTTTCAAATGTGAAGTTGTTTGGAATAGAGTTTGTGCTTGTTACACATAATACCCGCTACATCACAAACACGCCTTTAAGGAATAATGAAGACGTACATTCTGTGCAGATCTGATTCAGGCTTTGTATTTGTCCCTTCTGGCCCCTCATCCCATATTAACACTGGCAAGAAATTGCTCCTCCCTGAAAACACTGTTCTGTACAGTGTTGCCATGGAACAGAAATTATGTGATTCTAGCTGGCGTCTGAAATAAGCTTTTAATGTTTTCTTAAATCTCAGGGCCGTGTGTGTGTCCCTTCATATTATTGGGTTGACTGTGTGTGTGTGTGTGTGTGTGCTGACGTATGTGTCTTTCTTCCATTTTTATGTACGAGGAAAGAAGGAGAGAGCACATAATTATATTTGTCGGTTTGTGAGTATGAGAAAGCCCATCCAGGGCGACCAATAAAACAACAGATTTACGACGCTGCCCTGTAGGTGCAAGCTCGCCCACTTCCTTTTCTTGTCATCAGGACGCCGTTTCCCATAACGGCACACATTTTTGGGGCATTTCTGTGAACTGACGGGTATAGAGTCCCCGCCATATCCATTGATGTCATTATATAAAGTTTGGCATCATGAAAGAAAATGTAATGCCTTTTTGTGTTTCTTGGGTCATTTAGCTGCTGATGATAAATCTCTCTCTGCAAGGGGTTCAATATTACTGAGGTTCTACCTTGAAATCTGCAGGCTATTCCTGAGCTTTAAGTATTTTGGTGCCACATTTTGGTGCTTCTTCTTTCATTGTTTCCCTTCTTACGCTCACCACTCTCCTGCCTTCTTGCCCTACATTCACATTCCCCATTGCTGCTCCTCTTTCTTTTTATTTATTTGATTTCTTCTCAAAAGCAGCTTTGTAAATTCAGAGCATCACAGTTCAAATTAAAAAAACAACATCATTAAAGAGACTTTTGCATGCTGGAGGTGTGTTAGAAATTCAGATTTATGCACACAAAGGGCAGAGCGAATTGCCGGGGAGAAGGAAGCAGAAACCCAAGAGATGCTCCATCAAACATAAATGAGGCCAGTCTTTCCACAGAGGGTGACATGGCAGCTCCAAGGGTCCCAGAAACCCAGCCCCCACCCTTCATGTCACAGATCTGAGAGTGCTTTGAGTCCTTGGCAATCGCAGCATCAGTCACAGAAGGAGGGACTTCGCTGATAGTGTTCCCCCTTCCCCTTTCTGTATGTGAGGCCCACATACAAGGAGCTGATTAGACAGCCTTTTAGAGATATGAAATGTTATATGGCTTGGCGATACTAGAAGACTATTTTGCTACAGAGTGAAGAGAAAGAGACCAACGATAATGGTCTGTTTTCATAAAACAGTAAGGTGTACTTTCATGTCAGAACTAGCTAATATGTCACAAGGCCTCGGTCCGTTACCACATTAATAATTCAGCAATTGCTTATTGATTGCGTATGTTGTACTTTGATGTGTTTTGCTAAGGAGACAGTGGTTGTATCACAAAAATACAGTCATAAGTTAAAAAAAAATGTCTCTGAGTGAGCATGTGTGCTGTGTTTGCTGCCACAGACAAGAAATATGATGTAATGTTACTACGGCTTCTTCATGTGCTCTTCACTGCAGAGTTGGTTCACTGGTTCACCGTGAAAAGCTAACGTTAGCTCATTAGCGGCTACGAGTCAGGCTAGAGACAGTTAAAATAGCTTAAACCCAGAGAGCTTCCAAATATGTTTTGTTCCATCTCAATTTAATACTGATGCCTCTTTATATAGAAGCAGCCAATCTTCTTGCGTATGAACTTGTTAACTTATGTAGATTATCATTTTCTAAATGCCTGCCACTGTGTCGGATTCCCCTTCGAATGAGATGAAACGAGTCCGTGTTTACATTTTTCTAGGCAAAGTTACAGTGAGTCGTACATTAGCCAGTTAAAATTAGAGATTTTTATATAGATAATTTCATTTTTTGGCGTTAAATTTTGTTGTGATAACGGTGGAAACACTACTGCTTTTGTCCACAAGGGCCTCCAAAATCAGCACAATATGAAAGTTCCTTGTAGATGCTTTAAGAGGATGATAACATTTAGGGATGCACCGATCGACCGGCCAGAGACCGGAACCAGCCACTTTTCAGCGTAACCGGTCCTGACCGGTGACCAGCCAGCCAGTGTCACATATCCAATTCTGTGCCTGTCATTGTCATACACTTATTCTGCACGATGGTCACGTCATGCACGCAGCAGACAAACTGACCGTAATATCACACCCACCACAGTGCAGATTACAGCTAAACACACTCACACACTTGCTTGCATGAAGTTGGTGTCAGCGATAGATTCAGAGGACAGGATAAAGAGAAGACAGAGCAGCTGACAATGTCGCAGAACAGCCGTAAACTTTGTTGCTCTTCAGGCTAATGTTAGCCAGCAGCAGACTGCTGTTCACAGAGGGACAGTTAAAATCTTGTCTCCTGTTCTGGCTGAAGAATAAGCAGCCTGTCTCTCCTTAAACATCTTCTCATTCCAGACTCATTTAACTTCTGCGTCTGTTTTTCTCACAGCAGAGTTTTACTGCAGCAAACTGTTGCACTGCCTCTGTCTCCGTTTTCTTTTTTTTACATCTGCTTCCACGTGAGATCATGTGAAATTGCGTCCCATGAAATCCTGCAAGATTCCATGATCTGGCAAGATCGTGTTCCCCCTATTCATAATCTTAATATAAAATTATAAAGCCTGGCTGTAACCTGGAGGACTTTGAAGAAAATGTAAAATAGTTGATGAATATTTAATAGCCAGTGTTTTATTATGAATATCCAATTTAATTTTTACAAGAAAAGTTGCAAAAATGTTTGTGAATGCTGTCAGTTGTAGTTCTTAGACTAAAAATCGGATTCGGCAGGTCAGACCCTTAAAAAAAATCGGAAATCAGAATTGGCCAAAAAAATTGAAATCAGTGCATCTCTAATAACGTTTTATAACAATGGTGTGTTACAGTGAGTAATGAGAGCAGTTTTCTCTCCTGTTTTCAACTGTAATTCCGCCCTTTGTATGTTGCCATAAGGAGCTTATATAGGTGTAATTGTAGTGTTGCCTTCCTGCTGTGTGGCTGGCTAAGGGCTGCTTGCGTACTCGCAGGAGGGTCTGCTCTGCAGGTTTTGTTCAGCTTTAGTTTGGTTTTAAGCTGAGCTGCCCGTTGTGTGGGCCATGTCATGTCTTGCCTTACGCTGCAGTTGGTCTTTATTGTCATTTCTTTGTTCCTGTCTGGATTTTGAATGCAGGGTTTGTTGCCACTGCCTTACCTTGCTTTAGAGTCATATTTCCCAGTGGTTCACTATTCTTTCTCTTTACCTCATGTGGATTTATTGCATTGTGACTTCTAGACTGGGTAACACAGTGCTTGATGTTTTTTCTCCCTCTGGAAACACCATCAAATCACTGTCAGGCTCTTTTTCACATAATGCACATGTTGTCTGTGGCATGTGGGCAGACGCATTGTGCAAACACAAAACAAATGGTCACCTGTAGCTTTACTCCACCTTTTTCAACTCTTTTAAAGCCCCTAAGTGTGCACATACACACACAAACACCTATTCCTCTATGCCTGTTAATAATTAATTAGATCACTGGAGCTGGAGTGGAGAGTGAGTTGTCTCTGGGGCTTGTGTGTGTGTGTGTGTGTGTGTGTGTATACGCACGCGTGCATGCTCGTCTGTGTGTTCACGAAGAGCGCGACCAAAAGCGATGCATACCAGATGTTTCAGAAATGAGGTGGGTTTCACTGGAACGTAACACATTCCCAGAGATGTTTGCGGAAAGAAATTCTTCCTCATCTGTCGAGCATGTTCTGCACCCCCCCACCCCCCACCCCCCCAGGAGGGTATGCATCCACTTTACTTGTCTGTTTTTCGCTCCTTTCTCAGCCTTTTTTTAATAGGGTTCTTGTCATTAAACCCACAACCTTGTGTGTCTGTCCCTTGTGCATTTGCAAACACCATGCATATGCAGATGTTGTGTGTGAAGGTGGTGATTTGTGTGTAATTTTGCCGACACGGCGCTCAGAAGTTACGTCCTACTCCCTCAGTTTCCTGTTGGGCAAAACTGTTTCAGCTAAGACCTAAAGTGATTCAGGGTGATATTTGACACGTGTGTGTGTGTGTGTGTGTCTGAGTATGTGTGGCATGAGATGGAGAGGGCAGATGAATTGGCTGTGGCTGCAGATTGGATGGCTTAAGCTGCAGGCTGCCACTATAGGTATGTCTGTTTGCGTTAGCAAAGGCTGAGCACGCTCACCTGCACATGAGGGGAGCAGGCAAACCAAGCCAGAAAAAAGCACTTGCAACCAGCACAGGCTGCAACTAATGACCATTTTCATTGATTAATCTGGTTCACTGTTTTCTTGATTCATTACTGAGTTTTTTGGTCTTTTTAATGGCAAAAAGTGGAGAAAATTACCTCTAACCTACCTCTTGTTTTCACCAAAATAAGATTCAGTCCACCCTCACACAGGACAAAGAAAAGGAGGAAAATGTCACAAGCTGAAATCAGAATTTTTTTTTGGCATATTTGCTTGAAAAATTACTTTGATGATTAATCAATTGCCAAAATCATTGCTAGTTATTTTTCTGTCAGTTGATCAGTTGACACATCAATTTGGCTCTACGACCAGCCCTGGAGTTGGATGTGATGTCAGCCAAATGTCACCCATGAAAGGTGTGAAATGTGCTCATATGGATCATGATGAGTGCTACACTGCAGCTGTCACTTTGAGACTGTCTGCTATTATATGAACAAAACTAGGACTGTATGTCATGGGCAATGTTGTGGATGCAATTTATGACTAATTAATGGCTTTATGATTAATTGATGGCTTTTCTTAAATAGTATAAGATACAAATCAAGACAAGAAAAAAAATATGCTAATTTGTTTATTATGGAATGACTCAACTAGGTACTCTCTTGGCACCTCATCACGATTTCCGTGCTACAATTAGGACTGTAACTAATGATTATTTTCATTGTCAATTAATCTGTTGATTATTTTTTTCATTAAGTAATTAGTTGTTTGGTCTATAAGATGTAGACAATAGTAAAAAACCAATTACAGCTGTTCACGCTCAGCCGTCGTCAAAAGAAGTGGCTTAGCTTACAATGTAAACATGGCACTTATTTCCATCTGTTTCATTTCAACAATTGCTTCAGCTGTATGGGACGTACATCTCAGTCTTACAAACTTGAATTTGGGTTTTAAATTTCCGATTATTGACTTTCTGGATCAGTGGAGAATTTTTCAAGTGATATTCTTTCCCCTTCTCTCAGCTTGACCTGTATTCTTGTAGAATGTGAGTTGAACTACTGATGCGTTCATCTAGCAGTGATAATGATACCAGCCAAAGCCATGGTGCCATTTTTTGTTTTTGTTTTTTAACAAAATTTAAAGAATTTGAACTATTAGATTAGATCCAATACATGCCTGTTTTGGCATGTATTGTACTGTTTGTTGTGTAATACTAATGTGTCATAAAACACTTTTTTCCACTGAAAAATGTAATTAACTAGTTAAAAATTCTCAAGATTACGCCTTCATTTAAGAAATTAAACTTATTGACACAAGATATCTCCTACTTTACAATAAAGTCTCACTGTGTATGCATTCAGGTTTCAAGTGTCCACATCACACTTTGTAAGATGCACTGTTGGACTGTAATTGGCTTCCTAACTAGTTCTGATGTCTCAAAATCAAGCTCATGTATATGTGTCCTTAACTGTGATTTAAGGTGAGCACAAAGAAACTTTCCCCTTTGAAGAGGGAACGTCAGTATAGCCTTCTGTAAAATATAAAACTACCTTAAATATTCTTAGAACTGGATAGTCATATTAATTATATTCGCATCTCTGTTCAAACCACTGAATCAGCCACATCCAGACCAATTAGTGTCTGTTCCTCAGAAAACTTTTATCAGAGAAATGAGCCAAACCAAAACTGTATTTCCATGCGCCTGACTCACAGGCTGTAACCGTAACTCCAGACGCCCAGGTGGTGACTGAGCTTCCTCATCCATCCGGCTCATCGGTCTCGTCACCACAGCAACCGCCTCCATGGCTCTCAGAGTACATCAACAAGATCAAACTCTCTGCTGCAGGCGGGCTGGTTTGGGACAAAACATCCCCTCCTCTAGTTTAAAGGTTGAATTTTGTAATGAAGGATACACAGTGACATGTTGTTTATATTCAAGTGTTTTTTATTATAGAAACACAATACTGTTAACTGCCATTCAGCTTTAACTTTAAACCTAAAGCAAATGAGGAGCCTCTTCTGCTATTGTTGTTGGGGTGTCTTGATGAGCATTATAGTCATTGTGTGCTATTAAAAATCTGTCTTAAAGGAATAATAATTAAAAATAGCGTCCAAAAATTAATTACAGGTTTCTCCTTTTTAAGTTTGAAATCGTTTGGAAAATGAGTTTGTTCTTGTTACACATAATATCCCCTACACCACCACTAATGAAGAATGAAGTACATACTGTGCAGATCTGATTCAAGCTCTGTGTTTGTCCCGTCTGACCCCTCACCGGCTGTTAACAAAGAGATGGTGTTCTGCACCAAAGCTGGTCTGTGTATAACTTTTTGTTCTCAGCAGAGTGTTTTCCTATGTGAATCTTGAACTAGACAAACCATTTCCTGATGCCTACCCATGCACATTCCTGCCACTTTAAACCCCTGCTTTATGGTTTGTGACTTTACTGTTTATGTTCAATTTACACTTAACTCATCTTTTCTTTTTTCTTTTTTTACAGTCCTCTGCGCCAAAAATCTGGTGAAGAAAGACTTCTTCCGTAAGTATCTGCCAATCGCAGGTGTTTATGATAAACCCTATATTTGTTTTCACACCCTGTTTGGCTTTCAGTTTTGTTTTTGTGGTTGTATGATGCATGCAGTGTAAAATGTGGGTCACTTTGGCTTGATAGAGTGCCTGATGTCAGCCACCGCCAGCCTTCAACGACACACTAATGTTGAAATTTGGCCATTTCACCAGATGTTGATGGTTTACTACCCATGTCCTCGGAAGTAATAGAGTGTTCTTGAAACATTAAAACACAGACTAACACTGAAGTGTGGTTCCTGACATATTGAGTTTATGATAATGTTTTGTCACATATTTCCATTTTGGCCAAATTTATGTAACCACTTTGCATAAAACCCCCCCAGCTCATTCACTCCACTTGCGACTTAATCACTCACGTGTAGGTGACTTAAGTGTTGCAAGTGTTTGGGTGTGTTTGGGTCAGGCTGTCATGGTGAGTGAGCATGTTAAAGGTCTTCTGCTCACTCAGGTGGTTTCTGTGGTGCCCATTCCTGCCATTCCAACGCCCAGGAGCTGAGCAAACATTCAGTTAGGGAGTTGGTGGAGAGCAGCACTGAAACCATAGATAAAAATGTCTGTGTGTGGGTACTTATTTGTGTACTAAATGCATAATGTGCTTGTCAGTATGAGTGTGTGTCACGTATTGTGCTTGCTTCAGTCACATCTAAGTTATTTGCAGCAAGGAGAATGTCACACTCAGAACCCACTTATCAGTTATAGATCTGCCACACAAAATCATTTGTGTACAGGGTTCAACACTTAAGTTTTTTTCCACTAACCTAGTCGGGCAAGAAGGTCAGAAATTTACTTGCCTGATGCCGATTTTCACTTGCCCCTGTAAAACGTGTTATCAGAAACTAGTGAAAAATGTCTATCTCAGTTTGTAAAAGTCCAAGGTGATGTTTTCTTTTGTCAGTCCAGAACCCAAAGATATTCAGCTGAATATGATAATAAATGGAGAAAAGTAGGAAATAATATGTATTTAGTATTTTTTATCCTTGCCCAGTCAGGCAAATGAGTTGCTAGTTGTATTTCCCTGACAAGGCATTTTCTTTTCCATGTGTAAGTGGGCAAATCTAACTGTATGTTTTCAGATAAATTCGTTAAATAAAAACTTGAGTAAACTAAGAACATATAGAACTGACTAATTTTTGTGGCTAGTCAATTAATCAGCTAATAAATTCAGCAATATTTGAGTGGTATGTATCATCTAAAAGCTGGGACCTTGAAGATTAATTTGAGATGCAGCTCAGCACTGAGTATCCGGTCATAAATCTGTAATAAACATGTTTTGGTTTGGAGGCTATTCGAATGTTAAAAATTTTGTGTATGAGGGCTGAGAACATTATGATCCCAAGTATATGATGGCCATTCCCATTCTCTGTCATGTCTCATGAGTTGTTGCAGCAGTTTTGTAATTGATACCATTTATTACACAGATTCGATGCAAATTTTTAACCATTTTTGACCACTGAAGAATTTAAAAAAAGAAAAAAAAATCCCTCCAAAATGCCACATTAAGACACCAAGGCCTTAATGAACACCACAGAAAATGTCATGCTGAGATTTAGGATATATATTTAGGACATGTAATGCAGAAAACGATGCTTGGATTAATTTAGATTTAGCACATTTAGAGCATTTATGTGGATAAGACGAGCACTCTGGCAGGTGGAAATGCTGAGAAGCTGCTTCTTGTTTCACAACCTGCCCCTAATTGACTTGCAGCCCTAACTTTGGAGTGTTTTTTTACACCCCTTCCCCACACACTGGAATTACATGGTTGTTACCACGGTTGTTATGTATTTTAACATTATACCAATTAAATTTAGCTTTAAAACTGAGTCTGCTACAGCCTCCAGAACAAAGTAATGTCAGCAGAGGATGTGGGTGTCCCTGTGGACTTTAGCAACAAACTCAGTACATCTTTAGTTATCCACAAGTCATTTGTGAAAATTTGTGGAGGTAAACAATGAGTAATCTGTGACTGGTCTAGACTGGTCCCATAGCAGAACAGTGTTGTAAACACCGCAGCATCTGTGGCAGTTGTATTTAACACCATCTGCTGAGTAACAAGCTAACACTGCTGTGTAATGTTGTCATTTGTGTCTTGTTACCTTGTTTTATTATCTGTTATTTATTCTCGGTGAATGTGGCTGAGTGTGGTGTGGTTGTGTTTTTTCTTCTCTCCCCTCAGGCCTACCTGATCCCTTTGCCAAGGTTGTTGTGGACGGTTCAGGGCAATGCCACTCTACAGACACTGTGAGGAACACACTTGACCCCAAGTGGAATCAACACTATGACCTGTGAGTCCCAGAGATGCTGACACCTCTCACACAGTCGCCACTGACATCTGTTTTCAAAGAGAAAAAAAAATCTGATTCCTTCTTTGTTTATTTGAATGCCTCCCACCTTCCTAAAGACTTAATCTGATTATAAACAGCAGTTTGAGGCCCTGCTCGGGCTGTTACAATGCCTCGCAATTTTTATGCCTTTCTTTCTTCAGCCTCAATAAGTATCAGCCTGTGCCATTAACGGGATCTAAACAGTAACAGATGTAAACAGCTCTTGCATCTGCTCTCCCACTTATCTAGATGCTCTGTAATGACATAATGCAAGAGTCTAAAAATGTCCCTTGGAGCAGTATTTAAAGAAACAGAAAAGGAGGGGCGTCTCCAATAGTATTTTCTTCCATTGACTGAAACACGTGCATGTCTTGTTGTAGCCTGATTGCTTTTCCCAAAGATGGTTTGTCCCGTGAAAGCAACCTGGAAAAAAAAAATGGAGCCGGAGCGCGTGAGTGAAAATGTGAGAGTGAAAGTTTCCAGTATTCGCTCCGGTGTTTATCCAACCGTCATGCGTAGCCAACAGCGAGAGGAAGCACATGTCTCCGTTTGTTTGGTTGCTGGGGATACAGGACCCCTCTCTCTACATGGCTGTTAAATTAGCTGCTTGTGTCACATTTGACAAGAGGGGGGAAAAAGTCACGCGCGCACCTTTAAAAGATGGATCAATGGAGAGCTAATTTGTCCAGAGAGCCTGCAGACGGAGCTGACTGGACTTTCTGTGAAAATTACTTGTGTTTCTGTGCCTGTGATAAGTTCAACTTCGGTGTGCCCCCTGTACTGTCTGTGAGTGTTTATCCTTGTGGTTTGCAGAAGAAACACAGCCTCTCAGGTAGTGTGTTGGAGGAGACAGGTTTTAACTGACTGCGAGCAGCCTAGAAAGCCGTCAGGCCGTCTCACACTTATTAAAATAGGGCCTGCAACACCTGGTGTTCCGAATACAGCCTAGTGCATTAAAGCTGTTGGCAGTGACTCTTTTTTTCCATTTGTTGCTCATGTGAGGTGTAGAAATCCCTTGTAAGTGTCCGTGTGTTTGTGTTTGTGTCAAGGCCTATGGTTTCATTGGTCAGCCTTAGCCAGAAGACTGGCCTGTGATCTGTGACCCCCTCAGCATTGTTTGAGAATGTGGCAAGCATGCCAACGATAGCAGACACAGTCTATCTGGCTGCCTGCCCCTCACACTCACTCTGCCTGAACCACGTCTCTGAGACAGACAGTCACTAAATCTACAGGGTGGGAGGCACTCCTGAGGACACTGATTATCAGTAATACAATGATTATTTTTTTCAGAGGACCTTCATATTCACAGTGAGTGTCATGAAGTGTTTTCAACCATTTTTGAGTTTCCCTCCAGTGTGTACTTAGTCACATTTAGTTAATTAGGAGTTATTCAGATGCTGTATGGCATCATTAAATAATACATCTGCAATGTTAAGTGCCCAGTTTAGACTCATATTATTTACGCCCACTCAACCATTTTCCCCCCCTCCATCCAAGCTGAATTTCTATGGAAGTACCGATTTAAATCACCATTAACAAGTTCATTAGATCCTTAGTGTTCTATGTAGTGTAATTAGGGCTGAACAAAAGGAAAAAAACAAAATCTAACTGGTTAATGGCAACAGTTAGCAGCAGTATACCGTTGATTACAGTGTTATAAGAGAAGATCTCCGTGCTGCAACATTCCCTCAGGCCTAACAGTAAGGCTCAGCTCCCAAATGGAGTTGGAGGTGAGCAAGTAATGAATAAATGAAGACTCTTGTCAACGACTGAAGGTTTAGTCAACTATTAGGCACTTATTTAATTGGACAAGAAGCTTTCAATGAGTGCTGATATGGAGTATAACAGCAGTGGGACCTTTAAATTAACATCACATTAACATTAACATTGCGGACTGTTCGTGGAGTGACTGCTGTACAACTATGCATACATTTTAATTTAATGAAAATGCCAGACAAGAGAGCAGCGTGTTATCGGTGCCACAGAGATCCGCTCTACAGACGTAGCAATAGGCCAGTCATCTGTAACTCTGGAACATATTGAAAAAATATCTAATTGGGATTATTATGACTGATACTGCAATTGCAATATGATTTGCAATATAAGAGGGAATTATCATTTTTATATAATTATGCTCATTTTCATTTAAAAACATAACATCTGTGTGGCATGACAATATGTAATCTAAAATGGTGTTTTGACACACTTTTTGCTGTTAACAAGTATTGCTGCTCCTGCGATTTGAAATTTGCAGTAGACCATATTGCGGTTTCGATTAAATTGTAATTAATTGTTCAGCCATGGTTTTCTATTTATTTTGTGAATAGATTTATTTATACTTTTATGTGAGGTTTGCATGGCCCTTTTATGAAGAAATGGCTCATAAAGTGTTAATTAGACTACCCAAATACAGTAAATCACTCTAGCTTACTCTTCAAATATTCTTTAGTCTGTTGTTTCCTGTCGCCTGCATTCTTTCAAAACAGCTGATAAGAGAGATTGAAATAGCACACGAAATGACAGCGGAATGATGAAAATAAATTTACAAAGAAAAAAAAAGAGTTGTCAGAGCTTACTGACCTAATGTCAACTCACTGGTGATCACCCTGTCTGCATTTATTTTTCCAGAACCAGCTAGCAGTTGCTTTGTAACTTCATCTCTTAAATAGACTGTAGTATATAGATGTTAATTTAACCATATTGCTGATAGTCAGTACAACATGACTCCCTCTGGTGTGATATTGTTTATTCACATGGTCTCAATTGCTGAATGTTCAGGTGTTTCAGCTGACTCAGTGTATGGATTTTTTAAACCATATTCTTCTCTGTTTTAATCAGATCACATGAACTACTCCAGCATCTGTCCGTGTACCTGCTGGCTAGTGCAGATATACACATTTGGGTATAAGTACCTGTGGTTGTGAATCACTGTTCTACAGTGTTACATTTTCAGAGAGCAGAGTCAGCTGTTCACTAATAAAAGTCCACATATTAAAGAAAATCTGTCAGTCAATAAGAGAGCATCAGCAGGTTCCAGTCTCAAGTGGTGAATGTTAGTAAAGTGAACTTTCACTTTTGATTTCTGTTTGTATCGCAGATTGCAACTTTAGTGTTGTGGTTTCTTTAATTTGACCATATGTTCTTGGCAGTAACTCACAAAAAAGATACTAAAACAATGCCAAAGATGCCTCTTCTATGAATACAGTCTGCCGAATAAAAGCGTGTATTTAGAAAGCACATCTGACTCTTTAAATGTGCTGTTTTTTCCTTTTATTGCAGTTTTCCCATTGTCTCTTGTGCAGTGTGTGTGTCTGTGTGTCTGTCTGTGTGTGTGTGTGTGTTATTGCCGATGGTATAAAAAATCGTAGCCAGACTAATGAATTTTATTACATGGAGGGTGATCCAGATGACTGGGGTTTGGTTGTAATACTTCCCTCCCGTCACGTCTGTCTGACATAGCAGCTCTCTCACATCGCACCCCAGACAGGCATTTGGCATCGACTCAAAATGTCCAGACGTCTTACTCACAGCCCCATTGTTTCATATCCCTTTTGGTAAGCAGCATGATAATTACAGTGGGATGTAGTTCTGCGAATCGCACAGATGATTAGTTTTCGACTGAAGGAGGGAGCCCACCCGAGCAGATGTGCCACAACAGGTTCACACGGTGAGATTTCATCACACCCTTGGCCTTTCTGACAAACAAGGAGAGGGAGAGAAGAGAGTAGCTTCAGTGCACAGAGACACAAACAAGCAGTCATGAACTGATCTGTCTGTTTCATCCACTTCCACATTTTTTGCTGTTTATGTACATTATAATTACCTGCAGGGCACAAAATTAGCACCAGCCAAATGCTGGTGAAATTTGCAAGTGGCATAGCAGACAAATAAATGTTCCTTTAAAGGAGCAGTATGTAACAAGTGCGCGTCCAAAAATGAATACTACAGTCTAGATAGTGAGTTGGAGCCATGGATTGTATATTAAATAGGCTGAAATCCTATTTGATATACAGTCTATGGTTGAAGCGAGTTGTTTCCCTCCGCCCCTTCTCCCCAGAGTCGGGGAAGCTCAAGCAGGCTGCAGGAACACTGCAGGAATGCTAGACGAGCACAACATTGTATTTTGACACTAACAAGCAACAATAAGTCCTACACTGTAAGTTGATGAGCAGTAGTGTTGTACCTTTACAGTGTTATCTCTGGTGCGATCATATCCCTTGAAGAAGCTTTGTCCAGGAACAGGAGCTTCTTTTTCAGAGATGTGGTGGTAAAATAAATCCATAATCATAAATCCGACACAAAATGTCTGTAGTTATTTATCCTTTTTTAATGTTGAAAACAGTTATTCTTGTTGTAGGATGTTGTTAGCCGCCCACTGGTAATCCCAAAATGTCTAAAGTTGAGTCTGTCGACCAGAGGTTGTGTTGTTAGATTTGTGTGAGACAGTGCTGATCCATAGATGTATTACAGATCCCTGCGCTGATCTAAACATGAGATTGAACCTTCAAAATTTGTGGTGATGACAGTAATGAGTTCAACCCCGTGGTAGGCATCACATGAAAGCAGCATTGCAGTGATGGCATTATCGCTGCAGGCCTAAAGGAGGTATTTGAAATGTAACACAAGTTTGCAGCGTTTTCTGCAGAATTTTCCACTATATAATCAGGCATTCACAATCTGATGGGATGTGCACACACGTCTGCAATCAGAGAACAAATACCAAAAATAAACTGCGAGCTTTACCACAGCTTTAATATCAGCAAGCTAGTAATGTCATTGTGAGCATGTTAACATTCAGCTCAAAGCACTGCTCTGCCATAGTACAGCCTCACAAAACTGCTACCCACAGCATCAATTAAGATTGGAGCAGCATGTTGCAAATAATGTGATTTTACAGCAGACATGCATGTAGTGTGTTTCATATGTTTACAACATGTTTACAGTTCAGTTTATTAACTTGTCTCTGCTTCAAATTGTTTACTTGGAGGCAAACAACCCTTGAATAATACAACTGATCTTGTAACCCACAACATTTGACAGCGTGATTGGTGACTGTTTAAACCCAATTACATTTTAAATTAAACTTGTTCAATCAAGCTGGTCATTTACATTTTTCATATAAACCAAAAGGGACCAGAGAGCGGAAAGTTTTTGATGGCAGCCTCATTTAAGAATCCATTTTGTAGAACAAAGTAGACTTTTTGCCAAGTCTGCCGGATTCTCAGAAACACTGTCACATTTTGGAGTATTTTCATAGAAGTTGCAGCAGTTTTGTTTCTGGTAATCACTGCCCCCTCAGTCATCTGTCTCATCCCACCCACTCCCCCCCGATATGTGGCGAGGTCCTGCTGTTAATATTATAAATGATTCACAGAGTTACAGTCTGCTTGTGGTGTTCTGTCTCACACTCAGACGCTCAGGGTCAGATTTACACGTCCACATCCACAGGCTGGAAAATCCCTCACAGCCATCCCACCTTCCTCTTCCTCTTCTGTCTCCGTGTCCTGACTGTGTCTAGTAACGTGTCCTTGACGAGGAGCCTGAGCAGCAGTAGCCTTGGTAGTGGATGTGTGTCTCCCTTGCATTGCTGGGGACATCCTGAGCAAGACTCTTGTCAACACATTAGCTGTTGACATTAGCAGTACTTCTCTTATGTGGTCTAACAGCTAAACCGCTGTACAATTACGCAATTATTACACAGCAATCATGCTTCATGCAGTCACACAATGATTCTCATCTTGTCTATGAGAGAGAGCCCATCATTGTTGAATATTAATTGAGTCTCGTCCTTCTCTTCTTCCCCTCAGATACATCGGGAAATCAGATTCTATCACCATCAGCGTGTGGAATCACAAGAAGATTCACAAGAAGCAAGGGGCTGGTTTCCTGGGCTGTGTCCGCCTTCTGTCCAACGCTATTAACCGCCTTAAAGACACAGGCTGTAAGTGTCAGTATTGCTTAAATGTATAAAGCTGTTAATGTTATTTCTTGTTAGGTTTTGAAATCTCTAAGCCATGTTAGAAGATGGTGATCAGGTGTTGTGCTTTATGCTGGACTGAGTGTTTATCTGACAACTATGAAGAAAGCAGGGAAGGCTGTCGTCACAGGGTTGTGTTTGATGTCAATCAAACTGCGCACACTTGTGTATTAAATGCCTAACTTGTAAGCTCCTTAGTCTGTTGTGTGTCACTCAATCAGCCGGAGGGCAAAACATAGAAATGATACAAGCTAAGCTGTGTTTATTTTGTTAAGTTAGATAAACATTATATGCTTTTTTTTGGCATCTCAGCATTGATAACATATCCCACATTGTCCCACACAAACATACTGATTGTCAAAAGATTGATTTGTTGGGATCAGGTCATCCTGTGTGGGATTGTGTGCCTGTAAAAGTTTACCCAGTTCATTCCTCTCTCCTGAGTTGGATAATAACTTTTAAATTATTAATTGCCATTATTCATGGGACATCAATCATCTGGTTGCCAGCCCTAATAGTAAAATGACAACTGATGTAAGATCTCGCTTTCACCTTGAGCAAAATCCTGTTGGCTGTGACCTTGGCATTTTCAGTGGTGTCACTGAGAAAGTGGGCATGCTGTCTGTCTCCCACAGCGCAGTTGAGGAGCTGGTAGCTCAGCGCAGCAGCATTCAGTGTTGTTTAACTATTGCTTGTGACATGTGACCAATCAAATCGTGCTGCGGGTGGGACATTGAGCGAGACGACAGAGCGCAGTGACTATAGATGGAGAGAGAAGCAGCTGCATCAGAGCCAAAGTAGCGGTTGACGGTTTTCTTTGGCTGCATTCAACAAAATCCGGCGTTGCACGGAGGTGTGACCTTGTTTATTTGTGCTTTACAGTGTTACCACTGTGAAAAAAAAAATCTGAAAATAATGTTTTATTTCTCTGATTCACTGCTTTGGTCTAGCTAACGGCACTCCCTCTCTCATTTATTGAACTGAAACGGAACCAACTTAAAATGATGTTTACAAATAATTGCACATATTTTATTATTTAATAACACAATGCTGCTGTCAGGGCTGGGTAATTGTGTCCTGTCTCCCTCACTAGGCGTGATAGAGGCCAGACCTGTGTGTCAGAATGGTCAAATGGTCAACACTTTGCCTGTCCCCCCCCAGAACAGGAAGAGCCAATCAGCATCACCCTGCAATTACTGAAAATAAGTCTCATGTTAGAAGCTAAATGAGATGGAGGCTTTAGTAAGTGGCTCCTAGTAAAAGCAGTGCCAGACAGTTGTAGCAGTCTGGAGTGATTTCCCTGCGTAGTGAGTGTGCTGGTACCTGCTCAGTGGGCCTGAGGCCTTGCAGGCAGAAGCGGGAAAGAATCCCACCGCTTTTCCTAGAAGCCCCTGACACTGTTGTTTTCCTGGAGCGACACAGGAAACCTGAGCCTTGTGCCACAGCTGTGAGTGGTTTGCCTCTGCATTTCCTTTCTCTCCTGGCCTCCTCCTCACCCCTTCAGTCTCCTCCATAGACTGGCAGCATATCTACACACACACACACAAAATGCCATTGTGACTAACCTCCCACTATCTCCGTCTGCCGATCTAGACAACCGGTCATTTCACGCAGACATGCATAATTGTACAGCTATTTAAGTGTAAGCGTAGATTTGTTGTGTTCCCTCTGTTGTGGTCGTTCACTCCCCTGTGAGTATTTGTCATTCTTTTGTTTTTTTGTGTGGAATTTACCAGCAGTTGCAGTTTTGTCCCCTCCGCAGGCCTTTCAGGGGCCATTTGGTTGACTAAAATATTTGTGTATAATTGTAGAGTGTCTTTGGTTGAATGTAACATTTATGTCTAATTGCAGAGTGTCTGTGCTTCTTGTCTTTGTGTATATGGCTGCATACATATTTAAAATGTATGCAATTGAGAGTGCACTCCTCAGCATACGGTTTACTGTCTGTTTGTGTGTTTTCTGTTTTCTCTGTGGCTGCTGACCTCAGGCGAGCCTTGTAACGGTTTGACCATTGCCTGTTTTAGTCCCTGTTTAGTCTAGACAGACATCCTGCGCTGATCTGCATGACACCCAGACAACAGAGAGCAGATAGTGGCATTTCTCATGTCTGCAGGCAACTTGGACATTTTTTTTGGTCTGTTCTTTTTTTTCCGCCTGATCTCTCTTTCTCCCTCACTCTCAAATTCCGCAGACTTTAAGAAGTTCAGACAAAGAGTTTCCAGACTTTGGCAGAAGTTCATGTCCATGCTAAGACTGAGTGGAATAGTGCAGGCTTTGTACTGAAATTTGTCAAATGTTTGACCTCTGCATTTGAACTGAAGCCTGCTCTGTACCGATGCTCAGTGAGATTTTTACAGCCCATGGCTGTTCCACAGACCAGACCATCTGTTCCAGGGCACAGCCAAGCTGTGGTCTACAGACAGAAGAATGAGAGACGGATAATGAGGGAGAGAGGAATTGACTCTGAGTGATGTAAATGATACAGAGCAATGGGACTAGAAAGGAAAAAAAGCATCCCAACACATGCTGGTTTACATGCATCTGTATGACACTGATGAATCCTCTCCTCGCTCTCTCTCTCTCTTCTTCTCCGGCTTTCATCTTTCTTCTCATTTCCTGTTTGTTTCATGCTGTCCTCTTTCTCTTTTTTCCTGCCATCACTTCTGCTCTCTCACCTCTTCTTCTGTCTGTCCTCTCTCTACAGACCAGAGACTAGACTTGAACAAGCTGAGTCCCAATGACAGTGACACAGTCAGAGGCCAGATAGTGGGTGAGTATTGATTTATATTAGTCTGTGCATTGACACCTATTAATAACATTGCTGTGAGTGACCACAGCCTGGCAATAGTGAAGGACAGACTCGAGCACACCTGGCTGCCCAGAGAGATGCGTTCACTGTTATGAATGAGCTGTAGAAACATAATTACACTTTTTAATACTCTGTCAAACCTCTATTGATATCAGAGCAAAATTCTTTCCAAAACTTGGGGGGAAAAAAAGTGATCTGAATTGTGAGATTGAAAAGAAAGAGAGAAAAGATCCACAGTCATTCTGGTGAATAAGAAAGAAAGTGCAGAATTGGCTGCCAGAAATGTCACTTCCTGCCACAACAAAAGAAATCAGTGGGAGACAGATACATAAAAACTATAAATACACATTGTGCTATATTGAATGATTATTATTAGTAATTATTACTGTTATTATTTTTTTCTGTTTTTATTAGATTAATGCTTATAACTAAGACTAACATTTCTTTATTCATCATATCATATTTTAATTTTAATTTCATTTGATTGAATAATAGCTTGATTACATGTTGCTCATATTAATTCTAGATTTTATATTTTATCTATTTCATTACAGAGTCTTTTTTATTAACTTGTGCTTTTTTAATCATTTTTGTTGATTTAATTCATTGATTGTCTTTAATATTGCAACTGTGCTTTGGCAGCACATGTAAGAGTCAGTAATGCCAGTAAAACCTACTCAAATTGAAACTGAAAATGGATTGATATGCAAACAAGGATGCATTTGGGTGCACAAAAAAGATTGGGAAAAATGGGCACTTAAATTGGAAAGTAACTTGTCCTCATTTTCTTTTATTACTTGCCAGTTTTAAGTAGTATGGAAAAGTATGGAATTTGATTTTAGTCATTTCAAGGATAAGAATGAAAAAAGAAGAGTATGAAAAAATATTTGTGTCTCCAGATATTGTCTCCATATTAATATTTAAAATATTATATTCATTATTTCTATAAATAAACTGATCACCAAACAGAGTTTTTCATAGTGTTCGGGGAAGGCAGCCAGCACAGCCAAAATGTTAACCACTGTGTTAGAGTGCCAGAAGTATGGTGAGCGCCTGAACACACACTCACCTCCGCCCCAAGAGCCTTATAACTGTACCAAATTCGGACATCTGCAACCAAAGAAAATGCAGCAGTATCTTTGTACTGCACATATACATCGCATCACAAATAACCAAATATTAAGCTTCACATTTATGAGTCATGTAGTGACGTGCATCAGGAAACCATACCTATATGCATTAATCATTGTTTGCATGGACATAGTGAGTAAACAAGGTTACACAGATTCTATGAATATTTAAATATGAAACTTTTCTCAACTCATTTTTAGTTCTATTAAAGAGAATAAATAAGGTATATTGTTCAGTATGTTAAAGGAAAAAAATGTGAGTAGTGGTTAGATTACTTTCTCTTTGGGCAGAGAAATTTTACAGTGGAACGTCGTCCACCTTTCTATGTAGGAGTGTGGACTCAATGTCCACAGTGGCTAAATGCAAGTTTTCTAAGGGCTGGCTTTACAATCCCAAATATGAAGCCTGGTTGACTAAGGACAATGGGAAAAGAAAACTAAATGCAAACTCCATCCAAAAATGGGGGAGGCTGCAATTTTAAGCCATATGAAAGAGCAAAAACACTGTGGTCCTGTCACGGCATTCTCTGTGTCCAGAGTCAGAGCGTTTTTTAAGTATCTGCTAAGTTCTGAAGAGGCTATGTATTTCTGTATTTATGTGTATGCATTTGTAGATTTATACATAACTCTGGTGAATGTTGCCCACTCTTGTAGCTCAAAAATCTGTAACATATATCAGTCTTCGTGTAAAATGTAGGATTGGATTTCATAATACCAGACCCTCCCTGCAGAAGGAAAAAATAAACTCCCCTTAACCAGACCCTCCAGGATACCGCTGATAAAACTGCACCCTATCCCTGCTACTCATAAAGATATATAGCTCCATTTTGTGCTTCGATAAGATAACTTTGCCTGCACTGTAATCTGCTGTCTAGTAATTCTGGTGTGTGCATCTGTCTGCCATGTGTTGCTGCAGTGAGCCTGCAGTCAAGGGACCGGATAGGCACAGGAGGCCCTGTGGTGGACTGCAGTCGCCTGTTTGACAATGATCTTCCAGATGGGTGAGTGAGTTTTGGGGGAAATCTCTTATCATCTCAGAGGGAGCTTTTTGAGATGCTGTTGCAAATCTGAAAACAATAAGTGCTGCCTTCAAGTGTCGGGGTAACTATATACGGAATATGATATTTGCATGTGGTGAGACAGAACAGCGAGACAAAACACTACTAGATGGTTCTGTGGCTGCTTAACCATGTCCGCTCACTGCTGTGTCTGTGTATGTTTCTGCTGCCAGCTGGGAGGAGAGGAGGACGGCGTCTGGGCGAATCCAGTACTTGAACCACATCACACGCACCACACAGTGGGAGAGGCCTACCAGGTGAGTACACTGTGCAGCCCACAGAAACTCAAGCCCAGACCTCTTAACTCAAACAGCAGCAAGACCTCATCTCTGACCTCAGTGCTCCCAAACTGGGGGGGGGTCTGTTCAAGACTGGAGTGGGCTCCTTAAAAAAAAGTGTCAGACAGAGCGTTCCAGACAGTGGTGTTTAATGATGTGGAGGAGCCAGGGAAGTCACGGTGCTGACAGGAGAGGAAGGAGAAGCATCTCCTCCCGGCACTGTCTCCGTTTTTGTACTTTCTATTTAACGTCTTAATCACTCAGTTCTTGCTATGCTTGACCTCAGGCAGTCTCAGTTCTGTCTGTCTGTCTGTGTGCTGCCTTGTATAGATTTCCTAGTTAGCACCTGAAGACTTCCTAAATGCTGCCTTTTGATTTGTTGCTGTTTGTAGAAACAACTTTCCTCCCTTTCTATTCCTGTCTTCAAAGGGAGTCTTGATTAGTGTGGCGAGAGCCTATAAAACAGCTGTTTTTGATTAAACAAAAATCTTACTACTCAACCTTTTCCATAATGTTATCAGACACTTAAAATAATAATCTGAGCCTGTCTGTGGCAAAAACAAGCAGAAGCAAGTGTCACTTACCCTGCATGCACTGCCAGTGCTAACTGGTGAAGTGACTGACCTCTATCGCTCTTCTCTGCTTCCATCATGGTTTTTTGGTTTGTGGTGATTGATAGACCGGGTTTGTATTACAGCCTGTCATGCTGTTGCATTGCTCTGCATACAGTGACGCAGCTAAAGAACAAGAGCTGACACTTGTTTACCAACCACTTGTTTCACCTTCTTTCATCAGCTAACCACCAGCTCCTGATTATTTTTTTTTTTTAATATGGGCGCCAGCTAACTTAAAAATATATTTACGAGTCCATTTGTTTGTAATTCCTCATTAAAATGTTCTCCCCGTGCATTTTTGTAAGCTATTTGTTTTGTCCGTGACTGACAAAGGGGGAAAAAAATGACTGCTCAACTGGAAGAATCTCAGTCCACTGATGATTTGAATCTTCGACTTTCAGTGGGCAGCCCTAATCCTGTTTATACTTTATTATGCTTTGTTTTTCTTTTGTTCTCTGACTTACCCTTACTTTAACATTTGTTCTTTCCCTTCACTTCTCATTCTCGTATTTCCCCCTGTCCGTCTCAGGCCTGCATCAGAGTACTCCAGCCCCGGCCGGCCTCTTAGCTGCATTGTGGATGAGAACACACCGATCAGCACGAACGGGGCCACACCCACCACAGCATTGCCACCCAGTGGGGGTGACCAGCGGGCCCAGGAGAGACGGGTTCGCTCCCAAAGGCACCGCAACTACATGAGCAGAACCCACCTGCACACGCCCCCAGACCTCCCTGAGGGATATGGTTAGTAGGCAGTCAGAACCACAGGGTGGACATATATAATGTATATATTAATGAACATTTATCATTGGTCGTGATGCTCATCCCTCTGTGTAATAATTACAGTTTTCCAAGGATGCTGCAGTTTATGTACTCGTAAATTGCAAAATACGAGCTTAGACCATTTCCATCCATCAGTTCCACTTACTGGAACCGACCATGGAAATGGTATATTTACTGATGACAAAATAGATAACTTAAAGTAATGGATAAATGGTTCAAATGGAGTTGAAATTAGTGGCTAAATGGTTGAAATAGATGCTCAAGATAAACAGCTTACACAGTTGGATAAGGGTTATTGAGTGGTGGTTGAACGAGACTCACCAGATGTACTGTGTGGGTATAAGCCTGCCATTGGACGCTTGTTTCAGGCAGCATCCACTGTCTGCATTTTCAAAGTCCCCAGGAAACAACAACAATGTCCAAGAAAAGAATCCTACATGCTGAGAATGGCAAATTAGCACCTGGGTTACTAATGATACGGACATAAACAAGCTTAGACAATTTAATGCCAGGGCTCCCAGTGTGCAAATGTTCCACTAAAACAAGTTCACTCCAACACTATTTTGCAGGGGTACTGTCGCTGCATCTTTAGCTGAGCACCACCCAAGACGACCGTGATTGGTTTAGAGAAGCGCAGACAAGCCACAGTGTTTTTTTTTTCCCCCTGTAGCAGAATGATCAGGTGTGGAGCCAGACCTCTCTCCAACACAGAGCGCCATAGAGAGAGGTCTGGCAATGTGAGACTATGAGATAGTAAGCTAAAAATAAACGTGGCTGGTGGTTTTCCCTGCTTATCCTCACTGTTTAATATTTCATTTACCTTAGTTTTGCTGTATGCCTTGCCAGTCATGGATATGCAAATTATGTAAAGCGACATTATGAGCTGTTCCAGGAAGAATAAACAATCCACAAAGTACTGATAATGTGACAAAATAAAAAAATAAAAAATAAAATAATAAAACATTGAGACATCCATGTATGTCGCTTATGTGTCGGACTGCTCAGAGTGGAAAGCCACGATGATTGGTGAAATGCAGAAAAGTTGCAGTGACTGATCAAAATTGCAAGTGTGTGCAGACTTTACAGGGATTGGTTGACTTTGCTTTAATTGTTGCGATCACAACATGGTAACTTCCTGAAGGGAGTCAATTCAAAATGGAAAATTGGAACATGACTACTGTCGATGAAGTGGTAGGTCATCTCACAGGCCTTTGGGGTTTGTCTAAAAAAAAAAGTTAGAAAACCACGACACTGTACTATCAGTATTGTATGTCCAGCTATCCTGTCTTGAGACATAAATATTTGATATCCTGATAAGACTGGAGTATTCTGTCTTTATTAAAAAAATCTCTGTGAAAGCCGTCTCTACTTCCACCATGAATCGTGTCATGATTGTAATGCTGTTGTGTTAATTGCTTCGCCTCTGCCCTCCTCCCTGCTCAACACTGGGCTCAGTAACCCGGCTAATCTGTAGCCTCATTCAGTCCAGCGCTGCTCTGATGACGCTGCAGCTCCACACAAGGAGCCTGAAATACTGGCTCCATTTTAGACAATCTAATTGAATTGATCTAGCTGTTAAAGGCTGGCGGCAGCCATTCACTCCCCCCTCTGTTCTCCTTTCTGCACACAATCAGACGCATTCATGTAAAAGCAAACACACACACTCACACAAGCTGTGATCCCCTACACAACCCAAGGGAGTTTTGTTTATCCTCACAGTGAAATCTTCTGTAGTATTCAGGAGCCAGAGCTACAGAAACATATCACCACTTTGCTCTCAGGTCAGATCAGGAGGCTCCTGGCCTCACTACGCCTGTCTCTTTATTTCTGTCCTTACTTTAATAATTCTTGGACTATTCCCTATAAAACCTGTCAGCACCTCATGTGAGCATGCACTACCCCAGAGATGTCACCCCGTGCGTCAAATGTATATCGCGCACTCGTCAGGCGGCGCGGGTTTGGAAGGTGACGTGTACATGCATGTTAAAGACGGGCGGTAGTTCCAAAGGGATGCCAGAGAAGAGCTCGCTGGCAGGCCGCTCCGTGGAAATATCTCTGTCAGGCTGTGATGATGAATGAGCTCACCAACTCGAAAGTCAGACAACCCCATCTCTCCTCTCCTTTCCTCTCCAATGTTCTTCACCCTGTCTCTCACCTCCCCCTCCTCCGCCTCTCCTTGGCTGCCTTCTGGGATCTCCACTGACTCAGGCAGTCCTTTTATCTCCATCTGTGTGATCTCTCTCTTATGCAGACAGATTATAGGCACAATCTGTCTACATGTGGCACATGCATTAAACTCAATTTTATTTTCCATACATTTTGACATACACTTGATGCCAAGGTTGACGTAAACACTTCAAGTTCTTCCCCTTTTAGTTTGATTCACATCATTGTCTGACCAGGGATCTCCGAATCTTGCATTGAATAATCCTTTTTTTATGTCTTACTACAGAGCAAAGGACCACGCAGCAAGGCCAAGTGTACTTTCTCCACACTCAGACAGGTGTCAGCACGTGGCATGACCCCAGAGTACCAAGGTACGTCCACCACAGGATCTATTAGCCTAATTATACATCGTATTAACACACGTCCTGGGTCATCTGATCACATGTGGATAGATCCAAGTATATCAGTTCACATATGGCATTTGAATGCATTTCGAGTGACCACTTGTGATCAGATCTCAGTTCCACGTTCAATATGCAAATACAACACTGAACTACATAATTTCCATTTGCAAAGAGGAGATGTGGTGTTGTTTTTAACTGGCAACCTAAAAGTCGTAGCCAACATATTGGGACAAATGTGCACAATGGACCCCATACAAGAATATTTTTGTATTCTTATCTTAAATTTCCCTCTTTTTTTTTTTTGTAAAAATCATATCATTACCAGACTCACTGCACATGACTCCACTGACAGGTCTGCACCGCTTGTAAACTGTGTTCCTGCCTGAAAGAAAAAAACAAATATGAGAAAATAAGTGAATTCGATAAATTCTCCTAAATCTCTCGTACAAACCACTTACGAACAAATCTGTTTGTACAAGTGGTTCTTGCATGAGGCCCTTTGATTTTTTTTTAGACAAAAGGAAGTCTGGGATTTTTTAAATTGGTCTAAATAATAATAATTTCATGAACTAATTTATTATTATGTACAAATTAATATTTATACAAACTCTTGAGTCAGAAGTTAATGCATGCTTAGTCCCGGACTAATAGAGAAATGCTTAACATTATAAGTTGAATTTCTTGTCTCATATGGTCATGTGCGGAGTGTAGCCCAATAAGAATTCAGAATCTCAACAAAAGACACTGCTAAAAAACATTTTAAAACCATATTGACAGAAAGGAGGCATAGGAGAATCAAAAAAGCTAAATCAGCTGGGACAGTGCAGGCGTGGTCTCAAGGCCGTCTCCATGAAATTCCTGCCCTGGTTATAGCTGATTGTAAAGTTTATTTAGTTTTTCCTCACTGAACAACTCTCAAAATTGTGTGATTTTTAAGGGAATCTGGGGATATTGCCGTTACTGGTGTGTTCACAAACATCCATTACTTATCCTGTCAGGGACAAGAAAGCCCAAACATGTAACTTGTGTAACAATAAACCTAATGAATTACTTACAGGATGTCAATTAAGTAGGTGGCCCTGCACTGTTGCCAAGGATACACTGTGTACACACCGCTGGAAGTTGTGGTCAGGTTCACCTTCGACCACAACTGGATGTGGTCTGAGTGATCGATCTCAAAGTGTCCTTAATGCACCATTCACACATGTACTTACAGCTGTGCGCCAGATCTCCTGAGATGCATGTTTATGTGAGGTACTAACGGCCTGACTAGGGAGACAACACAATGGCTCTTTTTTTCTATCCTAACACATTTAAAACACAAGAGTAATGTAATGCAAAAAAAAAAGCAAAACTGGGCTGTCCACAGATGCTAAAACTGTTATCCTTCTTTGTCATACTTTACACCCCTCCTGAACCAACCATCACTGACATAACTGACATTACCTAAGCTTGTGTCATGGCAGTCTTTTATCCCTGGTCTCCTTGTAGTTTGCCGTAAACCTGCAGCTAATTATAAGCCTGACATGCTGTGAGAAGACCCATGTCACGGAGCTCTTAGAGCAATTCGGTCCTCTGGCACGAGCAGTCTCACTGTGGGACATATGTCCAGCAGCACACAGGTCTCACTCATCTTTACCAGAGGCTCTTGGGCAATACTTGGTCAGGCACGTGTGTCATATTGATTACTATATTCCAAAAGAAATGCACATGCACACAGATCTGCATGTGCATGTGCAAAGACAGGCTCCAGCGCTCTCCAGACGCCATCAATAAAATATGACTGATGTTATAATACCTGGCCTCTGCTCACTTGCATTCTATCAGCATGTGAGTGATAGATGATATTTTTATCACTCTTGATAGGAGGCCATTGGTCACGCCACACCTCGCCGGGTGCTCCTCAGACAGCTCCAACATTAGCAGATGGTTCAGCTGCCAAGCTCTCATCGCTCGTGAGGCTCTGGTCCCTCTTGGCTTTAATCCTGCAAAACAGACAAGTCAGCGCCAGCGTAGCGAGCCTGCTGTAATTTCTGAACCTTTTTGTCTCCATGGAGTCCAGCTGAAAGGGGTTGCAGGGCAGCAGTAAATAATTTAGATGGGAGGAAGAAGAAAAATAGAATAAAAGTGATTTCTCAGACATCTCGGAATCTTGCTGTCCGCTTGAGTCCAGTTAGTCAGTGCTTTGGTATGTTTTATACCTAGAATTTGATGTGTGTGTGCTTTGTTTCTCTTTTCCTCCATTCCATCCTGCATTGCCTCTATTTTTCTTAAATTAGTGCATGCTAGGGCTTCATTGTGTGCTCTTCTGTTGCATTTCAGAGATCTGAGTAATGTGAACTGTGAGGAACTGGGTCCTCTACCTCCTGGATGGGAGATACGGAACACTGCTACCGGGAGGGTTTACTTTGTCGACCACAACAACCGAACCACGCAGTTCACAGACCCACGCCTCTCTGCCAACCTGCATCTAGTCCTAAAGTGAGTACTACAGTACCCTTGAGCCAGAAAAATACAATAGACAGCACTTATTAGACAGCACATAAAAAACACAGTGTGTAAAAGCAGAGAGATTTATTTTCTGTCTTCATTTTGTCTTTGTTTTGCATCTGTAGTCCAAGCCCCAATGGTTCTCGAGGAGGCATTGAAAGTCAGAATGTCAGGTAAGGTTTGGGCCTCATGCCAGAAGTCCTCACTTGCACACAGACAAGAACACACACAAGCACACATTCCCTCAGACATTCACAGACTTACTCACTTTGCCTCCCCCTCAGTCAATGTTTTACTGTGGGATCCTGTGCCAAGGTGTGTTCACCACCTGTAGAGGTTCAGCAGCGTTCAGAGTGGCCCTTCTGCTGAGCAGACGTTTGTGCGCGCACACACAGAAATACATACATGCTGCACTCCCCCACAGTCTCTCTTTCCACACAAAAATTCAAATTCCTCAGGCCCGCAGAGGTTTTGATCATAAAGGCGTTTTAGCACACAATCCGTCACAAAGCTGGCTTTGGCCAGACATCAGATATCTGAGTGGAAACCGAGGCTGCAGTGTCTGTGGCTGAGGAGCGTCTTACGTCCAGGAAACGGAACATAAATTTGATGCCCAAGTCAATGAATGAACTCTGTGCGTGCTTGTGTGTGTGCGTGTGTCCAGCTGTGTAGGTTCATGTGTGTTACTTCATGCTTCTGTGCTTGGTACATGTCTGCCTGCATGGATGCACGTGTGCAGAGTCTCTTCCCCGTGCAGCTGTTCAAACACATACTACGCCATGATAACCATAGAATTACCCATAGATTCTTGATCCGCAAAGGTGGAGCGGTGATACGGGTGCCTTGGTGGGCCTCCTCCGCCTGATCTCATTCCTTCTCCGTGCAGAGAGAGACGGAATGCATCGATGGAGAGATCAGGTTTCTTTTTTCCTGTTCTGATGGATCAAAGAACGTGTTTGGGATTTTGTATTCACTTTGCTTTTTTTTTTTCATCCACGGCCCTCTGAAAAGTCTTATAAAAATGTAGCCTGGCACGCCACATTTGTTTTTAATGTCGGAATTTTGTCATGAGCATGACTATGCCCAGATGTGTGAAAACTTCATGCATAGAATTTCTACTGTGTAGGTTTTCTGGTAGGATGATTAGTTCACATCAAAGCCAGGACAATGGCATGTATTTTTTAATGCAGTATTACAAGAATCCTTTTATACACACAGAAAAAGTCTCTCTATAGCTAATAGTGTTGTGCAGTTGTCATAAAGTACGTTTGCACATTTCTGGTGTTTGATTTTGTGGCGTAGTAAAAAGCTGAATAGTATAAATGATCAGATTTGGGGCATACATCTCCTGGGTACTCAAGGGCACATAAACCTTGGCCTGAGATTTTTGAAATAACTTGGTTTTTAATGACTGCGTGACTAAGGTTTAACCTGAGCCAGCCTCAATCAATTCTAATTACATTAACATCGTAGTAATGGATGATCTGTTGCCTTTTTCAGTACAGTTTCTGTCCTAACTGAAGTTGCTATATTACTGCAGATGGACTTTGGAGTGACTGTCTTGCTTGTGACAAAACTCTGGAAAAGATATCAGTCGTCATGGATTTTCATCAAGACATCTGCCTTTTATCAAGTCAGGGATTTTAGAAATTTTCACCCTTCATGTGCCGTCATCTCACAAAAATGTTTGAGATATATATGTGTCCGTCAAAGTTATATTTTATTGCCTTTTTTATTTGATAAAGACACTGCCGGAGCATCCAGACCATGGTTTGGGTTATATGTCTATGATGTTGCAATCTCCTTCTGAATTCATGACCGCCTGACTGGTCAAGATTACCGTTCAATAGGTAACTGAATCCTTGTCTGGTTTTAAGACCTGGCTGCAAGGCTGCCCTCTGTACAACTCCACGAAGAGTAACTGCGTCATTTCCCAGACGCTTGTGATTTGTCGCGTGGCCAAAACATTGCTTTTTATTACAGCAACCCTGTCTCCGCTGTAAGCATCTTCAGGTAACATGCACCAGAGTCGTGCTCATTAGCAAGGACTTGGAAAGAGAAGAAAAGCTCTCTTGAGAAAAAGCACAGAGACAGTGCAGGAATCTTTGATTTATGGGTCAAAGTGCAGGAAGAGATGCTCCATGCCTTCTCTCTCTCTTCGCTCCTCTCCCACCCCCTTGAGTTGTCTGCTGGGTTTGGGTGCTGTCAGGAGAGTGCCCTCCCCTGCCTTGTCTTCCCTCCCTGAGTCTAGTCTGCAGGAAATAAAGGGATTCATGAGGAGGTCTCGAGTGTCCTATGGGGCCCTGTGGCTTCCTGGGATAGGAGGAAGCGATTGAACTGGATTCTGCCAGGCAGACACCAGAAACCAGTCTCAGTCACTGAGTCAGAAGTTGTCATTGTGGTAGAAAAGAATGTGAGAGCCATGGGGTGAATACGTGAGAGTAGAGGTTTTTCGCTAAATAACCTGACAATGGTACGCTGTCATGAAGTGAACTGCAAGTGGGGTTGTGTGAGGTACTTGTTCACAGTGTTATTACCTACAGCAGATGACACTTGACATGCCCCTATTTTGGAGAAGCGAAGAGCAGTACCATCATGGAAGCTAAGTAATGAACAGCTGTGGACACAGTTGGCAACAAAAGGTGTTTTATCCACTCAAAAAAAGGCCCATCATTAAAAAAAATCTATATCAGTTTAAGTGTACAAAATATGTAGAATAATTTCACCTCTCTACATTGCTTTCAGATAGCCTTTTCTGACCAGAAATGTCTTATTCAAGCCAAATATAGCTCTCTCCAAACCAACCAGGGTCCTTTGACAAAATCAATAAGTACACTTATACTGACATTGATACTGATTGATTTTTTTTAAGTGGACCTTTTTAAGTGGCTAAAATACCATTTGTTGCTGACCCTGTCCACAGTACTTCGTTGCTTAGCTACTGTACTAATACTACTCTCTGCTTCTCTAAACTGGGGGCGTGCTGACCACAATGCACTGTAGGTAATATGCTGAATATCCACAAGTACCTCATACAACCCCACAGATCATCTGAGCTATCCTTTAAAGTATTTGTTAGCGGCATTGAAAAGTCAGTGCTTTGATCAAATTACCTGTGTGGGAATGTTTACGGTAACCTTGGCCTCACTTTGAGAGTCACTGTCTACATATCCATACTGCATGCACACACACACTGACATGTGTATTCCTCCACCACCCTCTGTGCTCAGCTCTAGAGTCTGGTGTTTATGACCCTGCTCAGGGCCGAGCATGCCTGCTACCCCCCACTGGAGTGCAAAAGGCCATTGTGCAAATAATCCTTTAGTGCCGGCCCCATAAAGGCTCTTTTGATTCTGTGTGTGTGTGTGTGTGTGTGTGTGTTGTGTGCCTCCCCACTGTGCCACCCTCTGAGGCTGTCTTCCTAAACACAGCGCCTGGTTCAAAAGTTGTATTCTCAAGACCTCTGCCATCATTAACCACAGATGATGTTCACAGCCGCACTATTGATACTGCGGTTAACTGCTTCTTTTGTCAGTGTTTGAAATGTTTCAGCAAATGTTGCTTTCTTGAAATTGTGTTGATTTTTTGCATGCATTGGAGTCTGAGAAAATTGAGAGAATCTACAGAAGCAGAGATGGCAAAGACAAAGTTTTCACCCAAAGTTTTCAGTCTATCCAAACTACTCGATCTGAAAATACAGATACAACACTTTTTTTTTTGGGTCATAGTTCATAGGCATTAAATTTAGCCCTGTTTTGCAAAGGGGCGTCTAGTACTAAAATTTCTAGTATATTGAAACTACAATAAATAAATCCACATTTGAATACAATTAAGGTGGCTATTATCTGCTTTCTATTGTAACAGTGGGTTAAATGACTATGTGAACAGGGTTGCTTATAGTGATGAACCCATAGAGACTGCAGCTCCCCTCAGCTTTATGGTTATAGGACGTTTCAGCTCATTGTTTAGCTGTTCGGACCACAACTCCACTGTTTTGATTCAGTCTCACAGCTCTTGTGCATTTGTTATCCTCTACGGTACGCTAAAAAAGCTGATTATTCCCCTCAGGATTTGTTAGAGACCAAAAACGGAGCTAAAAGGACAGTTAATGCTGGACATGCATTCATCACATGGTTGAAAACACAACTGCAAATGACTGCTAATGTTGGTTTATAACTGCCTATTATAACCCTTAAATCAGAATCTCATCATGACTCAATTTTGACCACAAATGTGGTTACTGAATTTTGGTTTTGTAGGCTAGCACATGTTGTGAGTTTCTGTTACATTATCCACACTGCCTCTTAAAGGGATGGATGAGGCAGCTATGGACCAGCAACTCCTGCGTTCTGTGTGGTAAAATTACTGATTTTGTCAAAGGAGTCTGGTTTGTTTGGAGAGAGTGATATTTAGGTTGTTTAACAGTGTTTCACATCACAAAAAGCTATCTAACAGCAAAGAAAAGTGGCGAAAATATTCAAAATATACAACACACTTAATTGCTTCTGCTAAATAGTGGCATGCTGATTGCCATCTATACAGTGACTATAGATAAGTATCTCATGTGACCCCACATTAAATAATCTGAATTATCCCTTTAAGTCAAAGTTTTGGACTTGTACCAGCGTGCCTCTGCAAAGTGGCCTTGATGACCCCACTTTACCGCAAGTGTACATGATGAGTCAAAGGCAACACAGGATCTATTTGCAGAGCTTTATTTCCCTCAGTCATTTTCTGCTGCTCCCCCGTAGTCTTATTTTAGTCCAGCCGTCTCTCTGTGTGAGACCACCAGGCCTCTGCCAGGTGGACAGGTGGAGAGAAGGTGTGTGTGTGTGTGTGTGTGAGAGAGAGAGAGATGTCTTACCTCCACCTCTGTCTGTCTGTGTCTGTGAGGGGCTGAGGCAGCTGTTTGACTTGATGTGCTTCCCAGATGACCTCAGTGTGTTTACTCCTCGTACTCTGCAGTCAGCAAAGGACACAGAAAGAACTCTCACTCTCAGAAAGCTGCAGTTTGAGTTTCTTGGCATTCCTCTTGTTGTTTTTGTGAAAGTGCTTGCTTACTTTTTTCTCTTGAGTAAGCTTGTTTGTTTATGGTATTGGTACATCTAAGACTTACAATTTTTGTCTTTCATCTTGTCCCTCTGTGTCTTACTGTCTCTTTCTCTTGGCCCGTTTCTCCCTCTTTTCTGCCCCTCTCCCCCTGTCATCTGCCCTCCAGTCGCCAGAACCAGTTAAAGGATCAGGCCCAGCAGGCTCTGGTGTCCCCTGGTCAGCTCCCAGAGGAGGCAGAGTGCCTCACAGTGCCCAAGTACAAGAGAGATCTTGTTCAGAAGCTCAAGATCCTCCGGCAGGAACTGTCCCAGCAGCAGCCTCAGGCTGGCCACTGTCGCATTGAGGTGTCCCGTGAGGAGATCTTTGAGGTGAGAAACAAGCTCAGTCATGTCTGCACATCATCTGAAGCTCACAAGGGGTGCCTGTTATTAAAGATACTCAGAAATGAGTACATAATTTAACCTACAGGGAAATTCAGTTGTCACAGCCAGAGCATGTTTGAAACAGATTAAAATGCATAACAAAATGGTAGAAAAACATGGAAAACATAGAATTACTCCATTGCCCAACCCAAGAGAAGCATAACACAATATGTCATTCTTCTTGTGCCTGCTTTTACAACCCCAATTCCAGAAAAGTTGGGACGTAAATGTAACAGAAATATTAACACATATATTAACAACAGAATGCAATGATTTGCAACCTGTATTCAGTTGAATATTGTACAATGGCAAGATATTTAATGTTCAAACTGATAAACCTCATTGATTTTTGTGAATATTCACTTATTCCGAGTTTGATGCCTGCAACACATTTCCAAAAAGTTGGGAGACGGGCAACAAAAGACTGGGACAGTTGCGGTATGCTCAAAAAAACACCTGTTTGAAACGTGCAACAGGTAAACATGTTAACTGGCAAGAGGTGAAAGTATCATGATTTGGTTTTAAAGGGACATCCTTGAAAGGCTGGGTTGCTTACAAGCTAGGATCCGGTGAGGTTCATCACTTTATGAAAAACTTTGTGGGTCAATAGTCCAGCAGTTCAAGAATAACATTTCTCAGTATTCATTCATTGTCCATAACTGCTTATCCTTGATGGGTCTTGGGGTCTGGAGCCTATCCCAGCTGACATCGGGCGAGAGGCGGGGTACACCCTGGACAAGTCATCAACTGATCACAGGGCTGACACATAAAGAAAGACAAGCACACACTCTCACATTCACACCTATGGACAATTTAGAGTCATCAATTAACCTATCATGCTGCATGTCTTTGGACTGTGGGAGGAAGCCAGATTACCCGGAGAGAACCCATGTGGACACAAGGAGAACATGCAAACTCCGCAGCCACAAACTCCCCAGCGCCCCAGCCGACTGGGGGATTTGAACGCAGGACCTTCTTGTTATGAGGCAGCAGTGTTAACCACTGCACCACCATGCTGCCCATTTCTCAATATATCAGTCAATATACAGTTTCAGTGAATTGCTTGATTTCACCATCTGCAATCCATAGTATCATTCAAAGATTCAGGGAATCCAGAGAAACCTCTGCACGTAAGGGGCAAGGCCAAACACCAACATTGAATGCCTGTTACCTTTGAACTCTCAGGCAGCACTGCTGTAAAAACTGCATTAAAACCCCACATAACTGTATAAAGGATACTCCATGAACACTTCACCAGGCAAAGCAAAAGCCATATATCAACAAAATCCAGAAATGCTGCAGACTTCTCTGGGGCCAAAGCTCATCTGAGATGGACTGTTCATGTGGATTTGGCATTTAAAATTGTTTTTGGAAATCATGGACATCGTGACCTCTGGGCTAAAGAGGAAAAGGACCATCCAGATTATTTCCAGCACTAACTTCAAAAGCCAGCATCTGTGATGGTATAAGGGTGTGTTAGTGCCCATGGCATCATGGGTAACTGTCACATCTGTGAAGGCCCCATTAATGCTGAAGTGCACACAGGATTTGGAGCAACATATGCTGCCATCCAGACAGCATCTTTTTCAAAGACGTCCCGGGTTATTTCAGCAAGACAATGCAAAGTCATATTCTGCACACGTTACAGTAGTGTGGCAACAGTGTGAGTTTGGTATTAGCCTCATCTGCCTTCAGTCCAGAGCTGTCTCCCATTAACAATGTGTGGTGCGTTATGAAGCACAAAATACAAATAGAGATCCCGGACTGTTGAGCACTTGAAATTGTATGTCAAGTAAGAATGGGAAATAATTTCACTTTCAAAACTTAAAGAATTAGTATCATCAGTTCCTCAGTGTTTTCTGATTGTTGTTAAAAGAAAAGTTGATGCATTACAGTGGTAAACATGTCCTGTCCCAACTTTTTTGGAACATGTTGCAGGAATCATATTCAGAATGAGGGTATATTTGCAAAAAAAACATTAAAGTTAATCAGTTTGAAGGCTAAATATCTTGATTTTGTACTGTATTCAGTTGAATATAGGTTAAAAAAAAGTTTTTGCAAATCATTGTATTCTGTTTTTATTCACGTTTTACACAACCTCCCAATGTTTTGGGGGTTATAACTTACTCTGTTGCACAACCCAAGAGAAGCAAAACAGCACAATATCTCATTGTTTTTGTACCTTCTTGTTGAATTGTACAAGTTATTTATAGACGCACACAAGTCATGTTAAACATTCTCTCAAGGTTTTCTCCTCCTTCTTCTTGACTTCTCCCATAAAGGTCATTGCCCGTAGCAATTTGGCTGTGAGAATGATTTCTCTCACACACCCGGTTATCTATGATGTGTGAAGCTCGTCTGTTCAAAATCTAAAGCAGACCTCTTGTTTGGGATGAGGATTTTTCTCAAGTACATTCTCTCAGCTGGGGAGTTTCTTCTTGTGCATCGAGGAGGTGCGGGGCCTTCATCAGAGCAACAACACCTGCAACAGACTGCGTGACCCTCATAAAATATGCACTGGAATGTGCTGGAACAGCCGCGTCTGTTAATCTGAACGAAGACATTTTTGTTGGCTGATCTCAATGTGAGAGAGGGAGAGGAGGGGTGGGGGGGGGCAGAGGACGTCTTGAGGTTGAGACATAACTGCAAAGCGTCTCCAGACCAGCTGAAGCATTACATTATGACTGAACAGGCACGTGTTAGCTGGTGGGCTGTCAGGCCTGTCTTTATGTGTACTTCTCAGTGTAGATAAGACATTCCCATTTCTCGTACAGCACCTCTCTGTTGTCTGCTGTGTCTGGAGGGCACTGTGGAACCTGGCTGTGTTATTATAGTCTTATGCCTGTGTTTATTATAACTGCCCCTAATCCACTTTAAATGAACCCTCCCCCTGACGCTGTGAGCCGTCTGCACGTGGGATGAACACTGATTGAGGCGGAGAGATCTCAGCCTCGCAACAGAGAACCAATTGGAAATGACTGCTGCAACACCACACTGCATCTGCCTCGCTGCTACCGTAGAGCAAATGTTTGTTCGGAGCAATACTTGCATTTTCTAGCTCTCAACTTCAGTCCTTTGAGTCTAAAGCCTTGGTCTAGCAGTTGCCATGTTTAATATGAGCCATAATTCAAGACATGGAGCTGGAAGAGTCCCTAAAACTGGTCACATGTGATATTTGGATGTTTCCCTGGAGAGAGGGCCCCTCACATGGATATTGCAAACTGATAAATGGCTTAAAGGAGTAACAGTCACACGTCCAAAAATGACCACTAAAGTAAATACAGAATTAGAGCCAAAGATGTATATTAAATGGGTTGACATCCTTTTTAATATACTGTCTTTGGTCAAAGCACAGTTTTTTGTCCCCGCTCCCACCTCCCCAGACTCAAGGAACCTCAGGCAGGCTGCAGGATTACTGCAGGAGCACAAGATCACTGCGACATTGTGACAAGCGGGCTACACTTTCAGTTAATCTGTTTATAATTGTGATTTGTCTGTCAATGTAAAGCTAAGCCCATTTTACTGAAAACAAAAGCCCTCTGCTCTGAAAATAGACACTCTGGAGTTGAAGTTAAGTGACTGCCTGCCAGACTCCACTAATATATTGCTCAGTTGAACCGTTCTGAACATCTACTCCCGCTCAAAGAGGATGAATGATTTCTTACGACTCGAAAACAGATACTTATTGGCATTAATTTGAACTGTAATTAATGTGAAATGGGCAAACAACACAAGTTACGGAGCAGAATAGAAACTTCAAAGGAAGACACAGTGTCTGCAGTATTGTTGTCAGAGAAGCGAGTATTTCAACTTTGCATGTTTCCTTGATATCTAATGACATATCATGGTCATTTTATGATTTGGTACAGTAAATCTACTTGCGATTTCTCCTGTAACTCTTCTTCTGCTGCTGACTACCACATAGAACCGGATGGCTTTTACTGTCTTTGATGTCTTTGTATGCATCTGTGTTGCAGGAATCATATCGACAGGTGATGAAGATGAGGCCGAAAGACCTATGGAAAAGGCTAATGGTGAAGTTTAGAGGAGAGGAGGGGCTTGATTATGGAGGAGTAGCCAGGTAAGAAGTTGTACCACAAGAAGAGCATGGTACACGCAACACAGGCTGTGTTTAGAATCACATACTAAGGTACTAGTCATGCTATGCATGATGTTAAAATTGATTATAGTGCGATCCAGCTGCACAGTATGTGTGTTTTGTGTACATGAGAAATGTCTGGATGTATACTAGATAAGCAAGAATTACTCAGTATTGGCCGTGAACTTACTGCACATACCCAACTGCCCCACAATGTATTGTGTCTCTTCAGACCGTCCCGTGGCGCACTGTGAGGTAAACGTCTTTAGCACTTCACAGTTGTTTCATCTACAATTTTCAACTACTATTTCATCACTAAATTCATTTCTGGGAACTTTTTAGGTGAGAAATAAAAAAAAAAGAGCTTAAATAATCACAACTGTGCCCAAAGAAGTGCAATTTATAACACAACGTTAATCAGGCATGGCATTTAAGTGATTATAGATAATACTTCACCATTATATGTGTTTCATAGGTCTAATATAATTATGTGAAAACGACACTGTAATTAACATGGGTGGATTAGTTATAACCTTATAGGCTGTAAAATAAGGAATGATCTCTTGGCAAATATTCACATGACGCTGCATTATTTTACCTGCTCCGTGCCCTGGATTATAACCCATCCCATCCTTTCTTACCAGTTTGAATAGCTTTAAAGCAGGTGGTCACTTCAGCAGCCTCTTCTCCTGCTTCTCAGTAAAGGACACCAGCGGTATCTGCTTTGATTGCCCGTTCCATCCATTTTCACCTTAATTTACTTTCTTTATTCCCCTTAAAATAAAACGTTAGCAATATTTTTTTTACCCTGTTTATTAAATCTGCCTTGAGATAATACAGGAAAATATGACTCTGAGTGGAATAATAATGGTGTATATTTGTATGAACAATTGTCATATAACAGCATACCTAATCATTCATTTAGTAGGCAGTATGCTGTATATACTGACTGAGTATGTGGTAGGCAGTATGTTGGTATGCGCTTCCAAACACAGCCTTAGACTTTGGTTCTGTAAACAGCCACTTTTTACACAGTGATCTGCCTCCTAGTGGAGGAGCCAAAGCACTCCACTCACTCACTGTTTTGTCTGCTTTAAGTAGTAATTTCTTCATCAGTTTAAGTTAGAATGATCTGAACTGGGATGTCACTGGTGTCTGTATTTTTTTTCTCCCTCTTCATCCTTGCTGACCTCTGTGCATCCGTGTGGTGTTCTCTTTGCAGGGAGTGGCTTTATCTGCTGTCGCATGAGATGCTGAACCCATACTACGGCCTGTTCCAGTACTCCCGTGATGACATCTACACACTGCAGATAAACCCCGACTCTGCTGTCAACCCTGTGAGTCACGGTTGTAACTGACAACATGCAAAAAATTCAGATTGTACTCTAAAACTTAATGCATCATAACCAGAGGACCCAAACTCCAGTGAGCATATTCTAAAATATTGAAAAGGTAGCGCATCTCAAGTCTTCAAGTCAGTTCAGTATTTTATCCTCTTGGACTTGTATGTGCTTGTGAGCTGTTGTGAGACGTTATCTGTCTGTAAAAGAGAAGTGAGACTGACAGTGACAGTGGACTATGCTGCATGAGGGTGTTGATGGACTTTTCAGTCAGCAGATCTGTAGCAAGCCCAGTGACTACTGTTCCACAGTAGCCATAAAACTCATCAACTCAAGTATAAATTTTATCAGAAACTTCACTTATCTTATTATTTATTTAATGGGTTAATCCATTGGGTCCAGGTAACATTAATTGATGAATTGTTTCCAGGGATTATTGTCACATACGGCTGTAGAGGACTGATATAAATATGAAACGGATACTTCCCCAATAAATCTGATATTAATGTCGATAAATCAGTTTCCTTAAAGCTACTACAAGGAGTTTTAACTTGTTATGACATGGTCTCAATGTATTACTGACGCCTCTATATGACAGACGTAAGGCCATTCATGAGAAGATCAGCTACTTCTGTCTAGTTATTCCGAATGACTGCCACTGGGTCGGATTCTCCTCAAAATGAGCTGAAATAAGCCTGTGTTTACATTTTCCAAGACAGAGTTATAGTGAGTAGTACGCTAGCCAATTAAAAATAAGCAGGAGGAGAATTTTATTTCGATCATGTCATTTTTGACATATATTGTTGTGGACATTATAGTGGAAACACTGCTGCTTTTCTCCAAAGAGGCCACCAAAATCAGCATATATTTAAGCTGTGTGTGTGTGTGTGTGTGTGTGTGTGTGTGTGTGTGTGTGTGTGTGTGTGTGTCTGTGTGTGTCTGTGTGTGTCTGTGTGTGTGTGTGTGTGTGTTTTGGGCTAGTCTCGGTCCATTTAACTATAAATGTTTGAATGGTGTAACTGTTGTGTCGAAACTGTGCTGTTGAGTTGTTTACAGCTTGGATCTTGCAGATTTTGTTGGCCTGTCAAAGGGGAATTTGGTGGTTTAGTGTTGCGAGTCCTGCTGTTAACTCATTTGGAAACTCAAGATGTTTTGTCTCCCCTCAGGAGCACTTGTCATACTTTCACTTCGTGGGTCGTATCATGGGGATGGCGGTGTTCCATGGCCACTATATAGACGGAGGTTTCACTCTACCCTTCTACAAACAGCTGCTGGGTAAACCCATCACCCTGGACGACATGGAGTCTGTTGATCCTGACCTGCACAACAGCCTCGTATGGATCCTGTACGTACAGCACACATTTTCATAGAGGCCAATAACAGCACTGTGTAAATGAAAAGTGAAAGAGGATGCCTGTCTCAAGAGTTACAGCACATTACAAACAATATCATGCTTTCCTGTCTACAGTCTGTGTGTGCTAAGACTATAGTAAAACAAAGTAGTAGAGTACTTTGATGACAGCGCCCTCCAGGGTTTTTAAATATTTCTTACATCAGAAGTCTGTAAAGCATGTCTTTTCAGACCATTTGCATATGAATGTTTTCCGTTTAGTTTAACATCTGCTGGTTTCACTGATCAGCACATCTTTAGTGTTTTATTGGATCGTGTTTGAATCTGTTTGAGTTTATTTATTTGTTTCTCAGGGACAGTGGATATTAATAAACATTTTCCAGAATTAGTCCCCAGCCAGTTGTAAAATTGGCAAGGTAAAATCAATATAAAAGCAAGTTATAACAATAATCATGACACAATAGTATGCACTTACAGTAAGGGCAGAACACAGTCAGATGTAAGTAGAACAAGGAGATGGGCAACAATAAAAGCAGAGCAAATTATGATTTAAAAAGGCCAAAACACACAGCATGACAATATAAGCGAGGTCAACAACAACAAACAAAACAAAAAATGCAAGCAAGGACAGACATGAGGGAAAAAAAGTAGGAACGGTTTTGCAAATAAGACAAAAATGGATAAGAGCAAATGCAGAGCAACCAGACAACAGCAGCAGTAATGTAGGTCAATCAGCATGCAAGATATACAAACCCCAGTTCCAAAAATGTTGGGACACTGCAAAGCTCAAACAAAAACAGAATGTAATGATTTGCAAAAAAACCTCAACCTAAACCAAACATACAGACGAGACACACAGTGTTCAAACTGATCAACTTTACTGTTCTTATAAGTACACTCATTGTGAACCTCCAACAAAAGCCAGGACAGAGGCACGTTTACCACTGTGTCACATCACCTTTTCTTTCATCAATACTCAGTAAGCATTTTGAACTGTGGATTGTAATTGTTGAAGTTTTGAAAGTGAAATTGAAAAGCACTTTTTCACCCATCATGATTGCTCAAAATCCCCCAAACAGTCATTTACATGCTTGTCTCTCCTCAGGGACAACGACATCACAGGTGTGCTGGACCACACCTTCTGTGTAGAACACAATGCCTATGGAGAGATCATCCAGCATGAGCTCAAGCCCAATGGTAAGAGCATCCCCGTCACCCAGGACACCAAGAAAGAGTATGTCCGGCTCTATGTCAACTGGCGTTTTCTGCGAGGCATAGAGGCCCAGTTCCTGGCTCTTCAGAAGGGCTTCAATGAGGTCATCCCCCAACACCTGCTGAAGGCTTTTGATGAGAAGGAGCTAGAGGTAATTTGTTGTGCGCGCACTTCTAGATGAGCTTGATTTTACCTCAGTTTACATTTAGTTCAACGTGCTGATTTGGCTTCTCTCCTCGACCTGCAGCTGATTGTATGCGGTCTGGGCAAAATCGACATCAACGACTGGAAGTCCAACACGCGGCTCAAACACTGCACTCCAGACAGCAACATTGTGAAGTGGTTCTGGAAAGCTGTGGAGTCCTTCGATGAAGAACGCAGAGCCCGGCTGCTGCAGTTTGTCACCGGCTCCTCCAGAGTTCCCCTGCAAGGCTTCAAGGCCCTTCAAGGTAAAAACACCCAGGGTGAAAACTGTGCATACTTGACGGTTTGTTATGTAAATCCTGCTTTTACATCAAAATGACAGAAGTGCTCCTGACTTAGACTTCTTTGTGAGACCGACTCAAACTAGAGTGAGCATTAGGTACGAAATGCTAATGTGATGACACATCCATAATGTACTAAAGGAGTGGTAGTATTGTCTGTTCTGTTCCTTTGTTGCACACACGGTGTGCTCTACATTCACCGGCTCTGTCAACACAATCCAGGGTGTGTGTGTGTGTGAGTGAGTGTATGTGTGTTTGGGATTCTTGGCTTCTCTTTGTGTGTGTGTCTGTGTCTCTGGGTTTCTCCGACCTGAGACGAACCCTGAGTGTGAGCGTAGTACAGTGGTTCAGTGGGTCCGTCCTGGCAGACACAGCTGCCCAGAGACGGAGCACCCAGGCATGAGGAGGAGTACACAGTGATCCACAGGCAGACAGCGCCCTTACACACCTTATGTAACATGGCCATCCTTTCTTGGTCAAAACATCAGCCGAGGCCAGAACACCTAAAAACAACACACACTCACAAACCCTGGACTTGGACGGTGTTTGTGGCATCGCTTTGATTCATGGGAGTCCAGGGACAAAGTCATTAAGTACTGTTGGTATCTAAATACTGTGCAGTATTATTGTTGGACTCTTCTTAGATTCATTTTAATATTGATTACACCCTGTAGCATAATGAGTGATTCAAGGGCTCTACCAAAGGATGTCAGTCACTAATGACAATAATGTTTATTTTTCTTTCCTTATCATTTGGCTCTAAACACAAACTCATTCTTTTCAGCACCGTCATGTCTAAGGCATGGAAACAAGTATTTAGTCCTCTTAAATTAAACAGATGACAGCTCTATACGCCCTCCACAGTTTTGTCTTTTGTATGGAAGTGATGAAAGCACAAAACCGTTATTTATAAGCAATTGAAAACCTAATTGTGAAGTGTATGTAATACTTCTTAATAGACCAGCAGGTATTTAGATACTACTTAAGTTTTAGCACCAAAATATTTTACTTTGAAAACCATCTGTCTGAAAATGTTTTGTTTAAAGTCTTCCAGTTTTCCAGAGTGTAATTTCAGAATTCTGATATTTGTGGTTTTCCAGTGATTTACCTGAATGTTTTTTGTTGTTTTTCCTCCGGTCCTGGTGGGATAGGACAGTGATCTGATTGATCACTCATCAGCCTTGACTGATTATTCTTGTGTATGTTCATGTTCAGCCTTTTTCGTATTGAATTTTGGCATCTGAATCTCACCAATCTAGTTTGAGCATCTTGATTTTTTTTTTTTTTTTGATGCTGTTGTTGACTTTTTAGATCCAAAAATGACTGGAACATTTTTGAGTGTGGTTATATGAACCAGGAGAAAAAAAAAATCAAAGAGAGAATCCAGACGATTCATCACAGTGCAGAGCAGGTGTGTAAAGGTCCATTTTTGCTAATCTAATTGTGTTTGTACAGGTGCTGCCGGCCCACGGCTCTTTACCATCCACCAGATTGATGCCAGCACCAACAACCTGCCCAAAGCCCACACCTGGTGAGGAAACTGTCAGCACTGTAACATGTCTCATCTTGTTTGACCTGGTTTTAGCCTTTGAAGCTTGGCATAGTTCCTGATTTAGGTCTAACTTTATTCAGTCCATTTCACTTTACAGTCAAGGTGGGTAAACACTTAAACCATGTTTGTGCAGAACGGAAGAGAAAAGGACATTTTTAAAAATTTCCTGTGTGTTTAGCTCTTATTACTTTTGGAGCCTCTAACTGAAGCTCTGTGGATTAAAGTTTAGTTTCTCTCCTGTGTTGTGTTTGTACTTTGAGGTATCTGCTTTATTTTACTGTTTCATGTTTGTTTTCAGCTTTGTAGAAGTTGTGTTAAGTTACTGCTGATGAAAACCTATCATTTCCTGATTTTGCAGCTTCATAATAAAAGCTGTTACATAACATTTATTGTGAAAAATTTATAGGAAACAAAATGCATGCATGTTGCAGAAGTTACCGACAGGCAACAAGCCCTCATTGCAAAAGTTGGTGTGCCCTCTAGGGTGTCATGTTTACTGTACATCACTGCGGACTGGAGCTGGAGCAGATAAATATCAGTCCCTCCAGGAAGTTGTGATGTTGTGATCTCAAGAATTAACGCAAATTCAGTCAGTGTATTCCCTGCAATTTTGTCCAATCACCACAGCTTTTCCTCAAATTTGACTAATCATCATAGCTTCCTGTGGATTCTGCCATTCATTGCAATCTCCCACATAAACATCATACGTAAACGATCTCAATGAACCAACTCAAAGTTGTATTTACTATTTTTTTTTTTTTTATTTTTGTCACAGGTACTGAAAGGAACACGTTTTTCATTGTTTTTGACATTTATCAGTGCCTCACTACCAACAACTGAACTTCTTCATCTACATTTAATCTTGAGCCTTTTTTGGTAAGGTTACTTAGGACATGTAGAGTACAGAGTACAGTTTTATTATCCCTGGAACAAGTTGCCTTTAATTTTTAATGAATTATAAAAAAAAAATAAAATTAATGCATAATAAAGTCCAACTTTTTAATGCGTTTTTTACTTGTTCTCACCACTTATTTGCAAAAAAAACATCTAAAAACATTGCAACATGCACTGCAATTTTTTATAAATGCTGCCGTGAAATCAAGCATTTTAGGCTGCAACAGTCCCCAAAGAAGCCCATGAAATCCTGGAGGGGCTGAAATACCCGTGACTAGTCATTTGACCCGGGAATGAATGGCAATTGTACCCTTTCCCACTGAACACAAAAACCAGATGTTTGTGGGAGTTGGAGGTTTTTTTGTCCAGTATAAAAGGGGTTTGAGTATTATCAGCCCTCTTTTTGTTTACTGCGGTCTGGAGTTATACAGGACTGCAGTCATTCAGATGTTCTTCCTGTTTCAAAACATGATTTTAAAATGCTCTTTCCTTCTGTTTTCCCAGTTTTAATCGGATCGACATTCCTCCCTATGAGCACTATGACAAACTGTACGACAAGTTGCTCACTGCCATTGAGGAGACGTGCGGATTTGCTGTAGAGTGAATCACTGACGCAGGCAGAGCTCAGCAACAACCAGAAGCAACAAGGTTTGGCTGCGATGAGCCTCCCCCTGCAAATCAGTCCACTCAGACGGGGGTCATCCATGGTTGCTTCGCCCAGGGATGCCCATACTTCCCAGGGACATGTGGCCAAGCTAAGGGAGGGTGGGCAGAGAAGACCGTAACATGTCATCTGACTGTTTTTTTGTTTTTTTTTTAGAGCCTCCAGCCCTCCTTTGTCTTTTTTTTATCGTTGAAAAGGATCTCTTCAGCTGCTAATAACTCAAGACTATTTACTAACTCGTGGAACCTGCAAAATTTGCTGGCTCTTCCCTTTTTCTAAGTTCATTTTAGCATTTAAAAAATAAACTGTATTCCATGTAGCAATGCTCCATCTTACCAAGCAGAACACAAGGTCAGTCCACTCTGAAAAAGACATTAACAGTACAGGGTTATTAATGGTTACCGCAACCACTTGGAAACACTAAATTTGGATGCAGAGTGTGTGTGACTCAAGCTGTTTTGGTGCCTCGGAGTGATCACACTGGGGCTATCAGCAATGCCAAGGCTGGAAAAACAGGGATGTGTGCGGATGAGAAGGCAAGACTAGAGACTGAATTAGGCAGAGCCCGACTGTTTACAACCCTCTCCAAAGATGGCAGCAGGGACCTCTGCTCCTGAGTCGCTGCCCAACAACTAGAGCTGCATTCCCAGAAACCTATTTCACATGTTCGACAACTAGTTTTTGTTTGAAAAATGAATAAATGAATGAATAGCTTGAAATGTGTTATTTTTATATAACAGGGAAAATTGAAAAAGAAACAATAAAATTCTATATAATATATATAATTTATTGCTGTTATATTTCAGAAACCCCTTTCCATTGTTCCAGAAAAATAAAATCTAAAAATGTTAAGTGTTACTGTTTAAATTATAGACGACAATTTGTGAAAACAGAACTAAGCTTGACTGAATTTCACTTAAGAATGCTGTGGTTTATTCCTTCGACATAATCTCTCTCACACTGTACAAGGAGAGATATGTCTTAAAGAGCAAAAAATCCTAAACACACAATGTCCTCTGAGTGCCATAATCATTTTTGAATGAATGAATCTTTGCAAATATCGAGCGGACCCTTTAAATTCTACTGATTTCATCCTGGAGCTACATATGATGGTGTGATGTTTCTTTTTTTTATTACCTTTTTTTTAAAAAACAGTTAGTCATTTGTAGCTGGGCTATATTAATGTCACTATCATGAAACCTACCATTAATTTCTAATGGTATTCTGTTCAGAGGAGTCCAAAGTCCATCACAATCTATTTTGTGCTGCCTCCACATTGTTGTTGTCGGAAAAAAAGAAGAAACCTCTACTACCTTCGAGCCATGTGGTGCTAAATAGCATTAACGTTTGTCTTATATTGGCAACTTACTCATTGACATACTACTGCTTAAAGTGTACAAGACACTACTCGTGCTCATACCTGTTTGTGGCCACAAAACATGTCCAAGAAATCAAGAGCTCTACCTAGCCACATTCTCAGGAGACAATGTCATATGTAGTTTGTAATGTCCTTTAATTTGATGACTGACGGGACGCTGATTCTGACCATTTGTCTTGATTTCCTGAATGTTAAGGGGTTAAAAAGTCTTGTCTTTTAAATTGTTTTGCCCACAGCAGACCGTTAAGTAATTGTTGCATGTGTCCATATGTGCTTTTGGTTGAAAGGGAACTGAATGAGATGAACTTTTAGCCTGCTACACAGTCCCACCGGTGATGTTTTTATTTAGAGAAAAGGGGGGGGGGGGTTGTTTTCTACGATTAAAAATGAAATTCTTGAATGTTTTCAAAAGATGCTGCCTGTCTAGCAATCTCTATGACCGTGGACTGTTCTTAACGTTTGCATACACTAAAAAAAATGAACTGTTCATTTTCATTCTTTTTATGTGGACTAATGTGTATGCAAAGTGAAAAGTGTCCTCAGATGGTGCTTTGTACAGTAATAAGATATTGTTCATATATGTGGATCAAACGACCTGTAATTTATCTTTAACTTAAGTAGAAGAAGATTTTCTTGAAATGAAAAGAGGAATTGCACACAAACAGAACGAGGTTGCCATGTGTATTTAATGGTGACTTCTGTAACAGATATTCATTCGCCTTTAAGTCCAGTGCACAAGCTGATTGCCCTACTGTCTGTTCCTACACTACATCGCTCAGCGTTGCCCCGTAGCTGCCTCTCATCGAAGAACTGAACTTTTTATTCAACAAGTTGAGAGATGCCGCTCTTGTATTTTTTTTTTTTTTTTTTTTTTTTAATAGCATGATCCACTAGCAGGACTATATCTCTCATAGCTGACTGATGCAATTTGATGTATGTTAACACTATCATTTTGTAAGAGTATTTTATTTTTGTGTGTAATTAGTTCTAATTAAACTTGCCTTTGTCTAACAATGTAAGGCCTTGTACAAAGATATGTCCTGTCTTTTTTCTGTTTGAGTGTTTGTTTCAAGCGTCATAAAGAAGGAACCTTTTTCATCTGTGTTATTGTCAGGCTACTTTCAGTAGAGGCATTAAACAGGTGCTTTGATGCAGCAATTGTTTACATAAAATCAATTTTTCAGGGGCTTGTTAACACCATACTGGCTGAGAATAAGTGTCAAGTATGGGATGCAAAGACTTTGCATCTGAAAGGCGCATGTCCCTGACCACCCACTGTGTACTGTGAACACCACAGTACCACTGATACCACTGTGGATTAAAGCGTCTGGCAGATGGCTCAGAGGGGGGCAGGGAAAGGGGGTCAAATAACAATAGAGTTGTTGGTAAAAAAGGTGCTAAGTACAGTTTTTGTGATGAAACTGCATCTTACTACAGAGAAGGAAAGAGTATAGTAGATTAATTAGACTTTAACAGGATAATTATGGTTCATATGTTGATACTTTCATATATAATTAGTATCAATAATGAAAAGAAAACTGTCAAAGCTAAAAGATACACACACACATATATATATGTATATATAAACATGCAAAGTTAAGTGTATTTTATCTTGCTTTGTTTTGGTCACTTGCATAGACAAATGATATAAAACTAGCTTTATGTTTTCAAATAAAGGTGCACTTTAATAAGTACAAAAGAATAAATGCTTACAATACACAGAGTTATTGCAAATAAAGCTCACTCTGGCTCAAAATTTAGTATTTTTGGTTCATTTTTTGGCTCATGGGTGGCCTTCATGACATTTAGGCAACTGTTTTCTGCCACACTTTGAGCGTCAATATTTTAGATTTGTACTGGAAAAAACACAGATTCACAGATAAATTCTTTCACAACTATTGTTTGTCAACTTCTTCAACGACAAGTTCAGTTAAAATCCACCACAGAGGTTATACTGGGTGTGAGTGGAGACTACAGGAGAGAAAAAAGCCGGTCTCTTTCATGTTTGGGTTGGTCCTGGTGACGTAATTTACCGTAACACAACGGAAGCACGAGTCAGAGCCTGATTACCAGTTTCTGTCTCGTACATATCCATCCGCCAACTCTGTTAGGCCTATACGATGTATGAAAAGAAAATATATTTAAAACAAAACAAAAACAGTTGTGAGCTTTTCTGGTTACCCTTTTCTAAGTGTCAGACGACATGCAAAACATAGTGTCTGATTTGATTAGGCTCTACACAAAATGTTTGCCTGTGATTTTAAAAAAATCCTAGAAAAGTATTTTTGTAAGTATGTTTCCTCTAACTTAGTTTAGACAGTATATTGAGTGGAAGGATGGAGGATTCGGGTGTGTTGTTTAAAGCAAAACTTGTTGTGAATTAAAAAAAAACAAAAAAAAAAAACAGTTCGTTTTTATGTAATGTGTATATGTTGTCGGTCGGTTGAAGCCGAAGTTGAAAGGGTTGAAGCTCATATGGCGGACGAATACATCGGAAGAGGGACTTCCTCCTGCCATATAAACCGGGCCTCGTTTTTGCTTTACCGGCATTTCAGCACCACTGCCGGCCGGTCGGGTTTTTAGACGGCAGTTAAGCCTCATAGTAGAATATTTATCTTTTTTATTTATACAGATTGTTTACAAGATGCCTGGATATTCCGACAGAGACCGCGGCGGCAGAGACAGAGATAGAGACAGAGATAGAGGGTAAGTACTTTTTCTCCTGTTTTAGACGACTTTTCCGCTCGCGTGATTCGGAGAAATGGCTGACCAGACTTAAAACCAAGAAAATGATTAGCCAAATATTTTAACATGCGGTGAAAGGAAACCACCAAGAATTACTTTTTGTTTTCAAGCAAGAAGTAAATAATTAGTAAATGGGGCAGTTTCTCGGCTTTATTTATCCACACAAGGCCCAGGCCGGTGAGCAGAGCCCGATGCCGTTGTCTTTGGCTCAAGGCCTAGTTTGGCCTCGTGCCCCGGCATAGCGGCTTTTCGTTAGCTTCAGGGTAATGGTTAGCTAACGGAAAGCCGGCGTTAACGTTACATATTCGTTATCACAAGTAGTTAGTTTTCTCAATATCGATCGTCAAGCTCTCATTTATCACGATAACGTTTATTTTTACATGTTAACAATAACATGTGATGTGTCTTACCCCGGCGCTAAGTAGCTAGTGTTGCTAATACAGCTGGCTAGTCGGCTTTTCGCCATGTGGCAGCTTGAATGCGGATACAAAATGCCGGCTGTTTTCCATTGTTCCTCTGCTGGCTGGAAAGTATATGGCAGCTATATAATTTCTCAGAATGACGCAGTTAGGGTGTGCTTTGTTCTGCTGTTGTCGCCGCAGTAACTGGCGTGATTGAGCCCAACACGACTTTGTTAACCGACATTACGGTTAATTTTAATTTCAGCTATGGCGGTGGTCCTCCTCGCTTTGGTGGCAACCGTGGTGGAGGTGGAGGAAAGTTCGGAAACCCCGGTGACCGGCTGCGGAAGAAACAATGGAACCTGGACGAACTGCCAAAGTTTGAGAAAAACTTCTATCAACAGCATCCCGACGTTGCCCGGAGATCTCTGGTATGTAGTCAGCATGGTCCTTGAAGTGTTATGCAACACTAGAAATGTGCTCCCTCCTGCACGTGTTGCAGTTATGCAATCATGACTGCTGAATTTGCTCTACTCATTTTTATCTTGCAGCAAGAAGTTGAACAGTACAGAAGGGCCAAAACCATCACAGTCAAGGGGAGAGAGTGCCCAAATCCAATCCAAAAGTTCCATGAGGCCAGCTTCCCATGTAAGTTTAAAACGAATGGTGGAACAATATCATGGAGGATATGTGGTTATTTAAATTAATTGTTGCCCCCTTTTTTTCCTTCAGCCTATGTGATGGATGTGATCAACAAACAAAACTGGACTGAACCAACACCCATCCAGGCTCAGGGCTGGCCTCTGGCTCTTAGTGGCCAGGATATGGTCGGCATTGCGCAGACTGGCTCTGGCAAAACACTTTCTGTAAGTTACAGGTGCTCTCTGACCTGTCGCATTAGTTGTGCTGTTTGACAAATACTGCAACAATCTGTGCTGACAAGACATTTAAGCAATGATATAATTTATACAATTAATATTGTGTTCAGCTCATGGAAATAACTGGTGCATGTTTTTTGCTTTGCAGTATTTGTTGCCTGCAATTGTGCACATCAACCACCAACCTTTCCTGGAACGTGGAGATGGTCCCATTGTAAGTAGCCAAAACATAATGTCACATTGATTTATGTCTTGTAATCTCAGAAACTCTTTTAGTGAAATTGCTAGCCATAAATTCAGAGGTTTGATAAGAAATAATTGAAAGCATGATGAAATGTGGGCCAGAAATTGTTTCAACACTAGGAGCTACATAAAAGTGTAAAGCTGTTTTGTTAACTGCTGTGTACTTAATTGCCTCCTTGACAGTGCTTGGTGCTTGCCCCAACCCGTGAACTGGCACAACAGGTGCAACAGGTGGCTGCAGAATATGGCAGAGCTTCTCGTCTCAAGTCCACCTGTATCTATGGAGGAGCACCCAAGGGACCCCAGATCCGTGACCTGGAAAGAGGTATTGTAGCTGCTTTTCGTTTTTTTGTTTGTTTTTTTGCGCCAAACACGTAGATAATTGTCTTTTCAAGAGTTGAGTTCTCACAGTAACTCTTCCATTTAAAGGTGTGGAGATCTGCATTGCCACTCCAGGAAGGCTTATCGACTTCCTTGAAGCAGGAAAGACAAACCTCCGCAGGTGCACTTATCTTGTGCTGGATGAGGCTGACAGAATGCTGGACATGGGCTTTGAGCCTCAGATTAGGAAAATTGTCGACCAAATCAGAGTGAGTATTTAACTTAAACTTACCGCAGCTGCTGAAGGAAATCCTTGTCACTAGTTGTGCATCCTTTAAGGGACTGTGTTGCTAATTGATGCACTGTTTCTATAGCCTGATCGTCAGACGCTGATGTGGAGTGCCACTTGGCCTAAGGAGGTTCGCCAGCTGGCTGAGGATTTCCTGAAGGAATATGTCCAGATCAATATTGGGGCGCTGCAGCTCAGTGCCAACCACAACATTCTGCAGATAGTTGATGTCTGCAATGATGGAGAGAAGGAAAACAAGTGAGTGATGCGTTTATGTGGCTGTAACAAAGTGAAGCTGTTTTCATAATGGTGTTGGGTAATCAAAAATTAAAAATTATACCATGTCCTTTTTAGACTCATCCGTCTGCTTGAGGAAATCATGAGCGAGAAAGAGAACAAGACCATCATCTTTGTAGAAACAAAGAGGCGCTGTGATGATCTGACCAGGAGGATGAGGAGGGATGGGTAAGTGTTGAAATTTCATACTAAGTCACAGTATAATGCCCTCTGTTGTACTGATACTATAGTCATGAAGTACTTATATGGATTAACTTTCACTCCTATTAGATGGCCAGCAATGGGAATCCATGGAGATAAAAGCCAGCAGGAAAGAGACTGGGTTCTCAATGGTAAGCTTGTACCATCAGTACATTTAAATAACTGATTAACGAGAGCTGTAAAACTTGGAAGGAACACTTTTATCATGTCTGATTTTTATTCTTAATTTTTCAGAGTTCAAATATGGAAAGGCTCCAATACTCATTGCTACAGATGTTGCCTCCAGGGGTCTAGGTCAGTATCCTCCCTGATCTGTTAATTTACTCTTAATGTATTTCACAAAGAAAGTGTATTTGCTTTCTTTAACTCTTCTGCTTCTTTCTGAGTTTCTCCCCTGGCCCGAAGGAGCAGTCTGTGTGGCAGGGCCTTGGCATGACAAGCCCAGGTCTCCAGAGGGGGAAGGAGGATTCTTGGAGGTGTCCTGACTGGCGAGGCACGGGTCTCCCAGTCGAGCAGATATACAGAGGTGACCAGGCCCAAGTGCAGCATAACGTGCTGGCCTGCCTAAAAAGGGGGGCGAGTTGAGGGCTGGCCACAGTTCCTCCCCCAAATGCCCATCTGTTCTTTGGCAATGGTTTGGACTGCTTCACACACCCAGGCTCTGTAACTGTCCCAGCTCAAAGCCCAGCTACACTGTCTCCTATTGTCTTGCATGTATGTTTGGGCACTGCATTGCAAGCCATTTGAGTCATTTGAGAGGTGCTTTTTGTTGTGTAGACTTGTTGTAAAGCATGGGTGGCGTTAATGTTGCAGTTTCCTAAACTTCTGTCGGAAGAGCAGTCTGTCAGATCGATCATACCTTCACCTCTGTAAAGACATGGCTACTGGCGCTTTTGGTGACAGTGGGACATGCTAGTTGGACACACTTGGACAAAATCCAAGCTCACACTCCTCCCTCGCCTGCGTTTCAAAGTCATGTCGAGACCTGCCAACGAGAGACATTATGATCAAGTGAACACTGGGTCTGGAAAAAAAATCTTACCATGCCGAGAGTGAGGATGTATTTTGTAGGCATCCTGCAAATTGGTTCAGATCTACAGTTTCTTGGCAAGAGACACTGCAATGTGAGCTTTATAGCAACAATCTCATGAGCGTGTGACAAGGGGACCGTGATTAGTGCTAGTTCAAGCACACTAGGAGGCAGTAGTGTGCACTACAGCCCTACTGTATGGGGACACCTGTGGGTCACTTGACTATTGGTGTGGGGAGTGTGCTGCAATGGGAATGGACTAGTGAATGCATACTCCAAGAAATGGTAAGACTTCTGATCCATTTCTTTATGAGGGTGGTTTGGTAGTGGTTCAAGAGGGGAGGGTTTTTATTTTATCCCACTGGATTGGAAGCCAATGGAGTGTGCATCGTTTCTCTTTTCCCACCGTAGTCTCCCCATGGAGTAAATGTTTGTGTTGTCTAATGCTAGTCTTTTGCAGCCTTTTGGATTTACTAGCCACCCCTACCTCACTTTGGTACTAACTTTCTTTTTGATCTGGTTGTTGTGGTGGCGTTGGCGCACGTCCTTTGTGTGCTGTCCTCCTTTTCCTTTATGCCACACTGCACCACAATCTTACAGATGTTGAAGACGTGAAATTTGTCATCAACTTTGACTACCCCAACAACTCTGAGGACTATATCCACCGCATTGGCAGAACGGCTCGTAGCCAAAAGACAGGCACAGCCTACACTTTCTTCACTCCCAACAACATGAGGCAGGCCAGTGATTTAATCTCTGTGCTCCGCGAGGCAAACCAGGCGATCAACCCCAAGCTCCTCCAAATGGCGGAAGACAGAGGAGGTAAATCTAATTGGTGAGATACAGAAACTGTGCTGTGAATTGCAGCCACTTTTTAATCCTGCTGCTCTCCTTTGTTTGTTCTGACAAGTTGATGAGTTTGTTCCATTTCTCTCTATTGGTATCTCACACCAGTTTCTGGCTAACTTTATTAGATAAATATGAAATATGATTATAATCGGGCCACTCTTCCTAATTTTGTTTTCCTTTCCAGGTCGTTCAAGGGGAGGCAGAGGTGGCGACTATAGAGATGACCGTCGGGATAGATACTCCTCTGGAAGGCGTGACTTTGGCGGTTTTAGGGACAGAGATAATGGTAGAGGGTATGACAACGGACCAAACAAAGCTTTTGGCACAAATTCACAGAACGGAGGATATGGCGGCAGCAATGGCACCAGCAATGGCTTCAGCGGAGGCAGCTACAATGGTAATGGACAGTCCAACTTTAACAACCAAACAGGATCCTTCGGTGGCCAGAACAACTTCCAGGCCCCGCAGTTTGCTCCTGCTAAGGGTGCTGCACAGACTGGTGCGAGTCACCCCCCCTTCCCCTTCCCCCAGGCACAGGCTCCGCAGCAGCACCCACCACCGCTGGTGCCCTACCCCATGCCTCCTCAGTTCTCTCAGTAAACACACCATACACTTGAAAGAAGTAATTTATTGCTTTTTTGTCTTGTTTTAAGTTCTATACTTAATCCAGAATTTTTGTATTTACACAACAGGGTTACAAACAACAAGAACCTCTATCAAGCCTTTTAAGATCTGCAGTGCAGCAATAGTGGTGTTGCACATGTTTTTTTCCCTTACTATTTAATTTGTTACATTCCTCAGTAATGTTTAGTTCTGTTTTGTACTAGGTAATTACAAATGTATTGGTTTTTCATGTGTATCATTGAAAGTGATGTTAAGCTCCTACCTGGAAGTGCACTGCATGATCTTTCAAATAAAACAAAAAAAACCACACAACGGGGTTGGTCTTTCCTGAACTCTTAACTATTAAGGGAAAATTGTTAAACAATGTTACTACCTTTCCTGTCCAGCAGGTGTCATGTTTTGCAAATACACTAGTCATGCAACCTGTTCAGTCTTAGTATGGGAACCTTTTGAACAGCACATACCACTAGATGTGTATAGTATTACAGTATTAGCTGTGGGAATCTGCCTGTTATAGACTTGTGGTATTCATGACTTAACACTGGTGGCAAGCAAAATGGCTATCTAGCTTTCGCCTCACTTCCTTCCATCAGTCTCAACGCCCTTGTTGCTGAAGTGGAAGCTCGTATTCCTTGTCTGTCTTGTGCTCATTGCACACTGGCAAAGATGACTCGTAAATGTGGCATCTTGGCAACATAAATGTTTCGATGACACATTGGCTCTTGAAATGTTTTGTTGTCCCATAATCTTCCAGTCACACTGAGCCTTGAAATGCTCTGTAGTTGGACAGGTGGAGTAATGTCTCCGCCTGCTGGTAGATGACAATGTTTTGGCACGAACAGTTTATGCATCTAATAAGTGTTTCTGGTGTTAAGAGGCAGGGTGATGGAACAGATATTCCAAAATTTTAACAAGTTAACAGACATTTACTCCTTAAATTAACTCAGGATGCATGTAGCCATTCAATTTCAAATCAAGTTTCAACATAAGACAACCATGATCAAAATAAACATCCCAGTTAAAAGAAATAGGACAAAAACATTTGCATTCCAGTTACATCTAAATCTACAAATTCATTATACCAGGTGCCAGTAAAATTAGTGAGTTTTGGTCCAATGCTTGTTCAATGCAGAGTTTACCATAATCAACAGTGGAGGGATTTTAAGAATGACAAGAACAGTCACCAAAAATAATGACTTCTCATATGAGCACTCAAATTTATCTTGCAACCCCTCTGGAGGGTCCTGGCCCCCAGGGCTAGTACAAACAATAGGATACTATTCACTGTATTATAAGAAACCAGTGATAAGGTTTAGTATTAACTTTTTCACATAATTTTGAATTATGATGCAAGTACATTCGATATTAATTTTGGACTGTCATGACCAGCACAAATAATGTGATCAGGACATCCTTACATTTGACTGAACTTTAAGATTACAACACAAAATAGTCACTTCAAATAGGTGCTGTTTTGAAGCCCCTCTGGGCCTATGGTAGTCATTTACTGGATAGAAAGTGTTGTCTTTTTGTAAGAGGATCTGAGCCCACATGTGCCACAGCAGAACTGCTGTTCCACCTCAGCAATGTACAGTATACATTATAATCAAAGACTGAAACCCGGTCACAGGTCAGCACCTGGTGATTATAGATTAGAGTGAACAGGAGTGCTGTGGGCGCGGCTGATTTAAATTGCTTTCTACATATTTACAGAACCCTAGCGTGGAAGTATGAGTGGAACGCTCTCTGTGCAAATACTATTGAGTGTTCCTGTTTTATGAGTCAGAGAATTGCGCTTTTTTTGTCTTCCTGATACGTGAGTCACACCCTTCTGTTGACAGCATTACAGCATAAAACATGGTACACTTGTATGATTTTTTTTTCTGTTTTCAGGGGAAACTCTTCTCATTGTGAAACAAAGGAACCAATGTGAGTCTGGTTATTCTGTGTGTAAATTTGATCCGAGCTGAACACACCATGCTTATCTCAGCTGGATTTCACTGTGGAATTTAAACAGGTTGGATAAATACATCATGGATGCAATGACATGAACACCTGTACAGTATGATGTAAACCTTGCATTTAATACCACCTTTGTTAAGCTCATAAAGTGTCAGAGAGAGTCAGCTGCAGTCATTTTGATTTGGTTTGTTCATCAGAGACAACTGATGCATTGCATGAGCATTCATTTTACTGTTTTTCACTGCACCTCACCAACACACAAGACCTAGCCTGGACTTTCTGTGATTTTGTAAATATTAACCAGTAGGTACTTACTGTTTCTTAACCTCTACTTCTAATCTACATTAAATGACACTTCACCCCAAAAATCAAAAATAAATTTTTCTCCTCATGTCTCTAGTGCTATTTATCCATCTAGATTGTTTTAGTTGTTTTTCATTGACCTAACACCTTTAAAGTTGATAGAACAAACTTTTTAGTAAGCAACTTATTTAGACATCCAGCACATGTGGAACAACATTATCATTCACCTGGAGTTGTGTTTGTGTTCACCTGGTGAAAGTAAGTCCAAAGCTTACTCTTCTTTTAGCTCATCTTTTTAGGTAAATACGTGACTTTTAGCTGCTAAAGGCTCCACTTTGTTCACCGCTAACTATCTGTTACCGGTTTGCTGCTGAGCAGGAAGTGTGCAGTGTATTTTTAGAGCGTTTTCTCTGAAAACTACTGCCTGATGCAAAAGGAAAAAAATGTCATGAGATCTGTGAGAGTGAGCCAAAGCAGTTAAGTTGCAGGCAATGAAAATTAAAATCCTTCAAGATGGTTAACTGCAAATTTGGATGATAATTCTTGGTAGTATAATCAGTTCACATTGTCGCATGGTTTTCAGGTTGTCATTTGATACATTATTATTGCAAAAATAATGCAATAATTAATTATATCCACTTTAAGTACTTCTAAAGACAAAGGTCGAGGCTCAGTCATCACCACTTTCTTGTCCTGTCACTCACTGCTCTCTGGGTTATCTTGGTCCCTTTAACTTTTCGTTCCTTGTCCTTGGTCCCTCCCTCACTCGCTCTCTCCCTGCAGGTATGTGGGTGTTGGTCTGAGGAGTAACTGTTCAGGGTGTGTGTCAGACACACCCACTGCAAGCATGAGACTGAGCAGCATGTTGAACTGACTTCTTCCTATTGAAGCATGAAGAAGTCATTGTTTGACTCCAGAGGAGACGTGCCTCCAACTCCCACCACCCACTGTATCATACATTGTTTATATGTGTTTTGTGCCAACATAAGTGAAATACTATACTATACACTACACTATACAGACTGTATTATCTTTTCTTATCAGCCTTTATTTTGGAAGCATTTGACGTTTGTATTTTTCACACTAGACCTTGACTCTTCATATGTCACAGGTAATTTCACAGGGTGTGTTTCTGATAACCTCACTGATATGCATAGTAGGGAATGAATGACATACCGATCTGTAAGGTTGCAGAGTAATTAAAAAATTCCACCAATTAATCTGACACTTCAGGGTTTGGCTGCATTTGCCAAAACTGATGACCTTGTTTTCGAGTAACACTGTTTAAGTGTGTCATAACTTAAGTGTGAGAGCCTGAACGACTACTGTACTTTAATATTTTGTTGCTTTTATAACTCAATTGTATTTATACAGCATTTTTCATACACATGAAGCCCAAAGTGCACCACATAGCAAAACTGACTGAATAAAAACAAAAAAAATAAGCAACAATAAATAAAATTAAGAAGACAAAAACTTCAAAACTGTCAGATTAAAAAGGTAAGTATTTAATGTTTAAATTAAATATCATTTAATAATACAGACAGAGTTTATGGGGCACATTTATGGGACACATAGGGAACATTTAAAAGAAAAGCGGCGAAGGACCTTAGTGATTTGGCTGGAGCATAAAATGAAAGAAAATCTTTAATGTAGGGAGGAGCAAGTCACTTAAAGCTTTATACAAAAAAAATTAAACGAACATTAAAATCATCTCTAAAAGATACAGATAACCAGTGCATTGCCTTAAGCACTGAGATAATGTGATCTATTTTCCTTGTTTTTGTTGAGGACAGATTATGGATGTATTTTATATTTCATGCTCCCTTTTCTTCTCTGATTGACCTTTTATTATGTAGCGTACACTAACAAATGATACAAGACATCAAAATCTAAATTAGACATTTACACAGGTCACACTTTATTTTACAGAAAACTATAAATAATATGTTCATTATTTAGACACCATAAACCTAACAGTACACTTATAAGGCATAACAAGCTGTGTTTTGTGTTAAATTGGACAAAAGCTAGAAATATGTTCTTTGCTAGTATTACTACTACTAGACCCTGCAAAATAAAGTGTATTATATCCCACTATTAAATTTTCATTACACTGTCCTAAAGGGTAATTAGGGTCACTTTACAACAGAACTACACTGTAAACTTAAAAGTCTAATATGGGTGTAATGGTGGAAAATAATACAGTTTAGTTTGTTGCACAGTTCTGTTGTAATGTGCCTCTAATTACCCTCTAAGAAAGGCTAATAAGGGTCTGATACTGTCTAATAAAGAACATATTGTAATTTTAGAGAACATATTAAATCTAGTTTTTGTCTAATTTCATACATAGTGCAGCTTGTTACTGTAAAGTGCAACCTTTACTTGTCATATCTAAATGATGATATCCAGCCATCAAGTGACTCGTCCTTCTTCATTCCACCACAATCAGCTATATGGAAACAGTGAGTCCTTTAACATGACCTGTGTGTTACATGGAGCTGCAAACAGAGCAGCAGCTGTATGTAGAGTTAGAAACAAACACTGTGGTGTTCAGAAACTCATCAAAGATTATTGATTTTAAAGTGTCTCTTTCATGGTCCATCACCTGTTTCCTGATTCCGCTTTTCTGATTTTTGATCACTGAGTGTTAAGTTAGAGCGAGGGCCGTGAAGCGGCAGGATCGTGGAACAGGTCCGCCCGGTCTGCTCCTCCGCTGCGTTTACTGACGACACACCTGTCGGTCTGGGAGGAGCTGAGACAGGTGGACGCTCCTTAACTGTGGAGAGGGGGGGGAATGCCATAAGAGACTAGAAGGAGTGAGAGGAGCTGGAAGAAACACACTCGGAGTCCAGTTACAGAGACAAGGCTCCAACGGTCTCCAAACATGTCGAAGAAAAAGGAAAACACTGCTGTGAAGATCACCAAGTGAGTTCTGTCACCTTCCTCTGTGTGTGTGACGGTGTGTGTCAGGTTTCTGGTCTACTGTGACTGTCCCTTGTCTTGTCTCCTCTCTCTCTCTGCCTCCCTCACACAGTTTTTTATTCTCTCCTGAAGGGCTGAACTGAAATCTGTTTTATGTTGAATGCAGACATTTTTGTACCATGATCCTGTTTGTGTTTGCACAGGAGAGGGTTGTTTTATTCCCCTGGACAATAAAATGCAGCTACCACAGTAGACAGGTGCCAGATAAAAGCAACAATAATCTGTTAACATATACTCAGTGTCATAAATACAAATGTGTGTCTTTCATTCATTCTTACAAAACTAAAGGAGCATGCGCAGCTCTGGAAAGTGAAAGAACCCTTCCTTAAAGGGATAGCTGAACCCAAAATCAAAATACATATTTTGCTTGTCATGCTGTTTATCCATCTAGATAGTTTTAGTGTGAGTTGCAAAGTTTTGGAGATATCATCCATAGACTTGTCTGTCCTCTCTCTAATATAATGGGACTAGATGGCACTCGGCTTTTGGTGCTCAATGTGCCAAAAAATGCATTTTAAAAATTCAACACCAGTATCTGTCTCCATAAGTCATGACCCAGTTACTCAGGATAATCCACAAACCTTGTTGTGAACAGATTCATGTAGGAACTACTTTCTGCTGTAGAATCTATCAGAGCCACTTTATTTTACTAGAAAGAAAGTAGCTCCTGAGACACTGATTTTGAATTTTTCAGCTGTAACTTTTGGCGCCTCGAGCACCATGAGCCGAGTGCCAGTTAGTTCCAATACATTGGAGAGAAGGCAGACATTGATATCTACAAAATTCTGCAATTCACACCAAAACAATATAGATAGATAAACAGCACTATATGTGAGAGGAAAAATATATATTTTTTTTTATTTGGGGCGAACTATGCCTTTGACATGTCTCAGACTTGTCCTGTACAACTTTACATGTTGAGTGTCTTCTTGTGAACTCACCTGACTCCTTTACTCAACCACAGCACTTTTATTTGTGGCTTTACCCAAGGGGTGTATCACCAAAGTTTACTGACTCACTTAATCCGTATCTGATGCCACTCAATAGGCCAGTGTTGTGACTCATTAAACTGACGGGTCAACACCGTGCCTTTAATGATCTAATCCAAATAAGACAATATATAATAGAGCGCGTGGCTTGTTGTCATTGCTATGCAGTAGAATCTGATGTCGTTTGATTAGAGATGCCGCCGTCAATCATATTTTATCAAGTTACACATGGCAATAAATGAGTGGACTGTCAGAGGTTAGAGATTGTGCAACTTCTTCCCTCTCAGGTGTTTATCTCCACTGGGTGCAACATGTCACCCACACACACACACACACACACACACACACACACACACACACACACTGTTGAACATTAGCACTCGTTCACGGCGGGGTGTGCCTTGTAGCTGAAGGCTGGAGATTGTTAGAGATAGAAGACAGGAAAAGCTGAGGGAGTGGCAGGGCAGGGACTCTCTACTGCTAGGTCCTGTTTGTCTTAATCGTTACAGTGACACTTGAGCTTGAATGGAAGCAAGTGAGTCAGTTTGAGTGCATAATGTGCGGCCTGCATGTATTCACATTGCTGCTGATACACACGGTTGATAATTCATGATTATGGTAAGAAACTTGTGTGCTTCAACAGTGTTGTGTGTGTTTGTAAGACAGCCGCACAGCTGTCAGTAACGAATGACGTCAGCCACATGTTGGACCTTTGCAGCAGAGATAAAAGTCTGATTGCGCACAGGAGCAATCAGTGGCAGAGGAACTGTACTATAGACATAAAAATTGACAATATTACTTTGGTAAAAGTCTTTAAGTATAATCAGGAAACTGTACTTAAAGTATCAAAAGTGAGCAGAACATGTCCTCTGTGACGGATATAATATTACATGTCAATAAATTATTATTACTCATACATTAAAGCTACTACAAGGAGTTTTAACTGCTTATAAAACAGTCTCAGTTTAATACTGATGCCTCGATGTGACCTACATAAACAAACGATATCATCAGCAAGAAGATTGACTATTTCTATATAGTTATTCTTAATGCCTCCCACCAGGTTTCATGCAAACATGACTTTTTGCATGAAACATGACAAACAACTAATTGATTCTCAAAATAGTTGGCAACTAATTTTCTTTTGTTCGACTAATCGATTGATCGACTTATCGTTGCAGCTCTACATATAGAAAAGCAGCAACACATTTGAGTTGCTGGAACCATAAAATGTTTTGAAAAATGACTCAAATGATCACCAAATAATTAATTTTCTGTAATCTGACTTAATTGACTGACCAGTTGTTTGAATTCTGCTTGTATATGCTGTTGGGTAGTTTAATCTATGATAAACCATTAACACTTTCATATGTGTTGTATGCAAAAGATAAAATAAGATGAACTGATATGCAGTGGGGAAATACAGCTGTCTAAAGCTGTCTGTCTGGAAACTAAATGTAGTGGAGTGAAAAGTACATGTCCCCCTGAAATGTGTTGGAGTCGAGGTATGAAGTTGTACTTGAGTAAATGTACTTGGTCACATTCCACTAACTGTGAGCAATAAAAACAAGTAATCACCCTCCAGCACTCCGCCCACTACGAGCCATAATGTCTAACTACGACTGTCACAGCCCCACTGGAGATTAATGACACCGTACATTTGATAAGACCTGAATGGAGCACTGAGACATGTTTGTCTCAGCAGTGTGACACACAGACTGACAACATTCCTGACTGCCCCCCCCCCTCTACAACGCGTCCCCTGGGTCCTGATCCGGGTGTGTCAGGATAAATAGTTGGCTTTCATATCACAGTGGAGGAGGAATGGCAGAACAAACACGCAGAGAGCACAAACAGGTCTGCAGAAAGTGTTGATGAGTGACACATGGCAGCGAAGGAATCTTCTGTGTTCACACTGTCACATCTGAGACGTTAACATCAGTGTCATTTGATTGCATGAAGAGACAAAAGTATCTGAAGCACAAGAGCAGCTCTTTTAACAGGAATATACATTTCAAACCCTGCGGTGGGAAGTGACTAATGACATTTGGTCAAATACTTTACCCAAGTAGAATTTTGAGATTGCCACTTCATACTTCTGCTTCACTTTATTTCACATGGAAATGCTATATTTTTTTTACTCCAATACATTTATTAGACAGCTATAGATACTAGTTACTTTGAAGATCAAGATTATACACAAATGATGAATTTACAAACTAAACTACCTAACAGTATGTAAACTAAATATAATTATCTCCACGTCAACCAGCATCAATAATAACAATGATATTAGTAATAATAATAATATAAATACCTTACAGGGGTTTTATTTTTTTGTGCATTTAGTGAATAATACTTTTTCCCTTATGCTTAAATAAAAATGATGGGGTTCTTAAACTCAAAGATTCAAGTTTAATTAAAGAAGAAAAGTAAATTATCTCAACAAAACATTACTAGTAAAACTTTTTCAAAACTTAAGAGCGTTGGGCTCAAAACTCCAAAATCTATTGAAGTACGTTGCCTTGAAATTTTGCGTTTTCACAACTTTTCTGTTTTTACAGTGTACTAAAGTAAAAGATCTCAATATTTGCTCCACCACTTAATAAACCAGTCATCTTGTCCTAAAACCTAAAACTCCTCCTCCAATAAAATTCTGCATCACTGAAAGCAGATTTTCTGATTTTTGAGTTCATATGGGTATTTAAGTACAAAAATATTTTAAGTAGTATGTCTGTCTTCAAATTATGCCCAGAAACATCTTGAGCTTCTGCACAGAGTCATGTCATTGTCATTTGGAGGATTTTGACCGTCCTCTGTCTTTGTTTTTTTCTAGGACTCAGGCCAACGACCTGGCTATAGTGATTTCTCGCATGCAGACAAATGCAGACCAAGTCGAGAAGAATATCCTACAATCGGAGGAGCTGCTGGCTGTGGTAAGAAGTTTACGTACACCAGACTTTGAGACTTGAACCAGACCACGAAAAAACAGATGTTCAATTTGATAATTTGATACTTGAAAGCCGCTACTCGATCGAACCATAAAATCACAGCAATAAAGTTCAGAAGTTTCTCTGACTAACATGCTTGACCACGTTTTTTCTTTTGTTATGCAGCCTGTGTTTTTTTTGTGGAACACATATTACAGAGAGATGTCCTTCCATGTAAATAAAGTAGTGTTAAAACTTAAAAACGAGGAAAACCACCAAAACTTATGTAACTAACCCTAACCTGGAACAATTGTGATGTGAGTCCCAGTTTATGATGCTGAATCAACTCAAAAACACAAACCTAAATAAGACAGTATTCAACAAAACTTTGAGACTGGGTTGAACCAACAAAGATTAAGATTATGATTAGTCAAACCACGATTTAATCAGGTTTAAAAATGCCCAGGCGAAGTTTTGTCTTTGAATCTGACAAACAAACTGCTGCTCTCCTTTGGCTCCTATGTAGGACTCAGAGCGCAAGGGGAAGAATCAGCCCCTGATGCACCAGAGGGTGAACTCAGACAACCTGGCGCAGGCTGAGGGGCTGCTGAAGGACCTCTTCATGGACGTGGACAAGGCCAGGAAGCTGCAGCACCCACAGGCAAATGAGATAGAGAAAGAGTGAGTTTATTCTGGAGCGTCACAGACAAACTAACACGCACACAAACGCAGGCATGCATGCCAACAGACACGCCTAAAACTCGATACGTTACATACCATCAAGGTATTCTGGCAAACAAAAGTGTCATTTACACAATTTGCTGCTCTCCACTGTCTGCATACCGGTGACTGAAAGACTTCTGTGTCTTCTTTTTCAGTGTGAAAAATCTGCATGATCGCTGGGCAAAGGACTGTGCCACCTACAGGGAGGTGTACAACCCGAAGCAAGATTTGGACCTGTCACAGAAGATCGACTGGGGTCCCCTACTGGATGAAAAACAGGTTAGTTCAAGCTTTAAGTAAATCTTTAGCTAAACATCTTTGAGATCGTGAAGTTTCATGGGTTTATTATGCTGTGTTTTACAGAAACATTTAAATGCAGAGGCATACGGCCCAAACCTGATCGATGTAGAGAAGCAGATTGCAGCACATAACATTCAGCACCAGGCAATTGAGGCCTACAGCGACCAGCTGCAGCCCAGCACCACCACGTCACAGGTACATGTAACGGTACATCAACACATTCATGCACTTTGCAGGACTACAAGCAGCATGAATCTAATCTTCTTCTTTGTTCATAGGAGCAGTTTGCTGCCTTCAAAGAGAAATATGCCAAACTTTATGTGAGTTGGGGAGTGGGGGGTTGCACATATTGACTTTAAGGCTCCACTATGTGTTGTTTGGAGTTCAGTTAAGTTCATGTGTCTTGCATGCATGTTCTGTGTCATGCAGGAGAGCTCCCAGCAGAGACGCAACCACCTGGCCTCTCTGTACGAGTACATGCAGAGCTGCAGTAAGGAGCTGGTCTACCTGTCAGGCCAGCAGGAGAGGATCCTTCAGAGAGACTGGAGCGATCGCATGGCTGACCCCTCAGGCGTCCGCATGGAGTACGAGGTGAGAGGACGGCACATGAGAGAAGTTAGCCTCAGGACTTTCTGCTAGAAAGCAGAAAGTCAGCTGCTGCTGCTTTATTTATAATTAAATGAAACAGTTCTCTTATTTCAAGAGTCTTTTGAACAGCAGCAGCTTGTTGCCTGTGTTTCTGATATTTTATTGACTATTAATGACAATTTGGCAGCACTCCAAAATACGCAGTACAGTCAGTGTTGCATTTTGCAGTATTTCTGTGTCACCATGTCAGGTCTCATCAGTGTTTTTTCAATTCCAGTCTCACAGCATACAGACAGTTCTCGTTTTAGCTTATTCACATATTTATTACATAATAGTTAATTTTCAGGACAAACAGGACAGGATTCCTCAAAATTTGTGACTGTCCCAAATTTTTCAGGATGTCTAAAATGAAGTATTAGGTGTAACAGAATGAACACCAGGAGCAGGTGGTGGTGGACAAATGTGTTCAAACAATTAATTATGTGTTACACCGGAGAGGTTGATGTGATGTGAAAGACAACAATTTTAAAAAGCAGACAAGGCTACTGATTTAATTTTTTTTCAGCTCATTGTGTCGTCTTGTGATCAGAGGGAGGTGCTGGGTGGAGAGATTTTTGGAATGAAGAATATTACAGTAAAACTCTGTTTGTCAGCTTGCCTTAAAGGATAATCCTCCAGGGGCCGGTTGCACCAGCTCGGGACCCAACTGGTGTAACCAGTATGGTAGATAGTAGCTGGGAGAAAGTTATTTGAATGCTTGAAATGTTTTAATATTTTCTGCATCTCATTTTAAACTGTTTCTGTTTATACACAGAAATTCAAAACTAATGCACTGCTGGCACATGAGAGTGAGATCAACAAGCTGCAGGAAGAAGGAGATCGTCTTGTTGAGACAAAACACCCGGGCAGCCCAACAATAAAGGTGTGTCTGTCAGCTACGTCAGACATTAGAAACTGTATGATAACTTTTTTTTTTATGGTTTAACACATTGAAATAAATCAAACTGAACACATTATAATTACACTGAATTGTTTTTATCAGGCGCACGGAGATGCTGTGCAGTCTGAGTGGCAAGCCTTCCTCAACCTGTGCCTAGCACAGGAGATACACCTGGATAATATTGAAGATTACAAGAAGGTAAAGTGCCTATGAACGCACCACACTACGGCCCACAGTGACATTTCTGTTAGTAAATCCACAGGTCACTACAGCTCATTGTTAAGAAGCGACTGTTTGTTCAATGCAGTTCCAGGTGGAAGCAGAAACGCTGTCCGACTCCCTGAAGAGACTCAGTTCCACTCTGGACCCAAAGTCTCTGGCCAACAAGAGCAACCCTGAAGTCCTGCTGGTGCTGGAGGTACAACTGTGTTTGTGTGTGTGTCTGCTAAAAAAACTTCACTTCAACAAACCTTCTGCCGCGCATCGATTTAGTACCCAGAGATTAACTTAGCTGCTCAACACTGATCTATTGACCAGGTCCTGTTTTTATTAAACTAAGAATTACACTTACTTACTCCTAAATTGACTCTGTAGAGCATAATTTAGGAGTAAGAAAGTCTAATGTAGGAGGAACCTTTAAAATGATAAGAACAGTCAAGTGATCAAATGATTGATCACATCAGACACTATATCTGCTGTATTGTTCTACTTTTGAAAAGAAAAAAATCTTCATTTTATTCAAACCATACATTATTTTAATTTAGGTCACACTAAATAGTAAGGGTCTTACAGTGGGAAATATTACCCTTAAATTTACACTGTTGTGTTGAAATGTGCTCCTATTTACTCTCCTAATAAAGTCTAATATCTAATAAAGGGTCCCAAACCTTGAGGTATCAATGAAAAACAGGGAGAAAGTGGTGTAACATCTGATCAAATGTTCAAATCAACTGCAAATAGTCTAAAGCTACCCTATTCTGCATTATACATATTCCATATTTCTTTGAATTACCTCATCATAATCAATTATATATATATTATATGTGTGTGCATGTGTGTGTGTGTGTGTGTGTGTGTGTGTGTGTGAACTTTTTACAATCCTTTTGAAAACATGACTCAAAAGGTTAGGTGATCTGTCCTGTTCAGTTTTGCAAGTTTTACTCACAATGTTTAGGTCACGTCCGATGTTGACTTACTGTATTTGTTTAGTCTTTGCACAGTTTGCAGGAGTCTGTTCCAAGAAGCAGGTTTAGTTAGGTTGAGTTATTAGAAACTTTTTTGAATCAAACCCAGAACAAGGTCAGAATGTATGTAAACTCCCCAAAAAATTGTCTTAAGAATAGTATATGAGTTTATAAGTATAAAAGAGAAAAAAGACCATTTTGACACCAGTGTGTAGTATCTTTAATCCAATATTGTGTTTTAAATTAAAACACAAAACTAAAAGTTAAAAATTAAAACTTTTAATTGTGCAAATGGAGGCTATCCAGGCTATCTCAAGTCTGACTAAAGTCTACAGGGCATTTCAAAATTGAGAAAAAATAGCAATTTATATTGTGCTGTTAAATAGATTTTTCCAAGACATGGAAATGGCAGTGGAACTTATGAGACATCTGGAGCTGAAGTCTGAACACATCATGCATCACATTCACTGTTAATTGTAAAAATAAGAGCAAGTGGCACCACTATCAGAATATCTATGCATTTTTAATTAATTTTACTCTGATACATACCAGTCTGATATTTATACACCATTACTTAACTAAGTCACCCATGAAACTGCCTCTTGGAACATGCCTCTGGTAGTTTAAGGTGTGTACTGATGATTATATCCCTTTTTGTTTGTGTTGCTTCTGTTTTAACTCTATAATACATTCAGGGAGATGAGCCAGCAATAAAGAGGAACGAGCAACGCCTGGCTGCCCTCAAGGAGCTCAGCAACAATGTTGTGCCCCTGAAGTTACGCCGAATCCAGCCTACCAAACCCACCACAGCGTTGGCCCTGTGTGACTGGGATGATGGGGAGGTAGGATGTGGTCAGCAGACATTTACAGGCTTTCATTTAAAAACATGATATAAACAGATGTTCGACAGAAAAGACAAATATTCTTGTTGTTATCGTCTTTATTTGATCATTGTCTCTGTATGTTCCAGGACACAGTGAAACGGGGTGAGACACTAAACCTCAGGTCCAACTCTGATATTAAGAACTGGGAGCTTCAGACCAGCACTGGGAAGACCAGAACCCTCCCTGGGGTGTGTTTCATGGTCCCACCTCCTGATGCTGAGGCCCTGGAGAAAGTAAACAGGTAGAGTGTACAAATTCACCACCTAAAGTACGATTCACTACCATTGTTTTATGTGATCACAACACAGCCAGTGATGGATTTTGATGAAACACCATGTACCTGTGTGTATTTGTTCAGTCTGGACAGAGCACTGAGGGACCTGAAGAGTCGTAGATCTGCACTCATGACCTCCTTGAAGAACCCCACTGTGGAGGTGGTTCGCCCTCAGAAGGCAGGTGAGAAGAAAAACATGCTTTCCCTGCCTACAAGACCACAAAAGAATCTTTGATGGAAAATTTGGGCTTATCTAACTTTTCACTGTAGAATTATTTCCCTTTTCCGCTTGTCAGCTGCTGTACAAAGTGCTCCAGAGGATCCCAAAGCTGCAGAGCTTGCTAGTGAACTAGACAAGATCAACAGAGCCCTTGATCAGAGTCAAAAACAAATCCTGAGTCGACTCAGAGCCCCGCTGGACAACCGCAGCCCTGCAGAAGACCTAGCCAACCGGCTGCAGGAACATGAGGTGAACATGAATATCATCACGCTTTAATAATATGAGCAAGGTTACGATTCATAACTTTCCAAACATTGTCCTCAGCATGTTCACACATATCTGTCTTGTTGTGTCTTGATTTGACCGACTTGCCCTCCAGAAATCTGCTCAGACTGTAAGAAAACTGGAGTCTGAGAAGTCTGCAGTCCAGAGAGAGATGGAGCCCATTCTGGCCAAGAAACCCCTGGGACCTATCACCTCCACCCTGCCCCCCAAACTCAGTGATACCAACAACAAGATTGATGACATCAACACCCTTATCGATCTTTATAAGAAAAAGTAAGAAGATCAGAATGAAGTTATGGCACAGTGCAGTATTTTAATAATAATAATTACCTGGGTCTAGACCTTCAAATCAGTCTGATGTTAGTCTGATATCAGGCTAAAAACACCAAAATTTTAGGTAGATATTGCTTGATAATGTCAGTTCATGACCTTCATTAGCATTAGTTTATCATTTAGCATTGTCCAATAAGTTCCTGCTAAGAGTCCCTGCTTTTCATCAAAAGTCATAAAGTTCATCCATTTTTAATAAAGTCAAGCAGCATGTCTATGCATTTTTATTATGTTTGAAAAATGATATTCAGAGATCCTTTTTATTTATCTCATGTTTCTCTCCCCTCAACCAGAGCTACAGCCTCCATGTTCCTAGAGAAGCAAATTAAGAATGTGGACGGCACCATCTCTGGGTTTGAGCAGCAGCTAGTTAAAGACGGTGCCATTCTTGATCAACCTAATGCCCTCCAGAGTCGCAACCAGCAGCTGCAGGTGTTGTACTTATAATGAAACCAAAATTCAAATATTTAACAATTCTAGGATAGGCTCATACAAATGTTAGGGGATAAAGCAAGAGATGTCCCAGAGAGATCCAAACCTATTGTGTATTTTTGTTTATCTGCCAAACAGGCTATACGTAAGGATGTTGCCTCAAAAAAGGATGAGTTGAATAAATTGGGTAGAGACTTGGACCTGACAGAGCAAGCATGCAGCCCCCTGCAGCAGAGATTCAATGAATACTGTCCTGACCTATACCGCCAAGAGAATGAGGTGAAAAACCTGAAGAACCGTTACACGACCGTCAATACTCAACTCCAGGACAGGTGAGTAAAAAAAGATTACAGACTAGTTGTAACTGTGTGTGGCTGTGTCTTTTTTAAGTTCTCTGATGTCCTCATAAAGGTTTTCATGAATGAAGAGGTTTTTTTTTTTATTATTTTGCTTTAGGTCTTCTCTCATAAAGGAAGCAACCAATAAAAATCAAGATTTCCAGAATGCTGTTCAGTCGCTGGATTTCTTCTTGGTCAATATGCCCAATAATAAGATCAAACCTACTGATGATGTGGCCTCGATAACAGCCAAGCAGAACTCTCAACAGGTGAGTGGAAATATTTCTTTACATACACTAGCCTGTCTTGAACTTCTATATACGATCCAACTCAACTCTGTCTCAACAATGACATAACACTGATTTCTCTCATCAACATGTCTTGTCTAGAGAGCAATGGAGGATATCAAGAGGAAGTCAGATGATTTAGACCGTGTCAAGGGTCTTTCCCGTGATCTGCAGAGTGTCTTAAATGTGAGCTCACAGAATATGATTGCTCTCATTTACAACTTACTTACTAAATACAGCTGATTAGCTATGCACTTCCACATACTTAATCCTTCATGATTAAATATATTTCCTTTTAGGAGTATGAGGTTAAGTCAAACACTTACCGTGGCACTCTGAATGATAACGACGATGATGATGACGATGATGAACCAATCCCAAAGAAACAGCAAACTTCAACGATGGCTCAGGCTATTCAGAGAAAGGTACAGTTACAGAAAATTGCATAAAACACAACCAAGAACTCATGACACTTATCTAATTTTTCTCCACAATTTCTACAGGCTTTTGCTTTCAGTTCCCAAACTCATTTTGCCTTCTGTTTCTACCACAGGAGAAAGATGTCCTGAACCTTTATTCTGAGGTGTCTGCTGAAAGCGACCAGCTACTCAACCAGTTGAGAACAGCAAAAAATATCATGGCCAGGGTATGACATTTTGTTATCAAATAATAATTATTAATAATTGCAAATAGAATAATTCCTGCCCAAAATTATCATTGTCAGTTGTTTTGAAGTGACCCTCTTTCTCCCTTTTCCTTTTACTCATGCCCAGAATGAAGAGAAAGCAAATCAGGTAGTCGTCAGTCAGCAGCTGCAGCTACAGAGCCAGATGAAGGACCTGAAGGAGAGTGATAGTCTGAAAAATGAATTAAGTGAGGAGGTTGCCAGGCGCTTACATGCTGAAAAAGACCTGGAAGAATACCGTAAAAGATATGTGTCTCTGAAGAGTAGGAGAGGAGTGGAGAGGTTGGAGGAGAAAGAGGTGGTGCAGTACTACCGCGACCCCAAGCTGGAGGTGGAACTACAGGCCCTGAAAAATCGGATCCAGGATGAAGCTGTGAAGAGGTCAAGAACCAAATCAGAGATAGAAATTTTCCATGAGAGGATTATCAAACTGGAATTGGAGCTGAGCAAAATCGAACCTAAACTGCTGACCAAGGTACTGACTGAATATGAGAGAGACCCGCAGCTTGACAAGGAAGCCGCCAAGATTAGACAAGAGATGGAGAGGATACGACTGGAGCTCCAAACGAGAGATACTGAGGCAGTTCAAGTGAAGACTGAGCTGACAGTTCTAGCTCAGCAGAAACCCAAAATCAGGGAGAAGGTTGTTAAGAAAGAAGTGGTGAGGGTTGAGAAGGATCCAGACATGCTGAGAGCTGTTCTCACATTCAAGAATGATATTGCTGCAGAGGAAACCCAGCTCAGGTCAATAAATGATGCCATTTTCAGCACAAGAAGCCAGATAAACACACTAGAGAGGGTCATTGCCACAATCCAACCCAAGATAGTCACCAAGGTAGTGAAACAAGTACAGCAAGATCCAGAAACGCTCGAAGAGTTGAAAAAACTACAAATGGCTTTGGAGGAAGAGAAAGATGAGAGCACTGTCTTGATGAAGAACCTGACCACCCTTCAGCTACGTTATGGTGAAGTGGAGAAGCTCAGGCCTAAAGTTGAGGTCAAAGAGATCATCAATGAGGTCTTCAGAGTTGATCCTGAGACCGAAGTTGAGCTGGTGCGTCTGAGGAAAGAGCTGCAGGACTTAACCCGGAACCGCACAGATCTGGAGAAAGAAATCACCACAGTGATAGCATCTCTGACTACCCTGCGTGCTCAGAAACCCAAAGTGGAGTACAAGGAGGTGACCCAGGAGGTGGTCAAAGAAGAGAAAAGCCCAGAAGTCATCAGGGAGTTACAAAGACTAAACAACCAAGTTTCTCGTCTGCAACTCAACTGTGACACCACCCTAGAGCTGCTGACCCGCCTACGTAAAGAAAGAGATGAATTGAAAGCTGAGAAATCTAAGGTGGAGACCAAGCTTGTCAATAAAGAGGTCATCAAATATGAGAATGATCCTCTTCTTGAGAAAGAGCTTGACAGACTTCGGAAGAATGTGAGAGAAGAGATTCAACAACGTCGTAACATGGAAGAGTGTCTCTTTGACCTCCAGAACCAATACATTGTCCTTGAAAGACAAAAGCCAGAGGAGAAGATTGTGATGCAGGAAGTGGTGCGTCTTCAGAAGGACCCCAAGCAGATCCTGGAGCATGAGAAGCTGAACAAGAACCTGGACGATGAAATGAAAGCCCGTAGAAAGCTTGAATTAGAAGTCAGACAGCTCAGAGCCCTGGTCCAAGAAAAAGAGAGTACCCTGGCCCAGATGGATGATCGGCAGAAGAAGATTCAAGTAGAGTCAGAGCTCAGGCAGATCAAAGCTCGCATTCTTGAACTTGAAAGCACTCCTCCACCTGTCGAGGAAAAGATTATCATTGAAGAGGTCCTGAAAGTGGAGAGGGACCCTAAACTGGAAAAAGTTACTGATGGTATACGTGCCAATTTGGAGACTGAGGGCACCAATATCAGTCGTCTGGAGAGAGAAATCCGCAACCTGAAGCTCAAGTTGGAAATTCTCCAAAAGGAAAAGTCAGCCGAGAAGGTTGTTTACAGAGAAGTTGTTCGTGTGGAGAAAGACCCAGCAGTGGAGGCTGAAAGGGAACATCTGAGAGAGCTAGTAACGCAGGAAAGAAATCTCAGGCGTGACCAAGAAGAAAACACTCAGAACATCAACATCAAAATTACCCATCTGCACACATCGAAGTCTGTGACTTCTAAAGAGGAGAGCACTCTCATCGCTAACAGAGATACTCTGCAGAGAGAGAAGGAGGATCTCCTCAGACAGCTCAAAATGATAGAATCTCAAAGACAGCAAATCAGTATAACCTTCCAGCAACAGTCTAAGCTGATGAGTGAGAGAAACCAAATGGCCCGGCAGAGGAGTCTTAAAACATCTGGTGAAGTGCAGCGGCTGGAGAAACAAATCCTTGAGGAAAAAGACAAAATACACAAGAAAGATGCACTCATCATTGAGCTGCAAACCAGCATTCAAAAAGAAGACCAGTCTGAGACTCACACCAGAGAGACAAATCTTTCCACTAAGATCACCATCATGGATCCAGAGACTGGTAAAGACATGTCTCCCTATGAAGCCTATTTGCAGGGGCTAATTGATCGCAACCACTACATTCATCTGTCGGAGTTGGAGTGTGACTGGGAGGAAATCACTTCAACTGGTCCAGACGGGGACACAACAATTCTGCAGGATCGCAAAAGTGGGCAGCAGTACTCTGTCAAGGATGCTATAAGGGATGGTCGTTTGACCCAGTATGATTTGATGCGCTACAAGGAAGGGAAAATGCATATTTCTGAGTTTGCCCTCCTTGTTGTAGGTGAAGCCAAAAAGCCCCACATTCCTCCACTCCCTCCAGTAACCCCGAAATCACCCACCAAACCTGCTACCCCGACCTCTCCTTTGAACTCCATGCACACCTCTCTAAGGTCCTCCTACACCAGCCTCAACACTCTCCCAAGCAGCAGCTTGACCAGCCTCAACACTCACCTTAGTGGCAGTGCAACCAACCTCAACACTCACCTCAGTGGCAGCTTGACCAGCCTAAACACACACCATAGCGGCAGTGGCAGCTTGACCAACCTCAATGCTCAACATAGTGGCAGTGCGACCAATCTCAACACTAACCATAGTGGCAGTGTGACCAGCTACAGTGCCTCACCTGGTGATGAGTATTTCCCCATCTCTGGTATTTTTGACACCACCACTGAAAGCCGCATGTCTGTGAGAAGTGCCCTGACCCGCAAACTCATTGATACTGACATGGCTCTGAAGCTGCTGGAGGCACAGGCAGCCTCCGGTGGAATCGTTGATCTCACCAAAAAGGACAAACTGTCTGTCCACAAGGCCGCTGAACTGGGTTTAATTGATTCGAGTCACATGTACAAGCTTCTGAACGCCCAAAAGGCCTTCACTGGAGTCGAGGATCCAGTGACCAAAGTGCGACTCGCAGTTGGACAGGCAGCACAGAAAGGGTACATGCCCCAAGAAAATGCCAGGAGGTACATGGAAGCGCAGTATCTGACTGGTGGGTTGGTGAATCCATCTAAAGCCGGTCGTCTCTCTGTCCAGGAAGCTCTTGTTGCCAATCTCATTGACAATACAACTGCTGATCAGCTGCAAGATGAGGCTTCTCACACAAAAGAGCTGGTAGACCCCATCACTAAAGAGAAGATATCATATAAGCAGGCAATGGATCGTTGTAAGAGAGACATCAGCACAGGGTTGCTGCTGCTTCCTGTGGCCTCTACTAATGCCTCAAATGCCCCATCATACTCAAACTATCGGTTCAATTCCCCCTATGGCAGAATGTAGATCGAAGTTACGATGTAACATGGTTTATTTCCAACAGCCACTGGTGCTAGAGGGCGTATGATAATGCTAACTGCAACATGTAGAGATATGAATTGATATGTCCATACACTTTTGGAAAACACTGGGGGAAAAAAATATATTTTTGGTGAAACTTTACATGTGAATCTTTTTTTCAGTGGCATCTTTGGGTTTCCTGTAAAAATGAGGGTAATGTTTGTTTTATATGGTAAACAGTTTTTCAGCACTCTAAAGCTAAATCATTCATAAGTGCTTATTAAACTCCACAAACCTCATGCTCATTTTTCTGTCCTTTTATTTAAAATATTGAGAGGTGCATTGTAAGAACATTTCTAAGTAAATTTAGGCAAATTAATTCATAAACTAGGCGAGGTTTCGGGTATTCTGACCTCAGCTTTTTAGCCATGGTTGAGCTCAGGCTCGAGATGGCAATGTCACTGTGATTGTCTGTCTGTCAGTCAGTTGGTACACTGCTTTGGTCCAAACTGATATATCTAAACAACTGATAAATGGATTTCCATGAAAATTGGTACATACATTTATGGAGCTCAGAAGACAGTGATGTGAATCCAAAAGGTCGCAGGAAAACTCTGTTGATGCATCCAGGGGATGAACCCTTTTCTTTCCCTGATAATGTTACACTGTGAACAGCAAATCCCTGTTGAAATCATAGAAATAAATACTTGAATATCTATTATCATATTCGACTTTTCAGTGCTTGGTTGCTGAGAGGTAGTTAAAATTAGCCAAGGCAATCCCCAGAAGACTCAGTTACATTACATTACAGTTACATTTGCTAAGCTGCAAAGTGTGTAGATTGGCAGAGGTTACATATAATATATACTGAATGATTACTGAAAGGCTGTGTATTGTGTTTGCTGCCACAGAAAAGAAATAAAAGTCCCTTTTTATGTAATGTTATGTTACTATGGCGTCTTCATGTATCAATTTGTCCAGTACTTTTGGTCATGACCAAACACCTGCAAAACTAATGATATTCCCATCAGCCGCAGCTGCAAGCTTTACTCAAGTATATTTTTTAGCCAGTAATCTACTTTTTTACTTTGCTACATTTGACATTTATACCTTTGTCACAACTAGTCTGCTCTAAATGCAGACAAGCACAATCCTTGGCCTCATCTGGCCACACTTTCTAAATAAAACAACAGTTACATGATGAAGAGCTGCTGTACCTCTGAAAAAATACTCTCCACTTTCAAAAACTCCTCTTCTAACTAGCGAGTTAGCCAATGTTAGCTTGATAACAATTTTTCAAGAGTGACATAATCTTTGATATTATTGACATGAATTTATCTTGTAGCAAGTGGTCAGTTGGTCTTTTAAATTGGTGCGCTTAAATTGAGATTATTACTTTATTTGACAGAGACAGTGCATATTAGTAATATTTCCAGAAATATGCCAGAGTTTGTCAGACAGACACATTTTTTTCTGTAGTCACTTGAGCAAGCAATAGCTGAAAGCGCAGATATCAAGAATAAAAGCTTTGGAAAATATAATCAACAATAAAAACAGTGAAAAATATTTAAGCAGTTAACCTAATGCAATGCTAAATTCAATGATGAGGTTACTTTCATAATTGCAGTACACCCTAAAAATATTAAACTGGAAAATAACTTGCACTTGGAGTAACTTATTAACCACTGGCTGTGCTTGATATTCAGTCATAATAACTAACAGGTGTAAACATACTAGCATGCGTAACTAAAATGTTGACTATGGCCATAACTGTACCTGCCTCTGCAGGTTCGTATGCTAATGTTAGCATTTAGCTCAAAGCACTGCTCTGCCGTACAAACTCAGAGAGACCCTTAGTTTCACTATTAATATTAATATGGGGGTGTGCAAATTATTTCTAGAAATAACTCTCCCCACGAGACAGTGAATCATCTTCTGTAACTAATATTTTATGTCATATGGCAACATAGCTGTGCTTCATATACAATGCTTGTAAACCCTGACAAGTCATATGCTCGGAAATGATGGATTAAGGATACAGATTAAATATGACTCATATGCAAGCATGTAGTGTGTTAAGGTTAACAAGGTCAAACTCACAGGTCTACACAGATGAGTCATGTGCCTAATACAAACCGGTCTGTCAAATGCACATTACTAAAACATTAGGACCGAGATCCACTGGTCTTAATGTAGTACCAGAGTTCACTACCTCATCAGCAGATGTACACATCAGCAAATGAACACAGTACAAACTGGTTTACTAATGCGCATCTCATAAAAAAAATCTAAACAAAGATCTTAAATCCCCCTTTTCTCGGCCTGGGTTAAAGGTGATATTGGTTGGAGGATTATCTGAAAGACCCCCTTCTGAGTGGAGGTTACACTAAATGGTGTTGATGATGTGGCCTCTCTGCTGGCATGTCTGCGTACCAGATTACCTGGTGACTGAAAGGACTTTGTGGGATTACTGCACATGAGCCTGTCTGGAGGCTGAAGTGGCCCCACTCTGTGTCTAGAGGGGGGTTGAAGGATGTTCCCTGATGGTGGTGTCATCTCACTTAAAGTAGTTAGAAAGCATGATGCTATAGTGACAAAACCAGCTTACTGTGTGTACAGCTTGCCTCACATTGCAGCTCTTTTTTTTCTTTCTTTCTTATTTTTTAAAGCAAACATACAAAATTTGGCAGCACAGTTTCTGTCAATGGCGATCCGTTGTAAGTCCCTGTTCTCATTTTTTGAAAAAGGGTGTATTCCACAAAGAAGCAAAATCTGTGTTATTAAATACATTAAAAAAGAAGAAGAAGAAGAAGAAGCAGAATCATTTTGGAGCTCAAACTCAGTCAAAACAGCAAAAACAAAATGATAAAATATAAAAGTGCACAGAGCAATGGTAAATATCAGTAAGTAATTTTCAGTACCCATGACAAAAAAACAAACAAACAAACAAATAAGTCAATGTTTTGGTTGGACTGTTTAGATGGGTGGAACTTATGGTGGAGATATGGTGACAAAATTGTAAGGCCATGCAGAATTCACAGTAATTGGTTGAATTTGCGTTAATTATAAAATCGCAACCTCCTGGTGGGACTGCTAAGTGTGTGGTGACTGCCTCCCTGATAAAAAGCCTGCTTAATAACCCAGAATGACAGCATCACATACAGTAACCTATGTGGAAACAAATAGCACATTTGCACCGACTGGACCACTGCCTGAGTGATGCACATGGTAATTGGCAGCTCTGTTTTGTTTTGCACGATTATTATTGTCATAATACTAGACTGCAGCGCTGATGTTTAAAGCCTCGACAATGAGCATTTGCCCATTTGTCTTTCATTCACTTTCTCAATAAATGACGATAACGAGGCCTCCCATACTCCTGCCCTGCAATCATGCCAATACCATATCAACTGGTATTTAAAGCACTCTTATTCAGTGAGCACTATGTTGTATTTTCCCTCTTCACATGACAATATCAGGAGCAGTGACCATTTTTAGTCATGAAATGAGTCATGCAGGCACTTTATTATTGCTGTGAGAAATTAATTATCAATACAAAATATAAAAACACATAAACATAAGAACAAAAAGTACAACCATGATAACCAGCAAAAGACACAAGTCATAAGTCATTCATGCACTGACCAACTCCTGACAAGCCTACAGCAAAATGCATTTACTAAAGTAAAGCACCATCATTGCATAGAAATAGGGGTTCAAAAGGGTTCTCCTATGGTGACAAGATGAAGAACCCTTTATGGTTCTATTTACACTGTTATTTCTAAGAGTGTAGACTAAAAACGTTCCTTATTGCTCTTCATTGGTTGAGAGCCTCTGCCAGAGGAAATAAACTCAGACTGTGCAAAGATGCCAGCTGGCTGCATCAGCTTGAAGTCAGTCATGCTTCAAGCCATCTTCATTCTGCAGATTCCTGTCTGTAGGAGAAAATGTGATATCAGTCTTTATCCGCAAAATCAACCTTTACAAAGTCCACCTGACCAGTGAGATTTACAAAAACAGTCTCACCCTGAAAGAGTGTAGATTCCTGAGAGAAAACAGAGCTGATGTGTCATTTTTCTCTGCATATTACAGGGATGTTCTGGTCAAATGCCAGCTTGTTTTCATTGCCCAAACGCATCTGATCAATATCCTGCTTTCTGATCCTCGTCTGACAGTGGATGTCTGCTCATGAGGTCCTCATACATCATAATGCCACTCTGGTGGCATCTGTACTGGAGTAAAATGTGTTGATGATGTGCTGAAATGTGCTCAGTTCATTTTTCACTTTTGACTTGGACAGTACAGGTAAACAGGATAAAGATTTTAACAAATAGATATCATCACCAGAAAACTTCCCCAGGTGATTACTTACATTAGAACATATTTATTTGTATTTCATGTTGTCTTAAATTGTATGTTGAAATATACAAACGAGGCATTATCTAATCAAATATGCACTTATTGTCATATATTTACTGAACAGAAATCTAAATGTTGGATAATAGCAGGTTCAAAATTCTTGTTTCATTTTGTTGACAGAAGTGTTGTTTTGTTTCTCGTTCTGAGTAATTCTAGATAAATCTAACATTTCACTGATGGTTATTATCCTACAGAACAACACTGCTGTGAATATATACAATCATTACAGTTAACTAAACACAATGTCATGCATGTCGATAAATATATAAATACATTTTACATAATTAACATTTTGGTGTTATTTCATTTCTAAAAATGACAATCTTTTTTTTTTTTTTTTTTTTTTATCATAATCACATAGTTTGGTATTTACCAGGACAGATAAGTTTGATGATGAGTTTGAAAGTCAAAGGTCAAAGTGACGAATTCTGGACTTCTAGTATTAAACCTTCAAAGATATAGACTGTAAAATTCCATCCATTTTGACACTACAAGTGAATAGGGTAAAAGATTTTAACAAAGAGATGCTACCATGAATGCTCCCCAGTTGATTTCTTATAAAGGGGCAATATGTAATAATTGCATGAATACAGCGGTCCAGAGAGCAAGTTGGACCCATAGACTGTATATTATATAGGCTGAAATCCTATAATATACAGTCTATGGTTGATGTGAGTTGTTTCCGCCCACCCTTCCTCCTCAGACTTGATAAAGCTCAGGCAGACTACAGCAACACTGCAGGAATGCAAGACGAGCACAACATTGTAATTTGACAATAACAAGTGACAGTGAGTCCTACACTGTAAGTTGATCAGCTGTTTATAACTGTCAGTTGTCTGTCAGTGTAAAGTTAAGCCTGTTATCCTGAAAACAAAAGCACACTGCTCTGGAGTTGGACTTCAGTGACTGCTGACTTATTGCCTGCCAAACTACATGAACATGTTGCTCAGTTTAATCGTTATAAATATCTACCCCTTCTAAAAGATTTTAAATTATTTCTCGTGGCTCATAAATAGACACTTAGAAATTCGATGAACATTGGCTTTAATTTGAACTCTTATTAACATGAAACAGGCAAACAGTAACACAAGTTACAGACCAGAATGGATATTTCAAAGAACATGATGGCTGTAGTACTGTTGTCAGACAAGCGAATATTTCAACATCAATCTTTGATGACATCATGGTCAATTTATGGTTTAGTTTCCACAATTTTTATCTTTAAATATGCTAATAAGGCTTTATCTAATGCTAACTTTTGGTGAATTTGGGAGAAATCTACAGGTGTAAATAGATAAAGTTTAGTAAAATAGGGGCTGTTTTCTTTCCAATCGTCTGAAAGAAGACATATTATGGCAGCAAAATAGACCAAAGTCTCAAAATTGTCCACTGCATGATAATGTCTTGCCTTAATCTGAGTTTCAAAGGAGACTTTTACTCTCACTTGGTAGACTACAAAGAGTTCTGTGTCAGCGGCACAATATGTCCACTGCTGGGAATGTTAAAATATTTGCATCAGACTTCATACATCTTTACTTTATTTGCTGTGTTCTGATACTAATTGGAATTGTGGGTCATTTTTGAGGTGACCACTCAGTGCCGAGTTTGTCCTTCAGAGGAGCGGGAGCCGCTCACCCTGGCACGTTAGTGGATTAGATAAGAGTCTGACACCGTGTCATGGATTAAAGCCCCATTCAAGAGCACAGGGCTTTCAACTGGCTGATAACGAGATGTTAAATGGAAAGTGTAATTAGATAAAGATATCAACAAGACTCATAACTTGTGTTGGCTTGTGGTAGAAATTAAACATGTCTTAGAGATGGCAAATGAAATAAAAAAAATCATTTTCCATCTTAAAAAACAGTATAAAACATTTTATTCAAAATGTGATGCTGAAACAGACAAATATGAAATGAAACATCACAATACAAAGTCTCATCTAACCAAAATCTATAGCATACCTGTTGGATTAAGTAAGGTCATTGGACCTGCAGACTACCTGATGAGTGGATCCCCTTCTAAATCCTCCAACGTTTACAACAGCTAAAGCCCCCTAATAGAGCTGCTGGAGGAGCTGCGGTTGAGCGGCTAAAGCTGCTCGCTGACGTCAGTCCATAGTTGTGGGAAGACCGGAGACGTGCTAAGCAGGACACATCTTACTGTACAGCGACGAATGAAAATGTCTACCACAAATACAACTCTCCAGAGAGAGTGTTATTGTAATGGTTCAACACACTACTCTACTTCTCTCACAAGTGAGTGAGTCTAACAAAGTCAACTTGATAACGTATAATACATCACATTACATTATTGTACATTCTTGTTTTTATTGTATACAATAAGAGAATTTCACACAAGACAGATTGACGTGCCTCAGTTTAAGATTAGAGGGAAAAGTCCAATAAAACAAAGACTGAGAAAACTGACATGTCCTACAAAGAGTACAACACTGATTTTAAGTTACAGACAACTTCACCTCACTGACATGTCATACATCAACATGTTCATCAGTCTTTGTCAGCGGCAGAGTCAGAGGATGCTGGGGGAAGCGAATAGCTTCACTGTTGCGTCGCATGTACGCGTGGCCGCTGATGGGGTACCACATCTCTGTGAAGGTCAGGTTGGCCACGGTGATGGCACAGCGGCCCAGCACCTTGAAGCCTGACTTGCGGTAGAAGGGAATGAGGAAGTCTTCGCACATCAGCACTGCTCGGCGCACATTGGGCAAGCAGCGGAGATACTGCAGGTAACGCCACATCAGGATTGGACCTTTGCCCTGCTGCCGGAAGGTGCGATGGACAGCGAGGACATGGATGTGGACGGTGGAGCCACAGGGCTTGTGGAGAGTCAGTGCTTCCTGGAGCAAGGTCAGAAGATATCATAATTACTGATCATATGTTAAGAGATAATTAATAATATTTCCTTCCAACAGCCATTAAATAGATGATAATTAAAAAGATGAGATGTAGATGAAACAACTCTCCATTACAGAAATAACAAAATAAAACAAGAGCAAAAAGTCCCAAGAGTAAACCAGTTATATCTGAATCTGTAAATGATGAATCGTCAAGTTGCAGGATGTCTTACTGTGGTGAGTCTGTCCTGGTCCCAGAGAGAGCCGATGATAAAAGCCACCAGCCGGCCCTCCTCAAACCAGCCCATGGACAGTTCTGGACACAGTGTGAGGAAGTGACGCACCTCGTCCAGGTGGAGGGGACACTCACCTGACACTGAGATAAATGCTGACAGAGAGCAGAAAATTAAAAGAGAAACTCATTTTCTTATAACTTGCTTCAAATAAAAAGAAACTTGAGAAAATTTCCTCCCAAAATTTATTTGTAAAATCACAGACTTTCTTACTCTCCCAAAAGACAGATTCATTCAAACCCTTCTAGGACAATATGTAACAGCATGTCACAAACCAAGACATATTTCTATGTAAAGTTTTTTTCTCCTTTAAAAATTTATTATTTATGTTTTCTTATATAATATATTGTATATATTATTTAGAATCTGACTTTTTGCTTTAGCAAAATGTTTGATCTAAACATCATGCCAGTAAAACCAATGGAATTGTAAACTGAACGACAGAGCTTGCTGTGCGCAAAAATGGTTTGGCACTACTTTTACGCACACCAGTTAACTTTGCACTGAGTGTAAATGAAGAATGAACACCGTCTCTTAAAAAGCTGAATAAAAGGACTCTCTGATCAGTGACTACATTCAGTGCGGAAAGGGGGAATTACATCTGTCGATGTCACAAATGGTTTTACGCAAAGCCCTCAAAGGATGTAACGCTTTTTTTTCCCACTCAGCAGAACGTCAGCGTGGATTTACCCTCCAGCAGAACATCAGTATACCACTGTGCTGTATGATAAGATGGGTCACTCACCTTCTCGCTCGATCTCAAACACGCTTATGGCATCTTGCGTGTTGAGCGGTCGGACTTCGCTGGCGGGGAGCGTGTGTCTCCTCTGGATACCAGGAGAAACAGAGGGTGATGGCTGCATTGGTTTGATGAAAGGCTGCGCGCCAACAACGGACATCATACGATGTTATACCTTCTCCTCCTCCAAAAAAAAAACGTCTTGTCTTGTCCTCTCTCCTGTCCCGCTCAGCAGGATCACCTCTGTCGGGCCCTGCGAGGACAAACACGATGGTTTGTGTCCGTATTTATAGGACAGCTTTGGCGACTGTGATTCATCATCTCATTTGCATTTGAATATTTGATGTCAGTGAGTGAGTGGAGGTCACAACTGTGTACGTCCATTAAAATGAACCCTACAATTATCTGTGTCCATTGTTGCCGTTTGGTTTTTGTCTCTAAAACGAATAGACAGATAATAACAACTGATTTGACCACCACCTCCCACCTATTTATAACAGGACGGTGACAGCAGCAGTCTATAAAAGTTAAGTTTTATTTAGGAAAGTGCCACGAAAAGGGTTACATTTTTATTAAACTGGTCAGTGAAATGTGCATCTGCTATAAGTGCCATAAGTCATAGATTTATGTACATTGCTGTCGGATTTAACGAATAAATAAACAATGAAAACAAACTTTCCACAGTGATGAAACTTTTCCAACATATTAAGGCTGTAGCGTCACTTACCCGGGGATGTTCAGGTGTGTGTTAATGAGGTTTTGTGCGCTGAGCAGCTCTCCTCCTCTGCCTCTGTCTCACCACCACGACAGACGTCTCTCTTCATTATGAAGTGATTATTAGTATGAGTCACATGATGAAGGATTACAGAAGTTGTTTCCACATCTCGGCGCATTACCGACACTTTATCTCCTCTCTGACTGACTTCATTTCGCTGTGTGTTTTGGAGAAAGTGACCAATAGATGACCACGAGATTTTGATTTTCAGCATTTTTGTGGAGCAGTGGTAAAAGAAACTTAAATGAAAGTGCCAAGATAAAATACTCCACTCCAAGTAAAACTGAATTTAAAATCCTACTTGGGCGAAAGTGCAGAAGTATGACCACAAAACGTACTTAATAATAATAAAATAAAATAAAAGTACTTGTTTTGCAGGAAATTTGTCCCTGTTATTACTGTTATAGATGATCAGATAGAGCTTTTAGTTCTAACCTCATGGTCCACGTGCGAACTGCAGTTCCACAACCAAAATACAAATTTAAAAAGTATTTAAGTGCGCAAATCTAAGATGTTTACTAAGATCTATGTCCCAAATAAGATTTAAGATAAAAGTCAGTTTAGTATGTATAAAATCATCATTTATAGGGTATTTTGAATTGGGAGGTGGCTGTCCCGAACCCTAACTCCTAAATTTCAACTTATGCAAAAAAGAGTTTTGCACGCATTCTTTATATTAGTACGATTTAATTAATTAAACCTGTATAATCAATTGTATGCCCTTTACAAAGAAAAATTATTCAAAATACAACGAATCTCTAAAATGACACAAGAGAGGAGAAGAAGAGGAAAAATATTCCAAAACTGTCTGAAAATACAGAATGAGACATATATCCTGTATCCTTGGCCCGTATACGGCTTGGCTCCTTCAAAGGGTCTCAAATTAAATCAGAGAGGTTGTGAAATGCTTTAAGGGATAAGAAAGAAGAAAAATCATTTTCCTACACAAACGTGAGCTATCTTTTTCTGCTCGTCTCCTCTCTCTTTGCTGTTTTCTGTGAAATATTGGATAAATTTACCTCTTTAGACCTCAAACAGTTATTTAAAGCTACTATAAGAAGTTTTTAACTGGCTATGAAACTGTCTCAATTTAATAGTGATGCTGCTACATGACGTCTGTGTAGTTGTTCTTCAGGTTGGATTCTCAAAACAAGCCTGTTTACATTTTACTGGGCAAGGTTACAGTGAGTACTACATTACTCAGTTTAAAAGAGGCAGGAGTAGATTTTATTTTAGATCATTTTTATTTTTTTAATGTTATACTTTGGCATATTACTGTGAAAATGCTACTGCTTTGTTCACAGGGGCCTCCAAAATCAACAAAATATTAAAGTTTTGTTTTATTATCTTGAAATTAAACTACCTGTGAAGTCTAAAAAGATATATATCTCTTTGGTCTCTCTGGGGAATAGCTGTTGCTCCGGCTGCAACAAATGGGGACCCAAATGAAATGAAACAGTGGAACTGCTGACAGCTCACGTCTGAAATGTGTCTAGAGGGCCCCACTTGGACACTGGCCTTTGTAAGGTGTCACAATCCAAAAAGGTTGGGAATCACCGGTTAGCAGTGGTGGTATCTACAGCTAAACTAACAAACTAAAGGCATTGGAGTAAAAACTACAATGTTTCCGTGTGAAATGAAGTACAAAGTAGTAGAAAATGGATTGTACCCCAATACAGTACTTAGATAAACGTACTTAGTTTCCACCAGTGCTATCCATAATCTGTATTGAAATTGTCTATTATTTTACCTTTTTCTGAAGCAGCTGTCTGTCACAATCAGCCTGTTTGTCCCTCTATGTTCACTGTAATTCTCCATTTGCCCACCAGATGCCCTCAGACTTTTTCCCAGCTCCTGTCATCCCCATCTAACCTGCTATCACCTCATTCTCCTTACCTGAGTTCCCCTGCCATCTTCACACCTGCACCTCATTCTCTCGTCAGCCACTCACCAGCCCAGATCCTTTGTCCTTTGTCTTCATCCTGGTGTTTTGGTATTCGAGTTTCCATCACTTGGTACCGTTACCTGTCTTCTGCAGTCCCCACTCTTTGGAAAAACGTCTAAAATTATGAAAATGTGTGAATGCTGTCATGCTGACGAAAATGTGTTTTGGTTGTGCTCTTTCACTCAATCCTCACTTTTGAGATGCACACTAATAAGGTCATCCAGTCACACTACTGCCTTTTGAGAAATACTGCTAGGACACCATCGACGCTGACTTTAACTGACACCCAAACTATTATTCATGCATTTATCTCCTCATGGTTGGATTATTGTAATGATCCTTTAAGGTATAAATCTGAAATCAACTCATAGACTCCTCACAAAATACATTTAATTCCAGTGTCTCCGGTTCAATTCTTTCAGTCCCTTTCAGTCTTTGACAAAATGCCCAGAATAATGTTTGAAAGAAAGTGCGTGTGAATGCTGTCATGCTGATTGGGATTATTTTTCTGCCAAAGTTTCAAAATGGATGACATTACTAATGTGATGGCTGATAACTCAATTTATCACTGTACAGTCCCGAGCATTTTGAATGTTGAATGGAGTTTGTACTGTTAACAGGTGAATTATAAATACAAGGTGAGTGGATTGGGCTCCATAGACTTTAATGTATTATATAGCTCCTAATAACGCATAAACTGTACATGTCTTGATAATGAGCATTGGTACAGTTGATCGATGTGCAATACTGAGCATTTTGAGATATGAATGGAGTTTGTGCTGTATACAATAGCAGATATATAAATACAGTTGATGTCTATTGGATTGTTTTTAAATCTTAATAACTCAAAAAGTATAAAAGTTATCAATAAGAAAAGTCATAGCACCCATCTACAAAGAATCCCGCGCAGTCTGACATATCAATCATTGTGGTAACATAAACGCTGTAGCAGGACATACAAATCAAAGAAAATCAGTTTCCCAATAAATCTTATTACATATGCAAATTTATGAATATTTTATGAAAATACCTTCATGAAATTAGGCATGGTTCAATATATGAACAGTATATGTGGCATAAATGGGCTTGGAGTTTGGAGAGCGAAAGAAGGCACAGAAGAAGAAGAAGAAGAAGAAGAGGAAGAAGAAGTAAGCAAAAGAACATGCGTGTGAATGCTGCTTTCAGCACTCACACCAAATAATTACAAGTCAACACTGACCTACTGTCAAACATTTGAGAAACCAATACTGTCAAAAGAGCAACATTTTGTAGCACTGAGGCAACAAGGCAGCTTACAGTCACATTTCTAGATTCATATGCAAGCAAACAATCCTCACATAGGATCGGAAAAATACTATTTAGTTACAGTTCAACTAATATAACTAAACTGATTCATATGATGGACATACTGTATATTGTAGGTTGATGAAAAAATAGTCAGAGGGTTGCTTCTCTCATCATGTTCTGTTCTTTTCAAATATTGCAATGCTATTTTAGCATTTGGAAGCATTTCAAACAACTAAATACTGGTCCAACAGAGGATAATGATCATCCAGTCATATTTGTACTCACTGGATTTTGAGCAATCAGAAGGGTAACGTATTTTTAATGTGTGCAGGAATGGATTAGGGGGCTTTTTAGTTGACAACTTACACACATATGGGCAGTTTGTGTGTATTTTTGAAGAAAAGCGCTTCTATTTGTGATGCAGCTTATCTCCCATTGAGGTTACTGAAGTAGTCTATACTGAACACATGATGGAAGTTGCTATTAACACAGCCCTGCAGCTTCACATGGAGGGGTAAGGCAGAGTAGTGCTTCTTACAGCCTTAATTAGGGTGGTAAATAGAGCGTTGGGGGGCATCCAACTGCTGGTGTCTGCTAAGGTTTAGGCTTCAGAAGTAAGATCAAAATCATGCTGCGTTATGTGTTTGGAGAGAATCGATCTATCCACACATGGGCTAGAGGGGCAAGAAGAGGCTCCCTATTCAAGCTTGCAGGGTGTAAGTATTTCTTGTTGGGGCTGAGAGGTGATATGTAGATGGGAGAGCAAAAGTTAAGGCTTCTTCTCTTCTACTCCGGCTGGGGCGCTGGTGTCTCATTGGCGTTGTTGTCCGTGATCTTGTTTTCCAGCTCATCGTCAGACAGGAGGTCCAAGGATGATGTTCCCTCCACCTGAAGCTGACGTCTGCCTGAGCGACTGGAGGAGAAGCTGATGGGGCCGCCGCGCCTGAAGGAGGAGTGGAGGCATTTGATCAGAGGCAAAAAGCAAGAAAGCAGCAAAAAGCACAACCTACAGATAAAAAAGAGGAATAACTGCTCGTTGTCCATCATTGATCAAGCTAAAATATGTTCAAAGATAAAATGTTGGCGCTCATTTCACTACCAAGCTCAACCTTAATACGCAACATTTACTGAGTGCAAAATTGATGTGATACAGCAGATAAAAGGGGCGGATGGGGCAATATCAGTCACCAAGGCAGATGTTGGCTGATACTGATGTTCAGCTGATAAATGGGTGCATAAATTACCAATGTAACATCTTATTTAAGACACTTTTATGAGTCACCTCTAATACTTGGCTGTTTCATGTAGACAAATATTCTTGGTGATGTCAGGTCATCACAGTAGATCCTTTCCTGCTCTCCATGCTTTGCTGCATCAAGCCTTTTTAATAAGCCATGAGTCACCAAATGTAGACAGAATAAAGGACTGACAGACGCTGTGTAAACATTTCATAAATCAAACATAGAGAGGTTTCTATGTCTCAACACAGCACTTTAAACTGAGCTTATTCCCTCTGAGGTTTCATTGATAACAGTCAGTGTTTTATACTTAAATGCTCCCAGATGTTTATTATATTCAACATGTTGTTGAGTTTTTGTGTCTGCAAATAAGAATTGATATCCTTTCTTGAGGTAAATACTGAAATCTGGTATTGGCAACTCTATCAGTTTTAACATTTTTGTAGAATAATATCAGAAATGTCTCATTTTGGATTTAACTATTTGTACTTGTGACAGACTATATATAAAAAACCTTAACAGACATGCTAATTCAAGTGACTCCCCAGTGTCAGCCTGACACTGATATCTGTATTGCTTTTAGGCTAAACATCAGTGTCAATATCAGCGCCAAGTTGTTAAAAAATAGACAAACAGTTTATGAATATAGCTTTCTTTATAAACTTCATAAAATAAAACAAAACAAAATGAGTGGGTGTCAGATAGATGTTTACCTGAGGCGGTTCTTGAGTGTGTGAACCTCACGGCTCAGACCCTCGCTGGCCTCAGTGGCATCATCCAGCTCTCTCTGCAGTTTCCTGCGTGAGGCGTTGGCCCTCGTAGCCTCCTCCTCGGCCTCCTCCAGCTGACGCTTCAGCTGCTTCATACGAGAGTTTGCTTTTTCCACCTGCATGCACACACACACACACACACACACACACACAAATAGAGACAAAAATCACCAAGAAATACAACACGCTTGCAGTTATTGATCTCTTTTTAAATCAATGTGGGGCTACACTGTTCGTGGCGGACGGGTGTTGAATGAAGACAGCTAGTCACAGCAGTGTTAATGTCAGCAGTGTCAGACATACTTGTTCTTTAAACTGGTCGGCATGGCGACGCTCATCCTCCACTTGCATGCAGATCTCTTTCAGCTTCTTCTCGGTCCTTCTCACCATCTTGTTGGCTGCTGCTCGTTCCCTTTAACAGAGAACAAGTGCAGTTTAGAGAAACAGAGCAAGATTTATCATATTTCTATATCATATTTTAGCCTTGTTCACAGTTTCTGAAACATTTGAAGAGCTCTATAAATAATGCTCATTCGTTAAAGCAAGGAGAACAGAGTATTGAATTCTCACTTGGCCTCCTGCTCCAGCTGTTCCTCCAGCTGTGCTATCTTGGCCTCCAGGGCAGTGATGGAAGCCTTGAACCTGCTCTTCACAGAACCCTCCAGCTCGCCCAGCTTGGCCCGCAGCTCCTTGTTTTGACGCTCCAATTGCTGGCGAGCGTTTTCGCTCTTCTGGGCTGTGCTGCGCTCCGAGCTCAGCTCTGTAGTCAGAGTGTCCACCTGGCGGACAGAGACAGGGGACGAGGTAACAGAAAGAGGAATGGTGGGAGGTGGAGCAAAAAGTGCAAGAGACCGACAGAGAAAATGCCAGTAATATGAGGGGAATTCATGTGATTTATTATTTTGCGTAGGTGGTATAATGGGACTAAAAGACACTCGACTTGTGGTGCTCAAAATGGCAAAAAATATATTTGAAAAATTCAACAGTCATGTGACATCTCTTAGCTGGTATCTTAAAAACACAAAAACACACATTGAAACTATCTAGATGGATAAACAGGGCTACAGGCCAGAGGAAAAATACGCATTTTTGTTTTTGGGGTGAACAGTTCCTTTAAGAGTTGTTATTCCAATGAAAATAAATGATAAATGACAAAATAAATCTGATCACAGTATTAAAGATGTTCCCTAATTTTGCTAACCCACAGCACTGTTCCAGCATTACACCACACCTGCATGGTTGTCTTTCTGAAGCGGTCGTTGAGCAGCTCCATGTTGCCCTGCTCCTCCTCCAGCTCCTCCTCCAGTTGAGCAATGCGAGCCTCCAGCCTCCTCTTCTCATCCATCAGAGCAGACCTGACACACAGAGGAACAGTTGAACATGTGACTACATTCAGCACCTCTATGTGCTACAAATACTTCATGTACTGACTAAAACTCCACAGACAAACATTAATGTAAATCCACACGGGCTCTTTGCTTCAATGCATGTAGGAGACTCCTGATAAAATTCTCTATTGGAAGAAGATTCTTGATTTGATTAGTTGTATTATTGGTAAAATGGTTGCTTTTAACCTTAAACTTCAAAATGTTTATCCTGAGGGCCTGGTGACCTCAGGAAGTGAAACTTTCTTTATTTAATATTTATAAACTTACTTTCCAGAGGTGCTGTTTGAGATTTCGTCTTGCAGCTCATCACGCTCCTGCTCTGCATGGCGCCGACCTCTCTCAGATGCTGCCAGGTCCTGCAGAGAAGGGTCAAAGGTGAAACACAGGTTATCAGCACTTCTAATGTTGAGGGGGGCCACTCAATGCTAAATACAAAAACCTAGCAAACAGAAATCAATCGTCTACCATGTAACACAACAACAATCAGAAAATCAACCATCCCAGTGTCCTGTACCTCATGTAGCTGTACAATCTCAGCCTCCAGACTCTTGAGTTTCTTCTCATTTTCCTTGGATATGGCGAAAATATCATCTCTAGAGGCTCGGGCATCTTCCAACTCCCGCTGGTAGTCCTTCATCTGAGCCTGAAGGAGAAAACATATTGCTGAAAAGAGCTGCATACCGAGGTTTTTAGAGTGAGGGTGAACTGCAACTGGTTCAGACACTGGTACCTGTAACTTGCGCAGCTGTTTGATGGCTTCATCTCGAGCCTTGTTGGCTCCCTCTATGTGACCCTCTATATCCTTCAAATCCATCTCCAGCTTCTTTTTAGCAGCTACCGCCAAAGCTCTCTGCTTCCTCTCATCCTCCAACTCCGCCTCCATCTCTCGCACCTGAGTAGGAGCCAGCAAGTCATTAGTGTGGAGGGATTGAAGTGTTGTTAAAATGTTGTCCTGTAATGTTACATGTTATTCCGCACCTGCTTGACCAGCGCTCTCTTCTTCTCATCGTTCTGGTCGTCCCGGCCCTGAAGGTCTCTCTCATATTGGGCCTTCATGGCCTGCATGTTGACCTCCAGACGCAGCTTGGCATCCTCTGTGGCCTGCAGCTCGTCCTCCAGCTCCTCCAGCTGTGTCTTCATCTCCTCCAGCTGCTGCTCCAGAGTACGCTTAGACTTCTCCAGCTCGTGGACCTGGCGGGGAGGAGATAAACCAGTGTGAGACCACTGCTCAACAGTAATAGTAAATCACATGTGCTCTAGTGATCCTCCCACTCACATTCTTGCCCACGTCGTCCTTGGAGCTCATCAGGTCTTCCATTTCAGCACGAAGCTGCTTATTAATCCTCTCCAGCTCCTCTTTGGCCTCAAGCGCCTCGTCCAGAGCTCTGGTCAGGGACAGAGCTTTGGTCTCCTTCTCCCGGGCCTCAGCCTCGGCACGGTCACGTTCTTCAGCATATCGAGCCGAGATGCTCTTCTCCTCGGCCAGCATCTACGGAGGAGGACAATTCAACATTTAAGAAAATTATATTAGTAATTTCCAAGAATGTATTTCAACAAATGATGAAATCCTGAAATGTATCTAAACTGTAAAGCTAAAGAATTAAAGCTACTACAAGGATCTTTCATATTGTGTTGATTTTGGAGGCCCCTGTGGACAAATGCATTAGTGCATTCTTCGCCACAACCACAAAATACAATGCAAAATTAAAACAATCTAAATAAAAAATCTCCTGCTTACATTTAACTGGCTAACGTATGACTCACTGTAACTTAAGCTGGGTAAATGTAAACACACAGGCTCTTTTTAAGATGGTTTCAGGCATTAAGAATGACTGTACAGAAATAGTAATTCTTCTTGCGGATGATCTTGTTTGCTTCTGTAGGTCATAAAGAAGCATCGGTATTCAATTGAGACTTTTCCACAAACAGTTAAAAACTCCTTGTTGTAGCTTTAAACTGTATTTGTATTAAAAACAAATCCAAGACAAACTTGCAAACAGCAGAATATCCCCAATAAAATACTTCCTCACCTGGTCAAACTTCTTCTGTTTCTTCTCCAGGTTGGAGACAATCTGTCTCTGATGATCCAAGTCTACAGTCAGATCATCCAGCTCCTGCTGCAGACGTGTCTTTGTCTTCTCCATCTTTTCAAAGCCAATGGTCTTCTCCTCCAGACGCTGGCTGGTCAGCTCCAGGTCCTTTTGCAGCTTCTTCTTCATCTCCTCCAGGCCATCTATTGTTCCAACGTCATCCTCCAGTTTTTTCTTGCTCTCTGACAGCTACAAACAACGACAACAATAGAAAAGCAAAATTCAGAATAAAAATCAACAAAAATACTATCTTAACATTCGTACACCAGAGACCACATGTCCTACCTGAGCCTGTAGGGTCAACATCTGTTTCTCCAGATTCTTGCGCGCCTCCTCATCCTCCTCCTGCTGCTCCTGCAGAGTGTTCTTCTCCTCCTCCAGCTGGCGTATACGACTGCTGAGGTTTAGTTTCTGACGAGTCTCCTCCTGGAGCAGCTCCTACAGAAAAATTCACAAATGTCTGATTTGTTCAACAGAAATAATGCATGAAGTGTGGATTTATGATCGATGCTTAGAGATACTATATGTCACCTGCGTGTCTTGTAGCTGACTCTCTAGTCCAGAGACATCTTTGGTCATCTTGATACCCTTTCTCTCTGCATCTTCCAGCAAGGCAGACACATTGTCCAACTCAGTCTGTGCACGGATGTACCAAGGTAAAAATATGGTTATCAATATTTATAAAGAAAAAACAATAAAGTTTGTCAGTTTGAACATTAAATATCCTGTCTCTGTTCTGTATTCAATTGAATAGGAAAAGTTTCAGTCGAAAAGTTTTTGCAAATCACTGCATTCTGTTTTTATTTACCTCTTACACAACATCCGAACATTTCTGAAATCAGGGTTTGTAATTTTGAGTAATCATCATGTTTATTCACATAAGTGATCCAATTAACAAACTATTTTCATTTTGATCTGATACAACAGCTAATTTTGACAACGAGATGAAAACGTAACTTTAAAAAACAAAGAGGATGAGCATTATGCTTCTAGAGATGTCCAGAATCAAAAATCTGAAGGTCTTCATTCATTTTTTGATGCTCAGTAATTATAATGTTGTCTGTTTTCTCCCGTAGTCAAATATGTTTGCGTCTCTCACCTGCAGTTTGTGCGAGCGGTCAGACAGTTCTCCTTTGGCCCTCTCGCCCTCAGTGACCCTGGCCATTATCTCCTGCAGCTGAGCCTCCAGTTTCTTCCTCTTGTGTTCAGACTCCATCTTTGCCTGCTGCAGGCTCTTGACCTCACTGGCCAGCTCCTTGTTGGCAGTCTCCTGGCTCTGCTTGGTCTTCTCCAGGTTGGCCTTGAACTAGACAAACATTGGCGTAGTCAGACGATGACGTGATGTCACTTTGTCTTTGCTGGATTTGATCATCTTGTGATATAAGATTGTATATAGTGGAAAGGTGTGTTACCCTCTTGGCCTGCTCCAGCTGTTCAGACAGCTCCTCCAAGGCAGTGCCATGCCTCTGTCTCATCTCCTGGATCTGAGCTTCATGGTTTTTAGTCTCATCATCAATGGTCTTCTTCAGCTCTGCAACCTCCTGTTCTCGCTTGGTCCTACAGAGAAGAGGGACACAGAAAAGTCTTAACTTTACAGGTGACCTAATACAATAATACTAATAATACAGTTGGCTAAATGTCCTGCTGTCTGTGACATAAATGTAAACTGCAGAGTACAGTACCTAAGTTCCTGCTGGGCAGCGGTTGTATCAAGAGTGTCCTCCAGTTCGGTCTTCAGGGCCTCGAGCTCTTCACTCAAGTCTCTCTTGAGTTTCTCAGCCTTGTTTCTGGCCAGTTTTTCTGAATCCAGGTCCTCCTGCAGCTCCGCCAGCTGCGCCTGCAGCTCCCTCACCTGTTTCAGAGCGTTGTTCTTCTGGCTGACCTCGTCTTCACCCCTGTGAGCCATCAAGAACAATGACAAACATGCAAAGTCTTGGGTGGAAGGTGGGCACAATATTGAGATGGTACGATATTGAGAAAATATAAAATAAGACCAGGAAAGTCAAAAAACAAGACATAGAATTATTTTATTAGTGCTAGAAAAATGTGTTTTTTATAGCTAGTCATTCATTTTACACTTACCAGAAATACCCAGTGGTGGAATAAGTATTTAAGTAAAAGTAACACTACAGTGTAAAAGTACTCAAGAATTTAGAAGTACAAATCCTGCATTAATAACATTATGCATGTAAAAGTACAAAATCATTAAAATAGTTAATAATATACCAAAAGTAAAAGTACTTATTATGCAGAATGACCAATTTCTAAAGCTGTTAAATGCAAAGTATATCATTTCTGCAAGGGGTCTCTCAATTAAGGCACTAACAAAAGGCATAGTTTGATGACATTGTGAAGTAGCATGGGATTATGGGAGTTGTTGTTTTGTTGTTTGTTGCACATGCTTCGGTCATTGCTGCTATGTTTATTTTATTTAATTACAGACAGAAAGCAGAAGCACTTTAAGTTTAAAAGAAAACCAGATTTATATAGACAGAAATGCTGTACACTTTAGATTTATTAGTTAATAAAGTTGTCATTTTTCTTTGGTTTTCAATATGACAATAAATATCACACTGGACTTTTTACTGTGGTACTATTGCAGTATTTGGTATTGTTACATCCCTAGTAAATACTCGAGTAAAGAGCAAGTACCTAAAAACTGTACTTAAGTACAGTCCTTGAGTATTTAGTTATATCCCACTGGAAATACATCATTGTTTTGCTTTGTTTATTAATAAAGTATTGTTTAAAACATAAAGAGCACATTTATTTCCCTGACTGAACTTTTCTGTTGTGTAGAAACTCCACTAGGCGGCAGCAGAGTCACTGTTTCATAAAGCAGTTTTCTTTTGACTGCAGTTTTCTTCTTTTAACTGGCACTCTTAAAGGAGCTGTACGCTGCAAAGGCCGATTAATACCACACAAATTACAGGCACATCAATGACAAGGTCCCACATCACAAACACATTCCAACGCAGTGAGAATCAGTGGATAAACACAGACTGCAGGTCAGAGGGGAGCACAAAAAGAGGAAAACGCTCAGAGGCTATTTTTGTGTTCTTACAACATGATAAGATCAGTGTTGTACGGGTGTCTGGAGTGAAATCAGTCCAATAAAACGCAGTACATAAAACATCAGGTGTGAATGTACAGTGTTTAGTGCGATGACTGCTCTGAACAGCTATGTAGCACTTAGCTCAGACTGACTCACATCATGAAGTAGAGCCTCAGTGACTCAATATTAAAGCTCTAACAGCCATATTTAGCTCACACCAAAATCCTGTAATACTTCATTGGTAAACTGCTTGATGATGGTCCCAGTTTCTCCTACCTAGACTGCATCACCTGCTGCTCCTCTTCCTTCTTGACCAGCTGACCTTTCAGCTCCTCTGTCTGGACGTGTAGCTCGCTTATCTGGTCCTGTAAGTCCGACAACTCCCCGTCCAGCTTCCTCTTAGCCTTCTCTAGCTCCTGACGGGTCTTCTCCTCCTTCTTCAGTCTCTCTGAATTAGAGGAGAAGAGGATACAAAGGTTAATAAAGCAAGAAGAAACTTCATTTTATTGCAGGTTAATTGTTTTACTTTACTATTCTACACATTCTGCATTCATTTTACTCCTTTACCCTCCAGGTCGACCATCATCATCTCCTGCTTGTTCTTGACCTTGCCCAGGTTCTTGGCCTTTTCTTCCTCTTCAGCCAGCACTGAGGACATCTCATTGATTCGGTCCTCCATCAGCTTCTTTTCCTGCAGGAAAGAGATTCAGGATGGTTAGCGCACGACTAGCATCTCAACTCAGCATCTACACATTTGAATGATTTGAACCTTTTGGCTCTATATTATTATTATCATTATTATTATTATTATTATTATTATTATTATTATTATTATTATTATTATCATTATCATTATTATTATTACACAATGCAGGAAGGGAGAAAAGCTTCTTAGAGACTGCAAGACTTTTCACCTCTAATTTTAATCCAAACCCCATATTTTGACACTATGGATGAGAGCAGCCAACAACCACTCTAATTTGACTGGCGGTCCGTACAATTTTTGAGGTTTCTGTAAGTTTAAACAAATTAAATAAGAAAACCGTGTCACTGTTTAGCCATTAGGAGGTCATATTCTCTGGCCAGTCAGGTGAGCAATTGTGCCATGTTGTGTTACACAGAAAAAAATGAAAGATGCAGGGGCACTTTAAACCAGACTCCACTCTAAAAGTAAATGTTTCATGGTAAGAGCATATTTTTCACAGTAAAAATTTTAGTTACTCCATCACTAAGACTCCTCTGACTCACTTTTATCTACAGACACAATTTAATTTACTCAGTAACAGCATTAACTGGGACGTGACGTACGGCTGCACTCATCCACACCTCTGGCCATCTAAAAACTCCTAGCTTGAATGCTGACCTTCACAGCTTTGTCTGTCATACCTTGATGAACTTGGAGTTCTGGTCTTCTAGTAGCAAAATGTCCTCTTCAAATTTCTTCATTTTGGCCTCAGCTGTCACTTTCTCCAGCTGCAGCTTCTGCCTGCCAGCCTCCTCCTCGTCCAACTGTTCTTCCAGATCCTACACACATAATTATTTAAACATAGCAGCAAATTACATATTTTTGTTATTCATTTTTTTGACATATAATATCAGTGAGTGCAGAAATATTTTTTAAGAGTAATTCCACATCCACTCGGACACACCTGGATATGGGACTGCATCTTCTTCTTCTCGTTCTGCAGGCTCTGGCTCCTCTCTTCTTCCTCCTCCAGCCTAGACTCCAGGTCATGAAGGATCTCCTCCAGCTCTTGCTTTTTGGAAGCCAGGCGAGCTCTCATCTCCTCGGCCTCTGCAAACAGCTCCGTCTCTGCCTGCAGCTGCTCTGCTAGGATGTTCTTCTCCTCCATTAACTATAAATACATTAATACGTTAAAACCTTCAACTGCTCTTCCTAAAATTGTCATATAATTTGGGATTATATTGTTACCTGCTGGTGTTTTCTCTCCATCTCCACCAGCTCTCCCTCCACCTTGGTCTGCTTCTCCTTCACCTTGACCAGCTCCTCGTCTTTAGCCTGCATCTCCTCCTCCTGCCGGGTCACCTGCAGCAGAGGCTTCACCTGCAGGTACAGAAGAAGCCTCAGAGGATGATCTATGATGATAAATCCGAGCAGTACCACCTGTAACAGCACGCAAGCAAAAGTTTTCACAAGCACTCACCTTGGTGAAGAGTCTCCACCACTGCCAGTGACGCAGCTTCAGGTAGGCGGCGCAGTTCCTCTGGAGAACCTTGAGAGCACTGAGCTGCTGCTGCTTCTTCGCAAAGGCCCTGGAGCATTACAGCGAGAGAGGAAGAGAACAGAGACTGAGTGAGACAACAGCAAAAACTACTTTTTGTGATCAAATATGTAGAAATTACTCTTTCAGTGGATCTCAAACACAGACAGCAGCGGTAGAGCAACCCTTACTTGCGGGCCAGATATCCACGACAGACAGCCTGGAAGTAAATGATGATGTCGGTGATCTTCAGGTCCCTCTCTTCTTCCAAATGGGCCAGGACTCCTGCCCTGAAGAAGATCTTACTCTGGCCGATACGGAACAGGTTGCTGTCCAGCTCCAGGGCTTGAATCTACCAAAAACATGAAAAGACACTGAAGGAGAAAGGGCTACAAATATTTTTTAGAAAATCTGCCTGCTTACTTATTACAACTACCTCATATTAATGACATTTTTATTATGTTGCACAACTTTGTTATCATAAGAAATTAATGTGAAATAATAATAATAATACTAAAGACTCTTGTTTCGAATGAGAGCTCAGGGATTCTTCACCCTTTCCAAAGTCAAATTCAAGCACTTTTCAAGCTTTTTCAGCATCTTACAGCTGTGATAAATGACATATACTGTATATACACACACTTAATACATATTTATACATGCATTATAGAGGTTATAGTATGCTCAGAATGATTAGACCCCATTTCATTTTCGGATAGCAATCTACAGAGGAGTGTCAAATTAAAGGAAAACAAGTTTCAAAATGTGTCATCTGTCTGTAAGTAGACTTGGCATCCTTTCTAACCTGACTGATTCAATATTAAACAATCACTAGAAAAAATAACTTAAATTCCAATGAAATCCTTTTCATTTTTTGGTAAATATTTCATTTTCAAGCCAGCGTTCACTGAAACAGCAACCTTCCACACATCAAGAGGACTGACAGATCACACTAAGCTCAGCAGTCGTCTGCATTTTGTATGTAGTGCAACACCAATTACTCTCAGACTTATTTTATTTCTCTATCTAGAAGGCAAACTATTCAGTCAGAGAGTGATTTATTATGAAAGAACGCAAAGTTTCAAGCTCTTTTCAAACCTTGAAAACATGACATTAAAATTCAAGTGTTTTCAGGACTTCCAGCGCCTGTAAGAACCCTGTGAGCCTCGTGAGGTCTGAGTAAGCCGTTCAGATGATTTAAACTGTCCTAAACGCGAGACCCAAGTCTTACCATTCTCTCACAGGCCTGCTTGCCATCCATGAAGCCCTTGGGGATTGCGTTAGGAGTGAGGATCTCATACCTGGACACGAAGCAGAGAGAGAGAGAAGTGTATTATGAGGACAGAGAGTCACTAGAATAGTTAAATCACAGCTCCAAAATATAAGAAACAGAAAGAGAGAGAGAGAGAAAGAGGAGCCAGAGACTTCTGCCTCCTGAATGACACTTGGAGACTTCAGAGATCAAACACATTCAAAAATATGAAAGATCATCAAAGACTAAGATGACAGCAAGTGCTTAAGTACACTGGTAGGCTCTGGCCGTCAACACTTTTATAAACCATCTCTGTGATGATTATTTTATACCAATATTCATAAAATCTATATAGTATCATATAGTTTTAACACTGGTTGATATTACCTCTGTCTGAACTCTTGGAAGACGATGCGATTGGGGAAGCCTTGTCTGCAGATACGAATCCCCTCAAGCACGCCATTACACCTCAGCTGGTCAAGAACCAGGTGGGGGTCCAGTTTACCAGCCTGCAGGAGGTGAAAAAAGAAAAGAGATGAGGAGGAGAAATATTTTGACGTGTGGATAAAGGTTCTGTATAAATTAACAGAACTTAAACTTGAATAGGCTGTATTTTCATAAGATCTGTGAGCAACACTGCAGTGTCTGTTGTCCTTTTTAGCATGACAGTGATTAGCGATTATTATTATTATTATTATTATTATTATTAAAACCTAGCCTTGTTAGTGGCAACAGGGTAACTGTATCCATCTTTAAACTCACCCTCTTCTCGTGATTCGGGATGATGCAGCGGACAAAATTGGGATTGGTGTTCCTCAGTGTGGCCATCAGCTTAGACAACTGCTCCTTGTACAGCTGCCCCACGGTGCGGAACATGCCCTTCTTCGTCTTGTAGGCAGCACCGAACGCTGTCTCATTCATGCCCGCAACCTGGTCCAGACCCACGATTCTGTCGACTGGTGATGAAGAATGAGATGAAGACAAAGAGGCAGATTCCTGTATTAATGCAGGGATGCTTCAGCGGCTTTTGTGATGCTGGTTTGACTGATAAATGCACATCAAAAGGCATCTTAAGTTCTGCGCTATTTACATGAATGTAGAAAATAGAAAAGCCAACAAAATGACTTTAAATTATTTGATGGGATCTGAATCCAACTAGTTAAGCAATGATTTAAAGAATAATGAAAACTGCTGAATGCATTTCGATTCTCATAAAATATATTTTAAGTATTTTACATCCTGCATTGTTTGCATTCATGTTTACTAGCTTGCAGTCTTCTTCGTTCCTGCCTTTGCTGGGGCATCGCTGCACATCTTGGTATGTTACCACCACCTGCTGATCAGTGGACCTGTGCTCAAATCAAGAACATGACCCCATTAAAAGTTTCTCTGTAAACCTACATATGACATGACAGTTCAGCAACACTACACAACACTACTCTTATCTTACTTGTATCGTAAAAGAGATTAATGGCACAAATGTCTGGCATGCAGGTTCCCCATATATTCCTTTTTTAATACACATATTCCTTTTGGCTCCACTTTCTCTTCTTCCTCTAAATTAAAAATGTTATTTCTTTTCATCCACTGTTTGACACTCATGCTCTGAGTTTCGCCTGCTGATTTGCAATAAAGATTGCAGAGTCACTGGGATTTTTAATATAACTGTGTCAGTGGACTCAGTGGACAGCTAATGACAGCAGCTTTGCACAGAATAAATATTTATTGAGTGGATAGGGAATATTTGCACTTTTTAGGTGTGGTGACAGCTTCTCTAAACAGTGTCCCAACAATCCAGTCTTCTTATTGTACCCCTTTTAGTCAACAAAAATGTACAATGGCCCTCAAAGCAGTTTTGAAATTATAACAAGTTAAACATTATGTGTCTCAAATTATAAAAAGACATGCCTTACCTGCCTTATCAATCAAAGAATAGTTGTTGAAATAAGTATAGTGGCAGTAAGCCACCAGCAGTCACGGAGGAATGAAATGTTTCACTGTCAGAGCTTTTGAGTACAACAGGAGTACAGCCATGCAAAGCCAGAGGGGAGTTTTTAGAGGGGCGCACAGTGCAGCCAGCACAGGACAGGGAACCAATGATCCCCCCACTGCAGAGGGTGAGGAGTAATGTTGTCATGAGCCCAGAATTTAAACTTTTACAATACTGGTATAAAATACTTGATACGTCTTTCTATACCACGGCACAGAGAAAAAGAAAAAAGTCCTATGAAGACAAAAGAGGATAATTCTTTCTTTTTTCTTAAATTAACAACCTGCATGCATGCTGGTAAAGAAAAAGTCACTGAGCACTATCTGGTTTTACTGCAAGCCAAATCTTAGGTAGGACAATAAAGACTGAACTGAACTTACTTTCTTTTTTTTTAATTTACTTTTTATTGACATTCAGCAACAAAGTAGTATGTACTTCTACTTCAGTTATTAGTCACAGAGTATCAGCCTGAATTCCTTAGCACCAGTACTTTCAATGCTATCATATGAATAATTAACTGAGATTGTATATTTTTAAGACGTGGTATTGAAAACGTATCAAAGTATGGATAATTTTGACAACCTTATGAGGAGAAGCCAGCGGTACACGGAGGTTAAGTGTTACTATCATTCACCTGGAGCTTCATGGAGCCCAGACACATTGTCATAGAATGAAGCTCTCTGAAACGTCTGTATGTCTACAGCAACAGAGACACGGACAGAGAAAGAAGACAGGAGAGTGAGAGAGAGAAAAAAAGCAGGCATGCAAACACACACACACACACACACATACATCATTCATACACCCACAAACATACAAAACCTTTACAAGCATTGATTAGCTGAAAAAGAGGACTGAAGAGTAAGTGTCAGTTCATGCACTGCAACACTATTCAAAGAGCTGGGTTATCATATCTGATCATTAATCAGGAGAAATATTAGTTCAGAGTGTGTTATATAACCATGTTGGTTTCCATCTGTCTGTGATTTCATAAAAAACAATGTCAAATTAAAATAATAATTATGAAGGCCACGGTTGACGTCTGCTTGAAATATTAACAGTGTACTCTCTGGGGAAGAAATTACAGGATTAGCAATAAATCTGTCATTCAGCCTGAGGGAGGAGTGACTGTGGTTTACCTCGCTTACGCTTCATGTGTTTCCTGGAAAAACTCAAAAACCTCATTAGCAAAACCATAAAACATAGTGCTGAATGACACTCAGACAGGTTCAGTTGTTTATAATATGTTCTGCAAGAGTCTACAGTCATGCTGGAGGCTCTGAGAGGCTGATTTAGACACCATTAAACTTCAGCATGCTAACATGCTCACAGTACCAACGCTACCATACACTTTTAAATACTCTTCTTTTTGTTTCTCACGTGTTCACTTTACAATAGGTACAGTGTGTAACGATAAGGATGATTGCAGGTTTAGTTGCACATCGAACATTAAATTATCTATCAAGATACTTTTGTACACTTATAAGCTTGATGAGCTCCTACAAGTCAAAAGAAAACGTCAAGAGACTCACCATCTTTCCAGAGCTCAGCCACAAACTTGTCAGTTGACTGGTGCAGCAGCGTGGCCACGTTGTCATTCAGGGGATCCATGTTCTTCATAAGCCATTCATCAGCTTTATAGTCCACCTGAAGAAACACAGTGATTCCTCATGGTTATTGTTATTTTTTAATAAATGTATTGACATACACTTAGATTTACATTTTCAGTTTCAAATATTGTATACAGACACATTCATAATCCGTTTGTCTGAAATGCCCTGCTTTAAGATTCATAACAAACACAAGGGAAAATTTAAAAAACACAGTGATACTCTGTACAGTTGATGAGTGATCTTTTCCTTAATATAAAATGAAATCATAGATTTGTAAAAAATAAAGTCCGGTCTACAGGGTGTTACATAGTTAAACCATTTCCCCAGTGAGACACAAATAAATCCAAGTTGTGGTTATCATATGCCATTATCTTCTCCACTTTGAAATGTTAATCCATGCATTCAAAGTTGCACTCTACTGTGATAATGATTCCCTCATTAGGGTCTTTTTTAGCAGCTACCAGCAATATATTTAAAAGATATTTATCCCTTTTCAACCCTTCTTGAAAAAAAAACAAAACATGGTCCTCCTCTTCATGGGCACATGACATCTGTAAACATGTTATAAGGCACCGAGTATCCCTCTCCAAAAGTCTTTAATGACAGGGCAATCCCAGAAAACATGACTTAAATTTAGATTTCCAGAGTTTCCTGCGAGTTATTTTCATGGCTGGACAACAAAATTTTCAACCGCATTTCAAAAATCTCAAACATACACAGGCTCAGCATCAAGAAATTATCCTTGTTTTATTCTAACAAATTAGAAAAATAAAAATTCTTTCAAGGCAGTGACCTGCTCTTAAGAAAAGGTTAAGGTATAATGAACTGTACTGTCACACCTCTGTCACAATTTGGTTACACGAGGTTTGGCAACCCGACAGCAAAAAAACCTAAAACAAATCAGCATCAAATCAGATTAACTTTGCTATATGTAATCCGACCCTTTTCCTTCCATTACTGTTATACACCAGTGAGTGAAAAATGCTTTAAAAACACACTTTGTGAGGACTGTCTTCCAGTCTCTGATGAAGTGTCGCTGGTCTGTTGTTTCACCTGTCTGTAACAGACTGTGTACTTAGTCTTAACTGACAGTGAGATCTGGCTCTAATAGTGTGTCCAAATACCTCACAGTTGTTGTATCTTACAGGCAGCACCAGATGTGCTGTGCGCAGTGTGTTGGATCATACAGTGAGCTGAACATCAAACAATGATACACAATGCTGACATAATAAGCATCACTGCTGGTTTGTACTCCTATCCATCTGGTACTCGCACTAAGGTTGAATAAAGTTTATTTTAGTTGCTCATTATACATATGTATGTCCACAGACTTTTTAACTGTTTTGCTTTCATAAATAAATCCCTCCTTGAGCTGGATCCTTTTTTTTCTGTGTGCATACATGTGCAAAAAGAAACAACTAAATATTCTACAAATGTTGGCTCAGAGCAGAACAGAACCAGACAAAAAAAGGTTTTTAAATACATTCCTCCGTGTTCCTGGAATAACTTACAGACGGACAGAGCTGATTACTATGGGGGAATTTCAGTCAGTTTTTAAGGATTGAGAAAATAATACTCCTGGTCATCGCGACTGCTCCTGAATCTTGTCAGAAATCATTTTAGACAATTGTACATGCTTCATATTATTTTTTGCCAGTGTTGATGTACTAAATATTAAGTAAATGTTGTCTTCACTCATTTGTGATGTGTGACAGTTGTATTTGGTTTGTATTTTTTGTGTTTATTGTTGTAACAATGTTTATAATGCCCTCTTGGCCAGGTCACTCTTGAAAAAGAGATTTTAATCTCAATGAGGCTTCTCTGGTTAAATAAAGGATAAAGCAATCCCTCCAGGAAGTTACAATGTTGTGATCGTAACAGTTAACACAAATTCAACCAGTCTACATGGATTCTTCACAAGCTTGCAATTTTGTCCAATCACTACAATGTTTTTGGTATATCTTATTTTTTTATGTTATTTTGTCATGGGCACTGAAAAGAACACTATGTTCGACATATAATTTTGTGCTGTTTTCATGGAGTTTGAGCTCCAAACAGATTGAGCTTCTTTGTGACATACCCCCAGGTGCACTTCTTCATTTACAAATAAAGCACATTTTGTTAGAGTTTTTGCAATCCTGAACATTTTTGGGTAAGATTACTTAGAGCACTCAGAACAGAGTGTTCCAGGTGAGAGTTATTCTCACTGGAACAAGCTGCCTGATTTTTAATTAAAAAAAAAAACTTTACTTTTTTTCTTTTGCATTCAATTGCAAAGAGATTTTAGATTGCAGAGATTTTAGGCCACAACAATCCCAGAAAAGCCTGAAAAATCCTGGAGGGACTGATATATAGTACTTGACTGACAGCACATTCAGCTCTTAATGCACCACTGGGTGTTGACAGGATTAGTCTCTGTAACACGATGATGACTTTCAACTTCTATGTGTTTTCCAAATGTCTAATGCACAATGAAGAGTCTTGGATTAGAGCAGAAAATAATAAGTAATTGACACGGTCTGCAACCTGAGATGAGGAATGTAAGATCTCCATATGGGGTTCATCAGAATCTTGGAAAAGCAAACCCACAGTGTTTGCACTTATTTTCCTCTTCAGTATCACTCTGTCATGCAAGATTTATTTGATGAAGTTCAAATTTATTGCTGGCTCCAGAATCAAATACTGGATGAATCTGAGGTTTCCACCTGTTTGTCACGGTAAGGCTCCTGTCCAGGACTGATGTTTAGACACAACTGACTGATGCTCTTCATTGTGTTCATATACACTTGTGCAAGAGAGGAAGAAGATACAGGTAAACCTAATTAAACTGCTACTCTGGGGATGATATCGGCTTTCATGCTGCGACTGACAAGCATCCTCTCTGGAATGCTGAAGAGTATCGTTTTCTCTTTCCAGATGGCAGACCACCACACAAAGGTGAAAGTTGAAAACCTCTGTTATGTAACTACCAGGCACCAAAGAGTCAATCTTAAAACCAATGTGAACCAGATGTGGGTTTCCTACAGCGGCAGTGCGACAACTGGGCTATTGTTTTCAGGCAATGGCCTGGTTAACGGCGCCTTCGGAGGAGCAATGTCTGGGCCTCTGAGAAAGGCTTCAAAACAGGTCAGAAAACACACTCACATGTTGCACAAGAAAAACACAGACATGGATAAATCTGCAGCCATAAAGAGGACATGAATGATGGTTTGCATCTGCATTTTTGTTAGGTTTTAAGAGCTGTCTGCTAAGAGCTGTAGCATACTTATGTACTAGGTCCAAACAGCTACAACTCCCAGGAGAGCAGTCAGAATTTAAGACACCTTAACTGCCTGAAACACATACCCTGCCTGCGTAGTGAATGATGCAGAAGTCAGCCTTGTCCTTGAGCTGACGCGGCTTCTGAAACTTGGTGTGCGTGCCCTGCTCCTGGAGGACCTTGTCTATAAAGGTCCGGTCGGTGGCCTTGGGAAACCAGCACTCCTCATCCAGCAGAGCGAGGATACCAGGGGGGTTAGTCTGAGGAGACAGAAGTCGTTAAGCGCACGTATTCATAAGTAGACACACACACAATCACACACAGATGGAGAACACCGACCGGCCTCTCAATGAGGTCGATGCAGGGCTGCAGGTCCAGGCCGAAGTCGATGAAGCTCCACTCGATGCCCTCCCTCTGGTACTCCTCCTGCTCCAGGATGAACATGGTGTGGTTGAAGAGCTGCTGCAGCTTCTCGTTGGTGTAGTTGATACACAGCTGCTCAAATGAGTTCAGCTGAAAGGAAGCAGAAGTTTGCAAGTCATGTTACGATTCCGTTTAATCTGTGTGTAAAAGAAGACAACTACAAAAGAAAGAAGCCTGTGTTGTCTGGAAATTGGTTTGTTAGTAGTGAAGCACCACAGTCCGCACCTCGAAGATCTCAAAACCAGCAATATCCAGGATACCGATGAAAGACGCCCCCTGGCGTTTGGTCCTGTCCAGAGCCTTGTTGATGCGGTGGACCAGCCAGCGGAACAGCCGCTCATATGTCGCCTTGGCCAGGGCTTCAACAGCAAAGTCAGCCTGAGGAAAAATAAAGAGCGCAGGACCAGGAAGAACTACCATGAAAAACACTATTAATAATACATTGCCAGCTGAGCCATGAGAGTAAATACAAGAATAGAAAGTTTGTGTTGCTGTTTGTAGTGATTTATCATGGTATGATCATGAGGAGTAAGAACAAGCCCTAGGGAAGATGTTTAAACCTGTCCTATGGCTGATGAGTTTGCAAAAACGAGGTGCAAAAGCACAGCTATAGAAACTGAAATTTATGTTTTCACTTATCTAACAGTTAAAAAATATTATATACACATGGAATGCAAACATGATCCATGGATAGAGCAACTTGGCGTCCCACCTGTTCTTTGGTCTGTGCCTTCTGTACATAGTCTCGTCCCACTTTGATCCTCGGGGTGAGAATAGCTCTGGTGAACTCCATAACATTCATTCCAAGCAGATGGCAGAGCTTCTGTGCCGCTGGGAGTGCGAGACAGCAGGAAACAGGTAAACTTATATATGTCTGATATGAATGTAGACTTCACTGGTTCACATACAGTATGGCTTCAGATTTCATAGACCACAGATTTGTGTTTTTTACTATCCTCAGAGTAAGATACCTTTGATGCTAGGTTAAAATAATAAAATAAAACAAGAACTTTAGGTTTAAGTCCACAGAAACAAGGAATTTAACTTGAGGTTTAAGGGTGATTTTATTTATCATTTTGAGGTACTAAGTCATCATTTTGTGGAAGTTTCTCATTATAATGACTTACTAGATCTTCTTTTTCGCATCACATTGGCAGAAATTTGTTGCCATATGGAGAGACAGCACATAGACAGCAGTGCAATGAAAATACAGACGTTTCACAGGGAAAACAAGCATATATAACTCAGATCTAGCTGTTTGTTAATGTCAATATTTGCACACTCCCTTTCTCACTCATCCACATGAACACTATTTGCTGCAGTTTTCCAGCAGTTTATACCGGGCATGAATCTAACCCGCCACTGATTATGCACACAGCATTTCACCTGATGCTGCTCAATGAGAATCTCAACAAAAGACACTGGTGTCTACAAATCATATTAATAGAGAGGCAGAGGAGAAAACCGCAAAATCAGCTGAGGCAGTGCAGGTGGGGTATTAAGGCTGCTGTGGGCACAGGCCATATAATTTTTTGAGGGGCATAAGGCAGCTGTGAAATTCCTGCCCTGGTCCGGGAAAGAAGATCAGTATAATTAATTAGTCTGACCGCAAGACAGAAGACTTAATCAAATATATATTCATTAGACTTTCTTCTTTCTTACACTGAGAGACACATGACATGTGATGTAACCCTCAGTGTTATCATGTTTCTAATAAAGCATTTGCTCACAGTGAGTGAGACAATAGTGTGACTATGTATATATATTTGGTAATGATGGTGTTTTTTCCAGCAGCTGTTGTGGTGGAAGCTGAAGTGTAGCGGTCATCTCATTCTCTGGACTGATGAATCATGACTGACCTCAGCGTGGAGGAGTGAGCACTCGTGGATATTTGGATGTTTACCTGTATTCTCAGGCATGGAGGCCTGGTCAGTGTTTCTCTCCTTCTTGAAGACGATGTTGCCAAACTGCAGCACGGCGGAGACCACCTTCAGCATGCCTGGCAGGGATAAGATAACACGTTATTGATCTCCTGGGTGGAAAATTAAGTAATGGCAAAGCGAGGAAACAAAGGAATGTATTTTAATAAGATGAGATGAGAACAAGAATGTGGAATCTGGAAGTACTGTGCTACTGACAGACAATCTCGTCATGGGAGAAGCTCATGATGTGCATTGCATCCAATGTCTCCTGGAAATTATCCTTGTCCTGCTGGCCAGGGATGGGAATGTTACCATTTGACAGGAAACGGTAGTTGTTAAAGCCTTCGAGGAGCAGGTCCGCTGGGGAAGGAAAGAGAAGTTTTTCAAGATCTTTTTTCCAGAGTATCTTTCTTTTTGTAAAGCATATTAGAACAGTAATGCACACTGATTTTGGCCTCAAAACTAACAATTTAAATCATGTTTCACGGTCAGAAAATATTCTGACTGCAATGAGGTATGTGTTTCATTTGCATCTACCCTCATTAAAGACAATTCAGTCTAGACTCAGGAAGAAAGTGAGAGTTCAAATCCACTATTTCATAAGAGAAATATGCTGTAAAGTGTTGACTTCAAATGTATAAACACGTTCTGCATCATCAGGAAACAATGTACTAACAAGCTCAATTAAAAGTTAACGAGAGACAAAGATTAGCTTGCCGGTGCTAATTCAAACCAGCTGTCTTTTTGCCTGAGGCTAATTGGCATAAACATGAAACCTCACCATCATTGCTCTGATACTTTTGCCCCTTATAGCTGCTGTCAGACACTCACTTCGGAGATGCTCTCCAGCCCCTGCCAGCAGGCGGTAGAAAATGTGGAAGGTCCTCTCATCTTTGGCCTGTCTAATGGCCCTCGACTTCTCCAGAAGGTCTGAGAGCGAAGGTTAAGGACTGACCAGGTAATTACATCATGAAAATCAGGACATCGATAATGCCACTGTTGTGAGGAACTACAGATCAATTTAGCCACATACACTGACTTAGACAGTTTTACAGGAGCATGAAATCACTTTTTGGTAAGCATTCTTAGCAATTGCTATTTTATTAGAAGAATTCTTGTAAAGCACAAAAGAAATAAATCTTCCAACAAATCCCAGATCTTCCAAGAAATCACTGTGAGGCCAAATCTTTATGATTTCTAAAAGTATTACAACATAGAAATATAATCCTGCAGAGTCTAATCCATTATTTTCCTCACCAGGCATAAATAAACTTCAATAAAAAAAAGAAGGAATAACAATAATAGCATGGTTTCTTTTTCCTTCTCTCTGCCCTCTAGCTGTCTGGTGAATATGCAGAATGGGAATGGCATGCTTGTGGTTAAGCATAAGCCGTGGTGAGTCGTGCAGCCTAACCGCTGGTCTCAACTCTAAAATTTAATGTGTACCCTGTGTTTTAGCTCCCTTTGTTGTGTTTGAAACAATCCTTTGACCTTCTGCTCCTTCAGCCTGTCCAGGTGATGAGGATACAAGTCTCAATATTGGCCCCGACGATGTAGCCTGTGACGTCAAAGTTGATTCTGATGAACTTCCCCTGCAGGGAAACAACACACATATTTACGTTAGAAAAACAGTTGTTGAACTTAGAACCCTGACAGGTTAATTAAAACTAGAATTACTGCCTAGCGGTTGCATGCCTCTGCCAACCAGTCAAGCTGAAGTTTACATTCATGTCTGTCCAGACTGATATAATGCATGTAGTAAAGACTTTGAAGGAACTGAATGAAATGTATTAAGTGTATCAAATGTTTTGGCTGTGAGTTACAGTGACTTTTGACCACCAAACCCCAATCATTATTTGGTTTAAGTTGAAATTTGTGCCAAGTTTGAACAACTCCACCAAGGCAAGATATTGCATTCACAACTTTGGGATGGATAGCTGGACAACCCGAAAATATAATGCCTCTAGTCAGAGCTGTCGCTGGCCAGAGGCATTAAACCAGATGATGTCAGTGTGTACTGTACTGCACTGTATGTGTTTGTGTGTGTATGTTTACGTATATTTATCCTCCCTTTGCACTGCATTTCAAATATCACTTTGCACATGACAGAGACACGGTGGAATAAGAATGTCTATATTAGGAAAAGCCAGGTTAACAGGTCAGAAAGAATCTCAGGCATGTTTGTGGTTTCCGGACAGTGAATGTGTTTGTGTGTAAGCGTGTGTGAATACGTGTGCCCATCTGTCTACTGGTCTTCATCACTTCTCATCTGACACAGCTGGTGATTCATGAGGTCTGGACACCATGGTGGTTAATCTGGGCCACATGGTTTACTTAGTCATACAACAATTTAAAATGCTCAGAGCGAGAATTGCTGTGATGCCTGCAACTCATCAGTACAAGATTGGACATAACAAAAAAACAGACACAGCATCAGTCCACTTTATAATACTGTTTTTATCAAATATTCTAAAGTTACGTAACTAAAATTTTAAAAAAATCCAACTGTTGGCTGTTGCTTCGTAATAATAGTCTTCTCATCTGTGTTTCTCATAGGTTTTGTACAATTTTGCAGTTTGTTTTTTATCCCAAATAAATGCAAATCAGTCTAGTTCAAGGTAAAGTACAGGAGAAAAAAAATGAAGAGAGATCTTTTACACACCTGTACAGCTAACCTTAAGAATCCCTCCACAGACTGTAAATATTTAGGAGAAACATCTTCTATTTAAGATATTCTATATGTGAAACACTTATTTATCTTTATACAATAAGTTGGGAATAGAAGCATCTGTGTTTCAGCTTAGTTGGTTTGGTTGTTTAGATTGCGTAAATTTCTTTGTACATACATGTTGAGGCAAATGTAAACTGCACTGATAGTTAACGAGGGGCTTACGTAAATCTGTTTCCCTTCAGGATACTGTCTGCATATGTTTAAATCAAGAGAATGATCATTTAAACAGGAGCCGTAAACTTACGAATCGAGACGAGTTGTCATTTTTCACTGTCTTGGCATTGCCAAAAGATTCGAGGATGGGGTTGGCTTGCAGGAGCTGGCGTTCCAACTCACCCTGTGGAGAAAGACGGAGAGGTAAGAAGCCTACTGGCTGTCAAACACTTTAAGGCCTGGCACCAGGTGACCAATCTTTTATCACTATTTAACACATTTTCATGTGACTGCCAAGACATACACAAGCTGGTGAGGCAAAATCAAGTCTTCATAACAGAGCAGCTAAAGAAAAAAAAAAGCAAAGGTAATACGCTAAACCAATCTTTCAGACAGTCAGCAGTTCATCATGGCTCTGTTGGCTTTACTTTACTCAACTGCAGCACAATGTGATTTTTGTCAGGGGAACTCGACACGTTAACGGGGCCAAAACAACCAAATAGTTTGATGGAACTCGTGAAACCACAAAGGCAATATAGCGAGTGTGTTTCAACATATGCCCTACACTGTGTGGTTACTTGCGGTTGATGAGTGAGAGCCTTCTTCCGGCCTGCACATTCCTCTGGTTGTGATGATATACCCTATATATCCACCACGACTGTACCAACACGAGGGTAATGATGGCTTCCCCTCAAATCTCAAAACCTGGGTTGATAGGCGGTTGGGACATTCCCAACAGCCCTCTACACATGACACAATCTTCTCTATCCAGGGCGCTGGCTGTACAGAAATAGCCCCTACAGCAGATCAGATCGTGCCTTGATCTGAGTCCAGGATACTCCTCTGGACAGAGTAAGGTTTGCATGAGGCCTGACGTGCTGTCTGGCTGGCTGATGCTACGAGGCCAGCCAAAAACAGCCTTCGAGAGAAACATGGGATCACCTGTAGCCCTACTTAGGTGTGCTGTTGAACACAGAAAGCAAGGAAATGGAGACTGACAGAACGCAACTGAGAAAATTCTAATTCTTTGACCTGTAGCAGAAACAGAGCAAGGAAAGAGGGGAGAAAAAACTTCTCAGGCTCTGACTTATACAGAATAACCGCATACATGCCTGTATAAGTAAAGAATAAACAGACATTCCCCTGTCTTTCTGACTGAGAGAAATATAAAAGTCTGGTTTCTTCTGGTTTGCTGTACCTCTTCTCCACGTTTTCACCCCCCCCACCTTTTCAAACCTCTCTCCTCCACCATATCTTCGCCCTCCCTCGATCCCTGGCTCTACATTCCTCTGGCCTGTGCTCAGAGGCGGCCGTAATGCAACGCAGAAGGGAAGCAGCGTTAAGGAGGTCAGCGTGGATGGTGTTCTCTGGCAGGGGAGCACCGAGGCCCCGAGACACAGCTTCTCACTCTCAGCTACTGAAACGCAGCATATTAAGCAGGCATTCGCCCGGATTGTGTGCGCTCAAAGCTGCAGGTTAGAGGTTTCAGTTAAGACGATAGTTATTAGATTTAGTGAGGACACAGAAACATCAGGCAGTGGTTTGGGGGGAGACAGAAAAATAGCTCTTGGATAAATCAAGCAGGGAAGAGGTGAGCCAGAAAATATCAAGTTTTGTAGAGAGCACAAGAGACAGATGATGGAGCTGGGGCAAATTCAATACTGTGTCAGCAGTGCCTCATTTGTGTTACTTCTGGGAAAAAACAGTGTGGATTAAAATCTATAAATCCAGGTGAGGCTACAACAATAGGAACATCCCCTGTGTTTGGTTACTGACTGGCCACACAGTTGGTTACTGGAATAATATTATCACAGCCAAGGCTAAAAAAGAGGCGGATGAATTATTAACTGAAATGCTCTACAAACTACACACATGCATCTAGAGTATATCACCAATGGAAAACATGCATGAATATTAAAATGATTTCATCATCTTTGATACCTTCACTTTACACCTGGGCATGTATCATATGCAACAATTTCAAGAGAGGTGGGACATTGTGTAAAACAGGAATAATAACAGAATGCAATGGCATGCAAAAACTTTTGAACCTACATTTGACTGAATACAGTACAAAGATAATATATTTAATGTTTAATGTGATCAGTTTTATTGTTTCTTGCAAATATACGCTCATTCTGAATTTGGTTCCTGCAACATGTTCCAAAAAAGTTGGGACAGGAGAATGTTTACCACTGTGATACATCACCTGTTCTTTTAACAACACTTAGTAAGCGTTTGGGGACTTGGGACACTAACTGCTTCAGTTTTGAAAGTGAAATTCTGTCCCATTCTTGCTTGATATACGACTCCAGTATGTTGTATTTTGCACTTCATAATGCAACACACATTTTCAGTGGGAGACAGGTCTGGACTGCAGGCAGGTCAGTCTAGTACCTGAAATCTTTTACCAAGAAGTTACTCTGTTATAACACATGACAGAATGTGTCTTGGTATTGTCTGGCTGAAATGCACGGGGACATTCTTACAAAAGAGTTGCTATTGTCTGCATGGCAGCATGTGTTGCTCCTAAACCTTTATGTTCTAGGCACCGACACACCCCGATACCATCACAGACGCTGGCTTTTGAACTTTACCCCAACTTTTTTTTAAATGTGTTGCTGGCATTGAATTCGGATTGAATTTATATTTACAGCTCGAATATTAAGTATCTTTTCTTTGTACCGTTTTCAACTGAGAAGAGGGCGAAAAGGATTTGCAAATCATTATATTCAATTTTTATTTGCGTTTTACACAACATTCCAATTTTGTTGGAACTGAGGTTTGTAAATTTACTTCACTAAAATGTAAAAGGTGAAGCTCTGCATAAAACATGAGGAGAGATGTTTAGTGCGGCTGTGGTCTGATTTTCACACTTCTTAGCTCATGTGCTCTTCCTAAACACCATGTAAACCCCAGAAACTGATGAACCTACACAGACAGGCTACACACAGTCAGTTGATGCCTGACTAGCACTTAATTTGAATACTGCTTTTTTTGGCATTTGACGAATTATGCTTCTAATAAAACATCTCAGTTTTCAACTGTTCTAATAAATCCCAACCAACTGATAAAACAAAGTACCGCAGTATCATGAGCCTGCTGGTTTAATGGCAGATTCACTGGGCTTCAAAATAATCATGTGAGAAGACTGAGCCAGCACAAACAAATACCTCATAAAGAGAGAAGCTTAGATTAGTCTGTCAACATCATTATTGAAGCGGCAGAGATTTAGAGAGGGGGGGGCATGCATGTTCACACAAACATCAGAATAGACCACACACTCTTTTCGAGAAAGCGGGAGATACACTTGCCTGGAGCTTGAATGCTTTGGGAGATTCGGGCTGTTTGTTATGGATAGACAAATGTAAGTGTTAAAACCTGAAGCGCTCATGTCAGACACAAGCCACAGTACACACTTAGCCCAGCATCGCAGAATGGCACTGGATGACATGATGCAGGCGCAGTGACCAGTCAGGCTATATTAAAATCTACTAGGTTAGCTGTGGATTAATACACAACTTGTTATCAGCTAAAACTAAGCTATGCACTTTAATTTGGACAAGAACACAATAACCATACAATTCATTATTTGAATAGTTTAACATTTTGGGAAAGACGCTTATTCACTTTCAGCTGGCGATAGATTGATACCACTCTCGTGTACCGACTGACGGCTGTAAGCTTGGGCAGATTTTGTTACTGATGGGCAGAGGCAGTCTTTGTACTTAGCTAGCTAATCAGCTGCTGTCTGTAGACTTATATTTATCATAAAGATATGAGGATGATACTGATCTACAATACACTAAAAAGTGAATAAGTATGTTTCTCAAAATGTTGAACCATTCCAACATGGTACTTAATTTAAGAGGTGAAATGATCTATCAGTAAGGATACTTAAAATGGGGTGTATTTGAGAGGAGAGAAGTGGAGAAGAGAGGAGAGGAGAAGAAAAATTGGTGGCCATGATTGGTCAAGGATAGAGAAAGCAAATGTAGGCAGTGGGGCTCTCACAGGAATGTTGTGGTCTTTGCGTCCTTTGTGCGACGAGGCGACGTGGGCCAGGTACTGGATGACCTTCTTCGTGTTCTCGGTCTTGCCAGCGCCTGATTCACCTCTGAAAACGAATGGGATAGACAGCATGGAAACACACATGGACCAACAGAGGGAGCAGAAGTGTGAGTGAATGAGGAAGGAGTGAGAGACAATAAACACACTTTGTTTTCACTTTACCTGCTGCTTTTCTAATCACTTCCAACAAATAATCACAACACCCTTAACTTGCAGTCATGAATTATAGGCTTTCAGTTGTGAGGCATAGCCACATTATAGGGAATAATCTATGTAAGTTGTCCACAATTTTGCAAGGTACAGACAAAACAAACCATAAAACTGTAACCAAAATCACTCTTGCTTATCATTATGGTGGTCAGGACTGATTGGACGAACCCGAAGACAAGACCAAACAAAGAGAGACAGAGAGAATGAACGGCTGTCAGGCTATCTGTTGTTGTTTTCTAAATCCATCCATTTTGTCGGTCAGTCTGTTTTACTGGAGAACCCTGCGGTTGGGTGGGCCGGTTTCCAAAGTTTCCAGGCTTTTGGTCCATCTTTAATGATAGCTGTGTTCAGGCAGAGCCATCCACAGCTCCCACAGTCAGGACCAAGAGCCCAGAAAGCCAGCGCCAACACCAAAACCAGGCCAGCAACACTACATCTAGCTGCATACCAGTGGCTTTAGTCTAGCTGACTATTAGCTCCCCTGCACATAGAGCACTGCAGTTTTAGCATTCAGTGGGTGAGTCTTCTAACACAGGATACAAGCATAACAATATAGGTCAAGTTAGCTACACATCCCAGTTTGGCTTGATGTCTTCATAGTTTCACAAGAGTAATATTTCTCACTGAATTTCCCACAATTTATCCTTTTTCCCCAACAGACAAGCTGTGAACATGCAGGGTTACAGGGTCACTTGTGGCAGGACCCCTGACTTTGTGAACAGTCTGTATCCCCTGCCACCTTCTGCTGATCACCCTCACAACTCTCACACATCAGAGGGTTCACAGTATTCTTAACTCTTAAGTGTGAGATTCTACAAGTTCTCAGTCTCCTGGGCCGCTCCCTGCTCTGTTTTTTGGGATAGAGCATATAGACACGACCTTGCAGTGATTCCCTTCATGAATGTGTTACAGAATAACTAAACTTTGCTCTCAGCCTCTCTGAGCTGCTAACAGTTAGCTCAGCTACAACTACAGGTAAACTACAACACAAAAACTTTTACAAAGGCCCAGTAATGTGCTTTATAGTGACTATCAAAGCTCCATTGGATTTTCTGTTTCTGCAGTAGCAGTGGCTAATGTTTAGTTATCTCTAACTACCAGCTATCTTGCTTCACACACTACATAGCCACATGTGCATGTCCACCCACACCCCTCCTCAGTCTCTTGCCACTTTTTGGCATATTTCAAAATGATGCAGTGAGTGGGTTAGGCTCAGACCAGGGGGTGAAATTACACTTAAAGGTCTGTGTAAAGCAAAGACAAGTATGTGTTCTGAGTTTGTCTCACCACAGAAACGTGTGTTATCAACCACCCAGCCAAATCTAGTATACAAACTTCTCAAAATCATGAAAAAGCTGAAACATGGACAGTACTTTTTTCATCAGTGTTGGGTTATAGGAACTAACGTGAGCTGTAACTGGCAGGCTGATATGAACTAAGAACTGCCCATTGGAGACGGTGGGGGTAGGTGGGTGGGTGGTGGCAGTTGTGACTCAGTTTGTGGGGCTTAAACAGTGTTAGGGGACCATGGCCATATTTCAGGTTAGGGTTGGGCAATGTCTACTGAACTGGCATATGGCAATGTCCATGGTGAAACATCGTAACAGGCAATGATACCGTAGATATCGTTTTTATATACTTTCTTTAAACTTTTTTTTTCATCTATGCGTGCTGAATATTTATTACAAATTGAGCAGTATTGTTTTGCTGTTTTACCTTTAGTAAAGCAGTTGCAAGGTGATATTATAATAAACCCATCTTTCGTTTTTGTGCTCTTTGGCCGACATTTTTATGAGTTCTGAGGCATTTTTAAATTACAATGTTACAACGGTAGAGGGCTCAGTTGATGATGACTGACAGGCATCCCGATGGACGATGGCATCATCCATTGGCCCGACCCTATTTCAGTTGCATCCAACACATCCTGAAAGCAACTATTTTCAAACATGTATTACGTATTTAGGAGAAAAACAACTAGTTTCCTTTACACAGACTGTAAGTATCCAGTGTATGACAGACCCAGGTTTGCAATTGTGATTCCAAACACATCACTGCTGAACCACATAACTCCACAAGACCTTCTGTAATTCTATGTTATGCTAAATAGGCTTGTGGCATTTTAACTGGATTAAAAGTGGTTGTTGCAAAGTTCATGCAGCCTTTTTTTTATTGTAAGACTGAGCAGAGACAGACCTGTAAACACAAGTTGTGAGCTGGCCTGCACACCCCAGTCAGATAACCAGTGCTTTTTTTTTTTTTTCAAATCAGTGTTTCTCCACGATCAATTTAGCATCTGAAATAATATTAAGACCATGTGATGTTACATCCAACTGAGAGGGTCCATTTTTCCACATACAGAGGCTTCTCTACCTCTTGGCGTTTTACCACCTCTTCCATTTTCATGAGACTACATTTACTTTTGAAGATGCTTTACTGTATGTTGATGAAGTATAATTAACCAACATCTTTCTCTGTTGGTGCTTCCATTTATATTAGTATACACTTTAATTCTTAAATCCATATGGACGTTGTTACAGTGATGAAGCAGCTTCTCTTAACTGGGTGATCACCCTACTTCTTAAACAGTGGGGTACCTCTGCCAAAATGGCTCCACTGTCACCAACAGGGGGCGTCATTTTCTGAATTTAGATCAGATTACGCAACAGCTCTTGTTCGACCATTGGCAGCGTTAACTTAAGCCACACTGAAACCTTGTGGCACTTAATTACTCTCTGCCAAAGAAGATGAAGGCAGGGCATCAAACCACACTCATAACTCCCTTAGTATTGGGCAGAGCTGCTGCACAACCCAGCATCTGCAAAAAAAAAAAATGCTATTTGAAACCAGTCTTTAAATAAAACAGCAGGAAGATGGGAGACAGCCAACTGACTCAGGGTGAGAGAAACATGAAGGGAGATGGAGAAAGGGTGACTTCACAGAGACGAAACAATCAGGTAATTCAGAAGGGATTATCTGTATTGTAGAGTGTAAGTGCTCTCATCATCTATCATACACAGTTGCAAAGTTACACATATAAACATTTCAAGGACAATAAGTTAGACCCTGCCTTTACACGAAATAATAACCCTGTTAAGCTTGCAGCTATAATCTTCATCTTGAGACAGTTTCATTTTCCAGACCATCAAGCTGCTTTATCACCAGATCCAACAGAGAAATGACCTCAGGAGAGGAGAGGAAAGGAGGACAGTTAATAGAGAGTAAGAGTTGCAGGACTTACGTGCAAAGGATTGATTGGTCCTCACGATCTGTTCAGACAAAGCAGAAAAACACAGTCAGCATTTTTACAACCTCTCCCTGGTTTTACCCTTCATTAAAACTAGAATAATTACAAAGACGGCCTTCTGACTACAACACACTAAAATGCACTGTAACCAGTTTTATTTGTCAACATGCGAATACAGGAGCTACAGTATGCTGTGGTGTAAGACTGCATAGTCGAAGTGCTTATGAATGAACAGCACTGATGATGAGTTTTCCAAAGAAAAGGGCAACACTGCAAATATTGCTCCAGGGTGCCTAAGTTACATTAATCCAGTGTGTGTGTGTCAACGAGTACATTTTACAGCCAAGAGCCCATTCCTCAGCTTCCTTCATCCAGACGACCCTGCAGAGCCATGCTGTGTAATGGCAATAAACTGACACCCGGACTAGTAACCGAAGCTCTAACAGCTTTCATCACTGAGGAATTCAGACCCAAGTCCAGATGACAGGATTAGCTATGCCCACTGAAGTGTGTGACCCCTAAACTTTGAAGGTCCTGCTGCGCTCTACAAAGAACTTCAGAGACCAGAACCAAGAGGGGACTGACCTTTTTATCAGCTAACAGAAACTGTCACAATCAGAGCATGGCCTAATTTAATACACCCACTGGTGAATGACATGTATATTACATATTTCTTTCATATTCAGAGAGGACGGGTTGGGCCTGCAAGCGCTCATTTCACATGAAAGGAGACATCTGATAAAAAACACATGCAGTGTAGAAACTGTTTACTGTGGCTGAAACCAGCAGACATGACTTCAAATCCTAAAACTGCCTGGTTGTGTACTGTGTGAAAAATGAGCCCTGACATCACATCACTCTTTAGTGGACACGTAACATAGTTGAAATGACCTCCTCTCATGGGTCAGCAACACAGACCAGAGGCTAAACCATCTGATCAGCATACAAGAAGAGCAGCACTATGGACACCTTACTGGTTGCACACCATGTCTCTCATCACACACAACACATACAAGTATTTTTAGGCTCCCTGCAGGACTGGAACTAATGATTATTTTCATAATCGATTAAGTTGTCAATTATTTTGTTGTTGTTTGGTCCAAAAAATGTCAGAAAATGGTGAAAAAATGTTGATCACTGCTTCCCAAAGCCCAAGGTTACATCCTTAAATGTCTTGTTTTGATCACAATCCAAAGATACAAAACTTAATGTCGCAGAGGATTAAAGAAACCAGAAAATATTCATATCTGAGACGCTATAATCAGAGAATTTGTACATTGTGACTCAAAAAGATTAATTGATTATCAAAACAGTTGGTGATTAAATTAACAACCCATTATGAATCAATTAATCATTGCAGCTCTAGTTCCATCTAAAACATTATTGAAGAACAGAGACAACAACAGGTATGATTATGATTTTAAAGTAATGCTGCTTGTGCCGGTCACAAAGTGATTCCTCCTGCTGCCCGTCAAACGTTGCTGACATTCTTGTGGCGGGAAGTGAGGAGATTTTTCATTTCCTGAAAAAGACAAATTCGGGAACACCTCCACATTCCTACACTCAATAAAACTGAAAGGAATGGGGCCACCCCGTACGCACTCAGATCCCACACGACTACAAGCTGCATTGCAGAGGGAATGGGAGCAGATTATACACTGTTAGACTTAACACAGTGTCTTTCTTGTAGTTGGGACATAAGACAATGAAGTCATGCTTGGTGAAAGGAATTTTGATAAAGGTTTTCAGATGTTCAAAAATGATCCTATGTGGTTCTCTTTGAGCTCTTCTTCCAGTGAAAAAATCTGAGTAAAGCCAGTGCAGCAAAAGACCATGATTAACTAGCTCCTCTAATGGATAATATTAGTGGTCTCTCTAATAGCCAGCCACTGGAGGGATGATTGCCATCTATAATGCATTAACTGACAACTTGTTGATGTGGGTCAGTTTTTTACAGACAGCTCAGACAGTTTTGAAGGTGTTATCTTTCAGCAAAGGAATGACCTTTTGTTCTTGCACTTAAGCGTGAACTTCCCTCAGCTGACAAAAGCTGGTGACAAATAAGTGTGGCTGTACATGTGTGAGTGTGTATGTGTGTTTACATTTGCAACTGGACACCTTATGTAATTAAAAGAGGCACTCTTCTCATCTTTCCAATAAAAGGCTGTTTTATCTCTTAAAAAAAGATAAATTTTAGCAATGCGGACAAGCTAATGTAAGCACAGCTGTGTTGGATGAGAGTTACTGTAACAGTGGGAATGATAAATGAGCTGCTCATCTCCCTTGATGATGAGGCAGCCTTTAGAACGCAGGTCAAACTCTGATTTCTCTTCCTGTCTGTGTTTCACAGCCACATCTCCAAAAACCTGGGTCTTATCAGATGCGCCTAATGTTGATTTTCACAGGAACTTGCGCCTCCAGCCTTGCTGGACTGAGGCACGCAACACTGCGTAAGCGATCATGAACAAGAAATACAAATACGCACTCACTAAACAGCCCCGGCTCTACATGATTACAGGGAGAACCAGCTTGCCTGCATGACATCATGCCTCTGAAGTTAGCACTTGATTGCAAACTACCACAAATGCAAAAAAAAAAAATCTGTTACAAATTGTGTTTGTAATTGTATTCAAAAGGTTCACGCTAAGCGCCACTTCCTGCCAAGTGCTCCACAACTGCAATGAGACCAAATTCCCATACAGTTACCTCAAGTGTTGTTGTGGTGCCTTAATAAACACCATGTGACAGATAAGTCTTTCCTCTGGTGTACAGGAACTATGCTTTGTCCCTCTGGCAGCAGCAGCAGTCATTTGATGGGAATTGTTGCAGCGTGAGCAGTAACAGATACCATGGCTATACAAACAAAAACTACAAAATTCAGAAAAATGCATCACAACTATACACCCTTTCACATTTTGTAAAGATATTTCTGTGTGTGTCTGATTTAAGTAAACATTTGAAGTTGCAGTGTTTTGATGTTAAATAATATGGAAAAAAAACTAGTTAGAACCACTTAATTTTTTATGAGTAACTTAACTCAACTTAAAAACTTGTGAAATGCCAATAATTAAGTAAGTGGTACACAAAAATACCTTTGAAATGTTAATTCCCAGAACTCAAAGTAGTTTGTTGGTTGAACTTAATTTCCCTAGAAAACATTTGTTTTTACAGTATGTGTTATAAAGAAATCTCTGGTCAGTGTGGGAGATAAGACGACCTCAGCTGACCCCTGTTAACCGATCTGACATGAAACGGCGGATTGGCAAGTATCCTTGTAAAGTAAATGAAGAAACAGACGGAGGTGTGAAAGTGAGGCTGTGCTGTGTTTGAATGTGTCTGCAAGTGACATGCACTCAGGCCACCTGTGAGTCCTGGCTGATGGGAGGAGAACGGCAAAGGAATCTTGCAAAAGTTTGTTTAAGAAAAATAAATGTGTCTGCAAATACACACACACACACACACACACACACACACACACACACACACACACACACACACACACACACACACACACACACACACACACACACACACCTTTGGACATCCATTAGAGCTACACTTACTTCATTGTCTGTGCATCAGACATCTATTTACGCAGCTCTGATGCTCTGATGCCCTCTTTATACTTTTCATTTGACCTTATATTACTCTATGGACATCCATTACCTCCACATACAAACCCCCAGTTCTTTCCATGATAGACAATCATTCCTTTATTCTACCATTCCCTTTCTGAGTCTTTTGCTCGGTAAGGTCAGGCAAGCAACATACAGTAGGGTCAGTATTGGCTGTACATGACAGAACCAATGTGTACCATGGTTTGCAAAAAGCATCCTCTTTTATCAAACACATATTGATCTGTCGAGTAGAGAGCAATCCAAGACACAGCTGCTGTTGCTCTCCATTGCAAAGAATAATACAATCCTCTTTTACTCTCTCTTTAGTACCTCTTCAGCTTTTTGCATTTATACAAACAGCCTCTTACATAAGCTTTAAATTTTGTTTTGTCTGTCTTGTTAATGGATAAAAATAAAGATTATTAAATGACCATGATATGTCATCAGAGAGTAAACAAACATGCTAAGTTGAAATGCTCGCTTCTCTGACATAACACTACAGACACTGTGTCCACCTTTGAAATTTCTATTCTGGCACACAACTCATGTTACTGTTTGCCTCTTTCACTTTTTTATTAGAGTTAAAATTAATGCTGAGTGGTAGCAGAATGAGTAAGTGTCTGTTTATGAGTCATAAGAAATCATTAATAATCTGAAGGAGTGGATGTTTATAACAGTTAACATTGCGCAACATGTTAATGGGTCTGTCAGGCTGTAGGCAGGTGGTCACTGAACTCCAACTCCAGAATGTGTATTTTCAGAGCAGTGGGCTTTTGTTTTTAGGATAACAGGCTTAGCTTTACATTGACAGACAACTGACAGTTATAAACAGGTGATCAAATTAAACAGCTGTTATTGTCAACTTACAATGTTGTGCTCGACTGCAGTCTTTCTGCAGCCTGCCTGAGGTTCCTTGAGTCTGTGGAGGAGGAGGTGGGGGCAAACAACTCTCTTCAACCACAGAAAGTATATTAAATGGGATTTCAACCTACTTAATATACAGTCTTTGGCTCCAACTTGCTAGTTGGACTGCAGCGCTCATTTATGTGCAAGTAATTGCTACATATTGCTCCTTTAATCTTTTAGTGATGGATATGTTTTCTGAAATTCACTGTAAACTGTGTAAAGTGACCTGTGCTGTCGGAGTGGGTGAGTGCGTGCATCCATCTGGTCCCTGCTCCCACCTTGGCCCACTTGGCAGCTGCTGCTTCCTAGATTACCACGGCAACTAACTGCTGGGTCATATTTACCCAGGATGCCATGCTGGCTTGGCGTGGGCGGACCAATCAAACTGCATGTGCGCTTCCCTTCCAGTAGCTCATTACTGCCTCACTAAATCTTTACCCGCTTTGTGCTTCCCCTTTCTCTCTGTTGCTCTCATTTCCCCCTTTTCCCTCATGAATAGTGCAAAGCCATATTACTCAGACCACTAAAGAGTACTGAAGACAAAATTACTTTTCCACACCAACAGATGTTTTTAATTTGAACACCTCATCAGAGCTCTTAGCTGCACTGTTATTTCCACCGCAACAACTCACAGCCAATCATTTAGGTAATGTTAAGGGGGGATGGAAATAAGTTTGCCCATGCCATTCATCAAGTTTTAGGGTAGACCACAGTTCAGTCTCTGTTTGGATACAAGCTAAAAGCAAATCTAAGTGACAGCACAGGAAAAGGCAGACTTCAGACCAATGAATATTGCTGCAGTGTCATACCACGGTTCACCGAAGGGTGAAATGTTTCACCTCCACTTCATGTTCATGATAGAGAGAAGGCAGATCTAAAAAAAAAAAACATTTTCAACTGCTGTGGCAGCCATTTCCAGCTGTCTCACGGGTACAAAACCGGTACTCGCATGCACGGATCTCACTCTAGACTCCCATGGTAGGAGACGGGCCGGTCTTGCACAGCAGGGTTCCCTTTGCTGATAATAATTTATCCCCCTCGAGGATTAAACAAACCCTCATTCTTCACATTCCAGAGCAATCCCCCTCTCCATCCATCTCGATTAAAGCCCCAATCGTTATCATAACCCCTCATTATTGACCGCATTTAACCTTGTACAGTCTCCGTACACCCCTCCTGACTGTAAATCTGTTTCTTATTCCTCCTTCTTAGTAAATATAGTGATTCTGATTAGCAGGAGACCAAGAGATTAGGACAGTATACCGCATTCTCAAAGCTCCTGCTGGAAGGTAAGGAAAGCTAATCTAAAACACAACAGGATGCATTAGAAATTGGTCAGCAGTAATGTTAACTATAAGTGGCTTGTAATTAATGGCCAAAAATGTGGATCAAAATGGGTTAGCCTTGAAATTATGGGCAGTCACCAGTAGGGTTGGGTACTAAAACATGGTGCCAATATGGCAGCGGTTTCTGTACAACCAGTGCCTACAGGACCACATCACAACACAGACTGCAGTGCCTCATTTTGGTGCCACATGCCTGAGCTGTTGAATTAGTTGCCCGTTGGTGGGAACATTAAAGACGAAGCACCAAACCACTAGTTAACAGTATGACAGCACTCACTCCACACTGTAGCAGCAGGTAGCCCACTGTTAGCTTGTAGCTACTGCAAACAAGGTTAAAATGCCAAGCTAAATTGTCTTAAGTTTATTTTTGCTGTATTCTACCTGTTATTTAGTGCTAAGTTATTGTATTTGGTTTTACCTATTACATGAATTTGTAAATTTGTTTGTACATTGGTAAAGTGTTTTGAAATATTTAATTATACTTTAAGCTGTCAACAGTTAATATATCGCTCAATTTCAAGTCCAAATTTGCCTTAGCAATGAAAAAAAGCTGTTCTTTAATGTAGCTGAGTATCATTTTGTGCTTCTTTTTTAAAAGCATCAGTTCAAGCACTGCGGTTCTGTTTTAAAAGGATTGTTTTAGCATCAGTCTTGGAAAAAACCCAAATGATACATGATGCTAGTCACCAAATGAAAAGCATAACAGTAATTTGACTTTTTTTTTTAAATTTTTAATGTACCAGAGTCTGAGTATGGAGCAAAAATTCTCATTTCAGCTCCAAGCTGAAAAGGTTTGGGGACTTCTGACCACAACCACCAAAACCATTCTCCACATCCCCTGCTCAAACCAAACCTTAGTGTACAAAAACATTCTTAGCACAAAGATCATAATTACGTCCATTTATTGCCGATTGGTCTTCGGTATTATGGCTCCAGTTCAGTGCAATGTGACCCAAAGTCTAACCCACAAATTGCACTTCTAATTGTTGCAAACTGTTGTTTTAATGCTAACTCTGTGAATGTGGATCAGCCAGCTGTCAAACAATTTGTGATTAAATTCACACATATACTCATTAATCTCACTTGTGATAACACTGGCTCATACTTGTGATAACAAGATAACTAAAAGGCAAACTTGACACCAGCTCCTGGGCCCCTTGACTTATTTTTGTATAGAGGAGCTCATTGACCACTTCATGCTCATGTGCACACTTTTCAAAAGTTTTTTCCAATTAAAGAAGGAAAAACACAATTTTCTGATTAGGAATACTCAGCTTTAAAAAAAAAAAAAAAACCTGTGTTACAAAAATGGAAACTGGCTTGAAAACAGGATTTTCAACCTTTTGGGGGTCTTTGCAACTGGATGTAACACATTTTTTTCCATGCTGCAGCTCAAGCTCTCACAATTTGCTTCATAAAAGAAGTCGTAAAACTCAACTGTACACAGTGAAAATTGAAGCGCCATGGCAACCACTTCACACACATAAGAAATCCTGAGTGATAGCCAGTGAGCTCCTCTCTCATAAACTGCTGTTACATGTGGTGAGATTTGCCCACAGCTACACACACAGTCGTGCACACACAGCCCTCTCATGACAGTAGAGTATAGTGATTGTAATTTTGCAAAGGTAATATAAAATGGCTGCCCGCTTACTCATAAAGGCTAAAGCGGAGGCAGAACGCAGTCCAGAGCTACTTAAAACCAGAGGAACAAAGCCTTAGTGTGTACGTGTGTGTATGTATGTGTGTGCATGTGTGAGAGAGACAGAGCTCATTCACATTCCCAGACAGTGGAAGTAGCAAACAGTCAGTGTGATCTGGGAAGTGTTCTGGTCTGTGGGTACCTGCAGTGTTTAACTGTCACTTTGAAGCTTCCGGACAATTACGATAAGACGCAAGTTAAACACAGTTAAGTAGAGGGTTGAAGAAGAGTAATAAGCTACATCCTCCAACAGCGGTTTGACAGGATAAACAGACTAGGAGGCCATAAATTCTCTAATAGTGATTAGGGTAATACCAACATTTACTTCGTCTACCGTGTGGAATTATCCCAAAAAACACAGGATAGATTTCATTTGAATACACAGTATTAAACGACAAAGTTCCAAATTTGTAAAAAAAAAAAATCTTTAGCACAAAAAAAATGAAAATGTGTCAATAGATAAAAAACATGAGCAAAGGCTATTGAAAATGCTGAATCCTACATTTCCCAAATGTTACTCAACTGGGGCTTTCATAAGACCCTATGCCTACTAAATCCCCCACATCCTCCCTCTGACACCTCCAGTTCGTAACGCACACATTCAGTAAAACATTTTTAAGTTCCCATGAGGCAAAATTGCTGTCTACATGGTTTTTTTTTATCACATATATATTGACCAATACGTCACTGATAAGCCAGTAATCTAGGCTTACAATGACATAAAACTCGCTTTGTAGATATTCTTTGTATTTTTAAAGATATTTCAGAGTTTCTCTTTTTTCTGAAAACTATTTGAAACAGTTGATGACTCATGCTGCACTTGGGGATGAACACTTTTATTTGTATCTACTATAGCGTTTTACACGGCTGAGTGAGCGACAGTTTTAAAAGTTAAGCTAAAAGATATACAAGAGCTGTAAAATCTCCCATTACAGCAGCCATTGCTCTAATAACAAGCAAAAAACATGAAATGTGTTAACAAAATGTCAGCAGTTTAATAATTAGGCCCATTTATAATATCAGCAGAGGAAAAGAACCACAGTATTCGTAGGTATTTTGTCTCATAGATCAAACTATTTTGAGTTACTACAATGCACCTCTCTGTACATATGGCCATTTGCAACCGCTGAGTGACTAAACAGCTCAACTGCGTTATTCACTGTATTGCTGTTGAACCAGCTGCCAGTTAGGCATTCATAGGCATTCATGAGCCTACGAACAGAAGGGCAGACAGCCCCACTGAGCTGACTGGCCATTTGCGTGTACCAGTATGTGTGTATGTGTGTGTGTGTGTGTGTGTGTGTTTGTGTACTGGAATTCGGATGCCCCTGGTTTCCCTCCCTACCAGCCCTGGGGCCTCTTGGGTGTGGAGCAGGCGTTGTTTTCAGCAGGCTGGTGGTGGCAGAACAGAAGTTACATTGAGGGGAAAGTGTGGTGGGGTCAAAATATGGAAATTATGTTTTTATGATTATTAGTTTTTGTGTTTCATCATCAGCCAGATTTAATACAGCCCCCCTCTGTGCCAGTCAGTCACAAAGATATCAAAGTAGATATTAACGTTACAAAGTTATACATTTCTCCAAGGGATCATTTTAACATTATCAGGAAATGAACAAATGGGTGGAGAGACCACCCTAAATCCCACTGAAGTCACAGGATGTTCCCCTGTGCATCTGGAACAAGTGAGTCCTACCCTGGCTGGTCAGCTGAGGCGAGAAGGGTGTGGTGGGAAGGGACCAGATAGGAGAATGAACAAGGGAAAATGATGATAGTGGCACATGGGAGTCAGAAAAAGCTATAAATAACACTGTGTCGCCCACTGACATACTTGCAGATGAAATCCTAAGTGTGTTTCAGTATTTCTGATTCAGTTTAGGGATGGTGATGACAGTTGGCAGCTGAGATCACAGACAGAAATAGATTGTCATCATGGGTTAGTGAATGTCCCCACCCTCTCGGAAATCGCAGCAGTGCGTTAGGGACCACCTGAGTGAGCGTGTGAGGGCAGAAAGACATCACGCACACACACACAGTGAGAGGCAGAGAAGACGCTATTCTCATCATTTACACCTTGAGCTTCCTTTCCTGAAGCATGTTGAGCTGTTTAATGTCACCACTCCTCCGCTTTGGTATCAAAGTGTGAATCTGCACTTTGAAAACAACCATAGGATTACGATCAGGAGTGCAACCGCATGAGATTTTCACTGTACGAACAAGGTCTGTGACAATTACCACATCATTGCAATATCGGGGCCGCCTGATGCCTACCATGGGGTTGAGCTCATTAACGTCATAACTGCAAATTTTATTTTGAAGGGTCAAGCTCATGTTATTCTATTGTGCAATGTGTTTGAGATGAGAGCATGAACCTATTAATACATCTATGGATCAGCACTGTCATCCACAAGAAGTCAGGTAAACAGCCTCTAATTGGTTGATAAGTAAGGAACTTACTTCTCTGTCTCTGATTGGTTGACAATCAACCAAAGGCATCATGAGATTGCCAGTCAACAGTTAAAAGTATTTGTTTTCAACACGGAAAAATCGATAAATTATCACAGAACAGATTTGGTGTTGGATTTATCATTATGGATTTATTTTACCGTGTTTCAAAAAAGATACTGCTGGTTATGGTTGGATTATAAAGCTTCAGAAAGGGTTACGATCACAGCAAAGCAAACATTGTAGAGGTACAACGTTAGAGTTAGCGTTTGCCTCTCCTAGTCAGTTTACTTTGGGGCTAACCCTCTTCACTTTTCCAGCAGTTGCGAAACAACAGGCAGCTCCCTCGCTGTTAAATGAATGATGACAGAAGGGGATTTTTGGTGGAACAAACACTTTAATATAATTTCAGAAAATATTTTATCCTGACTCACAAGAAACTTGATATAAACTTGAAACACTAATATAGTAGTATTAATTTCTGTAAATGCACCAATCCAAATGCTAAGTATAGCTTATTCCTGCTGTGGTGTTACTACATAGCAACTTAATGTAGCTTAATAGCTATGAAAAACTCTACATATTTGTAATCATTTACAATAATATTTCTGTTTTATGTTTTATATGTGACTATCTTTTGGCTGGTGGCATTAACTTCCTGGAGTCGCTGGTTGCATGGCAACTGCTCTCAGCCATGAGACAGGAACCCCATGTAAAACTTACACAAACAATATACAATAGCTAATTAGTGAGCTTTATAAGTGCTGGTAGTTTTTTTGTACTAAGCTAAGCTAACCAGCTGCTAACCACAGATTCATATATGACCTGACATGATACTGTACATACAGGTCATACATGACACGAGAGCGACACTGATCTTCTCATCTAAGCTGTCTGCAAAAAAAATAAGCATTTGTTTTCCCCAAAAAAAGTTGAACTAATCCCTTTAGTTGTACACAGAATGAAAAAGACAAGAGACAAAAGTTAAGACCATATATTTCAGCACAGTCTATATCACAAGCTAATAACTTTCAAAAAAACGATTAGGACAAATATGCGATACATGAATGTGTCTGCTTCATGTCAAATGTAAATTGCAAGTTAATGATGGCTAACTTTTGTAAGAGTAATGGAATTTAAAAGTTCAAACGATAAATTTAAGAACAGCGAGGAACACATATGGACATTAGAAACGTGATAAATTCAGCTTCTCAGATGCACGTCCTGTGGGCTTGTGTTTGGCTCGTAAGGCTTGTGTTATACTGTCTGAGCTGTACTCCACAGAGAGCATTCAGACAGGCTTTTGGAGTCTTTCCCTTTTTCAAGTCCCACAAAGCACATTTTTCAAATGCTTCTGACGCAGGGGTGAAATGGGAAAAGTCTGTGAGGGAAAAAGAGGGGTATCGAGATGGATCAAGCGATTGAGAGAACAGGAGAGAGGTGTAGAGGACCAGGTCCCACATGTTTCTCATGGAAAGGTGCTGGACTGCTGTGGTAAACATTCTTGGGATAATTGGCAGAATTTCTGAAAACTAATATGTCTATTCCCCTGCATATTAAGACATGTGCCAGCACAGAGACAACATATGTCGATGGTGGTATGGGATGATGGACCATGGCTCAAATTCCCAGGCTGGAGTCAGTGAGTGGGACTATCACATCTGGTCAGAGTGGGAGCAAGACACTAGTTATACTACCTGTGGCCTTGTGACTGCTGAAGAGGAAGATTAATGCTCATAAGAGCAAGAGCCAGAGAACAGACTACATACAAACACACACAGTTCCACATGCAGAAGAGAAAGACATGGCAGCAGTGAGATGTAATGTCCCTTTTGGACCACTGAGCACACCGGTCAATGGACCAGCAGCTTCAAAATAGCAGAAGACAAAAACACACACACCCACTCATGTTCTCACCTCCCACAATAGTGAAGAAGTGTGGAGTCTATTCTCTGCTTCTGATATACTCTGTCACTATTCAGTCCACTGTTCTTTTGCCTGGCCAAACAAACTTAAGTCACACTCCCATTACGGCTAGGCGATGTCTACCAATTGGTGGACGATGAGATGACATTATACTTTAGCCAGCTAGCTATATCGAGGGAGCAAAGCTAAGAAAACAACAGCACAAAAAATGACAGGGACATTTATATCTACAGTGAGCCCTCTGTCAAGGATGCCGTCATGTTGCACTGCCATGTTTCTACAGTGGGCCAAAAGAGAATGGACAAACCAAACATTGCTTCTTTTGGGGTTTTGCAGCCACCATTGCGTCTCTTACAGGCAGGGAAGGGGAGAGTGAGGCAAGGCGTTTGCCATCTGCAAGATCACCACTAGATGCCACTAAATCCAACACACTGGACAATTAATAGTGAGTCTGAAGTTCATCACACTTACATTATTTCAGTTTTATTGTTGTTACAATGCTACTATTTTCTCTGTGGTTTAGGTTCATCTTAGTTCATTGCAGGTCTTTCAGTTTTCCAGCAGAGGATCCAAATGAGGATTCTGTCAAAAGACATAATGTAATGAATTAAGCTGTGTCTTTCAACATGTGAGCAGAGGAAATATTTCACTACAGCACAGGGTCTATAACATGATGTGGTCCAGACTACATGCCTATGTGCAGCCAAAAATGGCAGGAAGAAGATTTGTGTAAGTATGTCATCAACTTTTTAAAATGTATGATCTCCATCTCTTGGCAGAATTTAGGTGTTGTTGAAATATTCAATGAAAACAGTGTATAAGAGAAAGCAGCAGGTCTCAAGTCTGGCTTTCTACTTTTTTTTTATCATGTCTGCCTGGAAACAACTCCTGTGAAGCTCCATGGACGACTCCCAGATCTCCTGTTGCTGTCACACCTCATCATGTGTCCATTGTCCAACAAGAATTACCTGTTAAGTGTCCCGTGCAAATATAATACACATTATCACTACTGCTGCTCAAAGGTCAGTGATAGATTCACTTCTCTGTGGTTCTTGGGGTTGATATCGTGAACTGAACCTTACATACACACTGTTTTGTTTATACTAACAGAGCGTAAGTGCTTCACAACAGCATGCTTACCAAGAGTGTAAAATTAGCCTTGTGCTGTTGGGTGTTGCCTTAAAGCGAATGAAAGGGGAGAGAAAGCAGTTGCGGGAGATACGGCAGAGCGTATTTGGCAATGTAATCGATTGCAGATGGCAGCCGTCGGGTGGCTTGTTTGGTCCACAGTGGTTCTTTGTGATGGCTAGGCCTGCCATAATCCAGCAGAACAAGGCTGTTTTCGTGTGTGTTTATGCTGGCACCTCTAATATCGCAGTGCTAAGCTCTGCAGCCCCACAGGAATCCAGACACACAAGAGGGAGCAGGGGTGCAGTCGCAGTGGGGAAACTGTATCGGTGTGAGACTGTGTGGCAGTGTACGACTGAATCTAATGGAGTCAGTGAAAGGAGATAAAATAATACACACAAATACAAGTGAAAACTATGTCACAACTACAATGACAAGTAGAGGTGAAACTGTAGAATAAAACTGCCTTGAATAAATAAAGAAGTGTTTTGGAGAAGCGCCAGACTTGAATGAATGTATTCATTTTACAGATTAATAAATATTCATGTGTCATCAGTTGCTCATTAAACAGTGATGGAGTTGATCAAGCAACCAGTCAGCTAACCGCCTTCCTCTCGGGCCTGCAGTGGGTTGGACGGTTGAGGGTGTCATTGAGAGGGCAGTCACAGCATCGGTCAGGTAACCCTATCTGTTGAGGCGAGGCTTCTGGTATCATCGCTATGTGTCTCTCATGACAACACTATCCAAGAATGAGGGCAATACATGACAGAAACCTTAAATCATCATCTCTCAGTTGTATGACTGCCTCCAACAGTCATTCAGACCACTGTGGGTCAGGTCCTGGCTTCACGGCAGCTGTTGACTATTGACTACACATGTGTAAACACACACAAAGTCATACAGATTAGCTTATACAGCTAGATATCAAGCCTTAATACTTTACGCTAAAGACTGAATTACGTCTGTACCATCGAGAAAAAAAAGCTTTGTCATTCGATAACAAATTTTAATACTTAAGGAGTAAAGTTCATCAACATAAGTGAGCAAATAAGCACACAGAATGCTCGTACCAAGATCTAATAGGCTGGTGATCAACCTTCTAATATTACACGTCGTGGAGGAATACAAGAAAAACACTACATTACGACCAGAGACAGGGATCGTTGTGTTTTCTTACCGCCAGGAACAGTTTCTTCCTTTAAAGTGAGTAACTGTACTGTAATGTGTAATCTAATTTTCCTTTTGTTAAAATGGATCTGGAATTGAAAAAAGTGTTGTTCAGGAAGTGGCATCTCAACCAGGGAATCAGTGCCAGCACCGGTAACGAACATTTTTGAACAAAGCACTTGAAGATACAATCATCACTAAAGAAATTAATACAACACTCTAATTAACTGATGCAAAAAGAGGGGGGTGAAATAAATTTAGTCTTCTTAACATCCATACTTATTCTGTGATTTCAGCCAAACCTCTGTAATCCATCAACATGTAATATATAAAGAATGTGTCAACTGAGGACAAAAAAACATTAAAAAAAACAAGATTCAGGTTACTTCATATAAAACGGTCACATACTATACATACGCATGACAACTGACACACAACAGCCTTCCCGATCATCGCCCCGGCCAGGTTTGGTGAGTAAAGTCAGTGGAGGAACGAAACCATAAATCAGAAATGATGTATGACGCCCCCCAACAGAATTATGATTTTATCCTGTATGAACTCAACAGATGTTTGCCAAGTAGACACATCTTCCCATGTGTATTTGTGTATGCGTGTGTGTATGTGTGTGTGTGTGTAAGACACACCAGTTTGCAGTACACACATGCAAACATGCTGTTTAAGCAGGCTTCCCCATTTGTCTGGAAGTCATCTCATGAACATGTATCGAGTACAGACAGTCCTTTTGATGAACATGAAAAAAGTCCCTGACACACACACACACAGCCATACACACACACACACACACCTGTCTTGTCACTCAGGCCCTGGGTGTGTCCTCCACCAGTCCTTCTCTCCAGCCCACACTGCCCCAACAAGAGGCCTCATTTCCCAGGGAGGGAAGAGCTCTGGAGCTCTAGGCCTCCCTGTCTGCACCCACACACATACACACACACACACACACTCGCACACACACAGCACCCTGGTCCCAGCCCCCTTCAGGCTGCACAAAGCCCCCATTGTGAGGCACAATGCTGGCCGCCCCCTCTGCCTTTCCCCTGTACCCTCTGCTCTGTTTCCCCCCCATAACTCTGTCCCCTCTGCCCCCTCTTGCTTTTGCCCGATTCCCTCATTCTATTTTTCTGTCTTTTATTTGCTGTCTTTCCTCTCTACTCTCTCCTCTTTATTCTTAAATCTCCACTACCAATCCTGTTGATTGTGTCTGTAGGGGTCTGCCCCCTTTTATCCTAGCTCAGCCCTTTCCCCCACCATCCCTTTCAATATTAAGGCCTTCCTCATACCCTCTTCTCTCCCCCAGCATGGCCCTCCCTCTCGCCTCTGTGCTCCAAGACATTTTCCACTTCTCTGATTGTTGTTTCACCTCCTATATCCCCTCCTGTGCTCTGCTGGATAAGACATATTTCTTATCATTTCATAGTATCTGTAGCTTCATGGCAGGATGAATCTTACTAGGCTGTGACTCTCTCTGCTGTGCTGTTCATGTAGCAAATTTCTGATCATTTACAACCATTAAACGCTACTTTTGCTGCAGGTATTTTTGTCAGCTCTGTGACACACTTTCCATAGTTTGTCTGACAGTGTTTGTCTCTCCTAAAAAAAGGTTAGTGAAATAACTCATAACACTGCAGCAATGCTTATGTCGCCCCACGAGTAAAGAAATCAATTTTTGTCAAATATGGCACTGCAAGAAAATACTACTATATTTAGTGCATGTGCAGGTCTCATTTAATGATGTCCAAGCAAGACAAAGGAGCTTGCAAGTTACAGTGGGAACAAATAAAATCCACATCCTTTAAATCAAAACAAAAGTATAACTATATAACTGGTATAAATAAAAATATACAATAAGAAACAAATGACATGAACCTGTCCATCAGTTAAAGATGTCAGTAAATTGAGGGGAGGCCAGCCTGCACACACTGCAGCAATCCAGGCAAATGTAGCTTCTCTTCCTGGTCATAAAGCCACTATGTGAGTGTACTGCTTTTTGTTTGGTTTGTAGGACACTGCCAGCCTTGATATCAATTTTTACAGGTTCTGCACAATCTCTTCAGCCACATTTTCACCTCATTGATCAATCAACCCTTAAAATTATACCTTTTATTAAAAATAGTATCCTTTCTCTGCCTGCTATGGACGAAACAATTACTGGTTTAATGACAAACCACGGTGTAATTTGCAATGGTCAGTATTACTGTTTCAGATTGTAATCACCATTAAAGAAAAAAAAAGTGTATGCAGCATCAGAGTCAGCCACAGTCTCCTGAACACAGGCACACACTTATTTTCCTCAACCCTAAAGATCAAAAAAATACTCAGAGGGCATTCTTTAAGACAAAATCCTCTCCAATTCTAAGTCTGCAGTCTAATTAGCATTTCCTGAAGGGGTCCTTGACATGAAAAAGTTTGGGAACCTCTGTGCTAGCTAATGCTACTACCTGGGGATTTTCAGGACTTGACAAAGCAAACAAGCAGAGGCAGAGTTAAGGTACTTTCCTATTTTATTTTTCTTAAAAATGTGGCCACAGTAGACAGATTTCATTTATATCCGACTGCCAAGACCACCTCCAGATGTGGTCTGGCTGATTCCATCACATTCCAATCACAGTTCTTTTATGCATTTAAACTTTTCATGTACACTTTCCTTGTTAGGAAATCCTCATGTTGATGCCAGTTGTAAATGGGGTAAGTACAAATAAGCAGTGCTGCAGCATGAACATGTTGGTGAGAGCTCAGTTTTACGCTTTACACCTGAAACATGCAGAAGTTCATGTTTTCTGTGGGACTAGATGTTAGGTGTCAAGCAGTGTATGAATGTAGACTTAAAGTGCCACCTGCAAAACATTTCATAATTTCTCATCCTTCTCATACTTCTAACAACCACACGCCTGAAATGTACAGTGCTTAAGCAGCAATGTCGGAAAAGTCTGCTATCAAAACCCTTATGTGAGAAATAAAAACAGGTGAAACAGGCACTGGTTTTGTTTTCTCTCTGTTCAGCTATTTCTGAACATGTTGTGCCCTACAGTGCCATCTGTATTGCTCAAAATTTCAGGAATGCACATCTTTGCAAGTGCTTCCACCAGATCCCATTTGTTTCAAAGTGAAAGAAGCATCTATAACTTTTTTTTAACCATGGGGTGGAGTTACAAGACTGGCACTGATGTAAAGAAATCCCACTGTATGTATGTGGTTTTCCAATATCTCTTTGCCAAGCTGCAAACTAAATTCTGTCAAAATGTTGCCTGTTGGAAAAACATAGACACATGAATGGCATATTGCTTCACATTTGATGTTTTGTTGAACAGAGGTCTGCTGCTACAGTATATGTGGTATACACAGAGTTATCTGTGGCATTCACCTCAGAAAATAATGACCAGGCCCGTTAAGGCGCTGTGGTTTCTTGAGTAAGCTGAGCTGCAGTAACACTACTGTATAATGCAGTTGGCACCTGGGTGTAAGTCTGTCTAATCTGTCTTCCTGAGCAACAGCACCATGAGCCAGAAACTGAAAACTAACTAATGAAATCGGAGGAAAAAAAAGAATGAAAACTGCCAAACATACAAACACAAATGCATACACACAGTCACCAGGAATCTGGAAACGTGCCGACAACTGAGCACTGTGGTCTGACTGGTTAAAGAGTGAAATAAGAGAAAATGAGGACACAACGTTGTCAGTTAAACAGAGGCCCAACCATGGCAACCCTGGCTATACCCTGACGTCGACGAGCGATGAGAAGGTGGACATTCCACACACTTGTCCCCCTGTGTTTCCTGATCAAAGGCATAGAAGGAAGGAACAAAGCAAACTGAACCACCACAAAGCTTCCAGCAGAGCTGCGGTTTGTATTTTTCATGTTAAGTGAAAGGCGACCAAAATGCCTTCAAGGATGTGGGGAATTTTCCTCTTCAGCTTCTTCCAAGCCAGAACATTCTGGTTGAAAGAAAGGAAAAAAAAGACAGAAGAAGACTGAACAAACTAGAAAGAAAAGCAGAGAAAAAGGTAGTCACTGAGAGAAAAAAGAAAGCAATTATAAAACAGTAGGAGATCCTAAATAGTTTGCAATAGCTTTGGAGTGCTAAAAGACTCAGCTTTTCTCGCCCTGAACAGGAAATTAGCCATATGAAACAGACTGAAGGAGATTCAGTCATTAACACACACAAAAGTCCCTCACTGCTGCCAGCTCAAATACTGTCACTCACCAAGTGACACCTCTATTTGAGATCCCAGGGGAAGGTTATTTCGGTCGCGCACACAGACACACACAGGTATCCATGGTGACGCACCCCTGCTCAGGAGCCCAGCGGCGGGTAAAGAGCCGCTCGGACGACTGTGACAACTTGACGATGATTCAGCTTGTAGAATTTAGCACAGCATGGTATGGAAAGCTGGGTCAGTGATGACCTCATTCCACTGGCTGCTTTGCCCCCGTCCCCCCCCTCCCTTGTGAGGGACAGTGGTCCAAAGGAATGAACACCACTGACAGGGAGTGGGGGGGGCAGAGAAAAGAATGGTGGCACTAGAGAGGTGTCCCATATGAAGACAAACATCTCGCATAGTGATAATAGGTTGGGTGGAGCGTGTGTTTGTGCTTCTCAGTAAACCTATATTTAGTGGGTGGAACATATGGCAAGAGCAACAAAAGCGATGAAAACAGGAGTAAAGTGATTTAAGAAGGTCTGGGCAACATTAACCCTATATAATACTTAACTAGAGGAGTGCAATCAGAAGAGTGCAGATCTCTGCTAGGCAACCCAAAAAAGAATATCTGTAATATTTGCATTGTGTTACCCCTTTATAATCACCAACATTTTGATTAGATTTTTTGTCTGTAAATGCAACAGATTAAAATTACATTCATTTTGTGATTTAATTACAGGTAACTGGATACTCCAGCACTGCTAGTATTCAACTGGACATTTGTTTGAAATTTTGTGGTAATTATCAAATGAACCGTAGAGGTCACCACGACCTTGACCTTTGATGTCCAAAATCAAATCAGTTCATCCTTGAGTCCAAGTGGATGTTTCTACCAAATCTGAAGATCCTGAGATCCTGAGATATCGCTTTCAGGAGAATTGGATAGATGTGAGGTTGACCAGTTCATGGTGACATTTGACCTTTTACCTCCTAAATGTAAGTTAATTTTTAAGTCCAAGTGGAGGTTTGTACCAAGTTTGAAGAAATTCCCTCAAGGCATTCTTGAAATATTGTGCTTATAAGAATGCCATGACCTGAAAACATAATGTCTGTGGCCATAGCTGTTACCCGCATGGAGGCATTAAAAAAAAAGGTTTTTCAAAAATCATGAATCACAGAGGTTCTTCAGTATATAGTCATGCATGTGCACAGAAAATGTAAAACAAGTTAGACTGATCGGTGCAGTAATACACAAGATTAACTGCAGACAAGCTGCAGGTCGGTTGACCATGCAGAAACACGCACACATGGAAGAAATTGCATGATCTCCTGGTAGAAATAACAAATATAGTATTCTATATGCTTGGGGCTCTAATCTTCACATGAGACAAACTTTAAGGTCCTGAACCAAACACTGAAAATTGATGGCCCATGTTCTGGCTCTGCTCAGTCCAGACCTCCAGTCAAAGTCTCAGCTGTGTGGAGATCCAGCCCGCCGAGACCAGAGCCCAGAACACAGCCTGAGGGCGTGTAATGACAGGGAGCCCTCTACACATCAGTCAGACAGACAAACCCCTGAGCTCTACAGTTGCAGCTGTGGAGGCCAACCAGACCATCAGTGACAATATGACATCAAGGATAATGTACTCTGTGTTGGGACAAATAAAAAATGAAAGGCAAGTGAAACACTGGCAAACGGGTTATTTAAAGAATTAAATCCTTTAGATGTGAAACAACATTCAAGAGAAACAAAAGGGAGAAAGTAATGCTGCTGTTTCATGGTTCAGCACTGATGGCACACAGCAGAGAGACTAAGGCTGTCTAAACACTGATAGACTGGGTGATAAAGGTTCTGCTTATCACAGCGGTTCTTCTACATCACAGATTCAAAAACAATTAGTCAGACCCAAAGTGGGTCACAGTCCTGTGTCTTGTGGGTCTTTATATTGTCAACATGCTCAGGAGGTCACAAACACCGAGGTGCACAGTTGCACAACTCTTCTCCAATATACTTTATCCCCTTGAACACTTGGCTATCTCGCCTTCATCATGGTGGATGACTTGACATAGGATTTAAATATAAACTGTAAACAAGCTAAAATTCTGAGTATGCAGCAGCTGCAGTTTGTGGCATGGACCAGCTCAGCAGTGTGTGTGCAGGATGAAGACAACTCTTCAGGATCAGTGCAGCAGGTCCAGTTAATGACAACCTGAAGCTGGTCGAACCTGCTCTCTTTCTCTCTTTCTCTATAAATCTCTTTGTCACAACAGCTCTAGCAGCCCAGCCTCTCACCACCCATGCTATTAGGAGCTTAGACATCTCTAACCCTCACCGCTTGCAGTATGTTACCCCTGTCTGAAACAGACAGAGGACGTTGTCCATCTGAGCTGGCAGTATGTGCTGATACACTGTGGAAACCACATAATGGAGACCACAACAAATTATAACAAATCCATAAATCGTTTTAGTTGAGCTGTCGAACATTTCAGACACAGTCATTTGATTTTCAAAATGAAAAACAAGATCCTAAGAGTATATCTCAGCATTATGTATGGAAAGACCACACTGAAGAACAGTTTGTACAGTGCTGTAATACTACATGGTACAAGTGAAGTACTTTGAAGTCAAAACTGAAAATCTGCTCAAAGATTGTAGGCCAAACTCTGGAGAAACTTTATGGACCAGCCTACCATAATAACATATTAAAGCTGGCCAACAACACTGTTTCTGATCCCAACCATTTCCTTAAATTAGTTTAGTTTATTTGCACATTATTTGTATAAAAAAAAAGCCTATAAAAATAATCAAAAGTTAGAAAACTGTCTCAGGAGGCGTTAGACACCAAAAAAGGTTTACGAAAATATCTCCACTATATAAATAACAAAAGTCATACTTTAAAAACAAGAGAGGTCCTGGGGTAGAACCCTGTGATACCCCACAACAGAGCCATTTCTGTTTTCTGTTTCAGTTTTTTTCTGAAAATCATATCGATGGCTGTACACTATGAATAGTGAATCCAGACTGTTACCATCAAACTGGAGATACAGGGTGTCATGATTTAATAAGTTTAGACTGAAGAACTCTTTTGCACATCAATCAATTCTAAAACTACATATGGAGCTTAATCCTGGATCCTGGTCTTCTGTCATTGTAATGTTAAATGTAAGGGGTTTTTTTTTGTTCATTTTTGTCATTTCTGTGATGTTCCAGATGGACCAAGAAAAATTTCAGACTTGCTCTGACAATAAAATATCATGCATCATCATTATGTTTTTCTTTTAAAGCTTTGGGAGAAAATGCAAGATATGGAATTCTGGCTGTACAAATCTATCCTACTTAAATAATGACATCACTATGGACTGAACTCGTGGGCTTGGAAAAAGTTAGAGTGGTTCAAAAAAGAAACCAGTTCATGGTTTGGAGAAAGAACGACAAACGGAGCCAGGGAGTTACATAAGCACAGCGTACCACTTGCCAATAATATTGAAAACAAGCCTAGTATGAACAATGCAACTTAACACTTAAATCCTAAATCCTTTTCCCAGTGTTTAAAGTGTTGACGATGGCGTTCAACAGCTTCTTATTACCATGCAATTACCTATTAACCACATGACACTGGTGATACAGCCGGAAAACCTGTTGGACCCCCCACCCTTCCCCTAATGACAGCAGACCTCTCAGACATAATCAGTGATGTCACATCCTCTCTGACCTCGTGACCTTTCACACACTTCACACACTTTCTTCACACACTAATCTCCTGGGCTATGCAGCAAAACCCCATGCTGCCTGCAAGTGAGCTAAACTTCGTGCCAAAAGAGTTCACACTTGTAATAAAAAACAACCCACCTAGCTATATCAGAATCCACAACGCTGCTTGCCAATTGAAAGTTGTTTCTACATCCCTGAAGATGATGACAAATGATCCCAGAGAGCACAAACTGTGATTTCACGGTTGTTTTCTAATTAAAAATTGGGTTGATATTTGATCTGAATGTCAAAGACCTCTTTTCACCCAATTTTCAACCAGCTTAAAATCTGGTTACAATGTCAGTGTGTCACAAAACACAAATTTGTTTTATAATTTGTTCCATTTAGGTTGAAAGAGAGATGATATTGATTAGTGTGAAGGCTCCAAAGTCAAATATCTCTGGTAGGTGAAGTCCAGTCCACATAAAGACACAATTTCAATGCATTTAAAGTTTCATATAAAATGTCAGAAATATGAAATATGCAGGCTGTGTGCTGCCAACAAGAAGCTTCCAGGACATTGCAATGGGAGACGATCTTAAAGTAAAATAAAGAAACTGTGGTTCTTGCTGCAGCGTAATGCACATGTGCATGTACTTAGGTGTACTGATTACAACTTAACTATTCTGAAGATTTACATGTCAGGACGTAGTATTAGGAGCGACAAAGACAGTTAATTGGAAAATGTGGTGGCTGAGTGGATTAAGCGCCTTCACCTTGGCAGTCAGAGTTTGTGACTGGCTGATGGTAAACGTCTTTTTCCAGCTTTTATCTTTGCAATTTCAAAATGTAAATAGGCTTTCATGTGCACATTGTAGAGGATGAAAAATGTCACTATAGCAAGACTTGATGAAATATGATCTAAATGTGAACTTTGAATAAATGTCTTCAAATGGTCAGTGAAAAAACTTTCTTTTCACTCGTGACCATAGTCATCTTACATGTCTTTTCAACAGAAAATGTTCACTGGGATAAAATTCTTTACAATTATACAACTCCAATGAGGAGCATTGTGAAACACTAATGTATTCAGTGTGGACGATGATGATGACATTAACCTGCGAATGAAGACAAATAACGACGGGAAGCAGCTTTATAAAAGCAAGATAAAAAGGTCCATTTGAGGAAAAAACGGTCTGTCATACCTTGAAGCATGCAGCGGTATGCTGACTCAGAGATGGCATAGATGTGTGGAGGCATCTCATGCCTCTTCTTCCCTCTGTACATCTCAATGATGTTCTCTGAGTAGATGGGCAGGTTCTTGTAGGGGTTGATTACCACACAGAACAGGCCAGAATATGTCTGTAATTAAACATACAAAACAGACAAATAGGGTGTAATTAATATGGAACAAAGAGGCTGCAGCTCAACATCAGAACCACTACATTTTCAAGGGATATTAAACATAAAACCTCAGTGTTTTTCACATTAAAATGAAGCATGCAAGTTTATAGTGTTTTAAATCATCAAGCCTGCATTCTATCAGTGCAATAAGACCTGTCATTACCTACTTTTTAGGAGCTTACATCATCATAGCGGGCATGCAACACAGTGATAGACACAGGCCAGACTGACTTAATAAAACACTGAACAGACTCTTGTCTCTTGTGAAGCAACAAAAGGCCCTGAAAGTCCTAAAAAAGAGTCTTTAAATCAAACATAGCACTCCACAAAGAGTGTATGAATGTTATTAAGATTCATGTTGGAGCAAGGAGCTTGCACTGCAAACGTTTAGCCTACTTTCTGACTAGTGGTGTTGCATGTGGCTGTGTAATTAGCCCAAAGATGTCTCCCCAGAGAGTGTGTGTGGTATGAATGCTTCTCAGCTATGCTGTAGGCTGAAACGACCAGGCAGCAGGGCAGCCAGGAGTGAGTGAGAGGCCCTGGTAGGGCCGGGGCTCTTTCTCTTTCTGCAGATGTTATAAGTGCTTTGATTTCCCCTATAGACAACACAGACAAAGAGCTGCCTACCAGTAGCATGACTTCCATCACTGGCATGTTAAACTAATTCTAGGGTCCTACACTGCATTCTGCTCATCTAGTTTAATACAAGTCTCCTTTCATCCCAACATGCTGTTTGCACACCATTACAACACACTCACCCAGTTCAAACAGTGTGCATGTGCACATTAATGTGGCTCCAAGCGAAGGATCTACGGTGAAAATTTAGGCTAAAAATATGGTGTAAATAACATGTTTTTTTAGTCAACTTGTATATCAGGGCTTTAGGAGACTTGAATTACACCAGACAAGCAATATGGAGGTATTTTATGTGTTTATTTAGCTGTTTTTTTACACTGGAAAACTGGTCACTATCTACTTCCATTGTTTGGGAAATTCTGCAAAGCGGTTTTCCAGTGAAACTCCAGCAGTGTTTTGCAGACTGACAAAATAAACCCCCACCATCAGTCGGCATGAGGGTGAGTTGATAATGACTGAATTTTCATTTTTGTGTGAACTATCCCTTTAAGAGGAGAGACAGAGAGTCACACACTACTGTAAGACTAAGTCATGTAGAGCTATGAAATCAATCACAAAACCTGGATTTAATCTAGGGCTGAAACTAATGATTATCTTTATTGTCAATTACCCTGATTTTTGATGTTTGGTCTATTTTGTTGCTTGGTCTATAAAAGTTTATAAAAGTGGTGAAAAATGTCAATCAGTGCTTCCCAAAGCCCTAGATGATGTCCTTAAATGTCACAAAGACTTTCAAAGACACAGATCCAGACACATGCTTGATGCATGCTATGAAGCAGTCAGGTCTATCTGGTTGGAGGATCTGGTGTTCAGAGGCAGCTGGCTCCCTGCTGGCTTCAAGGTCAGAGTGACAGACGTGTTTGTTTGTTCTGTCTCCTTGTGGGACCACATGTACACCCAGCAGTGACATTTTGTTTACAGGGACCACTCACGTTACTAAACTAAAAAAATCAAGAGAGTCGGAAAAATGTGAAGCACGATCTGTAACATGTTTTGTCATGAAAGTTTAAATTACAGTCAGACGTACTCTCAATATGGCCCTCAGAGTTTATAAAAAAAAGCACATGTTCTCTACAGACTGCAGTCTGTAATGAATGACTGAGCCTCTGTTTTAGAGTTTTAAATGTTTTAAGAGTTATTTCTTCAATTATCCTCTGCCATTACTCCTGCTGTCAATACATGGCATTGTATCATGATAGTCATCTATTCATATCCTGCATCAAAAATCACGACATCTGCTTCACAATTAAAACTACATCCAAGACTGAGTGAGCCACCAAGCTGTGAGTGACTCAGCAGACATACTGTAGATCCACAAAGGGGCCCCAGAGAGCAGACTGTAGCCATTACATAAGAGTTCAGTTAGGGGCCTCAGTCAGCACTGAGCAACGGATGCTGATGCAGAACAAAAAAAATCAGTAAGGTCTAGGAAAAAGAAGATGGGGAAGGAGAGACAGGCAGGCAGAAATGAAGCGTAGTGCAAGCATCCAGCTGACAGGACTCCCTCAGGTCCAATCCAGCAGAGAAGCAGAGGTGTAACAAACAGCGAACCGTGTTCCTATAAATTGCTCCCGACCCGAGGGGAGGAAAGAGCTCAGAGGGCAGGCTGAAATTCTAACTCTCCACTCTCCTTTTCGATACTAATGAAAAATTAATCTCCCCTTTTCTGAAAACTGGAGCTGCTATAAATAGGGGTTCTGTTCTGTTCTCTCCAGTTCTGCGACATGCAGCACTGAGTCAGCTGGCGAGGCCGCACAGAGATACCTGGACTGCAGGGTCAATGTGGACAGTCCCAGGGAGCTGAAGGGTTAATGGGGGAATCGTAATTTTATCACCTCTCAACATGCATTTTTTATTTGGTGAAAATTGCACAGAACACTTAGTATGCAGTCTCTTCTTGAACAGAGTGGAAATGGTGCATAAGTGTTTGCTTGGGAAACATAATCCGATCTCTAAAAATAACAGTGGTTGAATTTGACTGTGACTGTTACCAATTAAACAAAAATGCCTCTGAATCAAAAAGAAGCAAGGCCTACTTTTTGCCTGCTCGCTGTTGTACTCCAGGAATTATTGTGAAAGATCTTGCAGGATCATTGCAGTATAAAGAGCACACTGCTGTTGCCAGCTAGCAGAGCACAGGGCTAACTCAACACCGCCTGCCAAACCAACATGTCTGGCCCAGTCCAGGAAAGAGAAGGTGATATTTCCACTGTGAAATCAGATCCAGGGGAGGGGATGCCGTGGCCTAGTAACAGCTGAGCAACATACAGCCACAGCAGACACAACAGCCGACCCCATCTGCCATCTCTGATCAGTCAGGCGGCAGGCCTACGTGGATCGGCCCTTCTCCGTTGCAGAGGCTGGAGAGAACACTCTGGTTGCAGAGGCACCCTTGGTGTCATTGATCTGTGTTGAGTAGAAGAGACCTTGACCATTCCCTTGACAGTGCTTCGCTCTGGTGATTTCATAACAAAGCTTGCGAATACTTCAGACTAGGCTTTTGAAATATGATCAATACACTGAGATGCATGGTCTCAAATAACATCAACAGCAGCACCTTCTGCTTTTGTGCAGCTTTAATACAACTCCAAGTCCAAACAAGTCGGGATGTTGATTTTTTCATAAATACACACTAATTCTGAGTTTGATGCCTGCAGCGAATTCCTAAAAAAGTGGGGACAGGGGCATGTTTGCCAGTCTGTGACATCAGCTTTTCTTTTAACAACACTCTTTCACATTCTCGCTCGATATATGACCTCAAGTGCTCAACACTCCAGGGTCTTTGTTGTTGTATTTAGGGCTTCACATTCATTCATTCAATCTCAATGGGAGACAGGTCTGGACTGCAGGAAGGCTAATATTCTCTGTATGCTCCATTACTTTGAACCAACACTGTTATAAGTAGGATTGTACAATTAATTGCAGTATTATCAAAATCACAATATGGCCAAGGCACCATCCAAACTGCAGAACGACAACCAAATCGCAATTTTTTGCAAAAGAAAAAATGTGTGAGAAAACAGCATTATAATGTTGTACTGTGGTGCTGCAGAGATGCCCTAGCCTAAAAATCTAGCTCTTGATATGTAAGAAAAGAAATCTAAATATGTTGCATATGTCCATTATAATTTCTGTCAAAATATTGCAAAATAACTCTTTCAGTCTTGGCATTGCCTTGCTGAAATAAGCAGAGACGTCCCTGAAAAAGACATCATCTGGATGGCAATATATGTCACTCCAAAACCAGTACGTAGGTTTTTTTTTTTTAATATTCCACAACTTTCCTCATGTTTTGTTTCCCGACTTTTTTGAAACGTGTTGCAGGCATCAAATTCAGAATGAGTATATATTTACATAAAACAATAAAGTTTATCAGCTTGAGCATTAAATACCTTGTCTTTGTACTTTATTAAATTGAATACAGGTCAAAAGGATTTATTTATGTTTTACATGGCACCCTAACTTTTTGGGAACTGGGGTTCTAAGTTTGTAATTCTTGCTCACTGACTTTTAGGGCAGGGTGCCCATTATACTGCAGTCTATTCACACTATGAATCAGTGGTGGTCTATATTCAATTCATATTCACAAATTCATGCTTCTGTTTGTAAAACTCATGGTGGCATAAAAGCCAACAGAATATCAAAGGTTACATCATGACCCTGTAGAGAAATGGACCACATGACTCAGACATCTCCACAGGGATATGAGAAGTAACATGACTGTGCCTTTTTGTTTTAATTCGTTGTCTATGCTGCTTTACCTGTTAACCTGCTGCAGGTTTGACATTAGAAAACTGAACAAGGTGGGAGCAGGAACATGAGGAAAAAAAGTTAGACTTGCATACATCCAGCATTTGAATCAAAGACATGTTCAACATGTCATAAAAAGGGCAGATGTAAGAAATGAGGTCAAGATGCAAGAAGGAAAGACACAAAGTGCATGTCACTGTTCTCCAGTACCAGTGATGCAGGAATGAAGAGAAAAGCAGAAAGAGTGTGGGAAAGGGAGCAGAGTTGGTGAAGACAGGACGGACACTGAGCAGCAGCAGAACTGAAGTGGGCGGCAGGAGACAGACAGACGGACGATCTTTTTGCCATGAAAGAATGCTGAGGCTTTCTGACAGCTGAGGCTTATCTAACGACACAAAGGGCTGCTTGTAGCCCCGCTAGTGTGGCGTGGCCTGGTGTATAGCACTGTGGTTAGCCTGTGACTCACCACCTCACAGATAGCAAGCTGCTACAGTAAATGAGTTGGCTAAACAGGCTGACTGACTTCACACGGATGGAGTCGTCAGATGGGCAAAGAGCCACAGAAGGAGCCAGCAAAGGATCGACAAATCACTCATACCCCAAGGGCCTAAAAATGCAGTGGTACCTTTCAGCTTTCAGTTGCTGACCAGTAAAAGTATGTGACTCCAACCCACAGAAGAAATATTGGTAGAGAGGGAGAGTATTATCAGAGTCTTATCAATATTGTTAAGATGTTGCTCGTTGTTTAAGTGCCAATAAGTAGGATTTTTATCTCTGCCAGACATAGGCCTGGAGGGGATCAAGCATTTGACTGTGTGTGTGTGTGTGTGTGTGTGTGTGTGTGTGTGTGTGTGTGTGTGTGTGTGTGTGTGTGTGTGTGTGTGTGTGTGTGACCTAAAACATCCATTGGTACCAACCATGCTAAGGAATGGGGCTCAATATTACTCCAAAGTTAGGCTAAATTCTGGCATGGGAAAAACTGGCATGGCCATTTTCAAAGGGGTCCCCTTTACAGACATGACCACTTTTTGCTAATCTCATGTAGTTTTGGGTAAAAAACATGCAGTTGTTTGCATGCAGTGTTATTTTTACCTATTCTAAAAATAGTGTATTTGAATATTCCTGCAAACTGGGGTCTCTAAACTGCATTGGAACAGCAAAAAAATCTGGTGACTAATGAAATCTGACTGGTTGGAGGAGTAGCTGATCAGGACCACTGATTCATCTAGTTCAGCAGATGCAGAGTCCGACTTTGAAAGTTAAATTTGTAGGCAAGTAAACAAGGAATAATAAAACTGTATTGTGCATAGTGGTATATCTCTTCATTATAGATTGTCATTTTGAGATCTTGGTTCACATTACTCAAAAATGTGCCTAATTACAAAGTGAAGTGAAGTGAGCTATGGACTACAGCATGCAGTAAACTGAACCTGTAGTAAGGTAAAGATTTGCATAAAGATAAGGTGTAGGCTGGCTCAATTTTTAGCAGACTCTAGCAGATCTTTGCTGATCACACTATGATTCAGACAGGAACATCTTCTGACCTTAACCAAGCACGCACCCTGGGGGAAGACACTATATTATGTCTGCAGTAGATGTAGCTGAGCTTTGGGGGGTAAGTCAAACACACTGGAAAACGGTTGGAACACAGGGGGTTTCTTCTTCTAAGAGGAAAAATTCTCTTCCTGATAGAAAACCAACACAGTCAGACACATGTTTTCAATTTCTCTTGGCCGCGGGGCAAATTAACAAGCTCCAAAGCCAATTCTGAACCACGAAAAAGTAGAAACCATGACACTATGGTATGGCAGAGAAAATGAAGAAGAACCCAGGAGGGAACTGGGGGGACTGGCACGTCAATTCAAAACATATGGGAAATTGATGATAGCACCTTCACTGAAGCGTCTGAGCAGCGAGAGTCAGTGGTAAAGTTATGATGTGTGATTAGGAGTATAAATTATAAGTGCAACAATTGCAACTGCAGTCCCTGAACCAGAGTCTCTCAGGTGATAACCAACCCACATTCTATTCCTGGAAAACATGTCACTAAGTGGGTCAAGATCACAAGTAGAACATCACAGAGCAGCTCCATCTGAAGTGAAAGTGGATTATGAGGACAGCGGCAATGCAGTGATACAGACACTGACAGTGATAAATTCAGTGTGTGACATATTATTATAATAACTGGCCACAGTGACTCAGGTAAATTCAAATATGTTTGTTTTGGATTATGCTTTTGACCACAGATATTCTTCCAAACTGCTCAGGAGCTGATTACATCTAAAAATGTTGGTTTTTGTGCTGCCACGTGAACTAGGTGACAAGATCGTTCCCTGTGCCCTACATTTTGGGCCAAGTGTGTTTAGTTTTACACAGTGAGACTGTCACAGAAGAGACTGAGAGGTCAAACCATCTCTGTGATCAAACAAGGGCCGCCAGTGGGAGCACAGAGCAGTACAAACAAACTGAAACCAGTAGTGTTTATGGAAGAGGCCTGCCTTCGGCTGAGGTGAGAGAGAAGTCATGGGGGGAGGTAACAATCTCTAACCTGGAGGCACTAAGGAAAGAAGCAGCGGAGGGGAAAGTCTGGCAATGTTTAAAGACTGGCGAAATGCGTAAATCATACTGTGTGCAAATACGTGTGTGTGCGGTCAGGATTCATTCAGAAGAGGACAAAGCTCAGTGTCTTCTCTGCACCCAAACAAAGACTGATAAATATCAGCTCTTACTTTCACATTAGAGTGCAAAAGACTTACTTAAAACTAGCGTGCATTCAAGAAGAAATACCGTCCCATCATTTTGCAATTATAACAGTTAGAGGTGAAATCCTATCTACAGCTGTAAGATGCTGGAGATCTGTGAGTTTTAAGGTTAATCATTCCCCACTGTGGAAAGTATATAAAACAACACAGACAAGCTTTGGAGGGTCCAGGTCTGAGTCACTCACGTATATGAGTCCAGAGTAGTAGCGGTCCTTCAGGTTGTGCAGCACAGATGCCTCGTTCAGACAGGTGAGCTCGGCCATGTCTTCCACCTTGCTAAACTTGGGAGGGTTCATCTTCTGGATGTCGTCCTTGTTGATAACCACCTTCTTGCCGTTCTCGGCCAGCTCCACCAGCACCTCCTCGCCGCGCTCCTCCCGGATGCTGGCCGCCTCAAAGCCATGGCGCTCTGAGGGGACCCACACCAGCTTCTTGGCCGTCCAGTCAGCCTGTGTGGCTGGGTTGTAGACCACAGCCCGGTCCACAAACAGGTACCGTTCTGGGTCCTCTTGCCCACTCCGATGAGACATCTTATCTGGGGTTTACCAGAGCAACGTGGCCACCTAGAACAGACAGGGGAGCAGAGATTGGTATTTAGACATGACACGTAGGGTTAAGGCCGGGCAATATATCAATATTACATCAATATCGTGATATGAGACTAGATGTCTCCTTAGATTTTGGACAACAGGACAATTAATCAATTACGAATTGATTATTTCATTAATCACCAACAATTTTGATAATTGATTAAGCAATCTGAAAATTTTTAAAGGAAAAAAGTCTAATTTCTCTGATTACAGCTTCTTGAAAGTGGATATTTTCTTTACTCCTTTCAAACAGCAAACTGAATAGCTTTGGGTTGTGGACAAAACAAGACATTTGAGGATGTCATCTTGGGCTTAAGGAAACACTGATCAAAATCTTTCACTATTCTCTGACATTTTATAGACCAAACAACTAATTGATTGATCACGAAAATAACTGACAGATTAATTGACAAGAAAAATAATCATTAGTTGTAGCCCTAACTGTTATATCATGATATAGCATAAATTTTGTCTTTTCTGGCTTAAAGGCTGAATTACAGGAAAGTGATGTAATTTTCTTAACTCACCAGATTGTTCTAGCTGTTCTGTTATTTGCACATCGCTGATGTTTATTTATCACGATCTCTTAGTGTTAATATTTTCTGAAAGCACCAATATTTATTCCTTCAAAATTGTCACAATATCTATAACATATGAGGTATTTGGCCAACAAATATTGTGATATTTGGTTTTGTCCATATCACTCAGCCCCATGTAGGATACACACCATCAGAAACAGAACCTCCTGTTTTCTTTAAATCTCTATAATACCCCTGTGCTTCCCAATATCTGTGATCAGAACAGGCTCAAGAAGGGATAATGGTCTTTACTTTGACTTTATCATAATTACTCTTCACTAATATTTGATTTCCTTCTGTATCTATACGTATGTTGGCCTAATAATTGTATGAGAAAAGACCTTACAGGCTGTCAGATTACTCTGTGTGATAGAAGGCATGAATGAAAATGTCCTGCGCTCACATGTGATATGACGATGGACACAGTGAGGAGGAGACACCATATGCTGGCGTGCTGAACGGCGACACGAAATAAAGTTGGACCCAATTTTAAAGCCAGGTTTGATATCCTGCACGATTTGTCACTGAATGGCTCTGCACAATACTAATGCGCATACTGCGTAGGCTGCACCGCTCTCTCCCAGCAGATCAAACCGGACGTCGTGAATGGCACATTACCAGTCCCCCCCGGTTCGTCAGGAAACCTTGCAGTGCATCAATTCGCTAACACAAATACCTGTCGTTCAGACAATATTCACAAGATGCAATTGCCTGTACAGATGGAGCTTATACAACAGATACGATGACGGTGCACTGGCAAGTCCCCAGAAAGCACAGAATCAACGGGAGGAGGCAGAGGGGGAACTTGCAGCTCAAGTCCTGTTTACAAATATTAGTTCAGCTACTATCTGCGGTAATGAATCTGCGCTATAGGCATTGATAATTAATGTAGCGTTAACACTCAACACAACTGACAGACAGCGCTTACTCTGATGTCTATTATGAGTTTCAGTGGTACCCTATTAACATTAAAGCTACCACAAGGAGTTTTTAACTAGTTATGAAACAGTCTCGGTTTAATACTGATACCTCTGAATGACCCATATAAGATGACGAGACCATCACCGAGAAGACTGGGTACTTCTTTACAGTTATTCTTAATGTCTGCCACCGGGTCGGATTCTCTGTTAAATCAGATGCCTGTTCACATTTTCCCAGCAAAAGTTAAAAGCAGTGAGTAGTACATTAGACAGTTAAAAGGACTTTGATGATATAGATCATTTTTATTTTTGATGTTTCGATGTTTGATGGCCTCCAAAATCAACAAAATATCAAAATTCCTTGTAGCAGCTTTAAGGTGATAAAGGGGAAAGCGAGGTAGGCCAAGGTACCTCACATTAAAACGTGTGATCTTGACCGAGGAAACTAAAAAAAATAAAAGATAAAAGGAACCTTACATCAAAACAGGACATTGTATGGTCAAGACTTTGGTGTCAGTTCTGTTGAAGCTTATGGGAGATGCAGAGTAAATAATGTTATTTGGAGACCAAAAGCAAATAAATGAATTCTATTTATTTTGTTCTTTTATTTTTAAGAGGCACTTCTAGATCAGGGGTATGTTTGTTTCAGCAAAACTGACACCGAGCTCTGCAGCATATAATGTGCTATAATGATGTACTGTTCTTCCGTCTTTTTTAAGTTTGCTGCAGATCAACAAAATACAGTAATGACTGTAGTCGAACTTAGTTTCCAAGCGTCCATCCTCCATCATCGACACGGGTCCGTACAGCCACACCGATGGTCTGATATTCTCAGGCTCATCTCTGCTTCATGTTCTCTGAATAATAACTAACTTACCTGGTGTAGTGAGCGAAGCAGCAGTCAGATCCTGTTCACCAAGCAGTCCGATATCCCCCTGACGCGACCCTGACTGTACGCAACTAGCAGCTCCGCACAATTGAAATGCAGGCATGTATTTGGGCTTTGGTATGCACCACCACGGGCACAGTGCTGCCTCTAACACTGGGGCCCCTCCTAAACCGAGCGGACTTGACCGCTGCTGCCGCTGCTCCCGCCTACGGTGGACTGTGTTCACATAGAGAGTGACCACGCAGATCAATACACCACACCGGGTGACACCGCGCGGGACGATTCACCTGAGCGCAAACACGCGCTGTGTGCGCCGCTGCCTGTTATGATCCGCTTTAGCTCGCCGGAAAACACATTTATTAGCATTTCATCAGGACATTATCCTGCGGTGAACTCTTTATGAGATCTATCCCCCAAATATCTATGCATCGCACACACCCACCAGATGCAGCCCGGAGACAATTGGGCTCTGACTTTGCGGTCTTTCTCTCTCCCTCCCCATGATTGGCTGGAATGAACCAACCCCCCAATTTGCTGCAAATGAATAACATGCATGAAAAAAATGCATGAAACTGTTGCTTGCCTACATTATAAGTAGCTTCCAAAATAACCTTCATTATCACTGGTGAACTTTGTGGGGTCGCACTTTATTTTAACTGTAACTAAAAATGTGTAATAAGCCGTCCTTTGTATCAAATTAGACAAAAACTAGAAATGATATGTTCTTTATTAGACTCTATTAGACTTTATTAGAGGGTATTTAGGGACACAGGACAACAAAACTGAACTGTAAACTAAAGTTAAGTCATATATCTGCGCCTTGTGATACACCTTCTTTGACTGGTCCCATACAATTGGCCAAGACGAATGCATACTACTTTATTAAAATCACATTATCTTCCTATAGTATTGCAATAAGTCTGTGCAGTCACCCATAGACAAAATTTTCATCTACCTCTATAGTTTGGGCCAATAATTCTTGATCTTTGATTGATAAGTCTGGTTCACATATTGTTTTTAAATGGGGAAGTAGCTGATATGTGATTTCACTTTAGTTTGAAGTACAGTTCTGTGGTACTATGTCCCAAATTACCTTCTAATAAAGTGCAATAAGGATCTGACAGTAGGAAATTATACACTTTAGTCTACAGTACAGTTGTGTTGTAATGTGTTCCAAATTACCCTTTAATAAAGTCTAATAAATCTAGTTTTTGTCTAATTTAAAACAAAGTACAGCTTGTTAGTGTACCATAAAAATAAGTGTAATCCATTCTGGCACCTATTGATCAGCTGATCTCTCAGATCTTCATTCTAACACAGAAGGATATCTATTTTGAAAGAATGACATATGTAGCTTTATCCCATTCAAATGTCACATATTAAGTCATCTTTCCGTTCCCCAGCTGTACACTGAAACACCCCCCTCTTGTGTCTAAAAGCAACCACAGCAGCACTTTACGCTCATCAAAACTCACGCAATCATACATCACCCAACCACAAACACAAGCCTTGGGTTTTACTGTGGCATTTTTATTACAAATGGAAAAATCTCAAAGAAGAGGAGGGGAAAAAAGCACATTTTCTGTAATTAAATAGTTTGCTTCCATACTAAATGGTGGAAAATATGCCGTTGTCATAATTAAGTTGTACATCAAAAACAAGAGAGGCATTATATGTTGTGGTTATGTACAGTCTGTTAATGTCTGAGAGGTTTCAGCGTCCTCCCCTCCAGGCTCCTCCACCCCTCTTCTTCATCCCTCCTCGTCCTCCTCCACCACCCCCTGGTCCTCCTCTCACTTTTTTCCTCACTCCGCTTGCTTGTTCTGTGTCATCCTCGTCTCCGTCTCCTCCTTTGGGACGTTTCCTTTTCTCACCTTGCTCCTTCATTTCCTGAAGAAGAAAGGACATTTTTTTCTTAACCCAGTGTTGACAACCCAGATATGATATCCATCTTTCTTTGAAACAGTGGTTCCTAACCCCTTTTCTTTTCAGATTCACTCCTGCAGCCTTGTATTCAGATGGACTCAAGAGCCCTTCATCAACATCACCATATTTATCATTTTTAGCTAACAAATTAGATGAGCTACTCCAGAATTCATATTATCCTTATTGCCAAAACACAATAGTCTTACCAAGCTATTTACGTGGCTAATGAAAATTAATATTCTACTAACATTCCTGTTTACATGCAGTCATGCATGCTGTTCGACTGTGCAAATTCGTTCAGCCATCTCTTTGAGAAGGTTGGCTTTGCAATATTTGCGCATCATAGCCTCTTGAGCCTTTGATAATGCCTTAAGGTAGGTACGTTTCTGTCCGCAACCAGATGCACACTGCGGGTCAAAGTCTGTCATTGGTCACTTGCTTCAAGCGGCATCTGCTATCTACATTTTCAAAGTCCCCAGGAAACAAGAACAACCTCCAAGCTGCAACCAACATGGTGAAAATGGCACATTATCACCTGGGGCGCTAATGGTATGAACGTAAACAAACTAACAGCTGCTACCTTTTCTTTTGCAGTGATGCAGTCAGCCTCCCGACGTGCAAATGTTCCACCAAAACAAGTTTGCCCTCAACACTGTTTTTCAGCAGCACCATCGCTGCATCCTGGGCTTCGTGCCCACTACAAAATGTTTGTGATTGGTTTAAAGAAATGCAAACAAGGCAGGTACTTTTTTAACCCTATAGCAGAATGTGTATGAGTGGACCCAGACTTTTCTCCAGCTGAGTTCTGTGGAGAGAGGCCTCTTATTTTTTTAAACCTGTGAACAGGTCATTATATGAGTGCTTTTAGTCTATTCTTATCAATGCAAAGTATTGATTGTGTCTGTTTGACTCAGTACAGTAAAGATGACTTACAAGCCTGGCAAATCTCTGGGCCTCGCTCACTCTCTCCACCAGCATCATCACCTCCTCTTCCTGGGTAGGGAAGGCAGGAAGTTTCTTTCCAATCAGGCTTTCAATTCGTTGGAAAAGCTCCACATCGTATCTAAGATAAGAGAATATATCAGCATACTTCAGTCAACTCATTTTCACATTTTCACAGACAGACAAGCACACTGACTTTAACACTTATCAAAAAATATCAACACTTTAATAATGAAAAATCTAATCAAATAACCAAGAGATTAAAGAGGAAGTGTGGCTACTGGTGAGAAGCAAGCAGTTCTTACTGAGTAACAAAAGTGATGGACTTCCCGGACCGTCCTGCTCTGGCTGTTCTTCCGACTCTATGGATGTAGTCCTGTCAGGCAGACAGATCCAAAGATCCGTTCAAATAAATCCAAGTAATAACATCACCAAGTAAACCGAGAACGTGAATGTCAGCACCAAGGTACCTTGGAGTGAGTGGGGATATCGTAGTTGATGACGCAGTCAACATGAGGGATGTCCAGTCCTCTGGATGCCACATCGGTCGCCAGCAGCACCGATCGAGACTTGGACTTGAACTTGTTTAGCGCTCCAAGACGTTTATTCTGACCGACAGAACAAGACATGAAATAATCACGTAATTTTTTAAGGTTCTGAGGAAGAGTTTCCATCAGTGCTAATTAAAAGCTTATTTTCAGTGTATTTTTTTTACAGTATGTCATAAATTAGATAGTGATTGTACTAACAGTAAACAAATAAAAGCTATGCAGACTTAAAAATTTTATTGCAGTGTAACACAAAACCAGAAGACGGTGCTGTTCTTCCAAAAAACAATGGCACCAAAGCTGTTTGACATTCACACAATGTCTGAAAAGGATGAAGTCAAAGACTGGTGTTTATCCTCGTCAGCTGACTGTGAAAACTTCTGACTGAAGATCCCTATTGTGGCAGATAATGTGAATGCTTTAAACATTGATTTACCTTCTTATGGTAAACATACTGAAAATGATATGATGGTGACACTGACGGATGATCGTTATTCAGTAAATGTTACAACTCAACATTTAATTGCAACCCCCCCCCCCCCCCCCCCCTACAATTTACACTCTATATTTCTACCATACAGACTTAACAATTCTTGTTTACAGGTAATTATACACTAACGAAACACTTAATCTTTAAGGCAAGTTCAAGTTAATATTGACATTTATTTGTCAATGAAAGGCAATGAATTTTGCAGTTAAGTGCAACATAAAAAACCCACATGAAATAACAATAAGTAAGTGTAAGTGTGATATCTTAAAAATATTAGTTGTGATCAACAGTCCAAGACCCAAAAATATATTTAGCTCAGACAATAACCTGAATTTTGAACTAGAATCAGTGATTTTTTTTTTTTGTATTTTGCTTAAAAGATCATTATTTATCATAATTAAACTATCAAAATAGTAATTTTCTCTCTTTTGACTAACTGATTAATCAACACAGATCTAAAAAAATGGAACGCCTCATTCATGATTTTTACTCCAAGGTGCAGGCAATGCTGTGGACAGGTCTGCACCAGAGTTGGGTACTGTACTATAATGACAGGCCTTATTAATGATGCTGCATAGAGGATTCAGCGTCAGCAACATTTTTATGAAAAATGTGTTAACCTGAGCTGAGCTCAATGGACAAATGTTTGTCCTTTTTAGGACGAAGTGATTCCAGGAAGCACGAAGGTGTGTGTGACAGAAGGCCTTGGAGGTGACAACAGCGTGTGTGTGTGTGCGTGTGTGTGTGTGTGTGTGTGTGTGTGTGCTCTGAGGGTTTACCTGACTCATCTGTCCATGAAGAGGGATAGCAGTGATGCCAAGGTTCCTTAACAACAGCGCTACCCGCTGGGCATTGTTACACGTGCTGCAGAAAATCATAAATGAGTTGCCGGCCAGCTCATTCAGGATGGACACCAGGTAACAGTCCTGTCATAAAACAAAAACAGCACATAACAATGTTATACACTCCAATATACTTATAAATACCATTACAAAGTTATCATGGTATTTTGGTGTCAGATATTAAAACATGAAATGAGAATCTTCATTTCTGTGTGCCCTACCTTGTACTTTGATGGTATGAATACGTAGTACTGCTGCAGTTTGTCTACTGTAGAGTATTTGGTGGATACTGCACACTTAACGGGATCTTTCAGAGCTGCCCTCTGAAGTTTCTGGACCTGTAAAGCAAATAAAAGGATGTCAGAGCGAGAGAAAAACCTCCCAGGCTGTGGTGTAAGCCCCTGTTGTCAACTTCTTCCTGGTTTTCCTGGTTACTGGTCTCCAGTGACCAGTAACAGAACAAAGCAGCACTGTTGTTTACCTTTTTAGTCATGGTGGCAGAGAACAAGAAGGTACGTCTCTCTCTGGGAATCACCTTCAAGATTTTATCCACCTGGGAGCAGACAAAAGCAAACAAACTCATGGAGTCATTATTTTTGTTTAAATATTCTAAGTACAATGAAGGAGCATTTCTACTCAAATGATTGTGTTTCTTCACATTAACCACAGAAAACATTATAAAATGAAGTAAAATGTAGAGGGGAAACTGCATAAAAGCAATGGCATCAGTAACTCAGAGTTGTAACTACTCACCTCAGTCTCAAAGTCCATGTTGAGGATTCTGTCTGCTTCGTCCATGACCAGGTACTTCAGAGCTCGTAGGGAGAAGCCCTTTGTGTTCTCCATGTGGTCTATCAACCGACCAGGTGTGGCTGTAAACAGATTTTGATTTATTCTATCACATTCCTGCTGAAATTATCAGTTGTTTAAACTGCTGAATATTGAAACAACTGGAAGTTTGTGTAGATATTAATGCTTCACATTGATCCAGCACAAGCAAATATACATACATGTTCAGAGACATGAGCGCAGTTTTGATGTGTATGAAATGAAATGCTGATTATAGCTTCACTTACCGATAACAATGTGTGGTTTCTTAGCCAGCACCAAAGACTGAGACATCATATCGATTCCTCCAACTATGACAGCTGCAACAGAAATGAGACGAGCCTCAGGTACAGAACCAGAGAAAGTCATCTGCATCATTAAAACAGTTAAACCTTTAATGGAATCATACCACACTTAACACCAATGCTGGAGCCCAGGGCCTCAAACTGCTCAGAGATCTGAAACGCCAACTCTCTGGTCGGGGTGAGGACGAGGGTGTGAAGCCTCTGGGGTGAGGCCAGCAGCGACTGGAGGATGGGCAAAGCAAAGGCACCCGTCTTCCCTGAACCAGTCTCTGCCAGGCCAATAACATCCCTCCCTGCAGTTCAAGAAGAAGGTACAGATGGACATTAGTGTTATATGTATTGAGTAAATAAGCGCATGCCTTTACTCAAATATTGTACTTCACTACATAAATTTGCAATCACACGTAACTACACTATACTTGAGAAATTGAATTTTATTTAAAGTAGCTACAAAGAATTTTCATATTGTGTTGATTTTGGAGGCCTTGTGGACAAAAGCAGTAGTGTTTCAACACCAAGACACAAAAATATAACATCAACAATACAACTGGTCAAAGAACACTCTCTCACTGCTTATTTCTAGTAAGCCAAAGTACTATCCCCTGTGACTTGGGAAAAAAAAAAAAGTTGAACTCCATTACTATTCAGAGATATGCTGCACTTTTTACTCACACATTTATTTATCAGATATAGTTAAAAGATACTTCTATTATTAAGAGTCGAAAAACAATATTTTTCTTTCTTGCATATCAAAAAGATATTTGATATTTTGTCCATATTGACCAGCCCTAAAATTAAACCAAGAGCATATAAATAGGTAGAATTATGTCCACTACAACATTAAACTGCTGCTTAAATGGCAATGCATCAGTAATAACAATAGAATAATGTAATGGACCAAAAGGGCTTATTCTGCTGAATGATAACCTGAAGCACCCAAGGCTGATCATATATCTGTATGTTTACTTGAGTAACATTTTGAATGCAGTATGACCTTTACGAAAGTAGAGTAGGTAAACACTTGATGGGCTACACAGAAAGCTCAGTGGCACTGACAGTAAACTCCTCAGATAGAGTCAGCTGACAGAGAGATCATCACGTACCTTGCAGGGCTACAGGTATGGCTTCTATCTGAATCTTTGTTGGACTCTTCCATCCCAGCTGATCACAAGCCTCACAGAGAACCTCAGTGACGCCCTGCGGACGGGAAAGTCACCAGATAGAGACCTCAGACCGGTGCTGATCGTGTTTACAAATCAGATTAGAGCTGTTCTTTAAACACTGTCAGATTCCAGGTATAATATTTCATACGACAGAGCTACAGATGAAACCGACTTAGCTAGTGAAGCTAGCCTTAACTGCTGTGCTGTTGCTTGTTTATGTTGCTAAAATGACGCCCCTCCTTCACTCTGTGAGATAAACTTACCAAATCCTTGAAGCTCTTCACTGTTTCATCGTTTTCGCCGCCATTAAAGTGACTGTTATCATCACCAGTACTCGAACCTTCGAGTGTTTCTTCTGTGTTTGCCTTCACGCTTTCCTCTGTGTCCGCCATGCTGGTCGCCCCAACGTGTCGTCAACTCCGCATTGCGCAGATGCGGAAGAAAGTTTGATCCGCAAAGGACGACGGAAATTGTTGTTTCTCATACGTCTTTCACTTTTTCTTCTTCTTCTTTTCGTTTTATGGCGGGTGGCAACCAGCTTTAAGGTGCATTACCGCCACCTACTATGTTGGAGTGTGGACTAGAGGTAGAAGGAGAAAAAAATAGATTCTTTCAATCAGATTCGTACTCGATCTGAATAATGAATAATGAAATGAACCGATGACACACGGACCATTAATCCATACTAACTTATTTATAACACATTATTAAATATATCATTATATAAACTGACCACTGACTGACTTCTAGTGTCCCTCTGTTTAGCATTAACAAAACAGGGAAAAAATGAATACCAATAAAATTTCTCATTACCTTTAAATTAAATTAACTGGCATTTGGCCTTTGTGCCCTCAAAAAATTGACAACACCAAGGGCCAAGTGGCTTTTGTTTCTATTTCATGATTCACTTTGCTGCTGTAATACACATTTCCGTGTTGTGGGACTTATAAAGGATTATTTTATCTTAAATGAACAGTTCTCCTCAAAGTCAAAAATACATATTTTTCCTTTTACCTTAGGTGCTATTTATCCATCCAGATAGTTTTGGTGAGATGCTGGGTTTTGGAAGAAATCAGCCTGCTTTCTTTTGAATAATATAATGCAACTAGATGCACTCAGCTACTTCTTTATTTCTATGGTGAAAAGAAAATACTGAACTGAACAACTAGGTCTGTAGTTTATGTTGCGTGACATATCCATATCCTCTGGAAATTAACATTTTCAGAAATTAATTATTGCAAAATGTGTATAAAATGTGTCCATGTGTTGCTTATTTCACCTCCCTCATTACATCACACTGACACATGAAGTGAAAAAGTTTATGACGCATTTATTTTGCTGCAGAAAACAGTTTCAGACATGTAATTTGTCGATTATTGACAAACATTCCACACATTTAATCTGACTTCCAACATGTTTGGAGGTCATTCATTAACAGTCAGTCATAAAATCATACAAAAATGCCTTTTCTTGTCAAGGTAAATCACAAATCGCTGGCCGGAGGAAAAACAGTTGTAGGAAAAAAAATAACAACATGCTGGAGACAAAGAGCACTTGTAGTCTCTGGTTAATTTTTTCAGTGCAGAGAATAGTGTTCTTTAAATAAGTCATCTAGGAGAGTAGTAACCAATCTAAATGTTTCCAATTACATATAATGAGATGTCTTATGTTCATCTAATTCACATTCTCTTTGACATGACAAATGATAGTCCAGATCAAATGAACTCGAGCCTGCTGAGACCAGTGCTGACAGTGTGGCAGCCTTTCCTGGGTTAATGTAGGAGAAACTAATCTATCTGACTGCCTTCAAAACAGCTACCTCTATAACTCTGCACAGATACACAGAAAAAAAATACACGCCTTTCGTTCAGAGCGCCTCACATAACATCCGCCCCAATGCCCTCTTGAGTCTCAGAGGAGTCCCTCCATCTCCCTCATAAAGGCTTCATACACCTGGTCCTTAGTCTTCATGCTGGGCTGAGACACAGCACCCATCTGGGCGGGGTTGACCAAGCCCATCTGAGCAGCTGTTGCCTGCTGTTTCTGCCCCTGTCCGCCTCCCATGCCTTCATCTCTCCTTCCTCCAACACCACCCCCTGCTTTCTCAAGAGGCCCAGCTGCTGCCCCAGGCATTGCTCCACTCTTGTCCCTACGCACCCTCAATGTTGTGGGCACAAAACGGGTGACCTCTGCCTTTGGATTGATGATCTGAGGTTTGGCAGAGATGGTAGCCCCGCCAGAGCCAGCACCCGCTGCCAGGCCGCCCCCAGCTGCTGCGACAGAGGTGATGTTGGCTCGCTTTTCGATGGTGGCTGCGTGGTGGTGGCTGGGAGGGTTGTTGCCAGGATTGGTGCCCGTGGAGGCAGCTGCTGTCCCTGGTGGAGGAGGCATCTGCATGACACCCGGTCGCATTGGCATGGAAGGGGGCGGCAGGTTGCTCTGTGGACCATCCTGGTTGGTTCCTGAGCCTTTTTGACGCTGTACAATGTTGGGAGGAGCACTAAGCACATTGGAGTTGAGAGGTGGAGGGAAGAGGGAGAGTGGTGGGGCAAGTGGACGTGGGGGCCCTCCTGCTCTTGGGGGTGGAGGTGGGATACCTGTAAAGACACAAGACAAATGGATTTTGATGAGAAATTTATGAGACATTCCTCTTAAAACTTCCATAGATTGGAACACAAAATGTGCTGACATATATTTAATGATGTGTTAAAGGTCTATTTTTACTGCCTTAGGATTCACTACAGCTGAGCAGCATTTAAAATAAATATACATTTCTTAATAATGCTGTTTGACAATTGACAATATCATGTTTGCTCAGCATGTGTTCATGCACACACAAGAATATTCAGAGTTTATGTTTTGATTCAAAGTACTACACATATGTGCATGCTGCTGTGTGCCCTCAGAGACTGTATGCACACATATGCCCACCTGGTGGTGCTGGTGGTGGTAATCTTGGAGGGGGTCCTCGTGGTGGGGGGCCTGGTGGGAGGCCAGGAGGGGGTCCTGGTGGAGGGCCTGGGGGCCGACCTGGTGGAGGCCCAGGAGGCAGAAGACGAGGCATTGGGCCCCTCATGCCTGCAGGCATACCAGGAGGCCTCAAGAATGGAGGAGCACCTAAAGATAATAGACACATAATCTAAATGCTGCAAAGAATACATATGGATACTGATCACAACCAGCACATTCTTAAAAAAAAAAACAGTTCATCACCAGTGCACTGCTGGTAACTGTGCTGTAGCTGCCTTTAGCTGGGTAGTTCAGTAGCTGACCTATTAGACTGGGATACAGCCTCAAAGATGGAGGCTGGTTTGATAACAATACTGGAATTTCTAATTTTGATACAATAACTTGAAAAATATTGATATTTAATATAATTTTTGGTATCAATATTTATCCCACTCTACCAGTATTACAGCACCTGAGTTGATTTAATGTTACATCGGCTCCTACCAGACTCCAGGAACAATAAAGCCAAAGCGGGTTCAGGCAGAGACAAGAGGTGTAAAGCAGTTGAGGAGCAACTTTGTAACTTAGCAAATTAATCTATAAGTATACATCATCCATCATGTTGAATATCTGTTTTTGTGAAGTTATTTATTTCTGTTTTGAACAACAACTCTGTTGAAATAAATTCAAATGATAAGTCTCCTTGCTCTTGACGCATTTTGGCTCATTACTTTTTTGCCATTAGTGATTAACAGACAGCCCGCTGAAACATAGTATTCCAGCAAATGCATGTTTTAACTGACCTGGTGGCGGGCCGGGTGGCGGGCCAGAGGGTGGACCAGGAGGCCTCATTGGAGGAGCTGGGGGTGGACCCAGTGGTGGAGGCCCGGCCATTGGTGGACCTTGCAAGTGTGGAGGCCCCTGCTGTCCCACCGGCACAGCAGGAGGGGGTAGACGCTGATTGGCCATAAGGTGGGACTGGTTGTCCCCTGGTGGTCCCCTATCCTCGATGTCTGAGGTGTCAGATTCATCTGTGTATTCCTCCTCTACCTCCTCTTCTTCTTCCTCTTCAGGAACTGACTGACCTGAAGATAAAAGAAAAAAATACCATGTCCCATGTCATCAGAAAGGTGTACTAGCTTAGTAAATACACAGCAAAGACACTCGTATTCTACATTACCTGCCATCCTTAACATCATGGCCTGTAGGGGGGTAATGGCCTTAGTCCTCTTCACCACCCTCTTTTTCTTCCGCTTTCCTTCACGAGGTGCCTCTGCTGGCATGTCCGCAAAACGTACACTGCGACCTAAAATGGTTAGACATTAATACATTCATCAAAACAATGTATTAGTATAAGAACACTAACTGAACTGAAGTGTTTAGTTCTGTGTCTGCATTAACAAGTCAAATTCATACATCTTAAGGTGAGAGAAAATATCTCATTGACACGTCCATTTTGAATGTCTTCAGACAGCAAAAAATATCTTAACGTGTTCAAAATTGACATGTTAACAGGTTATGTTCTGTCATCTTGAGATGCACAAATCTGACTTATTAATCTGGACACAAAACAAGATGTTAAAGTCCAACCACATCTGAGGCGCAACATCTGAATTTTGCTTGGATAGTTTTTCATGAAATGACATTTGTTAGCTTTGTGGTTAAAGGATGCCAATATTTTGCCTTTTTGTTCATCACTTTGCACAAACCTTCAACAATTAATGTATCACAGAAAAACAAACATACAATTTTTCCTAGATCGTCATCGTCAGTGACAAAAGTTTCCCATTTTCAGTGAGAGAAAAAACTAATGACATATTGCTGCTTCTTTCACATTACACAATAAGTTATGAAATTATTAACTGATGTTACCTTGAAGTAGTCAATGTCACACATTGAGGAAGGTAGACCAGAAGTAATTTACAACTATCAGAAACCACTAGGACATTAAGAAAATTAAATAAACTGGTTTATTATTGAGAATTTGCAAATGTATGCTGAAACACTCACCAGCATGTCTTTCATTTCTGTCTCTGTCCTCCTCTCTTTCCCTGTCATCGTCCTGCCTGTCAACACTCATCCTCTGGTCACCGTCTCCACCTTCATCTCGCTCTTCTTCGCTATCCTCCTCAGAGTCGCTTTCGTCGTCGTCCACATCATCCCGATCTCTGTCGCTCTCACTGCCACTGTCCCGATCTCTTCCCAAATCCATGGCAGAATCCTTTTCCAAACCAGGAATGGAAGAGTCTGTTGACAACAAAAAGAGCCAGGGCAAGAAGCAGGTAGGTGAGCAGCAACACAACTGTAAAATCAAAGCCCTATTATTATTGAAAGCATTCAGAAATGTCGTCATTAAGGAAGCAGTTTGTGTGTTACCCATGTCTGTGCCATAAACTCGTCGAGCAGGAATGCCATACAGAGCCAGAACCTGTGGAGGTGGGGGTCCAGGCGGGGGCCCGGGGGGCTTCTTTCCTGGAGGTAAACGTGGCACACTTGGCACAGTTGCCAAAACCGGTCCAGAGGATGACGACAAAGGCCCTTTACTGAAAGATGAGTTAAGAACAGAATTAACATAGTGGAACTGCGATGATCAGCAGCATCAAATTGAGAGTTTACTTCCAGAAATCTTTAAAGACCGCCTCCACTCAAAAATGTGTTTTACTTATGTTTATGTCTCCTAAAATATCTGACCCTGACTACACTGACTTGCCCTACTAAAGGGGGAGAGGTACTCTTCTGTGATGTGCACTGTAATGCCAGCAAAGAAACCCAAAATCTCCAGCGCAGATCGGATTTACCAGTGCAGGCAGAGAGGGTTAGCATTAGTTCTGTTAGACACTGTCTGTTACAAGCTAATATGCTAACAATCTGTACATGGGTGCAGACTGAAGTAGGTGATCTCAGACTATCAGATTTAGTTTACATTGTTTACATACTTTAATGTGCCTGGAGGGGAACTTGAACATTCACAGGTTAATGCCTACCCAAAAGAGGTGCTCTTCTTCAGTATGGAGGGAGGCTGAGCTCCTGGTAGTGGGATGTCCTGGATGTGGATATTGGAGGGGGCATGAGGCATATCTGGTAAAGGGATGCTGTCAACCTCCACTGACTCCGCATTCTGAAAAAGATGACATAGCACACATGATAGTAAATCGAGTCACCAAGCAAGCCCAAGCTTGCTCTCATTAGCATAAAATTAGAGAAATTGGAATCGTGAAATTAAAAAAAAAAAAAAAAGCCATATGCACCTAAACATACACAAACACAAAACACACCTTGACTGAGTCAAAATACAGAGCCAGCTGCCCCCGTTTGGTCTCATAGTCCAATTCCAGTTTACGTAGCTCCTTGTAGGTGTCAGGGTTCTCTCTCTCATACAGACGGACAATTCGCTCAAAGGTCTCACGTAGCTTCTTCCTTTTGTCCCTCAATACTTTCTCATTCAACAAGGGCTGCTGAACTGGGTTGAACTCTGTTGAAAGTGTTACAGAGAAACTTTATTTTTAATTTTTTTGCAAAAGCCGTAAAACATTTGTGAAACATAGAAAATTATGAATTTTAGTTAGAGATAATTAAGTGCAATAAAAGTCCAAAAAGCCATCAGTATTGCACAAAGATGAGTTCAACAGTAAGAAATATTCAGCCCCCTCACCCATCTCATCCAGCTTCTCCATGTCCCTGATGATCTGTCTGGGGTCCTTCATCTTAAGAACCGCTGCTCTCACCATCATTCTTTGTTTCTTGTTCTAGCAGAAATATTTTCAAATGACGCAAAATGTTATCAACACAATAACATTACTGTTGCATTTAAAATGAGATAGGACATTAAAAAAAGTGAATCTTTCAAAGTCAGGAGTACCTTTTTTAACTCTCTTTTCCTGGCCTCCTTTCCTGTAATGAAGGTAGGGAACAAATATAAACTAGTTATCATTCTGACAAGAAGAAGTTCATATTAATGGATGTTATTCTGCAGATAGGTGCCAGTGGAACCAGCTCATGGTTATGATTGACCGATACTTACTGGCCTGGTCCGTGGGGTTCATGAACTTCCCACTCTTGGTGGAGGAGGTTGAACGTCGCCCCATTGTGTCAGTGCGTCTCCTTCACCCTGAAAAGTAAAAAGATCCCAGTAATATGAAACCATCAGTGTCCACTGAAAAGCTATGCATACTGCATAGCACCAGGGTGTAAAATTAACGTTTTTGCACACCAGCCCAAGGGCTATGAATGATCAAAACTTAACAGCCACTTAACATATTAGTACAGTCTTTTTTTAATCGGTGCATGAACCAATCTACCAGCCAGTTGCATATTTGACCAGCATTTGGCTGGTGCTTATTTGTGCCCTGAAATCACAGCTTCCCCATATATATGAAACATGCCCATGAAACATGCCCTTTCTTAATTTGTAATAGATTTTTTCAAAACTGCAAGACTGACTTTTTAATCTGCAGCATGCACCTTTTTCATTAAAACATGAACTTAATTTTGTTTACCTGAAACATGCAATTTTTAAACTTCAACATCCACGTATTTGCATGCATGAATGCACGTCACTGGTAAGTTAGATGGTGCGTCTTTGAAAGACTGTTCCGTTCCATTCAATGTAGGTAACTGGTTATATCAGTCATAACAATAACTTAGTCGTGTGTGTTGATACACAGAACTGACAATTTGGTTGCACTACCAGTAAAAGGTGATGTGCCACTGATTTAACTAAAACGATGACGGTTAAGTTAGCTACTGTTAGCTAACAAGTTAACATAAAGATGATAGTTAACGCATGACTGATGAACAGACAAGCCAATGTATTATCTCTCTCTGTTAGACACAGCGGAGTCAAACGCAGTGGATGTTTTAGAACATTATTACAAAGCCAGTAAAGTTCGTTGTGATAGCTATCTAATAGCTATCTCTCATGCAGTCATGCAGCATTTGGCTGCCAAGTTAGCCGGTTAACGTTAGCATGCACTTGTAGATAGGGCCGCGTTAGCCTAAAGAACAGCACAGGAGGCAAAACGTCACATTACCTTTTATTCAAGTAAAACCTGTAGGGTGCAACGCCCTACGTACGCACCCCTTGGTACCAAAAGTGAAATAAAACGTATTGTTTAAGCTGTGAAAGAGAAACTATCCAGGGCTGAAGGTATCCAACGACTTCGCTAGCCGTTCGCCATGTTTACTGCTGCGAGCAAGAGCGGAAGTTTCGTGTCTACAAGGGAACCCTTGATTTACGAAATTCTCGCGAGATTTCTATTCGTCTATTCTTAATTATGCATCTTTAAAAGCTAATTATGTTTTATAGTGTTGCAATGCTGTGGTTAAAATCTTGATTCGTTTAGGGACATTAAAGGCTTGGTTAAGGTTAGGGAAAGCTCATAGTTTTGGTGAAATAATCACTATCGTGAGATATTTCGCGGATCTGGGGTTCCCTTCTAGACAAGACCGACCGGAATGGACTAATTTGACGTCATAAATAATTGAGTTGGGAGCGAGGCTCCTTTCTGAGAATAAAACAAATTGATATTTAAGATCTCCGTTGATTTTATGTTCATGGTCAAGTATTTTATTTTGTGTATGTGAGTGGTGGTGCAGTGGTCTGACTTGATGCAAGTTTTCTGCCCTCTAATGGTTACATGGAGTACATACAACCACACTCCACTACAAATAAGTTAAGTATGAAAACATCAGCGTATATATTTATATATATATATAGCTTTTATAAATCTATAAAACACAAATACAGCCTAGTATTTTATTGTGCCGTCAACTCCACTTTTATTTCAGCAGTTCACAAATATAATCAATACACTTGCTGACTACACTTTACAGTTACAGTCTTACTGTTCATTAAACAGAAACGAAAAACAGACATTTATGCAGTTCTTCACAAATGGAGGATCTGGGGCAAAGGTGCTATAGGAGCTTGTACGATACTCCCACACAGCATGTTTTATTCTCAAGAGAAACAAAACTGGTCAAATCCTTAATACCTCAATATAGCTCTGAATACATTTTCCTGCAGGAGTAAGGGATAATATATACACATTTGGCCTCAAATAGGCTTAACAATTTCCAAAATCCAAGACAGTTAAAAGGTAAAATAAATTTTATGGTATGAATGACTTACTTTAGTTTATTAATAATATTCTACAAGTTCTGTGGGGGACATGTCATGAAGCTCATACAGATTGGACTTCACCATGATTGGCATCTGAACCAGGGACAGTTTGATGATGCCTTAATGAACAGCATTCATTCAGCAGCCAAGCTTTGTCTGTGATAATACAAAACAAAACTGATGAAGGGCCTTAAAGTGTATTATCCCTCTTGCACATAGTTTAGATCCTTCACCAGTACTTCCTTTTCTGCTCTTAATTGACTGGTTTTGACCATCTGTTTACACGAGCAACATTAAAAGTCAGGTCATTGGTCTGTTTTGTTCTTCTCAGTCTGGTAAAACATGCTTCTTGAGGAATCTGGCTCTCTTGCCTCTTAGTGCAAAAGCCAAATGAACACTAGGTGGCAGGAACTCCACACAGTAAATAATCCTACCAAGACATCCCAGCACTGATATGTAATATTTTACTGTGCTTTTTATATGGTTTACTGCAGATTGGATAGTTTTATTTTTTCTACCACGTACTTATAAAAATTACCCTTGGGGTGGTAGGTAGGTTAAACAGTGAAATCAATTAATCAAATCCAGACCACTCCTATTTGATTTGATTAGTAATGATGGAGCAGTGCTACCAAAAGGAGGTGGAGTTGAGGGAAGCTTCAGTAATTCTAATCACAGCAGCTTGTCCCATAAACAGCAGACAGATGAATGAGTGGGTGGTATAAAAATATTGAATAGCTTCTAAATTTTCAAATTTCTTATTAAATGGAGTTTTCAGTTTTGGTGCTTGAATGCAACATATCACAGTATTTACACAAGTGTTTATTTTGGGGGCACCAGCAGTTCAGTCTGTGGGAATTTGTGGCTTGATAACCAGAGGGTGGCCGGGTCAAGTCTAGCAAGGACCAGTCAGTACAGAGTGTGGACTGGTATCTGGAGACGTACCAGTTCTATTCAGACCACTTTAACAAAATGACAGCAGCCTAGGGGCCTGTTAATACACAAACATTAAAAATAATGGAATTTACTGGGACTATAGCTGAAATTCTTTAGTTTCAAATTTATTAACATTAACTGAATGAACTTGGTGCAAGGATTAACGGATAAGTCAGATATTTCACTGCATTCTGGAACTGCAACTGCATTTTAGTTGTAGATGCTTTAGTAACATTTGAAAGAGTTCAAACAAGATTAAACATAGCTGCAGCCTCGTCCTTCATGAAATCACTGAAATTTTGGAATGATTAATGAACAGAAAGCATAAACACAAACTGCTCCGATCGGAGACAGAATGAACAGAGCTTAAATGTATTAAGCTCTTTTAATGTGAAAAGGGATCAGAATTATCCTCATTTCTGTTTAACTTTTGCTCCTCTTCAACTAATAGTTGTACTACTAGCTGCACTTTACATAGTCTGAAAGGCCGTCACACAAAGATATTTCTCTGTGTTGCTAACAGCCTAGTTTGTCCCATCATACAAAACGGACATATCTGTCCCTCCTTTCCAGGAAAAACAGTGTGACTCAGCTTATTTTCATTTTGAAAATGGTCTGAGGGCCACCCAGCACCCTACTGGGGCCCAGATTTGGCCCACGGGCTGCATTTGAGTATCACTGCCATAGAGGTTGTTCCATCAGAATAATCACTTATCTATACTGAACCACTGAGGCACACTCACCAGTGATGACTGTAATAATTAGCGATGGGAAAACTGTCGTGACAGTTAATTTAAGAGTAACTTGATCATTTTTTGCTTTGATCTGCTAATCAGTTGATGTTTGGAGGGTTTGGCACTAAGCTGATTAGAAATTTACTTGTTCATCAACTGAGTGTGATTAAAAATGCATTGATAATGTGCAATTACAGTTCTTAAAAGCTGTGCACACCACACTTGTGTTTTCAGTGATTCTGCTTGAATCGACTCTGCCTAAAATAACATGGAGGCATGATGGATTTAGATGAGGTCATCCACCAGTGTGCAGGGCAGGGTTAAAGTGTTTAATGAAATGTTACAGACTTATATATGTGCCTCTTTCTACACAAGAAGTAGAAGACATTTAGTAGGGATGCACAGTATGGATTTTTTTTCTATTTAAAAAAGTTGATAGCACCTAGTTTATACACAGCTGCAGGTTAAGAAAGGATTAAATCCATCCAGTAAAGATGGATGATTTATATTACAAAGCTCTGACTGAAACAACTGACATCAAAGACAAAAAACAGTTGTGACTCTTCAAGTATTCGTTTATTTCTTTCTAACCTTCTGACCTAGATAGAGCATTTTGCCTAAAAATCAAATCAAATCTAATTAGATGTTTTGACATACTCTGTCAAATCATATATTATTATATTATTAAATAATTAAATACATATATAAATAAATAAATATGATACATGATAGATAATAATAATAATAATAATAATAATAATGATAGATAATATAATAATGATAAGATAATAATAAATAATTAAATAAATAAATGAATGAATAAATAAATAAATAATTATATTATTGAATAATTAATAATAATATAAAATTCTTATTATCAGATGATAATTTTTTGGCCTTGATATTTATTGGTCATGTGTACAATTTAGAAAAAGCAACAGGAATGAAACACGGAATGCTAAAGCACTATTACAGGCAGTATTTATTGGGATTTTAACAACAGTTTGAAATGTTTCAACACATTTAACAGTTTAATATATAATGACCTCAAAATGTTGTTTATCCACATGTTGATGTTGTTTAAACGTTATAACTTAACCCACTTAAGTATTTACTTTACCAGATATAATATAATACCTCCGCAATAATATGAACTGTGGCAATGCAAGATGAAATCTAAAGTTAATTTAAGAAAACAAAAAGGCCAGTGAAAGTAGCCACAACTTGACTTTAATAGAAAGGCAGTGAACTGCAAGGAAAAGCTATTTCATTCTATTCTTTTCTATTCAACCGAGTACATTATTTTGCAGTTCTGTTTTAAAGAAACCATAGAAGAGCTTCAACCAGAACCACCTCACTCGTCACACATGCCCAAAATTTCTCTCTACTTGGTTTAGTCCGCATTGTTCCTGTGGTAATTTCCTTTAAGCCATCCCTTTCCCAAACTCATACATTTCCATATCTCTCTCTGGTTACTGGTTAACATTTACCAGGTTTCTCTGGCTGTTGCTCAATCTCTGATTAACTCTGCATGCTAAGAAGGAGGTTAAGATAAAGTAGAAGATACAACATCAGGCCAAATCTCAAAATGAACTGACATGAATTTCAAAGGCTTGTAAGTTCCTTAACCTAAAGGTATAATATGCAAAAATTTCCTTTAAACAAGTACAGACACATATGAGGATAATCCCTTTAATCATCAGTTATGATCCCCTAGAAGTGTGTGGTGGTTGCACCTGCAGAGACTGGGATCTTAGCCAGTGTTTCTTTATTTTCTTATTATTTTGCTGCTTTCAGGATGCTTTATCAACCCAAAATGTCAGTATTTGATGTCCTGGGAATAAGACTTAACAATAAACCAACATTCTGATATGTTTACGAACAGCTTGGAGAAATCCTACTGATTCTACTTTTAACAAAAACCCAGGATTTTTTGCACTGTGTGGTACTAAGAAAGATAAATGCAGGCAGATAACTGAAATGTTTGAGTATTTAAAAAAAAAAGTCTTTATAGAATGAGGGATCATTTATGAAAATAACTGAAGGAACTGAAGGACAAATCATCTTCTACGTCCTCCTTACAACTGTATTGACATCTTGAGTTTGGTATAAATGCAGCACCCACCTCCTGTCTTCATTTCTTGTCTCTAATTATCAGAACGTGGATGCCAGAAATCGCAGAACTGACAGCAGTAAATACATAAACAGTCTTGCTAGAGTTTCGTTGTGGGATGCCAAAAGTGTAGAAACGTAAACCAAAGATAATCACAACTATTCAATTACACATACAGTCTGGCAGCTTTTCAGAGAATACAAAGCAAACATTTCCATTTTACTGAACTGTATGCATTTAATGAGTGTAGTGATTGATGGATTTTCAAGTCATAAAAACTGCTACTATAGCTTAATTTATCCACACAAGACGCTCTAATGGACTGAACATAAAAGATAAACTGGTGACCCAGACATGTCATAAATAAAACAGTGTAGTTATGGCATCTTCATTTCCCACATCCGTTCAATCAGCTGTAATGATGTGTTAGATGAAGTGGTATCACTTGAATCTTCAGTCCACAACTTAATTGGGCAGGTGGACAGTTGGTGATCCAGGAAAAAGTCATTTCCAAGCCAAAAAGGTCTCGATGAACAGTGCTGCAGCCCACTGTTTGATTTTAAATGGGTAGATGTTAGAGTCAGGCTCATACTTGAGTTGATATCAGGATGAGCTGTTAGAGGGTCTGTCCCACTCCACCTGGTTTCTCGCTGGAAAGCACGTTGCCTTGCTGGGAATGCTGGGAACATGCTGAGCCTCTGTATCCTCTGAAGCAAAATCCCAGGTCAAAACAGACACATCACCACCTGTGGCATTCACCACCGTGTGACCCGCAGACATGCCTTGTCCTTGCAACACAGTATTTTCAGGTTGCGTCTCTCTCACACTGCTGCTGTTATCCTGCAGGTTGGTCTGTGACAGACACCCGACTCCACTGGTCAAGTTTGAATTCTCTAAGTGAAAGAAGGTGTTGTTTTCGCAAATCCCCAGTCCAAAGCTTTCTAGCATATCTATTACTGATGGTGTGGACGGGTCACTGGGGGTCTCTTCCTCAATAAGGCTGAGTGTGGGCAAAATGTCCACCAATTCTGCCATCTCCATTGGCTGGATTACCTCAGTGATGCTGGGAGGAAAATCCTTTTCCTTGGTGTAGGACTCCTGTGTGTCCAAAACTGTGTACCCCATTTCCAACTGTGTAACAGCCGCAGGCTCTAGGCCAGACTCGATTAAAACACTTGCGCATCCTAATTCTGACTGGCCGATGCTTGTCAAGTCTACGGTTGATTGGGCGGCGATGTCTACAGGGTAACCTCCCTTCGCGACACCTTCCGTCAACACCAGTGCAGCCTCTTCAGGAACAACCATGATTCCTGCTGGAGCAGAGACCTCGGCGGTGACAACATTTGGTGGGGTTCCACTGACTAAACAATCTGAAAAGGAAATTGGATTACAAAAAGAAGTTCAGTTCATGTTAATCCTCAGATTATAGCAGCATTCAAGATTAAGATAGTTAGTGGTGGGAGCCTGGGGCTTTGTTGGAAACACCCATGCCTTCAGTTTCTCAGTTATGGTGCTGCTGTTGGACTTTTAGGCGACCCACCTTGAGACACAGTCTTATAAAAACACCAAAGAGTTTTTGTGTGTCCAATAAGCACCCATGTGCACACACATTTTGACTATCAGAAATACACTAAATAAAATCTATTCTAAGGCAAATTATATAACCAGTATTGGTGATGAAATGCCTCCAAATTAATCCACTTCCTAGTGCTGGACTGAGTAGTTAAGTTTGGTATTTTGTGTTGCAAAATGCAAAATTTTGTGCTGGTTTATAGTTTTAAGCATTTGTCTGGTGGCTGTTGTCTTGGCACCAGCTGTATTTGGCATATTTTTGGGTGCTTGTCCCTTATGTTGAATGTCAGTACGGGGCTAGCATCGCTGAGAACTGTTTTCTGGCTCTCATTCTGTGCTGCTTGCCACAATACTTCATTTTATTCTCCACAACCATATGCTGTATGCACAATGAACATACATATCTACACCCACATCATCACTGTACCTGCAATGGCTTGTCTCTGAGCTTGGATCCGATGGGGCCACGTCAGTCTGGCAGTCAAACTCTCTTCTTCTTCCTCGCCATCGGGACGTGCTGGCGGATCTCCTCCCATCACCAGGCCGAGAGGCACCGCCCCCACCCACTGCTTGGACCGAACGCACTGCAGACAGTCCATAATCCAGCGGGCATCCCTCCACACCACATCCAGACGCTGAAGACACAGGAGATTAAATGATACCGAAACTGCTAAATTAGTTAAACCAAAATCACATTTGATCAGCACTTTTCTACACTTAATCAAATTCACTGATGGGTGAATCCAAGCAACAGCCTTTATTTCTTATTCATTTCCCTCATTAAACCTGTATTCATCAGAGAGGAAGAGATGTTTAAAAGAAAAGCAGACAGAACAATTTTCTAGCTTTCAGGCTACTGAAATGTGGATTTTGCAGCAGCAGCAGGGGCAACAGAGGTAGATCAGTATGCTGTGCTGTTCTGCACTACATGTTTCACAGCTCTTCTTTCAACTGTGCACCCTTCTTTTGTTTCTGCTGTCGTGATCTTACCCGGGAAAGCTCAGTGATGTGGTTCAGGCGCTCTCGTGCTTCCTGCACCTCCTTGGTGTCCAGCGCCTCCCGCAGTGCCTGCTGGGCCAGATGAGTGTCCAGCTCCAGCCTCACCCAGGCCTGGCAGTACTGGGACAGAAAGCCCCGATCATACGTCCAGAAGTGAACTGGTGATGAGCAAGAGTTAAGAGAAAAAGACAAATCACTACATCAAAGCTGAGAGAAAAAGCCTGAGAACTCATTAGCACACTTCATCACACATTTAGCGTGGGAATTTTCAAGAGGGGTCAACAGGAACGATGGATTTAAATTAGAACAAATCCTAAAGTGTGGTTGAAAAGTTGGATCAAAGGACTAATTAGATAAGAAGAAACAATAAAAGTAACTCATCTTCAAAAGAGTAAAAGATCAGATACTGCACCTCAGTGTGCTTTGCACATACTACACTTTCCAATCAAACTGGTAAGGTTTGAAATGTGTTTCAGTGGTTATTTTGGGGGTCATTTAAAATTCTTTGGTTCCTTTGAAGATGACACACATTTATTGATGTTAATAAGATGCCAAGTGAAATTACTTCTGTTCTTATATAATGCTACTTGGTGTTTTTCCTAAATTCAAAGGGCTTCAGGACACCATGCTGCTCGTTTATTTTAATGGGATGGTTCGGATCACCTGAAATGGGTTCTTCTAAGGTACTTATCAAAAATCAGTGTATTACCTACAGTAGATGGTGGTCAGCATGCCCCCAGAGAAGCAGCAGGAGTACCACTGTAGGAAGCTGAGCAATGTACTGCTGTGGACAGAGTCTGCAGCAAAATGGATTTTAGCCACTTAAAAAAGGTCCACCGGGGGCATGTGCCCCATGTGCTAAAGCTGTGAGTCTTCTGCAGCAGCCACAGGGTCAATTACCACCTGTGACCCTTTGCTGTGTGTCAGTCTCACACCCTTTCTCCCATTTCCACTCTCCATCTGAATAAAGGCATAAAAATATCACCTAAAAAATCAGTATCGGTTTAAGTGTACACTATATTTTTTTCAGTGCATTACCTTGACATCAGACAGCCTTTTCCAGTAAGAAACTGCCGTTTTATAAGCCAAATATCACTCTCCTAACCAACCACACTCCACTGGCAAAATCACTAATTTTGCCTCGCAGAACACAGGAGTTGCTGGTCTCACACTGTCTCGAACAGTTAGTATGTTCATGTTATTTGCGCGGCTTTAGTGTGTTCAAAGCTTAGTTCAGATTCAGAAAATCACACAGTGATGCAGCTAACTAGCAGATCACGGCAGCGGTTGACCAGCAACTAATGTGTTTTGCACGGTAAAATGACTGATTTAGCAAAAGGCATCTGAAATGAAATATGTTTTGCTGCTGACTCTATCCACAGCAGTACATGTGCTTCACTGTAGATGAACCCATGTCTATAAGAATTTTTGTTGTTGTTGTTATTTTTAACTTTTTTTTTTTTTAACATTTTATCTGCTAGTGGTATTGTTTAGCTCCCGCTTTTGTGGGCCTGTTTTTTTTCATTGCTTGAAAAACACAGTGGTATTATTATATCCTGTATCTATGTTGCCAGCATAGTTCTCCACCTACCCAGCTCAAAGATCTGCAGGGGCATGGTGAGCCCAGGCTCCTTGGTCCCCACCAGAGGCCAGTAGCTGGAGCTGAAGTCCTCACTGGGAGGCAGCAGCAGCAACATGGACAGCTTGTCTCCAAACTGCACCAGCTCACGGGTGTACACACCATACTGGTACGCCTGCAACAGACACAAAAATTCCAACAAACATCTCCAAATGTTATGAAAATCTGTTAAAGTTTGACATGGAACTGACTTTCATTTTGTCTTCTACTTTCTAAAGAAATCACAACACAACAGTTCAGAAATGAGGAGTTTGATGTGGTTGTTTGGAACCAGTTGTACCCTGTAGAGGGGGATGTTGAGCTTTGTTAGGAGATGTGTGACTGCTGCCCTCAGAGACCTGATGAACTCCAGCAGTCCACTGCTCTCCATCAAGCTCTCGTCCTCGCCACTGAACAGGTTCTGAACACTGCCATTGGTTGTGGTGTAAACATGACTCTGAAGCCATGCCCACTCCTCTCTGTCAAACAACGACGATGCAGTTAATAAAACACTTCTATCAAAGTCATAATAAGGAGAGACGGGAAAGGTGTGAAAACTTTTCATATCAGTAACTTTGCATATACTTTGCGTTCATCCAGACCATTTTCCATTATTGATTTATTTTGCCAGCAGGGACAGCTGTCTTGTTGGTGAAGACTTCTGGAAAAGTCCAAAATCCATCCTTTCTAAATACCCTTTTTAAAGCTTTTGGCATTTCTACAACACCAGGAAGCAGCAGGTATGGTATGGCAAGCTTTGGAAAATAAAACAAAATGGATACAACAGTCTTACCTGGAAACGTGGGCATTGTGTCGGACCCGTGTGTGGCAGAGCAGATTGGGCAGCCTCTGTGGCACCAGGACCCTAATCTGTTCTACTGAGCTGCACAGTTTCAGGATGCCCACGTACAGACCCGGCTGGGCCCACTGAATGCTGTGCCTGTGGAAGGATAGTTTCTCCTGGGGAACAGAGACAACACAGGTACAGGTTGGGGACTTTGAGATATGTTAATAGGATGTAATGTTTAGATGCCTTTTATTCACTGTGTCTCCTTTTTGGTAAGATAATTTGGTTAAGGCCTGTTAAATTAATTCCACTGCGTCTTCAGGGTAATTTGAGTTGCGCGGAAGAGGAAAACAAGGCTCAATAATCAAGTCAGGAAAGTCAATACACTCAATCATTATGCACTCACTGCTAAATACATTCTGCTGCTCACTGATTTTTCTGAGTCTCTCTCTTACACAAACACAAACCAAAGTTCACCTTGAGCTGTTCATAGAGCATGTCCATGGCAGTGGGCTCAGGCAGCAGAGGAGTTCTGCTGCGATTCTTTTCCAGGCGAGCCAGGGGCATCCAGTGAAGCGGAGGGTCAGGAGGGCTTGGAGAGTGCAGGCAAGTCAGTTTAAAAATTAAATGCAACCATATGGAACCACCAATGAAATATTCAGTTTGATTAATTCTTGTTAGTATAACACAACAACCAAAACAGAGGCTGGATATGCCATGAACATCATTCTGCATATGTGCTAAGCAAGCCCTGCACTGAAAATTCAATTTGTAAGAATCTGAAAATGTAGCTACTTTAGTACCACTATCAGCACCCTAAGTTACGAAAAAAAGACCCATATGAAAACAATTTATATCAGTTTAAGTATACACTATACCTAGACTCTTGTTGTCTCTCGCTCAACCAGACTGTATTGGCAAAATCAGTCATTTTACCACACAGAACACAGGAGTTGCTTGTCTACCACTGCCTGCCTCGATCAGTTAGTTTGTGGGTGTTATTTTGTGACTTCTGTGTTTTAACAGTTTAGTTTGGATTCACCAAAATCACACAACAGCACAAGCTAATGACTGAGGCAGAGATAGACGGACAACCCCAGGGTTCTGCGAGTTGCTAAATAACTGTTTTTGCCAATGGAGTCTGGTTGAGAGAGAGCGATACCTGTTTTATGTAACAGCAGTTTCCCATTGACAAGCCTGTCTGATCAAAAGATAAAGTGGTGAAAATATTCTAAATATAGCACACACTTAAACTTTATGGATTGTTGAGGGGATTTTTTTTAAGATACATCTTACTGCTGACGCTGTACACAGTAGTTCATTGCTTAGCGTCTGTGCTGGTACTCTTGTCTGCTTCTCCAAACACCATCTACTGTATGTACACTGACTGTTGATAAGTACCTCATACAACCCAACTTCAAATAATCCAAACTATCCCTTTAAATCTTCCAATGACGCTGTGTGTTCTTGGTGGCCGCAAAGAAAAATGTCTGACAGGGAGTAACAGAATGTAAAAAAAAGTTTATTTCTCACCTCGGAGGGCTTGGGAACTCCTTCAGAGTCACCAGTAAGACGTTTCCCTGCCGGTCTTTCAGAGGCTCGTAGTAAACCTGGCCCAGGTCCGCTGTTCCAAGGGAAGACTGAAGGCAGACGAAGATACAGTGGTAAAACAGAAACATGAGGATGAATAAATATGAGGATATTAGGGACTAAAGCGGTAAACACAAAGGTTCTGGGGTACAGGCGTGTAGAAAGAGATAGGGAGGCAAGGCACCAGTAAGAAGAGTAGGAGGAGTAAGAGGTAATTAAAATAGCAATTAACCCATTTTGATACTTCTTATCATGCAGAGTAAGCTGCTTAACTTCCTACCTGCAGCTGGGAAACAGCTCTTAAAATGTTGTGCCTGTTCTGCAGGAGGGAGGAGGGGGATGAATGAGCAGAGGAGAGGGCCTGCTGGAGCCAGGGCACTTGTTGCCATGCACAGGACAGCTAGAAAAAAAAAATCATTCATTTTTTAACTATATTTCACACAGAAAGTTCCACATTTTCATTCTGTTTAATTACACCTGTAGATTCAATAACTAAAACAATAGAAGACTGTGTTTGATTATGAAAACAGTTCATGTGTATTGACTGTGTTTTAAATGGATGTATGTGTGTTGAAGTAACATATACATGACAGCTCACTTTGGCAAACCAAAGAAAGTCGTGGGTGATGGAGGTGGAGCAGCACTGAATCTCCACGAGTGGGATTTGATCTTCAGCTGTCACCAGGATGTTTTCTTTGTGGTAGAACACAGTAGCCAAGTACACACCCCTAATCAGATCAATATGAGACAGAGCAAACAAAGACAGAAGACAGAGAAACATCAAAAACTGAAAAAACAAACAAACAGTTCAGGTGACTCCAGATCTGCATTACAGTCGGACTACTCTCACTTAAACCACTAAAAGTGTCTGACGCACAAGTTTTGAAGTACACCTATTGTTTTAAATGGCTGAACGCACACCACAAGTGTTATGAGGCATATCAAATTGCCTTGAAGACCCTATGCTAACCTTATTTCAATGCTGGAGCATCAAATGAGGATCCAGCTGCAGTATCTGTTTGGACAGAGTTACTAGGAATAAAAAGGTCCCCAGAAGACAATATTTCATTAAACACATATTTAAAAAACTATACATAATAGTAAGTCTAAACAGCTATTTTGTGGTGTCTGTGGCATTTCATATAACATTACTCAAACAGCAGTGTACAGAAAATGAATGGGGGTATGTGTAATATGCAAAACCTTTGCCTACATAGCGACCTTTTCCTAAAACACTGCTGAGTCTGTGGTGTTGACATTTGACATCTGATGCACTGCGCCACAGGAGCATCAATTCAATTTAACACTTTTAGTGCGGTTGGGCCCTAAAATAATGATAAAACGATTAAATCTCTTTGCATCTGACATCAGCTTTGAGGCTTTATTGTAACTCATTCTTTGACACCAAACTGTTTCATCAGCTGAAAATCTAAGAGAGATCAGAGAATTTCATCAACTCACAAAACAGCCTATAAAGTAAAAGCAAGAAAATAAATTTTCACAGGCTAAAGTTATAGTCCGGTCCAATGCACTAATTTTCTGATGGTGCTGTTATCACTGTCAGTGAAAAATAAGACTTAACCTTACTCTGGATTTTGTGATAATACATTTTAAGGATTTTTCACGAACAAATGATTCCAATTCATACAGGAGTTCAAATATACGAGTCTAACCCAGCACAGTACCCTACAAAGACCTGAATGATTTAACTTAATTTGATAGCAGCAGAAATGTAAGGTCTGGCACCAAAAAATCGCTCTATGCTTGGAGCCGACACAGAGAGTGATAGATAATCTAAGTGTATCAAGTATGGCCAAGTGCTCCAGATGCATCAAAATTGTATCATAGGTGAATTTTAAGGTGGCAGAGAGCAGGAGGCTCAAACTCAGATTCCAGTAGGCTAAATCAATCACTTTTCAGAACACCTTTATTGCTCTGTAAATCCAAGAACTCTCAAGGTCTTGATTCTTTTTTTTTTTTTTTAATCCAAGCACTTTCAAGTACTTTCTAGACTCATGGCAACCATGCTTATTGCAAGTTATGCAAAAGATGTTCAACATTTTCCTTCAAACCGCTTTGTTTTGAATCATCTATACAGTGTTAAACCACTTTTTTTAATGCAATAAATTTATTATCTACTGTTTGCTAATGTGGTGAGTGTGGTCTACTGAACACTGGCAGCAGAAGCCTTGATCAGTCACATGCCACATATCATCCTGTTCAAAAGACCTCTTCCCTAATCTTGAGACTTCAGCAGCTTTAATGCGACCACTGTTCTTTTTCAATAACCATAACAGATATGAGCTTGGACTTGGCTTTGTAGTCTACATCGCTGTAATCACATCACATTTAATCCGTTACTCCCCACAGCCTCAAGGCACAGTGGGACAGGTAAGACAGATGGAGTGCTACCTCTGTAGGAGACGAACAAACTTGGTGGCGGACTGGAACAGTTGTTTGATGCCTCGAGACACAGACAGACGCTTGCTGGGACTCTGGGGCTTAGAGCTCTCTGTGGAGCGGAGGAGAGGAGGATCAGACAGGATGAAAATCACTTTACTGCCAAAGTACATTCACTGAGCACACGCATTTGAATGGCTGGGGAAACAGTTCTCTCTGTAGAGAAAAGAGTTCATACATGCAACACATGCTTCAGATATAAAATGGTGTAAAGTTAAATTGAACTTGCAAAATTTTTGATAACAAAATCTGAGATTGGAAAAAAAACAGTGCTTTTATATTAAAAGGAGGAATTTCTTGCTTTACTATTTTTGGTACATGACGTATCCGCCAAAGGTACAGTGTTTTCGAGGAGTTAAAAGAAATAGCTTTTAATAGAAAAGTAATAGAAATAGATAGTAATAGAAGAAAATTAGGACTTTATTGCATTTAATGGTAAATATACATATGTAGGGGCATAAAACTGGCAAGGTTAATATGTTCTTTCTTCTCTTTTCATTGTGATAGAAAATATATTGATAGTGTGGTGTGGTTTTATGGACTTAAAATGGCTTCACAGCAACTGCATATGCAATTGTGACAACTGTTATATAAAGAGCTGGAGTTACCTATGCAGAATCCTCTGTAATGTGGCTCTCTGGCATCTTCCAGCACTTTTCCCATGAGGCCCTCATGATTTCTGAACTGCGACTTCACACCGATGCACTCTCTCCAACCTACACGGGAAGAAAAGAGAGAAATGAATCATCACTGTCATTTTTATGCAATTAGGGAAAATCATTCAAGACATCAAGAACTCATTTGCGGGCGAGTCCTGAGTGCTGCTTTCCCCTATCTTGGTGATTAGGAGGCGAGAGCGATTGCATGAGAGACCATCTGTGTGTCATGACTCTGAAAGTTTCCATGCTGATTCATTCCACGCTACTGAAAGTATTTCTCCTTTCAAGATAGGTTTAAATGGATTTACAAGTTAAATTGTGCTACCTAACAGACACTGTAACATGCTGAATATGACTCATATCACTGCTTGGCTTGCATTCTAACTTATATTTGGATTTATATTAATATCTTTTGCATTTGTTCGCCATTTCAAATCATTGAGTGACAATTTCTGCATCATTCACAGTATACAGTCGAAAGGAACAGCAAGTTATGCAGCGAGAGAAAGAGAGAGGAAGGCATGCAACAAAAGATTAGGAGCCGAATTCAGACTCAAAGCAGCACGGGTACAAGGCCCATTGACTCACAGTGACATCTTTAATTCTCCACGTTTTAATAATTCATTAATCTACCAGCTGTGAGTGGATTCCACTTCTTTCACATCAAGCTTGACGTCAGCCAAGTAATTTCATTACTCGGGGACGGAGAGAAAAAGACTGGAGCCCTTTCAAAGCAGCAAGTCCACATTCATCAAAGTTTTTGCAGTTCAGTATACTCACTGGAGGGGGCAGCGCTGGCTGGAGTAGAGCACTGAGGCGGGCCCCATCCTTTCACATTGAAGGCACTCACTCTCACAAAGTAATGCACTCCCTGCATTTGGAGAAGCACCAGAATGCCAAATTATCACCATGCATTAATCTTATGAATCATTCGTTCCAGGCAAAGAAATGACACACTGCTCTTAATTATTAATTCATCTGGTTAGGTAAGGCAGTCGAGGGCGATAACTGGTAAAACATAGTAGATGATGATTCTGGAGCATTAAATACAGTCTGTGAGAAGGATTAGCTTAGGTTTAGGTTAGCTAATGTGTGTGTATTGCAAGAGTGTCCATAATCGCATGTCCTGAATAGTTCAGATTATCTGAAGTGGGGTTGTATGAGGTACTTATCCATATTATCCAGGATAATATAAGAAAATATAAGATAAGATTCTGGTCAGTACACTCCCAGTTAGGAGAAGCAGAGTGGAGCACCAGCATGTAAGCTAAGCAATGTACTTCTGTGAACAGAGTCAGCAGCAAAACCTTTTTAGTCACTCAATAGCAACTCAATATCAGTTTAAGTGTACCCTATATTTAGAATATTTTCATTGATTTACATTACCATCAGAAAGGCTTTCTGATGGGAAACTGCTGTTATATAAGCCAAATATCTATCTCTCCAAATCAGATAAAAACTAACACATATGGAGTTTGGTTGCTTTGGAGAGAGAGCAATATTTGTCTTGTATAACACCAGTTTCCTGTGGCTGGCTCATACAAATAATCTGGACTATCCCTTTAACTGTGCGCACTTGAATGCACATCTACTGTATGTGTGTGTGCTTGCAGTTAGATCCTGTGGTTATCCTGATGGGCACTTGCATTAGTGCATGAAGGTACTGCATACTTACTGCTGTGAGTCCCTTGATATTATGGGATGGGTTCTTGGTCTCTGTTACTTGGGCTGAGCCAAGGATGCGTTTGAAGCTGGCTGAGGTGCTCCATTCCACTGTGAACACAAAACAACCTCACTGACAGATTATACTCTGGCTTGGAGAACTAAGGATTTGAGTGTTTACAGTTGCGTGGAACTTGCTGTACCTGGGCTTAATCTACCCTTGGCTGTGAAGTACGACATTTATGCAGCTGTAAAACTAAGCAGCAAAAACAGAGAAGCCAAACTACATCCATAAATATAAGGCTTTTGGACCTGTCTGTCTAAATGATGTGTGGGAGACCTTGATTATATTTTTCTTTTATTTATCCATCATGTCTCTGTCCACGTCTTGATCACAAATCCTGCTTTCTTGATTTGTCCCTCCACTCGTCTATTCGTTCCTACAAGTCTTGTTATTCACCTACCTCTGTAGCAAGTGATGAGCCCCATGGTGTCACCTTCTGGCTCTTTGATTGCCACAAACAAAGAAGATGTGCTGGTCACCAGTATGGACACTTGACTGGGAGGCCCAGGGAGTTCTGGGAGAAACATTTAGACAGATCAATGATCAAGTGAGCACTACTTTGTTCTGAGAATAAAAGATGCAGAGTACAACACAAATGATTAGATAGAGTAAATGGATTAACCTGTATTTGGTCTCATCAAAACTCACTTGAAATATATATATATTTTAAAATATATACTATACCTTATTTTCTGGCTGAAATTTAGCTTGCAAAATAGCCAAAAAAAAAAAAGATGCAAGAAAGTGTATTTTGTCTGCCTACGTCTCTTCTCTTTTTACTGTACTCAAAAGGGGTCTCGACTATCATTTGTACTGTACTGAAGTTTAAAATTCTGTCCGAATCCAATCCAATCCAAATTTATTTATAGGGCACATTTAAAAAAAACAACAGCTGACCAAAGTGCTGTAAAAAAATATAGCAGAAACCATAAAAACAGCACAGTAAGTAAGTAATAAAAATAAAAACTATAAAAGGAAAATATAAAACAACACAATAAAAACAACAGGAACATAACACCATAAAAGCAAAGCATAAGAACAGCGCAACTCTCATGGTGAGTTAACAGCCAAAGAATAAAACTGTTAAGACGTAGTTTAAAAACAGCCAGTGTGGAGGTCGGTCTAACTTAGGAAGCTCACTCCGGAGTTTGGGGCCTGCAACTATAAAGGCATGGGATGTAGAGTTGTAAAAAGACAGAGCGATACGTTGCAGGTAGCCCATGTAAAACATAAAATCTTAAAATCAATCCTAAAACATATGGGGAGTCAGTAATCGGAGGCCAGTATGGAGAAATGTGCTCTCGCCTGTGTTTATCTGTTAAAAAACAAGCTGCAGAATTCTGGACCAAATGCAGGCATGAGAGGAAGGCCTGGCCAACACCAGCAAAATTCTGGTATCACATGCAGTGCTTAGTTGTCATTCATGTTGTGAAACCCCCTTTTTTATAGAATCAAATAACTAATTGAAACCAACTTCATCAGAAAAATCAACACTGGAAAACACAGCAGAGTGATAAGAATGACCTAAAATGACAGTTACAGTCTCTGGGGAAAATGTATTTGTCATGTACTTTTATTTTCAGTTTGGTCCATGTCCCATCTGGTAAGATGGAAGGGATGGGGTTTATGATCTGTACTGCAGCCAGCTCCCAGAGGGAGATATTTTGGCTTCACTTTTGGGGAGCTCTCATGTTGTCCATCTTTATTTATGTCAAGGATTTAGACAAGAATCTTTTTATTCTGTATCTTGGCTCTCAAACTAACAAACCGGGGCTGCTAGTCAAATTTAGAGGTTCTCCCCCTTGAAGCTCTGTGTTGCTCCTAGACACTGAATCTCTAGCAGCTCTGCAGGAGCAGTTCTGTAGCTGATCCTGCTCTCTGACCTCCCTGCATATGAATAGAGCCAGTGAAAAAAGTTTCCCTACACTATCACAATATTACTATTCCAATTGTAATCTCTTCACTAGTCCAGAAGAGTTTCTGTACTGTATTTAAATGGAATTGTGACCTACGCCATGACCTGCAGAGAATAATTTCACTCCACCAAGAAGAAGAGCTGGTGCCTTATTGCCCTCACAAAAACACTGTGATCATAAAACAGCTGGAGAGGAGAACTGGAGGTGCTTGAAAGAGAAATCAAATGAGAGCTAAAGAGAGAAATTTAGACAAAGCAATTGAAGCACAGAGGGGACATCATGTCATAATTCTACAAAAAAACAAACAAAAAAAACAGAGTTTGAACCAATAGAGAGGCAAGGGGAAGAGGACTTGAGCAAGTTGGTGCAGGGATAGGAAGGTTAAGAGGCCCGATAAAGCAGAACACAGGCTGCGCCAAAGCCTTTGGAGGTATTTGAGGTGTGGATTACAATGCATGTATCACCCACCAGCACCAAAAGTTTTTAATTTGATAAAAGTAGACACTGTGAGCCTCTGGCGGGAGTGTAGGGCATAGGAGAATTTGGAAAGGTTGATGACAAGGCAGTCTGTTGAATTTTGGATGAGTTGAAAGGGGCTGGAGGGAGACTTTCAAGAGGCCAACTACAAGTTAGCATCAAGACAGCAAATCAGTAAAACTAAAGCAAGAAGGCAGGCTGAATACCTGATCACTGTGGTCTTGCCAGCAGTGATGGAGGGGCTTTGTCTTGGAAAAAAAGTACAAAAGTTCAAGGAAACTAGAAGGGAACTAAAATTGTTTATTCCTTAGTTGAAATTGATTTTGTAGTGAGGACTGAAAAGAATAAGGCCTGTGATCTAGTTTGTGTCCCAAGCTGCATTTGAAGAAAATGCCACAAGCTGACCCACGATCACTGACCTGTGTTTTGAAAGTTCTCTCTCATCCGGCAGTACAGTTGCAGCCTGAGGCTCCAGAGGCGGATGTGTCTGTGGACGTCAGCCTGTGCCTGAGGCCCTGCCCCCACTTTCCTCAACAACTCCTTCTTCTTCTCCTCCACACGTTTGCCCGCCAGTGCCACCAGAGCGTCCAGCTTAAGTGCCCACTCTGCTGGCTGGCACACTGAGAGGAAAAAACACACAGAGCGGAGAAGGAGAGGGAGAGCAGGAGAAGGGATTGGATTCTGAATATGATTGGCTTTATATTACAGTTTTAAATGGCTTTGGCTATTTTTATTTTTTTTTTTAAACAGTCTTAACATTCTCTAAACTGTAAGTGCAATTGTCACAACAGTTTACTGGGACATCGCAACTCTATTGCATCTCTGCGGAAGGTCATAACTCAACTAAAACATTTCACTCATGCTTCAAAAAGTTGTTATTGTGTTGGTAAATTAGCCAGTGCCGCCAAAATAAAAAGTTGTTTTGTCATCATGTCAACTGTATTGCTCAAAATGTAGATGCTTTTTCAACTTAACAGGCAACATTGCAAATGTTTCTTAGTGCATATACAAATCTCTGTTTTGCATGCATTGACACTGACTGCCTACTGTATTGTACAAGAATGTTTTATCTATCTGAATGCTGTTGTGTAGCTTTTTCGGTTCAGGTTATAGTACCATGTAGAGTTAACTGGGAAAAGTCAACACAGTACAATACTGTAGTACGCAGAAAAAGGATATGCACATTTGTATCAATTATCAAAATCAGTGAGACATACATGTATATTCCATAAATATCTATCTATGTAACCAGGTGTTTAGTGCAGGGTAAACCCCGGTTAACTCAGTTTATCTATTATCAATCAATGAGGGGAAACCAGGTGGGGAAACTACCCACCTCTGTACTTCCCACTACACCCCTGCATGCATTGCTAGACAAATAAATTAGCTGTATACATACAAATGTGCACATCCTTTTTCTGTACACTACAGCATTGTGCAGTATTGACTTTTTTCTCTTGTAATCTGAATCTAAAAAGCTCAGTGTGATACACAATACTACTCAGCTGGATAAAACTAAAATAGTAAAGTTAGCAGTCACTGTCAATAAAAAAGTAGAGCAAATATAAGAAATACTTGCAGCACTGGTTAAAAACATCTGAACATTTTGAGCACTGTGGCTCACACATTAACAAAACAACTTTCCCTTTCCTTTGGCACAATAACTCGGTTTTGAAGCATGAATGAGGTGTTTTGGTTGAGTTACAACCGTCTGCAGATGTGCAAGAGAGTTGTGATGTCTTTGAACAGCTGTGACAATCGCACCTAAAGTTTAGAGAATGTTAAGACTGTTTCAGAAAAAAAGAGCCAAAATGTGTAAACAGAAATTTTACCTTTGCTCTTTCATCTAAAGTTATATGCAGTGAGCACAACATTTGCCTCAAAATGACACCTGGCAGGTCATTTGCGAAATTAGCAAACATCATATACAATCTATATATAAATATTTATGGACTATACATGTAAGTGAATGCTCAAACGATGACAGACTGTATGAAGTTGTAAATGATGATTCTTCTGCACACATTTGTGTGAATGACAGAGAAATTCAACACACTTATTTTTCAGAGATCTGAACTTATTATTTTGAAAAAAAAAAAATCTCCTTCAAGAATTGAGCCAAAGTGAGTGAGAAGCCAAGCTGAGCCTACCAACAGCATTTTAAAATCACCTGCTCCCAGCAGAATTTTGATATAATTTGTGATATTTTTAAACATGAGACTCACAAACAGGGTTATGTCTGGCTCCTGCCTTCGTCAACACGTGGAGCAGTGGAGAATTGTGGGTAAGGGCAGCCACATCCAGGGGGACCAGGCCCTGCTCACTGACCCTGTTCACCCCTTTCTCCCTGTCTCTCTCCCAGTCCTTGTCTTTCTTCTCTCCTCTTTCCCACATGCTGCCTCCTCCGCCTCCACAGCTGGTGTGGTCTCTGGACAGCAGGCTTTGTACGGCCAAAGTGTCCTCATTTTCCACTGCCTCCCACAGGGTCTTGTACTAATGGGGGAGCAGGGAAAGGGTGCAGGGCCAATAGGGGGAGAAAGACAGAAGAGGAGAGTTCATACTGAAAAAGAGATTTATTTTATGAGGTAGAGGAAAGGGAGTTGCTGTACAAAGAAAGAGGCAGTGGACGAGACAGGACACATAAATCAAATCATAAATCTGAGCAGCAGTCTCGCCTGGGATAATGAATTCACAGTGGCACGGAGTCAGCATGTAATGTCAAAATAAGATCCCATAATTTAAAAAGAAACCCAACCAGGGGCCAAAATGACCAGACCTCCCCTCCAAATCACACCCAGATATCTTACAGCATCTGCAGACTTGGTGAGGTGCTTGGGTGTGTCCATTTCCCCGCCAACAGATGACTCTCCGCCCCTCAGTCTGACGGACAGGTTTCTGTAGATACGCTTGGGCGAGACAGGGCCCAGGGAGCGGCGGCGCTGGGGTGGGTTCCTCATGGACACAGACATGGCAGGAGCAGGAGGACAGGAAGACAGAGGACAGCTGAAGGGGATAAAGAAATAGTGAGCGGTCTGAGGGATCTGTTAGTTCATGGAAATAAAGATTAGGACCCACGGCCCAAGAGCCATGGCGAGGATGAGAAAAGTGACACGTGAAACAGAGAAAACAAGAACTTGGAGAGAATGAGGAAAGGGTGGGAGGAGGTGAAAGTCATTAGAAACCTGGAGGAGTGTAGGGTGAGAAATAAAAGGAGGGGGGAAAAAACAGGGTAAACAGTCAGGCTCACACAGATTCTTCTACAGTAAAGGCAATTTTCTACCGATTTGAAGGGTGAGTCTAGGCTGAGCTGAGTGGGTCTGCTGTGTGGGTGGATAAATGGATAAAAGTTACAATGCTTCTACACAGACGATGAAAAATGCCTTGAAGCATTTATTTTTGTGCCTCTTACTATTCTCCCTTTTGTTCTTCTTTTACCCGCTATTATGTGACACGGGGCTTTATTCGCTCTGAATGAAGTCCCTCGGCACACGAAGCTATGGACACATCAATCTAATCAACTAAAGAAAAGCAATCTCACGTAAAAGAGCCACAATCCTTTCCTTATAATAAATAGAAATCTCCACATATCATCAGCGTGAAGATAAAAATCCATCATCGCCACCACAGTAATGATGGTTCATTATCAATTCCATTGCCTTTTCATCCTTACAATCAGTCACTTCGTGCCTGAAAATCTGTTTTTTTTTTCCCAACACTTGGAGCAAAATGCAGTCTGGCATAGTTTTTTTCTCCTTGTTCTTCACTCAGCAAATCTTTTCTTTCATTTGTCTTTGTCCTTCTTCTCATTCCCTCTTTCTCTCCTTTGTCTTTTCCACAGTGTGGATTGGCTTTCACGTCGCTTCACTTGACGTCACGCCCCGAGCTGTGAGATCTCAAATGCATCTTTGGAAAAAGGGGGCTTTTCAAACTCTATCATCTCTCTCTGTCATCACCACTTTTCCGTCTATAGGAAAGCCTCAAATTTCAGCGTCTTTTTTACTCGCCTCTATCAAGTCAAGTCATGGGGTGCTGAGTGTTCCTCTGTCCTTGTGTGAAAGGCAATACTCCCCTGGTTGGTGCCAGCTGAGGACACAATATGAGAGCTGTGGCCACAATGACAGTACACTCATTAACACTGTACCTGCTTCCTTGTACAGCTCGTACACTGTCTATATGTTGAGATGCGGGGGCAGTGTATGGGTATAGGGGTAATACCAACCACTGTTATTGGTACGGTTTTCCCTTGTTTGTTTATTTTGTCTCACACCAGTTGTGGAAAGTGCTGATGGAAGAGCTGAGAGAGGAGATTAGCTTCAGTGTTTTCCTTTTTTGAAACAGTACAAAGATGAGGCAACACACCCAGGAGGAGAAGAAAAAAGGGCCCCACTTTATTTTACGGTACAGTAATAGGATGTAACAACTTCGACTTCTACTTCTTTTAAATCAAATTATACAAAAATTAGTAATATGTTCTTTACTAGACAGCGTTAGACCCTTTACTAGACCCGTATTTTATTTTATTAAAGGGTAAGTAGGAACATATCTGCGACTTGGGGCACACCTTTCACTGACCCAAAACAACTGTCAGAGAGCAGAGATTAGTTGTGTGTCCAAATTCTCTGATTTCAGCTTTTTAAATGTGAATATTTTCTTTTTTTTAACTCCTCTCTGACAATAAACTGAGTATCTTTGGACCGGGCAACATTTTTCACCATCTTGTGGAGCAAACAACTAATTGATTAATCCAGAAAATAATCAACAGATTAATCGACAATGAAAATAACTGTTACGGGAAGGACTTGAAAAATAGGTCCAAACATGTGGAGCATATATCCGCCATATGTTTGGACCTATTTTTTAAATGACAAGCTTGTGACTGGAAGTTCAAATTCTCTCATTTCAGATTCAAGCAATTTCATGGACTTGATCAGACAAAACTTATTATTTCTAGTTGTTTGTCAAACTTAATACAAAGTACACCTTGTTATGTCTTATTAGTAAACTGTAAAATAAAGAATTACTGAAAAAAGTGTTTGCAAACACTGCAAGTATTGCAGATACTAGAGAATAACAGGTTTGTGTTCTGTACTTAAAAGGTACCTATGCTGCTGACCCATGAACAGACATACACAATAGAGTCTTTGTGGTTTTGTTGCATGTCAGTACTTCAGCTTGTGGTGATGTTGATGTTTTATCTCAGTACTGTGGCCCGCATGCTGAGAATCGAGTATGCTGCATATTTGCAAATAGGCTTTCTGTTTTTGTCAGTCTGCTAAATGCCATGGCTCACAAGTTCAGCTGTATATGGAAACAAACATCTGATGACTAATATCTCCAATCCCCCAGGAAGTGATGAAGTACATTCATTTGTGTAAATAAACCACAAAGGCATCACTTTCAAGGGTTATAAAACAGTATCAAAAATTTTTCTTTGCATTTTGCAGACTGCAGTGTCTCATTAGATTATTCAGGTTAACAAATTACAATAGGCAAAATAAGTTGAACATAAAAAGCCATTGAGATCATGATACTTAAATAAACAACAGCAGCACAGCAGACAATGAGTGTTTCAGCATGCAGGTTACTGAGACTACAGCCTAACTCAACATAAAAAGTTAGTATACAGTATATTAAAGTTTCTACTTGTAATAAAACACCAAGAAGTATTTAAATCAGCTATAAATCAGCTTAGATTTTTTAAAGTTTGGAAGAAAGAAAATACAGTAGCCAGTACATTGTAGAATATTTAGATGTTTGTCAGAAAATAGCCACTGCAGACAGACACCACATGGAGAAATACCAAAAAGTGCCAATTATGTACCATATTAATAATGCAACGCTGAACATATCCATGAGCTCACTACATGTTGCATGACAGGTTAAAAAACACTCAGCCCGGTATGAACATAATGTCATATTATGTTAATTGTGTTCATTTCTTACCGTTAGTCGACACTTTTGACTTTAATCGGCCTTTTTTCCAGCGTTGTGGTGCTTCGACATGTTTTGACAGATAATTGTCATAAATAGCCGCGCGTCGGTCGGACGTAATAATCCATCGCAGCGACGTCAGGAGTTTTCACCTCTGAGGGTAAAGAGCACCTGAACGTTACACCAGAGTGGGAGACTGCTGCCTCTCTCCCACACACAGAGACACACACACACACACACAGAGAGACACACACACACACACACACAGACACACACACACACACAGAGACAGAGACACACGCGTCTTCCTTGTTCCGCCCTCTTCCTACTTTATCTCATTTAACTTCTCAGAACTAAACTGTTTTTTCATATAATTAAAGGCAGTCTTTTCTATGTAGTAACAACAACAACAACAACAACAACAACAATAATAAAAAATAATAATAATAATATGATTTTATTGATACAATATTATTTACGAATTTGATATGTCCTTTTGAAATGCATAGCATATTTAGCAGAGCTCAACCGATCGACTGATATCATCAGCCCAATATTGGCCTGTCACAGCTATATTGGTCCATATCAGTATTGGTATATATGCTGTCCAATATGAAAACATTAGAATCTAATGCAGATTGTTTTTATTTGTTAGCTTCATAGGCAACATTCTTTGTATATTTGATCCTTTTTATTAATTCTGGTTTAATATATGTGTATATATATGTATATATATATATTTTAATTTTATTATTATTATTTTTTTTTTGGACAATAAAGTTTATTGTTTTGCATTGTATTGTAAAATATCCTGCTTCCATTATGTATCTTTGTCACAAGTGTCAACCACTTTTGAGGAATCATTGCAAAAAATGTATGTTTATGTATACAATCTATATTCTGTATATTATGTTCTATATAAAGAATGTCGTCCAATATATTATTATCAGAAATTTTTTACTCCATAGTATTGGTATCGACCCAAAAAATTCACTACCAGTCTGGCCCTAATATTGAATTTCTGAGTCTTTCTAGAGTTGTATTAGCTGTGAATGCTGGACCATTTATATTTCTGAGCAGTGAAGCAGCTTGATGTTACCAAGCAGACAACACAGTCCTGCAAAATGTGTTTCAGTCTCCACTGCAGTTAAGTTTATACTGGTTTGCCATAGTGCTACGTAGGACAGAACAATTAAGCAAAATATTATTGAAATGACAATGTGGCCAAAAGAAATATCAAAATTGAAGGAGTTGCAATTTTCTGATTAAGGTAAAATGTGTCACAATATAGGATTATAAATTAAGCATTTTGGTGCACAAATCATATTCTCCAGACGTAAGGGAAGATACTTGTTTAGTAGAGAGACCCATTATCATTTTTATACTTTTTCAGTGAAAAGAAATTAAAAAATATCATAATTATCATGATATGCCAAAAATTACTTAGAAATTTTTACAAAATGTTTCATAGATCGACAAATATTTTTTACGTTTTTACAATAGCTCACAGATTACATTCTAATCTAACAAGCTATAACTCTTAAGAAATAAATATTTAAGTAAATCTTCCTCCCACCAGTCAAGTACATCACCCATTTTTTTGTTGGAAACTGTCTCTCTCCAATCCAATGGACATACAAGAGTGGGTCACCGGTATATTCTTTATCTTGTAAGGGACTCTTGGCTGAGAAAAAATGGAGAACCGTGGTTCTACATGACCTGTAATGTCCTTACTAGTGGAAACATGATGTTACAATAATGTGGGCAGAGTGATGTTGAGACAAAGTGTGGGCTGGTGACTGGAAAAAAAGGTATAAAGCTATATTTAGGGTAGCTCAACGCCTCCAGTGATGGCTGCTGTACAATATGTAACTGAACGGTGGAATAAAATCAAAATGTTCCTTGGTTTAGTACTCCTTGATTGTTTAGTACAAGAGGCCGATCTTTGTGTGTGCGGAGGGGTTATACACAGGAAGTGGTTCAATACATATCAAGCCAAGTGAAAGAAAAAAAAAATCAAAGGCCAAGCAATGGTGTGAAAACTGTTTGCATGTTACGTCTCCACTTAGACTTGGACAGATCTTGAATCAATTCATCTCTGTGCTTTATTGGCCCCTGAAGAATTGTCTCTGTGAAATAGTTGTCAAATAAAGTTGACAGATTACGCATTGGCTCCCACCTGAGCATGGAGAGGGGCTCTCTGTCTCTTTCTCTGTTGGTTTCTGTCTCTCTCAGGGGCCAATAAACCTCTGACGTATGAGGCTGATGTATTTAGTTCCTGTTCAAGCACAAATGGTGACTTTAGAGAAAAACATTTTATAGCCCCTCGTCATAGGTCTGCCACTCATTTCAGTCAGATGAATAAGTCCTTGACCACTTCCTGTACACACGCAGTCCTGATACAGTACACTTTGCCTTCAGTGTGTTTGCTGGAGTATAGTTGATTTATCAAAGGCAACACATATTGCAGCACACTGAAAACTATGAGAGTACACTCATGCGCAGTGTCACATACACACGTATGCATAGGCACACACCGAGGGAGCTACACTTTGTGTCATGCATCACTTTGATGTGCAGTGAACTCTGTTTAAGAAGAAGTAGAGAGAGATTATAGATTGACATGTTGGTAGTGGTTGATACTCGCCCCCACACTCCTATCATCTGATAGTTGCTCAGTTGCCGAGAGGCTTTTGTTGTCATGGCGATAACCAAATTGTGGCCTTCACTGCTAAATGATCCTGCAAAACAAACTCAGGCATCCCACCATGCACTCACTGCATATTATTCAGCAATGACATTCCTTGGAGGATAAACTGACGCTGATACATAATTTTGAAGATAATCTGTATGCCTTTTGCTAAAAAGTACGAATAAGCCTTCCCTTGAACTTTGGAGACTTTTGACACTCTTAGACGTTCGATAGCACTACTGCACAAATAATGATGCAGCAACAAATCCTTGAGAAGATCAGTAGGACCCAAGTAGCTGCTCTGGCAATTCAGGTTTTAAAAAATTAAAGTTTAAAGCTAAAAGTTTGTGCAGCCTGTGCGCCAGTCACTGCCAACAGTTGTTATTATAATAGTTAATATTGTTAATATAATATTTGTGACTAGAGCTATCTAAACCATCATCAACCAGCATCAGTCAGTAAAACCAATATCTCTTATATATTAACATTTAAATAGCTACAAGCCCAATGTCAGTCTAACTTTTACTACCCCACAGAAATATCAAGTTGAGTTTTAGACACAACTTCCCCATTCCTCTTAACGAATCCAGCCCATTAACTCAATTGAACTGATAGGCAGACACCTTATGTTTTGGTGGAGGTGGTGTCCCAAATGCACCATCTTAATTATTTCTGAATGGCACAAACGCATATAAGAGGAAATGTAATAATAAATGTAAATTCCTCTTGAAAAGCAAAAGTGGTCTTAGAGATTGAATTGCCATTCACATTTGTGAGATAAATAAGACAATAACCTGGCCTTTGACTCCTGTTTTCTCACAGGAGCAAATAATTTTATTTCAAAATCATGCATACAATCTAATGCACTCAAGAAATTTGCATGATGAATGCAGATTACCAAATCTTTTATTTTATGCTGATGGAAACATCCATTTGTTTGGTTTTTCTGATGTAAGATAACAATTTGGATTTTTTTGTGTGTTTTAATTGTGATGGTTTCAGTGCCAGTGATGTTGCTCAATGATGTGAGCTCACTCCTTGCCTTCACAAACAACAAACAATAAAGGCAGTTTATATAAATATTCTTAGAAGTACATTTGAGGAAATCTGAGGACAAATAAAGACTAATTAATTGCTTTCTTATACATCTATATGCCTATGATCATTTGCGATTTTAACTACCATTAATCTGACTTTTATTTTTTCAACTACTGATCTGATGAATACATTGAAACATTACGTTTTTTATCCGCAGTGGATTCTTAATTATTCTCTTTTTTGTACACCGACAGGGCAGGACTTGTTTTTGTACTTATCATATTGTTTAATAAAGTTTTGATCAAAAAACGCGGGCGTAAAAAAATGGCTCTCCACCACCTGGCTTAGGTGATGTAGTGTGTTTTAGTTTAGTGGTTATTTTACTAATTTGCATAAGCTGTATGTGATAGCATGTTACGTATTTTATAAAAACTTCAACAAAGAAAAACATAGACTGTAACTTAGCGTGCTTTTGATGAGCTAAAGGAAAGTTGCTAATGAGCTAGTTAACGTTAGCATTAACGTTGTAACATTACTTAGCTAGGCTAGTCATGCTGAGTAATAACTGATGACAATGATAACATTATCATGCTTGTTTACCCACCTGCTGGACTTGCAACGTATTAGTTAAGGCCCTGTATGCATTGTATGTGTGTTTCAACAGGTGGGATGACCAAAATGACGAGCGCGGATATTGTTTACAACAAGGTCCACTTCAGACATGACCAGAAGTGGAGCGGCCGCCTGAGGCCTGCTGAGGGGGGCGGCCTGCTGCTCTGTGTGGCCTGTGTCATTGAAATGCTTGACAGTGACGATGTCGCGGTAAGGAATATAAGACAATCTTATTTTAATATGAAGCGTCTATGACTAGAAAATATTTTTTATAAAAAAGTGTCCTTACTAATTTCACGTGATACTCTAGCTTTATTGACCTTTTTCGCAGCAATCACCTGTGTGTAATAAGAATAGTTGTATAAACACAGGTGTTACCAATGATACTAATTAAGGTTCTGTTAAATTCAGGTCAAACAGAGTCAGGATGCTAACTCACTGGAAAGGCTCTGCTACACATCATGAAACTGAACTTTAATTAGTATCATTGGTAACACCTGTGTTTACCCTACTGATCCATATCAGTATGGGTGAAAATGGTGTATTTATCCTCCTGTATTTCTTTCCCACCCCCTGTCTCTGTTGCACAGTCAGTGAGGAAGTCATTTGCCTTGTCCGCTATCAGTGGGGTGCTGAAGTGTTCGCCAGGGGCCTTGAGGGAGCTGCTCCAGCAGGACCACAGAGTCTCTCTGTGTTTTACAGCTTCTCTGCTGGGTGAGAAATGGTGGCACATGCAGCACCAGGATTAGGATGTGAAGGAAGGACCAGCAAGAATGATTAGGAAGCGCTGGGTTTGAATGTCTCACCCATAAAACAGGGATGCACAATATGGCCTTTTTTCAGACGATACTGTTAATAGACCCTTCACAGCAGTCATTTTGACGTGAAATAGTAGGGTAAACACAGGTGTTAACAATGATACTAATTAAGGTTCTGTTCATTCAGGACAAACAGACTGCTGCTCCTGTGCATGTTGGCTCACTAGAAAAGCTCTGCTACACTAAAAGAAATGGGACCTTATAAATTAGTGTAATTTGTAACACCTGCAGTTACCTTTTAACTTTATATTACAATGGTTGCTGTGAAAAAAAGTCTATTACTCGCTTTATATTGTCAATACTGATATGGTAACTAATAATGTAGATATGTAATGATTCACATTTTTGTCTTTTAAAAATTAGTTAATATAACCAAGAGTTTATGCACACATGAGGGTAAGATAGATAAAGATGTAGGAAGCATAATTAGCATAAAGGATCATTTAATTTTTTCAGAGCGCTGACAAAACCAAATCTAACTGACATCATTATTACAACAAAAACAAAGCACAGTTCTAACTCTTCAGATGTTCATTAATTTTTCTAGTAAAATATGTCAAAAACTTTACAAATATACTTGGCTTTTATAAATCATTTTGCCTCAGGAATCAAATTAAATGATAACATTATCTGTCAAATCAGATGTTATTATAGCTACAATTTCGTTTTCAGAATAAATTTCCCATTTTCAGCAGATAATTTATTGGCCCCAATATTTATTGTGCGTCCCTAGTCATAATGTAGGTATGTGCCTGGAAAGTCACTTATTGAAATCAAAACAAGAAACATCAGCAGTGAGTGTGACTCACTAGTGGACAGATTCTCAATTCAAGATTGACCATCGCACTAATCTGCACTGGTTGTTTTTTTTTTTTTTGAGTCTCATCAGCTTGAGTTTGACCTTCCCTCTCCTTAGAACTAATCTCCACTATGTCAGTTCACAGTTGTGCTAGAAATGCAATCACATCACGGCTTTTCAGCAGGGTCAGACTGAATGACTGAGACAATAGATCTTATCACATCACCTGAGCAGAAAGATAAAGAAATATTAACAATATTTATCATAATACAGTTATGTTAAAATGACAAAAAGATTGACATTATAGATAATAGAGTTGACCTGCTGCTCACTGCTTTTCTATCTGATTATAGGCCTAATCAAAATACACACTTGCCATGTGTGGGAGGATTAAAGCAATACATTTATTTGCTGATCAACTTGACTGATATTTGGGGCTTTATTGAGTACTTGGTGTAACATTTTGTTCCTGTTGATATAAATGGTGTTCATTTTTCAGGACACCTAGATTAAATCTAATGTGAAATTGTATCGTCATTGCTTAGCGTGGTTATTTGACTAATTGACACTCTGAAAGGCATTAGCATGGATAATTTATTTAAGCAGACAGTTTTGTTTCTGACTTTCTAGAAGTTCTTTCAGATGCTTTTCCATCCCATCACAAATCAATTTCTGGGGCCAGCTGTTGTCATCTAGATAATGCAAGAATCACCCATAAAAAACAGAGTCGAAAGAAACGTAATCTGAAAACCTGAAGGTAACCTGAGTGTCCTTCATTGTGCTTGTTTGATATGCAGTTTTGTACTCCGCCGATAGCTTAGTCAGACAAATTCACCTTGTACAAAACAGAATGGTCAGTAACACATCAGACATACAGTCACTGATGAGAATACTTGAATGGAGAATGAATGGCGCAGCACTTATCTGTGTATCTTGGATGTATATATAAAGTGATCATAGTATGACAGCCACCTAATGAAGCCTGTGAGATCATGTTTATCTACAGGGAGAGTAGCTTTATTACCGTTGTATTGTGGTTAATACATTACTGCCAGGGTCAGTACATTACCCTCACTGTAATGAATCACAAGTCTTCTATAGGAAATGTTGTGAGGATGGCAGGTAAAAAGTATAACATTCTTATATGCTACCACTGCTATAATTATACCACAGTGTGTTTTTTATGGTACCACATCATCAGAGGATATTACTGATTCTTCCTCCCCACCATGTGAATTTCACAAAGTTATTGCAGCATGAAGTATTCGGCCTACACCATTTGAGCTCTAATCAAATTAGTGCAATGAGAGGATATGTGGCCAAATGGTAAGCTGGTAAAAGCTCTGACCAGTTTGACAAGACATTAAAAGTACCATTACAGTGCTTGTAGGATGAACTGAACTGTGCCAATGAGAGCATAATCCAGTACAGAATATACTGTATCATCTCTTACACTGCACATTGTCCTTTGTAACATGCTTGTAAGATAGTATTTATAGAAGCAGCCATAGAAATGGTGTATTTTGTAAGTGCTGGGTATTGGTATCAAATCAAGTAGAAAAAAGGTATCAGATGAAGTACTGTATTGGTATCCATATCATTTTATAGGTACTGGTATTGTAAGTTTTTAAATGATACCCAGCCTTACATTTCTTACACACTTGCTTAATGATGTGGCTTTGTTGTTGCTACATGCTTTGGAAATCCAGCAAAACTATTTCAAGATATAATAGACACAACACTTGTGACTGTCACACTGGTTCATTTGCACACAAACCTCACCATGCAACAATATGGATTCCCATTCAGTATCTTTTTACCTTATACCTTCTGTTTTGGCAAGCTAACACTCTTCTTAACCCAGTTTGTCCCTTTTTCATGTATGAGCATTCATTTTCTAGCTTCCCTTTTCTTATTATTTTTCTGTGAGAACTCTGTGCATGGGAGTGAGTTTGTAAAGTATGCATTTTAAATCCATCCTGTCATTACTGTCATGTCCCTAGGGATGCTTCACACCGTGGATGACCCAGACACTCTGGAAAAGGTTAACCAAGGTGAGGAAGAGATGTGATCTGGATAACATGTATGTGTGTTTGTGTGTATGTGCAGACACATGGACACATAAAAACATGCATTTATACACACCCTACACACCTTACTTACATTACACTCACACAAATGTCGACACAGACTTCTATGTAGTTGTTGCAATGCAGACAGTGTGTGAGTGCACACACACACAGACTATGAGCCACTCTTTTTGTGAGACACTGAAACTGTTGCTATGTGGTAATGATGACTGCTGGTTACCAACGTGATTCTATATACCAGATCCTAAATTTAATATTTTTGACCTAATTTCACATGTCGATGTTATTTCGCTGTTGCACTGTGCAGTACCTTGTCTCTTTGTATTTAGAGATTAGTTTTGGCTGGCATATGCAGATTTTTCTGTGTCTAGCAGTTTTTAGCGCACAGTCAGATTTGTTTCACTGCAGCGAAGTCTTTTAAAATGCAAAAATTGTTTTGCTAAGTGCAAATGACAGAATGATTTTATGGTAGCTGTCTTAAAGTGCCTTAGGGACCACTTTACTGTAATAGTTAGTAGGGTGCTTAAAATTTGACACTGCTTTTGGTCCTTGCACAGAGAATGCATGATGAACACTTATTGAAACTCATTTGAGCCCTATAATTAATGCAGTCATAATATCTGTGTGTGTGAGGAGAAACAGGAGGAGAAAGAAAGCCAAGAATCTTCCACAACTTTTGTAGCATCAGCGAAGCAGACATAAAGCAGCCAGCTCAATGGCAGCTCGGGTTTTAGCTGTTAAATTTACCTGCCTATTGTAGTTATGGCTGCACCATCAGATGTTATGTTAATAAACAACTGTATGGACTGTCAGGAGCATATAATAACATCAAAAGTAGTCCCTAAGGTACAACACCTGTTAGCACAGTCCGAAGATAATCGTTTAAATAAAATCCTAAAATGAAACAAATAATGTAAAAATGCGTAGCTGTCTAGTCTATATTTAATTAATAAATACATTGAACTGTTACACTGTTTTTCTCTTTCACAAAATTGCTGATATTTTCCCAGAAAATGGGAACTGCACATGACTGTGATATTTATTTAAGGAATGCTTCTCTCTGTTTTTGTTTTACGTGTGTCTGTGTACATGTGCATTTATGTGTGTCAGTGCTGGTTCAGCTGCTTTTAGAGCTGCAGAGTGAGCTGTCACTTTGCTTTGTTTTGGATGAGATACACAAACAGGTGAGATACACATTTACATACATATAGAGGAACACCTGCTCATCCACACATGCAGGCACGGGAACATGCTCAACATCTTAGAATATTTAACAGCACTTGTGTAACCAACAACATATCCTCCCAGGGTTGTTTAGTAAACAGACAGTGTGCTGCTGTTGTCACCTCTGGGGGAGGCTGGAGTGGAAAAGCTTCATTCAGCAGCCGACGCTGCAGGTAGAAGATAGTAAAGCTTGTATAGTGATGATGACAGAGAGGTATAGCGCCAGGTAGAGGTGCAGACAGGTCTTATTTATGTTATGAGAATAGAGCCTGATTAGAATTTTTCGGAGGAAATGTATTTATGGAGCCCTCTGTTGAGAATACAGATGTTTGATGCAATCTGAGTACTGGAAAAAGGAGCAGGTTTGCTTTCTTAGTCTGGAAAAAGAGTGAATGACAGGCATGTGTCTTAAATTGATATGTAAGAGGATCTGGAGTATATACTGAAGTATTACAATGTAAAATGAAAATCATAAATATCATTGTGGAAGTCATCTGGTGTTTCATCTGCACAATCACTCATGCAAACAAAAAGTCCTCCAGTATTTGAAATGAACCAATCCCGTTGTCATTTTGTTTGCTGTCTGATGACGTCACACACCAGGTGTGGAGTGGACCTGAGCTACGCTGACTGTCGTGGAAAATGAAATGAAAAGGGGATGTTTTTCTGTTACACCACTCTTCACTTCTGTCACAACTTACATGTGATGATAAAGGCTTGAAAAGTACTTGAACTTTACTTTTAAAAAGCTGTATGAACCCTGAAAATCCTACATAACATATCATAAGCAAAAGTGTCAGGGTATAGGGCTTTGGCCTTTGATTATATGCCACGTTCCTTTGGTCGTATACGTTATTGTATATCTGTTGTTACTGATTATTGTTGTTGTTTATATTGTGCATTCCCTGTTCAGCTGACTGACCAGCTCAGTATGAAGGCTTCCCTGCCCACCTTTAACTTCTTGGGGAGCCTGGTGGAAGCTGTCCCCGACGTGGCCCATCGTCTGGTGACTCAGTATGGTGAGACTCTGCAACAGACAACCCAATCGCACCCCACAATTATACAGGCACTGGTGTACAAAGGGAGCCAGCGGTGTGTTTTCATGTGTATTTTTTATGGTTATTTCGGTACTTACAGGCCATATCGATAAAGCTGCACCAAAAACTGCTCGGTGCCGGCGGCACGTCATAAACAGCTATTGTACTTGGAAATGTTAGCGACAGTTACCCTGCTTAAGTGTCCTTGAGCAAACGTCAAGTCAGTTTTATTTATATAGCCCAAAATCAGAGATCACAAATTCTCTAAACGGGTTTAGAATCTGAAGTGAGATCATGTTCCACTGTAAGTGTGCTGCTCTGTAACAGACCCTCATCTCTGACGTCCTCGTGCAGCGGGTGAGCAAACAGATACAGTTTGACTCAAGTTGGTTTGGGTCACTTGATGTCCATTCCAAAAAACTGGATACAAAAAAGCCACTCAGTAACAATTCATATCCAGAAATATATTAAAAAATATTACAGTTCATTTAGAATAAAAGAGAAGGATATGAAAGAATATTTAATTATCAGTATCCCTTGTTCTTTCTGTACAGGCTTATCCACAATTTAATCATGGCTGCCTATTTTGACCTTTTGAGTTACTTCCCTAATGCACAGAAATAGTTGTACTGTGTCCATTTTTGAAATAGTCTTCCCCATGCTGAAGCCTATTCCACTCCTACTTCTGAGAAATGGGGAAAAAAAAGTCTATTTTTTAATATCCTTTCCCCTGAACTTTCCCAATTCAATCTTTCTAGCTGTTATGACCTTTTCAATTACGCTCCAGCTGCATTGAGATAGCTGTGCTGTGTCCACCATGCTTAAAATTCTATCTGCATAGCCAATCCTTTGCCGGCTCTCACTGAGAGGGAAAAAAGCTCCAAAAGTTACAAATACATGTTCATCCAACCTTTCCCCTGAAATTCCCCGTATATGGGTATATTTTTATTTTTTTATGTATGTACAATTCTGCAGTGTAGTGAGGCAGAACGATGAAGCAGTCCATCACCCCTCCCATGCTCACCTCTGCTGATTTAATCTCTGGTACAACCACCTGTATGATATCTGTTTACACACCGAACCATTACGCCACTCGCTTTATTGGACATTGTTAATCAACTTCAAGTGTGCATGTTGTAGTGTGCTTGTGTGGTACCTGAGTGCTTGTCTTCACAGGCAGGAGTGAGTGTGAGCCTTTTGCCAATTAAGCAGGCGTCATAGATATTTTGCTATGCTGTGTGTGTGTGTCCACCTCCCATGTGTTTTCATGAGTTTTACAAGCTCCCCTGAGCAGCCGCAGGTAATGGTGGATTGTTGCGATGCTGATGTAAGATGCGGGCTGCCGCTATTGACTGTGGGCGCCTGTCTGGTGGCCTGTCATTCAACGAGTCTCTGTGGGGCTGTTTGGACTAACGACAACTGCACGGCAATGACAACACAAGCCCACAGCAGCCGACACATTTTGCTCTCTCTCCGACTCGCTGTCTGCCTGTCTATCTAGCTGATTAACCCCTCTGTTTTTCTCAGCCATTTGCTTTTCTCTGCCTGAATCTGTCTTTTATTCTCTCTCTTCTCCCCTCCCTCTCTCGTTTATGCATTGCTGGTGTCCTACTCCCTCAGGTCCTAACTGAGGAGTGGATTCAGACAAAATGAGGGAGCGGGGTGGAAGATGAAGCATTAATGAGATATGGAAAGGGGAAGGGAGACAAAGATAACAAGGAAGGTAAGGGAAGGAAAGGACAATGGTACAAGCTGCAGTGTTTCTCACAGGTTGAGATGATCAGAGCTCTAAAAGGCAACAGTTCAGTGATTAAGGATAAATTTTCTCCAGTAGAATTACACATTAATTCAGTATTTTGGCACATCATTCTGCGCTTTACTTAACATTTAGTGTTGTTTCTGTGCAGAAATTTGAAAGAAAGACATAAATATAAGGAAGAGAGAAAATATATTTTGCTTGGGGGGATTTGTTTTTGTGGGCCAAACAAATGCATATTATATGTGGGAAACACTGGAAGTATAAAAAACCAGAGAGCAAGCCAGAGAAAGGTTTAGTTAAAGCAGAGTGAAGCAACCAGTACAAAACAACAGAAAAAAAAAATGTAGAAAGTGGATCACAGAGTGAACAGAGTGCTGTAGTTCAGAGTGCACAGCGTCACAGTGGGGCACCAAACAGTAAACAAGCCAAATGGAAATTAACCTTTGGTTTTCTCTGTCAAAGAAAGGGAAAAAAACAATGTTTATTCTTTTTTTTGTTCCAGTTCTTTGTGCGTTTGTCTCTGTGTTTATACGCAAGCCTTATAAAATGTGTTGTTAAACAACAATACGGCTTTTATTTTCCACCCATGCTTTTACCACTTTTACATTGTGTTCCTTCCATTTACATCCTCTGTGGAAGTCTTATCTCCCTGCTGCCTTCCTCCCTTCTTCACTCTCCCCTTCTCTCTGTATGCCTGGCTCTCATCTTGGCCGCCTCATATATTTTGGGTTAATCAAACATGTCTGGGAGCCTCTCCTGGCACACATGGGTTTTGATCTGCTTCACACAGGAGCTGGGCTTGGCTCTCCTACTTTGTCATCTCTCTTCTACCCTCACTGACTCTCTGTGCCTGTGTCTCCTTCCACCTTCAGCGCTGCCCTGAACTTAAACATTGTTCATCCCTCTTTTTTTTCAAATATGCTCTTTTGTACATATTTGCTTCTCTTTCCTCTCCCTAGCCACTGCTCTCTCACTTCTGTCTCACCTTCCATCATATGTATCCTTGGTTTTCATAGCTTTTGCGCTCTAATAATGTGACTATATCCATATTAGTGCAGCGGTTTGATAGGTGTTGCTGTCATTACTTAATTGCCCCCCGCTGTGCCAGTATATTCATCCTTGTATAAAATTGTAGTTGGTCAATTGTTCGACCTGATCTGCATTTTTTAGATGTGGCCATAGGGAGGAAGTTGCCATTTGCCTTTTGAGCTATGGCATATGGATAATGTTTGAGAATCTGTGCACAGTCTGTGCTGTGTGTGACTGTGACTCTTTCAGTACACACTGAACTGCCACTCCTGCTCTCATGCAATACATCATTTATAGTCAATTCTTGATCATTTTGGAAACACTATATTGCAGTGATTTTGATGCTTTTTATGTTTTTATTTGGTCATTTATTTAGACACAAATGAAAAATATTTTATGTTAATATTGATTCCGCAAATAACAGAAATTACATCAAGGTCCTTCTGTCTCTATTTTTCTCTGTTTTTGTGACTCTTAATCTGTGTGGCTCTCCATCCACAAATGTCTCTTTTTTTGATCAAATTTGTATTCATTATGAGAGAAAAAAGCATGCATATAGACAGAAACAAGTAACTGTCCCCCACAACCCAGCAGGACTACCCCTGACTACAACAGACCAGTACTACCTACAGTAGTGCCTTTATCCTTCCAACAGCATTACCTGAAACAGGGGTCTTCTACGTTTTTCAGGTCATAGACCCCTTAGCTGATAGAGACATGGAGCGGGGGACGTCCAACCACATATACTGCATTGAATATTTACAGGTTTTACAGCTAATTGGGTCATATGTTTCAAGAATATATAGCTAACCAGCTAATAAAACCTTTTTAAGTTTCACTTTCATAAAACAAAGCCATGGGATTGAAATTATGGTTTGTTATTCATTCATCTGTCCTTTAACATGTGTTGCACTGTATTTTGTGACCAGTCACATTAAAATCAGAACGAGTCTTATATTTCTTCATTGGTACAGTTAGTCTCATGTGTTGATCAGAGTTGTGATTAAAGGTTTGAGTGGGCCTCGGAAGTTTTGCAGATTTCAAAAGGGGCATTCTGAATTTTGGGAATGGCTGATGCAGAGAAAATCTACAAAAGTTACTAACCACTGTGGGGCCTGCCAATGTAGAGAGATTTTTTTTCCACATTGTTGTTGTTGTACTATAAATTTCAATGAAGAATCATCATTCAACAACAAAAAGATAGGGGGCATGGTATACAAGGCTTTCCAAAATCTCTGACAGACTTGAAGAGACACAGTTCCAATATCTAAAAACGTCTTGTCTCTTCTTGTCTTTTTCTTTCTCCCCATCACTTTCTCCTACAGTGTCTCTCTTTTTCACTTCTTGTAAATCTGAATCCTGCTCTCTCTGTCAGACAGTGTAGCAGGCAGCCTCTAGCTCCTGTCTGCTGTGCTTAGAGAAGAGATCGCTATCCTACCTGTTAGGGCTGCAAGATGTGGCAAAAAAAATCTTTTTGTGATTATTCTGACAGATATTGCAAGTGTGATATGATTCACAAATGGCGGTAATGATCATTTTTGCATCACAATTTTCATTTTCACAAAAAAACCCCCCAAAAAACTATAAATTGTATTTGTTGATGTCTGTAACAAACAAATATATTTTCTTGCATCTGGTGGACAAGATTTGCATGACAGGGCATCTCTGTGGCACTACAGCACTTAATTTTAATGCTGTTTTATCACACATTTTTCTCCCCATCAAAAAGTAGCTGCTTCTGTGATTTGGATATTGCCACATTGCGATTTTGATAATATTTTGATTATTTGGGCAGCCCTACTACGTGTACCTATTTGTTTGTCTAACTCTCTTTCCTGCCTGCCGTTTTACTGAACTCTCTCACCAATTTCCAATCTGCAATCCTACTATCTTCATGGCAACTTCACCTGCAATGCTGCTCTCTGATTGTCTGTAAAACACAGACTTGTTGTGACTTCACTGACTCAGTTTCCCTGTATGATCATGTATGTATCCCCCCTTTCTTTTATCCTGCCTAAATCCTCTGTTTGTTTCTGTGTTGACTCATCCATCTCCCATCTCTGTTCACCAGTGCCCATGCTGGACCACCTGTGCTCGGCCTTGTTTTACCCAGATGAAGCACTGAAGGCTGCGGCCCTGTTTGTGTGGCTCAAACTCTTCGGGACAGCCGGGGGCTCAGCAGCCCAGTCTTTGCCCATTGCCATCAGGGACGGAGTGTGTTTCTTGCTGCTGCAGACCTTGGCCAGTGCCAGCTCCCCCAAACTCATCGACAACTGCGTTGGTGAGGAGAAAACATCTCTCACTGTATCTATTTATTTATTTATTGACTTATTAACACTTAATTTAAACTTAAACACTATTTTTTCCGCTTAGCCCACCACTATCATGACATGCATGGGTGTCAGTACATTTAGGAAGATGGATTAAAGCATCTAAAGTCACAGTTGGTTAAGATCAATCACATTTCTAAAATATGAGTTTGTGATGACAGTAAGCTCAAAAAGCTCTTAGTTTTTTTTATACTGATATTCATAATATTAATAGTATTCAATCATTTCAGTAGTTTAAGACATTTTGAATCAGCTTTCCTGGAGCAAAGCCAGGATATAGTATTCTAAATGAAAATATTCTTCTTTGAACTGAAAGTTTTAATGACCACTCAGATTGATTATTTTAAACTTTTGAGTCTGTTTTTTAACTTAGTAGAAGAATACTTTTTCCAAAACTCCGGTACAAAAGTAAACTTGAGAGAGCATCATTAGATGCCGGGATGAAATGATGCAACAACTATTGGCCTCATTTAGATGTATTAAGCACTAGATAGACTAAGTGAGATTGAGTGGCTATCATCAAAAGGTTTGAAGTTGTTGAGATCAGTACAGTATGCTTAGCTTAGGCAAGCATGAAAAATACAATTTGCGATTTGAGATGAGGGGAGCATGTTATTAAAAATGGATGAAAATTTGAGCTGAGCACAACAGCAACTAGTTCGCTGACAGTCAGTCTGAAGGAAAGACTATTACAAATCTGTTGTCATGTATGAAACACAGCCTCACAGCCAACTGCATCTGAGAGAATAACACTGAGGACTATTAGTGTGTGGACTTAAAGGAGGAGCTAAGGACTTTATAGTGTGGATGACATCAGTTTTTTGCACACATATCACTTTATGAAATTTCTTACAACCAAAATGAATTCACCAACTACTGTTTCATCATAAGAGGTCTCCACTTAGTTGGAACGGGTTATTGATAGTCAATAAAAACTGTTCTTTTTTTGTTGCTTTGGTTTAGAAAAGCAAATTTTAGAAGAGCTAGTTCATGGAATGACACGTCTTCATCATTTCTCTTATTGAAGATTCAGAATCTACTTAAGAGTAAAGCTGGATGGAGGAAGGAGGGTTATACTGAGATGAAAGTGTGTTTTGTAGGAGTTTGAAGTTATAAAGCCAATAAGCTTTGGTGATAACCAAAAATGAGGTCTGCTCTATGTGCGGAGAGGAATTACTGAAAAGGAAACAGTAATTATCTTCTAGAAATCTGAAGTTGTTTTACCACTGTATTAACTCAGAAGAGGTGGGAGGATGCACTGTGGGCATAGAATTAAGGCACGAGGCTGGTTTACTCCAGTTTTTAGAGTCGCTGCAGTTGAGCTTTTGTTGTTGTTGTTTGTGTAATTTTGAATTGATTGTATCTTAATAAGCTTACCTTCGGCAGCCCTGGTGAGAACAGCGTGATGGAGGAATTAAACAGGATTATTATTCTTTTCCTTCAGTGCTGTGCTTCCATGAAAAGAAAATGTACTTTTTCTAATGTTTCAAAAAGATTTTTTTGTGTTTCATTACTTTGTCTCCAGATGGCTGGAATGAAAAAGAAAATCCATGCATCTGGGCAACATTTAATTACTAATTACGTAACTGTTTATTGCATCGTGTGTTTGAGTTTTCATTTGTATACACTATGTTTTTGTTCTACAGTAATATCCTTTTGTGAAAACAGTTTTGCTTCAGTGAATGGGTATAATGCAGGACCTCAGTGAATTCATGTGTCATATAGTAGTATGACACCTCAATTTGGGCTGGGCCTTATTGGTGATGTTTATTACATATGTTTAATTTATCTGCATCTTGTCATGCCAGCCACACCGCTTGTCTGATCTTACCCATTTGTCTCCTTCACTGTGTCCCAGTCACTAGGACTTAATGTGATCTGACCTGATATTTTTTGTTCTGTTAAAGAAATAAGTACATATATAAGTTAACTATGTAAAATCACTAGATTTTATTTATTCTATTCTTTGGCAAGTTGTGTTGAGCGTTTTATAATCACAGATTGTGAAGAATCTCCACACCACAGTTTTTATACCTCTGCACCGGCGACAGTCGTGGGCAGAGCATTTATTCTTTTGGGGGTTATCATCTTTCTGTCTGTCCCATTCTCGTGAACATGATAGCTTACAAATACTTTGACAGAATTTCTTCAAATGTAGTACAGCTAAAGTTTTTCAAAACCATATGTTAAAAATAATATGTTCTGCGTTAACTATACATTCAATAGTATCAAAAGTATTCATTCATTGTCCATAACCGCTTATCCTTAAAGGATCGCGGGGGGCTGGAGCCTATTCCAGCTGACACTGGGCGAGATCAAAAGTACTGAAACTATAAAAAAAAATGAAGCACTCATTCAAGACCTGAGGTTTGGGTTGCAGCATAGCAATACTGGACAGTGCTCAGCAAAAGCCTTATGATGGTTTGGTAATGTATGAATTAAGTGACTAGCGAAAACTCTAGAGCGGCTTTTAAACAATAAGGCAAAAAGAGAAATATACACAAATTATATACACAAATAATACAAGTTTATTGTGATTTATTCCCATTCATGTTGTAATCTCAGTCATTGCTCCCCTTGCAGCATCTCTCCCTCCTTGCACTGCGTGGCATGCAGGAGAGTGAGTTTTTGCTGTGCTTATGGGGACACTCGGTGTCTCTGTCTCTCTGACACTTTGTAAAAACAGGCAACCTGAGCGTCCTTGGTGCTCAGTGGCTGTGTGCAGGTTGTTCATAAAAAAGAAAAAAAAGTGCGTTTTGTGTGTCTTGGACTTTTTGCCTTTTCGCCATGATTTCAAAAGAGATATCAAGTAAATTTTTTTATACTAGCATTTTATATTAGTAATTTGTTGAAATTCTGGTATTATGACAACTTTAGTCTGATATTGATACTAAGTGCATCACATCATGAATGTATTTTTCCCCCATGTCTTGTCTAAAACCTTATTAGTAACATGTTAGGATTTGTATATATTGTATGTTCTTCTCCATGTGTTAGGTCTGCTGTGGCTGCTGGTGCAGCAGGGAGAGGCAGTGTCAGTTTTGATGAGCAGCTCCAGCAATCAGATCATGTGCAGTGAGAACCAGAGCAGCCAGAGCCTGAGCCAAAACCAAGAGCAACAGTCCTCTGACCATTGCCCTCTGCCTCTCCTACTGAAAAAGGTCTCTGTCCAAACATCCTGCTCCAACACCCAAGACCCGCATTCTGGCTCTGATGATAATCATAACAAGAAGTTCTAATCCTGGATTAATGTTCCTTTGAATAGGGATTCAGGGAGGGTTTATCCTGGACAAATATTTGTGCTACATGTCTGGGAAATCAATGTGTAGATTACATCCAGTTCGATTTTCTCACTTTAATGACTCACATTACAGCACAGCTCATGACGTTACTAGTTTTTTTTGTAAATCACCATTGTGTGTTGGGTTTATAAATTCTACCTTTTCACTAAATAATAACCTAAATCTAAATTATCTCCCAAAACACAATTATTGTGCTGTTTTTTAGGATCCATCCGACCAAAGAAATTGACTGTTTAATCATGCACAGCTGTTAGAACTCTACAGAGAATTTGGGAGGCAAAAAAAACTCAAACTCCAGCATCAAGCTGGTGCAAATACAAACAAGAGTAACAATGCTGCACCAAAACTTAAGTAGAGTCCCATAAATTATTTGCTTTGCTACGATGACAGTAGTAGATCAGACAGCACCTGCCACCTCATTCATTGAATGGGGGTAGTGTGTTTTCGGCTGTAGCGGCGGGATCCAGGGAATGCTGAAAAAAAGGCAGTGGTATGTGGCAGAAAAGTATGCTGCGGTGATTATCATGTAAGTCAGTGATCAGACCGCTCCACACTCTGCCGGAAACATCGCTGCATTCGGGTGCTGTTCACCTGAAGTCACCTGGAAGGCTCACACTGTTTGATATAATTTAAAAGATGATTTAATGATTAGAGAGGCTGCTTTCAGTCATTAGTCATTTAGATGTTTCCACGCATGCAGTCATGTCACTGTTCTTAATATCATTAATATTTAATCAGAAAAACTTTTCATAAAACAGACAAGACAAAGGAAACTCTGCAGAGGAAACAAAGGAAATCATTTTTAGACAGCTCTGATAGACCAGATTTATACAGCTTCTCTACTCCACACAATTTAACTGTATGAACTGCAGCTGTGTGTAAGAGGCCTTTTGGATGTGTAGAAGAACACATGACATTAATTAACATTAGATCCTGACCGATCCTGCCAGATTCAAACAATCAATGAAGTTACCGCTGACATCTTCACCCTATTTTACTCACCTGCAACCCAGCCACTATTAATCAAAATGCAAATTTTTATCACCTGGGGATTAATTGCCGTCTGCTAGAAAAATGTAATATAATGTGTTATTACATTGTATTGACAATGTAATAATGTAATGTAATACAATGACTCATAATTATAATGTTGCTATTTTCATCTTGCCAAGTGCTGGACAGGCCAAGTTCTGGCTCTAGACTGAAACATAAAATTACGGTGGACTGATGGCATAGAAAGTGCACTTTTTCACTTTCAAAGTGTTTAGGGATTTTGGTATGACAGTGAAACTATTGTGACCAAACCCTCTCCTGTATATAGTGAGTCCACCTAAACCATTTCTTCATAGCCTAAACATTTCCTAAAGGAGTTCATAGAAGTCAGCAATCGTAAAAATCTGTGACATATTTACAAAAACAGACTCGCTCTGATCATTTTTCAAAGAACATTTCCAAGCCCCTAATTGCATATACAAATTCGGCTGGATATGCTTTACGTGCAGGCTCATGGTGCCTATATTTGACAGCTTCTGACACATTTATAAACTAGCTGTGTTGCTCAGAGCATAGACAGTGTACTGAAGATGAGAGCCAGACAGTTGGAAAAATATTGCTTCATCTCTAATGTCTGGCAGTGTTGTAGAAGCTATACTTCACGTATGTCAAACAGTCTTTAAAAACTGGAAGCCCTGTGCACTATTTTAACGCTGTGTCTTCAGTGATTAGTGTATTCTAATTAAGCCCATAAAATGTGTTTTCCAGTTGCTGCTGAGTGGAGATGAGACACTGCAGACGATCAGTGCAAAGTGTATTGCAGCAGTCCTGGTTCATTCTGACTGTCAGTACAGCGCTTCGTTCATTAAGGCTGACGTACTTGGTAATATGCACACACAGACACACAAACACAGTGGCTGGGATATGCTGACTATACAAGCTGTTGCCTTTTTTGATTTGTCCTCTACAAATAATTTCTTCTCCCTCGTTCGATGTTCCCTTTTGACTCACTCTTCCTGCTGTCTCTCTGTGTTACTCTCTTTCTTCTTCTGTGTCTTTGTTGTTTTCTCCTCTCCTTATATATCCATCTCTTCATCACTGTAGGGATTCTGTGTGTGTGTTTTTCTCTTTTGCCCCTGAATACAGAATATGATGGGTTTTTCAAAAAATCTTATTACCAGCCTTTTTGTGTATAATTCTAAATTTACATGAAAACATTATATTGTGTTTTGAAAGTGGTCTGGTGGTGCTACTGAAGAGTATTATGCTGTATTAATATTGTTCCCTGGTCTCTCTTTCTCTCTTGAGTTTATTTCTTTAGCCCCTCACACAAGTTCTCTCTTTTTCTCCATCTCTCTTTGCCCTTAAAGAGTTTCTGTTTGATCGTCTGTCCAGTAGTAGTAGTGAGGTGCTGCTGTGGTCCGTCTACAGCTGTTTGGTGTTACTGACTGAGGACCCGCTCTTCTTCTCCCAGTGTCACTCTGTCTATGGTAAGAGCCCTTAGACAGATCAAAAACACTCCTAAGGCACCATCATGTCATCCTCCCTATTTGTGTGCTTCGTCTGTTTATGATGGTGTCCCTGTAGGATTTGGGGTTTCATGGTATATCAGTTAACATCTGAAAATAATTGCTGATGGAAAGACAGGTTGTGTATACACAAATGTCTGCATTGTGTATTTTTTTCTGACAGTGACAAGACATTTTAATAAACCCTCCAAAGGGGAATTGGAGTACTTTGCCCTTGCCTTGTAATTCATTGCAGTTTGAGTTTTTAGTTATTTGCATCTCCTCCTAGCATCACGGTTGTATTACTGTACAGGCAAAAGTAGAAGAACAGATGTAGCTGCTGTACACAACTTATTTCAACTAGACAGATGATGCTGTTGTAATGTAAGAATATCAGACTAAATGACCACGAAACCTAGTAGTAAAAACGTATTGGCAAAAATGTCCTTATTTGGCATCCATAATAAATAGTAATGATATTGTTCTGAAACAGATGCACATGTGTGTGTATATGTTCATATGCCTTTGGTGTTTGCCATTACAGTAAATATATTACAATACATATAATACATATTAATACATATTAGAGGTTCCACTGTCTTTGGCTTTTTATAAAAAAAAATGCAGCACTTCAAATTGAATTTACCAGTACACACAATATCTGGTGTAATCACTCCTTGTGCTGTTGAAGGGATAGTTTGGGTCGTTTGAAGTGGGGTTATATGAGGTACTTATTGATAGTTGTGTTGTCCACAGTACATGATGGTCAACACACCCCCAGATTGGAGAAGCAGAGAGGAGTACCTGCCTCAATCTGTTTACAGTGGTAGATCAGCAGCTTTTATGTTCTGCGATGTAAAATCATTAACTTTGCCAATGGACTCTGGTTGAGAGAGAGAGGGAGTGATACTTGGCTTATACAAAGGCAGTTTCCTGTGAAAAAAGGCTGTCTGATGGCAAGGCAAAGGTGTGATAATATTTTAAATATAGCTTACGCTATTTTTTTAGATAGGCCCTTTTTAATGTGTTATGCTGCTGACCCTATCCACAGTGGCACTCCTCCTCTGCTTCTCTGAAACAAGGGGCCAATTGGCCACCATCTACTGTAGGTAATATACTGACAAGTACTTCACACAACTCCACTTAAAATAATCTGAACTTACCTTTCATTCTCGCCAAGTTCACTATAATCATGAGATCAGTACAACAGACTCTGTGTAGCAGTAAATTAGAAAGATGTACTGTTTGTTTAACTTGCATGATTGTGTGCGTTGGTGTGTGTGCGTGATTTGTGCATGTATTACATTTATGGATATGTCAGTCACTTTAACGCAGGCAGTCGCTGTAGCCTGTAGCATAGTAGACATCAGTCAGAGCACTGTAATAACTTTGGCACTGAACGAGATTAGACACAAATGTGTGTACGTGAGGGGGTGGGGTGTCCTGTTTGTCTGAGTCATTTATTTCTTTAACACAATGAGTGTGTGCGTGCATGTGTGTTAGGTATTGGGTCCCTTGTGCGCAGTCTGAAGGAGGCTCTGCGGCTGACAAACCTGGAGGTGCCAAAACAAGGTCTGGTGCTCCTTACTGAAATACTGGAAAGGTGAGACTACTCTGTAATATTTTTGTTAGTTTGTCCCAATGCCAAAATCACTGCACTGCACATGCAGCTCCCTTGAAAATTCCTTAGCTCAGTAGCTAAAAGTGGCATCAGTACATTCAGCTTCTCTGCATTTCCAACAGAGCACTGTCACATCACAGGAGGGTAGACACAACTGCAGCAAATAAAAATAAACATAGTTTAATTAAGGTGTCCCAGTTAGCTGCAGCTGTCTTTCATGCTGACGTTTTCGTCAAAAGGTCCCTGTTACTTGCAAGTGCAATTATTGTTACGACTATGAAGGGCCACTTCACCAAAATCACAAAAACACACTTGAGAGTGCAGTCATTGATGTTTTATATCTGCTGCCTCATTGAAAAGCATTGACAGATTACACAAAAAAAGACATGTTTCTCTGCAGCAACATTTCTTTTGTCCTGGTTTCTCTGGATGGTCCATAGACCTCATGGTAAGTCATTTTTATGTGAAAATATTGTCAACAGAGGAAACTGCTTGTAGTATCATTATACTACAGCCCACTGAACTCTGAAAAAAGATATCTTCTTAATATAACTACTAACCTACTCTGCCCTCAGTAGTATCCATGTTGTTCACACTTGATGACTTGAAAACACTTGAACACACCAGAGTCGCAATAACGACATCCCATCTGGGATAATGGAAACATCCGTCGAGTCTGTTGTTTTCTCTCATAAATGGCAGTTAATGTAAACAGAAAAAATAAAATGTTCAAATAGCAAAGGTAGATGATGTATTTTGTCACGTTATGTTACCATAACAGCAGCACTGCAGAAATTCCTTTTAACACGGGGGTGATGAAGAAACATTCAGAAAATGAATACTAACAGAAACATGTTCCACGTGTTTATAGTCCTACAGCAGGATGGTGCTGTCTTGATGTCGCTGCTGTCTTGACAAAGCGTTCTGGTGGCTTCACTTCAAGTGTTTGTGGAGAGTAGTTGCCTTGTTGTGATAAGCCCTTTCCAATGTGCTGAACTTGCAGAGCACCACATCTTTTGATGTCTGAAATACTCCTACACTTTAGGTGATCACAGGCGAGCATTTCTAACTGCATCTTATTCTCCGGGGGAATCAAAAAAATTTTGACATAAATAATAGGGTAAACACGGGTGTTAATATTTATACTAATTAACGTTTAGTTCCTTTCAGGTCAGACAGAGTCGAGGGTGTGTCTATTCTGCATGTTGGCTCACTGGAAAGGCTCTCTGTCATTTGTTACACCCGTGGTTACCTTTTTATTTCATATCAATATGGCTGCTGTGAAAGCAAGTCTATGACATGGGGTTTGTTAACCCAGTGACTTAATCATCACCTTAAATCTATTTCAGTTTGTAAAACTTGCCATTTGATGATTGTGTATTTCATTATTTATGAATGTTATCAGCATCATCAAATATCTTCAAAACCACACATGCAATTATGCTAATGATTTTATGCGACACTATGTTTATACACAAACTGAACAGCACATACATCTCCAGCTACACTGTCAGCTAACCAGCCTCCTGTAAAACATGTTAAATATTGTGCACTGGGAAGTTTAATTATATTTGAATTAACTGTCCACTGGCTCATGGATGAAAATATATCACAAGCCAGTAAAACACTGTCATATTTCTGCAAGGTTCACATAATTTTAATTGAATGTTCCACCCGTCACATAGCAATGATACACGGGATAAGATATTTCAAATGGCGAGGGAAATTTGTCCTTTACGCTGAGTGGAACAGTAAAAAAAGTAGCTAGACCAGAGCTCTAAAAGTGCTGAACAAGCTAAAGTTTATGTGTGTGTGTGAGTGAGTGAGTGAGTGAGTGAGTGAGTGAGTGAGTGAGAGAGACAGAGCGAGAGAGAGAGAGACAGAGGACCAGAGTCTCTTTGGCCAGTAACATGTCTCTTGTGCAGTGCATGCCCAGGAGTGAGTGCATTTTCTGTGTGTGCATGTGCTCATCTGCTTTTATGTGTATTGCTTTGGATTTTTAAACACCACTCTGTGTGTGTGTGTGTGTGTGTGTGTTTGTGTGCCCTTTTATGTATGTGCATGTGTTATTTAAGATGTTCTATGTGACTACTGTTGTGGCAACAAGGAGTCAGTCTACAGCTGTTGTGGTGCTGCATCATGGACAAAAGACGCACTCTGGTGATCTTTGTAACACCAACATGTCAGCACTATTTGTTTATTATGTGCTCCTGCCCTGAAAGAAATTAAAGTGTCTGTGTATTGGTGAGTGAGGCAGAGGGAGAACAGGTTCATTGCCACTCAGCAGCAACAATCACTGTTGGTGTTGGAACAGCAAGCCAAAGAATGATAGATAGATCAGGCAAAAGAACAGACTGTCAGCTTTTTGATGAGCCTTTATTGACATTCATGTCAAAACCCCATATCAGCAAAAAATCTTCATAGGCTCCGCTCTTTCTCAGTACTTTTGGCATAGTTCTCACAGACTCATATACGAGATCCTCAGTACCATTTGCTTACAGCGGTATTTATTTGCTTACAACAGGGATTCCATTTCAATTTATCATAGATGTCTGTTTCTCTGTCTAGACCAGCATCTATTCCTCTAGCTGCTGGGCTACAATTTAAAAATGACACTTATCTGTGAAAGAATGCACTGCAATTGTTTAGTGAGTGTGTGTGTGTGTGTTTGCAGGCAGCCTCCTAGCGTGCGTCTCTTCCCCAGTGCTTCAGGGTTTATGGCAGTTTCAGAGGCTGTGGTAGCTGGAGTCTCCTCCTCATGCCTGCTGGTAGCCACACAGGCTGTCAGTGCCGCCTCTGCCCTGCTCAGGTATACATAAACACACAAACTGTAGATACATAAATATGTCACATATTGTCAAGGACACTTGTGCAGCCATGTCCTGAGGATTCCTAACGCTGTCTTGTGATTGACAAAGTTACAATTATTTTTTTTAAGTTTATTTGTCCTCAGAGGGGCAATAGGTTGTGCTTTATGAAAAAACAAGACTGCCGAAGTCTTCTATGTTGAATTGCTACTAAAATTGCAAAATATTACAAATATTTACCAAGCATGTTTGAATTATCAAGATTGTCGACATGAATGGTGTCTTCGTCAGCTGAGGTGTAAGATTAGCACCACTAGTTAGTGTGTTGATATGGTCGGCAGGTGTAGTTTGGTAGAAAGAAAATATTTCCTTCATGAAACTGCTCACAGCATGTGGTGGTTTTGATTTCTAGAACAAGCATGTGGAGTTTTTTCAAATGTATTTTTTGATGCTTTGAGCACCACAAGCTGAGTGCCATCTAATTCCATTATATTTAAGCGGAGGCAGACATCTCTGTGGCTGATATCTCCAAAACTCTGCAGCTCAGACTAAAACAGATAAAGATTCGTAGCAAAGGAAATCAATGTATTTTTGATTCTGGGGTGTCCCTTTAATAACCTCTGGCAAATCCATAATATGAGCACTCATTCAGACACATACAGACACACGTTGCACATTATGCCCCCATGCTGCAGCCATACAGTGTTGTGTAATCTGATGTCAGATGTTTACTTTGTCTTTCCTGCTGCCACTCTCTGAAATCTCCAGACTGAACCATCAGTCCAGACCAGTCCAGTACAGGGAGCTAGAGGGACTGATGAAGGCCGTCACTAACAGATTCTCTGAGCTGCCCCTACCCTCTCATGCTGGCCATCAGAGCTCTGTGAGTCAGTTTTGCTCTTTGTCTACAAATATGAAATAAAGGGTGTAAGATACACAGTTCATGGACTGGTGGTGAAGAGACCTGTGTGTCTGTGTTTGACTGAGACGACTTCTTGTAGTGATTCTCCAGAGAGTGCTTTCTGTCAGGTATCAGTGCCATTACTGTAAAAACAACACTGACATATCTGCCCCTGGTGCTCTCTAGCAACATGTCACACACTACATATGCGACTGACATGGTCGATCAAGGGGGACTCATTCTCCCATGAAGGAAACTTTTTTCTTTTCTTTCCACGTCTGTTGTTTTTTTCATAGCTGTCCCTCATTTATGCCTTCTGTTTCAGACAGGAATCATGATTCCTGTCTGAAAACTGGAGCATCGCGCCTGTAATGGACACAGATTTGACTGTCAGGAGGATATGGCTTGTTGGCATGTGCTCATGTTCCTATTTAAACTTTAAACGTATTTCACTTCAAACACACCGAGGCACAAAACAGATACAAGATTAAGATTCGTCTTTATAACAGGTCTCAGTAGGATTCATGAAGTTCTACTGAAGAAACACAGAAGAGTTTCAGGGTTTTCTCTGTTTGTCTGAATGGAGACATTTTACTGTTTTATATAAATCTTTAATGATTCCGTTGAAGAAATTTGTGCTTTGATAAGATGATTTTTTTTTGTGATCAGATTTGTTTGTCTCCTCGTCTACACTGTAAAAACAAAAATGTGGAAAAAAAATGCAAAATTTCAAGGCAACTTTCTTCAATAGATTTTTGAGTTTTGATCCCAATTCAAACCAAAAAAAACGTATTTTAAAATAATATAATAATATTCTCGAGGTTCACAGCTCACTGGGCTTCTAAAACTCAAAAGATTCAAGTTTATATAAAAACATAAAGAAGAAATGTAAACTATCTCAACTAAAAAACTTAAAAAAACTAAAAAACTTGAGTTTGATTCAAAACTCAAATGTAGTAGTGTGTTAACAATGTTCAAATGGTCATTTCATCCATTTTAGATGATGACAGACTGTTGCTACAGCTAGCTCTCAGGCTACAGCCAGCTTGGCTACATTTGAACAGGAATCTATAAGGGAATTGATAAGCAGAATCAATGATGACATTTGTATTGATGAAACCTATTGAATTCCCTTCCCTATTCTACTCTGTTGACTCTTCTTTTCTCTCATCCTGTTACATTTCTGCTCATCTCTCTCTCTGTTGGTTTTCCTCCAGCGGAGTCTGAAGAAGTCAGGCTCCAACAGCAAGGCTTCCAGGTCTGAAGGATTTCTGCTCCAGGCCCTGGTCTGTTTTCAGGCTGCCTGCAGGTCAGCACATTATCCAGTCACATGTTCAGGCAATGAATGAATGAATGAATGAATGAATGAATGAATGAATGAATGAATGAATCAGTCATGAACCTTGTGGAGTCCTTGAAATGACTATTTTCAGCCCAATAGAATTTTTCAATTGAAATGTAGAGAATGTAAATGGAGAGTTTAGTGAAATCCTGTGATGTATCTTTGCATGTATTTTTTGTGTGTCTGTTCTTTCTATATGTCATTTTTGTATGCATGTGAGTGGGTGTGTTTGTATTTAGTGGGTATTTGTGTGTCCAAGGTTGGCTGAGGAGTGTGCATCAGAGCCTCTTCTGAAGGAGAACACGTTCACAGCACCATCCAAACACACCAACGCTCAGGACTCAGTGGAGTCTCTGTGTCAATGTCTGCTGCGCTGCTGTGACTCTGTCTGGATACCCACTGTCACTGTGAGAGCCTGAACCACTCACACAAATACAAATGCACAAAACCGATTCATTATGTATCTCATCTTAAACTTGTGTCTCTCTGTCACGCACACTTGTAACCAGACACTTGAGAAAATTATACTGCAATCCGTCACGTCTCTTTTCTGAGAAATAGGTCACAATGATTACTGCGCTCTGTCTGGCAGTTCCTCTAAATGACTCTATTAATAAGCACAGCCACCATCGTCATTAGTTTTGTGTACATGCAGACTTTTAAGCCTATCGATCAGTACCTGTGTTATTTATTTCCAAAGTTCGTTCTGTTCAGGCTAAAAATCAATAAAATATGTTTTCCTTTGTGTGTGTGTGTGTGTGTGTGTGTGCGCGCGTGCATGTACATTTAGAGAATGTGTGAGCGTGCACCCAACCCTCAGATACTGCAGTACTTCTACTCCATTCTGTCCGCCCAGTTCACCCTCCTTCCATCTCTCATGGCTGTCTTTTCAAATAAGCTAGGTGAGTTGGCTAACGCTGCGTAAACTCAAATCAACAGCAAGAGTCCCATTATTAGATTTATTTTGATTTGATTTGCTTTGATTTCAGTATCATACAGTCTGTCTTCTATCTTCATGGCAGCAAGCTGGCAGTGTATAGTTTCTCCCTTTACACTGGAACATTGCGAGGTTAGGTGTGGCTATCCTGATGTTGGTATCTTATGAATGTTCAGTCTGAACAGGTCAGCTTTGATTAGTGCTCTAGCAGACAAATCTCTTCTGGAAGTTGTCTAAACAAGGCAGGCTGACAGCCCCTGTAATTTTACAGTGATGGCGTATGTGAAAAATGTTATGAACTTATTTTTAACGAGCCAATTCACATTTGGATGGGAGTAAGAGTACTATTATCCGCATGTCAAGTGTGTATTTAGTTGCCTATGAAACCACTGTCCCAGAGTACTCCATAATGACTGCTTTTTGTATGAAGTTTGAGAAACTACATGCGTCAGCTACCCCAGAGGATTACACCAGAATCCCCCAGAATGTGGATTGTGATAGAGAGTTATTGAATTGCCACACGTTTTGTCATTATTGAATTTTACTACCATATACTGGGTTTTAAGATGTATGCTGATGAAAATGAAAAATAACTTTTTGTATCCACCCCCCTGCTACACTGTTACACCAAGCTTTCATGAAAATCAGCTCAGTAGTATTTCCATAATCCTGCTGACAACAGACAAACAAGCATAATATAGGGGTGTTGCATTGATGTATAATATGCTATGTATGGAAAGTAGTAGTATACAGAGCTTGAAATTATAAAGTAGGCGAAGTGTTTCACAAGTTGCTTTTGTTTTTATGTTTTCAGTCTTCTGCTGCCTTGAAGACATATATTTGACAAAATAATGCACACATGACAGAATTGGTAAACAAGTTGTTTAATGAAACAATAAACCGAGACTTAATAGTGGACTTGGATGATGGACCAAGCGTTTATCTTCATATTTTTGTGAATTGATGGTTGTCAGTGGTGACCTGAAAATAATGAGATAAAGTTTTGTTAAATTGTGATTAGATTTGTGAGATCAATAACTGACATGGCTGGGACAGAGCCAGGCCACACAGCTCATGTTTTTATATTAACTTGCCTTTTTAGGTCTTGTTATTGTTGGCTTTGCATGTATTTGTGCTGGTTCTCTGCTGGTAACATGTAGCTCCAGCCCATACTGTTATAAAACAGGAGGCCTTTGTGTGTTTATCCCACATAGAAATTCAAAATATAGCTATACTAACTAAACATATTTTTAGAGAAGCCCGCTGTTTTAATGCTGATTTGTCAATTATGTACCTTAGCTTACATGACTTTTTAATTAAAGCCTTAAGTGTCTCGCAGAATTAAATAAGCACAAAAATAAGGAATTTAACTGTTAAGTTCAATTCCAAACTAAAGAGCAATAAACTTAATTTCATTTCGTTAGCACATAACAGATTGTGTTTTCTGTGTTCTCCTCTGCACCACACAATTATGTGTCTGTAGTTAGGTAATGTTTTTAAAATAAAATCCATATTGTATACAGCTTGAAATGATGCCAGAAACCGCGATGCAGGCAGTTGATTCTTCTCTCATCAGAGATGGAGCTAAATGCCTGAATGTTGACTTGATGAAATTTCTTATTACTGTAGGGGGGAAACTAAGCAATCTGTCCAAAGCTGGCAGTCGATGTGATGAGCCTCAATTATTGATGGGAAACTTGTTGCCTTGGGCACCTAGCCGCTGACAGCTTGGTGGCATTAAAAAGAAACTTAAGCTTTATATTTATGCTGCAAGCGGTTAACAAAGCAGAACAGTTGTCTGCAGATATGGATGAGCAGTGCTCTGGCATAGGTCCACGAGAGAGCGAATATAGTCGCTTTATGAAATTAATACTTCCCTCTAATATCTGAGAACAGCCAAGACATTAAATACAGCTTTACGATAAAACCCCCTCCCCATAGAATTAAAACAGGACTGCTCTGCCATTACCTACATGTAGCCAAATGATGAGCTTCCACCCTTCTGAGGTATCAGGACAGAACGTAGCTTGAAAAGTAATGTGAGATTAAAATACGAAGGTTTAAGGATCATGAACTGCAAGTGAATGATGACAGGTGTCTCTCTTTAGCCTCCTCACTTCTCTCTTTTTCCATCTCATTTTGCTGAGCACTTTTAAACCACTGAATTTTCATACTTTACTTCTGTTTTTTTTTCTCTAGCTGTGATGTACTATGTAAATTTTGTTTTGAAAGCTGTAATATAAATAGTGTTTTAATCATCCTTCTCATCTTCCTCATTTCTTACTGTCTCATCCTTTCTTTATTCTGCTCTTCAACTCCTCTTCCCTCCAGCATCCTCTGGTTTCTACAGGCTGGCTCTGGAACACAAAGGGCTTCTCTGTGCGGGAAACAGGTACTGTACAGTGTAACAGGATCACCTGAGGACACACACACACACACACACACAATTAAAACCCTGAAATTTGGCTCTGTGTGTGTGTGTGTGTGTGTGCGTGTTAAAGCATGGTGGCTCAGAAAGTTGAGTTCTTATTATCATTCCCTGTCGGAGCACATTCAACAATGAGACAGATAACACGACTGAGGCATCTGTCATTTCTGAGTCACTCTGTCTACCATTTTCCAATAAGCCAGTCTTCTCAGCAGTGTGTCTGTCTCAGAGCAACGGATCTGCGGCTTCAAAGTCTGCTGTGTGTTTGTGTGAGTGTGTGTAAGATTTTTCTGTTTTGTGGGTGTATATGTGTGTGTCTGTTTTTGCTTCCGTGCGTGTTCGTGTGGTCATAAATGTGGTCGAATCGGTAGCTTTAACGCCCCCCTGCTCTGAGCTGTAATGAAACTGAAGCATGCGGTGCCTGTGTTTCATATTTGAAGGGACTAAGTCGAGGCACATCCTGTCCTGTGCCTTTTCACTGTGCATTGTGGAGGGTGTGTGCTCTGTTTCTGCAAGTTTCTTTGTTTTGTGATTCTTTGCTTTGTATTCATGTTTATTTTTGCTGATTCTTGTGTGTCTTTCTCCCACTTACCAATTGTTTCAGGAACCCAAATGTGAATACATCTGTCTGTGGTTTTCTGCAGAAACTCAGTATGTGTCTGCTTTCCCAGTCAGACCCTGCTTTTGGAGCCCATCAACATGGTATGCAAATACACACGCACACACACCACACACAGACCGACATGCAGTACAAAACCCTGTTGTTCCTGTCAGCTTCTAAGCAATGATGTCATGCTACCAGTTATCTGAGTCTGCTGAAGTGTTGAACAGAACTGTTGACACTGTTTACCACTTCAGCTGTTTGTTTTGTGTGAAGGTCAGGACAGTTGTTCCAATCATCATTTTCTTTCAATGGCTAAAATATAATTCAGCGAGTGAGTTTTATCATGAATTTTAATGTCCATTGAAAAGTGCCAGTCTTAACTCCTGTGAGTTAAGGTCAGGCGATATGTTAAATTTGTGCATGTGAGGTAAATTTGCTATGTTACATATGCTACGTCTAAGAAATAAAATAAAACACACACAGAGAGTTAGACTCAGAGTTAGACTGTTGTTCAAGATTTCTGTGTTCAGGATTTTCTGGGCAGACATGAAACATGGCTCAGTGACACGCCAGAGCCACTGTCCCCCAACACTATATACAGTAAGCCCCATGACCCCCAACAGTCACTTATGAACGTACCTTTAGCGACTCTGTCAGTCCAAATCAGTCCAACAGTTCACTTCGGCTCACTTAAGTTGCAGTGAGCCGAACAGTTGTCCTGTGGCTCCAATAACGCTGCGATATGGAGTGTCCATGTCTCAGGTTGTTTTCAGGTCTTAGTGGTGTTTGACACTGAGACAGTGAAGCAGACAGGTCCGACATTTTAGAGAAGAGAAAACCAAGTTTTTTATGATTTTGATACCTAATTTTATATACATGTACTTTTTTTTTTCAATCATTCAAATTTGGCTTAGTGGTTAATAATACATTTCTGCTGTGTGACAAACTCAGAACACATGTTTATTGTTCCTTTAATCAGACTTTGAAAAAAATACAACTGCACTGTCTTTTATTGCACTTAATTGCCTTAATTGCTAAATGAAAATGATCTGTGTTGGTATTTCCACTGTTCCAGCACTGTGCTGGAATAAATATTTAATTCACTACATTAGATGTGAAAATAGCTTTCGGTGACGCCAGTTCTCTTAAGTTAGGTTAACCCTGATCAGAACGGGGGTCTCAAAGGCACATTCTATAGACAAATTGATGAAGCCATTGTAGAAACATGTTTGCAAAGACACTAAATAATAGCTCTATCTTATAGTGCAGGATGTGTGTACTGTAAACATGTTGAATGGCCTTGAATTGGACACAGTGTTTGCCTGCTAATTCTTGTGTGAACAGGCTGATGCTAAGTCTCTTAAATGTCAAAGCACATTGTGACAACACAGATAACATTTGCAGTTAAAGGGACATTGCTTCTGATTTTGTGAGACTGAAATACATGTTAGGAAAGAAAAGAAAAGCATTTTGTTTGAAACTGCAGTTGTTCCCAAGAGACATGATGCGAGTAAAATCTTTCTTTGAGGTAATGAGATGTAAGAGTTGTACGAGAAAGTGTGTAGGTACGTGTGTTTGTCTGCACGCTGTGTGTGTGTGTGTGTGTGTGTGTGTATTTGTTTATGTGTGTTTGTGAATAATGAGTTCTTTGGAGTCAGACTACTGTTTGTTCCTTTTTCTGTCTGTCAACATCTTCCTGCCTTTCATCACCCTTATCTGTTTCAGTTTCATTTTCAGGCTCTTTCATTTTTCTTTGCTCTCATCTTGAATTTACTATTCCTTTATGTTAGATATTTTTCTTGCTAAAAAAGTTCTTTATAATTTACTACATTTCTTTGTTTTCTTTATTTTAGACTTTGTTCACCAGAACATATTTTTTACTGTCTCCTCACAATCTTGTTCTGTGCACACTCTGTCAGTGTTTTGTTTACTAAATTAATCTCTGATATCAAAGTATATCATCTGTACTTTTGTATAGCTGTCCGATAATTCCATAACAGCTGTGTGAATATTTAAGAAACCGTTTCTCTTCTCTGTCCTGTATTATTTTCTGTTGGATCAAACCTTGAACAGGAGGCAACATGTCACAGCAGCCTGCTTTGTAGGTCTGTCTGTTGTCTCTCTCCCATCTGTTGTTTCCCTTCTCATCTTCTTCATCTGTCTGTCCTTCGCTGAATTCCTGTCTCTCCCAGTCCTCCCTTTGAGACTTGGTGAGACCAGAGGATGCTTTAAACTTCTTCGTTGATGAACAGGGTCGTGAAAATTCTGTCATATTATTACCTTTCATTTTAATTGTAGTGATAATGATACATAGCCTATCTAATTGCATTTGATCTTTAAAAACAACTCAATCATATTAACAATATACATAATATACAGAGCAAACTTACAGATGATGCATTTGTAAGGGCATGGTGAGAAAAGATGAACAGAGACACCGACCGTTCAGTTTCTTTTTATGTCAACGTCACACGAAACAGATTAATTCATTTTTCCCGCAGTGACAGCACAGGGCAATAAAACACAGCAACCATGATGTCTAAATGATCAGATATGAAAGATGGAAATATGAACACATCTCTGAACAGGGAGTTTCCAGTCTTGTGAGCACTTGCTACACTTGCTCATGGTGAAGCAACCCTCTGTGACATGTAGTGTTCAGACGATCTCCAAGGTATCTAGTCTGCAGCTAGTTAACGTACTGTCAGCATCAAAAGAGAACCCTCTTTTTGATAGATTTAGTTATACCCCTGTTGTTTTCTCTGTTTGACAGTGTCGTGTGTGAATTTATCAAAGGTAGAATCAGTAGTATTTGTCCAAGCTGGAAGATATTTGATTGTTAATTCTCATTCCCACGTCAAATGCCAATATTTTGGGTTGGTTAAATCCCAAGTACAGAGTACCAGATCACACTTATAGTGGGTCGTAAGTGATGATTGAAAGGGATTATATTTATGTGATTCTATACAGTGTGTTTTTTTTTTAGGAAAATGTTGGCTGTTATGCCTTTAACATCACAATAGAGCACCCTCTGTGTTGTAATCTGTCAAAATGATGGACTGTATTCAGAATTTTCTGTCATTGTTCAGTCGGAAAATATTCGGTTAAGCAACCCCCTTGTGAGACATGCTTCTATTCTTCTCCCTGCCTCTCTTCTCAACCAGTTCCCTGGAGATAACGGCTGCATCACTGCCCCTTCTCATTCTCCTCTGATTTCCAAACAATACCATTTATTTCTTACTCTTTCTCCACAGCAGCCCCTCTGGACTACAGTGCTCTCAAGCTGGCCACCGCCCCCATTTGGTGCCTGTTTATATTTATCTCTCCTCTTCTTTCTGTATTTCTCTAACTCTTATTCCCTTCTTCACTTTGTTTTCCTCTCTGGCTGATTGGTAGTCTCTCTCCCTACAGACCTTGCTGTGGCTTTATAGCCTCTGTGTAGTCATGCATCAGTGACCCCTCTCCCTGTCTGCCATCTCCCTGAGCCATTCTTTGTCATTCTTTTCTTTGCTCTGCCTGCTGTCTTGTGATTCCCTCGTACACCAAACTTGGTGTTGTTTCCTTCCTTGCTCCTCGATTAAAGTAACCTCTTTTTCCCCAGACCTATGAGAGGCTGCATTGCACAGCACCATTTTCTCTGTGCCATATTTCAATGGCCTTCTTTTCTGTTTCCCCTTTTCTTTCCATTCTTTATAAGCTGCATCTCATTTTCTTCTCCCTCTCCGCTGTTCTCTCGCTCAAGTTCCCTAAAGACAATCCAGAGATGGAGTTGGTGCAGATAGTCCTACTCTTTTAGCTGTTTCAGAAAAAATTCTGAATTCCCTGCTGTGCTTCACAGCCCCCTCCTCATTGTCTCTTCTCAGTCTTTTTTTTCTCTCTTTGCATTTTATGCAGTATTGTTTATTAACATACTGTATATCATTTTCCTTTGCCCCCCGTCTTCCAGTCCTCCAGTCCTTAAAGACGTGGAAATCCTCCTTGGGACTACATCATCGAGGCACTCCTGCTTCATATTCATCTACCTCTCTTCACTTTCCCTCTCACTGTTCTCTTTCAGACACCCGTCTTTCCATGTTTATTTCATCTTGTCTTCTTATTCTTCAGGGACCTCATTTAAGAAACACTTCTTTAACATTGCTATATTACATAATACGACTTTTCAAAGATTGTTATAAAAATTTAATTTAAGCACCCATGATATTTATACAGTAGCTTGGTTAATGATGGATATTCGCTTTATGTTGGGATACAACATCGATAATTGGAAAAGTGAAATCAGTGTAACCCCACTCATTTTCTCCTCCAGATGATTTTTTCATAAAACTTAGCTTTGGCTTGGCTTTAGTTGGCGAGTAATGCTCTTTTGTAAATGAGGCCTCAGGGCCATTTTCTGATGCGTTTTACTTTATTCCATCCATTTCTTCCCTTCTCTCACATTCTTTCCTCTTTCTTCTCTCTCTCTCAGCCTCTCTCTATAACTTTCTCCTGCTCCTGTTTCTAGCATTGATTATTATACTATTCTCCTCTCTGTTTCTGTTTTACTTCCTTGCTCATGCCCCAGATGTTGAGGAGGTGGAGAATCTTCTGCTACACAACCTACCTTCTCTATGTGCTCGTCTGTCAGACTGGCCCTCTCTGCTCTGTGAGGCCACAGGGCTCCAGCTGTGTGACTATAAAGGACCAAGGACCACTCAGTACTGTCTGGTGATAATGCTACACCTCGCCCTGCAGCAAGGAGACAGGTAATACAGTGCACACATATACAGTCTGCACTGGCTGCTGGATGTCGAAGAACAGCATCAAGCGACAGAGAACACCATCACCTATTTTCCTCACATTTAAGAAATGCACAAGTCACTCTGAGAATTTAATAATCCAAAGTATTAAAAAAAAAAGAAAAATGCATTTGGTTTTGCTCATTGAAAAGGAAAAAGAAAGTTCAGTTTAAAATTGAGTGCTGAAAAGGTCTCGAGTTCTGAGCCGGTAATTTTTGTGGAAAGGAAATTAACCACTAAATATTTCACCATCAATAAAAAACATTTTGCTGATGCAAATTCTAAGCACCACTGTCTGGTACTGCTGCACAGTGGTTTTGTAAGAAGTATCAAAATATTGATACTGTCTCAATACCACATGTTTAAAAATTTCAGTTCATTATGGCATCAAAAGTACAGAAGCCATTAAGATTATCTGAGTGTTCATTCAAGACCTCAGATCAGTTCAGTCTTTATTGTTCTGCCTGAAATTTGGCTTGCAGCAAAAAAAGACACTGTTCAGTAACATTTTCTGTAAGAGCACTGTGTTCAGGTTAGTAATTTAAAAAAAATAAAATAAAATTGTATTTTGAGTGCCTAGGACTTTTTTTTATTTTGCCTTGGTATTGAATTATTGAGTATTGTGGGATTTTTTTTTTGTACTACTATTTTCTTGAAGTTTAATATTATGGTATTGTGACACCTCCAGTAAGAAGGGAGAGCATAGTGTGATTCAGAAGTACAGACTTTGTTCTATAATAGCAGCATCAAGTTGCACTGCAAAAATTGTCTTTGAGCAGGACAGGAATTTTCTCAGGAATCTTGCTCAGTAGTTCTTGGTAGCACTGCATCACCTGTCAGATGGTGAAATGACACCAAACATCTCTTTTTCATACCAAATGGCGCATTCCCACTGGGTACTCAACCTTTTTGGTGGGTGCTCGAGCACCGCAGCACACTTTTGAGTATGTTTTGGCATTATTGAGATAATCAAATATTACAAGTACTTAATATTGACAACCTGAAAATATTTTAAAGATCCTTCTATAAATATTTGGCATTTAATGTAACCTTGAGAAACCTTAATTTGTAATATGGCTTTAATGGCCAAACAGAGACATTTATTGTTGTCATACCCAACTGAAGTTTAATAATTTGACAAAATAAAAATCTTCACAAAGCAACGCAGCCCTTGAGAGCAGGAAAAAAAAATTAGCCTTATCACAGTATTGAAATCCCAGACAAGATCTTGTGGCAATATATCAATATATTTCCCTCTCCACCAAAACACCAGCTGGTTCTACACCTCGCTCTAGCTCTCTCCCTGCTTTAGCAGCACTACTATGGCCCATCGAGGGTGTTTTAAGTACATATTTTATGACTTCAGAGATACGTTGGCTTCTGTGGAAAGTTTAATCTGTCCTTCTGTGGAACCTCGGCCATGCATTACCCCCCGGGGAAGGGGATTAAAGCCTCTCCTTGCCATGGTGTGGTCTCATCAAGATTAATGGGAGCTGTGTCCAGAGATTTACATAGCGTGAGAGGGCTGAGTGTGTGTAGTGTGCTCAGATAGGATCTGTGAATGTGTGCGTATGTGTGCTGGTATAGATTGTAACAGACTGTGTTTGTATATGTGTAATTTCGCGTGAGTGAAGAAGATCGCAGGTTTGTGTCAACATTCCCCTGGAGCCTTTTCTCAGCTTTGCACGCACAGTTTGTGTGTGTCCACGTTATTCACCTTCCACCACGTGTGTCATTTGAGGTGTGTCTGACCCTCAAGTGTATGCGTGTTTGTATACCTACAGATGTAAATGTTTGACCACTATGTGTGCCTGTAATTAATGTTGTCATCGTCATTACTGTGCGTGTGTGTGTTGATCCAGGCTCCTTCCAGACCAGACAGTGTTCTCCAGTGTGGTGGGGCTGCTGCATTCAGTGCAGGAGCACGGCGGCTGTGCCTTGCCTCGCTCTGTGCTCCGCTCTGCCCTCTACCTGCTGGCAATGACACAGGACAAGAGCCCCGACCTCGACGGGGTAACTAAAAATAAATAAATAAATAAATAAATACAGCATCAAGCTATGATTTATGAAAACTTTGAAACCGTCTTTTATGGTTTTCAGCAAACCTCAGTAGCTTCTATAACATCAGCATTTTGGAGATTTGTCTTCTTTGTGTAATTTTAAACGTTTTACCTTTTACCTTCTTCCATTGCTTACCAAAATGTGATATTTAAAGATAAGTTTTAAGATTGTTACAAATGAGACAGACCGCCTGGTTCGAGAAGTGAAAACGCGGAAGTGCGCAATATATGGAGACTGCAAGACGTTTCCAAAACAGCTTTGTGTGGAAAAAACAATATATTAAATGAACCGCAAATGTCATGCAGATATCTGGTTATGTTTTACACTGACGCACCTTGAAATTGTGTTGTATTTTGTAATTAATTATTATTATTATTATCATTATTGTTAACTCTGCTGGCTGAGGAGAGGGAGAGAGAGATGGCGCTGTAGAGAGGGGAGGCGACCTGATCCAGTTTACCCGCGAAGCTGGCCCACCTGAGCCGGGTGGAAGAGCAGCGACACGGCTGTCCGTGCTCCTCCTCCTTCTCCTCTCCCGCCTAATCCTCATCTCCTCCTCCCATCCTCGCTCCTCTGTCCCGCTATGAAACAATGAGAAGGAGTTTCTGAAGTTGCGCAAAATTACGCACGGATACACCCAACCAGCTCTGATAGTAGCACACATACTTTTTTCTCTCCAGGTCCTGCGGTCAAATATAGTGTCTTGTACATTCTGTATGTTATAGATCATAACTGATTAATCTGATCACAATAAATACGCAGACACAAACACTACAGCTGCTCCAGCTGTCATGCTGACTCATCTGATAAATAGATCTGACAGCTGTGATCCTGACCCCGCGCATTTTGCAGGTCAGTTTAGATTTACTAGGCTTTATAATTAAAAAATAAATTCTTCCTCCTTATTAGTGAGTTTATCTTTAAAGACACACAGGCGCGCACAGCTCTTTAACATTAATGAAAAGTGTTCTGTGATTGTGGAGACCTGTGCCTCAGGCAAGCGGGAGACACGCACACGCTTATAATTTAAATATTTATTGCTGATAGAAATTATGTTCCAATAACACTGTACTAATCCACACTCTTGTGTGATTAAGAGAATGACCATAAATTAAGGTGTTTTGTGATTGTATCTTGTGTTGAAAGACCACAGACTTCGCGCTTCGACCAGGTTTTAGTTGGTCTAAAGCACAAGTGGTTTTTACTCCAATGCGCCGAGCTCAAGATAGCAAACGCGCCGGACCACGCCTTCGTTTTACCTTCACTCAGTGCAAGTGCGCAGGTTGAAGGCGGACTTGTTGTTGTGGCAAAAATGGCACTTGCGCTGTAAGATCGCAAAACCACTTCCGCCGGCGGTGTAAGATAGGGTCCTATATTTTATTTTCTGTTAAGTGAGACATGATAAAAAGCAATGCAACATTAACGTATCCAGATTTTGTTGTTGAAAGTGTTCAGTGTGCACAGCAAAATCATCCGTTTTCTGGTGCACAGAGAAAGAGAACATCATGTACTGAACCTAGAGTACTGTGCAGTTTAATATGGAAACCATTAATGTGGAGGCCAAGGAATATTCAGAATCATAGCTTGACAGCTCTTATTCATCTTTTGATACAAAATGTATGTTCAACTGTTGATGATTCAGCAGCAAAGAATATTAATTATAGCTCACGCTTCTTTTTGAAGCTGCACAGAACTAATAACATTTTCACAGAATAACATACTTCTCTTCAGTTCAAAGAAAATTATGTGGAAAAACTTTGTCCTGAAGCTGCTCTGAAAGTACTTTAATAGTTTATACTTTGTGTTGACTATGAATACAAAAAAGCAATTGCTTACAGGAGACTTCCTGCTGTGGCCGAGGGCTCTACTTTAGCAGGGTTTTAAAGCAGTCTCACATTTTTGTTATGAAGAAAATTATTTTAAAAACTGCAAACTTTTTTTTACGTGTGCATGCTTATCTCAAAGAAAGTGCTTTGGCTTTTTCAATGTCTCTTTACCAACCTACTCAAGGTTCCTTTCAACTGCATCAGCAAGGCACTCTCCTCCTGCCAAAGCTTCTCTTCCCTCTACATTCACCATCCTTCACTCCTCCACTTCATCTGTCGCTATCCGGAGCTAGCAGAGAAATTTGGGCCCCTGGTCTTGGAACTTTGGCTGACCAGGCAAGCACAGCACACAGTTGCACAGCCGACCGTGGTGAGGGGACATTCGTTTCACTTCTATCTCAGACTCATGCATTGGCCAATAAATAACGTTACTGATTTGACTGAACACACTCCACTCCAACACATTTCACTAATTGATTTCCCACAGACATAGTTAGAGATAGGATGCATTTGAGTGTGTTTGTAATTCACTTTGGACACTCACAAAGTAAAATCTGAATTGATGGTAGTTGGATCTTGTTCATGGTGTAGGCAGACGTACATGAGAGGGGAGAGAAGAGAGAAAGCCGTGCAGACGAGAGGCACGACAAGGAGCCAGACTCAGAAACTATGGAGCTACTGAATCTGATAGAGAAATACCCAGCGGTCATACTAACCCTCCTGGTGAGAAAGAAAGACCCCAAACAGGAGCTTGGATTTAAAGGGATAGTTTGGATTTTTTTTGATGTGGGATTTTAAGAGGTACTTATCCACGTCAGTGTTTTACCCACAGAGTACCTACAGTAAATGGCGGTTGACACACCACCAGTTTGGAGAAGCAGCTGGAGTCCCCATGTCAGAAGCTAAACAATAAACTGCTGTGGGCAGGATCAGCAGTAAAATGTATTTTAGTCACCCAGAAAGGCTGGAAAAGGGTAAAGTAGTGAAAATATTCTAAATATAGTGTACCGCTGTCAACCACTGTCTTCTATAGATAATACACTGACTATCGATAAGTTCCTAATACAGCACCACTTCAGATAATCTGAACTGTCCCTTTAAGAAGTTGGCCACATTAAAGTGAAGACAGTTTTAATTCTAACTGCTGTGCTGCATAGTTTTACACCCAAGTAGAATTATTTTTTAATCCTGAAACAATAATAAGACTTGGATCCCATAGTTTGTGGAAAACATATTCATCATTAACCTTTTAGTCTGTCCTCAAGCTTGTGTCTGTCTCTCTGTTTGTATGGCGACAGGACATGGTTTGCACCAGGGAGGCACCCCTGGCGGGACGAGCCCTAAGGGTGCTAGAAGTACTTCTGCATGGTCAAAGAGACTATCAGGCTGATTTGTGCGCCAGTCTTTGGCCAGCCCTGCTCCAGGCATTACAGAGGCTCAGTGTGGAGAACATGGGCCCTGGATCTGGACAGGGACACACTGTACAAGGTAAGGGACATAAACTCACAGAAACAGAGTATATACTGTAGATTCATAGTAGTATTATAGAAATACTTGTTGCATGCCCAAAGCGGCTGTGTGGCTCATTCATTGAAGTGGATGACATGTACTACAGAATAATGGAAGTACATTGTAATGTTACAATTTAAGAATTTGTTTAATTTCAAAAGCAGTCATGTTTTTATCTGCTTCATGAAAATCTGAACAGTAGATTTAATTTACACTTCAACTAGTAATTCACAGGAAATGCAGAGATGAATCATGCAACATAAATGCTTTATGACATCTTCTTGCACCTGCAGCGCTGTGATGAAGCAAGTAATGGATTCTTTCATTTGAAATTAATGTGCCTCAATCAGGGAGTTTTGAATATATAATGTAAGATGCCAACTTTTGTTAGCAGAACATTAAGCAGACTGCGCTCTGAACACCCCCCTCTCTATTGTTGGAGCCGATCACATCTGTGTAGAATCAAATACTTCATTACCAATGCATGCGCACATAAATGTATAATGACACAGACTCACAGACTCACAGACACAAATGCACGGACATGTTGTGTCTAACTCACATTGACCAAAGTCATACAACTTCACAGCCTTCAAGATGTTTTTTGTCTGTTGATGTTGAAACCCACACTGTTGTCTATGAAAGCTTACTGGCCTCTGCTGTACACACCCTTTAAGGACTCAACCAGGGTTATTATAGTTAACTAAAACTAAACTAAACACTAAAATTAGGTGTAAAAAAACCCCATTTCAATTAACTGAAATAAATATGAAGAAAAAAAAACTGAAACTGAAACTAGCTGAAAACTAGCTTAACTAAAATAAGAATCCCCAGGGAAAGACTTTAGTTTTAGTCGGTTTGGTCAAATGTGTCAGAATCCACCACTGCATTCGTACATGAACTTCCTCACGCCAAAGAAAATCACAGATTTTTGCAAAGGTTTTCCACAGAGGTCACTATTCAAATCATGTATCAAGATTAATGCCAACTGATTTAGTTTGACACACAATTATATCTCATTTAAGCACAAATAAAGTCACTTACAATTATCGATGGAGGTAGATGGAAGTAAATGGAGGTTGTTTACTCCACAGAGCTTGTATTTTATGATGCAGCTGACAGTGTTTTGTTTTCTTCTTGGGTGTTTTTCTGCCACAGTTTTACATATTAATTATTTGTATGTCAAATGAGAGCTTTTGATGAAATTGTCTCTTCCCTGCTCAGTACAATTTCACACAGACTCACACACATCCTCTCTCTCTCTCTGTCTCTCTCACACACACTCGTACATACACTCACAGGCTTAGCCCATGGGTTTATACACTGTGAGATGTAGTAGAACAAATGCACCATGACAGTTTCTTTTTCCCCACACTGCAAATACTGAAGGAGTTACTTAATTAAATCTCAGCTTTATAAACAGACAGCAGCAGCAGTCACACCTTGGCTGTTTGGTCTCAGATACCCATCTTTTCATATTGACTTAAGAATTATTTTTGGTAAAATGCCTCTCCACAGATTTCCCACTACATAGTGGAGCTCACATATCATACAACAAAACTTCAGTGAAACCGAGGCATTACAAGAAAGCAGTTTACATTTCCACAGGAAATACACTTTCATTGATACCAAGATACCAATTTTCATTTAACTAAATAACGCAGACTTGTCAGTTCGTTCTCATGTTTCATGGTTTTTTACCACAAATGGCCGCTTAAATAAAATACAATATAAACTTGATGAAAACATGTTTGGAATACAAGTACTGCTACTTGATAGCTTTTTGAGTTTGAACCCAAGGAGTGGCAGGTGAAAAGAAGAGGGAAAGGACAATGAAATTACTGCAATGTGTGTCTACACTCATCTGAGCAACAGGAAAATGCCTGCAATGAATAAAATGTGATTGAAAATTGCTACTAAAACCTTCAAACTTAGTTTGATTGGGCAGCCAAAGGTATACAGATGCTTACAATAAACTTGTAGAGCTTGATCTAAGTGGGCCAACAAATTATGTAGGGAATTTAAAAAATGATATGAAAATAACAACCACTATACACAGCAGTAAAACATCTATAAAGTAATGTGCATGGATTAATAGCTCCATTTGGCACAGCTCTCTTTTGCGACATAATGGAAAGCACTTTGTTTAATTATTCTCACATGTTGGATCATTTGAAAGAATACCTGCGTCGATTTATGTTTGTGGAGTCATTTGCCCTGGCAGCGTTTTCTCTCTGATAGTTCTAACAACTGTTCAAATTGCACTTCATTATAAAGACGGAATTAAAGGCTGGCTCATTACGGTGACATTAGGAGACAGTGGAGTTCTGCACATATACAGCAGTTAATAGATGTTCATTCATTGCAAATGTTCATTGTTTTACTCAAGGATGCTTTTCACAGGACAAACACAGCAATGGTCACGGTGGATTGAACTCATACTAGAGCTGAAGGACAGTTCATTAGTCACCAAGTAAGAATATTTGACATGATAACAGTTGTGCATCACGACTAGTGTATCTGAATCTGCGTGTACAAATCAATTATCCACATGAGACCCACCTGTACATATTACTGTCTATGATTTTCTCTGCCCCACACACACACTACTTGTCGGCTTTATTTCCTTTTAAATTGCGCTGAGCAGCACACGATTTCCAGCTAATTTTTTTTATTGTGTGTTATATTGATGTCTGAGTCTTTAACAATTTACTGGAATGATGAGAGAAGCTGCTTTCACTTTAGTTTTCATGGTGACAGTAATGTCACTGATGTGTGCAGCGATAGGCCCATCATCTAGCATTTTGAGGTGATTTGTGCTGATGTGGTATACAGAAAATCACTGCAGACACATCTGCAGGCGCCCTTGTCAGCGTGGCTGCTGTGGACTTACACTAGCATGCCCCCTTGTGAGTTTTGGAAAGGTGAAAAATAAAACTCATGTATCTTGCTTGTCCTCTGTAACCTTTTCTATATGTTTACAATTTTCTCCCATCCTGGATGACAGCAAATCTAATCTAGAAACCATTACTGGCTAGTATTAAATACATATTACGTTATAATATATAGTATACTAATAATACTAATCATCTGCATAACCCAATATATTTTTCTGTTTCATTAAATTAGGGGTCTACAATGTTGTTTCAGGTCATGGACCATTTAGCTGATAGAGAAACAGAGCAGGGACCCCTGCTACATATACTGCATTGAATATTTTCAAGTCTTCTCTCAGCAGCAATTGTAGCCTGACTAGTGTAAGCTTTGTTAGCTTGACCCTCTGCACTTTCACTGCTGGTTTCTGAGGTTGAGTCTAAGTCAGATTCTCATGCTTGTGAAAGTACAAAATGATCCGCTGTGCCTCACAAGAGTGTCTGTACTCTTGGAATAGTAAATAAAGCCTAATTCAAACAGGACTGGTATTACTCGGGAACGTTCAGTGATTTTTGATAATTGCCGAGGTTGTCTGTGATCTTAATTCCATGTGAATCTGCCATGTCTATAATTTAAAAAGTAAACATTACCCACCTTGTTTCACCAAAAACAGGTCCTATGATAATATTAGTCCCATGTGAATCAGCATCCAAGAGATTTGGGGTCATATTTTCTGTTTTCTGTTAGACAACTGAGCAAGTGTTTGATTAGAGCTCATAATATGTTGAACAACAGTCAACAGATGTGAGATTGGCTATAGTGATGTTTAAAATGAGTGATGATGGAGAAGGTTAGGAGCAAATATATATTTGTTCTAATAACACATGCAGAAAGTTGGCAAAACAATTCTAAACTATATTATCAGATACAGTTACTAACTTGTTAACTGTGAAGTGACCCGCTGCAGGATGACTGAGAGAATTTAATCATCAGAGATTTCTGACTTAATCCCAGGAACGTTTGTTGAGATAAAAGATGAATGACAAGTTGAATATGAAGTTGAATGTGGTCGTTTTGTTCACAGCCGTTGTCCTTCCTATTCAGCTTTCTTTGTGCAGGTGATTAATGAGAGATCCCAGTGCGCTGATACTTGACCCTGATTGGTCAAACGTGTCAAGAGAGGGAGAGCAACACTAATTGGTCAGATGTTTTGACAGAGAGAGGGAGTGATAATCTGGCCTTTTATGCAATTAATGTGGCTCCTGAAGTACAGACGCTTGGCCTCTGAAACACTGATGGTCCACAGAGCCATGACATATCCAGGGGATAATGTCAGTAAATTCTAGCAATATGCTGACTTTGCTTATCGCGTGTGAAGGGGGGAGTAATTTCTAAATCCTGTGAGGTCCCCTGTCAGTACTGGTCCCATGCGAATAGGGCTTAAATGGCCGAGGGATCTGAATCTTCAGGGGGACAACCAGTCCTATTAATGAGTCAATAAAAGTTTGCTTTAAAACAACATGTTATGGCTAAGAAAATCGTATATTAGATTGTGCATGGAATAATGGAATTATACACGATTTGTCTTGTTTTGGTATCTGTATCATAGTAAATGTCGACCACTATATACGTAGTAAATGTGGCATGTGGTGATGCTGTTTCTTTTAGCTGTCCTGTCAGGCAAAGTAAGTTTTAACTAAAGTGTAATCACAAAGTACTTGGTTGTTTTTAAATTGGATTGAAATGGCAAAACAGTTCACAGAGCACTGTCACTTCTGATTAATGTTGGAGAGGAAGAACCATTAATCCTCCGTTAAAAGTAATCCTCCCTACATGCTTTGTCAGTACAGACGGTGGGAAGCAAGGTCCTTGTTTATTTAGATGGCTCTCCTGAATGGAGCATATAGCGTATCGATTTTGTTTCAAACAGACAGTCATATCAGTGTGCATTAGGTTGCGATCATACACAGGTTTTCTGTTCTTATTTACATTTGAAAGAGATAAACTCAACAAAGACTCTGGTAGGTTAAATCCAACATTGATTTCAGTTGTAACCCATTGTGTTTACTGGGTAATGTACAGTATTTGTCACTTCATATAAGAGTCAGTATACATGTATATATACAGAACAGCTCTGCTTCCAATTTACTATTTGCCACAGAATTTGTCTAATTTACACTTAATTAAAGTTTCCTTTGAACCGTCAAGTTGAAAACAGTTTAAGCAATTTAGTAAAACCCTAATACAGCATGATCACTGCAGTACAAGTTCACTGAAAGTTAATTAATGTTGACGTTCATTTCTGTTGATTACTGGGATGAAACCGTGACAGAAGAAATGTAAAATATAAAATTCTAAAATGTTTCAAAACACTGATGAATCTGTAAGTGAAGTTGCTCTAATAAATGCTGAGAAGAATTATTGTACATGTTGGCTTTTTTCGCCGCAAGTATTTTTTGGTGTTCGGCGTTGGTTTGATTCATGTGAACTCAAATGTTGTCTGGTCCAAGTAAGAGAGGGAGGGCATGAACACTTACAGTTTTTAAGGTTCAGTTCTCAGACGCACAGGGCATTGAGCGCGTGCATATCTAGTGCTGTAGTGTTTCTTTGGTAGAGGTGTCTAGCAGCTGGTGTTATTATGTACTTGACCAGGTTAATGAGCACAGCTGAAGGGCACAACACCATCGTGCCAGCTGGGGATTCACAAACTGTTGCTGTGGTTAGCCTCTGCCTGCTTTCTGCTCATCCCGTGCCCTGTGGGGATTACAGACCGTTATCTGTGCATGTGTTACAGTTCAGCCCACTGTAATTTGCATTAATATATACTTCATATTAGCCTCTAATGCGGCAGCATCCTCTAAGGGGAGACATTTTAATGTTATGCACTCCGGGGGTGAAAGAAGTATGTTGGCACCTCTTCTGCCTGATCTTCCTCCAGTCTTTTTCCAGTTAGAGTACGCTGCTCTTTCTCCCTTTAACTGCTCTCCCTCACCACACTCCCTCGCTCCTATCTCTCTCTCTTTTTCTTTCACTTTTAACCCTTTCTGGATTCAAAGAATTTTGTTGTTTAAAGTGTGCCGTTTTTAATATTTCTCAGTAACATATGCTGACTTCTTTTTCCTCTTGCCTCCTCTTGATGCTCTTGCCACCTCTTGTCCACTTCCCTTCATACCCAGTCGTCCGCATTGTCTCATCCCATCACTACCACCAGTGTCTGGACCCTGGGGGCTTCCCTTTGCTACTACAGCTTCATCACTCCCTATTAATAGATATGTGCATATGTATATTCACCACTCGGGGTCTAACCACCAAAGACTATTCATTCTTCATTCTGTTGTGCATGTGTCAATAAACTAGATTTCGTTCACTCAGAAGTTTCTCCTGATTGAAATGAGGCTCTCTTGCTTGCACCACTCCCTCGTCATCCCTTTCTCTCTCTCTCTCTCTCTCACATACACACATACACACACAGACACACACACACACACACTTTTGTCTCTCTTCACTGTTCTTTTTTTTAATTTCTCTCCCTCACAGCACTTGTACTCTGATCTTATTTATTTATATACATCTGTCTGTCTCCCTTGCCTCCTTTTCTCATTTCTGTTTACAGTCGTCTTTGTTGTCTGCCTGTCTTTGTTTAGCGGTGAACTCACTCCCTCTGGTGCTGAAGCTGCTCTGTGTGACGCAGGCCAGTGACCCGCCTTCATCTTCCTCCTACAGTAACATGGACGGAGTGCACTTCAAGCTTCTCTACCATGGTGAGGTCAAAAGTTGCTGCTGGCAGATCACACTAAATGTAACACAAACACACAGTTCCTATACATTGTTTACATTACTCTACACTTACTTCTACAGTCAGGGCAGACACACACACAGGCGCATGCTACATTACAGACACAGTCATCTAGAAATGACACAAAGACATATCTGTCTATTAGAGCTGCAATAATTATTTGATTGATTAGTTGTCAACTATTAAATTCTTAAACAAATCATTTTGAGTCCAAAATTGTCTATTTTCAGCTTGAATGAAAATGAATATTTTCTTGTTTCTTTAGTCCTCTATGACAGTCAATTGAATATCTTTGGGTTGTGGAACAAACAAGACATTTGAGGACATTTGAGGCTTTGGGGAAAAACAATCTATGGACCTGACTAATCCATTAGTCAAGAAAAAGATCGACAGATTAATCGATAATGAAAATAATTGTTAATTGGGTCTCATGCAAGAACTATCTCAACTTTTTTGGTGGCCTCATACAAATGTGCCACATCAGATTCAGCAAATGCTTGAAACTTCAGATGTGTAAATGAACCATTTGCATGTATTTGAGCGCACATGCATGAAACTTGTAAATTTGCATAATTAATGCCCCAGTAAGACCATACAAGGTTACACTTCCTGTCCCACATGCCAGAAAGTGGCCAACTTGCATAAACCTGCATGTTAAGATATGGCCAGTACACCTAACAGTAGGTAATAATACATAACTCAATTTAAAAAGACTTTAAGTTGTATTATAATTTAAAGTGCTCTCACACAGGATAATGTTGACATATTTAGAAAATTTATTTTATTTTTCAAGATCAAAATGTCTTCAAACTAATGAAATATACAGTCATGAGTGAAAAACCTTGGTTTGTATAACAGCAGACTAATTGTACATTGCTCCTACAACAGGTCTGGAAAACTTGTGAAATGTGTTCATACTGAAGAGAAAACCCAAAATAAAATTGCTCTCTTAAATCACTTGTACAAACCACTTTAGCACAAATCTGTTTATGTGAGCGGTTCTTGTGTGAAGCCCATTGCCTGTTGTGTTACTAAGTCTATCTCACCTCATTCTGCATTCACCTGTGTTCCTTTCTAAATGGAGGCCTTGCTCATCTTTGATTTTATATCATCAACAACAAACCTACTCAGTGGAGTGCTTGCCCCTGATTTGCTGATGAAAATGCTGTTCAGACATCTACTAGACATGTCTGGCAAATTATAACTCTGTGGGCATTACGATTGGAGTCAAATTTGCTTTTCCTTTTTGCCTTGGTGTCAACACCACTCCTTCCTCTGTGACCATCCCTCTATATCACTTAGTGAAACCTCATTCTGTGTTAGTAGTTATATTTCCAGCCACTCGTCTTTGACATTTTCATTGGCAGATCAGATTAATTCAGTCTTTACCAACCAGTGAGAGACAAAATGTGACAGGTAGTAAATGGAGAAACCCATCGTGTTACATTTTATCTGCCTGTCATCGTGTCTCAGCATGTCGCTCTTGAATGAAATGTTTATCAAATGTGTTTTAGAACGCTGCAGATAAAATATTGGATAAGGGAGCCTTCAGACTTGAATGTGTATGTGTGTGTGTGTGTGTGTGTGTGTGTGTGTGTGTGTGTGTGTGTGTGTGTGTGTGTGTGTGTGCGTGTGTGTGTGTGTGTGTGTGTCAGTGAATAATATCACAGGAAGGTTGAAGCCTACCAACACAGAGAGCCTGCTACCTGCACTCAGCTACCTGTACTGCAGCCTGAGTCTGTGCCCTACACACTGCACTGACAGAGGTTAGGCACACTTTCCTCCAGTCTCTCCTTCTGTCTCTTTATCCCTGCATGTGTTTTTTTTTATTCTTTCTCAATGTTGCGTCTTTTGCTGACCTTGACAAGAATGTAGCATTGGTACACAGAGGAAACAATAAGTGTACAAGCTAACGCCCCATGTACATCTTTACTTAATGGCACACAGGCTGTGGCTCACATAAAGTTATGCTTAAAGTCTGAGAGCTTCTCACACATTTGCACAGAAGCACGACAGGCGCTCAGGGTTGGGGCTTCGCCTTGCTTGCTGTAATGCAAAGACAAAACCACACATGCACACAGTCACACAGCAATATGATCTATAGACCAAGTTCATAGATCTCACACACATAGAAAGACACACAATGAGAGCAGACAGTGTCTTTTTCTTGTTAAAGATAATAGACAAATAGGGAGAAATATTCAAGAGGAAACAAAAAATCAGTCCTGAATCTTACAAAGCCAATGGAAAATTAGAATGATCCAGAATATAGAAGAAATAAGTCCACTATAGAACTTTATAGGTGTATTATATGATGGAATCATTTTCAGTGAGCTGCCATCAACAAGAGGAATCAAGACATGTTACACTGCATCTCACATCATCATTTATTTGACATGACGTATTGGTTAGCATTGATTTTATTACAAGCTAAGTAATTAACCTACACAAGAAACAAAAACCTCAGCAGAGATCAGCACCGAGCTGGTTTGTAGTTAATAAGGTGATGCTAGTGGCCAGACAGCAGGGATACCACTGGGAAGCAGAACTAATTATGCCCATAGCATTTCTTTACAGCCACCATCTGTCTCTTCATCACTCGTGGTGAATTTACTGACGCAAGTTACTTTAGCCTCAGGCTAGATGGTGTTTCAACTGGTGGTGAGGAGGACAGGAATAGTAACACATTCCTCTATCTAATGGCAAAATTTCCTTTAAATATGTAATTATATATTTTTTCTTTTACTTAGAATTGAGCTGGTTGGCTGCCTGTGTACTGTATATAACCCCGATGTTATGCAAATTATTTCACCTTCATTTTTGCTGATGCGAAAAATCAAAAGATACATTTGCATGATGTACTTGCTCAAGGCCTCTGTGTGTGTGTATCTGTGTATGTGTTCAATTGCAATATGATTCACAATTAGTGGGGATGATCATTTTTGCATCACAATTCTGATTTTAGCTGAAAAATTATTATATTCATAAATATGTAACATTTGTTGAGGTCTGGACCAAACAAAGATGTTTTCTTACATCTGGAAAACAAGTTTTATAGACCAGGACATCTCTGTAGCACTACAGTATGCAATTATAATGTTGATTTGTCACATATTTTACCTTTATCCAAAAAAAGCAGATTCTGTGATTTGGATATTGTATTTGGTAATATTACGATTGTATTTGTGCCTGAATATGAGTTAAGTGTATCAGCGTATATTGTTCCTCACAGGTGGAACAGTGAATGTGTGTGTGTTGTGTAAGGGCAGGTTTAGGTTAAGTTTAGGTTAAGGGTTAGGATTAGGCAAGTAGTCATTAGGTAAGTCTCCAGGAAATTAATGTGAGTCAAAGAAATGTCCTCTGAAGTGACAGAACCACAACTGTGGGTGGGTGCTTGCAGCATGTCACCCTGCAGACATCCAGACCAACTGCTATTCATACACACACATGCACACACACACACACCACACACACACTGACATACACGCGCAGATTCCATTAAAGTGTGATGACATAGTGCCTTCTCCTCTCCAGCTGTCTCCATGCTGCTCTCCAATAGTGGACTGATGGACCAGCTGCAGACAGTCCTCTCCTCCTCCACCTCCACCTCCTCCTGTTCTCCATCAGCCTGTCCTCCTTCAGCCCTGCTGTGCTGCAGCCATCTACTCCTGTCCTCCCTCATTACCTTGCAGCGCATTCACTCTGCCCAGGTACACACTGCAGCTCAGCTTTGCTCTTATCACAACTTCAGGATAGAACTTAACACAGTGAAGGGCAAGACACAGAACATACATACATTCAGATGTGGGCACAGAATACAAAACACCAATTGGCTTTCATTCAATACATATCACAGTAAGGCTGTGGCATAACAGTGCACTTTCTTCTCTGCTCCTTGCTCGAACTGCAAGGATAATACATTCTTACTTGCACTGAGATATTTGGTCCTAATCTTGTTATTCTTCTGATTCTCCCCTCTCTCCTTTTGTTCTTCCTCACTCTCTCTCTCCATTATTTAAGGTCCATAAGAGCCTCAGTTGGAGTCTGGACACAACTGTGCAGCGACTCCTCATTCAGAAAAGAAACACAGACAATCTCTTGCTGGGTAACAAAACTCACAGTTTTGTGTGATGATTATTTTTGAAAGTCTTCTATCCTTGCAGACAACAGATACCAAAACTATTCATGTGCAATGCAAGCGTGTGTGTAGTCTAAGAAACCTTCAAGGGATTTTCCACGAACTTGCATATATGTGTTTGTGCCCAACTTTTCACTTTTTTCCATTTGTTGTTGTCCTCCCAGTTTTGTACATTCTCTTAATCTCCTCTCAGCTTCATCCTGTCTGTAATTTTGCGCTACTGCATTTTACAGTCCAGTGCAATTACAGACACACTAGAGTGCGTGTAAAACCAAAACACATCAAAACATATATTGGGAAAGTGTCTGGCACTCCTAATTATTGCAGCAACTGTGCGGGACAGACTAATGAAGTGCACCTCCCATTTGGTTTAAATGGACTCCTCCTGCACAGGTAAAGTGACTGGTTTTTTAGTGTTTTGTCCTCAGCGGTGGTAACCAAACTCTGGACTTACATTTCACACGCTTTCATTTCATTAAGTGGCCCACATCCCGCTGCACCACTCGGAGACAGATCATCCCTGCTGCTGCTGTGTCTCTGTCAGCTGGATAAGTGGCCTGTCAGGGTTGCTGTGATGTATCGGCTCCCTCCCCCTGCCCGCCTATCTCTCTTTCATTTTATCTCCCTCTTCAGTCTTTCAGTCACTCTGCCTCCTCTCTGTCTTTCCATCTCTCTTTTTTTTTTATTTCCCCTATGCTTCCCGTTCTACCCATCTTTTTCCATCCAACTATCTCTGCCTTCTCTCTCTGTCTCAGTGCAAGGTCTCTCCTCCCTCTTTTCTGCTGCCACTAATTGAGTCCTGCCTCCCTCAGAGAGCTCTAATCTCAGTGTACATGGCATTAAGTGCAAATCAAATGTCTGCCTGCTCTCTGTTTGGATCCCCACTGTGTTTTAGTAATCATTTTGGTTGTGCCTGTCTCTTTATCTCCATCACTACTTCAGTTCCCCCAGTCTTGCTGACCTTCCTTCAACCCTGTCTCTCACAGCCTCGCACACTCTCAACATTTGGCACTGACATCTTTAACTTTTTGCCCTCTCTTTCTGTCACATATCAATTCAAAAAAAAAATCCTTCAGTTCTTTTAAAGTCTGCCTCTCCTCTGTGCTTCTATTCTGCTGCCACCTGCTTTTGCCATCTTTTTCTATTTCAAACTTTCACTTCCCACTCCGTACGCTCACTCACTTCTTTCTGTTCTGCTGTGCACCTGTTTCTCCTGCGGCCTGACCCTCCACATTTGCTTGCTCTTCCACCTGCTCTCCTGTGTATTTAGGCTTTCCATCTCCTCCTAATTGCCTTTGCTTTCTCTCTCACTTTCTCTTTCCAGTCAGTGAACTGAGGTTGCTGCAGGCTCTACTTGATGTTGATCTGGCATCAGCAGTGGTGTGTGTGAGCAGTGGTCCCGGCCTGGTGGGGCCCAGACCCCTGAGGGTCGAAGATGGCGCTTTATACCCGCTTGGCTTCAGAGGGACCCAGTGCCTCTCAGCTGCTCTCAGTGGCCTTCTTTTGCAGGTTGTAGTGCATTGGATAGGGATTGATATATGTGTCTCGGTGCTGATGTGTGTGTCTGTGTATGTGAGTGTGTGTCACGGTGTACACAAGTATATGCAGGTATGAAACGGAAAGTGATAAGATTTAGGACAACTTGAATTGTTGGAGACAGGGGAGAGATGTTCCTGGTTGAGGTAAAGGGGACAGATTGTGCTTTTTCTTATTTAGACTGATACAATATTGGATGTCCATGTTAAACATAGACAAAGTTACAAAACTTGAGGTTTTTGCTCCCAGAAAGACAATAGCTGTTTTTTTTTAAAAACAATAATGGCGGATGCATTACTTTGCAGTTGTTACAGCCACCACAAATGATCAAAAGTGATGACTACACTTCAAAAAAAGGCAATTATATACACATAAAACCTTTTATTTGTACTTTAATTACGGACGAGCCCCCATTCACTAGGGTTGTTCCAGTCTGTATGGACCTCTGACACTGCCTAAAATGCTGGTATTAGTATTGGTATTGGCAAGCCCATGTGTCTATGGACCAATCCAAAACCATATAATTTATTAATCCCAAAATGAGACCCTGCTGCTTCCCAGCACCGTCCCCTAGAGCACGCTGTTGTTTTTCCCAGGATGGTGAAATCATGGCATTCCTTTTCTGTATGGATTTTTTCATGTTTTCCAAAGGGTTTAAAGGCTAATAGAAGTTAAAAGTTTAAGTTTACAGCAACAGAGACATTAACACCAACAGTCCCCATGCTAGAAGCCTCTGGTGCAGGAGCTTTTATTCACTTCACTCAGGCCAGGCGCACTGCAGTCAGAGATGGACAGAGTGAGAGAGGACAGGAGAGGAAAAGGGACAACAGAAGAAGGAATATGTACAGCTGTAACAGCAGCTACAGTCAGCTCTACTGAATAACTCTTAACACTCAATAAGGACATTTCAAATCAAACCGTGATAGAGATCAGTTGCTGTTACCTGCATATACAGACTTTGACAGAGTCAATTTGACATCTGACATTCAATTTTCTAGTTTCCCGGTCTCTTTAAATTAACATTTTAGTACAGCTGTCTAAAATTCAATTCAGTAAAGAACTTTAAGGGGTTTACTGTCATAAATATTTAGTGATTTATTGGGAAACCTTGCAAATTTCAGACCAGTTATATTAAGGGAATATTATTCCTACCAAACACAAAATAAAAATATGAACCTTAAAATTAACTAAATATGTTCTCTTTAAAGGTAGGGTGCGGTATTCTGGAGAAAGATTTTCTATATTTGAACTCAACAACCAAACAAATCCCCCCTCAGTGCTCCATTAAAAGATGTGCCGTCCTTGTCACTCCCTCTTTCCTTCACCTTGTCTTGTGCACAGGCACAAACCCGACCTGTCACTGATCAGCTGGAATAGTGTTGTGTGGCTCAGCCCTGGACAGTTTTTCCATTCGGATTTACAGAGCCAGGGTTGCATAGAAACATCTTTTTTTTCAATGCACACACAGTACGGGGAGCTAGAGGACTGTGAGGAGATTTGATAAAGAAGTGTTTTCAGATTAGAATAGCACACACCATCTTTAAGCTAATCGTTATACAGTCAAATGGAAAATACTGGTACAGATATCTTGTGTCTTGTTCCTGTTAAAAGCACAATATGAACTTAAATTCAAGAGATTCGTTTGAGTTCACTCCAGGGGCCATTGCAACATTTAATTTCTTGTTTGTGGAAGGCAGAATTAGCAGAGAAAACCTACAGTTAAATTCTGTGTTGTAATGAAAGGCGGATTGCTGCTAAATGTGTTGTTTGCATGCCACATTTGTTTAAATTCTATACAATCTTTCAGTCATTCATATCAGAAACATTTCATAGTAAATCAGTTTTTTAGTTGATGAACAGAGGTACATAATGTAAAGAAAAATGTGTATATATTCTAGTGAGGTGCTGGAATTATAGACACAGTAAACATTAGAGAAAGGAGAAGAGAGCTGCACACTCATCAGTCTTTTTATTCTTTAAGCTTCTGATTCTGTAAGCACACACTGACTTATTTGTGATCTTAACAAATGCAGAATGAATAAGAATATGTGCAGAAATGTAAACAAAAATATTAATTGTGCACATCTATCGTCAAACATAGATACATAAACGTGCTCACACAATAGTGTAATGCAGATATGATGATGCCTTCACCCTCTCTTGCTTTATTTTCACTCCACCCTTTATTTCTGCTGCAGAGATAACATGAAGGTAATCTTTAAAATCTTAACAGCATGACATTGAACCTGCCTTTCACAAACAAGTTTGTGTAGAAAATGAGATTTCAATTGATTTAGCAGATGGCATAATGGAACAGCACACATATCCAGAGCAATCTCAGGTGTCTCCACAATGTTATTACATGTAGCTGGCGTATTGACTTTGGTTGCATGTGACAAAAGAGGCAGACCGGTGTCCCATCAGCATCCATTTAAAAATAAATAGATAAAGTGCTACTTCTCCTGGGTGGCAGCCAGCACAGAGCAAGATGCACCATCCAGTGCACCAAATAAGGCAGCAGATAGAGCCCCGATCAAAGAGATTATAAAGAATCGAATCTATAAACGTCTGCTGCGCACTGAACTACTACATGTGTTGATACTTACACAGGCCTTTGATTTTACAGTTGTTTCAACGTGGTAATTCTTTATGATCAAAGCAGTGCTGCAGCATCACACTACACCGGCACTACAGTATATAAATATGAAGCAATAAAATGCTCGATCACACAGTCAGGTATATTGGCAGCTAGCTTTATTGCCATCTGTTAATGGCCAATCTGAACAGTCACACAATAAAGAGAGAATTTTTTCTGTACGGCTGAGGCTGAGATACTGTGAATCAATGAATTACAAGGCTTGCAGGACCTATGAGCAGCTGCTCTGTGAGTGGTGTTTGTGCATGTTGACTGTATCCATCAAATGGCAGTAAGATGCATCTTGAATGTAGCTCACATCAAAGACTGATTGTCCTTTAAATAGACTTGAGTTCAGATTATTTTTAAGACTGACATGCACACACAGTATAATACACGCATACACATATTGAGAAAATTATGATACAAGACAAGCTGATGAAAAAATGAAACACAGAACTCATTTCAAGAGCCTAAAGGATGCCAAAAGGTTCATACTGAAACAAAAATATTGACACTGATGCTGAAGCAGTGAGAGTGCAAGCAGTGCAGACAAATATAAAATTTGCTTGCACATGTTGTAAAAGAGCCACATACATTTTTGACCATCGAATTTGTCTTTAGATATCTGCATTTTCTCTTCAAGGTGAAATGTTCCTACTTACACCGAAAACTGTGTGTTCTTTTAGAGCAGCGTTTTATTCCACTGGTGCTGCTCATCTTGGCTCTTGACAAGGATAAGCTACTTGAAAACAGTTTGAAATGGATGCTATAATTTTCCACCACTATTCACATCAGTATAAAATGTTGATTGCAGATACTTCAACCTGTTTCATACTGTATGTGCAGTTTATCTCTTGGCCCCCCATCTATGTATGAAAATGTGCATGACTGAAATGTTGCTGAATAGGGATGATAATTATTAAGAAATGATTGAGCAGTTATTAAGAATTCGATCAAGAAAAATTTAATAAATCTACCATCAAACAAAGATCTGAAACATAACATTATTTTTATGAGCGCGCTTCACATGTTATTCATATTACTGTGTTTAATACGTAGGTCTTTATGTCCTTAAATGTTTCATAGGTTTGTGATGGAGACCAAGAAAAAGGGAAAGTGCACACAATCTGCATGTGTGAATAGTGAAAATCAGTACCAGTGCCTGAAATGTTACCCCAGTAATATGTTGGGAATCATGTGTAGAGGTCATCCAGATGCCTCTGAGTTATAGTTAACTGATTTGTTTTGCCACAGTGTCACAGTGTCAGGTAATTAAAACTTTACAACCAAGAAGGACACAAATGTGCTGCAAACAAAAAACATAAATAGATGTCCTTCACTATGCTGGCGCCCTTGCCCGCGGTGATAGGTAATCAAAATGATGTTTGATCATGAGGAAAGCTGTCAAAGTTGTAGAGAGAGGCTGCATTGAAGCCTGTGATGTATTTGCATGGGTTAATAAAATAACCTGGGAAAAAGCACCAGCTAATGAAGTGTAATACCACTGGGTTCATTTTGATGTTCATTTGCATGCAAAATGCAGCTCCTCCACTACACTGGCCATTAATACTCCATTTGGTTTATAATAATGATGTGATAAATTAGAAACATCACAGATACCCGCTTTAAAGTTAATTAGTAATGCTTCAATCATGAGAAGCAAACAAAAACATGAACATATTTGCAAAAGAGATGTCTATATTTTTGAGTTTGACAATCTAAAAATAATATGGATGAAATGTACAAACTGAGGGATAATTGGATATCGCTGTATGTCTTTTTTATCCAGTGCCTATGCAGCAGCATGCCAGCCTTTAGTTCCACACCAGTGGCATTGCTTCTCTGTGTAAAAGACTACTATGCTGAACTGAGCTCCAGCTCTATGGTTCAGTGCTCTGTAGTCTGCTGTTCAGCAGCTGATATGAGTAACACTTTCTCACTCCCCTCCTCTCTGCTATGTGTTGCTGTCTTCTCCCCTTGATGCTCCAGCTTGGTGGCAGTAGGAAACACTGCAGCTCCAGAGTTCCTCCCCTCTCCTGTCCTTGCTCCCCTCTCTTTGCTTCCTCGCACACTCCTTGACTCTCCTCTTTCCTCTTTCTCCTCTCTTTCCGTCCCCTCAGTGTTGTTTGGTCTCATTTTAACTTCTCCTTTCATCTCTGTCTCCTCATCTGCCCTCTTCTCATCTGTCCTCTCTCTTACCCCTAACCCACTTCACCTCCCTCACACTCTCATCCCCTCCCACTCATCCTCTTGACTCCTTTCTTCTCCTATCGCCTCCTCTCTGCCTCAGGATTAGGGTGTATCTCTCCACTGTCGTCTATATACCCGCCTGGCCTACTTCAGTATTTTTGGACACTACATCGTGCTCACTGCCAGCACCGCCTCTGTGGGAGAGACATGCATTATTAAAACCTCACTCCGTCCCTCTCTCCGGTGTTCCCTTGTTCTCCCTTTTGTTTCTGGCTGCATCTCTGTCCACTGCTGAGCATGTTCTCTCTCTCTCTCTCTGTGTGTCTCTCATTCCTTTGCATCTGTTGTATTGTGTGTGTCCATAGCTGCCAAAGTCAGAGCAAATAGGCAGACATTTCAGTGTCTCTCTTGACTTGCAGTGACATTTTAGAGCTAGAAGGTGTTCTTTTCTTCTTCAGTTTTTATCATATACCAGCTTCTCTCTCATCTTTCACCCCACCATCTCTCTTTCTCCACAGAAGCATGAGCTGATGCTGAGGGCCTCAGTCAACTGTCTGAGCTCCCTGCTGGGCTTCCTTCAGAGGAAGAGTCCCACTACAGGTATCAGGAATATATATATATACATTTCACTAAATGTTTATATGTTTTATCTGAAATTTGTATGTTATATATATGACAGTCGATCAGATATGAGATCCTTAGTAAATTTGCGTAATTTATATAATTCAATAAGTTAGGACAGAAAATCCACAGAATAGAATACGATATTCTCAGTAGATATGTCTAATATCAAACTTTTATGGGGTGGGCAACCATTACTGGAACTGAAATCCTACAAATATTATATAAAACCTTACAAGACTTATGTAGGATGTCAAATACATGAGTCATACTCACACAAACCCCAATTCCAAAAAATGGAAATAAATGCAATGACTTGCAAATATCGTTTGACTTAATACAGTACAAAGACCACATATTTAATGTTAAAACTGAGACAGAGGCAACAAATGACTGGGAACGTTTTAAAAAAACTGTTTGGAACATCAGTGCCCATCAAGGGACTGGAGTTGGAAATGAGCTTCGGCTACAGACACATGTACGGTACATTGGACACTGCTCATGCAAATGTCAAAGTTTTCTGTATTCATCCCTTACATCCCTCACTTTGGAAAAATGTTGTCAGTAAACACAGCTTGTTGCATCTGGGATGCAGCATCCAGATGTTATTTTCAGAGATGTGACTGTTTATTTCAGTAAGACAATGCCGAGACATATTCTGCATGTGTTACAAGAGTGTGTCTTCATAATAAGAAAGTTCAGGTACCAGACTGGCCTGCCTGCAGTCCAGATGTGTCTCCCATTGGAAATGTGTGGTGCATTATGAGGTATAAAATACAGCAACAGAGACCCAGGACTGTTGAGCACCTGAAGTTGTATATCCAACAAGAAGGATAAAAATTTCTATTTTCAGAACTTCAGCAATCAGTGTCCTCGGTTCCCAAACACTTACTGAGTGTTGTTAAAAGAAAAAGTGATGTATCAAAGAGGTAAACATGTTCCTGTCCCAACTTTTTTTGAATTGGGGTTGTATAAAAAAAAAACAAATGTCTTTATAGCTGAGGAACCACGACAGCCAGGGTTTTATTTCCAGCACATGAACCTTTGCTGCATTTCATCCCGTCTCTGTCAGCCCTGCCTCTCTCTCCAGCCATCACTATCACCATAATGAAGCAGAAATGCCACACCCATAAATAAAAGAAAAACTACATTGTATGGACCACATAAGGAAAACATAATAAAAAGAAACAACATACATAATGTTTACTTGATTTATGCTCAATTGTAGTACTTATGTCATATGAGAAAATTCGAAAAGTGGCCATTAATGAGTGAATCATAATATGAGGCATATAAGTCTTAGAAGACATGCAGTACATATGAAACATAAATGTTTGCTGTTGGAGACTATGGGGAGATATTATCATCAACACTGTAGCATGTGTGTTTGTTTTGTTTTTTCCATGCCTGCTATATGTCTTGATGTTTTGGCTTTTGGTGAGTTGTCAGACATGAACCATTTTCAGTAACTGCACTAGGAGGAGTAGAGCAAAATTAAACAGAACTGATCTGAGTTAGACATCCTGTCTTGTCTTTTTTTTTTCTCCCCCCGGGTTTGTTTTCTGCGGGTGTGTGTGTATGTTAGCTAAGTGCGTGGTGTGTCAGCCATGGAGTCGGTTCCTTCTTCACTGGCTGCTCAGCTCAGGAGAGAGTTGCCTCCTGCACCCTGCCGTTCTCAGAGTCATCACATTTGTGAGAGGTTTTACACACACACACACACACACACACACACACACACACACACACACACACACACACACACACACACAGATCAAATCAAGTATAATTTCTTGGGCATGGTTCTGAACAGTAATAAATATTTGATATTAAAAGTATCAGACATGGAGGTAATAAAAACCTAAAAGTGGTAGAAGTATTTGGATCACATGAATAATGAAAGTTAATAGAGTTCAGTGTTATGCAGGCTGATACAGTACAGTATGGAAATTAAAGCAACGTCATTCATTACTATATGTTGTGTTAAGCACTGAGACTCGAAACACTTCCTTTTCATGTATTATTTAGTGACACAAGGGGAGGAGCTCCTGCTCAGCACCCATTGAGTTACGTGTCACGCCCAAAATTTCAGACACATACATTTCAGTATTTCTGTTTAAAATTGTAATTATTCTAATAACTATGTCTGATCGCTTTGAAAAGCTCGTGGTAAATACTGTCCAGCATCAACCAAAGTCAGCAACAGTCTCCCAGACACAGGCACAGCAGCAACATGGGTTTGTTTTGTGCCAGTGAATGATGTCATTTAAAATCTTTGAGTTTTCAATATAAAACTTGGTGAAATAATTTCAGTTTGTGTATCAGTACTTACATTAAGTAACATTTTCATCACATTTTATGATACCACGATAACACTGCTAACTGTCATAATTATGGTCGTTATCATCTTGATATGAAGTCTTCATTCCATTTCATCTTTACTCTGCACCTTTTCCATGTTTTCTAATGTTAATGAAGTTGTAGCAGACTTAATTGACTTCCACATTCATCACAAAATCAATTAATTTCAGAGGAATCATGTGTTTATTGTCTGTCTCTAATTTCTACCTCCCTCTTCTACTTTTTTTTCCCCTCACGCTCCTCACTCTAATTCTCCTGTGTTTCTTAATGACTGCACCTGCACATGGTTGTGTGTGACTGTATGTGTACGTCTGTCTGTGTTTCTGTGTATCTGTGTTTGTGTCCTCTGCAGTTCCTGCAGCACAGCAGTACGGCAGCGCTGTGGGAGCCTCACGTGCTTCAGGTGATGGAGGCAGTGGAGAGGAAGGGACTGAAGGAGCTCGACAAGGAAGCAGCACAGGCCCTCGGGCTGCTCCTCACACAGGTAGACCCACTCATGGTGTGCACACACATACACACACACAGTTAAAGTAATGGTCATACACATTGAGAACATTGTGTAGATATAAAATGCTGCATATCTATATGTCTATATCTACATTCTTTGAGTGAATTAGGGAAAAAGAATCAAGTTCACAAAGTTCAGTATCAGTCAGGTTCACATAGTGTTTATATAAGTTTGAAAGTTTTATTTACTTGCTGTGAAGAAACAGCACAGGCAGCAAAATACAAAGACAGCAGGGGAAACGTGATTTGGGAAGAACGAGTTTGTTGATGCAACTAAAATACCAGCATTTTGCACAGCAGTACCGCAGTAGCAAAATGGTAATTTGCAACTGTAGACTCAGTGTGTGGGACTTTATCATACTTTGCATAAATGGTTGACTGAGGTTTCGAGTTTAACGTTGCAGTTTCAATCAGCTAAATGTAAGGTCAGAGGTTACCGGTTTGAGAGCTGGTGCAGCTGAGAAGTCCTGGCCTGTTCTTTGCCTGTCATGGGACTTTTATCTGTCATCTGGAGCTGATGCCTCCACCTCCACAAACACATACATGATGGTCTTACTTGTTCGGCAGACGCCTGGGACAGATCTCCACAACCCTCTTCTACTCTTGTAACTGTGTCATTAATGGCCAGGCACATTAATCAAAACAAAGCGAAGACTTACTGCTATCTCGCAGGGATTGTCATCGGCTCTAACTCAGCAACCCCAGCTGTTAGTTGTAAACACCCTTCAGTGTCAGTGGTCATCATTGTTCATGTCAGCACTAATGATCTGAATATGTTCACAGAAACTGTGAATTTAAAATGCTCATTTACACTCCTGTTGACACAGGCACACATTTCAGTTGTGTCTGGACCAATTACTGCACTCTGTTTTGGGTACATAAACCACCGTTGCATCTGTCAGTTACATGGCAGGCAGAAAGGATACAGCCGCCATTTACAGGTGGAGAAATACTTGCATGAGAAAACCTCAACTTTCAGTTTGGACTCTGGGATCTGTGATCATTAATTAATAGTTTTCATTTGAGATACAAAACTGAATAAATAACAACTCATAGAAACTCCTCATTCGGAAGTTTAAGGCGATGAGACACACAGGGGACGCAAGTGGTTGGTTTGCATTTAGGCATTCAAGGAATAAATGCTGAACTGCAGTCAGAGCTGCCAAGTCAGGATACTGTTTGAACTCATTGTTTAAATTCTGGAAACCAGTCAAAATCTACACGAATAAAGTCACCACCTCTTTCCCTGTTTAGTATTGAAGCTCATGGCTGTAAAGCTTTAAGTCAGAGCGATATCTGCTCTGCTCTCAGTAGACATTTTGTTGCTGCTGGCCATTTGTTTGAAGATGATTGCACACAGTCTTCTGCAAATACAAATTATGTGCATCCAGTCTCTGAGCTCTATTCAGCCTTTCACTGCTGATATTGGATTTGAACCCCACTAGCCAGAGATTTAAAAAAGTAGCTTTCAGCCTCTACTGGTTGGCAAATGATGAATAAAACTATTTTCAGTTTCTGTGCATATCCATCATGGATTGACTTTGATCCTTATGATGTAAAGAACAGATTCTCACAAAATGGCACTGAAATTAGGGTCCTTGTTCCTGGGCATCACCTCCCCAACAGTGGACACAAGCATACCAAAAGTTACAAGTTACAAGTGTACATATATATCATTGTGTGGTGGTGATACTTGGGCTCATGTTTCCACTGACATGAAAATAGAGCCTTCGAACCCTTCTCAGTAGTGTACTCAGAGATGAGTATTGTGAAGTTCATTTGAATCGCACAAAAACAATTTGGCAAAAATACCTGAGGCATTACACTTCACAAGCATATAATCATTTTTACTTTTCACCTTCAACAGTGCAATATTGTCATACTGTTAAAACAGAAATATTAAATTTTAGAAATGTGCAAAGAGAAAAGATGTTGGTGAGAGATGTAAGAAATGTAAATTAATAATTTTGCCTCACAAATCGTGAAGCTGAATCGAGCAGAATAACTGATAAAAACAACTGATTTCAGCTCTGCTTAGTTGATCACAGCAATTATGTGGCACAAGCTTGTTATACTGTCAGTATCACCAGATCATACGGTCTGTCCCCATAAAACATGTTGTTGTATGAACTGGTTTCAAATGCGTGAACATTTAGTTTGGAATCGACAAATCATGTTGAACGTGATGAACTACGTCCTTGGCGTTACCCTTGTTAGCTTTGCAGCAAAATGCATGAAGCCCATCTTGGTTTGCTTCAAGACGTTATACAACACAGAAGGAAGAGCAGCCACATCAGATTGCTTAGCTCGAATTTGGCATCATATACAGGACCAGAGACACACTCAGTATTCTGAAAGTAGCTCAGAATCAGAGCAGTGACAGAATGATGGCACAGTCTGCAGCTCCCAGTGCAGTGTGTGCCAGGGAATCATGAACTGTGAATGTGTGTGTGTGTGTGTGTGTGTGTGTGTGTGTGTGTGCACGCACGCAGGCATGCATAAGTGCATAATGTATGTGTATATATGTGTGTTTCTACATCGAGGCAGTTTAGAGGATATTTCAATGTGACAGACACACTCTTAACTGTCTCGAGACAGTATGAGTTTTCTCCCCTGTCATCTCCTCTGCTCCAATCTGTCACACACACTCACACTCACACTGATCTTCACAATGTTCATAGGTTACATTGATCTGCCTGTGGACTGAAGTGTAATGTGAGTGTGTGAGAAAGTTCTCTTTGCACATTTGTTAGTGATCTGGTATCATATCACTGTCGTGCTTTCTTCCCTTGATTCCTGACATAACTGGCAACTGAGTGTGTGTTTAGATGTATTTATGACAGTCTGTGAGTACAGATGCATGTTGTGTTTTTGCAGCCTCAGCCCATTCACTCAGACTGCATTTGCCTGTCCTCTTGTCTCTAACTGGATGTGTACGTGCGTATGATCCAGTGGTGTTGGGGGTTAGCAGGGGTGAAGCTGCAGCGTGCTCTGCATACTTAGTTCGCTTGTCAGATCAGAGCTCGTCTTAGGAGAGAGTCCCTTGTCATAACTTCTAATGCTTGCAGACTTTTTATAACTTCCCCCTAGACTCTGTAACCCATCCCTCTTTTTACTTTCTTGCGTATGCCTTTCACTTGCCAGCCTGTTCTGCCTCTCCTCCTAATTCTTGGCTTCCTGTCTCCTTTTCTTCTGCTCTCTAAATTGTTCTCACCCTGCTAACTCCACTTCATTCACCTCTGTTTCCCCTTTTGCTCTTTCAATTACTGAACACTTTTGGAACGTGTGTTTTTTTTATCCTGCCCTTTCCCTCACCCGCCAGTTTCTCAAAACACCATCCTCCAGAGTCACTTGATGGGAACTGTTGCCAAATAAAAACAGCATTAACTTGAAGTGCAACGTTCACTTGTTGTGTATAAAGATCCAGTAGTGCAGCGTCTCTCTGGAAACTTTGAATTACAGACTTTTTTTGTTGCTACCAACCACAAATAATCAGCTTTTTAACTTATTTGTTAGTGCAGCCTCATTGCTCTTGTCAGTGTAGTGTGCTGAGCGCTCTTGACTGATCTTCACAGCCCTGAAGTATTGCAGTAGGCATTATCCATTCTGTCTGAACCTGCTGTCTTCACCATCTATTCTAATCCCTACCTGTGCACTCGCTCGGGTAATCCACACCTGTCCAGACAAAAAGGTACAAGAAGTCTTTCATCCTTGCAGCCCTCAGCTTAGTTACCTACTGCAGTTGTGCTGAGAATGATGATTATGGTGCTCATTAAGAAGATGATAATTTAGTGACAATATAAGGGACCTTTGTGCTTTTATAAAAATACTGATGCTCCTGCAGCTCATGGCACTATCAGTGTTAATATGGTTGCTGTTTTTAAAAGGTTAGACAATGATGCTGTTGTCCTTTTCAGCTTTACTGAAGCAAAAGACCTCAGTCTATTTTCAGACCTCATTTATTATCGTCTGCTTGTTTGTATGTAAAGCAGACTGAGCCGCCACTCACAGCTCAGCTCCGCAGACAAGTTGTGAAGATAGAAGTGAGTGATGTGATTAAGTAAGTCTGGACTCGCTCACGTACTCTGAAGTGACCTTTAGTTAGTCTCTGAACCTCTGACTCCTGCAGGGGAGGTGATCAGTGGCAGCTCTGTGTTGGTGCTTGGCCGTTCCTCATGAACAAACTTGAGCAGAGATCTTTGTTTTCTAAATCCACGTCTCTGTTGGGACCACTCATAGCCGCTGGAAATACACTGTGACCTTTTAACTTTTGTAAAAGTTTTCTCTTGATTGTGAATATTTTCTACAAGATTTTCATTTTGTTGTTGCTGTTATGGCAAGTGCTTACTGTTTTTTTTTTTTTGTTTTTTTTTCTGTTTTTATTGCCTAAAGTTTACTGTTAAATCTACTGTATAGCTCTAGTTACTGCCTCACAGCCTTTGTACACATTTTTATCTCCTGCACGTGTCTGTGATAGCTGACATAGATAGTTTTGTTTTGGGGGTAAAAGAGGTTCTTGTCATGCTGACTTATTTAGCACTCTGTAAATCCCAGGTGCCTGTGTGTGCGCGTGTGCGTGCGTGTGTGTGTGTGTGTGTGTTTCCCTTGGCTCCCTCCTGTATGATGCAACTATAAACTTACATTCGTTACATTGTTTACATTGTTAAAAATATATGTTCTGTCATTTTCAGAAAATATTGTCAGCCATAGGAGAACAACAACCTAAAGCATTGTTTTTTTATTTTAACATGGACCCTTTTTACCTATGTTTTTTCTATCAATGTGACTAATGGGGACAACATTTTTTAATCCAGTATTGAGCAAAACCGCTGCAGCAGCCAGCAGAATGAGCTAAACATAATCCTAATAACTGCACACTGTCAAAGTAAGTCCACTAAAAATGGTTGTATTGGACATGGGCAGGCTCAAATTGTTATTGTAAGAGTCTAACAAAACACCCCCACAGAGACAGACCTTTTTTAAACAGCAAGCTATGTTTTATGTGACAAACAGCTGTTTTATTGCTCCTGCCAAACCCACCCGACTCATTTTGCAGAAAGGGTAATCTGGGTGCCTTAAATAGCTCAGTTGGTGGAGCATTTGCCCCATCTACTGAGGCTGCGACTTCTGCGTTGGCTGTGGGTTTGAATTCGACCTTGCTGCCTGTCATCTCACCACTCTCTGTCCGCCTTTCCTGTTCTATCAAGCGAAGGAACAAAAAGCTATCATCATCATCGTCATTCAAACTCAACAGAAACAAAATAAAACTCATCAACTTCATCAACATCTTGACCCTTTAATTACCATTTTAGATGTGAAAATATCTGGAGAGAAGAGAGAGGGAGGTCGGACATCAGAAAATACAGCCAAAATATTATCCAATTTTTCTGAGTGAATTAAAACATTTTTTCAACCAAACTAGAGTTGGTGATTTTTGGAGCAGTACAATGACAAGCCAAGACGCTTTTGGTGAGGGTTTTTGGCAAGAGAATTAAAGCAGCTGTTACTTGTTAAACACAACTTATCTTACTCTTTTAAAAAGGTGTATCTCTGTAGTTATTCTTTCCATCATGTTATCAGACACTTATAATAACTACCTGAGCCTGTCAGTGGCAAAAATAGGCACTTTGAGTGCATGTATGCTGTTGGTGTGCAGTTGCCCATAAGGATTATGCTCATGCTTACGATTAGCTCAGTTTCACTCCTGCTGGCTGCAGCGTTCTCGCTCAATAATGGACTGATTTCAAAATCTGTTGTCCCCATTAATCACTCAGACACAGAAACGTGGGAAAAAAGGCTCTAGGCTGAAAAATACTGAAGTTACCCTTTAAGCTTTTATTCTCTGACTCAGACATTTTCCCTACTTAAGCTTTCATCTTCTCTTTTCCCTCTTCAGTGCCAATTAACCTTTGGTTCCTATACTGGCATTATTTCCTGTGCTCTTTCTCTCCTCTGTCTTTTCATTTCTTCACTCTCCTTCTGTTGTCATCACTTCCTCATTACTCAGCTTCTCTCTCCTGGCCTGTCCCTCGTCTCTCTTTCAGTTCCGCAAAATAAAAGTCTCACTCCTCTGTTATTCACTCAGATCCAGAGCAGTGTCCTGGCACCGCCACCCACAGAGGAGCTCAAGCGGAAAGTGAGAAGTACGTTGGAGTCCCTCGGCCTACAACCGCCGGCCGAGAGCTGCAGCCCCCGTCTGACTAGCAGCATCTTGTATCCCTCAGACGAAGTGAAACACACTCAGAAACACCTCTCAGCTGCACAAATGTAGGCACCTGCACTTTCACCTATACATGAACTACAGCTCACGCTCTGCAAAAACCACAAACATGCCTCTGTAAGTATCTGAAGTGTTGTAAAGGCTACAACACATGCACACACACACCAGTAAAGATGCCCATACTGTGTTAAAGCATCTTCATTGATTTTTTTCAGGCATTTTATTGAATGTCTGTGTTTTTCGCTTAATCTCTTTGAAAGTGTGCTGTAGAACACGGGGTCATTACTGCATCTCAGTCAGAGTTAGTACTTGAGGGCTCGGTACATCTGTCGTGTTGATTGACTCCCTCCCTCACAAACACACGCACACGCATGCACACACACTCAATCTTCCTTTCACCCACCCACACACTCTCATATACTCACTCTATGTCTGTTCAGTTTGATATCTGCTTTATTGTATGTTGTTACATAAAAACAGTATTGTCATATCACATTAATAGTAAATAAATACACCCATTAACAAGGGGAGTGCTGTCAGCGGTGATCAAAGCAGCAGCTTGACACAAAAAACACCAACTAGAAATATTTTATGTTCAGTAAACGCAATGAATAAATTCAAGTGAAGCCTCTTAACAGCATGTGTTTTCAAAAGTAAACTCTTTCTCTCTCAGACACATGCACACTTACTTTCTTCTCCCTTTGCTTCATCCCTCCTTAACTATTATCTTCAGGTATGTTGGAGATGTGTCCATCTTTCTGCCTGATTTTACCATCAAAGCAGGCTAACGTTCCAGCAAACAGATATTATTTTGGCTGTTGTTACACCATCAGTTTGGCAGCTTGTTTCATTGTTCATTCACTGTTACATCTCTTTACACATTTTGTATTTGTTTTCCGTTCTGCTCTTAAAGCAGCACCAAGTTGTCTCAGAATTTTCAAAAACACCTAAAGGACATTGTCAGACATAGAGTAAAACTTCAGTGGGACATTTTTGTGTTGATATTTTGAAATATACAACTGTGGAGCGATAGAAGTGGTCAAGGTGAGACCTATCATTAGTGTGGTGATATATTCTGTAACAAGGCTCATTTCCAGTAAATTAAAACTACTGTTCAATTAAAATACTGCTTGTTTTTCTGGGGGTTCTTTGGGTCCTGGCCAGGCGTTGTGAGCAAAGGTGTGAAGGACACTTTTGACTTAATTGAAGTACAAATCACTGTGATTCATGTGACACATAAAATGGAAGTAATTGACCTGATCAGGACGGCAATTATCCTCATCCCACACCTCAGCATCAGCACCTTCACAAAGCTGTCAGTTTGTGAGAGTGTGGCGCCCAGCAGGCCACTGGAGTGTTTGACAGTGACGGTGAGGTGGTTGAGACGAGCTGCAACGATTAGTCAATTAATCAGTTAGTTTGTTCAAAAGGAAATAATTGCCAGTTATGATTTGATTGATAATTGATTAATGGCTTCAGTCATTTTCAAGCAAAAATGTCAAATATTTGCAGGTTCCAGCTTCTTAAATGTGAGGATCTGATGCTTTTCTTTGTCATTTATGATCAAGAGTCTTTGTGTTTTGGACTGTTGGTTGGACAAAAGAAGCAATTTGAGAACGTCACTTTGATCTCAGTTTGATATTTCTTAGATCAAACCAGTGGTTTTCAAACTGTTTGCGCAAATATATTACCACTGAAATATTTATTAATAAAATATAAAAAATTACATCAAAGCAGTAACCCGCCTGTTTTATACCAGACAGGTAACAAAATTATTAATTATTTATTTTGTCTTTGACTAACCTTCATGCCAACCAACCTAACCAAAGACATATTATACATAGACACAGCGTTGATATTTGGATTGTTGCCACTATATGGGACGGGACAAGACTGACCAGTGAACAAATGCATGTAAACGGAGAAGCTGCAGCTCATCTGGGAAAAAAACACTGTAACATTTATTTCTCAACCGATTTCAATGAGTACTACTATTCGCCAGTAAGAGGAAGAGTTCCCAGAGTTCACAGAGTGCAGACTGCGTCAATCATGGAATCTCATGTTTTTAGGATATAGAATTTGCTTCTGAATCAGGAAATCAGATTTTAAAAATTAATTCCTAACTTTTTCTATAGTTTTATTTTGCAGTAATGTAGGATTGTAGCAAAATCACATGGCACACCAGTCTGCTGCTGCTCCCAAATTATTAATTTATTAGTAGTGAAATTAAATTAAAAGGCAGATTAATAGATAATGAAAATAATGATTTGTTGCAGCTTTAGTCAAAACTTTGCTGCTATGGGGAGCAACTGTTGGTGATGTGCTTGGGAAATGTCAAGGTTGGCGGCAAGGCAAATGCAGAAGAAAATCTTAAATGAACTTTTTCTCTCAAGGATCTTTTCCTCTTTGAAATATGCACACCAAAATAATATGCTGTAAGATTTCAGCTTCTGTACTTTAGAGTCAGGTGCAGATGCAGCTGCATGTCTCAAATTAGATTTCTGTATTCCCCTACACTGTAAAAAAAAAAAGTCAGATGTGATTTTATTGGAATTAACTAATATTCTGTCATAAATGTAATGTAAATATACAGGTTTTATTCATTTAAGTTATTTAAACTTGAAATGTCTAGTATTTATTTTCAGAACAGTTAAGAACTTATAAACATGAGTTATTCTCACTTGAATTCTTTTGATTTGAAATGATGGGTTGAATGAATGTACTGTACAGAGTTCAATCAACTTATTAAATTGAGTTTCTAAAGAACCAAAGATTCCATACTAACATGCTGTTTTGCTGCTGAAACCGTATGTGAGATTTTCTAGTATATCCAAAACCTGAGTATGAAATCTGTAACGTGCCAGGTGCAAACTTTTTCCGGGTAAATATTACAGTATGAAAGCACAGAACACTTTGCTGGCAAATATATCCCACAATGCAATGTGGTAGTAATGACAACAACATAACAACCAAGGCAGGTTCAGGCCACTTGGTGTAACAATTCAAATGTAAGTAAGGTTTCACTTTGCTCGGCATGATATGTTTTTTAAAAACATATTATATTATTTTTATTATAGTTGGCGTTCCCATGGTTACATGTCCAACCGAGGAGGAAGTGATGCAATACGTACTGAACACACACACATGTGTATATATTGTTGTTTTGTTTTGTTATTATGAGGCTGGTCAAAATGTCAGCACTGAATCATCATTACCTCTAACGAAACCGACACATGAAGGAAACGGAACGCACCCCACGCTCTGGCGGTGTGTCTCTCTTTAAATCTTCCGTGCGGAAACAACAGCCTCCTCCTCCTCCGTGTTTAGCGCCCGCTGGCTGTCATTCGTCCAAGGCGAGCCAGCCGGTGCGATCGTGGCGCTGGCGGAGTGGAGCAGCGAGAGCCGCATGTAAATGAACACCTCCACCTTCGCCTGGCTGTTGTCACCTGAGGATCGAGCGGGGCAGACGGACCGTCTCGTCCTCCTCCTCTCATCGGCGAGCTGACCTTAAACGCCTCGTGTGGAGATAACGAGGTTAAACTGCACTACTTTGGAGCGAACCCTGTCCGATAATCGCCGCCGTGTGGCGCCGCCGTTTCTCGCTTCAACACGGTGAGTGATCCGCGAGTTTTGTGGCCGAAATGTTCAGCGCTTTATCTGCTGGATCTCCGGTGCTGACCGCCGGCTGGCTGGTGGATCCAGTGGGGCACACAGCTGCGATGACAGACGGGAATCATTTGTCGAGGAGCGACTTCAAATACTTGGTTAATTCCCAAAAGCGCACCCCTTGAGGACCCCTTATATAAATAAATGTGATGTATCAATGCGGAGTTGTTGTATATGGCCAGTAGACGTGGTCTTACATCACAGCTTCATAATAAACGCGTGATTATCGGCATTTAATTAAACAAATCTACTCATTATTGCGTGTAGACCGTGGCGCGGCTGAAGGGACCGCGGGTCAGTTAGGGGACATGCAATCAATTAAGCGTCTATCTGTAATTGATGGTCCACATGACAGTCTTTATCCAGACTCTGCCATCATCATCACCATTACGCATGTCCGCGGCTCTGCCTCTGCATGAATGATAACCGAGGGAGAGCCTCACAGATGCACGCAGAGAGAGAGAGAGATGATGTGTCAGTCCTTGAACCTCAAACCTCCCCCAGCAGCAGCAGCAGCAGCCTGGCAGCCTGAGGGGAATCTGGACCCACTCCTGCCGCACATCCAGCTGTCTGATAAGCATCTTGCTTCTCCCACCCTCACAGGAGTGAGTGCTTTCACCCCCAGGGTCAGTTTTGCCGCTTGAAATGAATGTCACAGAATTGGTTGGTCAACAGTGTGGACTGCTTCCCACTGTTGATTGAAGATTTTTTTTTTCTTGTCCTGCAGGATCAGAGAATTTTCAGATGGGCATTGCATTGTAGAATATCAGATGTGTGTTTTCATCCCACAGGGGATTCAAACGCAGAGTGGAGCTATTTTCATGGCTCTGTAGTAGGATTGGATGTGGTAGCCTACTTATCTGACAGAGCTGGAACGTGGATCTCCCACACAGGAAATCAAACTTCAGCCTCTCTGCCACGGCAGATTGTTGTTGGCAGAGAGGAAAATCTCCTCCGGCCAAGAGATTTACGTGGGTTTACACGGCTTCAGCAAGAAGTGCTCTGCCTTCAGACCTCCCCGCGGCGAGCACACCTTGTCCAACGTGAGTGCCACATGGACCGAGCAGATCTGAAGCAGGCCCTCCTGACTTGGATGCTGAAGATCAGTCGGGTCAGCTGGAGGGAAATCCAGCCAGTCCAGAATTCAGCAGGGGGAGAATGTGAAGGAGGCACAGCTGTCTTGTATTAAATGGTCCTCTGATACGTGTCTTGGGCTGATGTGAATAGAGTGTGCTGTAGGATGGAGGAATGATCTCCTTGCTGCTGTTAGAACTGAAATCACCCCAGTGGACGTTAATGGTTTATCTCATTTCCCTAAGCAGCCCAGCCCACAGTTAACATTGTAGCATTTCACAATCACTCTCATTTGGTTAGGCTCCAGCGAAGTGTAATCTGATCTGCAAACGTGGGTGCTTGACCAGTAGTTTTTCTTATGACTGTCTAAAATGATCATCCTGTGTAATTAGGGTTGCCTGCTTACCGTTAATGGATGCATTTAGACTCTCATTCCTGTGCTGCCCATGCCACATTAGAGATGATTGATCCACTCTTAATGTCCTTCTTACGCCACTTCTTAAAGTCTCAGCACTTTGCCCCATTGCACGGAAATGTTAACTGCTGCTGGATATATATATTATATATATATGTGTGTGTGTGTGTGTTGACTGCATTAAATTGTGCCGGTGGCGATAACCTTTTTGTACATAAATATCTGTCGGAGCTACATGGCTGACTGCTTAGAAGCACACAGGAACATCAAATAATCCGACGAGCCGCTGCCACGGGGGAGACAAGGCCCAAGTTCCTTGGCTGTTATCTAGAAATATTGAGGCTTTCGACCAGCACTTAAGGATATTTAGTGCAGCATTTCTCAGAAAGCTGGGAAGCCACCCAAAAGATGTTCTCAGAATGCACAAATTGGCCTTAATCGAACATTGTCTTCACTCAGCTGTCCTCAGGAACACTTGTTTCTGCTGACTGTGTAAGAAAAAAGTTGTCTTACAGTTTTATTTTTAAATAACAGGCTTTGGACCACAGAGACCACCACTTAAACCGAAAGTACCCGCAACATAAATGGGTTTGTCGGCTTTGTTTTTCAGTTACTGACAGATCCATAATAATAACTTGAGATCAACTTTAAGATGCGAATCGTTGGACAGTTTTGCTGTTGTAAAAGCAAAGCTGTTGTACAGCGGGAAGAAGTTTTATTATAGAATAATCGCTGTTGGTCCAGTCATCAGTGCTCTGAGGAGGGATGGTGTATGTCTAGGAGCATATGCTTCCCCCTCCTGATATGAGTGAGAGATTTAGGGGCTCATTCAGTCTAAATTAACATTCATACCCCAAGACGTTTGTGCTCTTCCTAGTCCTTCAGATTCAAGAAATCAGCAGCCGAGCTTGTAAAGATTAATTCTGTCAGTGCAAAATCAAGTCCCCGGTGCTCATTATCCTCTTGCACAGTCTCGTACCCCTCCTCAATCTTGCACGCACTCTTCTATCTGAGTGTCTTTCAGTTTTTCCGCTGTGTCTTAGCAAAGTTACATGAAATATTCACCAGGAAAGCTGTTGGTTCCCGCAGGGTCTCGCCTTCACAGTCCTCTACCCCCGCCTGCCTCCGAAAGCCTTGACACCCCTCCACTCGCGTCCTCCTCCTGCTTCTCACAATTTGACTCTCTCTGCATGGCCCTGCAACTCCCACCCAAGCCCCATACCCCTCTGGTAGTATCACTGATGGAGCCCTTGTTAAATTATGCATGAATTATGTGAATTATGTCTTGTAGCTTTTCATCAACACTGTCTTCTACCGCCCTCCAGTTACTTCTGTTTTCTGCTAATGTTTTCTTAAAAATTTGGCTTTCATCAAATTTTCATTTGATGAGGCCCTATTTTTAGCTGTTGTATTTATCTTCTCACTTTCACCCTCCCCTCCTCCTCCCTTTCAAAGATATAAAAGGCCTCAAAGGGAAAGGATTTCGCAACTGGATGAAAAAGTTTAAGAAGACCAGCGCTTTGGATGGAGAGACCAGGGGGGCAGGAGAAGACAAAGTGGGGAGAAATTCTGGTACAGACATTGTAAAAGTTCCTCTGGGAATTATACAAGTGCCAGACATCTTTTTAAAAGGAACACAAGGAGCCTCTCTTCAAATGTGGGCTCCCCACTAGTGTTACATATTGACCACTTATTCCCAGCATGTCTCTCTTTCACATATTTCCAAAGTATCACCGGATTGAGGGCCTTTCCAGCAACACTGGAAGAAGAAGAAAAATGGATTCATGAATAAGAAAACTATTTTTGCTGTTTTCAGATGATATCTCTGTATCAAAAGAAAATGTGTTCAGTGTGACAGTCATAGTCAGAGAATGTTTTGTGCTGTCTGTCTTCTGTAGCCTTGAATAAACTGAAATCACACAACTCTGTGCCAACAGTTTGATGTCCAACAATGTGACGTACCCCTCATGGCTTGTCATGTCTGTCTTCAGGAGAGCGCCTCTCTGCCGACCCCTGCTGACCATGCGGAGTGTGTGTGCCGTGGTCCTGGCACTCGCTGCTGCCGCCCTCAGCTCCGCAGACTCGGATACGCACAGACCGAGACATGACTCCAACCTGGAGATCTGTATCCTTCAGCTGTCAGCGCGCAGAGCCGCTGCCAAATGCACAGGCGACGAGTCACCACAGCGCGAGCCTGTGCATGTTCATGAGTGTGCCTTTTTAAATTTGACAGATGGGTGAGTTGAGATGAGTGAGCGTTTTTAATGTGAGTTATGCCCATGTGGAGAGCATGTGTCCTCCTGACCTCCTCTTATCAGACAAGCGGCTGTTTGAGACCAAGAGGAAAGATCAGCTGAACGCGCTCAAGAATCTGGTGGAGCTGAACGACATCAATCAGCAGTACAAGATCATAGACATCATGCTCAAAGGACTCTTCAAGGTAGGGGGTGTGTGTGCATTGCAGCTCACATCGTCTGTGGGCAGCAGCAAAATCAAGCACAGACAAGGCCACTAGTATAAAAAAAAAAAAACATGAAAAGCAACAGTTATTTCTAAGAGCTCAAACTTCTTGTGCTCTCAGCAGATTGAAAGATAAGAAGGTTCGTAAACCAGTAGAGAATCAAAAAGCTTCAAATCCAATGATTACATTCATCAGCATGTTTCCTCGCATTCATTTGAATGTTAATTCAGACTCAGCTGCTTGGAGTGCCATTCACTGACACTAAGCTTGGAGCTTTGCTGTACAGTACGCCTCAGTGTTTCCCAGAGGATAGTTATCTATGCGTGCTTCTCAAGGACAACTAGCATAGTCTTCAGTGGTTGAAATGCATTGTCAGCATTTCTGTCCTGTGTCTGTGTGAGAGATTCTTAAAGGTATAGTTGAGATTGTTTGAAGTGAGGCTGTACGAGGTACTTATCCATAGTCTGGTAAGTGTATTACCTACAGTAGATGGCAGCTGACACACCCCCAGTTTGGAGAAGCAGAAATGACATTGGGAAGCTTTTTCTGATGGGAAGCCACCATCATATAAGTGAAATATCATTCTTTCCAAACCAACCAATCAGCAATTTTACCTAGCTGACCACAGGAGTTACTGTTCTACCACTTCCTTGAGTCAGTTTATATTATTCGTCATTGTGTGACTTTGGTGAACCTGAACTTATCTTTTAAAACACCCAAGTCAACACGCTAACACAAATAAACTTACCGATCAAGGCAGTGGGAGAGATCGATATTTGGCTTATATAACGGCGGTCTGACAGCAAGATAAAGTTATGAAACAGCGTACACTGATGTTGGTTTTTTTTTTTTGGGTGGCGAAAATACATTTTGCTGCTGACCCTGTCCACAGCACTACATTGTTGAGCTTTCTACACTGGTACTCCAGGTGCTTGTACAAACTGGGGGCGTGCCAACCTCCATCTACAGTAAGTGATACACTGACGGTGGATAAGTCACACAACCACACTTCAAAAAAGCTGAACTATCCTAGTGCCGCTGCTCGCGTTTGGACAATATGCAAATCCCATAGATGCTGCAGTGATTCAAATCTCATTCTGTCTTTTTGTGCTCAGTGTGTCTGTATTTTAACTATAATATGACAAAAGCGTGAAAAAAGATGTGTCTATGAGTGGGTGGACGCAGTGATTCTCCTTGACACAACTTTAAAAGCAACACAACAGCCAGACTGGTTTGAACCACTCGTTGCTGGTTGTAATGGAACTGTGAAGTCGTGTTTAGCAGATTCACTGCATCCCCTGATCTCATCAGTGACGGTGGTGTGTAAAATGATAGGAATACGTTTTTCTTTAAAATCTTAAAAGCTGTATTTTTCACCTGCATTGCCACGGCAACTTAAATCCACAACCCATGGTGTAAAGTAAATAACTGTTGAGCTATTTTTCTCATTTCTCAGGTGTTGGAGGACTCAAGACAAATCCTGGTTGCAGCCAATATGCAGCCTGATGACCCTTTCCCAATGGACGACAAGATCAAAGAAGGTCTGATTCACTTTTCCTCCTCTTCCTCTTGCTCTTACTTATATAAGCCTTTTTATTTAGCAGCATCTCTTGTGTGTCTTTCACACTCTAACTCTGTCTCCACCACCTCTGGTTTGTCTTGTGCTCTGTTACCCACTTCTAAAGGCTCCACCTCTGTCAGTCTTTCTTTCTCTCATCCCTTTTCTCTTTTGGTGCCAGCGGGTGCCAATAATATCAGCTTTCTCTTTAAAGTGTGTCTGTCTGCTGCTCCTTTCCCTTTGTTCTATTTATCAGCATGTTCTGTGTGTTTTGTCAGCACAAATATATCATCAAAATTGTCCTCATCTGTCTTCTAATGGACCTATCTATTTCACTCTTTCCTCTCTTTATAAATCTCCGCAGCTTATTCCCATGTGGTGGAGAATACAGCATTTTTTGGCGATGTGGCGTTGCGTTTCCCCCGTATTGTCCACCACTACTACGACCGGAACTCGGACTGGGGCGGCCTGCTGCGCTGGGGGCTGAATTTCTGTAACCAGACAGGGGTTTTCACAGGAGGAGCCCACCAACATGTCCTCACACTTGTAAGACCAGACTATCATCATCATGTTGTTATTTTAACACATGTTTACTGTGGGTAACTGTATTATCACGATCCACTGATAACTTCTGCATCAAGGTTGTGGAGATAAAAGATTCTAGCTTTAATGACAATGGTAAAAGTATTCACAAAACCATTATTATCTGCATTTCACAGAGCTACACACAAAGACAGTGTTACAGCTTAGATAAAGCTGTTGAGAGGTAATGTGGTTTCAGGCTAAAAGTAAAAACCTTGAAAACGTGAAAATTAGAAGTTCTTTCAACTCGTGCTGGTGTGTAAGGTATACGCTGGTTTTAATTCTAATGGCCGATTCATTTCTTTTTTTGCAATTTTCTGTACAATTGAATCTGGAGGAAAATGTTAGATATAATGATACTTCAAGTTTTTGCTGAAAGAAATTAAATGAACCAAGTAATTGTGGCATTAAACGGTTATAGCCCTATTGTGAGGTCTAGATGCAGTGTTTAGTTTAAGTGCGTGGTGAAATGACTCTCTGCAGGAGAGTACGGTGATGACACAGAAAACAATGCAATAAAAGACTTCAATGCAGTGTAGCACATAGTGGTGTGAATGTGACTGCTGCATAGACCTGACAGAAATATCATAGTTAGGAATGGGAATTGAGAACCAGGTCAGAATTGTCCGATCCATCAGAATCGTGTGCTTGAGTTTATTAATTGCTGACCCCCATTAAGGTTTTTGTATGATTTTATACTTTCAAATGTTACCATAGCATGTGTATGAAACCCACAACCAAAAAATAGTTATACATTCTGACACTGTGTTTCTTATGTATGGAAACTAAGAGGGGCTGTCATTTCTAATGCTGTGATCTCAAGATCACAAGTTAATTATTTTGTTATCTTAAGATAATAACTACACTTACCTGAGTGGGTTGAACAGCCCCACTCAGGAAGTGCTGAATCTTCAGGCATTGTAACACCCAGTCCTGTTAATGAATCTTTTGATAATAGGTCAAAGAATTTCTTCATCTCAGCATAATAAATCCTGTTTTCTCATGATAACAAATTAATGACTTTGTTATCTCAAGATAATTGTTTTGTTGTGGGTTAATTTATTTTGTTATCTTGAAATAACAAAGTTATTATTTTGCCATCACGAGAATTGCAAGTGTAGCGTTCTCTGCTTCTATATATATGGATGGGATTGCTTTAAAAAATAAATAATTCCCTTTATTGCTGACCCCTTGGAACCCTCTTAGGGACCCCTGGGGGTCCCTGGACCCCACTTTGACAACTGCTGCTCTATGTTACAATAATATTAGTGCAAAGAAAAACCTATATGAAAGAAAACCTAAATGAAAACAGATGGAAACAAAATATTCTCTCATTTCATTTCCTGTTGCTACAGCCAGCTCTCTGGCCGCAGCCAGCTCCACTCAGGAATCAATAACGGGGTCGATAAAGAATCGGACCAATGAGCAGAAGCGATAATGGCATCGGTATCAATAAAATCTCAAGAAACCCCATCCCTAATCATAGTTTGTGTTACACAGTAGATATGGATATTTTAACGCAGTCTTCTGTCATGTCAATGTACAATACATCTTCCTAAGTGTCGGCAAATATCTCTCAGTCATCGCCGCAAAAAGTGCCATTTCCCATCAAATTTGTCCACGGTGTATTGTGACCTTTGAAAGTTAAAAGAGCAAAGCAGATAAAACGGTATTCCCTGTTTAATGTGTAGGTTAATGAATGAAACTCTTGCAGGATTAATCTGTGACCTTAGCAATGTGCCAAGAGGATTATATAGTGGATTAATTCTGAGACTCAAAGCAGCAGCAGTTAGTGCCCTGAAAAGTGTGCATCCAGCCCTCACTTGTACCTCAGTAAACCCCACTCTTAGTTTCTGATGTAGCTCAAAGTGTCTAAAGCTGAAATGAGAAAATAAGATATAATACTTAGAAGAAATGTCTATTTTGTCTGCAAATGCTTGCCAAATTACACCAAAGTGCCTTTTAGCTGATGTGTCAGTCTCATTTTCATTCCTTATCTGCTTTGAAGAAATGATGAAGTGCCCCCTCTTCCTCTTGTCTTGTCTTTGTCATCTGTCAATTCTTCTCATCTCTCAGATGTCACAGGAGCTGGGAATAACAGAGAAAACTCCAGACTTTACAAACCCGTACCGCACAGAGAGAGATGATGTGAGTAAGACGCATACTTGTTGGTCACACTCGACCTCTCTTAATTACTTCCCCATCAACATTAATGTCCTAACGAACCCGTAGCTTAAAAGCCACTAGCTCTCACTGGGCAACCACCTCCTAACACCCTAGGGACCCCCTAAGTGCAGTTTTATAGCCAGTAACAATAGTAACACGGGCAGATCCTTGTTTCATCGTACTGTTTGAGAAGAAATGACATAATCCCTCACATAGACTCGATAAGAACCTGTCTCTTGTGCTTCAGGTGCTTCACACAGCCGAAGCTTTCCAGAAGATCCTGAGGGAGGAGGAGAAGAGGAGGAGGAAAGAAGAGAAGAGGAAAGAAATCAGGAAAGGCCCTCGCATCTCACGCTCCCGCACCGAGCTATAGCGCTGCTGCCACTGCCGCACCTCGTCGTTTGTGTAGAGCAGAGACCAAGAGGACGGAGCATACGCACAGTCCACAAGGGGTGGCTTGACTTGTAGACTCCAATGACAGTGACGTACAAAAAGCCAGGTGCTCTGTTGAAAACAGGAGAGAAAACCTCAAAGTGACACAAAAAAGTGAGGTGAAAGTGGAGGTGAGTCAGTTTCTGACAAAGGCCTGAATCGCTGTACAGCTACAGTGATTTATAATTGGAAAATCTAATGTATGAGAAGTAAAAGGCATCTCCGGAGCAGGAGTTGATAAGGGAAACACTTTTTTGATAACTTGACTATTACATAAATGTACTTTGGAATATAATTAATTTTAGTATAATAAATTTGCTTCAAACCTTTGCAGAACCCCACTGTATTGTGTCTGGTCTAGATTTAATGTGTCCATATCTAATGTGTGTGATTGCCAAATATAAATTTGACCTCACTTCATTAAATTTGCCCTGTTTTTGGTTAGGCTAAGCTTGAATTGATGATAGGATAAAGTTTTTATTTTGTTTATTTTGTTTGCCTCAAATTCAGACTTGTTTGTGAATAAGCAGATTCATGTTCCTATCACTGCTCAAAATTTAAAGGACACATCTTATGTTTTGTTTGCCCAAAGGATAACATAATGGTGTATATTATTTTTTTTGTGTGTGTCCTTTTTGAAAATTATTTTATCACCGTCAGTGGGGACTATGTCCTCACTATGAATTTTCATTTCACATATTTTGGAAAGCATTAGTCATTATTTTCACACCTATCTTTTTAGTTGTTTCACTTTATTTGCCCTTTGTTAAGGATGATGTTATTGTGTTGAAAAAAATCTGTTACCCTGAAATACAGTATATGACTTTCCCTCCTGCAGCCCTGCACCAGTTTCTTTGTTTTTTTCTTTTTCTTTTTATATTTGCTGGAAATTGACATATTTTAATGGTTTAGGATTCTGTGGAATTGAGCTCGATGTAATTTTGACATAGTATTAAGACTGTTATAAAACTATATGTATATTCAGAGAAAGAATATCATTGCTGCAGAATGAACAAGCCATTTTATTATCGAATTTAATGAAATAAAATGACTCTGATACGTACAAAAGAAATTGATTTTTATCTTCCCACAGTGTGTGTGTGCGCGTGCGTGTGTTTGTGTACAGATCAGCCAACAGAGGGCAGGCAGCAGCCGCCAGACTTTAAACAACTACCTAAAATCCAGTGTTTATATTTGGACTCGAGAGTTTGAGCTGAACTCAACACGCAGCTTTAGCTACATTCAGAAGATGAAAACGAAAGCTTGACTGCAGAGAGGAAACGACCTCTGTTTTAAGACTCCGAGATGTCTTATAACGTCGACTCCGGTAAGATGGTCTCTTCGTGGCGTGATAGTTGCTCTTTCCATCATAAGTTAGCAACCTGCTAAAGCTAATTAGCTTGCTAGTGTGCAGTTAGTTAGTTCTAGCTGTTGGCGGTCAACATAGCTAAAATTAGCTGGATAATGGAGTCATAGCCTGACGTTTAGGATTAAAACTTGATGTCGGGATTTGATGTATTGCTCTTTAGTTTCATGGTTGTCGCTGATTAGTATTTGAGTTATAAACGTCAAACCATCTGATGCTAATGGTTAGCGCTAGCTGTTCCCTCTAGCTCACCTTTAACGTTATGTAACAGTAGCTAACCTCAGCAGGTGGGATGTTTGGTGTCTGTCGAGACCCTTCCTGACTTTCTATGTTCCTCACTATGGTGTCAGTTCTATTGAAGCTAATGGGAGATGCATTGTCAATCATGTCATTAGGAAACTAGACGCAAATACACGAATGCTCACATTTTGAAAAATTGAAAGAAAAAAAAAAAACAGTCAATATGTAGTGCTCTGTATTCATACTTTTTTCATGTGAGCTGCAGAGTTTTGGAGATATCGGTGGTATAGATGGGTATAATGTGATATGATGGAACTCGGCTTGTGCTGCTTAAAGCACCAAAACTAAATTTGAAAAATTAAAAACCAGTGTTTCTTTTCAAAAACCATGACCTGATGACTCAAGATAATCCACAGACTTTGTTTTGCGCAGTTTCATATAGGAACTACTTTCTTGCAGTAGAATCTACTGGAACTACTTTCTGTCTACTACAGAGAAAATAGTTCTTCCATGAAAGTGCTCACAACAAGATCTGTGCATTATCTTGAGTAACTGTGTCGAGATTTCTGGTAGGAGACACTGATTTTTAAATTTTTCAAATATATTTAAATTTTATTTATGTAGGTGTCTAAAGCACCACAAGCCAAGTACCATCTAGCCCTATTATATTTGATTATATTGGAGAGAATGCAGACATCTCTACAGGCAATATCTCCAAAACTGTGAAAGTCACACGAAAAGTCCGGGGGGGGGGGGGGGTGTCCAGGGGGACATTTGGAGTGAAATGGCCCTTTAAACTTATCATCATAATATCCATTTATTTGTTTGTTTTTCATGTTGTTACTAGGCTAATGGTTGCCTTATCCCTAGTGCTTAAATTTCTTTATTCATCCCCATTCTTATAGTTAAGTTATATACTGATTATTTTATTTCATTTATTAACTATTGTCATTTATGTTATTATTGTTCATTTTTATTCTTCACAGTTTTTTTCAATATCGTAATTGCTGTTTGGCAACACATGACAGTGTCAACAAAGCTTATTGAAATTGATTCCATGGTTCATATTAGCCTATGTGATTGCAGTGAGTCTATCAACATGACCTAACAATAGTTTCAGAAAGTTACAGACACTTTTTGTTGTGCAGTTTTTCCACCAGGAGCTGAGGAAGAGAAGGAGGAGCCAGTTGACATGGCGGGTGAGAAAGTAGGAGACAACTCTGAAGCCAGATGGAGCAAGGAACTCAGGCTGGTCCTCATTGGAAAGACCGGATCAGGCAAGAGTGCGTCTGGTAACACCATCTTGGGCCGAAGGCACTTCCTATCACAGATCAGTGCCAGCTCTGTCACCCAGATTTGCCAGCTCGGGAGCACTGAGCTTGCAGAGGAAGAGGATGCTGAAGAGGATGGCCAGACTGTCACACAGAGGAGGATGAGGAGAGTTATGGTGGTTGACATGCCAGGTTTTGGGGACACTCACCTCACTGTGGAGCAGATTCATGCAGAGATCGCCAAATGTGTGTCTCTCTCTGCCCCTGGGCCACATGCTTTCCTCCTCATGGTGCCAATAGGACGATACACAGACAATGAGAACCAGGCTGCTTGCGAGTTGACCAAGATATTTGGAGAGGATGCACTCCGTCACCACACAGTGGTTGTCTTTACCAGGGGTGATGACTTGGAGGGCATACCAATTGAAGAGTATCTGAGGGAGACCGCACCTGCTGGGCTGAAGGCTCTGATTGACAGGTGTGGGGGCAGGTACCATGTACTCAACAACAAAGACCGCAGTAACACAGTGCAGATTAAACAGCTCGTAATGAAGGTGGACAAGATGGTGAAGCAGACGAACCAAGGGTTTTATACAAATGCAGTGTTTTTAGAAGCAGAGGCTGCCATCAGGGAGGAGCAGAAAAGGATGTTGAGGGAGCGAGGTCAAGCTGAGGGGGAAGAACGAGCGGAAAACAACAGCAACATGGAAGAACAGGTTCAACTAGCAAAACGAAGGAAGTGTGATCTGGAGTCTGACAGAGCAGAGAGCACTGATCAAGGGTCACAGGGGGTCAGGAGGAGGGAGTTGGAGAGAGGAAATGAAGAGGCTTTTAGGGTGGAGAGATGGAGAGAGGAGAGCAGAGGCAGCCCCTTCAGCCTGCTGAGAGACGGAGTTGAACAATGTAGGGACCGGTTCAGAGGCAGGCGCAGAGGAGGCAGCAGGGCCGTGAGCAGGCGACAGTCTCTCGGTTCATCCTGGATGAGGAGGGAGGCTGCACTCTCTGCTCAGGTGCTGGAGAAAGTTAAGGTCCTGGTGGCTGCTGGAGCCACAGGCATGGCGGTCGGGGCGGTGTTTGGGGCAGCTGCCCCTTTAGCAGCTGCAGCCGGGGCGTCTCTTGTAGGGAACTCGGTTGGTTTCGCTGCAAGTCAGTTTGCTGGGATGTCTGTAGCAGGAGGCACAGGTGTTGGGAAAGCTGTGGGGGCCATTGTGGCAGCAGCCTCTGGGAAAACTGCAGTGGCTTTGGGGGCAGCAACAGGTGGAGTTTTGGGTGGTTCTGTTGGAGCCATTTCTGGTGGTGACGCTACCAGTCCTAGGGAGGGCGCCCTGGATGCCCTGGCACAGGTTAGTATCATAGGAGCCTCTGCTGTGGGAGTGGCAGCAGGTGTGGGAGGCACCGTGGGAGCTGGGGCTGCTTTAGGTGCAGCTCTGGATGGAGCAGCTTTAAGCACAGCAGCCCTCAGTGGAGCTGAAGCGTCATCAGTAGGAGCAACAAGTGTGGTTAGTGCCCCTGTAGCTCAGAGTTGTTTAGCTTCAGCAGCAGGGCAGCATGCAGTGGCTGCTGTAGGAGGTGTAGCTGCAGGGGCTGGTCCTCCTCAGTGTGCCGCAGCAGGAGCAGCAGCCGTAGCTCAGGAGGTGGCTGCGAATGTCCCAGTGGCTGCTGGCTCTGCTGGTGCTGTGTGTGGGTTAACAGGGCCCAGTGTGGCAACAGTTGCCAGCAGGGTGTCAGAGCCCTGGGGTACTGTGGCAGCAACAACACGTATCCTTAACGCAGTGGCTGAGATAGGCAAAGCTGCAGCAGGCATTGCCCTGGCTGGTGGTCTGGTAGTGAAGGTGGTGAAGGAAAAAGTCAGATGTGGCACAGGAACAACAGAAGCTAGTTACACAGAGAAGAAGTCATATGAGGTCTACTGGAACAAATAAATACAGGCTATGACTGTGACCAATGAGACCATATTCATATTTTTTCCAAGGCTCCTGATGAAGTGCTACACTCCACAGTTGCTCCCCTCAGTGAGAGGTATTGCTATTAGTATGGAAAACACCTCCAAGATGTATAGCTAGCAGCCAGAACAATATAATGCAACACATAAACAAGTAATCACAATAGATAAAAGACAGCAGAACATTTTCATTTTAAATGCTGGCTGGAACAGTTTGAGGCTGGTGAATGAGTTCAGTGACATTTGCGTTGCTATGTGGGATGACTAATAAAGGATCAGGTACACAGACTTGAAATAAAATAAATTTTTTATAAGGTTGTGAGTCATTTTGCACCCGGTCGTTTTGAAACCAGAACTAATGTTTTCATACACATTTTTATAAAATAAAGAGAAAACAAAAGGAGACATTTACTTCTGGAAACTGGGCTGCTGAAAGTGTGAGTCGTCACAGTTCAGCTGAATGAATGACAAGAATTTCATAAAAGTTTGTAATTAAATTTGATTTTCTTTTGCCCTTTCTAAAGAAGTATCACAGAACTAAAAGAGACGAGAAGAAATGCTCTTAAGCGCCACATTACATGTTTGCTGGGTGAGATTAAATGTTGATGTAGTAAATCTTATTTACTTTAGTGTGTGTTGAAAATGAACAAAGGACTTGAGTATTAAAAACATCTGGCAGATGACAGATGCATTGCAGTGTTTCACATCTTGTTTCACATCCTGTTATATGTAAAACAGACACAGGTTTTGCAGTTATGTAATGTATTAACTCTGGTTTTGACCAACCAGTACCACCTGTTTTCAACTACAGTAAATGTATCAACATTGTCATTAGTGTGTTAACTTCGTTGAAGTTAAATAAACAACAACAGAAAATGTCTGAATATGTTGGCCTCATCTTTGTCTTCTCTTGTTGAGTTTTTTTTTTCTGTTAGTACCTCATCTGTGGCACTTAATGTTATTAGAAAATTACCACAAGCATATTTTCTGAAAACACTTCTATGTGCTTGTGCTTACCATGTAATACACATAATATATTCATAATTAAACTTTACTACTGTTATCTGTATTTATTAAAACTTAGGTATATTAAACAGCAAAATATGTAGTTACTTGTCTTCCTTAGTCTAACATGATTTTTTATGGAGTTTTTTTCTGCACTGTTGCTGCTTTTTAATAAAAGATCTGTCAACTTTCAACTGTACTATTTTTGTGCAAGAAATTGGTGAAAATCATTTCAGTGTGAATAGACAGTAGGAACTTATTTTTTGTTATAGGGGAGTGGTTCTCAGACAGGGGCCTGGGGATGCCTAAGGGTCTGTACCAATTAGGTTTGTGCAAAGTTTATTCTTTATCTTTTAAGGATTCCTTGGCTGGAGAAAAAAGAACATCTGTTTTTGCATATTTACTGAACACAAAACATTTATGTGACAGAAGGGAAGCATATTTTCTTGTCAAGAGTATTGCATAATAGCAGCAAAACGCCTATAATCTGAGTTAATATGTCAGCAGAAGTTGTTTGATTTTATTTATTGATGTATTTATTTATATCAATCTTTTTTTTTAGTTGTTAAATTTGCTTAATGAGGTGGTCCACTTTTATTCATGAAGGTAGGGGGCGCGGTTTATTCAAATAACACAGGAGCTTCTGATGCTTGACGTACTATCAGACCACGGTAAATACGACGCCGTGATTGGACGATGATGACTGGTCTCATGACAACAACAGCCACCTCTGGGCCAATCACGGCCCGCCTTGGGCCACAGAGTCTGTTTGTGAATGACGTAATGAGCGTAAAACAAGATGGCGACGTCTTAAGCATAAACCGATGTGACTGTGTTTATCGACGTTTAAGTGCGGCTCTCTCGCGGCTCCGGTGTTGTTCAACGGTCGTTCCATAAAGAATAATCACTTATCGATTAGATAAGTATATTGTAGGTGTTGCTGAACGGTAACCTGCGGGTCTTGTCGCCTTCCTCCTGCGAGCCTCCGGTGACAGCCGGGGAGGCGAGGTGCCGACAGACAGGATGGACACCGGAGAGTACATCCCCACCATGGACTCCACTTTAGCGGAATTAGGGGACGAATTCACTTTGGGGGACATAGACGGTGAGTAGCTGTGTCACAGTGACCGGTGCTGTCAGTGTTTCCTGGTCAGTGTCGGCCTGTGTTTGCTCCGTGTGACAGTTCACTCTGCTGAGCTCAGGTCTGTGATTCATGAGGAAGCTGCAAGAGGCAGAAAGTTTAGTATTCAGAGCATTCAGGATACAGCAGGTGCTGTGAGAAGGAAAGTCAGTACATTTCTTAGCCCTGTAATCTTTTTTTTTTTTTTTTTTAGCAAATGTTAATGTGTCTCCTGTTTACTTAAGTCAGAAATTTGCACGTTGCATAATATAACTTTTGGAGGCTGTCATGCCAAAGTTGTTTACCAAATGTTGGTAAAATGTGCAAGTTCACCAGCCTAAAAAACCCAATAGTAATCTATTGAGTGGCTGGTAAAACATTGCTTAGCCAGAGAAGTTAATATTTGACCCTGCTGTCATGTAGCCCTGTCAGTCCATCCCTAACATGTACATTGTTTTTAGGTTTCAAGTTTTATTATGATCTCTATAGCTATGCAAAATATTTCCCAATGTACACATTTTCTCTAAACTAACAGACTGTAAATTCTTAAATAGTCATGATCTTACTGAATATGATGCACTGCTGTAGATTAAACAACCTAACAGTATAAATAGTACGGTTTGGCGGTGTGGATTAAAAAGAAGTATCACAGTATTTTTTTACAAATATTAACAAGATGAGATTTTTTGATAAACAATCATCACTAGCGTGGATATAATGGCTAAGTGGGTAAAGAGAAATAATGGAACAGTCTGGTAAGTTCAGAAAATGAAATCACTTCACTGTAATGCAGCCTTTAAAACCAGGAAAAGGAAACACCTATACCGTATCACGGAATAATTTCTAAAATCTAATACATATCATGCTAGTGATACAATATCTAAATATTTCTCTAATGCTGTGTGTCTCAATAAAGAGGCAGGCTTCAATGGAAAGTAATTGCGAGAATTTGTAGGCAGAGTGTAATTTTCCATGAAGCAGAGGTGGGTCCCATTTATCTGGTAACTGTTCATGTGGGCACTGAAGGCAGACACCAGAGTGTAACCTGCTCATCAGGCTTGACTTCATAACACTGTGAGCCACAATATCAACCATTTAGAAACAGATGATTAGACTTTTCCAGGCCAAGATTCAAGTTTTTTGTGGATTGTAAGGAAGAAGATATTTCCTCTTTCCTCAGCATCTTTTCCAAGTGTGTTCTGCAGAATTATTGGGCAAAGTTTGTGGGACAGCATCTCTGTAAAGATCCAATTCTGCAGGCACTCAGTGAACGAACAACATCCCTGATCCAGTCTCCCTCTTATCAAAACACATTTCACCCGTTGGCACGCAGTGAAAGGACGAGGATTTTGGCGTAACGCTGGCCAGCGCAGAGTCACCAGATTTCCATTAGGGTGGAATTTTACTGAATGCTAAGTCACCAGACCGGACTGATGGAGGTGTGTGTGTGTGTTTGTGTGGTGTCAGACGGTTTGAGATGAACTCTGTCTTTTTGTCTACGTGGTGGGCAGTGTGTTAATAATGCTCACAAAATACAACAGTACTGCACATAACAAGATGATGTGATAAATAGTAATGGCAAACATTGACAAAACTGCACACAGGCTTATGAAATATTTCAGAATCTTCACCTCCACCTTTAGGGTCTGGCAGTGCATATTGATAAATATTGATGCATACTGAATATATGAAATGCTTTCAGTTCTCATTTTTCTCAGTATCGATGTTCCAGTACCAGCTGCACTTTGTCAGTGTTTCTTCTCTCTGACAGCTGCAGTTCCCACACAGTCCCACCTCACTTATTCACACTGCCGTCTTCTTCTCTCCACTCATCTCATTTGCTCCAGTTGAATATCCATTGGCATGTTATTACCACATTATATTAATCTTTTAATAAAAACCAAAAAATTATGCCCTCAATCTTGAGTCAGTTTTCCCTGTGATATTGAAAATTATATGGAATATCAATATTTTTCAAGATATTGTATCTAAATTAGAAATTCCAGTTTTGTGACAGCACTAGTGTCTGGTGTTAATTCTCTTTTCAAAAGGGGCCCTGAGCAGACAGCACACCCCCAGCCACAGTTATGTAATCCCACTTAATCATTGTGTCAAAAGAGAGGAATGCACAGATCGTATGCATGAGATAGAGAGAGAGATGACAACTTGGTTGACTGATACATTCGCATGCAGGCTGCAACAAAGACAGCCCACACATTAGTTTTGTTTCTCTCAGTATCTGTTTAGCCCTCAGCTATTAGATTAATAAAATGTTCCCATCAGGCCAAGCAGCCAACTCCAGAAGAATCAATGCCTTTTCAAGAAATCGTAGGCACAAGCTCCCTAATGATGTGCAAGAGGTTTCTTTTGCACAAACTAGAAACTAGGGTTGAGCGATGTTTACAAAATTGGCATATGGCTATGTGAGACATCACAGAGGATGGTGATATTGTTGTTGAGTTTAAAGGGACCTTTGTCTCTGCACCACATGTCCACCACATATCTGCAAATTTTATGTTGTGTTTAAAAAGGGAATAATCTTGACATGGAGACGTAGCGCAATGAACAGCAGCAACAGGTTCTTTTTATTCACTCTCTCACCTGTCAAAAACAGAACTTGGGCAACAACTCCATGGCAACTCTGAGGGGACACACGACCACAAATACAGAAGGCTTTTAAATCACAATGTTGCGATGGTAAAGGGATCGGTGGTTGAACAATGTGGTGGATGGTATCATCCATTAGCCTAACCCTACTAGATACCATCTTTGGTATTTGGATATTGTGATATGGTGTTGTCATTTCCTGGTTTTAAAGGCTGCATTAGAGTAAAATACTGTAATTTGTTGTAGCTGTTCTATTATTTGTCTTTACCCACATTATTTTCACATTACTGATGATTATTATCAAAAAACACCAGTAGTCATCCCTACAATGTTGCAGAAATACCAATAGAGGTATTTTGTCAAAAATATTAGGGATGAGTCGATACGACACTTGGTATTCATATCCACTTGATCGTGGCCAAAATTACTGGATCGGCTATCTGGCAGAAAAAGAAGTATAATCTGATACAGTCTCTTAGCCTGAACTATCATGTAAATGCTTCCCTAAACTTTGAGCCACATGCTGTGGAGTGAGAAGTGTCACAAATAAGACAGATTAAATTTAATGTTAATGTTTAATGTTTGAAGGGTGCTAACTAGTCAAAATTGTTGCTAAAAGTTTAAATAAAATCAAGCAGCAGTATAACTGAGTCATGTTGTGGGCTGCATTTCTTCCTTCAGGGGAGCAGAATATTTATTTCACAGTTTGAGTATGTTGTTGTTTAGATGGCAGGTTAAGTAAAGCATATCCTTATAACAGGTATCAATACATCAAAGATGTTATTAACAACTGTTCAAAGAGGAAAAAATGGTATTGGATTGGTATCGGTGGTATACTCAAGGTTGCCGTATCAGTTTTGGACATGAAAAAGTGGTATTGAGCCATACCTAAAAAACATCGTATTTGACATGTCTATATCAGCCAACCCTAACAGTGTGTTATTTTAGAGAAAAAGTGTATATTCGGATATATATCATATATCGCTGAATATCCTGAAAATATCAAGATATTATATTTATAAACCATGTCGCCCAGCCCTAGCTCCTTGACAAACATTACTGCTATTAGTGTTTATGCAGCCTACATGAGCCTACATGAACAGTGTGGGTTCACTTTATTATATAATGCAGCTGAAAGCTATAACTCCTTTAACATTTAAACTTATTTCTGCAAAAAAGTAATAACTAAATAACTTCTTTTCACATCTTTAGTAGTAGTTTTAAGTATTTTCTATATTGCTGCTAAGAATTTTATCAATAAGTGGTATCAGCATCGGTATCAATAAAATCCCAATGATAGCCATCTCTAATTATGTGTATTTAATTCACCAAACAGTCTCTTTCAGTTCTTGAACTGAGACATTGAGAGGTCTCACTGCTCTTTCTGTGCAGCAGCTGGTTTACTGTAGACTCTCAAAGATACCTTTGTTCTTCTGAGGAGCCATGTGTGTTGTAAGATCTCAGAGGCCTCTGTAAGGGCTCATGCACTTGACCCTATATTCATCTAGAACATTCTTCCTCTCCCAATTATTCTCTAAGCAACTGTGAAACTGGTTATATAACCTATTTTCTTTGCACTGAGCAGCCTAGGAAACTGTCCCCTCTTTGATGGATTTAGCCTTTGTGTCAGCTTGTCTGAAGCTCAGGGGGCTCAGAGCTGCTTTGTCCTGTCTGTCATGAACAGTCTGACCCCCCATGGAGGTGTACAAGTGCATGGTCTAATGTGTCTGCCAACGCAATGAATGCATGTATTTGTGACATGTGAAGGACAGGCTGATAAAAAGCTCCGGAGCAGAAAGGCAGATTCATGTTCTTGTGCTCTTGTCTATCTGAAACTCTGTCTGCGTGCTTCTGAAGGAGGATTCTGGGTATTTTAGACCTAAGGCTTTATTGCTCTAGTTTTTGCCAACTTAGCTGCTGTTTATGTTCAGAATTTAGGAAGTACTGTGCCACTGTTAATGTTCACCTAGTGCTGCTCACTTCTCAGTGTCAGAAGTCTCATACGTGGTCATAAGTACCACCCCAGACATTACCATCCTTTAGTTTTCCAGTTTGTATTGTGTGGTTAGGGATGTTCCAATATACTGGTATTGACAATAACTGTGATGTCTTAAAAGCTAATTAAAGATATCATGTTAATAATACATACATGATCATATCATGTTAATCTAGCTCATCTCAAACATACTGTGTGCTCTTAAATAATTTCCATTTCTTTCTGTCCTGGCTTTGTGTCCATCCCCCAGTGTCTCCCCCACATACACTTTTTAACTGTCCATCAAGTGTAATTGCTCTTTATCTACACTTTTGTACAGTTACAAGGATTTATTTATCATTTACAACAATATTGGGAAATTAAATTTTGTTGTAGTTTCCCTCTTTAATTGAATAATTTGATGGCAAAGTCATAGTTACATCTATCTCTATATTATCTCTCCACCTCTCTACACTCGTATTTATAATAGAGAAAATAGAAAAATAGAAAAAGTGACAAAAGGCACAATAAACAAAGTTAAAGATGAATTTAATAGATGGTGTTTTATTTCACTAGACTCAACATCTTAGCTTCATACCCCTGTTCTGGTGTGCCAGCTCTTTTGTGTTGTGCCTATATTGGAAATTTAATATCACAGCGATGACAAAAATACAGTATAATGCTTCAAAAAACATTGAAAAAGTCTGACAACCAAATAGCTCAAACAGATTTTTTTTTATTTTCATTACAGAAAAAAATCACTCACACAATTATCACTTACACACAATTTATGACTTCTAGTCAGTATTAGGCAAAGATAAGATATAAAGAGGCAAAAGAAAAGAGACAACAAGGAGAAGAGATGACAAATTAGCTTTTATTCTTAGCTTCTTGACAGCATTTATCACTACACGATGACTGATATTGTGTAGACAAGTTATTATACTGAATTACACAGTGGTGATTAAATAACAAAAGCAGTCAGTCATTATGATGCTTCAAAGTCCAGCTGTTATGACTGGATGTGTAAGACAAGGCAAACGCATGGTTGCGTTGCACTGTAACATTACTAGACCTTAATAGGGCTGTTTAGATCTCTTAGCTGTATGATATCCAGTGTCTCTGACTCTCACTGCTAACACTGATCTGTAATCAATTTCCCCATTCAGAATATTATAACTGCTCTCATTGTTTGGGGCTGTTCATAATGATTTCACATCACTCTGATCAGTCGATGAACGTGTTCTGTGGTCTGTTGGATCGTCTGCTCTCACCCTGTTGCACACTAAGACGAAGTTCAAGGCTGCAGCCTCTGTTCGTTGACACTTCATTGTCCCTGATGGCTAACCCACATGTACTATCACTGATAGGCCTATATACTGTCAATCAACAAGTGCAGCCTCCACCACATGGACCCTGTCAGGCAGTTGCCTGATGTCTTGAAGTTCCAAAGTCCTGTGGGACCTTTGAAGACATGGTGTTTTTCTCAGTAATAGAGCTTGTGTTCTTTGGCAAACTGCTTTGCTCTTCTCCTGTATCTGTTTTTCAATATATTGTGGTGTTTAAAGGGACCTCCTCGAAAGGCTCAGTTGTTCACAAGCAATGAATAACTGTGTTTGCATATAGTCCAACAGTATAAGAACAAGGATTTCTTGACGCATAGTTTTTAGGAATTTGGGGATTTCACCATGTATGATCCATAACTTCAATAATAAATTCAGAGAATCCAGAGAAATCTCTGCACATCAGGGACAAGGCTGTAGAAAGGATATTACTACACGGGCTCAGGAACACTTCAGAAATCTGCTGTCAGTGAACACAGTTTATTGTTGCATCTACAAATGCAAGTTAAGGCCCTGCCATGCAAAGAGAAAGCCATTTATCAACAACATCCAGAAAACACCAACTTCTTTGGGCCCGTTAAGAGGAAAAGTGTACTGTAGCCTGACGAGTGTACATTTCAAATTATTTTTGGTAGTCTCACTCATGCACATAGCGTATCTTGTCTTTGTACGAGGAAAATGTTTGTACCTCATCACATTGGTGCACATTTGATTCATTTATTGGGTGCCAATATAGAAATACATTACTTACACTACCTACTGAGAGTTTCTTCTCATCAGGATAAAAAAAATTTTTATGCCTGTTTGAAGGCTTTTTGCTTTCTGAACGATCTGTGCACTGATTTATGGCGAGAACAGTAGCTGTTTCTGTGTGTGCATGTACCAATTCAAGGCCAGTCCTTGAAATTCTCCAGGCTTCTCTAGTCTTATCTCTTATCAGATAACAGCATCCACACATCTGAGCCAGATCTGCAGTGGTACAACCTTACCACCATGTGTTTAATTTCAGTCAGAGTTCTGTCTCAAGGACACTTGGGAAATATACAGATTATTACCTCCTGTTACTGTAATATTAGGTGTAGCCAAGGCCTGAGCTTAACGATAGTCACATAATTGTCACTATCAGTCATGGGATTTAGATTATGTTGTAATATGTTGGTTACCAGGTGTCTTCACTTTTTTTATTCACATTCTGCTCTTAGTGACATAACACTCTTGCTAAGTGATACTGTAAATTTAACTTAAAATTCATCTTTCATTTAAGTTTCTTGGTATTTGACCATTTTAAATTGGGGAACAAGTAGTTAACACATATCCCATAAGGCTTCTTTCTTAATTTATTTATTTCCGTTCTGTTTCTCTGCCTCCCCAGAGATGCTGCAATTTGTCAGCAACCAGGTGGGAGACTTTCCAGACTTGTTTGAGGACCAGATGACCTCTGCAGGCTCCATACAGAGTGGCGGTGCCAGCACCACCCCACGACCCACCATTCAAACCCCCCAAACACCCCAGACACCATCCCCTGCTGTCTACCAGAACTCAAATGTTGGCCTCGCCGCCTCCCAGACACTGTCCCCCCAGTCTCTACCCCTCACCCCTCCCCTCACCCCTGCCCAGACGCCCTCCCCCACCACCGCCTCCTCAGGGCAGCAGCAGGTGACCCGCAGCCCTCCGCTCCTTCAGCCACGGCCTCAGGTGGTCCAGCCCATCCAGCCTCAGCCCCAACAGACGGCCCAGCCTGCCATCCAGGTATCAACTGTCTGACACATGCAAATCCAGTGTTTGACGTGGGTAATAATCCACGTGTTACTCAATCTACTGCCAGTTTTACTAGGATACATACGTTTGATGTGCTGTTATTGAAAGCTGTATTCAGGGTTAAGCTGTTAAAGTGTTGCATCACTGCGTGGGCGTGAAAGGGCTATATAACTGCTGCAGTGACGGACCAGTGCTGTGGTTTTGAGTCTGTTTTCAAGGTGCCTGCCTCTCCAGCTGTTACTTCACTGTCTGTTGTGGAGACAGTGTAGATTCATCTTCTACTATTGTGCCATCCATACTAAAAAAGCTTCTGCTGATAGGAGAAAAATTTCAGAGTAGTGACTATAAAATATAATATATTGCAGCTCAGCATCCCTACAACCCGCAATGCATGTCTCAGCAAAACTGTAGTCAGCCTGACAGATATAGTTTATTGTCTGGAGTGAAATACCTTTCTCCAAAACCAGTACATCAAAAAAGACATAAACTGTCTTATACTGTATCAAACTTTTTTCATCTCTGAGGGAAAAAATCATCTTGAGATGGATTTTTTTTTTCTTTTTACTTAAATGCAGATGCACACGCAGGGGATCCCTATGCAGACCCAGAGCTTCCCAGTCCACACTCTGGTTCAAACCCACAGCCAAACACCCCTTCCTATCCAGACCCAGGCAGCCCAAACTGTGATGATCACCTCCAACGGCGGACGTTTCATCCAGAACCCTGTCATCTGCCACCAGAGCCCTGCTCCAGGTTTCCAAGGTGACTAACGAGAAGCTTGTACAATACTGTATCCTGTCTTTCAATGATAACATGCTGTTGCAGCCAGAAGTCAAATTAACAGATTTTTTTCCATCATTGATTGAATGTTTTTAACAATGATGGAAAAATCTGAATGCTGTCCATCATTTTGAGAGATGAAAACACAACAATCTAGTGTAACAAGTGTCTGCGTTGACAACTTTAACCCATATAAAAGAAGAATAGAAAAATCTTAAGCAAAATAATGACACTCAGGGACCTCTACAGGGGCATTATAAGTTTTAAGAGAAAAAGTTAAAAAAACAACAATGGGAGGGAGAAAATCAAACAATTTAAAGAGCATCCCAATCCAGAGATCTGCAGGGAAAGTGGAGACTGCAAAGCAGCATGCGTGGGAATGAATTATAATATAATATATTTGTTATAAGTTAAATTTGTCGCTAGTCACTTTTTAGCAATAAAGTTGTGAAGGTGGTCTGAAGAGTTGCTAAATGTAGTGAGAAAGTTGCAAAGTTGGCAGCACTGAGCCTGATAATTATGATGCAGTTGATAAACCAGGTAAAAAAAGAGGTATTGATACTGTGGAGGATTAAATGGCTAAATGGCAAGTGGCTAAAACTATGTTTTATCAGTCAGTGGCAGATAAAATTAAAAAAATAGGCAGCAGACCTCTGCTGTTGACATGAAAAGAGACTCTATTCATCTGTTGTCTCCATGCCCATATAAATGCATCATCTGTAAGTTTGTAATGTGCATTAAATATTACTGTGAATGAGCTATTTTATGAGATTTAAATGCTATTAAGTGGCCTCATTATCATTAAAACTTAAAAATATAATGAGGTGTTCAAAAAGATTGTGGTGGAATTTTCACAACCCAGTATGGGTCGTTCTCAGCATCTGCAGTGTATTTTTAATTTGACTGACAAAGTGTCCATCCCCTTGCCTCCTGTTCCCAGTCCTCCAACCACAGGTGCAAAGCATTGTGACGTCACCGCAGCTCCAACCGGTCGCCATTCAACACCAGCGCGTTCTGACCCCGGCCGGTCAGACCATCCAGACTCTCTCCACAGCGCCCACCACAGTCCATACTATGCAACAGCAGGTGCAGCAAGTACCTGTAAGTAACTTTGCTGCTGGTCTGCACGGTTTTTAGTGTCAGAAAATTAGAGAATGACAATAGACATGATGATTAGCCAATATCTGGTTATTAAAGATTGTTATTTCAACAAACCTAACAATCTTAACATAATTACTGAAGTCGTAGAAGCTCATATACAAATTCTTTTGTTTCGTGGTGCTTGGTGTAGCAGATCTCAGAGTCACTGCTTCAGTCTTTTAAATTCTTTATAATGCGTCACGTTGACCTTTGGATGTCTTTCCATCAGGTTCTAGTCCAGCAGCCTCAGATTCTGAAGACAGACTCGCTGGTTTTGACAACGCTCAAACCGGACGGCACACAGGTGCTGTCTACCATGCAGAGCCCCACAGGGATCACCACCCTGACCACACCCATCCAGAACACAGCTCTGCAAGTCCCGGTATGCAGCGAGCATAAAAGATTTTGTTTTACTGTTTGAGTCACAATTTTGGGTCCCAAACCAGGAAAAACAGGGAAGCTAATGTGCTGCTACTGAATTCTGTCCCCAGACGCTAATGAGCAGCAACATCCTGACCACCGTCCCTGTCATGATGGGAGGAGGCGGAGACAAGCTGCCGATTAAGCAGCTGCAGCCAGGTGCCTCAAACACAACTGGAGCTAGAACAAGTGTGGACCAAGGCCAGGTGATAGGAGGAGTGGGCCCGGGAGGAGTGGTGAAGGAGGGTGAGAGGAGGACAACCCACAATATCATCGAGAAGAGATACCGGTCCTCCATCAATGACAAGATCGTGGAACTCAGAGACTTGGTCATGGGCAATGACGCCAAGGTTAGACTACTTTAATGTCATGACTTGTTTCAGTGTTTGAATGCGGAAAGATGTCCACTGATTTCACACATGAGAATGGTAGAAATTGGATCCTCAAACGTCTTCCTTCATGTCTTTTGTCCCAGATGCATAAGTCAGGAGTGTTGAGGAAGGCCATTGACTACATCAAGTACCTGCAACAGGTCAACCACAAACTACGACAGGAGAACTTGGCTCTCAAAATGGCCAACCAGAAGAACAGTGAGTGTTTAAGGGTGTATTCACACGCAGCCCATTTGGCCCACTTGGCCCAAATCCTGAGGTGTTTTGCCCCCTGGTTCAATTCATTTGAGCATCAGCTATCACACTGGGATGCGGAGCAAAATTCTGGCCAAGATCACCTAGAGACAGTGGTCTCAGATCGCTTCAACTCCAACTCTGGAGCAGTTTGTTTGCAGTCAGAAATCCATCCATCTGAAACAGCTTGCTTGCAGGTGGCATTGGCAGCAGCTGTATTTCTGGACCAGTCTTGAATGTTGTGCACACAAACAAACCAAAGGGCAAATGCAACAGTATTCTTAAATAAGTCCCCGAATTAGAGTGAGAGTTAATGAATGAAATTACTGAATGTTCTAAGCAGGGCAGCTTGAGATTTCAACGAGTGTCTGTCTCCATCTCAGAGCCAGTGACGCTGCCTGAGGATGTGGAGCTTAAACAGGAAATAGTGATGATGTCACCTCCAGCCTCGGACTCTGGTTCTGGTTCCCCTCCCCAGTTCTCTCCTTACTGTGTGGACTCAGAGCCAGGCAGCCCCTTACTGGATCACGAGCAGGTAAACACACGCAGACACGATCACACACATCCTGTGTGGGTTTACATATTAGCTGCTGCGTGATGTGTGCGTGTATTATTTCCACTGTGTCCTCACAGCGGGGAGCAGTCGACATTGTTTCAATGTTAACAGACTGATTAGCTCAACGTGTGTGTTTATGTAGGTGACATGAAAGACAGTAGTAGTTTTAAAAGACTCAATATTTTTAGCTTCAAGTTCTTTTTGATACACTAAAGTAAGAGTAAGAGTTTTGTTTCACACCTAAGTTAGTTGTTAAAGTAGCCGTATTTGTTCATTCAGTCAATACTCTTGCTTCATAAAAGTGAACGACTAGAAGACTTTTATTATGGAGATAACTCAGGCAGTACTTCACATTAAATTATTTACTCAGTGTCCCACAGCTGTCCCAAATTGTATTTTCAACTGACTTTACCACCATTGTCCCGAATCTTTCGTTCTAGATAATATATAGACTTTTATTGTACATGCTCATGGCTAGAATCAGACACTGAGAGCACAAACATGATCTCCATGATCCAGTTTCATGTGGAAGGAGTTTCATTTCTCCACAGCACTCTCAATGAGTGATTATTTACATGTCAAAACACATGTGACATAATGTGAAGCTTATGCTGGAGGGTACAACCTCCTGTTTTTCAAATTTTAATACCTAACAATTGAAATTATATACATTCCATGAGGCATAAATGTAATAATTTCTTCTGTAATGATAAGTTTTCCTACTGTCCCAAATTATTGTGTTCCAGGTGCTACTTTTATTGTCCCTGGGACAATGGGACATCTTTAACTTAAAACATTGGGCTCAGGAGCTGCTTTAGAAATAATTATGATCTTATTTATTTTGAATGCCACAAGGGAGGCAGCTTTCACTTTATTTCTAATAGACATTTGTGTTTTCATGGCTCTCTAAATCTCAAATTAGGATGAAAATTCAAATTTACCTACATAGCATGACTTGGCATTCAGGATTCAATAAGTCATTACTGCCTTGATGAGACACTGAATGGAATTTGTCTTGGCATGTGCTCAAAACAACCATAAAAATACACATCAAACATACACTGACAGGGCAAGATAAATAAAACAGCCTAAAATACTCTGTCATAGTAGACCATAATTAAAATGTTAATGACCATAATTATGTGACCGTCATTAAACACAGAAACACAAAGCATGCTGTACAAGGCTTTTGATGCAAGTTTAAAAACTCACATGATTGTGAATTATTATTAATTCTACAGATGCTGTAAGAGTAATTATTAACTATCGTGAACCTTGTTCTCTATCTGTCTTACCGTCTCTCAGTTGAAGAGTGAGCCAGATTCTCCTTCTTCGGTCGGAGTGATGGATCGCTCTCGACTGCTTCTCTGCGCCCTGACCTTCTTCTGCTTGTCCCTGAACCCGCTGCCATCTTTGTTGGGCTCTGAGGCCTCAGGGAGCCCCAACTTTTCTGCAGGCCACGTGCCGTCTAGAACGCTGGTCTGGTTACCGAGTCACACGCAGGACTTTGGTGAGCAGGGCTGACCCCTCTTGTTATCAAGCTGGACGTCACGCTTGAATTTGTGCCTCAAGTATTCTAAAAAGTGTAATGTCCTCAATGCATATTTTGTTTCTTCTCACCTTCCAGCATCCTGGCTGCGGTGCCTGTTGCCATGGGTGATGGTGTGGGTGCTGAGCGGGGTGGGAGCAGTATGGGGCTGTGTCAGAGTGCTCTACCTGTGGGAGCCCGTCACACCCCTTCACTCGCCAAAATCTGTGTCATTCTGGAGGCACCGCAAACAAGCCGACCTACATCTCAACAGAGTGAGTACAAATCAACCTTCTCGAGAACTGGGACAAATCACGTCCCGTCAAAAAAGCTTTGACTCTAATTTTTTTATTAAAACAATATTGTTAAGGATTTGTTTATGTGAAATATATGTAATGTTTTTTGTCTGCTTTAATTGTTTTAAATTCTAAACATTCCCTGTGTCAGAAAACACCCCTGTTCCAGCTCAGTCAAAAAAGTGTGTTCCTAGGGTTTTATAAAATGAGTTTAAGACAACAAAAATGTTCATGTTACATCTAATATGTGTGATTTGTGCTATAAGTGATATTATGACTTATATACATTGGCTTTTTATGTGTCCACAGGTGCAACATGTACTATTTAATAAAAAATGAAATGACGGTGAGGTTGGAAACATTTAATATCCAAGAGTTTGATCTTTTAAAATATATGCTCCTAACATAATTGAAGAGTAAAAATCAACCCCCCCCCCAAAAAAAATACAGGTTTGTCTCGATTCTCAAGATTTAGTTTTATATGTATCTTCACTTGCATTAGATTTTTTAGTGTTTAGGAAACAAGAAAGAGAGATGTGGGCTTCCCAAATATAGGACAAAAATGATCACACGGCTCACATTTCATGTACCTGTGTGAATATTAGTTCTGCTAACTGTTTTCTCCAGTTTTGGATGTGCTTTGAGATCACTTCACCCAGTTTGCTTTGATTCTCACCGTTTTGATGTCTCAGTTTAGGCTGCCTGTTCCCTGCCCAAGTTTATTTTTAGCGTTTCTTCAAAACATGTTCAGATCTAAGTCATGACCTTCATCGCTCCCACCCCCCAGCTTTGCTTTCAGTCTTTGCTGAATACTAATTAGCTCACTATTTTTCCTGTCTCCTCACTCCTGCAGGGAGATTACACAGCAGCCATGGCCAGTTTAGAAACCTGCCTATCTGTCTTGACAAGAGCTCTTCCCTCAACCAATCTGGACCTAGTCTGCTCGCTGTCCTGGAATCTGATTCGCTACTTCTTGCATCGTCCGACTCCCCTGGGCTGGCTGGTTCACCAGGTTGGGGGAAAGCATGAGGGGGAGGAAGCGAGGACCAGTGCGAAGGATGCAGCACTGGTTTACCACCGGCTGAGCCAGCTGCAGCTCACAGGTGAGTGTTGAGAACAATGTGACTGATGGCGTGCACAGGCAGGAAAAATAGACACACACATTGATCGCAACAGATCAATTTTGTGTCTTACTTTGATTTTGACATACTACACAGATTTAAACACGGTGTCTGTCTCTCACTCTTTCTGTAGGAAAGCTGCCTCAGCGCAGCAGCCTGTGGGCTTTGTCTCTGTCTCTCAGTGCTGTCAACCTTAGCGAAAGTGCCCAAGGCAAGATGGCCCCCGCCCAGCTCACTCAGATCTATGTCACTGCTGCAACAGCACTGCGCACCGTGCTGGGTCACCACCTCTCCTTTCTACCCGTAAGTCTGTCATCAACCTGTGACTGAATATTGATCCAGTTTATCTCATAAACCATCACAGATGCACAGAGGAAATAATTAAAGGTAGTACAAGGAACTTTCACATTGCATTGACTTGGGAGCCCCCTGTGGACAAAAGCGGCAGTGTTTCCACTTTGATAATCACAAAATATAACTTCAAAAATCCAATTGTTTTAAATAAAAATCTCCCCATCACTTTATAACTCACTTTAACATTGACTGGAAAAAGTGAACAGAGGCTTGATTCAGCTGATTTCACTGTATAGAAACAGCCGATCTTCTCACACTTCTGTAAATCATATAGAGGCATCGGTATTTAATTGGGACTGTTTCATAACCAGATTTTAAAAATCCTTGTATGAGTTTACCTTTCCTCATCAGCATCTTTTCTTTGTGTCTGTCACCCAGGGTTACCTGCTGAGTTGTGCAGAGAGTGTGGCCAGCCAATCAGAGACTAAGCCGATCCCTGACTGCCTGCGCTGGCTCTTCACCCCTTTGGGTAGGCAGTTCTTCCTGAGTTGTGATTGGTCGGTGAAGTCCGAGAGCACAGACGGGGTGTACACTTCTCAGAGAGACCCAGGTATGTCAAAAATTAGGTGACTGTTTTACTCTTCATGCCTTTCTTTCTGTCATTGTTTCTTTCTTATAGACCTTTTTTTACAGCAGTCATACTGATATGACTTAGTGTAAACACAGGTGTTACAAATGAGACTAATTAGGGTCATGGTCCATTTAGTGTAGCAGAGCTTTTCCAGTGAGACAACATGCACAGTAACGCCACCCTGACTCTGTTGGACCTGAATGGAACAGGACCATAAGTAGTCTAAATGTTAACTTCTGTGTGTACCTTTCTTTTGGCTGCTGTGAAATATATGTGTTTTAACTCAAAAATAGCATTTTGTTTGTATTTCCCTTATTTATGAATTTGAACCTGTAATGCTAACTTATTTTAACTTAAATAAAGTTTGCTGTGTGCTATGCTTTATCTTTTTTTTAATCTTCTCCCTCGATCTTCCTCCAGCTGACCCCATCGCACAGCTACACCGCTGTTTCTGCAGGAAGCTTTTGGAGAGAGCCGTTCACACCCTCATCCAGCCGCAGAGTGACTCTGATGCAGGGAAACGAAAGAATGACTCAGGGTGAGGCAGGGGGTACCTGCAATGTTTCTGACAGTTTGATGTGAATTAATTATTCCGGATCTGTAAACCTCTTCCCTCTTCCTCTGCTCTGTCTCTTGTGTAGAGAGTTTTCCAGCGCCCTGGAGTTCCTCCAGTTATTGAACAGCTGTACGGAGGACTCTCCCTCCCCTCCTCCTCCCTTCTCAACTCCTCCCAATCACACCACCACTCCAGGTATGAATAGCACGAAGAGAACAGCCCTGCCCAATCACCAGAAAGCATGAATCACTTTGGATGTTTGTGTGTGGTGAACTGGAAGATTAACCAGATAGCCATGAGAGTCGTTACTGTCAACATGAATTGATTTTCTTTGCTTCATTTGCCGTACATTGGCAACCAATTTAACTTTGGGGATTAACTTTTTATTGAACCAGCGCAGATAACACTTTCATCATTTCATCATTGATTTGTGATAATAAATGACTTGCAATGGATATGAACACATTGATGATGTGTTCAGGGGACATTATTTAGCTTCAGTCTTAATCAGTTCTTGTTTTCACACTATATCTGCACACCCGACTTAGAATTTATCTGTTTTATCCAGTTATTTTAAGGCACATTCTTGAGCTGCCTGGGCTATATCATCACAGAGCTTTCAATACAAAAAGAGACACACAGCAGAGACAAAAAGGTGGTGGTCTAAATGGGGTAGTTTGGATGTTTTTAAGTGGGATTGCATGATGCATTTATCCATAATCAGTGTATTACCTACAGTAGATCATGATCAGCATGTCCAAAAAACAGTACAAGTACTGGCGTAGGAAGCTGAGCAGTGTACCGTACTGACAGGGTCACCAGCAAAACACATTTCAGCCATCCAAAAAAATCAATATCAGTTTAAGTGTAGAGTATATTTAGAATATTTTCACAGCTTTACCTTGCCACCAGACAGCCTTTTACAACAGGAAAGTAAAATTGCCTGTTCTATCGTTATTTCCCCTTCATGAGACAGTCATTTTACTTTGCAGAACACAGAAGTTGTGGCCTCAATGGGTTAGTTTGCCCAGCAACTCCTGTGTTCTGTGAGTTAAAATGGATGTTTCTGTCAAAGGAGTCTGGTTGCTGAGGAAAGAGCTGTATTTGTCTGATATAATGGTGGTTTCCTGTTGGGAACGGATGTCTGATTGCAAGGAAAAGCAGTGAAAATATTCTTAATGTAGCATACACATACTGATATTTTTTTTTTCCTTAGGCAGCTTTTTTTTATGTCGCTGCTCATCCTGTCCACAGCAGTATACTGTTGAGCTTCCTACATCAATAGTCCTGCTTCTTCCCCAAACTGAGGGCATGCTCATCGCCATCTACACTGACTCTGCATACATACAACCCCACTTCTGTCCCTTTAACCATCACGTCATCTCTCCTTAACAAGAAAAACCTTTTCACAGCCACAACAACCCCCCCAAAAAAAGTCCACCAAAGCTCAATAGTTCTCAGACTGGTGGTCTTTTAATTTTTTTCTGTCTTTTTTTCTTCATGCCAGTGGGAGACCCAGTGAGTCGTTGGTGGGCTTTGGTCCTGAAGGCTGCTGTGCATTGGCTGCAGGGCGATGATATCGCAGTGAGGTCACTGTTGGCAGAAGCAGAGCGGATGCCGAGGGCTCTGCACACTCTTGAGTAAGTGAAGTGAAACTATGAAGTAAAGTACTGTATGTCTAAATATGACATGTTATGTGAGGTACTTTTGTGTCAAAGGAGTGTAGAGTGCCAACTCAACAACGGGGAACTGAAGTTGTTTTATCAAAGACTGAGAGAACAGAGGTTTTGTTGCTCCCATTTGAGTGAGACAACTGATTTCACAGACTGTTATATGATTGATTCGTAGAATTAATTGCATCATTTTCATAATAAACATCCAAACATGGCCATGCCCAACTCAAAGCCATTATCAAGAAAGTATGCAAAGACTACATAGTTAGAAGGCACTTTGTGGATTTTGGTTTCCAGTGGCTTTAAATTGTTGAACTTCTATCACTACAGGAATCTTTTGATCTGTAAAAATGTGATGAATTTAAGATAATCTCATGTCAGAGACATGCAAGTAATAACTTTGCAAAGGAATGGCAGTAAACTCTCTCTCACCTCTGAAGATTCCAGCCATCTAATTTAACTGAAGGATGGTTAATAAAGACAGTCATACATTCATCTCTGTTGAAAACAAACCACTGTGCCTGTCCTTATTGTTCCTCTCTTGTCTCTCTATTGCAGCCACCCTCTGCCTAAGGCCGTGCTGCTGCTGTGCAAGACAGTTCAGATGAGTCTCTCACCACTGAAGGGAGAGGGGGTGATAGCCTGTCTGTCCCACTGCGACAGAGCCAGCAGCTACCTGCGCTCCAGTGTCTCGGTGCCCCTCGCCCAGTCTGGGAACTGGCTGAACAAGGTAGTGTGAAAAGAATCCATCACAAACACCAGCACTATAATCTCTCAAGATCTGCTCTGGGTTTGTGTTTCTTATGTAATCTTACCTGCTGCCATTCACACACACATACAGACAGCAAAAACCTGCCTCATGCTATATGTTTCATACAGCTGACACATTACGGGGTTCATCTCACTCACATACACACACACACACATGCACACACACACTGCATTCTCAGTTGGGTTTGACGTGGGGCTGTGTGTGTGTGTGTGCGCAGTGTGGGTGGCAGGAGGTGGCTGTGGTGCATTGTAGTTGCATTGCATGATCCTGAAGCCGAGTGCAATGTGTCTGCAGTGCAGTACAGAGGCCTCCCCAATCTGCACGCACCCGCTACACACCCTACCACTTCTCATTAGATGCCTCCAATTTTCCTCTTGTTGCTTTCTTAATTTTTGGCGTGCATGATGGGTGAATGCAGGGTAAAGGAATGATGGTGGTTGGTGGTGGGTTGCAGCTGATTGAGTCACACCTTGAGTCTTAAATGCATCTCTTAAAAACAAATCCAACCTAGTATCCAGTACATATCAAATATTAATCTGTTATTCTTTTCAAATAACCCATCCAAATGCACCAAGCAGCACTTTGATCTTTGTCTTTTTTCTCTTTCTAAGGGGGTGGAGCTCCTGGTCTGTGACCTCCTGCTGACCTTGAGGACCAGTTTATGGCAGAGGGGAGGCAGCAGTAATGGAGACCCTGGCCCCGCCCCTGGATCCCAGTTGGCTGGTTTCCAGAGGGACCTCAGTGCGCTCAGAAAGCTAACACAGTGTTACAGACAGGCACAACACAAGGTACATCCTCGAGTAGGTCAAGCCATTTACGTTTATGGGATAGTTCAGATTGATGTCAGTGTATTAGTTGCAGCAGATGCTGGTAGACATGCCCCCAGTTTGGAGGAGCAGCTGAAGTACCAGCACAGAAACTAACAAATCAACTGCTGCAGACAAGAACATCAATCAAACATTTTAGCCACTTAAAAAAACTCACTTTAAAAAAACGATATCAGCTTAAGTGTTTTTGTTTTTTTTTCGCTGCTGACTTTGGTTTCATGTTGCTGCCGACCATTGATAAATACCTCATATAACATCACATCAAATAATTCAAACTATCCCTTTAAGTACTGTTGGCAAATTTGCGTGATGTTTTATTTTATCCTACATTCGGTTGTTACCAGATATATTCAGCTCACAATAAGAGTCAGGGAGTTATCATTCTGACCATGACCATGCTGTGTTATTTCCAGTGACTGGCAACTTGACAAGATTATTCAGTAGACTCGTGTTTTTGGTAAATTTATTTAGCACTTCAGATCTCACAAACATATAGAGAAGTGCCAATAGCAAGCTATTAGAGCCCAGAGTGATGACTTCAAATTAGCTTTCACTGTTTAGCTTTCAGCCGAAGAAAACAATCACTTTAAAATGAAATAAATTCAATTTTTTTTAATGGATCTTTGAAAAGCAGGCAATTCTCCAAATCCGAAAAGCTGTAACGAGCTATATAGTCGTAGTAATAGCATCAATATGTTGCTGGCACGTCATAGCCCTCGATGTTTTTTCTTGTGTTAACGCTGCACTGATAATAAGCCTGTACATCATCTGGGACCTGCTAATCTTGTTCGTGATAATACAATATTGACTGTATCAGCCCTGAAAATCGAGTTCTCTCCCACTCTTAGCAGCTGCAGAAATCTCACTGCAGTTTAACATATCATCAATCATACTCATATGATTTACTGGAGTAGTCATTGCTGTTGCCAGGGGGTCTTTAACAACTACTGCTTTCACAGCAGTCGGTGATCATTTGTTATCCTTTGACTTGTGCAAGAATCTAAGAATCGCATGAAATGGATCATTTTATGAGGTTCTGTTGTGAGACGACTGACTGAGAAATATTCACCCATATGATGCTGTGAGGCACTTTGCATCAAAGGCTCCAGTGAAAGTAGAATATGTCCTGTGTAAATCCTCAGGAGTATAACATATGTGGGGTGAAGTGATGTGAGGGGATCGATGTGTTTCTGCTACAACTTTATGCAACACCTGGAAATACTTGATGGTGATTATTGTGGCTCTGACAGGCCGGGGCAACATATCAATACTATATCAATATTGTAATTAGATCTTGGCTCTCATTATGTCATAATTCTCTTTACTCCTTTATGATAGTAAACTGAATACCAGACAAGACCAAACAACTATTCAGTTGATTGAAATGAAAATATGGAGATAAATTTTATATGTTGCGTGATAACCTGAAAATATTGAGATATTATTTGTAAGCCATATCAGCCAGCCTCAGGCTCTGATGTGAGTTTTTCTTGGCTGCAGGTGTTTCTTCATGAGACCACAGTGAGGCTGATGGCTGGAGCCAGTCCCACAAGGACACACCAGCTGCTGGAGCACAACCTCCGACGCAGGACACACAGCTCCTACACAGCCGGTAAAGGAGACTCACACTCATTTTCACACTTTGATTTAAGCGCACACACAAACTCAGAGTGGAAGTTCCCCTTGACTGCTGGCTCAGGGCCAGTTCCCCTGTGATCGCTCTTAATCTTGACTATTAATGGAAAAATAGAAAAACTTACTGGAGACGGTCCTAGAGGACACCACGACCTTGCTCTCACATGTGTAGAGATGCAAGGATACACACACGCACTAGAAGGCAATGAACACTAATCTGCATTTTTCTTCTTCTCCTCCTCCTCCTCCCCCCTGCTGCTGTCAGAAGGTGAGTGCGTCCTGGGTGAGAGGGAGAGGGCTCACGCCATCCTGCTGGCTTGCCGCCACCTGCCCATGCCTCTGCTAACCCCACCCGGGCACCGCGCCCGCCTGCTGGCTGAGGCCAAGCGCACCCTGGAGCGGGTGGGAGACCGTCGGTCCCTGCAGGATTGTCAGCAGATCCTGCTGCGCCTCAGCGGGGGCACGACCATTGCTGCCTCCTGAACACACACACACACACACACACACACACACACACACACACACACACACACACACACACACACACACACACACATTAGGGCTACTCACAGTACAACGAAACAGCGAACGCTGTAATTTGTTATCATACATACAAAGATGTACACCAGGCTACTCATCCACCAACATGTAATTCAGAAATCATCACTCATTCACAGCCTCATACAGAAAGACTCTTCTTCAAACTGCCACATTTTTCACACACACAAACAGCTGATTTTATTGTCATAGCTACTCCTAACTCTCCACACCGCAGCTGAAACATTGAAGGCTGCACAGTTGCTCCTTTGATGCTTAGTTTGATTATTGCAGCACAATCACGCCACCTTCTGGACATCAATGGTTCCCTGCCGGCTAACTGCCTCAATTTCAACACAACAACAAGGAAAATCAGGTTTAATAGGCCCCAAAGGGAAAAGGGACCATTATCTAATAGCTGTTCAAATTAATGCAATGCAGCAGAGCATTGATTAGCTGTAGGATACCAAGCTGTACAATCATTATTGGCCCACAGCAATGTGAGTGCTACAATAACTGTGTAATGTCTCGTTGAAATTGCAAGCCTCAATTAAGGGCTTCGGAGTATTCAAGAGTAGACAGCCGCGGTCTGTTTAGCATGGCAGGCAGACAGACTAGTTTGCTTTTAACCATACAGTGCTGAGTAGTGTCTCTTCTTATCTACCTCATACACTGTACAATGCCAGCGTTGTACTGTTGGAGCAAAATAGGATACTAAAGCAGCACATCAGTTATCCTGAATTTGAATTAAGTGACCATATGAAGTGATGCGTCATTCTAATGAAACCTTGCTGAGCTGCTTCATTTAGACTGTAGGATGCAGCAGTACAGTACTTTAGCAGTGTGACTCGCTGTTGCAGAAATAACAGACAGCTACTGCTGACATGCTCACAAGAAACAGGGACAAATGATTGGATTTGGGGAATCTCTAAATAACAGGGAAGCACCCAGTCATGGGTCGATAAGTTTGAAAATGCCTACTTAGGCACACAGACACACTCACACAGTTGCATATACATATTACATATTAAAGGAGTTGTGATTGTATATATGTTGTACATACGCAAATAAACAGAAGTAGATTAAACAAGTCCTTATCCTCTGCTTGAGAGGAGACACGCATCAAAGAAAGCACCGTAGCATGTCAAAGCTGGCACTGGACGGTTTCCCGTCAGTCTGGATCTGATGGTCTGAAGCTCTCACTGGGAGAGCAAGGTCAGCTGCCTCTCCCTTAAAGTGATATTCCACAAAAAAACATCTTTATTATGAAACATTCCCTGATGTGTGGCCTTATATGTTGGCATTAAAAATAAGTTACTGATGGAGAACAGCAGCTGTGGTCAGTTTGAATTCATGATGGTTTTAACATCAGAAAAACAAGTATCCAAACGGCCCTAAAAGTTCCTGCCACTCTTTGAGCCTGCAGACGGTGAGTGTCAGAAACTCAAAAAGATGTTTGGTGGTGTATCACTTTAAGGTATGTCTAAGTAAAAATGGTCTGATGAAAGTGAGGAATGGTGTTTCTTGGAAGTGATGTAAAGCTCTCAAGCAAAATTGCCTTGATGTTATGTAAAAAAATATAATTTTATTCTGTTTCATCATATTTGGAATGATGGATGAGGTGTATTTTGTGAAATCTTTGTCCAATTCGCTTTTTATTTTTGGTTGTTGACTTATTCAAGATGCGACACTTCTGTCATTCCTGTTTCTGTGCTCTGGTTATCTTATTTAATGGTTATGCAATGTGATATTAATATAAGGGGTAGGGAGGAAGCAGTTTTGCAGTTGCGTCATTGTTATTTTATATCAATAAAAGCATCTAGGTTCAGAAACTGTCAGAGGGGGAATCTCTGATAGATGGCTTGTATTTTATTGAAGAGGTAAAACCTGCATTTAAACAATTAGCCTGATATTTTAGAATCATTCTTTATTTGCCACCCTCTGTAATTGCTCTGCTGTATTTAAAATAGGAAATCACACAAGTATGCCATTAGGAATTTCCAGAAGAGTCTTCCAGATCAACTCGAGGTGTAAGTTAACAACTTAAAGAATCCTTAAAATACTTCTATCAGTTTAGATTATCTCTCCTGACTGGTAAAAGTGTGGAAAGAAGAAAGCAATGCTCCACTAGCCACTGACAGGCTTGAGTTTTTGCTGTCACTAGAATTATGTTACAGTTGGTTTTGTTTTGTCTTTCCCCTTGCTGTGTTTTATTGTCTGAATTTCTTTGTTCATTTTATTGTTTGTTTTTATAATAAAACAACACATGATGGTGGTTGGTGTTTGGGTGTGTGTGTGTGTGTGATCCTTCAGTGGTAAAAGTATCACTTTGGTTGTGGCTGTATGATATTGGAGGCACAAAGACAAGCACTGAAACAGAAGACAAGAGAGAACAGAACATTGCTTCATGATGTGGGTGTTGTCTGACTGTCAGAGAAAATCTGATAACAATGGCTCTGTGAAGTTTGGTTTCCTCTTTCAGTCACTCTGTTTAGCAGAGTGATGGATGCTGGACACCTCAGTCTAAATGAAACACGCTGAGCAGTTCACAGAGAGAGGTGACATGCCGGCATACATAACAAGTCACTGCCACTGGAGGGAGTGGAGAACAGCTGATCAGCACAAAGGTGTCAGAGGAGTCAAGACACTGCAAGTACCAGAGTAGAAAATGTACGGGCAAAGGAATGATTACAAGAGGCAGTCATCATGTCATGATTAACAAAAACACAGCGCATGTAACCTTGTTTGGGCTGGTATGGTCCTGGTTATTAGAATCTCAATAAGATTAAGTGCCAAATACATCATTCTGTCAATACATGATGCAGTTCAAGACAATATGGGGATTTTCTGGTAAGATAGCAGCAACAATAGCACTTTAGTTTAGGTGAGGTGTGATCAAGATTATCACAGTTAACTAAAGTAAACTATAAAATAAAACTGAGAAAATATATGTACATATATCACACAGGAAATTACTTTTTGGTCTTTTAGTCAATTTGATTTGATGATGATGAAATCTATCAATAAAACAAGCATGAGGTACATACGTTTGTTATGACTGTAAGTAAATTGCCTTCACAAGTGTTTGTGTTGTAATACTTGTTCTTAGCTTCTTAAATTTTGCCCTTGACAAATACATAATAAAAAAAAGAACGCATAAAAGTAACTCTGAAGACTAATTAAAATGAGACTAAAACAACAAACTCGAACCAATAAAAACTAAACGGAGATGGTTGAACCAAAAAAAAAAAAATCAATTCTAAACTATAATAACCCTGGATGTAATTAAAATTACTGTGAAATCTGACCATCTGCTTGAACTAAAAGGATCAATTTGTTGTCTTAATTGTTTAAGTTGTGCGGAACGTTTCAGGCGGTCGTCCACGTGTTTCTGGTCGGGCAAAATTAAATGACGTACTCTTCAACAAGAGAATCCGGAAGTTGTATACAGTGAACTCACGTGCGCAAGATGAATAATACAAATAAGCACAACGGTGTGTCTAAAAAGGCTAAATTCAAGCCAGGGTCGAAAAAACGGGAAAACAAGTGCATCGTAATGTTTGACGATAAAGACAGACAGTAAGTTCATCAACTAATAACCCTGTTAACACACGGCAGATGTTAGCTAGCGTCTTAGCCCTAGCATTACTTGCATTGCATTACTTTATACCAAGTGTGTTCATTATATTAAATTGTTATAACGTTTTGTACCATATGTGTTATGTGCAGGTTGTAGGCTATTATGTGTATGTTGTTTTGTGGGAGAGTAAATCCAAACCATACAAATGCAGATATTTTAAGTTATCGCCTGAATTAACACTATGTAAATTAATCGATTTCCCTAAACTCCACATGCTGAAACCAAAGAAACTTCAGTGAGGTTATTCACATTCTGACGGTGTAAAATATTAATCACTCAAACGTTGTGGTGTTGCTTTAAACGATCGTATTTTACCACTTAGAAATACTGTTTAATGGATTCGCTTTCATTTGTGTAACTTACAATTAAACAAACATCAAAACCTTTACAGATCTGGATGTTAATTTAATCTTTAATAAAAGTTTTCAACATATAAACTGAAAAATGACTGAAAAGGGCGACTTGTCTCCCTCTTCTGCCCTGCCAGGGAATATTTAACTGGTTTCCATAAAAGAAAGGTGGAAAGGAGGAAAGCAGCAGTGGCAGAAATTAAGAAGAAAATCAAGGAGGAACAGATCAGAGTCAGAGAAGAAGTAAGTGAGTCATTAAAGAACACAGTAAACAAATAAGGAAAGGATGTACTGGTGTTAAGTGTTGCTGTCTGCTTTCAGAGGCATAAGGAATACATAAAGATGCTGAGGGAGAGAGAAGAAGCTCTGGGTGAGTTAAAAGCAAAAGCCTGATTCCATTTTACTGATTTGTATCACTTGAGAATGTGTGCTTATTTTTTTTCCCTCACGTCATCCCATCTCACAGAGGCCGCTGAAGATGATCTGGAAGACGCCATTACCAGCACAACACAGTCCGTGCAGTTCGATCACCCCAACCACACCGTCACTGTGACAACCATCAGTGATCTTGACCTCTCAGGGGCTCACCTGTTTGGACCCTCAACAAATCAAGTAAAATATTTCAGCCTTAATTCATCATCTTCATCTTGACCAGGCTAAATTACGTTGGTTTTATTGCTGCTGTGGTTCCCTATGGTTGCTCTTATAGTAAATGATACTTCAGTTATTGAGGAAGAATGATACTGATGGCAATAAAACTCCATTAAGACTGAGAATCTTTGCTTTCAAGGTTAATGCAGAGGACAAGGACGAGGATGAAGAGAAGGGGGAAGAAAAACAGGAGGAGAAAATACAAATGCCAAAAAAAGCCGGGAATCCAATCATGAACAAAAAGTAAGCAGTTCATCATGCAGGTCTCTGTGTATGAGCAGTAACAAGATGGACAGTTTTTCTTGCCATAAATTGAATACTTTTGGCTTTTTGTCTGAAAGTTCTTTGATGAAATCGTGCTAAATGTAATATACACCCCGAAAGTACAGCGGTGAAATAACCGGGGCTGCAATTAATGATTATTTTCATTGTGATTAATCTGTTGATTATTTTCATATTTAGATTTTTAGTCTATAAAATGTCAGCAAGTTGTGAAAAATTGTCAAGATCCCAGAGGATCTTGTCCAACAAACTATCAAAGATACAAAGACTCTTCATTTACTATCATAATGGCCTTTGATTTAAGCAGCATAAGCAGTAACCAGAAAATGTTTGACATTTTTGCTTGAAAACTGACTGAAACGGTGGCCTAGTAGCTCAGTTAGCAGAGCATTCACCCCGTGCATGGTGGCCAACTAACCTTAGACCTAACAGCTGTCTTTGGATATTCCTTCGGTTTGCCTGTCTGTCATCCTTCAGCCCCTCTTAGTTCAGCTTTTTTCTCCCCCTCCCTCCTGCTGCTACAGGATCCGCTCACTAACTGCGTCACTCAACACTTACACATGCAAGCGGAAGAGGAAAGGGAAGCAGGAAGGCCGAGGAGGACGAGGCCGTCCGACAGACAAGAGGGAGGGTAAAAACAGAGGCGGGAAGACCGGCAAGTGGCAGAGGCGACGGAACACTGGGAGAAGGGGACATCATCAGGACTGAAAGACTGTGTCGATAAAATGTAATAGACAGTTCAAGCTGTGAAGAGACTTGATGACTTGTGTCAGAGTCCCGCAGGTGAACAACTTGTGCTTTGGCGTATTTGTGCTCCTGTGTTTCAGCAGGACGTGTACATGCTGAGAAGTTTGTCAAATGAACTCAAGCTGATATAGATGCTCATATTTGTACATCTTTGAAAGCCGAACTGCTTTTGTAGTGTTGTTTTTTAAACATATACAAACTGTACTGTATTTACCTTAATTTTCATGAAATAAAAGATAAATCTTACTAATAAGTGACCTGGTGATGCAGTCACATCTCATATACTGTCAGTGTGCTCTGTGTGGAACTTTTTTCTTGCCATTGTTTAATAGGAAACCTGACGCTGTTGTCAACATCCTCTTTAGAACATCAGGAAATCAACCCTCAGCTCTGGGTTTCCTCATAGCTCAGTGTTACCTGTGTGACTGTGTGTGTGAGATCTAAAGGAGAACCGGCCACTGTGCCTCCTACAGAACCTTATACCACACAGCCAATGGTTGTAATGTATGTTAAACCCCCACCTTGCCAGTGTTTATTTATTTACGTTAACCTGAGCCAGCATGCGCCAGCTGTCACTAGCATGAGCGTTTCATTTCGCTTTCTAAAGCCCATGATATTTAATACAACCGCTCAATAGAGGAAGCGGCAGGCCACTGGCTCCATGTTGGCTCTAGGTCTGTGTGTGCCTCAGGGTCTCTCGCTGTGTCAGCTGAGAGCCACCATGGCCGTCACAGATGCTTCAGTTTCACTCATTGTCAGAACAGCCAATCGGATTGATTTGAGAGCTTGGCAGCTCGGGAGGATAGAGAGCATGGGGAAGAGGAGGCATGTGCCTGATGGGGGTCTGGTGGGCAGTTTATCCTCAGACTCGTGATGACATATTCAGTGGAGCTGACAGCCGGAGCCTCTCTTGTCAGGTAATGCTCATCAATTCTTTTATCATTTTTATATCAAAGCCATCACATAATATTTTCCACAGTTTTCATTACTTCTACTTTTTGCTGTCTTAATGGGTTCAGTCATTACTAGCAGGAGCTGTGATGCTTGTAAAAGTTGTTATAGATGACAGTGCATGTGCTTTGTGGTTGGTGGTAATGCTCCTCTGAGGGGAGCTTTAACGGTGCTCTGACTGGATTGTGTTTCACTGTCCTCTAGTGTGATTAGTTATCACCTACTTTAACAGTTCCGCTTCAGATCTTGCACGAACCATGAAATAAAAGATCCCCCTACGTATTCACTCTGAGCCACTGCTCTGTGCTTACACCTGTCTAAAGTACTGCAGTGTCACAGCTAGCCTCAAATGAAAATAGGACTTTTTAATTCTCTTTTATTCTCTCATATGTATGAAAGAGGCCCTACAAGTTCTGGAGAATATTTATCATAATAATAAAACAGCTATACTTTATTTTATTAGTGCAACAACAAAATTGTAATGGAAGTCTTCCATTCCTATTCAGCAGAAGGGTTGTTTGTGCACTGTTTGGTTTGTATTTCATTGTGCCGCTGCTCCTTGCCCTGCTGTTTTCTTTCCCAGTTTTCTCAGCGGGATGCAATGATCGTGCAGGTGCCCCCTCCAGACTCACCATGCCCCTCTCCGGCGATGAGCCCATCTGCCCCAAGTTCCAGCCCAACATTTTTGACCCCTCCCGCTGCCACGACTGCCTGCGCCAGAGGCACCTGCACGCTGGCACAGGGGAGAGCACTGAGGCAGCACCACAGCAGAAATCCACAGCAGCAGAGGCTGGAATCTGGGCTAAAACCGGTGCTGACGCTGGGATCGGATCAGGCAAAGGAGTGTTTTTAACACCAATCCCATCACAGGCTGAGGAAAGAGACACCAGCAGCAAGGTAAGAAAGAAGAGAGGGCCGAACAGGAAGAGGGAGGGAGATGAACAGAGCAGCTTGGTAACAGGGTAGAGATGGGAACAGGAGTAGAATATGTGCTGAGTGATGGGATTAAGTAGACCTCAAGGCAAAGTGGGAAGGTGAGCACATTAGAGGTCACAGGTGAAGTCAGCAACAGGTTAGATGTGAATGCAAGGGAAACAGAAGGAGGCTGAATCTTGCAGATCAGAAATGATGCACAAAGTCTCATCATATGAGAAGAGAAGGTCTTTTCTCTCTCAAAAGAGCTTCTCACTTGACCCAAGGGTCAGTGTTTCTGTGGGTAAGGAAATCACAAACTTCCTTCTAATTCCACACAGTTCATGGGATCATGAGTTTAAGAGTTTCTTCTTTGTGGCTAAATTAAGAAAAGGTCAGAGACGGAGAATGAGAGGTAAGTTAGAGAGGAGCAGGGTGGAAGCAGTGGCTGCTATTATAAATTAACGAAGCTGGATCACTTACCCTCTTGGGAATCACTTGTAATAGTAGACAGAGGTGTAACGTACAGGAAGGATGGGAATGACTCTGTACAGTATTAAAACTCTGACAACTCTATATTTTTCTGCTCGTACTATCCTCCCCTGACATAGCCACAGCTGTCTTGTGACAGTGATTTATTTCAGTGAATAGCATACATTTAATTGTACCCCTATACTTTGCAATGTCTTACCTGCAGTCCTCTGGAAACTGTAGGGTTCAGTGTTGATTTCTGACGTTTACAGACAGGTTTAGATTCTTTTTGAGACAAGAGAAGGGTTTATGGCGAGAAAAAAAGTGATGAAATATTAATGAGGAAAAGCCACAAGCCAGGTCGAGTTACAGAGGTGTAACCCTAATCGAACAGCAGACTGAACATGTGTGTGTGTGTGTGTACGTGTGTGTGTAAGGGATGACACGGGGGACAGACACTATTCATCAAACCCTCTACTCGAGGACATGGAGCCAGACAGCCAGAGCTAGGATTTTTATGGATGTAATCTCTTGTTCTGATGTTAAGTCACTGTGTATTTTCAGTGAACCTAAACGCTAAAAAAAAAAGCTGTTATTTGTTAGAGATTCCATGCTGACATTTTGGTAAGCATTGCCTTGGTGTGAAGATACAGTCATCAGTGCATCTTCCTCTATGGAGTTTACTGTGACAATGTGATTGGCCCGTGTCTTACCTTGTCGTCCTATCAGGAGGATTCTGATGGTTTGTCGGTGGTGAGCAGCTACTGTGATGTCAATGGAGGCCATCTGGGTTATCAGGAGAGCTCTTTGTGCATCCTGAGCCCCGACTGTGAGCTTTATATCTGTGACGGAGACGACGACGACAGCACTGACAGGTAGGCGTATACTGGGTGATCATAAAAAGTCATTTGGGAGAGCTAGAAAGTAGATCTGTAGACTAGAGGGTATAATTTTAGTGTTTTTGTGAGCTATATTGTCATCACAGTACTGTATAATCTGCAAAGATTAGTTTATGAAAAGTCTTTGGGTGTTGGACTGTTAAACAAAAGAAGAAATTTAACATCATCATTTTGGGCTCTAGGAAATTATGATGAGAATTTTTTACTGTTTTTGACAATTTGCAGACTAATCAATAAATAATAATCATTTAAAAACACTGACAAGACTTCAAACATTATGTTGTCTGATGCAGTTGCATAGTTCCTCACTCAGGGATCCACAATAAGGATTGCCCATTTGCCCAGGGCAAGTAAAATGCCATGTTGGGCTAGTAAATCTAGCAACTCAGTTGTGTACCTTGGCAAGGCGTAAGAGAGTTAAATGATTTCATTAATCAATTAATCATTAATCACGCAAAAATGGCAGAAAATGTTATTTTCAGCCTTTCATGTGGAGATTTCCTGCTTTTCTATGTTTTATATCACATTAAACTGAATGTTGGTTGTGGACTGACAAAACAAGACATTTGAAGACATCACCTTGGATCATGAGGGACATTTTATAGAAATTAATTAAACATGAGAATTAACTTTAATCTTTGTCTTATTTGATAACTGCTAATAAATTAAACAATTTGCATGGAGGCAAGAAAAATTTGATTTAAAGCAAGTAGATTTCTGATCTACTTGCCCAAATAGGCAAATGAAAAAAAAAAACACTGCACTCTGATTATACTGATCTAATTGCTCTCTCTTCCATCTTTTGCCTCTTACTTTTCTCCCCTCCTCTCTTACCCTCCTCCACACCCCCATCTCTCACCTTTCCATCTCTGCTCTCGTCATTCTTCTCCCATCTCCTCTTCCATGCAGCTGTCGAGACCAGAGTGACTACCAAGAGTTCAGCGGCTCCGTCAGCGCAGAGGACGAGTACCTCCCAATCCGTCGCCATTCAGCCAAACTCGACATGACCCGGCTCGACCCTCCACCCCATCGACCCAACCCTCGGGCCTGGATGGACGAAGCTCGGAGCAGAGACGGCTTCAGCAGTCGATCAGGTACGTGAAGGCTGACCTATTAAATTTGTCAGTTGTTTCATGAATTTCTTGGAAGACAGGAGAAGAAGTTAGAAAAGATGCACGACTTGGTAGAAGCACATTGAGGAGAAGAAGAAAGTGGATCACTTAGTCTCTTATTTGAACACAAGTATGAGTTCTGTGCAGCGTTAGACTGAGCCTTCAGTAAACCTATGACTTACAGCACTTGACCAATCCATATCCAGTTACAGCCAAAGGTGTTCTTTACTTGGCAATACTGTTTGATGTCAGCAGCTGAGGTGTCCCAGAGCAATTATCAGTAATACAATATAGCTCCATTTGTGTCAAGAAACCTCTGCTAGTTGCTCAGATGTTGAACTTTGATGTGTCTTATTTTGGTTACTCTTTTCGTCCAGGATTAAAAGAAGACCGAGAGAGGCGTGAAAGTGGCTACTTCTCCCTGGGGAGGGCAACGGGTGCCCGTTTACTCCGCGACAACAGCCCGTCTGCTCCTTTCCGACATTTCGAGAGAGGTCATCCCATCTTCAGCAGCAGAAACGTAGAGCCCAAAGACACCGTCCCCTTCAGAAACCCTAATCTTGGTGTGGCCTCTGAAAGGCAGATACCTGAGGCTCTAGATGAGGAACTGCCAGTGGAAATCCCTCCTCCTGACCCCTATGATATTGCTGTTGAGGTTGAGGCACAAGTCGGCCCCCGCTCTCCGAGTCCTACTCCTTTTAAGATAGCGGAGTCGCTGGCCTCAACTGGTCGGAAAGGTTTCAGCAGTTCATATGGCCGGGGAAACCCTTCTTCTCACGTCTCCTCCTATCAACAGTCAGGACGTTTTGATTCCTCAAGGCAAGGCTCTGCTCTGCAATCTCGCTCTCCCTCTCCTTCACGTGGAAACTTGCCGTTCAGACGCAGCGAGTCCACTACGTCCCTCGGCAGGCAGAACTTTGATGGTGGAGGGTGGAGTCAAGGGGTGGAGCCAGGATCCAGAAACTCCTTGCAAGGCACACCTGGGCGACGTGTTGAGTCAGGAACTCTGCCAAGAAACTTTAAATCATTTTCTAGTTCACTCAAATCTCAGTCCAGCACTGTGTCTGATTTTAGGAGTGCCTTAAGAAAAACAGAAGTAAGTGGGTCTGTGAGTGGCCGAGGTCGTGAGGTCATGAGCAGAAGCTCATCTCCTTCAAGGAGGGACAACAGTCTCTCAGGCCATGTGTCTCTCCGCAAAACTGAAACCACCAGCAGTCTATCTAATGGACGTGGGCGCGACAGTCGTACTTCATCTCCGTCTAGGAGGACTTCTACCAGCCTGCGTGACAGTCACAGTCCCTCGCCACCAAGGAAAAATTACAGCTCGTCTAGCCAATCCCTCTTTCAAAAATCTGAATCAATTCTGTCTTTAAGTGGACGGAGTCACCATGGACGATGTGGCTCCCCCATAAGGGAAGGCTATGATATTGAAAGCCAGGCTCTGCTACGTAATCCAACAGCAAGGAATGGACTGAATGATGAACATGAAAGCCAGACCACGTCTCCACCCAGACGAGGTTATGACACAAGTCAGTCTGTACTGCGTAAGACTGAGTCAAGCCCTGTTGGGGGCAGTCGAGGTCGTGACAGCCGTAGTTCCTCCCCTGGAAGGAGAGGCTATGAAACCCCAACTCAGTATCAACTTAGGAAAACAGACACCAGTGGTTCATTACATGGCCGCAGTCGTGAAAGTCGTAACTCCTCTCCTGCAAGGAGAAGCTATGAAGCTCCGTCTCTGCTTAGCAAGCCTGAATTAAACAGTTCTGTCAGAAGTCGTACCAGCCACAATTCATTGCCTTCAAGGAGAAGCCATGATGTGCCTGATCAGCACTCACTACGGAAAACAGAAACTAGCAGCTCCCTTAACAGTAAGAATCACAACAGCCGCAACTCCTCTCCCTCCAGAAAAGGCAACAACGACCCGCCAGGGTACTCAATCCTCAGAAATGCCACTAATGGAGATTCAAGCCATTCCTTTCAGAGAAAAAACACTTACCATGACTCAAAATCTGACTCCAATCGCTCAGCATTCTCCTGGCGGGAATCTGCACATTCCCACCGCAGCTCCTCGCTGTCTCGTGCTGCGTCACCCTCTAGACAGACCACAAATGGCAGCAGAACAGCTTCTGTCACCTTGGAAACACCCAGGAGCCCCAGTAGATCTGAGGTTGTTAGATATGGCCATGAGGATCGCTGCCGCTCTCCTAACGACAAGAGGTCATCCCACCGTGCACGGAGTCCCTCTCCTTCACCTCAGATTCAAATGAGGAGGCACACCTCCTCTCAAAGCTCCATGGAGTCCTCAGAGTCGGGCCAGCCGTCGACGGGGTCCACAGGGCGGAACAGGGAGGAGTATGCCATGATGGCCGATGTGCCGAAGGTCAAAATGATCCATCAGAGAGAAGGGCCCGGCCACATGGGGCGGCCTCAGAACCAGCAGCCCTCTCGAAGACAGGAACTCTTTAAACCAGCCAGGTCAGACTTGTATTACACCACAAAGAGTGAAAGAAGCAGTGTTGGGAAAATATTTAAAACATTAGTTAACTTCACTTTGTTAAATAAGCCAGTTGTATGGGTTTTCCTTTAGTTAATCACAAAATCTTTACTGGTAAATCTAGACGGCTTTGCTTCTTCCACACCGTCAGATTGGATAAATTTTGACCAAATCATCAACCTGTTCTGCTGTTTCAGCCACTCCCTGAGCAAGCATCCCTCCAGAGAGTGGGAAGATACAGGGGAACCTGAGAGAGACTGGCACTATGGTGGCAGTGGGTATCTATCTCGAGCTCACTCCTCCACCTCACTGCAGGTAGGCTGGCAGGGGAGCGGGAAAGTTTTATTAAAGGATGAAAAAAGTAAAGTACTCCACAGAAATTAACCGTCTGCAAAAATACTTTTTATTTACACTGAAAATGTTTTAGATGTTTAAAGAGAAAATTCATATTTGTGATTTTTTTTGTAGCTTTGTTCAGTTTTTTAATATAAGCTGCAATTTTTTTCAGTGGTTGATTCTGAGGTAATCTAAAGGTATTCAGATTTTTTAAAATCCTACAGACAGTGTTATTAATTACAAAAAAGCCATGTAATTTGTGTTCAGTAACTTACTACATTTTAAAGTAATCTGACCCAATCCTGAATATTATATTCAAATATACATACTCAGTCTTGGTGTGTAGTTATTTACATGTCAACTACACTTTTTAGAGAGCAGAGAGAGTGGCAACAGTATAGAGGGGGCTGGCAATTGAGCATTAAAACCCAACACTGGTATGTGCATTGCATTCCCTCGCTGCACAATATGATCCATTGCAGTGGAATTACAGCTTGTGCTCTGTGGTTTCACCTGCATAATATGTTAATGCTTAACCACATCTTCCCCATACTGTACACCCGATCTGAAAAAGTCTGTGGATGTGAAACTCCAGAGGTTTCTATGTTTGCCGAGTCGGACATTGACTATCTTTAATAACTCTGCGGCTGTTCCTTTCCAGAGGTCTGGCAGTCCCACGGTGGACGAGGGCAGTTCTTGGAAAGGTAATCACCACAGATCTGAACAAATGCAGGTATGTGACAGCTTGTTTTGTTTACACTAATGGTGTGTAGTCTTATTATATGTATATGTATGAGGAAACCTCTCTCTCATTGTGCCATACTGAGGGTGAAGTCACAGTCAGATTTTCCGTTATCACTAATATTTGTAGTGAACATAATAAACCTGTGTAGCACACATGGGTCAATACAGGTTTATTGCATCATTCTGTTACATATTTACTAGACATGCTGGCAGCATTTCCATTGATCACACAGATCCTGTCTATAATTGTAAAGCTTTTATGTACTTGGCACCCTAACCTGCTGGCATATCCGCAGTATCTCTAACTCTTTTTGAATTCTCTTTTAACGGCTGCTGGTTGTTGTTCGTCCATAGACTTCACCTACACCCTACAGGCATTTCATAAGACTGACTGAGCTTTGTCAATTGTGGTCTGCTGGGGCATGTGTTGAAATTCCTGAACTGAAACCAATAGCTACCAAGAGAGGATTTTTTGAGGGGTGGGGCCTGTTTACTATGGAAGCCCGTTTCCACCAGTGTGATGAAAAGACAGATCCTGTAAGTCATTATAATGAGAAACTTTCTGGAAATAATGAGTTAGTATCTCAAAAGACGGACCGAGCATCTCAGAAGAATGAGTTAGTATCTTGGAAAAATGACTAAGATACTAAGTTACACATTATTTGAGACATTAAGTAAATATTCTAAGTTTATTTTGAGATTCTAAGTCATTGTTTTAGATAACAGGTAATTATCTTATTTTAAGAAAGTTTAAACTAAACTATTATTTTTGAGAAAGCTTCTCATTGTTTTGAGATACTAAGTCACTACTTTGAAAATGTTTCTTATTACTTTGAGATACTATATCATTATTTTTTAGATAATTGACTTTATTTTGAGATACTAAGTCATTGTTTTGAGATGGTTTTTCATTATTCTGATATTCTAAATCATAATTTTGGGATTATAATGATCTATAATAACTTTTTATCCCACTTACAGTATCTATTTTCACACAGTGGGCATCTACAGTGTGTTTGAAAGGCCAAATAATTTTCAGTCAGGAAAACATAACAAGTACATTTATTCTGTTTGCAAAGATGTAAGTCACCAAACTTTTCCATGTCATGTACCCCGAAATTTCAGAGATGTTCGGTCCTGAGGAGAAGGAGGGAGTGAGACCTCTTACTGAACATTTTTCGTTTGCTTCCTGTTTATGCTAACTTGTAGTTTGTGCAATAACTGGAGCTACAGTCGCCCCCCCATGTAGCCGGGGTCCCTGCTGCATCCCCCGTCAGCCCCTGGAGGTCCCCGGACCCCGGTTTCCGAGCACGGTTAGGTAGGGTTAGGGTAGGCTTGTTTTCTCTTAACGATCTTCGCGGATCCGCCCAGGAAGTGGCTGAGGGACGGGGGAGCGCAGCGAGCAGAGACACCGCAGCACACGGAGGCAGAAGTGTGTCGTTATCTACACAAGACTGCTCAGAAAGTTGTCAAGTTATTACTTTCACACACCGGCGGGTTTTTATCTGAGCGTTGTTTAGTCGTATGAATGTACTTTAACCCCCCCGAGTCTGAGCAGAGGCGTGCTGCGGACGCTGGCGGTTATTAACGTTAACATGGGGGTATGATGAATGGCGGGGGTTTATATGTCGAGTAACGTCAGTTCCCTGTGAGAAAGTGAGTTTTTTTTTTTACCCGAGAGGATTAACCAGTTCTGAAGAGGTAACTTTGGAGCAAAAAAGGGGTTTTATTCGCCTGAGGTGACGGTACTTATCTTTTGTCTTTATTTGACCCTCTCTGGATCCTGTTATCATGACGGTAAGTTGCACCTTGAATGCAGTTTTGTTTTTCCTGTCTTGTCACTCCTTCCTGAATGTTTACTGTGAGTTATATTAGCTCTGCACGTTTATGAAACGCACCGTGGCTTGTTTTAAATGTTTGCTTTGATTGTTAAATGGACTGTTCTGATTAGAGTTAGTTTGATGTGATGGGTGTCCACGTTAACGCTATAAAGTGGGCAGAAATCCAACTTACTGTTAGCTTAAAACTGAAATATTATTTGTTGTTATTTTAACTGTACAACTACACTGTAAAAAAAAAAAGTTGAGAAAACTTATAATGCAACTGGTTTTTACTTTTTTAAAGTTTTAAATCAAACTCAAACTGTTGTGCAAGTTTGGCCAACTCATAATCTTGAATCTTTGAGTTTTAGAAATCCCCGAAAATTCAGTATTTCAAAACCTGTTCACCTTGAGCTGTGAAACCTTTGTTACTGTTTGGGTATTTGAAAGTTAAATGATTGCGGTTGAAAATGTTAAATTATTAACCATTATTCAATTTCACTTTAATGAATTCACTTTACAGTTTTTGAAGTGCATTTATGTTTGTCCCAATAAAAGATCATAGGTTTGAAGACTTTTTCTTAATTTGCTTAAAAACTGTAGAGTTTGTTTGAAAGCTCAACAATTTTGTGATGACACTTTATGACTTTTCTCAGTGTTTGTTTTTACAGTGTAACTGCAAACATGTTTGCCCTGTATTGTTTACAGTAGCGGGAGGTGTCTTTAGGCATCAGCTTGTACTTTATGCAGCTGTGGCAACAAACACTCAGATCCTTTACTTTACTCAAATAAAAGTACTAATTTTACACTGTTAAAATACTCTGCACAATTATACTAATGAAAGTCCTGCATTCAAAACCATAATTAAGTAGAAGTATGTAAGTATTAAAAGCAAAATGTACTTAAAGTATCAAAAATAAAAGTACTCACTGTACAGAAAAATGGTCCTTTAACTATTATATATGTGTTTGGATTAATATTACTGCTGCATTAATGTGTATTTTCCATTTTACTGCGTAAGTCTAGTTTTAACTACGTTATATACTGTAGTGTAGTTAAATATGCAGCAGTGTATCAAATGCAAAAAAGATTGTCAAAGTTTGTTGTGTATCCCTAAATAATCAAGTTTTCATGACAAGACAAAAAGAAGGGCTCCTTTTTTCCAGCGAACTCAAGGTGATTTTTAAAGAGATTATTTAGCTTAAGAAGGAGACATTTCTCAGCCCACAAAGGAATACATTGTCCTTTAGTTCATCAGAAAAATTCTAATTCAAAATCACAAAATTTGGAGATCCAGGTTTTCACTGGACAGGATGGATATGCAGAAAGTAACCAGCTGTCAGACAAATGTAGAGGAGTAAAACATACAATATTTACCTCTGAGATGTAGTGGAGTAAAAGTATAAATTGCATAAAATGGAAATACTTCAATGAAGTACAAGTGCCTCAAATTTGTACTTAAGTACAGTACTTAAGTAAATGTTCTTAGTTACTTTACACCGCTGACTGTATGTGTCAGTTTTTACCAGTGGCGGAAGAAGTACTGTGATAAGTATTCAGACATTGATATCTGATACTGTTGTTGATACCACGGGGAAAAATTGACTCAGTGTTGAGGCCATAAAATTTTGGACATTTCTTAAAAGATTAATATAACAAGGTTTTATAACATGGCAACGGATATTGAACTGTGGCAAGTGAGATGAGTGAGGACAAGAAGACAGCGCTGTGAGCAAGTGAGAGGAGGTGGGACTATGTGGGCACTGCGGCCGAGAAATGAAAGAGTGACAAAGTGCAGCCGGTGCTGGATTGTTGTTGTTGACAAAAACGAATATTGAAAACATTTCAAATATTCAGTGTTGATATTTATCAATATTTCACTATTTTTGTCCTGCATTCAAAATCTTATTCAAGTAAAATTACAAAATTATCAGCATTAAACTTTACTTTAAATACCAAAAGTAAAGATACTCATGTAGAATGACTAAAATGTATTGTATTATCATTATTGATGCTTTAATGTATACTTGACTTTAATGTTGCTGCTATTTCCTAGGTTTAGGGACTATGTCTAAGATCATATTTTGGATTAAAGTGGATCATTCTGGCAAGATGTTTCTCAGGTCTGGGGTTTCCTTCTCGACACAACGTTTTTACAGACAGCTGTGACACATGCTTGCTGTTTGCACACAGACATTAACTAGAAAATGTGGCAAACATTTTAATAAAATAACCTAGAGGTAGAGGAGCTGTCATCACAAGGAGTGTACACGTGTGTCAGTACTCCTCTACTTAGTGTTCAGAGACGTGATCTGTGTTTAATTTAACAGAAACAAGTGAAGAGGGGATCCATACAAGCTGGAATTGGTCTCTCCAGACAGAACTCTTATATAGTGATGGGAGACAGAGTAGTTAGTAAGAGTGGACATTGTCTCAAACTGTCGCCAGTGTTTGACCCTCTTCCTTCTGTCTCTGACCTTCTCAAGCAAGGTCACTGATCTGAGAGCACATGACAAGGAGAAGCACTGTAGCAATGAGGGTTGAACCTAACAGTCGCCGCCCTTTTTCTGTGGCCGCTCCCTGACCTTGCTTATGGGCATGTATGGACTAGACAACATTAATTTCTGATGAGGTTTCACACATAGCATTCTCCGGCCGTTCACTGTCATACCCACACACACAGTTTGAAGAGAGGAAGGAAACTGGGCAGAATAAAACACTCACTGCTGATTAATCCTTACATTTCTAAGATGCAGCTGTGAGCCTCTAAAACAAGTGAGCTATTGTATTTATAGCCTCCACCTGATGATCCAGCCATTAGTTGTGATTATGATTTGTGTGTATATACATAACCAACAATAATTAAAAAGTCCCCGGTCTTTTAAAACATTGCCACATCATGCATTAATGATAAAAGGAAGTTTAAATGCAACCTTATGGCTTATCAAATGAAGTATTTCACTGACATCTTCTTAACATGGTGTTGTTAACTTCATTATTCCCTTCAAACAGGCTATTGGCAGTCACCAGACCTTGAACTCTGTTAGATTAAATAAGATCAGTGGCATAGATGAACTGGCTTATACAGAGAAAAACTGGGCGGTACTGTGGCTTACAAGAACACAACTGCAGCCAGGAAGGGAGTATAAATACAGAAAAAGAAGTGGTTAGAGATGACAGAACAGACAGAGAAATTATAATAGAGCACAAACAGAGAAGGAGCAGAACAAAAAGATGCAGCATGGTGACTCAAATGAGCAATACATAGCTGCTAGAGAGGCTGAAAAGGGACGGGAATGAGATGAGATGATGAATGCATAATGGGATTTAAAAGTGAGGAATGTACATGCTTGTGAAAGAGAGATAAGCAAAGTGAGGAATGCACACTGGAAAAAGTTGCCTAATCTCAATCAGGAATCGCCACCTCTTGAGGTACCAAGAGCATGTTTTCCTCTTCCTGGCATCGTGTCAAAAGAAAAAACAGGCCTAATACTGGAGATACGGTCATTAAAGTAGGTTATAATGTATCATCTACTGCCCACGGCTTGAGCAGGAGACCGAATATTTCATAGTTTGTAACAATGTTGGGTTATGAACAGAAAAGTTGCTGAATGAACTCCCACTGCAAATTCATTGAGTTTACAGATCTTTCCACTTATCACTTAAAGAGCACAGGTCCTAATACATCTGTCTGTCTGTCTGTTGTCTTCAGTTACTCTGCGTCCTCATCCTTTACTGGCATGCTCAGTGTTTGCCTGCTCATTGCCTTTTTTTTTTTCAATTATCTGCTGTGCTGCAGCATAGAAGAAGAAGCAAAGTGTCACAAAAACATTGTGTCGTTAACATGTCATATTAAAAAATCAAAAATACTTATTTTTCCTCTTACCTGTAGTGCTTTTTTTGATTGTGTTGCAGAGTTTTAGAGATATTGGATGTAGAGATGTCTGCCTTCTCGTCAATATAATGGAATTAGATGGCACACGGTTTGTGGTGCTCAAAGTGGCAAAAAAATAAATGCATTTGAAAGACTCAACAGTAATGTCTCTTTCCTGAAATCATGACCCTGCTACTCGAAATAATCCACAGACCTTCTTATGAGCAGTTTTGTGTAGGAGCTGTTTTCACCGTGCTTGCTAGCTCAGTTCAGCCAAGGAGGACACTATCTAAGTTTACAATCTGCACTGTTGCAGGTACAAAACTCTCATCCATGAGGAGATGCATTCTTCCTTTTGCACAGCGATGTGGTTGGAGGGTTGTAGTTTGGTGGAAAGAAAATAGTTCCTATATGAAACAGCTCACAACAAGGTTTGTGGATTATCTTAAGTAACCAGGTCATGATTTCTGGAAAGAGACACTGGTGTTGAGTTTTTCAATCGTATGTTTTTGGTGCATTGAGCTCCACAAGCTGCCATCTAGTCAAATTATATCAGAGAGAGGGCAGACATCTCTACAGCCAATATCTCTCTTGGCAGCTATTAGACAGATACATACTGCTAGAGGGGTAAGAGGAAAAATATGTATTTTAAATTTGCGCATGAACGGTCCCTTTAACAGCATAGGTCTTTGTTTGATGGTCACAGCACATGTTATCATCATGTCAAATATCAAATGGTAAAGCTGAATTAAAGCGGATAATTTAGTGATCTAAATGTGTTCGTGTCTTCCAAAAAATATTTTCAAAAGAGTTCATACAAATCCAAAACATTTACTGGTACCAGTATTGACTATTGGTTTCAATGTGCACTTTTAAGAAAGGCAGGTTTCTCCACAAAAGAAACTGGTTTATGTCCTTTGTGGCAAAACAAGCCTGCAGCATTGTAGCCGTTGTCTTCATGCACAATGACAGAATAAACCTGTGGTGTAGTGGCTGCTGCTAATTTCTTGTATAGAGATATAATTATATAGAGGATGCCCCACCCTTCGATAGGTCTGGTAGTGTTCTGTGTCTTGTTCTTTTAGGATTTGTTGCATCTACTCACATTTTCATGTCCCATTCAATTTATCTGATTCTTTTTTTCTTTGTGAAACCCTTTAAGACTTGCTTGTGCTTAAGGGTTGTACAAATAAAAGCCTCCTTTCTTCAGGTTTCATATTTGTAAAATTTCTGTCAAACATTCAAATGAAGCTCAGTGAACGTGACACTGTCTGCTCTTTGCTTCGCAGCCTGACCTCCTGAACTTCAAGAAGGGATGGATGTCCAAACTGGACGAGAATGGAGAGGTAAGGCACAGTAAAGCTGGATGTTGTGCTCTGCTCAGACGTCGTATTCAACCTCACTTCTCTCCATCCCTCCTTCCTAATCAGAAGGGTTGTGTGTAAGACGATAGCGGCAGATTATCCATGTTATCACAATAATAGCTTGGTGGCTTGAGGCGCAGCAGGTGTCTCCTCTCTTTGAATGACATGCTTGAGTGAATGAGCGTCTCACTTCACGCATCACATACTGTCTCTGTTTAATATGGGGCCTTCCCCGTGTCACTGTGGTGTTGACACAGAGCAGGCGTACGCTGAAAAAGAGATAATAGATGGGTGTTAACAAATCTGTCATTGTATTGTTTTTGATAATCTTCATATTTGAACCTTAAAGTTCAGTCACTTCAGTCTTGGATTAATGGAGATCTGCTGTGTTTCTTCAGTGGAAGAAGCATTGGTTTGTTTTGACTGATGCTGGACTGAAATACTACAGAGACTCCAGTGCAGAGGAGGTATGTTGTTTTTTATATTATCTAAAAATCTTAATCATGGTATTCATCAGAAGTGAGTTTGGTTAAGCACCTCAAGCATAAACAAACACATTTTATTAAAGGGATAGTTTGGATTTTTTGAAGTGGAGTTGTATGAGGTACTTATCCATAGTGAATTACCTACAGTAGATGGCAGTCAGTTTAGAGAAGCAGCACAGTATGGGTTTAGGAAGCTAAGTAAGTTTAAAAAAAAAAAATCCATCTAAAAAATAAATATCAGTTTAAGTGGATGCTATATTGACAATATTTTCACGCTTTACCTTGCTGGCAGACAATCTTTTCCAATAGGAAACCAAAGTCATATTGCTCGTTAAAATGCTGTCTGCTGGCCACCAGAGTCCTTTGACAAAAAGCACCTTGCAGAGCGAGTTAGTCGCTGGTCTGCTGCTGCCTCAACCGGTTTTGTCTGTGTTACTTTGTGACTTTGGCATTTTAAAAGGTTAGTTTGAATTAACCAAAGTCACACAGTAACACCAACAAACTAACAAATCCAGGCAGTGGTAGACCTGCAACTTCCATGTTCTTTGATTTAAAATGACTGTTTTTGGCAAAATAGTTTGGTGGCTTTCAAGAGAGTGATATGTGGCTATATCACAGCGGTTTCCTGTTAAAAAGCCTGTCTGATGGCAAAGTAAAGTGGTGAAAATATTCTAAATGTAGCAAACAATTAAACTGATATTAATTTTTTAAGTGGCTAAGATACATTGTCCTGTTGACACTGTCCACAGCAGTTCGTTGCTTAGCTTCCTACACTGGCATTCTTGCTTGACCGCCACCAAGTGTAGGTGATACGCTGACTACAGACTGACTGCTACCCCACTTCAAATAATCCAAACTAGCCCTTAAATTATGATAATACCAAACTATGAGAGAAATGTATCCTGTTCCTGTGTTTTCTGTATAGAAAGATGACTTGGACGGGGAGATTGACCTAAAATCCTGTGTGAAAGTGTCTGAGTTTGATGTGGAGAAGAACTATGGGTTTCAGATACAGGTGAGTATTTCTGTTACGGCTCAGTCGCTTTCATAGACTACGCATGTGACTGATCTTCATCTTTATATTGGTCCCTTATCAGCATTAACCACACCCGCTCTCGATTTCTGCTGCATTTTCTCTTGTTATTCTGTTATCATGACTCACATCTCTGTCAGTATCCCTTCCACTTTTTTCTCTCTGTATCTCTGTCTTTCAGTTTTTCCTTTATCGATTCAATCTCATCCCACTTCTGTCATATCTCTGTGTCTCCTTAACCTATTTTCTCTTTTGTCCTACAGACACGGGAGGCGGCGTTCACGCTGTCTGCCATGACAGCTGGGATCAGACGGAACTGGATAGAGGTTTTAAGGAAGAGCGTCCGGCCCAGCAGCTCTCCAGATCTCACACAGTAATTGACAGTTTATTTGTTAAATAGAAAAGCTGAAATATAAATATAAGCAACTATAGTAATGTAATTAATCAGGCATTTACTTTACACATTGGATATGTTTCCAGCTTTTGCTCAGAGTAACACAGTGTTTTGAGAGAGGAATTTTAGTGTTAGTGATTGTGAAACTGTTTTTAACATCTCCAGCATGAACAAAAACCTCAAGTTTAAATGCAGGGATTTAGAGATAGATGCACCTGCAAAAGCTCGCCGAAATAGAAGCAAAGAGATTTTATGATACCTAAAGTAGCCCCGCTCATATTGCCCACTGAGGTATGTTAACATGTTGAAACATCACTTTGGCTTGTGAGGAGCATTTGTCACTATAACTTAAAACATCCTGCTCTAAAAATCAGCATTTAATGAGCTTTTGTGCTTCTTTTTTAAAAGTTGTTTTTGAAGTCCTTTTTTGCACTCACTTAATGTCACTTGCCTTGTCTTAGCCTGCCTGCCTGAATTGATCATTTCAGGTGTTGCTGCAGCTGAGCCTTGGCTAAATACAGTCAGATAAGAGGCTCCGTTTGTTACTCACATGTACCGGCAGCTTTGCTCCTCAAGAGTTTCAGTCACTGTATACTTTGGCTGAATCAAAGTTTCATTAATTACTTGGAGGGTGAGTGTAGGTTCTGTTTTCATAATGACTCACTGTCAGCTGTGCCTTGAGTGTTCATGTTGAGCATTTGAATACTGTTGATTTACTTATTGTATCAGCCTTGATGAACAGGTGATTAATTACTTTATTTTTTGATTGAGGGGCATGTCCATTATTTTTATTTATTTATTTATTTATTTATTTTAAGTTTTTATAACGTTCTATAGCTACCCAGTCTTGTTCCTTATGTATTCAAATCAGAACAATCAGATTTTGGTCAAGATTCATGTGTTTTAGCATCAAAATGTGCTGTAAACTGTGTCACTGCTTTTGGCTAACCACTAAGTGGAAGTTTCCATTTGGAGATAAAAAAAAGAAAAAAACACAGATGGAGTTGCCTTCTACAATAGGATGAGGGTATCAGAAAAAGAAGAGATCATAACTTGATTTATTTTTTATTTTATTTTGATAGCCTTGGCTAATAATTGTTTGTCTAATCTTCTCTAGATTACCGGACAGCAGCAGTGACAAGGAAAACTCCCATTCTCGCTTTCTACCATCTTCCCGTCGCCCATCATCACGTCATGCTGATGTTCAGCCAGAAGTTCCAACCTCTGCCCCTCCTACTCAGCGCAGGTTTGACTATGTCGAGCTGTCGCCAGTTCCCGCCTCGTCCAGCCCTCACCCAGCCAGTCAGAGAGAAGCAGGAGAGGGGCAGGGGAGGGAGCACAGCCAGTGGCAGGAGGAGAGGAACACAAGCAGCCAATGGGAGGCTGTGCTCTCCAGGAAGGGCACCGGCGTGGGATCGAACCCAAGGATGCGCCTGGAGGACGAAATAGAGAAGAAGTGGGCCGAGCTTGAACGCATGCCATTAAGGGAGATGAGCTCTTTGCCACCAATGGGATCGCGGTCTTCCAGCCAGTCAGCCAATGAGGCGCTGCAGAGGGAGGTAGTGCGTGGAGATGATTTTCCAATTTGCAAATTAAATCAAATGCAAATTAACTCTTCATCTGTAAAGATGGAGTAAAAACTTCCTGTTTCTACCTGTTAACACTTGAATGACTATTTTTCTGACTGGCCTCTGCTCATCAGCAGTGTTTTCCATCTAAAATGTGCAGTGGAAAATGAAAAGTAAAAAAACGATGATAAGCCTGAGAATAATACAGATAGTGATATGGGAAATACTGCTGAGACTCCTGTGTGTTCTGTCTCTGTGTGCTGTGTTGTGAGACTTCGGTTTGAACCTGTTTGCAGTGTCTGACAGTAAAGCTGTCTTCCTATGATACACAGGCAGCTGCAGCACAAGGCTGGGTGAAGACCTCTGATAAATGCTAATTTGTCAGCATACAGTTCATTTAATTTATAAACGATAGCTGCTGAATTATGCTGAAGAGAAGCCTATGGCATTCATCCTTTAATTACACTGTTATTGCAGTGTCGCCTAATGAAAGTCGAATGTGTCCTTTGTGTTTAAGCTTCAGCTTGAATCTAATCAGGCTTTGAAAGGTCAGCAGTGATTTGGGTTAAAGTTCAAATAATTTGAACTTTGAGCACCAGCAAGTGAGCGTTGGCATCATTAGTATTTTAGTACAGTGGTTCTGCAAGTGATTCACATGTTGGTAGTGAGACACTGCAACCGATTAATATATTTGACTAAAATGTTAACTTATTTTCTTTACAAGTCAGTGACTATGAATGAATTATTAAGTTTATAAAGCACAGAGTCATACCTCACAGTTGGCATCCTGTTTCTTCATGCTTGCTGCTATGCTAATCATGCTGATTACATATGAAATTAAGAAGTCAGTATGAATGAATTATTCCTTACTTTGGTTGAGTAAGGAGTCGTACCTAAAGTCCATTATCATGCTAATTACAGTTTAAATTAGTAGGTTTCTGTCTGCCCACCCGTCACTCAGTTGGCTTTACCTCGGTCTTTGTCTTTTCTCAGGTGGCGTCACTGAGGCAGCAGCTGGAGCAACTACAAGGAGGGAGAGGAGGGGGAGGGGGAGGGAGAGATGGAGGAGTTGTGGGGAGCGGCTGCGGCCCCGAGGCCCCCTGCGGCCGTAGCCTGGCAGCCATGGAGCGTGCTCATCGACAGGCGCTGCAGGAGCTGCAGAGGCAGCACGACCGCCAGATCAAGGAGCTGGAGATGGAGAAGGACAGGCTGCTGCTGGAGGAGACCCAGGACACCGCACGAGGTGCGTTAAAGACTGACATGATTGTATAAAGGATATTCATGGACTTGAGAACACTTTGGAAGTTGGTAAATATAGTTTGTTACTGCATCTACAAATGCAAGTTAAACTCTACCATGCAAAGAGAAAGCCATTTATCAACAGCATCCAGAAACACAGCAGACTTCTCTGGGCCCAAGCTCATCTGAGATGGACTGACGCCAAGTGGAAATGTGTGCTGTGGTCTGATGAGTCCACATTTTGAATTGACTCACATTCTGTTTTTATTTTCATTTATACAACGTCCCAGCTTTTTAGGAATTTGGGGTGTACATTGGTGCTGCACAACTAGTCTTTTCTAATGCATATTGAAGCTGTAAGCATTTTTTGTATTCACATTGAGGTCTTCTTAATTAATCTAATTAATTCCTTTTACCTGAATCCCTAATGCAGTATTATCAGCTTGCAGGAGATCTTGTAGAAGTTGTGACATGGTTGTGTGTTTGTGTTTCAGTAATGGAGGCTTTGAAGAAGAAGCACAAAGAGGAGCTGGAAAGGGAGGTGGAGAAAGTCAAAAGGCTGACCAGTGGGGTGCTAGATTCACAGACTCTGCGAGTCCAGCAACAGTAAGTAACTTTGAATCTGTTGGTGCCGGTTTGGTAGAGATGTGCACTTATCACCCAGATACTTAAAAGCTTAGAAAAATGGCAAGCAACAAAACTAACCAGTCTGTTCACATCAGTGTAGAAAAACATTTTTTAATCAAATATGGTGATTTGTTTAAGTGTCTGAAAATAGATTCCTGCAGAAATGCAAGCATATTTAAGGGATAGTTAGGAATTTTGAAGTTGGGTTGCATTAAGTACTTATTGATAGTCAGTGTATTACCTTCAGTAGATGGCGGTTGGTACGCCTCCAGTTTGGAGAAGCAGCAGGAGTACTGATGTAAGAGGCTAAGCAGTGTCCTGCTGTGAACGGGGTCAGCCACAAAATGAATTCTAGCCACTTAAAACAAAGCTCATATAAAACAATCAATATCACTTTAACGTCACACAACAGCACAAACAAACAGATCAAGGCAGCGGTAGATCAGCAGCTCCTGTGTTCTGCAGGGTTAAATTACCGATTTTGCCAGTGGAGTCTTGTTGTATTGGAGAGAGCAATATTCGGTTTATACAGCAGTGGTTTTCTGTTGGAAAAGTGTGTCTGACAGCAAGGTAAAGTGTTGAAAATATTCCAAATATAGTGTACACTTAAACTGATATTAATTTTTTTTAGGTGGGACTTGTTTTAAGTGGTAAAACATGTTTTGCTGCTAACTGTGCACAGCAGTATATTGCTTAGCTCCTGTACTGGTGTTCCTCTCTGCTGAGTGTACTGAGTGGCATTTACAGTAGGTAATACAAAGACTATGGATAACCTCATACAACCCCCACTTCAAAAAAACTCAAACAGAGTTTGACAGAGTTTGTGAACTTATTCTCTTCCACATGGTTCCTTTAAAATGAATATCTAGCTGTAGCCTGTGTCAGTGAGTGCAGGCTAACATTGGTAATTTATGTGAATAGCTCTCTTGTGCTTTTAAGTGGGAGCTCGTCGGCCACAAAAGGGTTTTTCTGTGAAATATAAGGCAGAATTTGCAGACTCCACAACAATCCAGGCTTCCTTGTCTAAGCAAGGCCATTACCGCAGCGGCCGCTGGGTCCTGTTAGGCACTTAAGGAATGCAGAAGAATTTGGTCATGGATTAGTTTTCCTTTGTAAGCTTCACAAGGCCTTTGACACAACGCTGTCTCAGTGGCTGCTACTGGAACCTGCACTTTAGGGCTTCTCCGTGTTGCCTACTCTGCGTTTTTTCGCTCTGCATGCTCGTCCTTATTTTTGTGGTTATTGGTCATGAGCAGTAAAGATGTTTTAAAGCCACAGTTGGAAATACTTGCCTCATGAAAATGGAAAAAGAAACACATACTTTTTCACAGTATGATGCTGTTATTAAGTGTAATCAAAACCATATAATAATATTAATCTTTACTTTAGAGATATTCAGTAAGTGCAGAGCAGAATAAAGGAGCTGCTGCTGAAGAGGAAGATGTATTACAGGATTAACTTTGGTTGTCTGTGCATGAGGTGTAAGAGAAGGTCGTCCTAGTAGAGCAGTGCTGCGCCATAGTCCTGCATCTAATTCTGAACTTGATCGCATTTTAAATATGTGTTGATTTCTGTAATTGCTTCTTGTTTCCATTGAACTTTTATACAAAGAAAGCAATTTGAAATCACATTTTGAACCCACACCAACGTTGCGTTTCTGCAGGGCTGAGAGTCAGGCCTTTCAGAGAGAGCTGGCTGGGCTGTCTGAGCGCTACTCTCAGAAGTGTCTGGAGCTAAACCGAGCTGAGCAGAACAACGCTGAGAGAGAGCGGGAGATCAGCCGCAAAGAGAGAGACATGGAGCAGCTGAGGAAAGAGAACCAGGTGAGTCATCAGCAGGTACTAAAACTGTACTCATTAGAACAGGACAGGTGATGGAGTGGTCTTTTCATGGCTATTAAAAAGATAATTCTCCTTGATGTTGTATTGTATTGCTGTATCGCTGCCAGTGCCCCTACTTTGTAAAGAAGTTGCAATCATTCCCCTCCGCTCCATGCATGTCTAGACTGCAAGCGTGTCAGAAGCAGACTCACACACTCAAACTACAGATACATTTTCTAATCTGCAGCTGCATTTTTTTTATCTGTGCAGCTGTCTGCACCAGCGCTGTGCCTTTCCTGTCTCAGCTGTGTCTCACGGGCGTAACCATGGCATCAAGTCTATTTTTTGACGATAACCATGTAGACTGGATGTTGATACTCAGCAAAAATCCACTGAGTAATATATTTTGTTCATAATTTGCAACCTAGGCAGAGCAGTGTGTGCTACATTCTTGCTGCCTGCACTGGTTTGTAATTAAAACATAGCGACGGCCCACATTTCCCAACATGCAATGCTGGACTGACTTTGCTGTTTTATGTTCCAAAATGCAAATGTCAGTTTTTGTTCATGTTGTGTGTTAGTCTTTTGTTAGTGTTGTGAGTAAATTGTCTTTTCAGAACATGACATTTTGGTGCTGCTTTATAATCTTAACCCTAGTGATGTCACTTCTTAACACCAGCTGTATTTTTTACACACTTTTCAGCATCTAGTTTGTATATTGTATACATTATGTTCAGGTGAAAGGTTGCATGTAGTATGTGATGCTTTGCACTTTCCAAGCTTTAAAAAATGTTGCTGTGGGTCTTTGTTGGTACAATAAAAAAGTGAAGTGGACTCTAATAGCTGTCATTCAAATTATAAAGACAAAATATTTTCATTTGCAGGATCTAAAGGCCCGTTTGAAAGAGGAGATCAGTCGAATGCAATCAACCATCACAGATCAGAGCTCAGAGCACAACAAAGACAGGACGCCCTGTGAACTTAAGGTAACAGCTCTTACACTGTGTACTTGAAACTGAAAGTGGATAAGAGTCTGTGTCTGCTAGTTCTTTCTGTCTGAACTGACAACTAAATCCAACCGATGTGCAGAGGCGTGAAAATGTCACCCACAGCATTAAAAGACACAAAAAGCTGGTGTGTTTTTTGCAGCAAAAGTCAACACTAACTGTAAGTGTGGACAAATGTGATACCTAATGAGTTTGTACAAATACAGCTCAGTCTCCGAATGATGCCATTTAATCTAAGAGCAGTTACTCTGTGATCATTTATTCTGATTTAACCCCCCAAAAATATATGCTGTATAAGTCTAATATGGATAAGAGAGAATGTGATGTTGTTGGATTTAGATCACTCAGTTGTTGCAGAGAGATACCTTTGCTTTTAATTTTAATTGGTGCTACAAACATAGTTATCTGAGCTACAGAGATGTATTTTCAGTTACTGCAAACGTTATCCTCTCTAAATACCTATCAATCAGAATATTGCACTGACTGCTGTACGTAGCTTTTGCTATTTTATCTTATGTGCTGAATGAATCTGTGTGAACTGTTCGCACATGTAACGTGTAACATCTGTGGATTGTCCAGCATAATAGAGCCATCTTTTCTGCAAAAGCCCATTGCCTCTGGGTTTTTCAAATGTAACTGTTCAATGCTCTAAATACAACAAAGAAATTCCATTTGACCTCATCGCTTTTGGGTGGAGGGAATAGTCATGGCAGTAAATACCTCAAAATCTGGGTAAATAAAACCAGAAGTGAACTTAAAATCTCAGGACGAGAGAAAATTTAGAAACTCTGCATTTGTGTTTGTGTCACATTTGCACAGTTTTCAGGAACACACTTAAAGTATTGCGCTGTCTGCGTATGTAACTGTGACAAGAGTCATGTATGTGTGTGTATATACATGTGTGGTTTCAGACCATCTCTTTCCAATTTTCTAACAATCACCGACTCTGGTTGTTTGGTCAAAATAAACCCTCAAGTCACAGAGGTAGAAGTGAAATTATTCTGGCTGTACACAACGTTTCCCCTCGTTGCTTGTCTGATATCTGACTTCCCTCTCACTCCTCTCCCATGTTTCTCTCTCTTAACACAGTGAGAGTTGTTTCAACCTTACAAGAGTTGAGATTTTTGGAACAGTGAAAAGGCAAACCAAGACATTTTTGGTGAATTTTATTTAGCTTCTGTCACGTTTGCATGAAGATGACAATGACTCCCTGTGTGAATGGAGTCTGGTGAGTTTGGAGAGAGCAATAAAACAGAAATACAATAGAACAGAATAGAAAACAATATCTCTGAAGGGATCCTTTCCAAAATGTTGTCAGACACAGACTGACACTGTTGGCGGCAACACAAGCACTTTTAGTGGAGGGACTTCGACAGTGTGTAGCTGCCCAGAATGTTTATACTGCAGCCTTAGACACAACTTAGATACAAAATCATGTGAAAATGGAGTCCAGATTGAAAAAGTCACCCATTAAACACCCTGCTCTTCAAACAAATGACACTGACACATCACCCAGCCTCTGAGGGTTATTATAAAGAAAAACATAGCAGCACATTTCTGCCCTTTCTGGTTACTAAACTGCTGTTGGAGTTTTTCAGAACACAAAGGGAATGTCATGATAAACAGTAATTGGTCAAAAGCCTAAATTGTGTGCCATAGAGATGAGAGAGGAGGCCAGATGTTTTTGTCATAAATCAGCCAGAATTACAGTGCTTTTTTTTTGGTGGGTTCAAGTGATAATTATAAGGATTTAGGGCAATAAAAAGATGTTTCGTGTGTATTGTTTTTTTTGTTTGTTTCTTTTTGGCAGCAAATGACAACCACACTATGTTGTTTTGTTTTTTTTCTCTCAGGTTCTTCTCAGGGTGAAAGAAAATGAGATAGAGTACTTACACAAGGAGATCAGCTGTCTAAGGAACGAACTGCAGTTTCTTAACACGGTACTGTGTGTGTGTGTGTGTTAGTTTGGATGATTATGTGTATTTTTCTGTGAACTCTACACTATTAGATGAATAACATGGAATGTTAATCCTCATATCCTTGAACAAGGCCTTTGTTAATTGTCTTGTAGCCTGGAAGCTTTCAGAAAATGCAGCGGAACAAATTTCCAAGATTTTTTTGGCTTGTGTTGAGAACAAGTTAAACCATGAACACAAAGTTAACTTTAAAAAATGACCCCATTAATCAATCTAGTTAGCATAAGTGGTCAAAAACAATTAGGTCGCCCTCCTTTCCATTCATTATCCATTAATCTGTCCATTATTTACACAATTAATTATTTAGTGTATAAAATGTCAAAAAAAAAAAAATTATTAAAATTATTTTACACATCTAACAGTCCAAAACCCAAAGACTCTTCATTTAATGTCATAAATAACAAACAAAAGCAGCAAATCCTTACATTTAAGAAGTTGGAACCAGCAAATGTTTAACATTCTTGTTTGAAAAATGACTTAAGCGAATAATCAAGTATCAAACTAGTTGGCAACTGATTTTCTTTCTATCAAATAATTCACTACTCATTGCAGCTTTACTCCTAGGAAGAACAGGATGTTATACTATATGAATAATGACATGTAAAAAACACAAATATAACATTATTTATACAGTAAATAGACATTATTTTATGCTTCTGTGTCGGTGATAGCAGTGGCCAGAGGCATTATATTTTTATTATATGTTTTTGGGTCGTCCATCCATCCATCCCATTCTCGTAAACACGATATCCCAAGAACGCTTTGAGGGAATTTCTTTATAATTGGCACAAACATCCACTTGTACTCAAGAGTAAATTGATTATGTTTTGAAGGTCAAAGGTCAAACTGTTGCCTCACAGAACACATTTAACATGTCACTATTATAATGTTCAGCTCACTAAAGTGTAGACAGCATGTTTCTCATTGGAAGTTATTCACTATAATCATTTACGTATAGTGATAACTTCTATTTTGCCAAGAAAAAAGAAAAAAATCACTTAATAACATTTATTAAATTCCTTCAAGTCTTCAATACATATATTATGAGTCTGGACAGACATGGGTGTAAACACCAACTTGACTGGTTAGTGGAAGCAAACAACCTCAAGGCTGTAATTCTACTTTTTCACAGTGGGTGTGATTTCACTCTAAGCCCGTCTGCTGGCTTTTGCTCCGCAGGAGAAACGGCTGGCCTGTGAACGATACACAGAGATTCAGGAGGAGCTGAGTGGGATGAAGGGCCGGAGCGAGCGAGAGATCCAGAGTCTAAAGGAGCACTTGAGGCTGGCCATGGCCGCTCTGCAGGAGGGGCAAAAGCTGGGAAACAGCCTGGACCACTGAGAGTCTGCAGCTGGTACCACTGCGCTAGTAGACACAGCAATAGGTGTGGAGAGATATACAAAGTCACACTAACGCAGCAAACTTTTCACTGTGTCTATAGAGAATTTTAGAAGCAGACATTTGTTGAAATTTGTTTGTTTTTTCATTCTTTCTGTATGTATTTTTTTTTTCAGGTGTGTCTGCACCACGGTGACTGAATCAAAGAGGTATACAGAAAAGCAGAAGAGATGATTGTTGGACTTGTACATTTCCAGCTGTGTGGGGACCATGATAGTGCCTTAGTTTTTCTATCATTCTGCCAATGAGCAGCAGCATAGAGTAGCTATTAGCTGGTTTCATTACACTGGGCCACACATGATATACAAAACTGCACTTTTCATTTTTGTATTATAGCTTTCGCTTGCTTTTAGCGCAAGCATGTTTGAGTGCGCATTTGGTCTGAAAACTGGAATATTTGTTGAGTGACTTTTTTTTTTTTTTTTTTATCAGGTAGTGAAGGGTTCATACTGTATCAGCATTTTTGTTGGATAGTCCTCTCATTGCCTCTATGTCTTCTGTCTGAGACAGCAGGGGTCAACACAGTTACATAAGAGCTACTGTCATCTCTGTTTTCTGTGTTGTACAGCTTTTGAGTCCTGTTTACTCTGTGAAAATGGCACACGTTTCTTTAGAAATGGGAGCTTATAATTTGCTGTAATTATTATTATTATTTTTTACCTGGAAACAAGTGTACTTATGTATTATTGTGTTTGTGAATATGAAATTGTTAAACATATATTGGGATTAATACAGGACAAGACAGCACACATTTCTGGCTGAATTGAAGCTGATCTATGATTGTGTAGAAGCAAATTCAGGCTTAACTTTTCTTTGGAGATTCTTGTAAACGCTGTTGAATGAATGTTGTCCCACGTCACAGATGTCCTTATTTTGAACCCACGGCTGAGAAGCAGGAACTCTCAAGCTTCCAGTCCCCCCCCGATCATTAACGGCATTTGTGTGCCACCACCACAGCACATGACAGGTGTTGCATCGATGAGCCAATTTTTTTTATTGACAGTATGAATTGTGATAAAATGACTTATCTACCTGCCTTTTGAAAATATTTTCATATTTAATGTACTGTAGAGCCTGTATCATCTTTGTAAATTATACACAATTTTTTGCAATCAATAAAAACAAGTTCAACAGAAACGCTTTTGTTATAAACACTTAATGTCAATTATGCTGTACATCTACATTTGTATAGTAGAAGCACAGACATGCATATATCTGTTCTTCATTCATTTTATACCAGTAGACTACTGACGCACATACAGTGACAATCCATTAGACATTAGGCAGTGCAGTTTCAGAAACAGAAAAACTGTGTGATTTAATGCAATGCAATGCATCTGTAATGCATATTACCAAGGAAATAACTGAGACTGTTATTCATGTCGACTCAGACCCTTTTCACAGCAGTCATTTTGGCATGAAACAGTGTAAACAAATGTGTTGATGCTATTTAAACTAAAGTTCCTCTCAGGTCTAACAGAGTCAAGGTGCTGCTATTGTGCATGTTGGCTCACTGGAGAGGCTCTGCTACTCTAAATGGAATGGGACCTTAATTAGTAGCATTGGTAGCATTTCTGTTTACCTGCAATCGTAGGGTACACAGATGTATTTCTAAGATTTAGTCCAACTCATCTGCACATTATTAACATTAACATTATTTGCATTTCTCTCAGTTACTTAGGGACTATTTGGACTAGGCTGTCTACCAAATTTGAAATTTTAATGCAATCAACAATGGCATCTGTTGGATATTTACCTGTAACATTTTAAGATGATTGCACAGGACATATCATTCACAATTTAAATTTTAATGGAAGTAGTCATTAAACCAATGTGCAGATGTTACAGATGTTATTCATCTCTTTTTCAGTGTGAGACAGGAAGAATGAAACAATGCAACAACTTTTATTGAATGTTTTTATTGTATAAAACTGCAGCTGATTTTTGTCTCACCCCGGTGTGTGAACTGTTGTTATATAACTTAACTTACCTCACACTGACTTGTGTGTGTTGAAAAAAAGCAATACAATTTTTAATTTGGGTGAACTAATCATTTATGTACCTCACAATGACTCATGTTGAAAAGGACTGTTGTGTGGTCTGTGCTGATATGGCTGCTTAGCCTGGGGACGATTGCAACAAGTTGTTGCACCCACCCTATCAGCCATGACAGAACATCAAGTGCTAGCAAGACACACTGACCTTGACACACACTAACCATGCCACTTAAAAGTCAAAAAAACAATGTTTGATTAATTCATACAAAAGGTCAGGACAATGTGACATAAATATAGTCCATGAACAAATTCTACCTCCTAAAACACATCTTAAAAATAGTTTTTTACTATATACAGCAGCGGCTGTTGAATGTGTCTCATGTCGTTCTGGTGGCAAGAGTGTCAAACTGAGCATGTGCGTTTCTGATTGGAGTAATAATAATTCCCGCAACTGTCCCCAGTCCACCCAACATTAAAGGGACAGTTCACGCTAAAAATCAAAAATACCTATTTTTACCCTGGCCTGTAGAGCTATTTATCCATCTAAATAGTTTTGATGTGAGTTGCAGAGGTTTGGAGATATTGGTTGTAGAGATGTCTGCCTTCTCTCCAATACAACAGAACTAGATGTCAGAAGTCCTGTGTTGCTCCAAGCACCAATAAATAAATAAATAAAAATAAATACTTAACATAATTCACAGACCTTGTGAGCAGTTTCATGTAAGAATCTTTTTGCTGTGGGTTTATCTAGTTCATATATAAAGCAGTATTTACAGTATATTAAGGGAGTGACCGCCTCCTGCGGTGGAGCAGCCAGTCCAGTAGGTGGCAGCACAGTGTTTATGAACATGATACCACAGACTAAGAACAACAGGAAACGCTGCAGTGACAGCAGTCATGGCGTCCACGGCGGCCACTCGAGCTGCGGCCGGTGCTGCTAAAGTGGTTAAACCGATTTTTAGCCGGGACCTGGACGAAGCTAAGCGCAGGGTCCGAGAGCTGTACCGAGCCTGGTACCGAGAGGTGCCGAACACAGGTATGTTAGTCCGCTGTGTCCGGCGAGAAGTGCTTTAAAAGCAGCGCAGGCGTCAAGGTCGTGTCTATGTGGAGGTTCAACATAATGACTAACATCAGCTGCTAGCAAACATTTACCTAACAATAGCATAATTAATTTTAAGGACGCCGTTTGACGTCATTTAAATTGATGATAACAAAACCATAAGCTGCAAGTGTTCATATCTTTGTATAAGGTTTGTGTCCAATAATCTTTCCCGCTTCTAGTAAGGTAGCAACTGTTAAATACTGATACTGGTTTTAAGTTAATGATGCATTCCTCCATGGTAATCAATGCTTCTGTGGATTCCTACTTTTGGACTGTCCATCCAGTTTTAGATAATGATGCCAGAACTGCTACAGTCAGTCAGCTGGTTTTCAACTGTTAAATTAATTGCCAGTTATTTTGATAGCTGTTTTTTGTTTGTTTGTTTGTTTGTTTTATATAAAAATTCTCTTATTACAGCTTCTCAAATGTGAATATTTTCTGGTTTATTTACTCCTCCTTGACAGTAAACTGAGTATCTTTGGGTTGTTGACAAAATGTCACTGTAGGCTCTGGGAAACACCGATCACCTTTGATTGGCAATGAATTGAATGAATGAATTGACAATGAAAATAGTCATTAATCATTGCAGTCCTAAAGAGGATTGTATGAAATGTGTCATGTTTTCTAGTCTGGTCATCTTATATGATGTTTGTTTATTCAATACCGGTTAATACATGAGGTACACTAATGGGCTGGTTTACATTGTTCTGTTAGGCTGCAGACTGTTTGCCTTATTGGTCCTATAATAACTTAGGATGAGGCAGGAGATATTTTTAAATTCTCAACATATCCCATGATCCCAGAAATGGATCAGTGCTGTTTTTTGTGGGTATTGTTGACAGTAGAAACGTTTAGAATAACACCAGCCATGTTCTTCAAAATAAAAACAAATTAAATAATAATAATTTCAAAATTAGTTCCTGGATGAAGTTGGTGTGGTGAAAACGTAATGACTTTTTGTTTGTACCTGTTTCTCTACAGTGGCAATGTTTCAGCTGGACATCACAACACGTCAGGGAAGAGACAAAGTGAGGGAGATGTTCGACAAAAACAAGCATGTCACTGACCCCCGTGTGATTGACATGCTGGTCATTAAGGTAAAAACAACCTTTAACTGATCTGTGATGCATCATCCGTGATCACTTTAATTTTGTAACAGACCCTTTTCACGGCAGCCATATTGTTATAATATAGTATGGTAAAACAAGTGTAATCAATGATACTAATTAAGGTTACATTCCATTTTGTGTAGCAGAGCCTTTTTAATGTACCAATTTGCAAGCACAAGCACACTGACTCTGTTTGACCTGAATGGAATGGAACCAAAGGTAATTAGGTTCTTGGAGATGTGGGCTATTATGTAGAGGAAGATCATACTGTGTCTTTCAGAGTGTTTTCAAATATTTTCCATTTGTTTGCCATCGACTCTCCAGGGGAAAATGGAACTCCAGGAAACGATCCACGTCTGGAAGCAGAAGACCCACATGATGCGCTATTTCCACGAGACCGAGGAACCTCGTCCCACTGACTTCCTGTCCAAATTCTATCGCGGTCATGACCCGTGAACTGTGCAGCTGTCTGCTGATCTCTGACCCCTCTTTGCTTGTGTCCAGTGTGACAGATGTTCCCCTTTACTGTAAATACACACTTAAAACTCACATACCTATGTTTGTGTCTTCATTCAGAATCAAAGTTTTTTGTTGTGTGTATATGCAGGGATTTTTCAGTTACCCATTAGGATTATTCTGTGATTGGTGATTCCTTGTGTCTTCAACAAAGTTTATGTCCTCATAGTTTTAGTCAAGTATCTACAATATATGCAGGGAAAAAAGAAAGAAATATTGCACTTTTTTATGACTAATTTTGTGACCTCTGTTTTGAATGAACAAATGCCACCACCATGCACTTGAGCATGTGCTGCAGTTTTAAGTCGTTATTCCCTTTATTAAGACTTGAAGTAGTGCATGCAAATACAGTACGATACGATCAGCCTGAGACAGCCCTATCATCGTCGACAACAGCAAAAACCCTAAATCCAGTGCAGACAGAGGCGACTCGAACAACACAGCAGAGCGAACACCAGGAAGGCATTTATGTGCTCAGGGGTTCATAGACTCATCCCAGCAGTAGTGACAACACAAGATAACCTGTGGAGGAAAAAAAGTTTGAGTGTGAGTGTTGATTTATTTCTCTTATTTCATGTATTTACCCTTTTCCCCTAATACATACTATCTTACAATCTAAATAAAATGACTAAAATGTGCAAAAACAAGCAACAGCAGCAACAAGTAAAAACAAAAAAATGTACAGCTGCAAATATAATTTTGTAAAATAAAAATACTACTACTACCATGACTACTACTACTACTAATAATAATGATTCAAAGATAATTATGTCAAAATTATGATAGCATCTCAAAATAATGAGTTAGTGTTTCAAAAATAATGAAAAACCTTCTCTAAATAATAACTTGCACCTTACCAAGTTATTTCCTCTAGATAAAAACAACAGGGTGCTCAATGCAGCACATTTCTGTTCAAATGTTTTGCTACAATTTGTCAGGGCTGAATGTGGTGCAGGCCATTAATATGATTTATTCATTCAGCTCATTATTTTGATATATACATCATCATTTTTTAAACACTGCCTCATTATTCTGAGATGCCAAGTCATTTATTTGATATACTAATTGATTATTTTGAGATAAGCAAGGCGTTGTTTTGAGATAATTTTTTAAGTTTCTCATAGACGTGCTGGATCTTTTCTTCCTCATCACACTGGCAAAAGTGAGCTTTAATAAATTTGACATGTAATGAACTGTGGTTTGAGAAAAAGTGAACTCTGACTGATTAAAGGGCTGTTACGCCTATTTTATTTATAGTGGTTGGGGATGCACGTTTCTTATGCAGAATCAGTATACTGATGGGGGGCACCTATGTCTCCATATCTGCACCTCAAGAGCAGCACATGCACATACTGTGTGTGTGTGTGTGTGTGTGTGTGTTTGTCTACTTTGCCAGACTGACACAGTCCACTGTGCTGATACCTGACGGACAGGAAGCCTACATTCTCCTCAGTCATCGTCGTCGTCGTCCTCCGGCACGAAGATGTCGTGCTCCTCCAGCAGCGCAGCAAAGTTCTTGCTGATCAGAGTCCCCACATACAAGAAGGGCACCACTACCAGAGCGATCCGGAAAAGGCCGAAGGGGGTCTGCTTCCCCCGGCGTCACACAGCCCACCATAGAAACAACTAAGTTAGTTCATGTCAAGCGGCTGGTCTCACACACACACCGCACCGAGCCTTCACAGCAGCACTCACCTTCTTGGGTTTGGGCAGAATGGCGCCGGACGAAGTGCACACGGCGGTCCGGACCGCTGTCACGGTCCTCCCCGGCCCCGTGGAGGGGGTACAACGGGAGGCGCGAGTGTTTTTGAGGACCGACAGCCGGGCCAGGCGACCGAGAGCCGACGCCATGTTCGCAGCGCTTGTTTTTTGACGCTGCGGCAATGCGGAAAACGACTTGGCTAAGTTTGGATGTGGAGCTTCAACAGCGCCACCATGTGCCACCAACACACGTGACACCTCCTTATCCAATAATAATGAGGTACCACTTCACAATAACACCACCTTTATAAATGGGTTATAATTAAGTTGTAAACACATCGATGTGGGATCACTATTTGGCAAGATCTAGTTACTGCTTATTACTACTAAATCTAACTAACATTTGGAGCTGGCAAAAGGGTGCATACTGAAAATGTCAAGGAAGGCAATATTGCCAAACCATCAGTGTATGAATATTGTAATTAAATATGTTAATTAGATATTCCAAATAAAACTTTTTAACCATTAAGTTTTATGGTGACGGTGGTTAAATGCTAGTAACTAACAACAGCTTAATTTATAACGAAAATAATCATTAATCATTAGCTGCAGCCCCAATTTCTACATATCTTGGTTTATTTACACGTATTTATTTACATATGCTCATGGCATTTTTTTGTCCTTCATAGTTGTCTGCACAATTTCTATGAATCCAGTACTCGAGATAAAGACAAAAACACTAAAACAAACGACACACGATACATGATGCAGTAACAATTGTTTTCATTCTTCTGCTTGTGATATGTAAAGTTATCAGCGCGTAATCATAATCAGCAGCCACATATTAAGAGAAAAAAACTAATTATATAACAATAAAAAATCTGACAACATAAATCAACAAATCAAAATGTTAGAGCAAATCAATAAATACTGTACAGCATTTAATATTTACAGACTCCCTACACTACTGAACTTGGTGATGAGCAGAAAGAACACTATTAGTGGCTTCATGATAAAAAAAAAAATGCATGTGACGGCTGGGGGATGACACCACATGAATATACTGGCCTTGGAAGAGCTATATGAGTGAGGCATACTGTAAACACATGTACATGCTCTTTCATCAGCATTGTCCTACTTCACTGTCAGTAATAAAATACAGTTTAAAGTTGTTCTTCGGCCATCAAGTCAAAACAATCGTAAACACTCTATAAAATATTTAAGACTCCCCCAAAGGTAAGTTAAATAATTTAAATAAGCATTTTCATCGTACATAACATAATAAAAACCAAAAGATACAGGCAAAATCCCTACCTATAAATAATATTTTTACAGAAAAATCTCTTTCTCAAGTACCAGAAATTAAATTCATACTTAGTGTACCAAACAAATGTCTCATCAGTCTCCATAGTGCAGAACTGTCCACAACTTCTGTCCCTTTCATCCTTGCGTGAATCCGTTTAGTGGTATTGCTTCCTGTAACATGGAGCGTGGTAGCAGTGGTGGTTTATCTCTGAAAAAAAAGAAGAATGTAATCAATCAATCAGACCCACGGGACACATTACTGAATGTAAGCCTCAAGTAAATATGGCTGACTCGATCTCCTCACCTGGTGCTTAAAGGACAAACGCCGGAAGAACTTGTTGATCTCAAACGTGCCAGGTTTAACGGGCTCCCCGGTCTTGTTGCTCTCTCCTAGTCTGACAATTTGTGCTTTGGTGATAGCCGCTCTGAGGCTCATGCTCTTGACTATCCGAGCGCCAGGCTCCGAATCAGGCGTAGGTCGGGAGGATACGGTGATGTAGGTGGCGTCTTTCTGGCGCTCCAGATAACTCACTGTCAGAGACCAAGTAGGATGAAATAGGAGTTAAAACATTGGTATTACTCCTTCATGTGTGTCACTGTCTAATTACTATGTTGGCGTATTTTTCTCATCTAGTCTAGACTTTTCAAGACAGCTTGGCAGTCACTCGTAAATAGCGAATGATAAAGTTTTACCTGCAGACGTGACTGTGGTGTCTGTGGTGCTGGTGAGCTCCAGAAGGATTGTGGGATATGCAGGGTGCAACAGGAAAAGTTTTCTTATGAGCGGCTCTGCTGCAGCAACACCTGGTGCCACCTAAACAGACAGTATGAGCAGTTTTTTATTTACAAGAGTTGAGTACTTCATTAATATGGAATTGCATTTTAATCCATTTTTTTCAGGATTTATTTCATAGCCATTTTTATTTATTTGTTTGTTAGTTTAATATTGAAGAAAATGGCATTCTCTACATTAATGCCTCACTGCCAAACTCAACGACAATCATATATAAAAAGCTGTGCACATAATTTATACTCAGCAGGCTCTTTCTGTTCTATATATTGTTTTTCTATTAACAGACCTTGACTAATTTGCCTAAAAAATGTTCTCATCCTCTACAGCAGACTCACAGTTGTCTTGGGAACGTTCTTTTGTGCTTTGATTGGTTCGCTGGCCCAGAAGAGGAAAGCTGATTGGCCAGTTGAGGTGGAGATTGCTGAAGTTTCCAAATAAAGGTAAGGACACACAAACTCTGCCGTCCAGAGAAGATGTCCATTTGCCCCATCGACAACCTGTGCCTGAGAGACAGAAAACAGGAGAAAAATGACACAATTTAAGGAAACACAGAAGTGAGTTAAAGATATATTTCATATTAAAGACTCAAACTCTTGTGATTTGTCTGTCACAACTCAGTACTGACAAACATAAAAAGAGAAGTTTAACTCATATTTGTGTAGCATGCAAGCCCTAGCATTAATTTGTATGAAAGGACTGGTTGTTTACCTGCATGATACCATTTGCTGAATGCCGAATGAAAAGATCAGGGACTCCATCATCATTGAAGTGTCCTGGGGCTGGTTGGCTGCAACAGGCAAAGAAACATTTTAGGAAAATGTCACACTGATTCTCTGAATTTCGTCTCGTCATAAGAGTAATATAACTGATGGCAGTAACAGATGTGTAGTCAGTAATAACACCATGAAATGCAGGTCTTTACCTGTTGATGGGAGCCGAGTTAAAAGTCCATTCTTTATGTATGTCTTTCTGCCTGAGCACTGACAGTTTGCTGGAGCCATACACCAGCACCCAGTCACTTTTGGAGGCATTGACGTTAGAAGCAGTGTCCAGCCTGTTGTGGTTGTTGCCAAAACCAGCCACAAGAGGGAGCAGGAAATCCATGGGCTCAGATCCCCTAAAAACAAGAGAACAACAGTGAGATTTTGACTTGTATCATTGTAAAATGTCTAATAAACCAGTAGTGAACTGCTCATTAAAGGAAATTGAAGACAATGTTCCCCAAGTAATTCCCAGTTATTAAAGCAAAGGAATCTTCTAACTGAAGCCAAGTCAGTTTGTAAAACAAGTCACAGTGAAACTTGGGTGACATGAGTGACGAGCAACTAACCTTCAAGGTCCACGTGGCCTTGATTGTTCGGTCACTCAATTTGACTCATGCAACATCAGGAAGATCAGACATGATCTGTCTGAACATGCAGCACAACAACTGGTAAAGGCTCTTGTAATATCACACACACTGACTACTGGTACTCCTTGCTGGCAGGCCTCCCTGTATGTACGTTCAATCCTCTTTAGATGATCCAGAATGCAGCGGCATGTCTGGTCTTCCACCACACCAAAACAGCATGTCACCCTTTTGTTCAGATCGCTCCACTGGCTTCGACCCAGGCGACTGCCTACAAAACACCACCAAAACAGTTCCCCGCCTACCTGAACTATCTTTAGGTCTACGCTCCCTCCTCTCACTATGATCTGCCAATGAAAGGTGCCTGAGACAACCACCCCAACAGGGCCTTAAGTTGCTAGCTGCACCCTTCACTTTTGTAGCTAGTATAATGAGCTACTCTGCTTGATCTGCAGAGTCCCTCTCAGTTTTTAAGAAAAGACTGAACACCCAGCCCTTTCATGAACACCTCTGCACTTGATAGACTGGAAAAAAAAATCGGATGCACCCTTTGCATTCTGTGCATTGCCTCCTGCACTGCCTGTAAGCACCTACATCATATCAGACTCAAACTTTGCTTTATGGCACTTACTTGTGGTATTCTCTCCTGACTAGATCGTTGCTTGTGTTGTATTAGCTCTCAGATGTACACCGCTTGGATAAAAGTGTCTGCTAAGTGAAATTGTGAATTGTACCATCCCACACATAACCATTGCTGCTCTAATGCAGCCATCAAATTGTAAAAAGGCTTCATTTAAATTCTTGACTCTCGAGATTTCAATAGCATTTGGATCTGGTAGCGTTTGAATTTGAAATAATAAATATTTAGGCTGTAAAAAATACTGTGGCTACAGCAAACTCTGTGGCTATAGCCCAACAGCCAGACCCTAAACCATAACACATGCAATGCAGTGAAACCAAGATCACTGGTGATAACATACTATATTTGTAGATTGACAGCATGGCAGCTTACATTGAAGTTGATACTATGCCTATACAAATCAGCTACCTATCACCTGGTAGTGTGACTCCTAAGTCTAGTAACACCATTCCCTCTCCTCACTTTTTTTTCCTTTCAGATCTATGTAAACTGATCTCACTCATAGCTTCTCTGGAATCCTAAAAACAGACGTGCTTTGCCGCCACGGAGAGCTTTTAATTCCTGAATTCATTGACTAAAACATGCTTACAAAACTGTAGGTGTTTTAATGATTTCGTACTTTTTTTTTGGACAACATGGTATAAATATTGTCATGATTTAAGGATATTTCTATTATTTAAGATGATCTAAGATGCTTCTTGTTTGAATCTACGAGATCAAGACACTGAAAACTACAGCAATACAATATCACAATACTGCAATATGTTTAAAGTTTTAAAGTGCAGATATCAAAAATATTAAAATATAAAATGATGTTTAAGATTGAATTAGGATCTACACGTCTAACATTTTCACTGAGATGTACCTGTAAATGTGTATGAAGGAGGAGGAACTGTTTTTCTTGAGTCCCTCCCAGGCTGTGTCGTTCCTTTGGACTGCCTGAGTCATGGGCATTTTGCCAGTGGCACGAAAGTAGATATCACGCAGAGAGATGGCCTTGACATTACCTGATGGAAAAGACACAAAGTCTTGTAAAACTGCAGTTAAAATAGTATGTATAATATAAATTAACTTAACTTAAACTATTTCAGCTAAACATATGCCAATGGCCTGATCACACAAGGTGACTCTTGAGTCTTCTTCAGAGTGATGTTTATTCCTTTACCTAGTCCAAACAGGATGTAATAAGCTCCTTGTTGTGTCTCATGCAGCAAAGGACCCATCAACTTTCCTGAAGTGAGGTTGAAAAGCACAGGATGTTCGAGCTTCGTCCCCGTCAGCCCAGAGATCAAGGTCATGGAGAGATACTGTACAACGAACACAGCAGAATGAGGGCTGAATGCAAAAGCCTGGAAACATGACCTTTTCGGCTCACAATGTCATCAGTCCCACCCCTTTTAAATTCTGTGCTCCAATTGCAGTTGAACAAGCTTGGTAGCTCAGTCAACTTTCTCTTCTCTTGTTTCCTGTGCTTAGATATGTTATGTGTTTGGCCTGTCTCCTTTACTAATCGATCCCAGCTGACAGTGTGAGCCTCTGTGAAAGAGGAGCAAAAATCATGCAACCCTACTTAAAAGCCCCACTCAGTGTTTTTCCCAAAGTATAGTCACATTGCAGTGTAACTTATATGTAGAACACCTACATAACTTGTATGTATGTGTATAGGATAGAACAAAGGGAGGTGGCTGTCACAGGTATACCTCTGCATCTGCAGGCAGGGTAGCTATCAGCAGATCTGGTACTGAGTCTCCCTGGAGGTCTGGAAGTAACACTGCCTGGGATACGATGTTTTGAAGCTGGAACACCCACAGGTTCTTCCCTGAGGAGTGACGGAAATCTCTTTGACACAGTTTTTAACCGTTTGAATGCTACATGTGAATTGCTAATGTTAACTTTGCTTATTTGCATATGAGCAGAACCTTCAGAGTAACCAGACGACAAACTGAGACAGTATCAGAACAGATACAAACATTTTGTGCACATAATTATTCATTATTAGATACTGTGATCTGCACAGGAGACAGACAGACTGACAGAAACCTATACAGCTTGAATACCTGTGGAGCCATTTACTGCCATGACAATGGATTTTCCAATGAGGAGGACAACAGGTGATGGCTGGGTGCTGTACTGCAAACCACACTGGATGTACATCACAGACTCACGCATGACTTTCCTCCAGAGCACCTGACCGCTGAGTGCAGACAGGGCCACTGCACTATAGACTGTGTTGAAAATAGGACATGATAAACCAGTAAAAAAGAGGAAAACACACAGCATTTACAAAAAATCAGAAAGAATGAAGAGAATGGGATATTAAAAGTTACACAGTTTTTTAATGAATTGTCTGAACTGAGGATTAATTGGCCATGCCTTTTCAAAGAATATCTCACATACTTTTATTCCCTTGTGTGGGATGGGTGTCATTAGACTGTTCTGTAACTCCCAGAAGCACATCCTCCACTGAGTCACCATCAAGATCCCACAATGCCAGTGCACGTGGAGTGACACCTAGACAGAGAAAACAATACAAAAATCAACACCACCCACCAGTAGTAGGGCTGTTTCTTAAATGACTGAAGGATTAAAGCGTCCTGCTGACCTACATTTTCAAACAGCAGTGAGGGAAAAAATGTGTGAATTTTACAAAGCAGAAGAGTAATTAAAACGTTAATGATTACATTTCTTGGCTGAGATGTCTACAATTGTTTTCTAAAATACTCCTAAAAAATATGTTATGTGCTCATTACAGATACAATCCTGTTGAGTTTGTATTTACAATACTTTCACAGTGCATGCTCAAACAGAACATGAGGTGGGTGGAGCAAGGCTCACAATCCTGTATAATTACAGCTGACTAATTAATGGGTGGGCCAGTGTTGTCTAGCCACAAAGACTCCTCAGAAAGTCTTGGTAAAGTGGGCACTATCAGTGGTGTATATTACGGTGTCAATCAGGTGTCATCATAGTTTTAGGACAGTTAACAAACACACCTTTAATATCACAACAAAATCTGGTGTAATTCTTTTTTATTTAAAGGACCAGTATGTAGGATTTAGTGGTGTCTAGTGGTGAGTTTGCAGATTGCTAACACATCATCTCACCCTCCCCTTCCAAGTGTGTAGGAGAATCTACGGTGGCTGCAAAACATGGAATAAAACCCTGTAAATCCAACACACTAGCGCTTTAAGTGCAATGTATCAAACTTTGACATTATTCTTTTTACCTCCCACGTCTCCCAGCGCTCTCTCCCATTGCAGCTTCTTTTCCAGTTCTCCCTTCTGGCACGGAATCAGAAATGCACACAGCAGCACGAGCAAAGTAGCACAGACCAGAGGCACCAGAAAAAACGCACTTCGGACAGCATTCTTCATCCTCATCCTCTTTTCTTCTGCATCTGTACTATGAACCCCTATCCCAGCACCCCCCAATGACCCAGGGCCCCCTCTGTCCTCTCCGGTCCTGTCCCTGCCCGAGTCCCTGTGGCTCCAGTACTGCATGCCTTTCATGTCGTCCCTGTCCGGCCTGGATTTGCTGGGGAGTCGTTCCCTCCATTCATCCTCCTCTTCCTCCTCGTCCTCCTGCACCTCGTCTCCGCCCCCCACAAGTCTTCCAGATCTGCCACCACGCAGCTTCGAGGAACCTGTGCTGAGGCAGCTGTCTCTGCCGAGGCCGTTTCGGGGGTAGTTGAGCACGAGGTCATCCTCTTCGCTCTCATCCTCGCTGTCTGCTTGGGTGAGAGGGTCGTACTCACCGAGGTCTGAGCCCTTCTTCCCTGCAGAGACACAGAGGCTATTGGTGAGGATCAATTATCCAGTGTAGTCACTTAGCCAAAGTATGGGTGGTGCTCTGCTGATATATTATTGATACACAATGACTAATAGATTGTCTTGCAGTACTGATGCATAACAGATATGCCCTTCCTTTTATTTGGGGTATTTTGCAAAATTTATTTCCTCTGAATAGAATCTTAATATCCAATAAAGAATTTTATGTAAGTAGTGTTCCTCAGTGTTCAAACATTTCTCTCACAAAGAACTGTTAATGTATTTAAAGCAATGAATTAATATTTTACATGTCTATCTTAATCTGTTTTTTGGCACAGAAAACTATACACAGGACAATATGCTGTGCGTACTGTAGTTTACTTTATTACATAAGGGAAAAAATAAGAATGAAGTTAGTGTTCTTGTAATCTCATTTGTAACATATGTATACTACTGCTACTAATAATTCTAATAATAGATCTTAATGGTGATTGCATAAAGGTTTGATGTTTAAAAACGTAATAAATATTGTTGCCTGCTCAAAATTGTACATATCTCAAAAATATAAAAAAAAAACCCCTAATATTACAAAAAATACTATTACAATAATACAAGTACTAATGTACATCACTGATTGTTTCATTTGTAACGTTACAGCATTAAGGCTAAAGTACAGTATTTTTCTTGGGGTCATATGTAATATTTGTTTGTTTACTCTCCGGTAAGGTTGTGTTAGCTAACAGCTAGCTAATGAGCAGAAGACAGCAGATACGCTGACAGAAATGTGTCAGTATGTTGCTCTACATACACAAAAAACCCTAATTGTCTTTAATTACCTGCTTTACAAAACGTGTTTATTAACCTGGGATGATATGGACAGATGCTAACTCTGTGTGACACACCAGCGCATCTAATGAATCAACTGCATCATGAGGCGCACATTAGCAGGAGAGGACCCTCACACACCACCTCGTCTTGTCCTCACTCATGGTGTTTTCACTCATTTTTCCGCCGAACGCCTTCTTTGTTTATTTCTCTCTATTGAAATAGGCGAAGCGCATCTTACCGGGCAGTTTGAGGGCACGGGACAGAGCTGCAGCCATTTCTCCTCTAACGGATCCGCCACACAGCGACGTGAGGTAGCGGTGATGAACAGCTCGCGGGCACCAATCCAGCAGGTTGGATCTGCGCCTGCCCAACTGGACTATGGGACTTGGAGTTTCTATTGGAGTTCTTTCAGTTAGGTTTAATTTCACTTCGTTTCATGCAGTGCAATATCAGTATGTCACTCAGGTGTACTATCATTACAACTGTGCTCCTATTTTATATATCTCATTGTCTATAGTGTTTCTATTTTATACCCTCCAATTTATATTGCTTGGTCACTTATTACTATTGTATAAATACTAATAAAGGAATATCTTACTTTATGTTATTAGTAGAAGATTACATCAGAATTGGCTTTCTGAAGTTCAACCCGTGCACCTTTTCGCACTGATGAAATTATTTGTCTTTTATTAGTGTATATTCTGCAGCATATATGTGTCTTTCAGTGTACTGTATTTTTGAAGCTGCGTTTCATGGTACTATCATTGCAGAAAGAACGTTTCTGTTTGATATGACTTAAAAATATACTTGAACTGAAAAACATGAATTTTACTGCTGATTTCCCTGTTAATGTTTTTCATTTCACACATGTAGGGAGCAGGGAAGGTCCTAGTCCCGCGAGGCATCTCACAAAGTAGGTGAGTCACCTCAGCAAGCAGACCTCTGCCCTTTCAAAAATTGATCTCGTAAGTTCAACGAGGACACGGGCGTCACCCCGCGTCGTTATTTTCCTTACTCATCAGTTTAAGGCATAAATAATTGTACATCGAAAACCTGTGTAGGCACAGTGTCCAAGTGTTCTCCGTTATGGTGCCAACTATGTGTCGCTGGCAACAGATTTGTTCTTTGTATATACCAGCAGTCGTAGCACATTCAATTATATTTTGTGTTGATACAATGTACAGTGATGTTTTGGCGGTGGAAACCGATATTTGCTTGACAAAACCATAAAAATCGTTGAGAAGACTCGGCGCAAAGGCTCATGGGTAGCGAGGTATGTAGCTTATTTTCATTTCGTCAAAAGTAATCGATCGCAGATTTTTTCATTGGTTAGGGGCCAGTGATTACTCCGGTCTAAATCCATGTGGTGTCCAATCGGAATCGACACTGACTGTTAACTTGAAGGACATGATAAACAAATAATAAATTAAAACCTTTAAATGTACGTTTCTTCCCGACCGCTCAGTCGCATTCCACCTCAAACGGGCTTCCGTAGTCCTACCTAATCTTCTCCTGCGCACATGCGCTGTGAGGCAGTGTGAGAAAATGGCAGACGTCTCTTTGGATGAAGTGATACGACAGCGCGGTATTAACCTCAAGGCGCCAGCTAAACGGTATCAAATCTATCATTGCACTAATTAATCTTTGTTTATTATGGACGCAGCAACTTGTTCTAAGATTTTTGAAGGCATAACGAGAATTGAGAACTGTTGGCAGCTAGTTGGGTGTCGTATGCTAACGTTAGCCCAGTCAGCAGGGAGTAGCTACATCGTAAACGCTCGGCTAAATAGCAGATAATAGCTATAGGCCTTTACGTATCAAGATGTTCATCGCTGAATTAGGAAAATAAGGAATAATTATTTTTAAAATAACCTATTGTGTGACCAAACTAATACATAGTTTCGATAACGCAGAAACTCGAAAAGCTGAGACCAGTTTGCTGGTTTTGTATCTTTACTTGTCAGACTTAGCTAGCTAGCTAGCAAATATTTATGTTTACAGTAAAACAGATTTTTGTTGCCACATATTGAACAGAGTTGATTGCTAAAAGCACTGAGTGAAATTATGGTGGTGGCTTGACCAAATTCATGTTTAAAACTAACTTCCTTGACCTTCTTTCAGTGTGTGAGAAAGTATTTTACTGCACAATGAGTACAGTTAGCCCAGCACAACAGTCATTGAATACATTTCCCATGTGCTGTGTGAAAAAATAAAATCTAGAAATAATTAGTAAGATAATCAGGTTAACTATGCTATTAAGCAGCCTTTATGTAACACTTCTGTGACTTTTTAGGAACTTAAAATATGGAATGGAGCACTGTCTACAGCAGTCATTCCCAAACACTGGGTTGGGACCCACAGGTGGGTCACAGGAGATTTCATTTGGGTCACTAAATAAATATAAGACTATGGAAGAAATTTATTAGTATTTTAATTATAGAATTGTAATTTAGTAGTCTAAAGTATTCTATATCGTTTTCCTAATGAGATGAAATAAAAACAGTGAGATATCTTATTAACACAGCCTAAATGCTTTTATTTCTCATTTATTAAGTATTTAACGTGTGTATGTTTGGAACAACATGCATCAAGATTAGGACAGAAAATAATGATTATTTTTTATTGCTGATCAGTCTGTCCATTATATTCATTCCTCTGTTGTCACAGGGCGTAGTTAAACTGCAGATCAATGTGGCGGTTCTGACGAGCCTCTGCCCAGTTCTTGCTGTGTGCTGCGGCCTTGTGGACCTTGTAGTCGGTCTATAAAATGGTGAAAAATATCGATCAGTGTTTCAGAAAAGTCCAAGATGGCATGCTCAAATGTCTTGTTTTGTCCACAACTCAAAAATATTCAGTTTACCATCAGAGAGGAGAAAAGAAACCAGAAAATATGAAGCTGGAATTTGATAAATTAGACTTTTTTAATTAAAAAATTACTCAACCTGATTACTTGACTATGAAAATAAATGGTGTTTAATTTAGTAATTGATTAATCATTGCAATGCTAGTGAGGATAATAAGGTGATGAGGAAATGAAAGAAGAAAAATGGTCAGGACATTCATTTATGCGCAAATTAAGGCTTACCAAGATTTGGAAACACTGGTTTACAGAATTGTAAATGATGTTGTTGTTTTGGTACCACTGAGGAATTTAAAGAACCATGTTTTTTCTTTCTTCCAGTCCCATGTTTGGACGAGGTGCAGGAGGGATTGGCAAGAGTTTTGATGCCCGGCAGAAGATTGGGGCTAATGATGTCAGACAGCGGCTTGGAGGAGGAGCAGGTAATGGCCACTATTATTGCTTAGACCAGTGGGTTTCATACTATTTCTGCCCAAGGCACACCAAAGGGCAAGCCCAAATTTCAAGGCATACCTGTATTCATATCCATGCAAAATATCAACCTGTCCAATGGAAGAAACACATAGAAGCAGTGTTCCCAAAGTGCGGGTGGGAATAAAATAATGTGACAGTTACTCAGGGTCTTTGATGTGTTACACCACCACCATCCGGCAACTGCACAAATGGTAATAATTGGGGTTCACTTTGATGGAGGATTTTAAAAAGGCCTTTTATTTAAGGTATAGTATTTACCTCTGTATTGGGAAATGAGTGCATAGGAAGTACTGAAAGCAAATTAAAATTTCATGCATAGTGATTTTTAGAGTGGAATATTGCAATAATAATGTATAGTTGTCACAAAATCTCAAGGCACACCTGAACTTGCCTCATGGCACACTAGCATGTCTTGGCATGCTGTTTAAGACCCCTGGCCTAGTCAAATAAAAATGCTAGATCACTTGTGTCTTATATTTAATGAAAAGCAACTGATCAGAGGTTGTTATGTTGTTGGGATTAGTACTAAATTCAACTTCAATCTCCTCTCAGGGTTTCAAGTGAAAGATGCCAGAGACAAGCTGGGTCAAAAAGATGCTCGCTTCAAAATCCGTGGAAGGGGAGGAGCAGGAGGAGTGCAGGATGCTCGTCAGATGATCAACTCACGTAAACAGGGGCAGAATCAGTTCAGTGTCCCAGCACAGAACACGCAAATGGCAGCAGTAACACACCAACTACAAAGCCAGACACTTGTGCCACAGATACAGATACACACTAATAACAATCTTGCTGGTGTAAACACAAGGCAGTTTACCCCTAATGTACAAGGACTGAGTGTGAGGGGCGGTGCAACGCCACAGCTGAGCAATAATAAGAGAATGATGGATGCTCGTGATAGGCTGAGCCTCAAGAGGAGCATTGGAGGGACACCGACACAAGCAGCTACTGCACCACCCCTAAAAATAACCAAGACCATTCAGGTGAGATTATAATATGTGTCTTTGTTCATAGAATATGAGTGGCACAGCCAACGCATATGTGTACTTGTTGAGGTGTAAGTGCACACTGACCTGCTTACTGTGCTCTAATGTTTGCTGTTTCTCTTTACAGCAACGTCCAGTAGGGATGTCAGGTGGGATACGTGCAGCTACACAGGTAGAGCTGTTTTTCCTCTTATGTTTACACATTTAAAATTGAGAGTAATTCTTGCATTGATGGAAATATTTCTCTGAAAGAGAGCACAATATTTCCCTTTGTGGAATGACTAAGATTGTAAAACTTGGTACTAAAATGGAGAATTTTGTCTCCCACAGCCCCTGTCAAATGAGCATGATGGCATCTCCAGTAAACAAATAAAGATCACTACGGCTAATAATATGCTACAGTCACGGGTAAGAGCTTCATCATGACAGCTGAGCATAGGCCTGACACGATAATTACATAATGGACTTATAAAATATCATACTCATGTCCATATATCATATGATATTGCCCTTTATGTTTACATAAGAATGTAGCCAATATCTTAGCCGGCATAATGCCAGAATAAACAGTAGGATTTTCCCTACCATTGTAAGACTTGGGCACAGCGCTTCACCTCACAGCGCCTCAGCCGAATAAGCAGATAAAACCTAGGCCAGGACTTCTGGTTGTGCTGCTTTTGTCATCTCGTCATTTGCTGTCTGAACTAAAAGTTAATTTCTGTTTGAAAGGGAGTACTTGCATGCTATGCTGTTATCATTGTATCAGTGGAATAAAAAGTCTTAAAATGACAACATTATGTATTGCAATTATTTTGGGGACATTTGCATTAAATTAAGCTTTCCATTCCTTTACTTCGTACAGTCTGGTACTGCGGGCTCCACATTCTCCATGTCAGCCCCAATCACCAAAGTGGTCAAAAATGATGCGTACACAGCTCCACGTCCTCCTGTCCCTGTGGCTCCCACCAGGCCCAACACCAACATGGCTGCAGCCAGGTCCTCAGCTGCAGCGTTACAACCAGTCTCAAGGACGCTCCAGCAAAGCGCAGCTGAAACCAGCACAACAGCTCCTACTCCCCCTCAGGTAACATGCCTACTTGCATCTGTAGCTCAGTATGCATTCTCATCCCACCTTTGTAGCCTATTTCTCTAACTTATATTATTATTCAGTGTAATTTGCACTAATTAAGTCTTTTGAGAGACACAAACCAAGTTAAGTTTGATATATATTTTAGAAAGCTAATTGATTAAAAATGCTTACACTGAGAGCTGTTTGTCTTAATAAATTATAGAGGACTTCTGATTATTTATCAAAGACGCCCATGGCTGACAATACTTTGTCTCCACTGAGTTGTCCCCAGATGATAAACTTCTGAGCAATAACATCAACTGTTCTTAACCATATTACTACACCTGTTAGTTAAGTGGAGCTAACATCACAGCTCAGCTGAGGACACCATTAATGTTTACATCCCATGCTATTACCTTTTGTAGATTCATGCTTCTTCTGTGCAGTGATACAGTTGGTGGGTGTAGTTTGGTAGGAAGAAAATAGTTCCTACATGAAGCTGCTCACAACAATGACTGTGGATTATCTCGAGCAACCGGGTCGTGATTTTTGTAAAGACGCAGACGGGTTGCGGTTGAAAGATTGCAGTGGACGATACTGTTGCTGGGTCTAAAAGGGTCTTTGTCTCAGTTCTACATATATATGAGACACATGTGAAAAACGGAACAATTCTAAGGGCCCTGTTTAGCCTATCTATAGTGTTATATCTATAGATGCTGAAATGACCCGCTGTTAGTGATTCGGTGATCTCAGCATCTCTTATCATTAAAGTAGACTGTTAAAGTCAGTACAACACACAATAAAGAAATCACCTCAAAGGTATAATGATGAGAGTAATGATTAAAAAACATATTATCAGGATAAGATATTTGGCATGTTAATATACCACCAAGCTTGCACACATTGTTTTTTAATGTCAGCCATTTTGATTGCATAAACTTGATCATATGGTGTTATATTTCTTTCTAGCCTGCTTTCAGTCCTTTGGAGGGGACAAAAATAACAGTGAACAACCTGCATCCCCGGGTCACTGAGGAAGACATAGTTGTGAGTAAATCGCACTGATTGCAGCTAACCTTTTGCTGTGTTTGATATTCAGTGATATGCTGAGTGCTGTGGTGCTATGATGACTCATTTAGTGCGTGTGTTTGTCCATGTCTTCATCTATTTGTCCACAGGAACTGTTCTGTGTATGCGGAGCCTTGAAGCGAGCACGACTGGTGAAGGTGGGTGTGGCTGAAGTGGTGTTTGTACGTAAAGAGGACGCCGTGAGCGCATACAGGAAGTACAACAACCGCTGCCTGGACGGTGAGTGCCAGTGGCAAGGACGCATACATCAAATGGCTCTCTGAGCTTTGGGCTCTGGCTTCTGTTTTGCATGCAAGTCAATGACTACAGTACTGATGACAAGTCTGCTGGTTAGGGACATCGTTGTATATATTTGTTAAACCAAAGTGTGGAAGGTTAGCCAAGTGAGATAGCTGCATCAGTCAGCATCACTAGGACGGCCATTAACCAGACGGATAGACTTTGGGCATGTCTGTATATCATCAGTTTCTTTTTGTCCCCATCAGGCGTGTTATATTTTTCCACAGATTTATCTTGCATACTACAGACCCAACAGCCATTTTTGTGCACATTTATGACTGTATGCATGCAGACCTCTCTCAGTTGTGATTCACGATTTTTGAAAAGTCCTGATATACCATTTTTGTAATGACTGCTTTGGTAGATAACTACAAAACAACTGCTAGGCTAAAAACAAGGTTTATTTCAGTTTTACGCAGCCTGTTCAGTGCAGGAATGCTGCCTTGTTATTTCTGCCTAGGAACACGCAATGGTTGTACATTTTTGTTCAAACGTAGGACTCATCCAAAAATGATAAGTACTGGGTGCGAAACGTCACATGTGGTGATACTATTAAGTGTCCTAAAGGAGCAGTTTCTAGTGTGCAGACCTATATTTGTATTTTTGGACATTTTTGTTCCACCTCTAACCTGATAGCATTTGTTGGAACAGAGTCAAAAGGTGTAAAAGGTGAGTCAGTGGAATGGTTCATGACGCTGTTGAGTTACACATTTACTGCTGTTTGTGATTGTGTTTTTTAAAAAATGTATTCAAAGGTTTTATTTTGTGGTGTGTTACATCAAAATGTTCCAAATAATATTAACATTGTTTAAATTGAGACTTGGACTGTCATGTTTATTCTTTCCTTTTAAATTTATCCAGCTAGGTGAACCCAGGACACACAGGACACAGGACATATCGTCTATGCCTCTTAAAGAAAACTGAGACTAAACTGTACAAAAAACTTAATTAAAAACTTTGCAAATATCCGCTGCTTGCATCTGACAGTTGTCTGTTGCCTGCACTCTACTGATTGCACACTTAGAGTTATCTTTTCTTCTTGTCACCTCCAGGCCAACCCATGAAGTGTAACCTTCATATTCAGGGAAATGTCATCACTTCTGATCAGCCCATTCTATTGTAAGTAAGCCTGAGAGGCTTCATTCTTTCCCTGCAAACGAATCTGTTGTTTTTACATGCACATGCTTTTGCATATTTCCTGTGAGCAGTAATTTCCCTCTAACCTGAGCAACTGAAATTCATGTTAACCATTTTTATTCCTCCATCCAGCATTCAAGTGTTTGGCAAACTGTTAAGTGGTATACTTAGCTCACTTTGATTAATCAGTTACTCAGATAACATATTTGGTGAGTGGATTGTTCAGCTTAAGCTACAGTTAGTGTTTCCAATAGATCACTCGCAAGTTTTGATTAAAGCTGACGTAATTAGGTCTAGCCTGTAAATGCCATTAGCTGTTGCTGTGTTTGTGGCTTGTACTATCCACTTGAGTCTAAGGAAGGAAAGGCTTTTTGCGCAATGATTATAATTTTTTTTCTCTCCTTGGCTCTCACAGGAGGCTAAGTGACACTCCAGGCACAGGCAGCGGTACAAAAAAAGACGGTCTGCCCTCCTCCTTGTCTCGCCCCGCTGGTCAGCGAGCCTCCTCGCAGCCCACTCCAGAAGTGGACCCCCAGACCATCCTTAAAGCTCTGTTCAAGTCCACTGCACAGTCCACCTCCACCACTGAGCCCCCCAGCTCACAGGCCACTGCCTTTCGCATCAAGATATAACTCATGTGTAGTGTGAATACACTGTCTGTTCATAAACATATAACTGCATTCTCAGTGTTGACATAGAAACTGTGTTTTTCACCTTGACAGCAGGCAGCCGGTGTTCTCTCATATGAAGCTGATTTTTACACATTTGATATAAATGACCTCTCTGAACGTGAAATTCATGGATACACAACCTCTTGTTTTTGGTTGTGTGGTATCCAAAATGTCACCTGTTTTTTCCTCAGAAGGACCAGTGGAAAGAAGTGTAATGTGATTTATTGTTTTAATCCAATGTGGTGGGGGATGCCAAATCTATGGGATGTTTTTTGTTTTTGTTTGTTTGTTTATTTTGTCTGTTCGATTTTTTTTTTTTTAGTACTCCAGTTAAATTCCACCTACCCCCAGCTACCAAAAAAGGAGATGGGGTAAAAAAGAAGACCTAAAAAAAGTAATTGACAACACCACGCAGCTCTGTCATTATTGAGAAATACATGTTTAATGTTCTGTGCATCTACATGGGTGATCAGTTATACTGTCTGTACCTCTTTTCAGGTTTTCTGGGTGTGTGCAGAACATAGGAATTAAATGGAAAATAGACCACAGAAATAACACAATACAATAGATACAGTATATGTCTGATAAGGTATTTTAATGAATTCATCCTCAGCAAATCCTGGCCACAACTGTGTCTAATTTAAACCCGAGAAGAGGTCTTCCAGCCAAAATGACTGAAAACACTTGTGTGAGTAAATCAACTATGGACAGAAACTAAAACATCATAATTTCAGTAAACCAGTTTTCAAACAGTCATGTTGATATTTTATTTTGTTTTTACCACCCTTGTTGCATCTGGACTCTTGTGTGCCCTGTTTGTGACTGGTTTTTACTTTGTTCAGTTTTGGAGCAGTGTATGTTTAATTCTTTGTAGTATACATTACACTCAATTTATTTTCAAGGACTGTAAATTACTTTCTGTTATCTGCTTTGTTGTTATGTCAGTCAAGAAGAGACTAGAGAGGTCAGAACTGTCTGTGAAATGTCGCCATTAAACATTTAGCTTTGTAGATGCTGTCTGAGACTCGTCTTTCTCACCTGACATATGATGCATTTTATTGTTGGTAATGTCATATACATACAGCATTCAGACTTTCAAAAAACATAAGACAAGTAATGAAACTTCTACTACTGAAGTGATATCACAATTTATCCAAGTGTTTGTTTTTTTTCATGTAACTTTATATATTACATATTTACAATAGATGGAAGCAGATTTCCACCATTGATGAAAAAAGATCCTGTGTGTCATAATTCCTCAAAATAATGAGGAACTTTTTTCAAAACAGACTTAGTTTCTCATCTTCTTCACAGAACTGAGACTCTAAACTACTAAAAATAAAAAAAGGTATTTTGAGGTGGGAAAAATTTATGTAAACTTTTAGATTTTTCTCCACTTTTTTGGTACAATCTTTATGATTGTTCTGAGGGAATATCAGTGCCATCTTGTTTGGAATCTTTTAAAGATGCAACAGTTAATCACTTATTAAATTATTTGCCAACTATTTTGATAATCGTTTTGAGTCATTTCTCTAATAAAAAAAGGTCAAAATTCTGATTTCAGCTTCTCAAATGTGAATGTTTTCTTTTGTTGTCTTTTGACAGTTAACTGAATATCTTCTTGTTTTTGACACAAGACATTTGAGGACGTCACCTTGATCTTTGGGAAACACTTAAAAAGAATTTCACCATTTTCTGACATTTTATGGACTAAACCGTGAATTGATTATTAATCAGTTAATCGAGAAAATAATGGACAACTGAATCGATAATGAAAATAATAGTTGCAGCCCCAGAATCTTTATATAGGATAAATGAAAAATGATAAACGTAGATTTTAAAATGATGTAGATTTTATTAGGAATCTCCTGTGTTTAATTTTTTGGGGGAAAATGACTGTATTTGGAAATTCTACAAATAGATCAGTTGTAGGGTTATTTTTTCTTGACATGATTATATAATAATAGTAATACTACTACTGATAATAGTAATCCTTTATTGATATAGCACCTTTCATACATACCATGTAGGTCAAAGTCAAAGTGCTTTCAAGTCTAGCATTAAAACAACAACATGACATTGACAACAAGGCACAATAAAAAAGAAATACAAAAAAATCAGTTCATGAAAACTTAGAGAAATAATAGTAACTGACAATAGAAAGTGTTCAAACTGCACTCAACGTGAACTACGTTAATTAAATGGCTGCTTGAATATAATTTGTTTAATTGCCTTTTATGTATCATCGTTTGAATTTCAGTGTTATTTGGTTTGTGTTCATATTTATTTAAAAAAATAAAATAAAACGTACTTTAGTTTTAGTTGTACTTCCGGTGTGAAAGGTCGAACCAAAATGGCGCCGTCCAAGAAGAAACACGCCAGTATTCAGCCTTGCACCATTCCTGGAGGATTTACAGGTATTCGTTGACTAAACTAAGAATATTCAATACAGCTTTCCACTATCGTACCGATTTATCAACGGAGAAAAAATATTTCTCTTCATTTTACACGGTTTGGGCGGTTATTGAGTCGTAGCCCTCTCTCGCCTGTCGGGCAGGATCACCTGGTGATAAACTTACAGATACTGTACTCACTCATGTGTTGAATTTAGGTTTTTTTTTTCTGTCTCTCTTGGCAGTGCTGCCCTTACAATTTAGCTGTGACAGCGTCGCACAGCACCAGCTGTATGTGAAGGAGCACCGAGTCCGAGCAGAGAGGAGCTCCCACAGACCTCTGGACCGGACTTTATTTGTGCTCAACATCCCTTCCTACTGCTCAGAGGTACCGTTCATGTTGCTATGAGTCAATGGACGGTTAACTGTCCGCTTTAAATCATTTGTTCAGCAAGTTATTCGTTTTTTTTGAACGTAGAAATGATGTTATACCCCTGCTGTTTGTGTTCCAGGGTGTTGTCAAACAGTTGTTCTCGCAGTTTGGCTGCGTGCAGTTCGTGGAGCTGAGAGACCACCCGGGCTCCTTCAAGGAGTCTGGACCCAAGCTGTCCAAGTTCTTTAAACCAGCTGCCAAACAGGTGAGTGCTTTCTTCTGTAACACCATGAGCAGACACTTACTGTGCTTTCAGTCATCACTTTACCTCTTGTGTCTCTGCATGTCCCTTCCAGGGTTTCAAAGTGGGCTACATTGTGTTTAAAAACTCCTCCAGCATAACAGCAACTAAATCACATCCACACAATGTGCCTTTGGTGGCTAGTACAGAGCAGCACCCACTGAGGACGGGAGTACAGAGTGAGTGACACTGCCGTTTTATTCATGCATGGTTTATTATTATTTTCTTATTCTGGTTGTTTTGTTTTTAATGTTGCCTTGTATTGACTTTTTGAACTACAGACTATCTTGAGATGGGATCACACCAGACACAATGCCTGTTAACTAGTTGATGTTCTTACCCATAAATACTTCGCACTCACGGGTCGAGCTGCACCCATCTTCAAACTTGGCCTTCATTTTGATCATAACTACACACCTGTAAAGTTTCATGACTGCATTCTGTGTTGTTGTAATGCTATTACATTGACAAAAACACCTCGTAAAGAACTTGAAACTGTCTGTGTGGTAGATCCCTCTACAGTAGGTCTCTCCAGGGCCTCGTTTTGCTGTGATGATAAATAAAGACACACACAGACAGACACAAGGTGAAATCTACCTAATGCCTCTGTGGATGGAAATATCTGAACCGTGGATACAGTGATCTGCAAATTAAAATGAATATAGGCCAGACGCCCCTTCTGTTCTTACCCCACTATTTCTGGCGCCCTTACTTGGACCACATCCATCTTCAAAAACTCACTGATGTCTCACACACACCTGTGAAGTTTTCTGACTGCATCTTGAAAAGTTATAATGCATCCACATTGACAGAATCTCTCCACAGACAGACAGCACCTAGCAAAGTACTCAAAACTGCTTCTGTGGTAGTTCCCACCACCAGGATCACATTTTGCCCAGATGAAATGCACACACAGACTCATAAATTGAAAACAGTACTAGCCACACTGTCATGGCTGATAAATCTATGCATCTACTATTACAATTGCAGTGTGAGCCAGTACCTTGATCAAATGTATTCAACTCAGTCTTATGCCACATTAATTTGATGTGTTGCGCTCTCTCATGCCAGAATGGATTCAGAACTACACAGAATCTTTTGTTCAGCCAGAAAAACTGCAAGAAATCGTTGACTCCTTTATGCAAGACTACGACAAGCGGAAAGAAGAGGTGAGAATTCTAACCCTAACTCTCTTCGTCCGTCATTGCCAAGTGCCCACCCATCTATTCCATGTGATGTCAACTTGGGTTTGTTTTCTTTGTCACAGGAGGCGGAGAGGCAGAAGAAGGAGGCTGAGCAGCAACAAGAGGACGAAGAGGGCTGGGTCAAAGTCACACGAGGACCCAAGGGTGCCAAGGCCCGCCCACACAGTGAAGCAGCCAACAAGAGGACTCTTCAGAAAGAGATGAGGAAGAAGAAGAGGAAGGAGCTCTTGAACTTCTACACCTGGCAGCACAGAAACACACAGAAAGAACGTAAGTCACCAAATTTTTGACCTTTTTTTTTTTTTTAATTTGACCTTAATGTTTGGTGAAGGATGTAGAGAAGCCTTTGTAAAAAAAAGTCATCAGAAAAAGTTGAAATACTCACTAGCCTGATAACAACGCTACAGCTGCGGTGTTCCTCCTTTTGAAATTTCCATTCTGGGTCGGAATAACTGTTTTTGTTTGCCCATTTCATGTTAGAGTTTGAATTAAGCAGAATATTCGCCAATTAAGTAAATCTTTCAGATGGACTAGGTGTTTGTCATGGTTAAATTCAGCAATATGTTAATGGAGTCTGGCAGACGGTGGGCCAGGCAGTCACTGTTCTCCAACTCCAGAGTGTGCGTTTTCAGAGCAGTGGGTTCTGAAAATACACAGTTACAAACCTCTGATCAGCTTACAGTGTAGGACTTATCCTCGTTTGTTAATGTCAATTTATAATGTGCTCGTCTTGCGCTCCTGCAGTATTCCTGCAACCTGCCTGAGTTTCCTTGAGTCCAGGGTGGAGTGGGTGGGGGGAAACAACCTCCTTCAACCATAGACTGAATATTAAAAAGGATTTGGACTGCAGTACTCATTTTTGGATGCGCAATTACTACATATTAACTTAATTTAACTGTATTTGGTTCCTTTTTTTCCAGATATTGCGGAACTAAGGAAAAAGTTCGAGGAGGATAAACAGAAAATAGCTCTGCTGAGGGCACAGAGAAAGTTCAAACCATACTGATTCAACTACCCGGATTTTTCCTTTGCTTCTTTCACTGCTTTTGTGTGTTTTAGTTACAGTATATAACTGAGCATTTTTGTGTTAATAAACTATTATTCTGACTTGTTTTGATGATTGTGTGACCAGCACCTCATAAGAGACATTTGGCAAATTGTTGCTGCCGGTAGAAGAAAGTATTTTATTAAAAATGTGACATGCACAACCCAGTACAAATTTTCATGTGGACAGTTGGCCCCAAAATCTAAAAATACACATTTCCCTCTAACCGGTGGTGCTACTTATCTATCTAGATTGTTTTGCTGTGAGCTTCTGAGTTTTGGATACTGACCATGGAGATGTCTGCTTCCTCTTTAATATAATGAGACTAACTGGCACTCAGCAAAACTATCTGGATGGATAAATAGCACTACAGGTAAGAGGAAAAACATGTATTTTCTGATTTTAGGCTTAACTGTCCATTTAAGTATCATTAAAACTAGCTTTGGGAACCATGTAACCCAGTGTTTTGGCCTTGAGCTTTGGATTTGAGGATCAAGAGCAACTCTACGATTAAGTGATCACACCAGGGTCTTCTTACCCGGTTGTAAATCAGAAAGTACACAAACAACTTTAAATGCACATCACAGAAGGAGAAATGTTTTATTGAGATTGTTCACTATCAACTTGTGCGTCACAAGCTTGCTGTTCCTCTGATGTGTGCCGCCTCCTGTTGCTCGACCAGACAGTGAACATCAGGATCAACAGCAGGGCAATACTGACACCAGAGAGCATATAAACTGTCACCTGAAACACTGAGGAACAGAGAAACAAGGTTTAATTCAAGTATTGCCATTGTTCCATCATATGGGTACTACAGCTTTGTGCTGAGACTGACTTGTGTTCTGTTTCACACATGGACTGTCCTCCACTTCAGTGTCATTCTGTCCCACCAGCAGTGGTCCTAAAGAGACCAGCTGGACCTGGTCGGACTCAGACGGTGCCTCTCTTCTCCGTCTCTCCCCTTCAGATGCTGTGGGAGGAGAGTTTAACAACACAACATATAGACAGCACATACAGTGTGCAAGGTGAAATATGTTTAAATGTACTCACAAATGATGGCACAACGCTGTGCGCAGTCAACATCATCTGTGCAGACTTCCACCCAACAGTAAAAGTACATCTAAGTGAGAGGTTACAGTTAGTCTATGTCTGCAGAGACACACACTTTTATATCACTGAAATATGTCCATGTGATAACCTTACTTCCTCCACGCTTGGATGTCCTGTATCAGGGTCCAGGAAAGCAAAGGTCTTGACATCAAACCTCCTGACTTGGGAGTGAGAGGCGGTCTTCCCCTGGTTGTCCACAGGGACAGAGCTCCTCATATCATCCAGAGGGTTGGGACATCTATCCAGTGGGAGAAAAACATTGGTAGCTGCTTGGAAAAGGTGAGGAGTCACAATTCCACAAATTCTACAAATCCAAGATTTAATTTGACTTTTGATTTTAAGATCACACGTTTGATTTTTGAATTAAAACCTTCAAATTTTTTTTTTAGCACTGAAGCCTGTGCTGTTGTTAAATTACAGTCTTGGTTTGTAAAGATTAACAGATCGCTGACTTCATACCCTGACAACTGTTACTTAGAGCTTCAAATTATTCTCTAAGAGTTTCATCTGTGTGGTATCAAGTGTAATATAACAGCTGGGAAGCTACACTGTGTCCTCTTTACAGTGTTGTTTTTTTTCTTCAGACACACACAAGACGCCACAAGTAGGTGGGGGTGGAAAGAAAAAAAATACTGGGAGAACTGCAATTTTTGCCTTTGATTTAGATTTGATTTACTATTAAATTTGTGGTCCTACTCAGTAACCTATGCTCATCATCTCAGTGACCTCAGCCAAGGATGCTATAGTTAATAGTTAACTAAAACTAAAAATTAAAACTGGATGTAAACATAAAAAATAGACTTTAGAAAAAAGTAAACTAAGTGAAATGATTGTGTACTTACAAAAGAAACTAAAATAAATTAAAAATGTACTCGACATGTATTCAGTTTTTGTCAGTTTGGTCAAACTTCTCAGCACAACAAGCAGAAGGAGGCTTTGGTGCATGTTTATTGACTGTGAATCAACTGCCTTCACAAAGTTCTGTTTATACTGTAATACTTACTCTGACTTTAAGTCTTGCCCCTGACAAATAGCCCTATATTATAATTGAAAAAATGAAAATACAAGCTAAACTAAAACATTTTTACCAATAAAAAACTTAGTTGAAACTAAACTGAAGAAACAAAACAAAAGTAATAACTCTGATCTGAGCTCAGGTTGCCTCTGTGGTTGTTTCTAACTTACCCATCATAGAGGAGTGTCCACACAGAGTGTCTAGATGCAGGATAGGCAAAGCAGTCTCGTACACGCAGGGAGAGTGTGGGGTCTGGGGACGGCTGGGCGATAGAGATCTCCACATATGCAGCTTTACGCAGGGGCAAAGACAGAGGAAGCTGATCCTCAAGAAAGAAGGATGAGAAGGATGCATCTAGAGGAACAAATATTACAATCAGTAAGGATTTTATCTAAGGAATTGACACAATGCAAAGCAATTTTTATTTATATAATACTTATTTGTCCCACAACAGGGATATTTGTATTGTAACAAAAAGCAGCATCAATATTCCTCACTCATTCTTCAATAAAAAGAAATATTAAGTAAAACAAACCAAGACATCCACAATAGGAAATAAAACAAGTGATTAAAAATGTATCATCAACTAAGGTTCCAGTGACAACACTATACATAGTTAGCGCTACTATAATAACATCACATCAGTTGATGACAGCACCAAGGTACAACTCAGTAATTTTGCATTGCTCATAAAGACCATCATCTGGAAAAAATATGTAAAGAGTGCTGTGTTTTAAAGCTGAATTATTATGAAACTCTGAACATAACCTCCTCTGGACCAGGTTACAAGTTCAGTATAAGTTACCAACTCTGACTTTAGACTGAACATACCTTGTTAACACATTAATCTTGGTTCACAGAACAGCCCTCAGGTCTAGACCGTACTCTTCATAGTATTATTTACAGAGACCCAACAATTCCCACCACGAGGAAGCAAACAGGCAAGAAGGCAAGGCAAGCAAAAACTTCCTTTCAACAGGCAGAGACGCTGAGCAGAACCAGGCTGTAGGGTAGGTGGCCATCTGCAGCGACCGGTTGGGTTGAAAGAGAGACAGAGCAGGAGGAAAGAGAACATACAGTAGCACAACACAATTGCACAATGCAGATACTGCTCTATATTTTATTACCTCTGGCTATTCTCATCTGCACTCTGATGGTTCCCAGGGCAACCACAGGCGGCGGATTGGTCACCGCATACAAGGACCGCAAATGTGCTGCACGCTTTAAATCTGACACCTCATATTCACATTGGACCTGCAGACTAAAAAACCCACATTTGTCAGTATATTTGATGCAGCCAGTTTAATTTGATTGAGAGATCAATTATTTTCCAACCTGGTAACCACTCTGTCAGAGCCATCAGCCTTACAGTGGTGTAGAGAGGGTGTAAAAATAAACCTCACCTAAAAGGTGATTTTTTTGCTATACTTTTAGAATGTAGCTCCTCCACTTCCACCTCATAGATCATCACATCTCCATCTACCTAAAATCCAGGAAAAGGTTCAGAAACATATATATACTGATATATACTGACTCAGTGAGACAATCAGAGCTCTATAGACAGAGACGGGCACAAATACATCCAAAAGTATCTTGTTACAAATCACACATGATTCATTTGCATTTAGCCAAAGACTGTGATTAGGCTCATTGTGGTGTAGTTTTTTTCTAAACCTTGGGGTAAAAACATGTTTAATAATGTATTTAAGTATTTCACACAAATAACAAGCTTAAAGTATTTTAAGCAATTACAAAATACTCAAAAGTGATTAAATATTTCTTATAATAAATTTAATTGAAATACTGCCCATCTCTGTCTATATGGTATATGAATTTAGATACAAAGAATTTTTAATAAAATGCTGTTTAGGTTTGTACAAGTACATATAAAACATTTAACTCTACTGAACTTGAACTCTAATGTTGTTCAGTGACTATATATATTTTATAATAACCCCACGTGACTGATTTTCCTGCCACATTTAAGGTGAATTTATTGATCCAAATACTAGACATGTTATTATGGAATCAAGCTCTTGACAAGTAACATTACCTTTATCTTTGCACCACAGTCCATGACTCCAATCTTGAAGATGGCTGTGTCTGGGGTGGTTATGACAGGGACACACTGTGGCTGATCCTTGACTATGAGGCTGCTAGGACTGATGGGCAGGTCTGTGTCTGTGGCCTTGACTGAGAACACGAAGTGTCCGTCCAGAGAGCAGGCTGGAGGGAGCGTCAACACACAGGATAATGTCGGCCTGGTTACACTTAAAAAAGCAAGTTAAGCATATGTTCCTCAACAGAGAATCACTTTCCACGTTCGCAGTACTTTCATGAAACAAATGGTGAGCTTACCATTGAGCCTGTAGAAGCAGGTTAAATCATTAGCATCGTAGCAGCATCCCAGTTTGTGGCAGGCTTCATGAGAAATTCTTTGGTGGCCACAGTCCACTCGTAGATCCCTCTCTATGTCACAATCTCCAGGTGACGCTGGAGAAGAGCCATGTTTTTAGGGTACTGAACTGCCACAGTAAATTGTGTTGTGCCAAAATCCGCTCTGTACTCTTATCATGTGTAATATTACTATTTTTTTATGATCGATATCATTGCCAATACTACTTTATTTATTTAAGTTGATTTTAGTTTCACTTTTCACAGCTTTTGCTTTGCATCTACTACATGTTTTGTTCTTATGTTACTGTAAGTTTTGGAAGAGTCTCTGGCACAAAGTTCTGTCTTATCTTATATAACCAGTAATTACCCCAGAGCATCACTTTTTTGTGTAAAGAGATTATTCAGAACTTTAAGCCAGGCTTCAGGAAAATGTGGAATGAAGGAAAATGTGCCAGTTAAAGTTTTGATTAATGAAACCGATGAAATGAGCATTCACTGAGATATAGAAGACATAATTGTGTCAACAACCTTCTTTATGCTCATCAGCTGTCTGCACTCACGTGTAGGGATAAGTCGAGTCCTCTCGTTGTGTCTCTTTATCAGAGGACAGCTGATATTAACCCTGAACCATCGATCCTCTCCTGTCAGTTGTACCTGTAGAGGGATGACCACTTTGCTGCCCTGGGGATCAAAGTTATCACAATGTGGATGTTAAGAAGTGATCACACAAACAGTGCACGCCTATATTTCCTCCTGTAAACCTCTCAATGTGCAGTAAATAAGAAGCACATTTGCATTTTGCATGTTTAGGCCTGCAAACCCTCAGGTGGACACATAAATATTTCCCCATACTCATAAACATTTCACTCTTTCAAACTGTATAAACTGTTTATCTATTGGGAGAAACTGCTGGGATTTATTAAAACTTAAATCTGTATGTGCCTCCATCAAATCCATAAATTAGTTAGATTTATTGGTGAACAGTATTTCCATATTTTTACAGTTTACCTGTCTTCACCTGTTTGTTTTACATCTTAGTTGAGGGTCTGCTTTATGTTTTCTTCTCCCTTGAGAATCCTGCCACAGAGATCTTTAAGTCACACACAATCAGGTCATTGACTGTACAAAAACTATTAGCGGGTGGAAACGTGGAATCGAGGGCATAGGTTATCTCTGTGTACCAATTAATGCTAATTCTGTGTCAATTTATGGTGGGAATGTCTTTATTATGTAAGGGAAAACATAACATTCAGGCCCCAGGTGACAATACAAAATATAACAGAATACAATGCTGTCAGGCAAGTGGTTTGTTAAAATAAAAGGCCTCCACAGCATATTGAGAGAGGCGTGTCACTGTTATGCATTTTTAATTTTTGCTCTTACACCAGCTCCAATCTTCACTTTATTCTGTATCTTCACAGAGGGCAGTAAATTGCAAAATCACATATAATCAGTGTAACATGTGGTAGGATTCTAGCACTTTGTCACCTGTTAAGGTGCTGAATAAAATGTGATAGCGTTAACTTCTTGACTCCTTTCTCCACTCCTGTTTTTTTTTTTTTTTTTAAGAGAAATGTCAAGGTCCACATTGGTAAACATTCATATTTTTAATGCTACTTCATTAAAAGTAAGCATTATACACAGTTTAATTATTTACAGCCGTTATTTTACCTCAATCTGTGCATAGCAGCTGTCATATCTGCTGTAGAAGGAGAGGCTCTGGTTTTTCTCTCTGCTGAGACTCACTCCACAGGACCCTCCAGACTGAGGCACTGGGACTGTGGCCCCTGTCACATCTAAGAAAACAATGAAGCACACACAATATTGATGGAATCAGTGCAAATGAGAGCAAATTGTATTGAAGCGGTTTTCCAAGCCATTTTAGCTGTTGGACATTAAGTATTGCAACATCAAACTCTCTTACCTTTAGCGTGTATGTTACTTTTGACCAGCGGACCAAAGACAGCTCTTATCCTGCGCACAGAGCAGATGACCCTCGGCAGGACGTGCTGCTCAGCTGTTTCCTTCACCTGGACGGTTGAGAAACCCCGACAGCGCTGATGACCCATGAAGGCAACAATGACAGAAATCAAACAAAGTTTTGCACATTGATAATTCATCTTATAGTTTGTATGTTTTTGGCTATAATACGCGTTAGGCCCCGGAAATATCAGAACCTATCTTTGACGCGGAGATGCGGTCACGTGACTTCTGTTAATTAGAGTTAATTAGTTCGAGGCTTGCTGCGACAGGAGCGTCTCCACATGTACGCATGCGCATTTGTTCTCCGTGGCGGAGGTGGGAAGTAAGTACAAATATCTAAAAACTGTACTTAAATATAGCACACGTTTTCAGGTATCTGTACTTTACTTGAGTATTTATTTTTTCTGCCAACTTTTACTTTTACACACATATATCTGTACGTTCTGCTCCTTTGATGGGAAGTATTGATTATTTTTATTTTGCACTATTGAGCTTCATCTTCTAAAACTCACGTGTGACTTCAGCCTGAATGGATGAAAGAATAACACATAGAAAAGATTATTTCTAAGTGTATCCTTTAGTGCATTCAGTCATTCATGACACAAGATGTAAAAGATGTAACAAGTCAAAAACCATGAAAACGAGGTAACAAGATGAAAACAATGTTAACCCTCGGAGGTGAGTTTTTTATGAGAGTATAGTATAGGTTAGTTATGAGAGAATATCGACCTGATGTTCACTACAAAGAACATGTCATAAAATTTAAATTCTAAATATTAAAATATTTTTCTTGTTGTTTAAAAAAAAGTGGAAATGATCCTGTCACAGATTTTCTCAGCTGCCCGGAGAGCTGACGGGTTAAAGCTCATGTGAAAAGTGGGCCAGAACAAGCTGGTAATTAATAAAAAGGTCAATGTTTAAATAATACATATCATGCTGTGCGCATGCATCGCCCAACGTGTCCTCAGGGAGCCATTAAATTAAATCATTGCGTAACTCAAAGGCCTTGCCAACCTCAGCCGCTCACCCTTTCCCTATGGCAATGCTTGTACCCATCTGATTATTACATAAGCAATCTTAAACCTTTATTCCCTGCTGCATCCTGCCAGGCTTTCAAAGAAGTGTCCATTCAAGAACGCTTCAACCGAACTTCTTCAATCTTGGCCAACATGTCCACTTGGACTCAATTATGACCTGATTTTTACTTTTAAATGTATTGGATGCTTTGAAATGAAATGCTTTGACATCATCTGTCAAATACGACATTATAAGAGCCAATATTTATTGGCTTATCTTTGCCATTACCAACCGATATGCTGTGATAGGCCAAGATCAGTCAATAATTCATCAGTACAGATATTTTATTGTACGTCCCTAGTTATATGAACGTATTTTGAAAATACAAAAATATGAAATTATTGGTTATCATATCAGTATTGGCCATTATGGTTATCGGCTGAAAATAAATCCAAATTGTGCATCCCTAATATTATTTATGTGCTGAACTGAAAATTCTGCTATGTGTCAAACTAAATGGGACAATTTAATTCAGAGACCTAATTTTTACATTGATTTTTAGGTCGCCAACTTTACATCTGGTCAATAAAAACTAGCCGTTTGGCTAATTCTGGCACATTTGCAGTATTAATATGCACCGTCCCGGGAAAATTAATTAGTTAGTTAATTTTAATTAATTAACTCCAGATCCCGTCACCTGTCCATCCTGACAACCAATCACTTACCGATTTTCGAGTAGACGGCCCACGCCTCTTCCTTTAAATTGAGACGTGATGGTGTCTGAACGCCAGCGGCCGAAAAGAAGCAAAGTTAGTCCTCCGAAAAGCTCAGATATCGGGAACTAGCAGATCAATAAACTCCGTCCCCTTCACGGTAAGCCGGCGAAGGTCGGGTCTTCATTCTTCCCTTTTTTTTGCCATTTATTTTCTTATTTCACAAACTTTTTGGGTTTGAATTTCTATTGGAGAGTGAACTGAACTGAACTATTGTCAAGTCTTGAAGGGAACCCTTGATTTGTGGAACTCGCGAGATTTGGGCTTTTGTTTCTTCATTGTGCACCTTGTAGAACGCAATGTTCTTTTGAATGTGAAAATGCTATGATTAAATAAATGTGGTACGTTTAAGGACAGAAAACCCTCGGTTGGGGTTGTGGGAAAATCATGGTTTGGGTTAAAAGATCACTCTCGCGAGATCTTTCGTGGATCTGGGTTTCTCTTATTGGGTATACTTCCGTGTTTTGGTTTTGGTTTGCGTTAGCGGGAAATCCCGAAGTGGAGCTTTTGTGTTACCTTATGAACTGAACTGAATTACACAAAAAAACAGCCATTATCAGAATATGCACAGCTGTATGACTCACAAACAGACACTTATTCATTCAGAGAACATTCAGCATTAATTTGAACTCTGATGTGAAATGGCCAAACTAAAAAACTTGTTTTTTAAAATGTATTTAAGTATTTACAAGTTCAGTGAATTGATGAAATAAATATCTTTTTTTGTACTTTTACAGTATGTAGTTATTCTGCATTCACTAATTTACAGTATTAAAATTTAATACAGTGATACCTTTTAAAGTAGTTGAATTAATGTTGCAATACAGCATGCTGATTATTAGTGTAATAGCAATTACAGTACTGTGATTATTACTGTAATAACATTTACAGTACTGTGATTACTATTGTAATAACAGTTACATCACAGGGATTATTGCTGTAACAATTACATTACTGTGATTAGTTTTACAGTAATCAGACTGAAATTTATTTACAGCAACTTACCAGCTAATTGCTGCCAGTAAGTTACTGGCAACAGCATTCCTGTTGCAGTATAATATTGCCTATTTAAGGAGTAATGGTTTACAAGGTGTCAATAATCAGAAATTAATAGACCTAAGAAATGCAAGTAGTAATAAATTGTCTTTTGCAAAAGAAGCTCAAATACCTTGATAAAATGACTTACATATACCTTGCCTCTATTTAGTATTCATGAATATACAAATTGTCCCCGCCCTCTCAACACACCCCAAACCCCTACCTGTATGTAGCTGTAGCTGCACCTGGCCTCTCTGTTTTGCTGGGTAATTACAGTAACCAGCTACATGGGGCTTCTCCTGTTGGCTGGTATTGCTGCTAATAATTTGTATAGTGCCACCCCCTTGATTAAGTTTAATCAACAGCAATGCATCATGGTCTGAGATCATCAAATGTCTGAAGTGTCACTGTCCTGTGAGAACCATGCATCTCTAAAAAGTCAAAAAACAGCCTTTTTTCATCTTTGTGGATTTAAAAGTACAGTATATGCCTCTGGGATGTAGTGTGGACACATACAGTTGGATGCTGGAACTCAAGTTAAGTATAAAATACGTACAGTACTCAATATGAATGATTACAACTCTGAATTAATTCAAGATGGAAATTAGTGGATTGACATTGACTGATGATTAATATGGAATTTAAAATCAATTAACTGACTAATTACCAGGCATCAGACTCAAAGCTCAGTTGTTAGGTTTTAGTATTTTCTACATTTTTAATATTCTAAAATTTTGTATCTATTTTAATGTCAGTATTCACTTATCTTAAGATTCTATGCAAAAATATTATATTTAATATTGTTTTTTTGTACCTCAATCTGTTATGTATAGATCTACTTAGTCTTTGACCGACAGTTGGAGCAAACTGTGGAAGCACTGGGGTGTTAGGTGTGACTGTGTGGCAAATGGTTTAAGTGGCTCTCTGGTCAGTTCGTAGGGCCCCTTAGCGGAATTCTGCTCAGGGCCCCATGGAGGTCAGGACCGGCTCTGCTGGTAGTAGTCTGATGTACAGCTGTGATACTAGAGGACAGAGAACACTGAAGCACATAATGAAGTCAAAACTTTAACTACACTGAGCCTGTGGCTGTTTATCCTCTTTCAGACTTCATACAATGATCTCAGTGGCTGCATATCAGCAGGACACAGCGCTTTGTATGCTAATGCTGTGGACTGTCAGTCCTAATGTGATCACGAGTTGTCAGACGGTGTCGTGACGTAACGCCGGTGACGTTTCTGGGGCATCCCCGACGGGTCGGGCTGACAGACGGACTTCAGCACAAGCATCAGGAGAGCAAAAGACAAGTCTCCCAAACATGGCTTTGAATCGGAATCATTCGCAAAACGGCGGCGTATTGATAAACAACGGAGAAAGGTATGTCTGTTATAGTGTCACTAGGTGGTTAATTTTTTAACTAGCTAGCTGTTGCCTCTCGTCTCGGCTTGTTTATCTAATACTTTCCAGTGCGTAGTCAACACAGTGCTATCCAGCCGCTAGCTTCCCGCTAGCTGGCCTGGCTAACATTAGCATAGCTGATACATTTGTTCCGCTGTTGATGTCTGAGTTAGCTGTGTAGGTTATCTCCTGACACTTCTAATGTTGTGTTCACTGTTTTAAACTAGGGTAATACCGTATAATCAATGACCGACTTTATAGTCTCCCTGTTTCTGTACAGTCGATTTAAGCAAGACGGCTAACTTCCAAACAGGAAGTAGCTCAGATGTTGACATTTTTGTACAAACCAAAATTACATCATGTTTAGTCATGCGTAAAGTGGGTTAGCTACATGTTGTCAATTGAGCCCGACCGATACAGGTTTTTGGGGACCGATGCCGTATATTGAATATATCCATTAAAATCCACATTTTTTTGCAGTGGTTATACGCTTGCGTCAAAGATACGTAGTGGAGGCAGAATATGTTACAGTTTAACAATAAACTTAATCGTCCAAAATTATATCAGGGCACTGAAACAGTAAACCTTCACTGATATTTTTGATAGCTATAAATAACTAGAAATTTACATAACAAAAACAAATGCAATACATAAGGTATATTAAAACTTAAATAAGCATAGAATATTATGCATTCTATGTCTACATAAATCTACCTGTAGAATTAGAAACAAGCTACATTGTCTTCTGTCAAAATAAAAGTTTTCATCGGCACATATTGGACAAAATATGTACCGACACCGAGATAGACTGTCAGGTTGTAGTTGTGAAACACTTTTCACATCTATATTAACCTTAATCCTACTGACTCGGGTCTTCACTGACCCCAGAGGTGCACAGGTGCTTTATTCTATGATTCTGATTTTTCATGACTGCATCAATCAGTTTATTCAGAACGTATCATTGTTTCTCTTTCTGTTTTAAGTCATCCTTAAAGCATCCAATTGCACCAATGTAGTTTTTAATAGATCTTAATATTTGATTGAGTTTGTGTTTGCCATGGGTCCTAATTTAAAGTATCACACAATATCAGGAGGGTAGAGGCACTCAATCAATTTGAAGGAGACAGAGATTCAGTAGACACAGATTTCCTCGTGTTGTCTCTTTTCGTTTTGCACAATATGCAAATGAACTAATTTTCCTAAAATAATGTTTTTTTCAGATGACATTGATTACATAAATGACATTATGAGCAGTAGGCAATATGAAGTCGGATGCTGTCTGTCTTTTTTTGCAAAATGGCCAAAATGCATCCCCCTTGTTAACCTGTCACACCCCTCTCCATCCCCTAGTTGCAGAGAGGGTGTACGGGCAGTGTGGTTGTTTAGTTAAATATCGCCACCATCCAGGGAAAACCACTTATCTCCAACATGCCATCTTTTCAGGAGCTAAGAAAAACAGCCATGCTATCAGCTTTGGGGCAATGCATTTTTCAGATAATCTAGTGGCTTTGTAAAAGGTTGGTTTGGCTTAAGAAATAAGAGACTTGTTTTAACTCATAAAGAAGCTCTGCCTCCTTTAGTTTTAGCATGTATTTCAAAATCACCAAATTTGTAGATAATTATAACATAAAGGAATAGTTCACCTCAAAATGAAAATTCAGTCACTATCTGATCACCCTCATGCCTATTGAAGGTTAGTTTTTCAGTCCACCAAACACTGCTGGGAGATTCACAGAAAAACAGCATTGCATAATCCCCCAATCAATGTAAGTGAATGGTGACCAGTTTTCAAATGTAAAAAAACAACAGAATAAAAACAGAAAATGCCTCCATACTGCTTGTCTGGTGTAATCAAAGTCTCATAAAGTCCCAATGTGCCAAATTGACTGAAAAGCTGTTATTTACACCATGTTTTAATCCTGAATCTTCACTGTAGATGCACACTGTCTGAACTGGGTGTGTGTGTTGTGACGGTGTTCAAACAGAATGTCAGGACAAGCAGTATGGAGGTGTTTTTTAGTTGTGTGTTTTTACGTTTGAAAACTGGTCACTATTCACTTACATTGTTTGGAAGATTCTGCAGCACTGTTTTCCAGTGAAAATCCAGCAGTGTTTTACGGACTAAGAAAATACACATGACCCTCAATCAGCATGAGGGTGAGTAGATATTGACTGAATTTTCATTTTGCAGTGAACTATACCTTTAACCCTGCTGTGTATGGTGCTGCCTGTGGTGCTGAAGTAGCAGATGCATTTGTAATTGCATTTTGTCTCTCAATCCCACCTGTCTGTCGATTTAATTTTACTATTTGAAATAATAAAGCATACTTAACAGGTTACTTTAAGATGGAGTATGCAATTTTGGAGGAAGATTGTTGATCGTTGCGTCTCATTCCCAGGTCATCAAACATTGACACCTTAGGTTGGTGGCTGAGACAGATTTGGGAGTGAGACTCAAAAACCAACGATCTTTCTCCAGAATGGCTTACTTCACCTTTAAAAGAGCAGGTCTTTTCATCATTAGGGTGCTTCCATTGGGCTCTCTGTTAAAAACGAACAAATTGCCCACTGGTTTTAAAGAAATAACATTTTGCTATGATTATTTCTTGCAGTAGTTTATTCTTATGAACCACAGACAGTAGACTTTGTATGTTAGATATGTTGTTATGATGAGGGTTAATTCTGCACCATAATTATATCAACAGATCTTTTTATAGTGGCTGTAACATGTTACTTAATGTTCACCTGCATCTTCTTGTCTCAGTGTTTTAAGGGAATGTAAGAATGTGGAGCTGTCATTCAGCGATGTCACCTGCAAGACAGACCTGCTGAGGGGCACCAAGAAGGGCACAATTTACCTCACACCATACAGGGTAGAGCCTCATAAAATATACTTGACAAACACAGCATTTCACGATCTTGCTGTGTCCTTAGTTCATATTTTTATGTGTCCTGATCAGACTCTCTTGTCTCTTCCCTTGTTCACTCACTTAGTTGCTGTTTGTGTCCAGTCATACCAAGGATTGCCTGGGTTCAGCCATGTTCCCCTATTATCTGATGAAGGGCTGCAGCATTGAGCAGCCAGTCTTTGGAGCCAATTACATTAAAGGGACAGTTTCAGCTGAGCCTGGTGGTAGGTGGCTTTTTGCTTTTACTCTTGACAACCAGTGATTTGATTTGTTTGAGTTTGTGTCTGTAGCCCTATATTTTATTTTATTTTTTCAGAAATGGTCATTCATATTGTAAAATACATTCGATATTAGATGCATTGTCTTGGTCAAGGGTTACACTTACCTGTTACCCCTTTGACATTCACAATAAAGCACAAGTGTAGTTTTCTTATATCTGTTCTGAATGTAGTCGACTCTCTCATCAGGTGGCTGGGAGGGCCAGGCCCATTTCAAGATGTCATTCCCCAGTGGGGGAGCCATCGAGGTCGGGCAGCATCTCTTCAAACTGGCCACAAATGGTTTGTATGATAGTTTCCTTGATCACTGTGGTCCACTTTTTAAAATGCTAAATATTAATGGAGTACTCTTTAAGATGGGGTTGACAAAAATATTTAAATCTCTCACTGAAGTAATAATACCACATTGCAAAAATACCAATTTAAGGTTAAAATCTGAGCTAGTGCTGGACAATATAGTCAAAAAAAAAAAAAAAACGAGACCAAGCTGGGAAACACAACAAATCTTTTCAGTTTGTTTTGCAGACCATTTTAATCTGTGCTTAATTGTCCCTTCACCTCCATATGGCCTAATTGACGTGGTGTTACCTTTTCATCAGCAATTTCCTCAGCTGTGGAGAATAACGCAAGTTCTCTTTCATAACTTCCGTAGTTGTGTAAAACAAAGCACGAATGGATTAAGAGGGGGCACCCAGTTACTGCAAGCAGAGTGGCTGAAGATGTTACATGTTGGTTGCACTTATGGATAAGGAGCATATTTGTCGTTGACTCCCATAAATATATCCTGAAGTCTGTTAAATTCTCTTCCGTGTTGTAGACTCTGCTCTGTGGCTCTCCTCTCTGGGTGTGTGGAGAAGCTCAGCTCTGCCTTTGTGCAAACAGGGAGTGACAGAGAGAGAGAGAGAGAGAGAGGCGCCAGACTGACTGGCTGTTGTTGCGTTCATTTCTGCTTTATTACACTGTTAGATATATCCATGTTATATGTTGTTATCGCCATAAATTTTATTGGCCAATACTAATCATAAGAGTAGAAACATATAAGCAATAAATGTACTGAAGGTCTACACTAAAAACCACCTTTTAAAGACCCAATTACTGTAGATAAGATATAAAAAGTCAGAGTGAACACACCCATAACTTTTGGAAAGTGTATTTGTTGTAAAAGACACTTTTCTCTTGCCGTTTCAGCTTCTCGGGCTGTGCCCGCCCAGAATGGTGCTGCCTCTTACGGCTATCCTTCACCTGGAATGATGAATGGCTATGGCCCACCTCCACCTGCTCCTCCTGGCTATCCTTACCCGCCCCCTCCCCAGCAGAATGGATTCTACCAGGGCCCTCCCCCTGCCGCTGGCAACATGGGCTACCCCTGTCCCACACCCACTGCAGGTACAGAATCCAGTCATTAGTAATTTTGCATTTGTATGTTGATTGTACTGAACATATACATGATGAATGAAGTGCACAAAACAAAACAGGGTCCACTTCACTTTCCACTTTCACTTTTTTTTTCTTTGTTCTTTTACTTTCACAGACAATGCATACAATATAGAAAAAGCCATGTACTCTATGATGTGTATAGACTTTCATAGTTTTTAGCCTTTAGGTTATTCTTCCCTGCATGAGCACACATTTGTTTTTGTGTACACACTTTTTGTCAAAAATCCTCATTGCATCTAACTAATAACCCATGAGGCACAAATCATGCTGCAGTTTCTCTCTTCCCATCAGCATTTTTTTCCTCATTTTTTGTCTTTGCCACATAATTAATTGCCCACACAGACTGAAACCTCATTTCACCTTGAAACTCCATCTCACTTTTTTGCCTGTTGCTTTTTGTGTCTCAGGAATGTACCCATCTGGTTATGACTACATGGCCCCACCTCCTCCCTACCCTGGGCCACCCCAAAATTGGGCTGCACCCCCTCAGAACTGGACAGCAACAGCAACAGCACCAGCACCTCCAGGTCTGTTTCTCTCTCTCTCTCTCTCTTTATTTTTCCTCTCTGTATGTCTGTGTCACTGCACCCGTCAGATCTGATCTGTCTGCCTCAAAGTGAATCACTTCGAGTCATGCCACCAAAAAAAGGGGTGCTGATGTCTCATCTGCTACACATCAAAATTACAAAGGATAAATAATCCCCCCCCTCTCCATTCCCATTTCCTTTTCTAGCACCTTGTGGATTTCAGTGGCAGCAGCCTCACCCTGCTCGTAGGCTGAGATGGTGCAGTGTGCTGAAATGTCAGTTTGGCATATCTCAATGTTAGGAAGGGCAGGACGTTTGCCTCTGTGCATCCTCAGGTCGTGCCAGTAGATTTTGTCTTGAGAATTCTTGGAGCTGTCAGTGCCTCCTATGACTAATACTGTGCTCCTTGCATCAGTTCTCCTTCCAATGTTAGGAGCTGTAGCGTCTGTTCCTAAATATGTTCAGCAGTCATAACTGTCTGTCTTTATCTCCCTGTCTTTGTCATGTCTCATTTTATGCACAGGTAACTCTAAGGCGGCTGAGGCAGCTGGCAGTGCGTACTACAATCCCAGCAATCCACACAATGTCTACATGCCCATGGTAAGATGCTGCCTTCTTAGATTAAGGGATAGTTTGGATTTTTTTAATTGCAGTTGTATGAGGTACCTGTGCATAGTCAGTGTATTACCTACAGTAGTTGGCAGTCAGCATACTCCCAGTATGGAGAAGCAGAGAAGAGTGCCAGCACAAAAGCTAAGAAATGTACTGCTGTGCACAGGGTCAGCAGCAAAATTTTGGCCCACGCAAAAAATGATCAGTTTAGAATATTTCACTGTTTTACCTTGCCACCAGACAGCCTTTTCCGGCAGGAAACTGCTGTTATATAAACCAAATATTGTTCTCTGTAAAGCCAAAAGACCCCACTGGCAAGAACAGTAATTTTACCTCGCAAAACACTGGAGTTGCTTGTGTAACTCTGCCTCGATCTGTTAGTTTGTTTGGGTTATTTTTTTGACTTTGGTTTTTTTAAAGTCTGGGTCTTCAACAGAGGTTGATAATTTTGTTTTTTTTTTATGTTATATTTTGTGGTTATGGTGGAGGAAACACTAGTGCTTATGTCCACAGAGCCCTCAAAAATCAACACAATGTGAAAGTTCTTTAGCTGCTTTAAAATTTAACATGACTCCAATGTAGTAACAAAGATAAATCAGCCTATGTGTAAAAAATACACAACATTGATAAAAGGATACCCACCGACACTCTTTTGAGCCAAAATGGTTGTTTTATAACTTCATGTCAGAGACTCTGACAAACCTTCTACCTCAAAAACCACCAGGGAAAGTGCGGAGGGTGAGGTTAATGCACCTAACATTAGCCATGCTACAACTGCTGCTGACTTTTCAGCTACAGGTAAGTGTTAGCGAGAGAAGACCCTAAAATATTCAACGCAATATAGGGTATGTAGCAATGTAGGGCAGTGGTTCCCAACCTTTGCATTGGGGCCCCGCCTACTTGCAAGATGAGCCCCCCCAAGCCTGCACACACACCAAAGGAATTAGTGATTTATGTTAAAGCTGTGTTGTCAAAAATTAACATAATTATTGTTTCCCTTCCTAGAGCCTTTAACTTTGGTACATGTCTTATTTCTAGTATAAGCTTAACATTTTGTCTTGAACACACTTATCTTTCCCAAAAGAATAATAGTGATTCATTATCAGAGGTCACAGAGGTGTGAGGCCTACTAGGTAGCCTACTATTTTTGAGTGAGGATTAAAAAAAATACCTTTTTAAATTGTTTTATATACAGACTTTTGTATAAATTGTGATTTATGTGCAAATATAATTTTGACAACCTTAGAACAGACAAATCCTTGGGGACCCCCTGTGACTTTTGCCAGTCTCACGGGGGGCCTGGACCCCAGGTTGGGAACCAGTGCATTAAGGAGTCCTCTCTATCAGCTAATAGGTCCATGGAATGAAAAACAGATTTGGATTTACTGAAGTTGCACAATTAACCGATTGAGGCAGTTTTGCTGCTAACTTTGCCCACAGCAGTGCATTGCTGAGCTTCCTACACTGGTACTCCTCCTCTGCTACTGTTGGTAATACACTATGTATAAGTACCTCATACAACCCCACTTCAAACATACTGAACGATCCTTTTGAAGTTGTGTGGCAGCAACATGTTAGTTCTCCTTTAATGGCACTTGTACAATGTTTTTTTTTCTTTATTCCCACGCAGGAGCGGCCTCCTCCATATGCACCTTATCCAAACTCTCCTGACAAGAAGAACAACTAAGGCTCAGGCACCACCACTTCAATGACACTCCTCTCTCTTCCTCTGTATCTTAAATATACTCTAAAGCAAGGACTAATGTTGATGGATACCTACTCGATAGTAGAATACAGAAAAGAAAATGCAAGTAAAAGAGGGCTCAAAGATGTCAGTGATAATTCACGAGTGAATTAATAATATTTTGGATACTGAGAAATCACATCTTTTAAATACTGTTTTCCCCTTTTACGTAAGTTCATTTAAAAATGATTGACAACTTGTAACTCCTTCTCAGTGATTTGGGGGATTTATTTTGTTCTATCTAATACTCTAGCATGTAGGCAATGACAACTTGTTAATAGTTGAAAGGAGGAGGCAGTATGGGGAATGTATTTTTTAAGACAGATTTATTACCAAAACATTTTGTAGCCGTTTCTTGATTGCAGTTCCTGTAGTTAATAACAATACTCCTTATTATAAAGGGCAAAGTATTTTTGCAGTATCATTGAAGGTACTGTGTGCGTTTCCTATACAGTAGTTTTGCGTTGAGCAGTTATCCATATAAAAAAAAAAACAAGAAATGGGTTGAATAGTGTTTAGTAATACAGTATCTGACTGATTCTCATACTATGACTAGGAGTTAAAGTTTCCTTCATGTATCAGTGTGATCTTGTACTACATCAATTACATAACATCACAGTCTGAGTAATTCCATTCATTGTATGACCCAAACCTCATAGTCTCAATCCCACAGTCATGATTTAATATGTAATGGAGGTTTTTATTATGAAAAGGAGCAGTGCGTTGTTAGAAAAGGGGGGATCAGATAGATTTCTTACATAACAAATCTACAGTATGTATGTGCAATATTTCAACCTCACATAACAAGGTTGTAGGGGACAGGCTGGGGTTACCCGATTGACCCTGTGCTCTGCTCCTAGCTTCTATTGTATTCATGTATGCAAAGCCAAGCTGAAACCAGAACTCTACTCTTTGTGTAATTACACCAGTGTGGGGTTACAGGGCCACAGCGTTACATTAAGGGCCCATCAGTGTTTTGCCTGCTGTTGAAACTTCTGAATGAAAACCTTTTATTCCTGATTAAAGTGGGGAGAGGCGCCAACAGGCCGTGTAATTGCCCCCCCCCCATCAGTTAACACCTGTTTGAAGGACTTTTTGCACACAGTCGTCGTGGTTAAAAGTTTTTTGGGTTGCGCTAGTTTGCTTGAATTAATCAAATGTCTGTATATTAATATCTCTTTTGCAGTTCTTATTCCTCTTGCTGAATTTTGTCTGTCAATTAAAATCTAATAAATGAGTCAATAATTGGGTTTGCTACTTCGATTTTTTTTGGTCATGTATCTTAATTTTATTGAGTTTTAAACAGACCTTAATCTAATCTCCACTTTAACCCCTTAATTAGATTAAATATCTAGTTGAAATTTACTTAATTATTGCTGCATTTTCTTTATCAAGACATTGATTTTTTTTTTTATATCAGTTTGCCATTTGTGTTTTTAACATGTAATCTAAAGGCAGCCCATTAACCATAACATTAAAGCTAGCTTCAATCAATTATCATTTATTACTTTGCTCAGTTATTTAGATTAGCTGTGTATTGGCTGCTTTATATTGCACAACTAAAGTGTATTCATAATCATTTTCCAAATTAAAGGGACAGTTCACCCCAAAATCAACCTTTTACCTGTAGTAAAGTAGTTTTTGTAAAGTGGTATTTATTGATCTAGATAGTTTTAGTGTGAGTTGCTGAGTTTTGGACTTATCAGCTGTAGAGATGTTTGCCTTCTCTCCAATATACTGGAACTGGAACTATACTGGTGCTCAAACTCAACAGCAAAGTGATTCAAGATAATGCACACACCATGTTGTGAGCAGTTTCATGTGGGAACTATTTTCTTTCTGTATATCACCACACATTTTCTTTCTGTATATCACCATCATGTGGGAACTATTTTCTTTCTGTATATCACCACCACACAGAAGGAAATGTGCATCTACTCATGGATGAGAGGTTACAGCTCCGCCGAGGAGGACGCCATTAACCTCCTGTTCACAGGTAGACACACCCTTCCTTCTGTACAGTGATACAGTTGGCTGGAATAGTAGAGAAATCAGAGAGAAGGCAGAAATCTCTGCGACTGATATCTTCAAAACAGCAACGCACATTAAAGCAATCTAGATGGATAAAGAGTGTTACAGGTAGGAGGATAAATGTGTTTTTGATTTGGGGGTGAAGTCTGCCTTTGTAGGCACACAGACTAGTTCAGATTTCTTTTCAAGTCATGTGATACTACACATACAGCATGTTCTTATGTTCTATTTCCATAGAGGAAATGGTTTAAACTTAAAAAATTTGGACTGGTCCTGTCCCTGACAGAGTTTGACAAAATGAAGAAATAAGACAATTAGTGTGATCCACACTCTTATTGAATAATATATTTATTATGTTATGAAACACTATCAAACCTGAACATTATATTCACTTTTATCACAGAAAGTCACACTGTACAGATGTATGTCAGAACACAGTTTCAAGAGTCTGAATGAAGATTTTCATGCACTAAAATGCAAAATATTCACCACACACACAGACCAACACATAACCACAACATTTATAACACAACACTTACTATAAAGCTATGTAGCTAAATTCACAGCTGTCCACCCATTAATGCATAAAGACTAGTTCTACTTTATGGCTCGACTCCTGTTTCTTTCCAGTTCCTTACTCAGGAAAAGGAAGTGTGCTTTTTACTACCATGTGTCTAATATTAATCCTGTACATATCTCTGTAGCAGCCACTATATTGTAAACTACAGATGTGCAAAGTCCTACTTTGTGTTCTTCAGGGAGATGAGAGCTCTACAGGGAAGAAATCAGTTCAGTTGGATTTAAATACAGATTAATATTAGATTATTCACTGAGCTACTTAGATAACAGTTTATCTAAAGGTAGTTTATTTCTGTTTTCTTTCATCTTAAGGAACTGAACTCTGTCAGAGTGCTACATGCTTTTTTCTGTGATGCTATTTTTTCAAAAGGAAACTCAATAATAAAAAAAATTCTACTATGAAATTAGAAAATGCGACTGCACTGATGTTGAATTCTAAATGGCCTCGCTGCTTGAACACCTATCTTCAGTTTAGCTACCGTACTGTATGTGTGGCATCAGATGGGTAAAGGCAACATGGGTAATTTCTGTCTGTCCGTTTGGGTTCAAAGCTCTATCAAGTCACCATATTGCTCTTACCAATCAAACACTGTCAGAGCTACAGGATTGTCAGTAGTGAAAGGGTAGTTAAGGTGGAATAAAGAATTCAGCATGAGATTTGACTCAGATCTGATTGAATGGCTCCTAAGGCTCTTCCTGTAGAAACCACACCTCGTTGCGGCGTCCGTAAGGCTTGAGTGGCGGGTCGTAGCTACAGCAGAAGTATTGCTTGCGCTGAAAGGGGGCCGTCTCACCCAGGGTGCGTGTCAGCCGCAAGGCCTCTGCTCGGTACTCACTCTCCCCTGCAAAACCTCCAAACTGCCTGCGAACACAAGAAGACAGGGAAAAATTTAATTAGATGGATTAATTAGGGTGAAATACTTGGACTTACCGGACGTACTTTCTCATTGGAATGGAGCAGAGACCCAAAAGGCAAACACGCACGCTGATATTTCAAACAACATGCAATGGTGAGGTTAACTCAAGCAGCCTTAGGAGCTGCTCTACCATAACAGCCCTGCAGGAGACTGAACAGATTAACTGAGAACCTCTAAAAATAAAATAGCTGCATTGCATTTGGGTCAGGTAGGGGAACTGTGCTGCAAATTGGTTTCAAAATTTGGACAAATAATAATGAGTACAGTGCAGATGTTAACACACAGCATATGGCAAACACTTTTAAGATTAAAAGTCAGGACGGCTTACTAGCAGTGACCAAGTCTTCACCAATGAAAATGACATTTTCACATGTAAAAATGTTAATTTAAGATCTGTAAAGCAATTCTGACATATTAGAACATAGATTTTCACATGTAATAATTGTAATAATGTAATAATCACTGATATATGGTGAGAAATGAATTGTAAGTATATTAAATTAGAGTTGTTACAAGTCCAAATCACATTATGATATGTTGGCTTTGAATTCTGATTAGTCAAAATGTAACTGTTGATATCTACAATTGACCCTTCCCATTTTTGCTCCCTGCTCCCATAACAGTTGAGCAAGCTTGGTACCCAGAACCTCAGTTAACTTTCTTATGGGCTAATGTTAACAAAAGACAAGCTAGCTAACAATTGCTGTAGATTCACAAGCTAGTTAGCTAGCATTTTGGTAACATTAGCGATCAGATGTTTTGTTTTGATATTTTTGTTCAACATTTTGCTAACATTACTTATGTCACTTTTAACCATCTTCAAAATCTGTTTTTTTTGTTTGTTTGTTTTTATTTGTGATGTGATCATTGTGAATGGTAAGGATACAAAAACACAATATTATATTAACAGGCTTGCTAGCCAGTACTACTGGTTTAATAAAGTGCAGTTGCCTCATACACGCAATGAGAACCTTAGTAATAAAGTGCTAAATAACACCAGAACAGTCTCGGTGAGCTGGTACCTTTTTAAGATTGAAAAAGAAAGAAGTTTAAAAACATGCCAGGCTGACATCAGTACTTTGTAAACAACACAGCTGGTGGGGGACCCCAAATCAAATTCTGCTTAGGGGCCCTTTAAAAGCTTGGACAGGCCCTGCACACGGCGGAGGCGCCACTGGTTGCCAAGCTTGTTTGTTATTGAAGCACAGAGCGAAAAGGGGCCGGACTTGGGAAGGGTCATTTGCTATTACTGCTACTGATTAAATGTTAAAAGGGATTTCCATTCCAGCATCTCAGAACAACAACCACAATACTCACCCAGTGTTTTGTTTGTTGTATATATTCTTGAACATTTTTAAATAAAACACTTTAAATGACACCTACAGAGTGTAGACAGTCATGCCAGGCCGCTCCTCAATCTTGATGGCACTGTCGGTGGGAGTTGGGGGGCTTTGCTGGTAGATGGTGGGGATGCGAATGGCGACCATCAAACGGCGAGACAGAACGCCGTCATTTCGTGGGTACACTGTGATGATGATTGGAGCTGCTGTGCCCATGGCCTCAGCTTAGAAGACAAAATGTAGGACAGAAAGTGTGTTTAAAAAAAGGGGGGAACATAGAGGGAACAGCAGAAAAACTCTTCTTCTATCCTGTCTAAAAAAAACATCTAAAGGTCAGGATTAGTAGGATTTCGTGCGAAGCACATACTATCATTATGCAGATGATTTTTATCCAGACACTGCAAAACAGGCCATATAAATCCCACCTCCATAAATAGAAAGATAACTTGGTTGCTTTTGAGAGAGTGATGTTTGACTTATATATAATGGTTTCCTGCTTGAAAAGGCTGTCTGACAGCAGAGTTGAGTGATGAAAATAATCAAAAAATAGCATAAACTTGAACTGATGTTGATTTTTAGGTGGCTAAAATGCATTTTACTGCTGATCCTGTCCGCAGCTGTTCATTGCTCAGCGTCCTACACTGGTACTTCTACTGAAGGTCATACACTGACTGTGGATGATTACCTCACGCAACCCCACTTAAAAAAAAAATCTGTAATATCCTTTTAATACAAAAACACACAGAAGAAATGAGCAAATGAGCAAAATTAGAAGGCTGAGAGAAAGTGTTAATATTTCTTTATCCTTTTATAAATTATACGATTGGTCCATTCAGAGCCAAAAGTCCCAGAAAAAAAAAAACAGACAAAAAAAACAAAAAAAACAACTTTGTATTTTAGACTGCCCTTCAATTTTATTCTGCTGTTTGTCCTCTCTATGGCCTCCAGTATCATTATTATTATTATTATGGAAATCTTTCTATCACATTACATGAATCAGTACTCTTGGTTCATACTTCTGTTGTGCATGTGATTAAAAAAAAAAACTTGGAAGAAGAAAGGTAAAGATACCAGAGGCACTTCATGAGCCAGATTAGGTCTTTTAATGTTAGTGAACATATCTCAGCACACTGACTCATCAGGATGTTTGGTTTTCTGGTTGGCTCACCTTGTTCATTGCTCCCACCGATGTACATAAGCAGCTTCCTCACCAGCTCGCCCGTCACTTGGTCAAAGGTTCGTCCCTCAGAGGAGACAACTGCGTATTTGGCACCATCGTACCGCCGCACCTCGAAGCTAACTCCATCCTATAGGGAAGATTGGGAAATGAGCTACACATTGTGGCATACACAAATGTATAAATTGCTTTTATGCACACACAAACACATGCTTCCTGGAGATGGTTGTAGGGGGGTTGCTGAGCTCAGATATGATTCACCTCTCACACACTGATGATGACAATCTGCTCCTAAGGACCACAGCCTTGAACTGGAGGGGTTCACTCAGTGTGTGTGTGTGTGTGTGTGTGGGCTTGTGACTGCACACATGTGGGTGTGTGAATCCAATGTGGGCAGCCAAATAATGAGATGCAGATGAAACATATTTACACTGATTTGATTTAATTTCTTCTTCTGCTCTGCAGTGTTCAGTCAGCCTACAGAGAATAATGGGCCAGAGATGCACAGTCTTACATAACAGTGCACAGGCAAACACACACACACACACACCCACAAGTCGCCCCTACCCCCAGACACACAGCGTTAATATGATGCAACAGTTTTGCATTAAATATGATTAAGTGGGGCTAATGTGGAGCACAGTCACTCGACTCGGCTGCTGAGCAATAACTTTAATAGGTTTTGAAGGAATCTGGTCAGTGTAAAGTCTGTGATGCAGGTTTGAATACAGCTGCTCATTCCACTAATGTGATTATACTGTGTGGCATTTTATAGTGTATGGCTTTGTGTGTGTGTGTGTGTGTGTTTGTATTATGGTGTTAAGCACCGGAATTTAATTCATCATGCCATTTTCATTCTTTCTCTTCACAATGTTTGCCATCTATCTGTAAGAAGCTGCTGTAAAATATAGTTTATTATTATTATATAAAAGACAACAATGGTCAGGGAAGCATTTCCACTGCATGTTCTCATTCTTACGTGGGCTTCTCAGGTTTTCTCTTCCTCTTCTCTTTAAAGGAACAATATGTGACAATTGCACATATAAAAATTAGCCCTACACTATATATTAAATAGGTTGAAATTCTATTAATATACAGTCTGTGGTTGAAAAGAGTTGCTTCCCCTGCCTCCCCCTTCCCAGACTTGAGGCAGGCTGCAGGAGTGCAAGGTGAACATAACTTTGTAATCCAACAATAACAAGCTACAACAGGCTCTACACTGTAAGATGATCAGCTGTCGGTTGTCTGTCAATATAATGCTAAGCCCGTAACTCTAAAAATAAAAGCCCACTGCTCTGAAAATACACACTCTGGAGTTTGAGTTCAGTGACTACCTGCCTTAATGCCTGCCAGACTCCATTAGCATATTGCTCAATTTAACTATTATAAACATCTCCTCCTTCTAAAAGATTATTATTGACTTCCTACAACACATAAACAGACACTTACTCATTTGGCAAACATTCAGCATTAATTTAAACTCTAACCGACATGAAACAATAACACAAGTTAAGGACCGTAATAGAAATTTCAAACACTGTGGCTGTAATGTTGTTGTCAGAGAAATTAGTATTTCAATTTGGCATGTTTCCTTAATCTCTATGACATGTCATGGCCATATGATGATTTATTACAATAAATATATTATAGATTTCCTGTAGAGTGCTCCTTTAATCAGATGATGCAGCGAGATTCATTCCTCAGCACATACAAGATAACACCATGTTATCATGAGGCTCTAACTTGTGACAGGTACCCAGGCCTCTGCATAGTAATTAAAAGGGTTCTGCTCTGGACGGTCTGTCAGTGGAACCACCATTAACATTGTGTGTGGGTGACAAACCAAGAAAGGAGAGCCTGACTTCAGTTAAGCAGTGCAATTAAAGTGTCTGTCTCGTGTTGGTGGTTGCGTGCATGTGTGTGTTTAGCTGCTTTCTTGTGCCAGCTTATACGGTGATAATTACTCTGTGTCTGAACAGAGCACACAAGGTGTTATCAACACTGCATTGTGTCATTTCATGTTCTGCAAAAATAATCTCCTACATTCATTAGCAAACTTCTAACTGAACTCTACCTATATGTTGCTATGGTTGCTCTGGTGTGAATGTGTGTATGTGGGCGCGTATTTACGTGTGCGTGCCCTGCTAAGCAGCTGCTCTGTATTCTGTGTCAGTTTTAATTAAGAGTGTAAGGTGTCAGAGTCAGGCGGGCGCTGCACAGATCAGGTGACGAGCTCTGATTTCAATACCTGCAGTTTAAAGAAGTCAGTCAAGTCCAGAGATTTGGTGACGCTTGAATTTTCAAGTCTGGTTAATGAACTGGATGTGTGGACACTGTACTGACCCTGGACATGATGCAGCGTTTGGATCATCGATACTGTGATATCAAACTAGATGTCAAAAATTCACATTTGAAAAATTGCCCTAAGATAACTTTGTTATGATTTGGAGATATACAAATGAAATTCAACTGAATCAGATTTTGGATATTTTTATATCGTGGTATGGCATGAGTTGTGAGTTTGTTGTCTTCTCCTCATATTAAAGCCTGCATTACAGTAAAATGGTATAATTTTCTGAACTAAGCAGACTATTCTAGCTGTTCTATTATTTGTCTACATCCACAATACTGATGATTTTTAAAATTACAAATCTCATTGTGTCAGTGTTTCATGAAAGCACCAATAATCAACCCTACAATGTTGTCAAAATATCAGTAGATATTGATATTGGCGTATTTGGTCAAAAATATTGTGATACTTGATTTTGTCCACTGGCCAACCCTAGTGGTGTTTTTTTTTTTTTTTTGTTAGAGAAAATCTGTTTATTGAGATACATGTTGTATATTGCAGAAAAGCCCAAACATACTGACATATTATTTATGTTTTATTATTATTGTAATTTATTTATCATTTTTATGCCAATCTCATTAAAATTTAAAGCTTTTATTTCTAATAGACTTTTTTTCACTTCATCCATATTGATATGAAATAGTCAGCAAACACAGGTTTTACCAGTGATAACAATTAAGTTCCTGTTCTGTTTCATGCACAATAACAGCAACCACACTCTGTTTGACCTGATTGGAACCTTAATTACTATTATTGATAACACCTGTGTTTACTGTTTCATGTCAAAATGACTGCTGTGAAAAAAGTCTACTGAAATCATTAAAACAGTTACTTGTACACATGCTGCTGACTCAAACTGAATGTTTTATTTCAGCTTTGGACAGTAGATGTTAGTCTGCAATGTCAGAACAGATCTGCCTTGTGTGTGTGTGTGTGTGTGTGTGTGTGTGTGTGTGTGGGTAAATGTGTCAGTGTGGGTCATGTGGGTCCGTGCCTGTCTGACTGGTCAGTTAGGCTGGAAGTCCTCTTTGTCTCAGTGTGTCCGCCTTTGTGTCCCTGTCAAAAGTTAGCTGCTATTCAAAGATAATAATGCACAAAGCCGGTTTCAAACCACCCCATGCAAACCGTGACATTACATGGCTACATGCACATTTACAGTAGTGCGTTGTGGGTCAACAGGGCGGGAGAGAAGGACCTCGAAATGGCTGCTGGGTATTGCTTCAGTTAACAACACACATGACCGAGCTTACTGGATTCTTTCCAAAGTGTGCATCAATAAATATGGACAAACACGACATGAACATAAACATAACAAGGCGTGGGTGCAGGTGGGGGTGGGGTGCTGACATGGAAAGGGCATGCCCTTCCTCCTCTGTCACTGTCATCATCAGCTTCATCAGTGTGCACACTCAATCCATATCTGAGCTCATGGGTTAACCACAAACACGTCTGATCTGTATCTTCTTCCAGGCCAGGGTCAGTTAACTTCTGTGCTTTCACGTGCATCCACACACACATGTGCACACTACCTCTCCTTCTCTCTCTCTCTCTCTCTCTCACACACACACAAACATAGGCATCTACAATGCTGTGATGAAAAAAATACCAAAACAGTGACCTACAGCTTTGCATGCACCGATGCATGTGGAACCTTAAACATTGCGTCTTGTGCAGAGGTGTCAAATGTAGGAATCTGCTGTCCACAACCAGCCTGCCAAAGGCTCCAATCTGTCCCACTAGTTGATTTTGCAAAGTGTAAAACATTGGAGAGCAGTCATTGATTCCAGACCAGAATATTGAACGTGATGGAAAATATTGCCAATCAGCAGCTTCAGAGAAAAATAATATATAGTGGACTTTTATCTTAAAATAATATTGATGGAACTATATTGCAAAGGAACTGCCAAAATGTTTGATTTGTAAATGATTTGTAAGGCAAGGGATAACTTGAGTGTCTTCCTCCTTAGTGTCCACTTCAGTTGGTGTTGTGTTGTGATGCAGCTTTACTACACATGAGATTAAATGAATAAAATATTAAAAGAATTTTAACATCTCAAGTTGTTGAAATTTTACAGTGTGGAAAGACATTGTTGAAATTGTACTTATTTTTCTTAAGACATCTTATGTTGTTCATCATTTGTTTTGTAAATGTAAATTGTTTACTAATTGTGAATGTACTTCTTGACTTATTTAAAGGTTATTATGCAATGGTTTGACCCACTTGAGGTTGAATTGGGCTGAGTGTGGCCCAGGAACTAAAATGAGTTTGACACCCCTGGTCTGGTGTGTGTGTGTGTGTGTGTGTGTGTGTGTGTGTGTGTGTTTGTGTGTAATTGCTTAAAGGTTACATAGGAGTCAGCGTCACCATCTTTATTCATGTGTGCCTTGCTGATTGGCAGAGGACCTCTGGCTGCTTTGCCCCTTTGCCCCTCACTGAGGCTCAGCGGGCATCCTTATAGGTCACAAGCAATTAAGTGCCAGGCTGTTTGTCAAGGTTACAGCAGGGAAACACTGCACAGCCCAAGACCATTCAAACAAAACTGTCATACCATAACCTAGTTAGTGTTAAGGAGTGAATAAAATATTTAGGAGAAGCTGTGCACCTTTACAGTGCAGCAGCATTACTGTGCGTAATCACAATCATCAGAATCCACGCAGAGACGCGCACAGGACAGAATTAACAGAAGCTTTCAGAAGACATCACAGTGATGATGCAGTTGTGTGTGACAGGTGTTACCTTCGTCTCAGTGCTGAGCAGTTTATATTCCGTCTCCTCGGTGTTACCGAAGAGCGAATTCTTGATCATGCCAAACATGTCGCTTCAGCCAGGTCACCTCTCTTCTCTCCGCTCTTTTTGGTTGTGCCTTGTCCTCCTTTTCGTCCTTGTGCTTTTTTTTAACCTCTAAACAACTTCTTTCTCTCTCCACAGCTTGATTTAGTGGTCGTCCTCAACTCCTGGAAAAACCGTGAAAAAAAAGAGGCAACTTCTAGCAGTTCTCCAGATGCTCCAAAGCGCAGATTCTCCTCCAGAGAAGAGCGCGCGTCTTGGTCCAGCTCTCCTCAACAGATGCTTTTTTCTCTCTCTCTCTCTCTGTCGGAGAGAGAAGTTGCAGATGCTGCTGACTCCTCGCCCCGTTGGCCGAACCAAGGAATGAGCAAATCAGCCTCCACTCTGACTGGTGGAGTGTCTCCGCCCTCCTCCTCTCTTGGTTTTGCCTCTTTACCAGCTTGACGCTCACATATACCATCATCTTTCACTCCTAAACGTTTAGGTTCACTTGTGGGGCGTATAGTTTACAGCACGGGGCAAACTCCCATGGCTTATTACCCATAAAACACATATATTTAAATGACTAATTCCCCGGCATGACATGCAGCATCATACTCTAAGGGAAGTCACCTCCTTCTGTCCTTATCCTCCCCTCCAAAACAAAGAAACCTCCAGTGCCACTCAGCTTCTGTTAAGGTTTCTGTCTCATTCTGTTTGTCATGGCTGTCTCCTCCAGGATGCATAAAACAGCGGGGCGCGGAGAAGCACATTTACATGCTGCTTTTTGTGCAATATAAATTTTGACACAAGCCGTTGGTTTGTCAGTACGCATTGGAGTTTCTCTCTGCAGCTGAACGTGTGAGTGTGTGTCAGTGTGGGGCAGCGCATGGGTGCGCGTCTTACTCCCTGTGTCACTGTGAGTTGTTTGCTTCAGGGTTAGTCTATTTAAATTCGCACTGAAGGCAATGTTAGTCACCACTGGAGAGTAAAAGGAAACAGAAAGGATAGATTTAATGGGGGGAAAAAAGTGGGATGGATAACTTTGGACCAGAAAACCTGAGGTGCTGTGTGAGGGAGCTGTGGATGGAGAGACAAGGCAGCAGAGAGGGTAGAGACAAAACTCAATGCAAGCTGGCAGAGCAGCACACTGTGCATATACTGTACAGGGTGGACTGAATCTCTGGGACACCATACTATATGTGGAATTAATTTGATTTGAAAAGTGCATTTCATTGTATCTATTTTTTTAAATTCAGAGCTCTTGATTCAGATTTCAGTGTTGCTGAGCAATTATTTCAGTCTCTCAGGCACTAAGGGTTTCCTCGCTAACCGCTGTTCCTCCTCAGTTTCCCTGCGTTTGACACGCACTGTCCTGATGTTTGAGACTTTTTCTCTTGTCCCATTACATAATGTTGTATTGTCTACCACTGTTGCATGAGGCAACAACATGTTGGCCTCTGGCATTTCGCTGAGTTGCCTCAAGTTGCCTTGAATCTTCACCGTCTTGTATTCTTTGAAATAAATATACATACACACACACATTTTGTCTATTTCAGACACCCCTGTGGACGAAAGCAGTAGTGTTTCCATAATAAGAAACACAAAATATAATCTCCTCCTGCTTCTTTTTAACTATAACTGTAACTTTAGCTGGGAAAATGTAAACACTTGTTTCATCTGACCGCAGAATCCAACCTGGTGGCAGGCGTGAATACAGAAATTGCTGATCTTCTCACTGATGGTCTTGTTAACTTATGTAGGTCATTTAAGTATATCAGTAATAAATTGAGGCTGTTTTATAATCACTTAAAACTCCATGTAGCAGCTTTAAAAAACAGTGGCTGTCAATAGCTGATAATACCGTTCTGGGCATTGCTAATCAACTCAGCTGTTTCGTAGTCTGAGGTTAAATGGGGTTGGACAGCGAAGCAAACAAAACAAGAAAAACAACTTTTAATGAGCTGTAAAGGCAGCTGCACCAGTCAGACTATACTCTCAACTGTCTTAGACATCCTCTGCTTAAACTTGGAATTATATTTTCTTAACTACACTACAAACTAGTTTCCACAATACCCACGAGTAGATTCAAGGTCTCAGCGAATGTTGGTTATCGGCCTCATCAAGTTGTTTTTCGTTGCAGGGATGTTATATTGTTTTGCATTAGCTGTGCATATGTCCACACAAACACATGCACTCTTGCAAAAGACAACTGCAAGAAAGGCAGTGTCTTCCTCAATGTGGAATCTAATGGGACAAACTGTAAATAATCCCACAAACAACCGCGCAAATTGCTCTGAGAATAAAAACATAACTGTATGTATTTCACATACAACAAACAACATAATGTTAAATATTCTCAATTATTCCTGTTGATCAACTTTTGCCTGGCTCCTCAAATGATCAGTGTGTCAGATTTACAGGGATTATTGGCAGAACATGGATGAAATGGAATATAATATTCCTAAGTATGTTTTCATTAGTGTATAATCACCTGAAAATAAGAATCACTATGCTGTCATTACCTTAGATTGAGCTGCTTTACATTTACACATTTCTACATTTTTCTGCAGCCAGTTTAGGTTCTCCTTCATGCCTGGAAGGGGAGTGTGATGTGAGGTTTTTGCAATCTGCAAACTAAATCCTACACACTGGTCCTTTATGTATATTTATAAGTAGTAATAGAATAATTTAACCACTAATTTATATGCTAGCAGGATGTTAGTCTGTAAATTAGAGTGTGTCACCAAATTGGTTAAAAATCTCAGAAACTGTAATTGTGACTTATATTTTAATAGGACAAATTAATCAAAATGAAAATGTACTTACAGTCCGTCTGAATGGTTGCATTTAAACAGTTGAGAGAATTGCCAAAAAACAAAACAAAAGCAGGTGTGGATAATCTATAGAGGACAGTATAATTACAGGTACACAGATTTTTAATCATAGCATATATATTCACTGTTGTTTCAAAGCTCAGATGATCATATTTCCTCCCTTTGAACACCGAGAGAACAACACAACAAGAATAAGATGATTTTCCTCACAGCAGTCCATGATCTGCCTGTCAGACTCCAGTCAAACATTCATCCTTTTGGAGTTTACACGAGGAGAGCTGTACGAGACCGGACGAATCAGTCACAGTCGTTTCTGAAGAGAGTCAACATTTTCTTCCCGTGTCCTCACTTCTCCCAGCCTTTACCTCCTGGCTGAGTGGGCAACCTGAGCCCCACCAGGCCTGCCACGTCCTCTGGGCTGCGCTCTCCCTTGCTGTGGTAAAGGTTGTGCAGGATGAGGTGGTTCCTGGTAGATGCCAGTAAACACAGGTATGAGTGCGCGTCATGGTGTGCCTCCTGCTGGGCACGGCAGTACCTTTCTCCTGTTACCTGTGACAGAGGAAAAGAAAGAAAAGAGACGATCAAATATTTGACCAGATCATAATAAAATAACATAGTAACACTTATGGTAGCTGTCAAGTGTTCAGTTCCTTTAAACACTGCTGGATTTTTTAACCTTTGCTTTGTTCACAAAACCAGTCACTAATGATGTCAAAGCTTTAAGTTTTTAACTGGTTATGAAAAAGTCTCAATTTAATACTGACGCCTCTATATGACCGACACAAGCAAACAAAATCATCCACGAGGAGATTGGCTGTTTGTGTATATTTATTCTTATTGTCTTCCACTAGGTCAGTTTCTCTGTGCAGTCAGATGAAACAAGCCTGTTTCACCGTTTTCCAGAGACAGAGTTACAGTGAGTCACACATCAGCCAGTTAAAAAAGGAGGAGGGAGATTTTTATTTGGACAATTTTATTTTTGGCTTCATACTTTATTGGTCCTCCAAAATCAACACAATATGAGAATTCATTAATGTAGTCTATGCCGCTATTTCTCTGGAGCTCACAGGTTTGTCACTATTTGGTTTGGTCTGCCTTGTTGGTCTAAAAATGGCAACAACTCTGCCTCATCTGACATTGTTTTGTTTGCAGATGTCTTTTCTTGAATAAGAACAGGTGCACAAGAGCAGCCATTCAAAGCAAGAGTCTTCTTGTTTAATTATTCTGTTTGTGCCTCATGAATTAATGTTTATACACATAAATAATCTTATTATCTTATTATATTATATCTTATTATTATCTTAATATCTTATTAATCTTACTGATTTACATTTTCAACTATCAGTTAAGGAAAATTTGCAACGCTATCAATCACCACACAGAGAAATGAAATCAAGTTAACATTTATGAAGAAATGCCTTAAGGTCTAGCTGGTGGACAACATGGAATCAGTAATGACTCCAGTAACAGACAATAGTATAGACAGATGTGCAAAGATCACAGGCTTTTTCTGCCCTGAATGTTTTTTTTTTCTTCATCAACTGCAAACAGCTACATGGACAGTAAACATTTAGACTAGTCCCTATAGAGTTTCATATACATTATAATGCCTTTGGGTCTCTTCAGAGCTACGACAAATACACATTGACAAGCAAGAGTTGCTCCTAGCTATTCTGCTTCAGTGACCGCACATATATTCAACCACCCTGATGCTCCCTCAAGCGTAAACCAGCCTATATGCTCAATAATCCATCATTTGAACAAGCAGCTCTACTGTGTTTTTCAGAAAAACAAACTGAATCACACCCACTCAGATGGACATTATATTTTAGAAACGGTTTAACAGAAGAGCAGTTATATATGTTAACTAAAATAAGATATTATTGAGTTTAGGGTTTCATCGGACTTAAAATATGTTTGTGTACAAGGGAGTTTCTGTGCCAACTTGATAAGTGTGTTAAAAATATAACAACATTTTTTCTCTGTTTTTGTTCCTATGAAGGTTAAAGTGGTCATACAGAGGAGGAGTTACCTTAAAAATATTTTAATCATAGCTACAAGTATCTATTTACCCCCGCCGATGAGTACAAAATAAAATCCATGATAACTTAAAATATATTAAATCTTCAATCTATATTACACAAAGTGTATTTATTATGAAATGTAACTATTTATTACAAAATCTGTTTGGTTTTTAACATGACATTTAACATATAGATTTTGTCATTAAATCTAGTGGATGGAGGCCAGTCAACGCTGATTTTAACTCCGTGACAGACTCAGTCTATGTAGCATATTGCACCCTGTACACTTTAGTTGATTGATTATTAGCGTGAGAGCACTTGAACGCCTCAACACCGAGCCCTCGTTAGCTGCTAGCTAATGTTAGCATGTCCTTCTGCTTCACCTTGCGTTGAACAGCTGCTTGTAAATATCATTAAGTAGACGATGGCCGCAGTCCAGTGTTATGTTCTGTACTGTCTGTTTTCGCACGGGCCCAAATTATATTCGCTTAGGCGGAAAAATGCTAAAATTTGGCATTCAAGAGTTATCAGGTTAGCTAACGCTAGCCACGCACTTCACATGCAGTTTGTAATAGTAATAAGCTAGCGAATTTAAGTTAACGTTAGCTGAAACGCAATCGGTGGGAAGGAAACTCGCCTTGTTCTTACGAAACTGGTCCATGACATAGCTGTAAGCCAGTGACTGTTTATAACCCGGTCCTTGGATGGCACGTAATTCTTTCAGTATTCCTCGGCAGACTCGCAGAGGTGATGACAGCGACGCCATCTCTGAGCTCGTGTTGTGATTGTCTGCAGCCAGGCAGCCTCAATCCAACACCGCACAGTCGATCAAACTACTACATATCGACCACATGGGGGCGATGTGTCACACCAATAAGTTTCAGACCCATGTGGCGTTTCCTCCTTCCTACTGACGTTTTCTGCAACAGTTTAAAGGTGAGGTGGATTGAATTCAAAATCTGCACGCAGCCAGTCTGTAAATGAGTGTATAAATGTGTAATGCAATGACAATACACGAACAATGCCTTAAGCTCTTTTGTGTGTATTTGTAATCCAGTGTTCATCAAATTAATTTAGCTGATTAAACTAAGCTCTGTGCCCTGGGGGTGACAGAATGTTAACAGTCAAAAATAGACCTTTTTTCACGGCAGCCATTTTGACATGAAATAGCTGGATGAACACAGGTGTTACCAATGACACTAATTAAAGGTCTTTATTGTGACCAAGGTTTTATTCATTTATTTTTCTACAAGGTTTGCAGGTATACAGCAACAAATAAACGGATAATGGGACAAATTATAAACCAGAAAATAAAATAACTTTAAAAAAGTACTTTATCTTAATGAATGAGTCCTCCTTGGCACCAACCCACCCCTTCCCCATGGGTATTTCTCAAACTCCCATCATAAGTGCAAGATATTTGTAGTAAGGCATTGTATGGCAAGCTGTTTTAACATTTAATAGCTAGGCTGGATATGTATTGCAGATATCTGTAATTCAATTCTTCCTATTCAAAAATAACATTTCAGATATCCACAGTGTCATTCTTACTAGGACAAATGACGTCACTTCCCCGTCATAATTAAGTTGCAGATATCCACGACTCACATTGCAGATAACTACATCTGAATTACTACTATCCCTAATTCCAGTTAGAGATATCTACAACATTATTTTGACTAGTCATAACTGCAGTTCAAGATATCTTCAACTCCCCTTGTTTAGAAATTGATGTAATGTGATATTTGTTGGGGTCTGTACTGAACAAACATTTATTCTTTCATGTGGAGAACAAGATTTTTATGCCAGGACGTCTATGCAGCTCTACGCTACATCATTACAATGCTTTTTTCCCAAACATTTTTCCTTTTTCAAAAAATTGCGATATGTTTCTGGTTCTGTGGTTTGGATATTGCACTTGGCTTTTTTGAGCTGTGTTGAGAGCCTCCTTCCCGGCCTCAAGCAGACCCTGGTCTGCCCCGTTCATCCTAGCAGCCGAGAGCTCCATAGATAATATCTTTATTAAAGAGCGATTGCACTGATGAATAGATGGAGTGTTCAATGGCTGTCATCTGACCGCCAACATATTTTTTTTTTAAAGATTATGTCTTTGGCTGCCGTGCAGGACTGACATCCTCAGCACGTGGGGCACATGGTCCACCAACCAAGCCACAGGTAATTAAGTCTCTGTTCCATTCAGGTTAAACAGAGTCAGGGTGCTGCTATTGTGCATACTGGCTCTTTGTTATGCTAAATGGAATGGGACCTTAATTGGTATCTTCGGTAGCACCAGTGTTTACTGTTCTATTTCATATTAATATAGCTGCTGTGAAAAAGGTCTCATGTTTTCCACCTGTCCTCAACTGCTGTAAAAGTGCTGAAACCCAGTTGCTCTGCTGAAGCAGACAGCAGCGGCTGTACTGAGACCTCACTCACAGGTGCAAAAGTATAAAATTAGGAAGAACACGTATGCTCAGCAACTTTCCTGGATACATGCAGGGTGAAAATAATGTCGACTGTGATATTTATCGCCATGGTAATTGTTCTTTATGCACTGGTTGTTCGTTTTATTTTCAAATCCAGGTTCAAAGATGTCGTCTGGAACTTGGATAAAGGTCAAGCGCAGACTGCTGAATGGATCAGGGAACCGTGCCTGTTTTGGTGGGTCCATGCAAGCTCGGCCAACAGAGAGGAAAGCTGCAATTATAACTGTTTGTCCTCGGTCACATTTAAAGCCTTGTTCACATGGAATCCACCCACAGTTTCATTGCAAGGTAATTTCTTGAGGATAAAATCAACAGGATTTGTTTGGAAATGCACCAGAAAAGATTTATTGTAAAGTCTCATTCCCAGGATGCCAAATACTGCCGTTTTTGTCCTGAGTGCAGCAAAACAATGAGAAAATAAGGACATACAGACAGAGGGCCGCAGGGTCTCTGCATATCATTCCTTTAATGTGCTTATTAATTATTCAAATGTTGAACAAAACTTAAAATGTTGTGCTGTTCACTCAGCTGCGCGTCTAACCCCACCTGTCACTGTAAATAGAACTGGCCTTGAGTTTGATTGTGAGTTAAGTAATTGCTGCATGATAATCGGGTCAGCGAAGGAGACAGAGGGGACTGTGGAGATTTGTAATCATTTTCTTTCAGGATCTGTCAGCATCTCTCTGTCTCCCTCTGCCTCTTTCTACCTTTACTACAAATAACATTTTTAAACACAGATGGAACAAAGCCTTACATGCACTGCAGCTTTGCTGTAGGAACGAATTGAAAACAATTTATTCCCCAAAGAGAACGAAACAAAAGAGGGTGGTTTAACTCTCACTCTTTTGAGTATTATCATAAATGAGGCCTATTGTGCACTGTGTAGGGTATTGTCTTTGTAGAAACAGAAGGTTAAAGAGACAAAACCTTTAATGACTGGAGTGTTTGGACAGAGACGTAACTATCATGGCAACACACTGCAGTCTTTTACCTTTGAAGGCTGCTTTCGACCACCAATCTCTGTGTGCTTCTAGCTTTGATTTGGACATTTGGGAGCGATCATCTGTCACCATAGCAACGCTGAGTTTGGCTTAGGGCATAATGCAGAGGAAAGGATCAGTCCGTTTTCTCAACACCACAGACGTGAACCAAAATTCACTCAGTGCTCCGCGTATTTTTATGCACGGAGAATGTGTCGCATAGACAGTGATAGACAGTGTTTTCAGAGGAAGAGGACCATTTTAAAATCAGATTATTTTGTAAGTGGATTTATATCATGCTGTTGGAGTGACACAACACTGAGGTGGTGAATTTGTCCTAAGAAGCTCAAATGTCAGGTACTGTCCTGAAGACAGGTCACTGATCTCACTGGTCCAAAACTGCATCCCCAGTGTTTCCAGTGAGTTGAACTTGTGTATTGATGATTGACTCTAGGGGGAGCCAGTCTCTTATCAGTTTCACACACCGGTTTGGTTCCTCGACATTTGTTGGAAGGCACCCCTCTCCCCTCCTCCTCCTCCTCCTCCTCTCTCTCTCTCTCTCTCTCTCTCTCTCTCTCTCTCTCTCTCTCTCTCACACACACTCACACTCTTTCAATGAATACTAATGCAGCGAGTGGGCCCACCTCCCTTCCTCCCATCTTTTCGCAGGGATGGGCGGGAGAGGGGAGACAGAGCAATTCTAGCTCAGTATCCTTCCTCATGAGGCAGGCAGTGCTTGACTAGCAGCAGCCCTAATGCCTTTTTTTTCCTCCCACTGGGCAATATTGGTGATGCTGTGCGTTGCTGCTGCAACAATGTCTAACCTGTGTGAGTGGCACGTCAAATCAGACCAGAGTTGAGAGGGAGAGGAAAGGACATCTGTGCCTGCTTTTTGTCATCTGGATGGGAAGTCTTTTTTGGGAGGAGAGACAGAAGAAAGCAGAAGGCAGCCGGGGAAGGGGAACAACTGGCAACAGCCAATCCCCCCTTCCACACATAGACTGGAGACAACGGAGGCCACTGGAGTATTTGCTTTTATCTTTCGTTTTTTGTTCTTTTTTTTCCTCATCGCGCTGCTGGGAGGTGCTTTACCTTTTCATTTGCTTGCTCTCTCGGTCCTCTGTCTTCTCATCTATTTCGCCATTTACCTGGTCAACAATTTCTTCTATTTATGAGCCAGACAAGGAGGGAGAGAGAGGCAGAGAGACAGAGAAAAAGAGAAAGAGAAAGAGGAGGGGGATTTTTTTTGCCCCCTTTATTCTCTTTTTTTCCCCTACCTTCATTCATTCACCCTTCCCTCTCCATCGCTATCACTTCCAGCCCTTTCTATCCCCGTGCAGCCCACGCTCCCTCCTCCCTTCACCATCTCCCTCCTCCTCCTCCTCCCCACCACCACTCCACTCACTGTCCACCCCTAACTTTGGCTACTTTTCGACTCCACCAGTATTTTAATTTCTTTACTTTAGAGACATTTTAATTGGCTTGCTTGTATTTTCTATTTATGCCTTTTTCACTTTTGTACCTTTTCCTATTTCCTATTTCCCCCTTCTCTTTTTTCCTCCTCCTACCATCCTATGCATCTTTTTTGGGCGATTCTTAATTCTGACCATAGGTAGGTCTATTTAGTGTTTAGTGTCTGTCTCAAAGTCTTTGTTCTTTTTTCTGTGTATGCAAGGTGTTTTGTGTGGGGTGCACATATATTAAACACACACACACACGATGGCCTACAATCTAGCTTTGGTATAACCATGGCTCCCCTCCCATCAGCTGATTCTTGCCTCATGCAGTGTCATCCTCGCGTCACTCTCCCCTTTCATACTATAATCTGTGTTTTCTGACTTTTCTTTTTGTTTCTCCTCCACCAAGACCACAGCAATTCCATCAAGCAGGCACCTTCTCCAGTCTACATCATGGGACCCACATTCTGACCGCCTCGTCATTTTTCTATGTTGTTGCACAAAAAGTCTGTTCCTCCATTAAAATGTCTGAAACGCCCCTCTGTCACACACCATCCTCCTCACATGTCCTTTCTGTTCACCGTCATGCAAATTGAGAGAAACTCCACATTCGCTCTCTCAGAGGGAGCGTACACGATTATCACCACGCCGAGGTGCGTTTAAGTTTCCTCGCTTCACGTTTATCAGGTGAAGGTCAAACTGAGCGAAGGCCTCAGTCATCAGAGCGCTGTTGTTTCAAAGCGTGTCTCTGAAGCCAGCTCCTGCCCGTTCTGTCGGGGTGTCATCTGTGTTTATACACTCCTCTGCTGCCTCCTTCTTTTTCCCTGCCCTCTTTTCCTCTCTCTCTCTCTCTCTCCCCCCCTCTCTCTCCCTCAGTCTCCCATCTTTCTGAACTGATTCTCATTCTCGCAGACAGACACACACAAGCACTCAAAGAGAATGGACTAGAAAAAAAAACTGGCTTTATCAACCAGAGGATTTTTTCCCTTTTTTTCCTCCACCATAAATTTTCACTTTTTTTTTCACTCACTTTGCCTCGAGCTTTGCTCTCTTTAATCACCTCTTTCTGCATCTTTTTTTTTCTCTCCATCACTTCCACCCTCTCACCCCCTCTGAATTGATCTACTTATTGATTTATTTGTTGTTCCATTTTGTTTTTTCATCTGCCATCTACAAAATTTCATGTCCTACCACTCACGCATCATTGACTTGCTTGCATCAGAGAGGAGTTGCTGTTTATTTTGCATTTTGGTGACGTAATTTTGCAATCCATCAACTCGACTACTTCCATTTATTGAAAAACAGGGGTCAAATGATTCATGAATACTCTTTTGCATTTTAGAAAAAAACAGATGATAGGGTGGCTCGAAGGACTTAAGCTGACTGCAAAGTAACTGAATAATTTGGTGTGTGTGTGTGTGGCTGTGTGTGGTGTGTGAGCTACAGAGAGGCACAGCAATAGACAGATGCATAGCAAAGTGAAGCAAACCACACAACTCATTTCCTCGTTCATCTCATTTTTTTATATTTCCACTTTTTTCCTGAAGGAGATTTAATGGCTCTCCTCTTCATTACATGAAGATAATGGGAAGTGGGACTTTTGAGCAACCGTCCGTCACCATGATAAAGGCACTCTGGATTTAGCTGTTTTCCTGTGGAATTACCCTTTAAATCCTGGATTTGATTCCTAATGAAAAAAAAATAATTAACAATTATTAAAAACTGTCCTAAATTCGGGACTCTTTTTTTTTTACTTTCTTTTTGTAATGGACTGAAGCTGATTTCAGTATTTCTTTTTCAACTATTGAATCTTAATGGGATTTCACTAACGCGGATTAAAGACTCAAGCAACATCTTTGTCTATTAGTTGATGTAATAGCCACGATTCTTACAATTTCTCCAGCCTACAAAATTAAATTCAGTGTTTTTTAATAATAAGGGTTAAATAGGTGAGTACGGTGCTATTGCTGTTGCATGTTTCGGATGATGATTAATGGATGTAGATATTCATCTAGATTTTTTTTTTCATTAACCCACTATTTTTGCATGTGTGTGAGTGGGTGTGCATACGCATCCTGGCTCTGTGTGTGTGTGTGTGTGTGTGTGTGTGTGTGTGTGTGTGTGTGTGTGTGTGTGTGTGTGCGTGTGCGTGCTGAGGGTTAGGTAGAATTTGAATGGATATTGGCAGATTATCAGAGATCAGTAATTTCCCTCACACTTCACCATTTATCCTCTACAATTTTTTTCCCCCCATGAGCCTTTAATTCTCCTCATGATTCATTTTATCTCTGTGACATAAAATCACAGATCTGACATCGTCTTCGCATGTTGAAATGAATCTCCATACCTCATCCTCTGTCTTGTGTTTGTAATCCACTCTCCACCTGATGGAGTAGCCACTTCTGCCTATCAAATCACCTGTCCAGTGCTGCTCCACACTCTTCTTTAAAGCTGTGGAGTGAGTGTGTATGTGTGTGTGTGTCCGCATGAGAGGAATATATAGTTAGATCAATAAAGTAATCTACATGAAGAGACAGACTACATCGCCCTTTTCTCAGTGCAATTATTTTTATCTGCAGTTATTTCAAAGAAACACAGAATGCCTCACAGCAGCAGAACATCAGTGTATCTCATATCTCCTGGTGGAGTGTGTTGGAATGTAATCTTGAGTCTGCAGCAAAATACACTCACTCCCTCTCACACACACTCACATGCAGACAGTTTGTCCATCTATCCATCACAGGCACAGCGGCGATTGACCCCTTTTCTCTGATTAACTTCATTCATTTAGCTGACAGTTGGATTTACACCATGTGTGCGCGCGCACGCCGCACAGTCAAGGTTACGGCTACGTACCTTTGAAACCCTCCTGGGACCTGCTCTCATAACCCGGGACCATTACCCATTCTGCTCTCCGCTCTTGGCACATATGTGACCCCTGTAGCCTCCCTACAGATGGGCACTTAAGCCCAGGTAGTGTGTCAAAGCTGTCACAGCTGCCACGCTGCAAAATGGACGTCTCAGGTGCCTCTGACACGCGGCTCACTGCTGTCTTTTTACCATAATGACTTTTTATGAACAGGTGAAACACGCTTCTCGCTGTAATACTATCGTCTTGAGATCAGGGTGGAGGAAAATGGATGGTGATGTGAACATTATGTCCCACTTAGCTGGAAAACTGTAGGTGATACAGCTGTTTTGACTAGCGCTGATAATGTTTTAACAGATCCTTTAGAGCATAGCCGGGTGGTAGAGTGAGCAATCGCCGTCCAGGTGAACAGTTTGGAAGATGGACACAGCTGAGCATCACTTCCATGCATATATAGAGGTGATGTGTTGGTTGGACACGTAGCTTTTTTTGTTTGGGATCATAAAATACAAAATTAAATTTTTTCCGCTTTCACAGGTTTATCTTCCAAAGTCACCCTGGAAAGCAGCGTCATGTTTTGTGTACTACTGAATTAATGTCCCTGCCAGAAATGACATTGCGTTTAGTGTTTAACACAGTTTGATCTTTAGTGTAAATTTTGTGCCTTCATTCTAAATGAGTAATGTTTGTGTAAATATTGCCACCAAATTTTATTGAACGATAAATCAGTTGTGTTTGGTGACCGGGGCGCTGCCGCATATTTCATGCACCCTGTCAATTTTTAGTGTCTGGAAACTGTTTGATGCCAGGAGCTTACGTGAAAAAGAAGTCTGCCAGAAGTCTCCAAACGGAGCTTAAGAGATTTCATAGGCACTGTGTTTGCAGTCGTCATTGATAAACAGGCCAGGAGAGGAGACAGCAGGGGCTAAGGAGATTCATAATCCTATCCTCTCTTCCTACTGATTCTGTCTCTGTCTCTCTTTCTCCCCATGTGCTACCTAATGAGACGACAATAGAACTCCTGCGTCTGGCTCTGAGCACTGCATCTGCCTTAATGAAACCAGCAATAACCCTCCATTAGATATTTTATCTTCAGATAACTTCCACTCTGTGTCATCTGGGGACTGACGATGGATCAGAAGTCAAACATTTAAAGACCATTTCAGCTCGTGGAGTCCAAAACGAAACACCTTGTCCATCACCGTGTTAAATCAGTCTGCGGAGCTCCATCTGAAGCTCACAACTTTCTGCAGTTGTGCGTCTGAATCCTGTTCAACCATTAGAGAGTGAACAGGGAGCCTATGTGGGACGACTTAAAAAGTACATCTCGATTTTATTGGCAGCGTATTCACTTCAAGCGAGCGGAATATGGGTCATGATCTGATATAAAAAGGCTATTCAATAATTCATCCGAGCTGATTAAGAGGACTTGTATCGACGCAGACACTGTCCATGAGAAGGGGATGGGAGTACACAGAGTGGAGCAGAAAAGCAACATTTAGGCCCCTTTGTGGGATTAGTATTAAGCTAAGAAACAAGCTAAAGCAGCCTGGGCGTTTCAAGTGAGCAAGCGTAGGCCGTCTTTGATGTTTTAATCTACCGCACGTTCACCCCTCTGTGTTTCATGTGTCGACTGCGAAGTGGTTGCATGTACATGTGACGGGGTGTGTTTGTCTGTGATTACATGTCGCTGTGAGTGTGTGTGTACATGTTGTGCAAGTTTGTGTGCGGCCCATCAATCTATTAAATATGAAAAGTGCAATCTGTTACCCCGCAGAGACTGGTTCATTATTCATTGACATATTTCAATTAATCATTCATTTACCTAAAGTATGGCCCACACTCTCCCGTTCAATTTGGACATTCATATAGACTCCTGTGTGTGTGCAGTGTTCATGATACATGAGTTATGTATAATCTGGATTAATAGAAGCTGTTTATTATTCTTCTGATCTACTACATACTGTAGTCAGGGGGTTGTTGGGGATGAAGGCAGAGACAATTTAGTACTACAGCATATTTGGAGGAAATGTATTATTTATCATACTAGGCTGGATTCTCCTCAAATCAGACTGTTTTATCCCCTGCAACACACACACACACACACACACTGCCACACACATAAAGGGAATTGTATGATGCATTTAAACAAATGAAGAAGGGAGACGCATTGCTTTTATAGAACAGAAATGGCCTTCAGAGTGGATTTGGACTGTAAACAATACAGAGAGCTGTATTCAAACAACCATTCGAAGCAGTGAGTCGTGCCTTTTAAATCCCCCTCATTCAATCTTAACTTATTAATTCTAAGGAGAGCAGGTCAGAGGTCAAAGCGCAGTATGGTTTTTATTAGAGTCTAACTGACTGCGTGACCTGCTGCTAACCCTCTGTCCTCCCTGTTCCCTCTGCAATAACAGACTGGCGGACGTCAGAAAAACAAGCAACGCCAAACATCTCTTCGGAGGAGCGAAGGGGAGAACAGAAGTGAAGCTGCTCCTGTGGAGTACAATTACCTCGAAACTGCTGCTTTACCCTCTTGACCTATTGCGGATTTTACCTAAAGCTGCGGTGAGTCCCCGCTTCCAGAACTCCTTGTTAATAATCAACACTGACGGGCAGAGGAGATAGATGCCCCTCATTTTGAATCTCACCTCTTCATTCAGGAACATCTGTATTTGCTTCAACAAACCCCACACGCCTAATGAGGTGTCCTGGTAGAGAGGTGTAATTCAATTAATCATAGAGACTAAAACACATTTATTATATAAAGTGCAGCTGGTTAGAGCAAAAATAGCTGCTGGTGGCATGACAACTAAAAATGATAAAGGACTAGTTTACTCTCAGAGCTACTTTAGACTCCTTCTCTGAGTTAATTAAACTTATCTTTCTATTAATTGACTAATGATGTTGACAGGCGGTATCATTCCAGGTGATTACTTCTGCCTCCTCATAGAAAACAGTGCCTCTAAATTTAATTTATAGGTATGGTGTGACCTATGTGGACAGTAGATAAAGGCTGTCAGGAAGTGTTTTACTAGTTTCATTATGTTTATAGTGTTTCTTTTGTTCATTTAACACCTTTTGTGCTGATTTTTCTGCCTGTAAAGGTCCAGTTTATAAGATTTACAGGATTTTATTGCCAGAATATGGTAGAAATAGAATATAATAATCATTAGTATGTTTTCAGTGATGTATAATCATCTGAAAATAAGAATTATTCTATTTTTGTTACCTTAAAAGGAGCTGTTCATATCCTCAGAGGGCACAGGTCCTCCTCTGTAGCACAGCATGTTGAAGCGCCATGTTTCTACAGCAGCCCAAAACACACAAACTAAATAAGGGGTCAATATGCACCCTTTCACGTTTTTTGAAAGTTCATAATTTATTCAAGGTAACTGCTGATTTTCTACTAGCAGGTATATCAGAGACTGAGCAAGGAAGTCAGTGAACGTGACTAAATGTAACATGAATAAAACTTTAATACGAACTCCCATGATCCTACGCTGCTTCACAAAATCAATAAACTACGTGTTTTGTTATTGTTTTAATTTGAGAGAGACCCTTAGTGGAAGAATTTACACGTTGTGCTTTTGCAGGGATGAAAACAGAAGTTTTTTTTTTTTTTGATTGAACAAATTCTTTATTGTTATTTCACAAAATACTTTGTCCTGACTGAAATCTTGATATAAACTTGAAATTAGGGATGCGTGATATTGCATGGCGATATTTCCCAATTCATTTTAGTTGATAGCCAATGCGGATACATATTATTTTCCACCTAATTGCAGAGTAAATTAAGTGTCTCCTGTAGTGGAATTAACATATTATTATGCCTCGTCTTATTGCGATTGCCCACTGGCAGATGCAGACATAAAAAATAATGCTTTTCAAAATGTTCACATTCACTGGGCAAAGTAAGAAAACTACTGCTGACAGGTTTGTCTTTGTTCTTCACAATGATCTGGGTGGTGGCTTTCAAGATTAAAAATTAAATTAATAGTGTTGACGAAATTTGATTTGACTCCTCCTCACATCAACACTGAGCAATCTTTGCCAATCGCAACTTGCTAAGATGCTTCAAAAACACTTTGACACTGCAGACATATGTATGTCACATGCACATTATTAAAATATCATCTTTTTGGCAGAAATATTGGTATTTAAAGCCTTTATCTGCCAATAACGATAATATGCTGATTATATTGTGCATCCCTAAAATATTTTTGAAAGCACTACTATGGTAGACTTCAGTACTGTAGATAAGCAAATGTACATGGCATGATAACCATCAGTTTTCATACTGTGATGCTGGTATGCCGCTACAACCCTGGCTGCTTGTTACCAATCAATAATCACATTGTCTTTTTCTCTTGTGTTTATTGTAGTTTAGCCTCCCTCAGTCTGAGGCTATGAGAGGGAGAGAGGAGTCCCAGGCCGCACCATCATGCTTCTTCTGAGACGCTGGGATGAGACTTTGGCTGGCAAAACACAAGGTAAGACAATATTGATGCATGGGGCTCCTCTACAACTCGAGCTGTTCTTAGTTTTCCCGCGTTGTCCCTGCAGAGAACCGCTGAAACAACACCAGCCTTATCTCATGTGTGTGTTTAAATGTGAGCCTTTCCTAAAGCTCAGTGATGGATGGTCTAAAACTTCCAGAGGCTTTTTTTTTTCCACTTTGTATCTCTCAAGCCAGGTTTTGCTTGAGGGTCAGGATAATGGTTCAAGGTGGAGCCTACAGACGAATGTTTTAATCCTGACTTTTTAGCACAGTGTGCACTTTGATCGGTGGGGTGCGTGTGGACGCTCAACCTGACCCGTCCCGTATTGACTATCGGCTTCATTTGCATGGCTCTACAGGCATTGATCGGGCAATTAAAGGATTTGTCAAATGAGATTTTTGTGGCAGAAGTGTGCAGCCATTTGGATGTGTGTGTGTGTGTGCTCGTCACGTGCTCATCGGCCGTTTCCATGCGCTGTTGTACTGCATGTGCGTGTGAAAAAGGCAGCAAGATGGTATGTTTTGTGTGATAAGATAAAAGAAGACATAATTCTCTCTCTGTCCCAGGACCAAATTACACAGAGCAAATGTATTTTGCCACAAGGGCCCATGAGAGGCCATTATCATATCAGCATATTCCATCGCTTTCTCATACATTCATCTCCTCACTCCTCTGCGCTAAGCTTTTGAATTTTTTTTAAAACTTTTTCCCTCCCTATCACCTTTCTCTGCCTCTCCTTTTTCTTCCTCTCCCTCTTTTCGTCTCATCCTGTGCACCATTAATCAGCCGTGACGTTTAAGAGACTGAGCCTCGGTGCAGAGGAGTGAAAAACTGCATTTCTTCTTGTTTTTTGTTGTTGTTGTTGTTGTTGTTGTTGTTGTTGTTGTGTGTGTGTGTATATGGTGGGGGTGATGGACTGTTGGACACTGTGTGAGCCCATCACAAATGCTGCCATTACACAGTTAGTCCTCTTGCTTTAAGCCGCAGCCTGAGCCAGCAGCAGAGCGACAGTGCAGCTCAGTAATGAAGTGCCTCAGCCTCGGCCTTCTGTCGTTAGCTGAAAGTCACACAGCTGCCTCGGCTAACGCTGACGCTGCAGATTGCCTTTACTATCGCCTTACGTCATAAGACATTACCATATAGATGAATTAACAGTGACGGTGAATCTCATTAACAACACCACTCCACCTCTCTTTGAAACAAAAAAAATAATTCATTCTTACAGATTATCAGACTGTTAGGCCTATTATTCAAGTCCAGCAAGCTTCCTGCTCATACATAAACTGTTTGGAGAATGCACCGGCTAGAATAATGGTTAAAATTAGGACATATTAGAATAATAATGTCTCATGAGTTTTTTAAAAGCTTTATCTCCAACCCTTGTGTACCTCACCTAAATGGGATTTTTGGCCCCCTCATTATATCACCACTACTCGGTGTGCCAGTAATTACATGCAGCGTGTCTTTTCACTCAGGTTTCAGTTAAATCCAATTAACAACACTCTTTTTTAGACTCCCGGAGCTCACGTCATCGTTCATATCCAACACACAAAACTGGTGGAGTGCTATATTGAAGCCACAATCTTTGATGTGTGAAATATAGCATGAAATATTTAAGGATCACCTTTCTCCTGCCTGCTGATGTACACAATGTAATTAACGCCAGATTTCTGTATTGAAGCGTAACAGTGAGATAAATGAGCACCACTTGGGTATATCTATCTCCCTCGTATAGTGTGTTTTTTTTTAGGTCTGGTGTTGCATTCTCCTGCTGAATAGGCCAGTATGCTTATGTGTTTATTTCAGGAGAAAAAAAATCATAATTGACATCATTCTTCTTTTGTGGTATTTTTTTTTTAATTGAAAGGTGGAAAGAAGATTTTTTTTTTTCTTTTTCCCTCGACTGTATCTTCCGAAATTAGAGCAAGTGTCGGGGAGTTAGGAGGCTTTTGATGAAGAAAAGGACAGGAGAGAAGAAACAACCAGAGTAAGAGGAGAGAGGAAGTGTTTTAGTAGTTGCTTCTGGGGACAGAGTAGAGGATAGAAAGAGTGCAGCTGTGTGTTTTCTCAGGAAGGCAATGACTTCTGATGTGCCCGTGCTGCTGTCTATTCTGTTTTGTCACCATATGCAAAATAAGACAGCGGCGTGGTGTGGGCATAACTCATTAATTCAATAACTCAGAGTTATTCAAAGAAACTTTTCAGGCACAACATACTTGGCCCTGGCACGTTTCCCTTTGTAAAGAATTCCAATCATATTGTTCAACCTAGGCTTCACTGATGTTCAATTATCTTGTAATTGAATACTTGTAGGATACAGCAGCAGGGTGAGTGTAAGTCTCCGGTGGTTATTTATCTCAGCGTAATGCTATCATCTAATATTAATTGAATTTGGACCGTAAGATCACGTGTTTCAGCTTGACCTGAAAACACAGCTAAGATCTGTGTGGTGGCATTGATTGGGTTGCAAAACAGCAGATCAATACGGCTTCACTCATCCTTGTCTCCAGCAGCGGAGCAGTAACATAAGTCACCTGGAAAACGGCCTGCAGATCCGATCATTAGCTGAGCACTGCACTTCCAACATTTGCTTTGGTGGCATCTGTTATTTTCTGGCACGTCTTCGGATGCTGCTGTGAGGAGGCTTCAGGTGGCGTCAGTGTTTGTGCTCCAGTTGTTGGATAGATCCAGTACTGAAAAGATTAGTCTATTAGGTGATCAACAGGAATTTAGTTAAAAAAAATAGATGGTTTAATTGAAGTCATTAGCTTTTATTTTACTTGCTTTCATGTACTGTATGTGTTGTACTGCCATTGCACTGGTTCCAGCTTCTCAAAAGCGAGGCTTTCCAGCTGTTTTCCAATTGTGAGCATTGTAAGGTGAATTTAGACTAAAACTTTTTATGGACTAAACCTCGACAGAAGGGATAATGTTGATATGGAATCAGCAACTTAGCTGCGGGCTACATCCGAGCCCCATTTTTTTAGCTTATATTTGTTTACATTTTGGCAAATTCCCAGAATGACAAGTATGAAGCATGAACTGTTAGCAGTTTTTGTTCCCGTAATGTACTCATGGATGTACAGACAGCTATATGTGAATTACTTTGACACTTAACAAAACTTAAAAAACACGATGATTCTCAGGCAAGTTCTGGAGTTATAAAGACCATCTTTTTTCCTGTGATTTCTAAACGGGTTTATGGAAGTTTCATCACAGAGATGGATTGGAGATAATGATATTCTCGGAAAGTGTAAGTTGTACTGGATCTAAAAATATGTTCTTCTCGTCTCTGTGTTCAGATTTGATTGAGTTATGACTCTAAGAAAGAGTACGATTTTTGGCACAAATTGTGGCCAAATCAGCCGGCCAAACTACAATAACTAACTTCCTTCTGTCCTTGGCTTTCATCTCGTGGAGCTTCTTTTCCTCACATCTCTCCCTCTACGCCTCCACCTCAGCTCTCCCAGTTTGAAAACCCGTAGACCAAACGAATATTAGATTAATTGTAAAAATACAGATTAATCAACAATGTAAATAATTGTAAGTAGCAGCCCTAGATAGATTACTGTGCATCTTTGTGTCTATATATATGTGTGTATTGTAGTATGTTTAATTTTTGTGTTTGTACTTATGTGCATGCCATGCACGGCTGTTTTATTATATATACAGTACAGTGTATATTTTATATGTATATGCACATGTCTGCACAATGCTTGCCTTAAAGCTTGTGCAGGTATGTGAGCAACTGGATGGAAGAGCAGCTCTGTGCTCGGCTTCAGCTGACTTGTTGTTTTCCGGCCTCACCTAGAGGTTGTTGTTGAAACGGGGGAATGATTTGTTTCGGTATGTGCGTGAGTGTGTGTGTGTGTACGTGTATGCCACAGGTCAGTAACAGGTCAGAAGGTTTTGGTGTACAGTTGAGAGAAAGGATGATAAACTCAACATATTTTTTATTTGTATACTGTAGCAGCACAGTTGGATGGGCAGTGAGAAAGGGAAATCCATTCACTCTAAAAACTTGTAATGTTATTCTGTAGTGGCACAGACTCGGTATGTTTCACACAACTCTGTACAACTTACAGCGACTTGGTATTGTCATCATCAATTTAAGGGCAACTCCTCAAATCCAGCTTTAATTTAAAATAATAACACCTGTGTCATAGTACATGATTAATGCTATACTTACAGGATTTGATTAATGTCTTGTTGTGCAGAAGCTGCAACTAAGTAATGCTATTTAAACTTCTTTTTCTTCATCTCCGCTCCACTAAGCTACGTTTTTCTTTCCCATTATGAAAGCTCTGCCGGACAATAAATCAGTCTATACCAGAAAAGGGATTACTTTCCCCGTTGCAGCGTAGTACCAGGAGCGAGCTACGCCCCCCTGCTATGAGATTGGATGATCGGTGCATCATCAGCTGAGCCACACGCACACACAAACAAAAAATCTCTAAAAGCCTGTTTGTGATGTTGCAAAGATGAAATGGTCAAGCATGGGCAGTGACCCTCGACCAACCCCGGCTGCGCTATCTTCTTGCGGGCAGAGCTGCAGATGACCCAGACACGAGGCAGCAGCGCGTCCCGGTCCTGCTGCTGTTGAAATGTCATAGCTAATGCTCACCTCGCTTCAGTCACCCCAGCGAAGCAAAGCAAACCCCACAGCCATGCTCTGCCCTGCCTGCTGCCTCCCAGGCTCCCAGCTTCAGCCTCGGTCTGTCCCAAAGCCTCCTGCAGATTTGTGCTGCGACTCTGTTTGCCAGTAGATTACATTAAAAGTTATTGATTGGGTCATGTTAAGGAAAAATGCCCCCAGGAGTTTAGCAGAAGAACTCCCAATAGGGCGCTAATGCCTCTCTGAGGGACCTCATCCACATAGTGTCAAAATCTGTGATATGTGGCAACCAGGCTGCAGAGCAGGATAGGGAGGAAGAATAGGAGGAAGGAAGAAGGGGGATGGAGAAAGGAAAGAAAATGGGTTGTATGTGCCAATCTATCTGGTATAGAACAGGGAGATGCTGTAGTACGTCCAATCAGGCAGACAGACAAAAGGGCGAGAGAGGAGGCTCTGATGTGAGCTATTGTAAGGGACACAAACGTAATAGGTTTGTCAAAGTCTGACTGATTAAACTTAATGCACCTGAACACGATGCAGCTCTCATGCAGCCATTTAACCTCTTCTGTGTATTCAACCGATTGTTCCTGTTTGCATCTTGCATTGATCTCTGAAAGCCAGAGCCAGTTTTGAGAAGTATTGAAAACCCTGTATGTGCTCTGACAGTTCAATTTTGAAAACTCCTGACAAACATTTCTTTGCACAAGAGATTTCGTACTCGTGGAGTAATTATGGATCAATTTCCACACACACTCACTTGTGTCACTGCTGGGGAAAAAGCTATGGATTAGTCTTGTGGACCAAGTGTGGTGCTGTAATGGTTGTTTTTCTTAAAACTTCAGTCATATAATATTGATACTGTGATATCAGACTAGATATCTTCTACCGACTTGATTCCACCAGTCATGGCTGTGTTGTGTTAAGCCTGTGCCACATTGATTTGGTCCATATTGCCCAAGTAGCTGTATGACAATTGCTGGTTACTTTTCTATGATATATTTGTTCAGATATTGTTATGGGACTGTATAATAATGTGTTTGTTTGAGTGTAGCTGACTTGTGTCACTGTTTTCAGCCATGTAGCAAGCTGAAACATTAAGTTTCTTTATTTTCCAACCTTTAAATGTGCAAAACACTTTGGACCCTTGTTTCAGCAGCACTATCATGGGTGTGTTCTTTGCCGTAGTGTACACAAACAGAAAAACAAGGCGATCAGTGCTCACTTGTTTCTAATACAGTTCACATAACAACAGCATGCCAATTAATTTACAATGAAGTGGAGGTGCGATGTTGGTGGATGATGGGGCCATAAGGGGGAAAGATGCGAAGGTACAGAGAGAGCGATGACATGGGAGATGGTTGAGGTATAAGAATACTATTAGAAGGTTGAGTCCTGGGTGTAAGTGATGTGTGTGTCGATGATGGGGCAGAGTGTAAATAACAGCAGCGCTAGAGGAGGACTGGGTGTTAAATTAAACCTTGGCCCAAGAATATGTCACCTCGAAAGATAAGACAATTAGAACATGCTCACACAGCCAGACCCTGATGGCACCCTCATTAAGGATGTGTGTGTGTGTGAGTGTGTGTGTGTGTGTGTGTGTGTGTGTGTGTGTGTGTGTGTGTGTGTGTGTGTGTGTGTGAGAGAGAGTGAGAGAGAGAGGGAGAGAGACATTGGCCGTGAGCACTTTCAAATTCTCTTACAGAATACTCAGAAAATGATGATCAATAGGACTTACTACTCCTGCCAAGATCTTGTATCCATGTTGATTTGACCGAACCAGGAAGTGCTTTGTGTTTTTGAAATTAAATCCATACAATAAAAATCATACAAATTTACTTTACCTCGTCGGACAGAGAGATAACAAACACAGCAGACCTGCGAGAGACCTGGAAAATGTTGCAAATACATGATATGCACGTCGGCCTGCTGGGTCACCGAGATGCTCCATTAAACTTATAGTTAACAGTATAATAAGAGTCAGTGGAGGGGAGAGAGGCAATCGGCCTGAAAATGTCCCGGGCTAGTGGGTCTGTAGGACGTCTACAGTCCGTGTTAATTCTCAAAAACTGAGCACTTGACAGAAGATTCAAGCTGTTTGGGCTCGTAAGGCTCTCACATGTTGTAATTGTAGTAATAAATCCTTCTAAGGCTTCTAAACCAGTATTATGTGGTGCAATTCTGATCGTAATGTTGATAGCGGTTGCAATTATGGACGTGTGGGGATGACTGACAGGCCCTATCTGAAAACTGTGTAATCTAGGAAGATAGGCCACAAATGCAGTATATGCAGCTTTAATAGACCAAAAAACCGCAACCATATAAAGATGTGAATAACCTCAAAATCCTTACTGTAAACTGTATAACCAGAAAAATCTAACTCATGGTAAACTGCTTTCTTGCACTTAAGCAGTCTCCTCTTTTTTTTGTTTATTTCAGGTAAATTTTTCAGCAGTGAATTGCCTCCTTGCATGTAAAACAAAGCATTTATCATTAATGTGTAAAGGGTATTGCTGCCTATTAATAGCAGCTGTAAAGTCTTCATGTTCAAACATGGGAAAATAACCACTTTCTACTGGTAAAGGGCAAGCTCTGTTTTGACACCAGGATAATAGTATATTTCATTTTAAGTCCACTGGAATTATATTATCTGTCAGGACAAAATTGCCCTCTGACATTATCTGTGACTGCTGCCCAAGTGTCTGATATCTATTATGAAGTCGGGAAAACCCTCGGGGTGACATAAGATACTGTCTTCTCGGTTGCACAGTGCGCTGTTAGTTCTCATCTACGTACGGTTTTCTCCAGTCATGGTGTGTGTGTGTGTGTGTGTGTGTGCATATTGCAAAGGAAAAAGAGTGAGGAAACGGAGAGATAACATGTGATTGGCAGTATGTGCATGTGTGTGTAGACAAACAGCACATACGTTACTGATGATGTAGTGCAGATGTGGCCATCATTTTTGATTCTTATAACTTTACAGTCTGCTGACAGGGAACAAGCGCACTTTTAAAATTAAACCAGAACAGTGCATTCAGTAGAGTGGGCACAGGCACAACATGGTGAAACACCTACTGCAATGCCACTACAACTGCTACTGTAAATGCAACCAGCGGAGATTTGCAAAGTTTTGAATGAAGCTTTCTGTATAGTATAGTTTTCTTTAAACATAGAATGGTATTGTAACTGAGTATCCTGGGTTCATCTAACTGTGTAAACTGGACAAGAAGTCCAAACTTATCAAGTTAAATGACATTATTTATTTAGAATATTAAAAGCAGCAGGCTTAAAACAATATAATAGAAATCTACGTTTTTGGAGAAACTCACAAAAGCTGAAATTCTGAATAATTTGCATTTGATGTTGCTTATGCACAGATCAGAGTTTGTGTGACCCAGTACATCACCCCCAGTAACTGAATTTAATTCCAACAGGTAACCAGTATTATATTCAGGTTCTTGCATTTGGAGTATTTGCGAGATTAGCTGCAGATAGTAGATCCAGCCACGGTGGTCATGCACACTCACACACGCGACTTATCACACAATAAATAAATGATTCTAAAGAATTATTTACTGCCTATACAAGATTGACACAGCCCTGTTTTGCTATATCTCTCTTTAATTGTGTGTCTTTAGTGATAGATCAGTAGTACACATGAGTGGTTCAGGTTGAGAGAGTGTGTGCATGTTCATTACTTAACACCAGGCCTTGTGTGCCTTCTGCATAAATGTATTATTTGATAGTATGTGTATGTATCATTCAAATTGATGCGGCCTTCTCCTGTGCGCCTGTGTGTGTGTGTGTGTGAGAGAACAAGGCGAGTTAGTGCGCATGTCAGTGTATGAACGTGTCTGTTTCTGTGTGAGCGTGTGTGTACCATCACTGTGGTTTCTGTCGTGATTGCAAGAGAGACAGACCTTAAAAAAATCAATCACTGAGAGTGACGAAGAATGGGAGAGCACAGAAGAAAGCCAGAACACATACACTGATGCGCACACACACACACACACACACACACACACACACACACACACACACACACACACACACACACACACACACACATTCAGCGAAGTCCTAGAAGACTGCAGTGAGCCATTCAAAATAAATGCAGGCATGAGGAAAGTAAAGACACGCTGTGCTTTTCTGTTTTCACCCTTCAACGCAGAATGAGCTCTTACTTTGCACTTATCTCACTCTTGTAATCACTCTCTTTCTTTTTTCTATCCCTCCTGTTTCTTTTCCCTGTTCTCCTCTGCATCATCTTCCTCATCTAATGCTCCATCTCTCTCTCCTCCCTCTTTCTGTCCCCTCTGTCATGCTCTCTCTGCATTTATCTCTCCTCTCTCACAGTTTTTTAATTAAAATCTCTCTGTATCAAGGGATTCTGTTATGGTGGTGATTTAAATGGAGGGGCTGACATAAACTTAACATTACTGTCAGACCAAAGCAAATTCTATCAGCCATGGTTAAATTTGCAGCGCTGGCCATTTTCCAAAAGGATTTATTTTTTAAATTCTAGAGCCAATATCTACCACCACCTATCTATCTTCTTTTTTCACTGATATTCACTCATCGTATACATATATATATATGTTTTAATTTTTAGCGTGTCAGGTCAGAGGCATGCATCTTGGAATGTAGCTGCACACCGGACCGATACTGGATTTTTGAGACTGACGTTGATATTTGAGAGCAGGGGCAGGGCTGTCGTGTTGAGGATAAAGTGGAACTACGCTCTCCATGTGGCACCAACATGGGGAGGGCCCTTCAAAAAACCTAGAACTAAAAGTATGTGTCATCTGCAATTTTGAAATTTTCCATTATGAGCATTATAAGTAAACCATTACTGCTGACTCAACTCTTGACAGATTATCTAAAACAAAATATTAGAGCATCTCAGGGGCCCATCTGGCCTTTGAAAGGTCCACAAAGAAATTCATTTGAAAAAGTGAAAAGCATTGGGTTCATTCAAGATGAGCCAGGCCTGAACTCATGACTGGAGATTGTCACACAGTGAATGCCAATTGGATTTGTGTCTCACTTGAGCTCTTGCTCTGATATCATGCACACATGGATAACAATAACCTCACAATAACCTGGGAAGCACCAAAAATACATTTAACCAACTAAACAGCAATGTCTGACTGGAGCTGCGTTTTTGTGCTGCTGAGGTTTAAAAATGTACTAAAAGTATATCTTCACGTATTTCTTTTTTTAATGTAAATATTTAATATTCATTGTATATGCATATTTTTAATGAATATCCCTTAAATTTGATTATTAAAGAATTGTGACCTAGACATCTGGACCTCAAACATATCTTTGGCATATCTTTACTGCAGTTTCTCACAACCTACATGTTGATGCTGAAATCAAGCTACAGTATTGGCCGTGGCGATATATCGGTCTGGCTCGAAGGTAGACAGACCTGCACATATGCTTGTTAGCGCACATGCTCCAACACACTCGCACTTAGTTTTGTGCTCACAGTTGAAACCACCTTGCTGTGAGAAATGAGACACTTCCCCTCCTCATGAGCGTTAGCGCCCCCACCGCTCCGCTCCTCTCGCTGCCCCACCTCCTCCACGGTGGACTCACTCTCTCTGGTGGATGGGAGCCCGCGGTCGGGTCTTCATAAATCAAGATGTTACCACCGGCGCTATAAGGCTACTTTTTAATTAAAACTGTGAATCAGTCGGCCCTGATTATGAATTGTACTCTGCTGCCACTGAATAAAATATACAGGGCTCACTTCTTCTCCCCCTCTGACTCTTACTCTCTCTGTCTCTTTCTGTCTCGCTATTTCTGCCCCCCCCCCCCCCCCCCCCATCTCTCTCTCTTGTTGCTCGCTGCTCAATTTTCCAGCAGAAATTGAGAATGTCCACAGCAGGCCTTGGTCATGCACAGCTACTGAAGGTTGACATCATTGTGAAATAGCTGAGGAGCTTAGCAGTTGCATAAATTTAATAACTCAATATGGAGGGTCTGGCGCCACTGGGGTCAACACCATTATATCACACAAAACAGCCAGGAGGACAGAAACACACCACTAAAGCTACTGGGCCACTGGGCCCTGTTTACCACACACTACTCCTTTAATTATGTGACAACAAGTGGAATATGCTGTTGTGGGGTTGTATGATCCTATCAAAGCAGAGACGAGAGAGCAGTCAGCATCATGATAGTAACAAGAGAAAGCTTTTGTCCACCGGTCATATTAGATGAGCGCTGAATGCATCTGAGATAAACAATGAAAATGGCTCCTGTTTTTATGACAGTCATGAAGACAGAAGCCACAAGAAGAGCAACTCAGGCAGGAGAGGGAGCGGCTCTGCTTTGCACTGTCAAAGGCCAGTGACAGCAGCAGCGCTATACTGTCAAATGAAATAAATAAAACCCAAATGTATGAATATATTTATATGCAAAACAGTGAGTCTTAAAAGCTCCTCTTAGGAGTACCACCAGGTTGAAGCTTAACAGCATGTCTCCTTCAAGGGGCCCTATTGCTAATTTATGACCTTTGCATGTCGTGCAAGCACAACTGACACCGTCCTGGGGAGATACGGGGATGAGCCAGCCCTCAACGGAGCAGAAATTAGCCCGATGGAACTCGGCAGTGGAGCTGGAACAGAGCGCGGGGCTGCTGCTCCCGCTTCCCTTTACATTATGTCAGCGGGCGAGAGCAAGGAGGAAGGACTAACTGGAATTCAATCTTACAGCTTTGCACAAACAAACTCATGAATGATAATGGGTTGCTAATTGAAGGTACTGGAGCGATTCCCTCCGCTGACTGTGGCGCCACAAATGGAGTCCTCCGGGTAGCCATGGCGACAGGCGCAGAGAGGCTCTGGAGGTCTCCTGACCTGAGCTGGAGTCAGATCATCTTTTACACATGCTCCCCATAGTCAGCGCCACCATTTGGATTTATTTGCATGCATGAATATTTATAAGTAAGCTGTTTGCAGTTGATGCATCACTGAACTGTTTGAAAAGTTAGTTCAAGTGTAGGGTTGTCTTTACATGTGACATTTCAGATGCACATATTCTAATGGGGTTACTTGCTGTCCATGTGATTGCGAGTTTATTTAGATGTGAATTCCAGTGTAAGAATTCAACTTTAGTTACTTTATTTCACATTTATTTAATCAATATTAAAGAGATAAAACAATTTAGTTATTTATCAGTCATCTGTATTGATGTTTACTAGAGCTGCACAAGTAGTCACAATGTGTCCAAAGGTAATATCCAAACAGCAGAACCCTGCAAGGAAAAATATGTGACAAAACACTGTTCTAAGTAAGTACTGTGCTGTAGAGATGACCTAAAAGAAAAGAAAACATATTTGGCAAAGAACCCAACAAATGTCACATGACTTTAATAGTGTCATGTATCATAATATCACAATTTCAGTCAAAATAATCGTAATAGGGCTTTTTTCATATCGTGCAGCCCTAATGTTTCCAAAATTATATTTCATCACTGATTAGCATCTGAAAGTGATGTGAAGGGGCAGCAGGCGGGCACAGTGGGGAACCACGATGCATGTCCTTAAGCAGTCCCCCGCTGAGTGTCTGACCTGTAGAGGTTTCCTTGAGCAAGACATTGAATCTCTACCAGCTGCAAGGTTGTCATTGTGTAGCTGACCGCTTGTGCTGACCTTGTCATGGACAGCAACAAAAGAAAGAGAATTTCTTTACTCTTAGCAGATGCTTTAAAAAGCTGCTTTTGTCCAAGGGATGGTATATTATCAGCTCAAAGAGCAACATACTATTTGGCATCTCCAAGACATTTTATCTGTGGTTTTGTCTGCCCTGTCATACTGTTCTGGGATTAGAAAAGCTGTCTTAGCTGTGTGGAAACTGGTTTTACTCTGGTGCCACCCACCATGCTTAGGTGTTCACCTGTGGCAGTGTGTTTGTTCCTGTCTGCTTCTATTCCTGCTGAATGTGTGCCGGTGAGCTGGCCAGTCTGACTAACTGTCTTTTTTGTGTAGCTCACTGGCTGCTGCCTGTCGAACTGGCAAACCTGCCCGTCTGTCTGTGTCCGTACGCAGCGCTGCTGTTCTTCTCCGGGCTGTATGTCTCTCAGGCTGAGCGTTGGCTGGGATTAAATCCGGGGGACATCCGTTGGAGAGACGCTCGTAGATGTCATTATCCCTGTGGGGAGTCTCATCATCATCCCGCGGCGGAGAGGCGCTCCGCACGCCAGCCCGGGAAGACCGCAAGAGAGAGGGAGGGAGACAGCCGTGACAGCCTTACGTCTGCAAGAAAATTGTGATGATCATGCGAAAAAACAACACCCGAAAAAAGGCTGGAGATGAGCGCAGCCTCTTTCTCTGCGTGTGCATTGTGGGCTCCTGTCGAAAATAAATCTTCAGCATCACAACTGCAGATAGTGAAATCCATCCTGTAGCAGCTTCTAATCATGGCAGGTCCCGTGCAAGAATACCTGGAATTAATTGAAATGTGTAAAATTAGCAACAGAATTGATAGCTGAAAATGAAAGTCATCAGTCAATATTCCGCCTCAGGGGAGAGGGAGGAGATAGCTTTCCTGCAGTGTGTTTGCAGAGGTGGTGTGAATCAGAGAGGGCTGTAAAAGATTATGGGTGGGTGATTTTACATACACTTTTTGTTATTACATGTGGACTGTGATGCTGGGAAAATTACAGTTTTGTGTAGGTGTTTATAGCCTGGCAAATTCTTAAACTGTGGCCAGTCATCTTCAACATTTTTATTGTGTAAAAAGTGATACTTTTACGTAAAAATTCCTTAAATATCTTTAGTTTTCCTGTATATGCACTTTGTTCTCTTCCTTTCATAGGGTTAGTGATGTATGTATTGTACTGGCAGACATCGTAGACACTGTACAGCAGCAGATTAGGCTGTGTTCTTGCTTAAGCATATTTCAGGGCCTGGGTTTTGATGTATCCGAGTGTATCCATGAAATGTTGATTTCCACTCGAAGAGGCAGATTTTGAGCATGCAGCCACACTGTATATCACTATCTTCTGTTAAGAAACCGATCCAGTACAACATCCAGTCGAGATTATTTCCCTCCACAATGGAGTGGTGCGGATACCTTGCTACACAACATTGTTGTTTCTCACTAGTACACACACATAAACGCACTCACACCCACAAAAAACAAACAACAACAACAACAACAACACTTGCACACCTACTAATCCAAAAAGGCAGAATCCTGGTGCCAAAAATAACAGCTTGGAATGAGATGGATAGAGGAGGACAGATTATTGTGGCTCTAATCTGTGAAAAGCTGACAATAAAACACATTTAAAGTGATTACAGCGCTGTTATTGGCATGGGGGTCACTCAATGCACCACGCGTGTACCGTTCCTATCCCTAGCTTTACCTCTCAACAGACAATGCAGTCTGCTGCGTAATTCCACACGTATAAACAGTCCTGTAAAGGTCTTTCACAATGACACGCGGACCAAAGCACTAATGCTGATGCAAGGCAGATGAGGAGAGAGAAGGCGAGTGGATAAAATGAGGCGGGAGGGAAGCGAGAACAGAAAACAGAGCAGAAAGAAAAGTCGGGACAGAAGAGGGGAAGAACAGAGTGGAGAGAGGGATTTCGGAGCTGAAGCCACAAATCATGGAGAAGATTAAGCGTCTCCTCTGTGAGGCGGAGTAGGTGTAAATAGAAACGTGTCCCTGGGAGAGATCCTAGAGACCAAGTGCTTATCTCCCTGAGTGTTGTCAAAACACATTTGTCAATCTGAAGTGTTTAAGTGTCTTTGTGTCTATAGGAGGCTTGATATGCAAAAATATACAACTGATGCTAGATGGAAAATGAGTAGCAACAAACATGAACATACAAACACACCACCTTAGACTACACAAAACTGCTTTCACTCTAGTGTGACCCCTGGCCTGATGGAAGTGTGTGGACGAGCGAGTTGATCATGCATTATCTCTGTGTGCGACTTCCTCAGCTGCAGGACCAGCACATCATCAAACAGCTGCAGGCGCTTTTACCCGTTCAACAGCTGCCACGTCTCAGGAAACGATGAGAAAATGCTTCACACTGTGACTGTGTCTGCCCAGTAAATTAGCCGAGCGAGTGTGGGGCTCTGGCGATGCCTTACTCTTCCCCTCACACTGTAATGTGTCCTGTGGGAGCATCGTTTGGACGGGATGTGTGCTCGCTGGGCAGCTTCGTGGCCTGGCCACGGACAGGAACAGCTGCTGGGAGCTTGGGCAGGAGGCCTGCATTGTGGTTATTCATTTGGGGGGAATATTTGATATCAAACGTGATATTTGTAAGATTGGACACCCAGTGCTGCCCCGCTCAACTAGTAGCTGTCCATTACACCTCAAAAAGCAACATGCAATGCAGAATTAGTGTGTCAACAAGCAAGGATCCAGGCAGCCAAGCAGACTGCTGGTCAGTTGTTTTGAATAAGATTATTCAGCAAGAATAGTTGTATATAGGGTATTTTCTTTTGGTTCATGATCTGTGATTAATCTGATGATGATCAGCCCTGATAGAAGGAACGGTTCGAACTGAGTCCCCGTTTTTTCTTCAGCAAACGTGTAGAGATGTGTGAACGGGGCATTGATACACTCTTTTTCCTCACAAAACATTTTGATTTGTTCAAAGTGACAATGAATCAGCTAAATGAAGGCAACAGTGTTGTGATTTGGACTGTTGAACGTGTGGGTCAAGAAGCAGAGCCTTGCTGAGGTGGCACAGTTTAAAATAAGTGATCGAGGTGAACCAGGATGACCCTCTGATGCATAACAATGAAGAGTACCCTAATGAGGAATGGTGTACAACGTTATCAGGGCAAATAAGTGCGGTAGATAGTTGTGGATCTTATGCTAAAGAGTTGCTGCATTATCTTGTGAAAGGCCGGCGTAGATTGAAGGTCAGTTTGAAGAGCATAATAAAATTATAAAACCTGATCCACAAAAGAATTTTTGACTGGTTTGCATTTTTCTTCTCAGGGAAGTTTGAATAACTGTGCAAAGTTGTTAAAGGCCCTTGTTAAGTGGCTTGGTTTAACATTTACATGATTTTAAACCTGCTCCTTGTATACAGTATATTCACACAGAACTTTGGCTAGGAGCCAGCTGGAATCATCCACATAATTTTAATAATTAATTAAGCACAGCCCCTTCATACTGTCTTATAATTGGGGAATACCGCATGATTTGTCTAAGAGCTTACCTTAAATTGCATCCAATACGAGAGCGACCGACTGTTAAGACTTGGGCTTAATGCCAATGAGCATGGATCAAATGCAGCTTGTCATATTAAGTCCGTTCCTAACCAATTTTGTGTAAATTTTAGGAATCATGATGCGTTTAATAATGGTTTTATAAATGCACCGACTGCCTGCCCTTGCCTTCTGTTCTCTTGGCATCTCCTGTACACTGGACTCTGTGATGGATGTGATGGAACCACATGCTCTTTGGCACTCCAATAACTCTACAACTGACGGATAAATAAAAAGTGTACCTTAATTAGCCCTTGCTTGCTAGCCAACCGCACGCTCACATCATTATTATTCATTTTAATAATTACAAGTATGCTCAATACAAAGTTGACCACATAGTTGCAACTAATTCCCACTGCTCCTCTTAAACCTACAGTTAATTTAGTCAGTTGACTTGATCGCAGACTGAGGGAACAGATTGAAATCAAAATCACACATGTAACATGTGTCACATATCAGAGATGTCCCATCTCTGACGTGCGTCATGCCATATGCCAGTGATGGTGCAACTGTTACACTCTTCTCTACCGTATTTAATCTGCACATACATTTAAACAGGCCCCCAATCAGTCACTAATTGATTAATTAAATATCACTAATGCAACAAATATTAAAAATATGCTTCATTTGTGATAAACATTTTGCTGTAAAGGTCCAGATTTTAAGGTTTACATGGCTCTATTGGCAGATTATGACAGTATGGAAGTTTCTTTTCATAGGTTATTAATTACTTGATTGATTTATTAATAAGAATTGGTGTATTTTTGTTCCCTTAGAATGAGCTGTTTATATCTACATAGGGTGCGTGTTCTCTTCCATGTTGCGACGCCACATTTCCATATGGTAACCCAGAATGGACAAACCAAAGACTGGCTCCATATGCACAAGTCTGCACAAGTTTTAATGGTTCAGTGACTTGATGTGATTTTGGACAATAAGTCAGTTAGTTTATTTTTAAACTGTGAAATATCCTGCCTTCATTACATGTCTTTGTCACAAGTGTTAACCCCTTTTGATGGATCATTGGTTGGTTGGACCTTACTGTACAAATTCACGTCACTAAAAAGAGGAAACCAATTAAAAATAATTTCAAATCAATAGTTTATTCCAGATGATGCCTAAAGCTGTTCTTCTGGCAGGCTGAATTGGAAACTAAAATATAGACCTGTGGATAATATTGATGAATGTTGGAGCAGCAGCTGTAGAGACAGACAGTTTCCCTTTTAATATCACGCATATCTCAGACAAATATGGCTTAAAGCAATGTGGACCAGTTCTCTGTGGTGGTGGAGGGAGTTTATTCAGCTCACTCAGGACTCGTCCTGTTCAATGTGAATGCAGCAGGCCCATGGACAAACAGAGCAGCATAGAGCTGTAAGGTAGTGGAGGATACGACACTGCACATCAGGTTATTCGCACACACTAATCACCCACAGACACTCAGCTTATAAATACACTAGATAATGTGAGCAGAGGCATAATCATAGACCTCATACACAGGACCCCTGACCCCCTGCTGCCATAATTATTCCATATATAACAAACATCTTATCCGCTGCTCAACGGGACAAATTGCCCCAAAATCAAAAATACATATTTTTCCTCTTTTCTGTAGTGCTAGTTATCCATCTAGATAGTTGTGGTGTGAGTTGCCAAGTTTTGGAGATACCAGCTGTAAAGATGTCTGTGGATTATCTTGCATGATTTCTTGAAAGAGATACTTCACCTTTTTGTGAGCAGAGTCATGTAGGAACTATTTTCCTTCTGCAGTAGAATCTACTGGAACTAGTTTTTTTCTACTAGAAAGAAAGTAGTTCATCTGTGTAAGTGCTCACAACAAGGTCTGTGTATTATCTTGAGCGACTGAGTCATGATTTCTGTAAAGAGACAATGCTGTTGAATTTTTCAAATTTATTTTTTTTGGCACTTTGGGCACCACATGCCGAGTGCCACCTAGTCCCATTAAATTGAGAGAAGGCAGACATCTCTCTGGCCAATATCTCCAAAACTTGGCAACTCTGACCAAAATGATCTACATGTACAAATAGCACTACGGGTAAAACGAATAAGAAATATATAGATTTTTTATTTTGGGTGAGTATAATTTGAAACAGTGCATAGACTCATATCACATAATCCCTTTCAATCATCACTTATGATGCACTGCAAAGGTGGTTTCTGTATCTGCAGAGACCCTGTCCTCTGCCTCTATTTCCTCACTTTTTCCTCATTGTTTTGCTGTGGTCTGGATGTTTCACCAGCCCAAAACCTTGGTATTTGATGTGCAGATGTGTTTAGTAGAGTCAGTAGGATTTGTCTGTCCATTCATAAAGTCCATCTTCATTTTCTCTAAATATCTTCTGTCCTCTGTTCTGAATCTTGTCCAGGCGGTATATTTCTGCTTCAGTCTGCGTTCAGTCAGCCAACCTTAAAGTTATACAAAGAGAAATAACCCTTCAAACAATCTTTAAATAGAGAGTTGAAGGCAACAACAAGCCCTCAGTCGTCTGCTCCTATTCTCCCCCCCAACACGGTGCCACAGGTTGTGTGTGTGTGATCAGCTGCCCCCACGTCTCGCCGCTTTGTGGTCAAAGAGGTTGTCCAGGTAACGTTTTTCTTTCATCACCTGTCAGCACTTGTTCTGGGTCAGGGCAATGTGCCACCTGAGGGCTCAGCCTCAAAACACAAAGAAAGGCACAACGTGGGGCCAAACAGCTCAACAGCGTTACGTTACAGTTGTCAGAAATAGTCGAGTCTTTTGAGTCCTTATCGCTGGCGAATGCTAAAAGCCGCAGATGAAGTTTCTCCCGCTCATCTCTTCAATTCTTGTAATGAAATCGCGAGCTAGCACCGACAAAAGAATTATGCTCATAAGTAGCCTCGAGTGTGCGTGGGGTTTGACGTAACGGGCAATTTCTCAAACTCCTGGTACTTATTCTGCTGCTGCTGCTGATACGTGAACCGCTCATCATGACATTCTCATTTCAATTAAAAGGAGGAATGAAGCCGCTGCAGCACGCCTGACTTAGCGGTTAAGATAATGTACTTGCACCATAGACGTTTTCAAGTCATCCGGAGAGATATAGAGAGATTGTCTTTCCGTGCCATCTTCTGCTGTCCTCCTAAATATCAAACTAGGCAATAAATGTGAAAAATTGCCAGTCGCCTTTGTCCTCCAGTTTTCATGCAAATAACACCATCGACAAACCTGACACTTACCACATAATGAGAAGAGGGCGATGAGAGAGTGCGAGCGCAAGAGAGAGATAAGTGGGAGAATTGAGAGGAAGCATTGTTCGAAGAGACAAAATGATAAAACACGGAGAGAAAGAGATAAATAGAGTTAAAAGAAAGAAAAGGAAAGAGGGAATTGGGGAGGAAGAGAGCGATGGGCGCTTCAGCGTCCCCTCTTTCTGGAAATAGACACCATTATGCCTTTGGATTGGTCCTGGAGTCACTGAACATGTGATTGCAAAGCCTGGCTGGTCTGCTTTGGTGAGGGGGCTGTTGAGTGGCTGCTTCAGAACATCATGTACAGACACAGGTCCAAACACATCATCACACACACACACTCACTCACACACCACCTTCCACCTCCTCAGCAGGCTGTACAGACAGGCTGCATGAATATTTATCAGAGCATTTTATAATGAGTTCGCACGTTAGACCAATTTCTTTCATATTCTCGTGTATTGCAGGTTTGCCGGCGATTCCGGTGTCCAGCTGATTTTGCCGCTCATCAGTATGTGGCGCAGTGACCCGCGCTGTGGCCTGGTCACATCCCTGGGGCAGCAGGGCGCTCGCCATCTCAAAATGCGACCACGCAGGCTGAGAAATGTTTTTAATATTGTCATGTGCTGTCCGCTGTTGAATCAATTTCAAATCAAAAGCATCTCATCACTAAAGATTAGCGCTAAGGTGACATTTTTCTCTGCTGGCTTTCAGGTGAACAAAGAAAAAACACAAATGTCAGTTCTAAGAATGCATTAGGGAGAGCAAGCCACTGCCAGCGCTGTTCACAACCTTTCAAACCAAATTCATCAACTACACACACACACACACACACACATGCACGCACTTCTACTGCCCACAAGCGCACACACCATTCTCGGCAGTAATGCTTTCTGTCCTGGGTGGATTTATTACTGCAAGAGCAGAATATGTAGTGATTGGAACTGAGAGCTGTTCAGTCACATATATTAAATAAAAAAACTTGAACAATATGGTGCTTGTTTGTGTACCTGTAAGGCCAGGAAAGATATTTTGATTGACTGGGAAGCCTCTTTTTTCCTGATTGTGTGTATGTGTGTTGCAGTTTGTCTTTGTTTGACCTGGCCTCTAACAGTTGGTCTGTGTTTGACACATGCAGGGGTCTGCTGTGGACTCCCTCCCCTTGTTATAATTGTGTGATTTATGGCTGACAAAAAAAAAAAAACGGAGAAAGGGGAGCCAATTACAGAGCTGTAATATCTGCGTCATGCCTCATATCCCCCCGCTCTGTCAACTTTTCACCACAGCAATATGAGCCATGTTAACCTTGATGTTCATTAATGACTATTACCCAGTTTACTGTCCATTAGGGCCCACTTAGTACCTGGTGTTGTTTTGGTTGGGGTCGGTAACTACCTGAAACACCGCGTTCTTACCTAATTGGCCGCTGCCTTGTTGCATCCGTACAGTAACACAGGCTCAAGCTGTCATAACCAGGCAATAGGGACAGGAATGCTCTCCTTAGTCCAGCTATGTTAGTAATGATATTTTCTGCTTTTCAGATTAAACATGGCTTCATATTTTTTATGGGGACAGTTCACCCATAAATCAAAAACTGCTCACAACAAGGTCTTTGGCTTTTCTACCAAAGAAACACATATTACACACACAGATCTCTGTTTTGTGTTTTTATTTGAGCCCCTGTCACTGGTTTAAGGTGGGCAGTGCTTAAGGTACAGGTGATATCATGAACCTCCATGTGTGCACCTATCAGAATTTAGCAATATTTGAATTAATATAGATGTGTAGAGAACCTGTTTTTACAGTTTGTGGTTTGTATGCTGATGTCACCAAGCCACTGACCTGATGAAATACATGAGCTGGCTATTTGAACATTAAACTCTAAATAAATAAAAGGATGCTTTTTTTTTAACTTCAGAGCTGGAAATAATGATTATTTTTATTATCAATTAATCTCTATTATTTTCTCAAATAACTGATTAGTTGTTTGGTCTATAAAATGTTAGAAAATGTTAAATGAAATGTTGATCGGTCACAGAAGATCATTTTATTGTTTAGTATCATGTACACGTTTGCACTGGTTCTGCATGTTGTAAAATAAAGCAGAATTACAAGAGTACCCACAAATTCCTTGAAATACTTTTTAGAAGTAAACTGTTCTCCTGCAAAGAAACACGTTGACATTTTTTTCTTCCACTTTTTAATTACATGTATAAACACACAATATGAAATTCATGCACACACACACTTTTCCATTGTTAAACATATTTGTTCATTCAGAAAACATTCCCTATGACAAGAAGGTTTAAGAAAAGCAGAAGAGTGTGTGTGTTTGTGTGTGTGTGTGTGTGGGGGGGGGTTGGACCTCAGGGGTCTCGGGCTGGTAGAGGCTAGCTGCGGTCCACCCGTGTGTAACTGATCTGGATGCTGTGTGCGCTGGTGTGGCTAATAGAGCAAATGGTGGGTGAGACGCGAGGGCTGGCTGACGGGGAAATGGGGTCATTTAGTGTCATAACCTCACTGGTGTAATCTACAGTTTAATACACGCCTTTTGTGTTTCTTTATGAGACATGCTTTGACTCACTGTGGAACTTTTTAATGGCCTCATCTTTCTGAATGATCATTGGAGTTACACAGTGCGTTGGCTAATATAATCTGAACCCTGGGGACGCGCGCGTGTGTGTGTCGAGTGCCTGTGTGTGTGTGCAGGCTACTGTGTGTAACAGTGAGAGGGAGATGGTGACTTTGGTGTGAGCGTGAAAAGGAGTGTGTTTTCTGTGTGTGTGTGTGTGTGTGTGTGTGTGTGTTCACGTGTAAAATGTGTCAGAGGTCTCTATGCTAATCTTTGCATGAGAGGAATCAGTGTGTAAAATAAACCCAGTTTAAGGATGCACAGCAGTGTGTGTGTGTGTGTGTGTGTGCAGTACATCACTGCATTTACATGATCAATGCTTATTGCGAAATGTGTGTGTGTATCTCCGTGTCCATCAACTGTGTCTGTATGTGTGCGCATGTAGGCCTATTTTAATTGTTGCCATGGAAACAGAGTGCTGCCAGAGAAGTCCAGATTCAAAGAGGGCATCTCTCTCTCTCTCTCTGTCTCACTCTGTGACTCTCCTCCTCTCCATCTTTCTTTCACTTCCTCCTCTTCTCTTCCATCCAGCTTTCTCTGTCTCTTATCACTCCTGTCTTCCTCTCCTCTCTCCACTTTCTTTCATCTTTCTCGCATCTCACCAAGGTCCTCCTCGGTTTACACTCTCTGTCTCTCTCTCTCTCTGCTGTTTCCTCCCACTCCCCTCCCTCCTCTGTCTACTCGTGCCTCTTATCATCCCTCCCTCATTCCTTCCCTCCCACCTCTCCATCCTTCCTGGAGAGTGGTGTGCAATTGACTATTAACACAGGGACCTGTAATTAGAGCTGACGAACCTCCAGCAATTAGTTTTCCCTAAAGAAGTTGTTCTGTCATCTCCGCATACATCCCTTTATCCTTCTCTCAATCTCCTCCGTGCTTTTTCTTCCTCTCTGTCATTTCCTGTCTTATTAGCTGTCAGCTCCACAGGCTGCTTATTGTTTTAGTGTTTTTGTTTTTCTTTGTACCTTCCATCCGCCTTGTTCAATGCAGACATGTATGAGATATACACACAATACACCACTCAGAACAAGTTTATGAGCGACTACACCCCCACTGTCCCGGGCATCGCTCTGCCCACAAAACCGAAGCGAACATCTATTCCCACTGACTGTACACCTACACAGTCTATATGCTGAGAGACTGAAGAGGACACATGCCCTCCCACACACTGAGATGTAAACATATAGACAACACACACATCTTCTTCTGAAAAGCTTCTTTTTCATGTCTGCCTTGGTCTCCATCTGTGTTGTTTCTGCTGTCCCATCTTGCTTCCATCCAGTGCTGCAATTGACGATTATTTTCACTGTTGATTAAATTGTGGATTATTTTCTCAATTAATCGATTAGTTATTTGGTCTACAAATTGTCAGAGAATGGTGTAAAATTTTGGTCAGTGTTTTCCATAGCCCAAGATCATGTTTTCAACTGTCTTGTTTACTGTCCTCACCGAAACACTGCTCAATAAAGAAAATTCACATTTAACAAGCTGGAATCAGGAAATTTTGACTTTTATTTTGTTTAAAAAGTTACACAATTTATTGAAGTTGGTGATTAATAGTAGACAACAAGGGCTGTTCTGCAATATACAAAATATATATCTCAGTACACACATTTTCTCTATAATAACCGACAGTAAATTCTCAAATAGTGCAAACACATGATGATTTTATAGACTATGATGTATTGCTGTAGATTAAACTACTCAACAGTATATAAAATAGTTAAAACCCCAACCTTAATATCTGCAGCAGTAAAATACAACATACACATTTATGCAGCAATAATATTAATCCAAAAATATCAGATATGTAAAACTAAAACACTGACAAGGACAGTTTTACAAAAGACATTTTTTAAAGTATATTTTGCTATAATACATACATGCTTTTATTAATATTTAGAATTCAGAAGTTTAACTTTAGTGAGAAGTAAAGAAGTTGAACCGAGGTGATATGGACAAAATAAAATATTTTTTTATCCCAATATGGAGTATGAATATGACTTAGTGCTTCCACAAAATATTAACACAATGAGATTTTTGATAAATAATCATCATATTTCCTGAGTGTGTAAAGACAAATAGCAGAACAGCTAGAACAATCTGGTTAGTTCAGAAAATTGCATCACTTTACTGTAATACAACCTTTAAAAGCAGGAAAAGGTAATACATATCTCATATCACAATATAAAGATATCTAGTCTCATATTACAATAGTGATATAATATCAATATATTTCCCAGCCCTATTGACAGCTAATCAATTAATCATTGCAGCTCTGCTGCTGCCATTACTTTCCTGCTCTTGTCGTCTCTGGATCATGCTCATTTCCCCTCTCCCTCTTTCTTTTCTTTTGCTTTTTTCACCGGCCCACATGGCCCTTCCTCCCCTCTGCATCCCTATTAATGAAAAGCTCTATAAATAAGTACAGAGAGAAGGGAGTCGCACAGAGAGATACGGTCAAGTAGAACGTGGGAGGGAGGTGGAAGGATGGAGGGATGGACAGTGAACGGCTATGAGTGCTAAACTAGGCCAATAGGGGTTGAGGGAGGAGGGCGGGTATCATATCAAAGTGTTGCGAGTTGCTCCGAGCGCCGCCGCCGTCAATCACTTAATCAATTTCGGCGTCAGTCAGTTTGTCTGTGTCTCGGGTTGGTGTGTCACTCATCTCGCTCCAGACAGTTTGTCAGTCAGTCTGAGTTTGGCGTGGAGCCGTCTTTTTCCTCCGTCTGCCCTTTCTCTCGTCTGCATTCCATGTGCGACTTGTTTCCTTCTTCCCTCACACCCCCCCCCCCCCCCCCCCTCCTCCCCCGTCAAGAAGCCAGCATCTCATCTGGAGGGAGAGTTTATATCCTCCATAATATATACCATAATGCTGCTTCAGAACATTCAGTATGAATTATTGATCCGTGTGAGATTATACGTAAACTATACGCCACCGTAACATGTATCTGTGTGAGTGTTTATGCACTATTTATGTGCGTCAAGTGTGACCTCTCCTCTCATCCCTCTTTGCGTCTTTAAAGCCTTGTTTTCCACAAGGTTTCCCTTCATTCACCCCCCCCCGGTGCCCCATTTTTGTGGACTGACATTGATATGCACTGATTCATATGATGCATGTAGCCCCTCGGCAATTCACTTTATTCAATCAATGTTGCATGGTGCTGTGTTAACCTCTATTTCCTTCTGTCTCCCACCTCTCTCTTCCCTCCCTTCATTTTCTCTCTTGTTATCTTGCTTTACCAAATCTCTGCCTCCCCCTTCTTTCCTTTTCTCTCCATCTCCTCCTCTTCCTCTCTATCTCCTCCTCTTCCTCTGTCTCTCCAGGTATTTCTCTCCCACTCCTTCACCATGCCTGTCTGCGGCTGCCGCAGCCCCTCCCCACCTCGCGGCCAAGCCGGGGCCTCCTCCTCCGCCCCCTCTGTCGCCCAGGAGCAAGAGAGGCGAGTCCGACCCCTACATCCACCCCCGCCTCCATCGCTCCACCGCCGCACCAGCGCCTCTCTCTGCCTCTCCCTTCTCCTCCTGCTGCTCTGCCTTCTCCACCTTCCCCCGGCCTGCCACTCACGGAGAGAGAAGGGCGGGGGAGGCGGTGGCGGCCACTACATCCCCATTCCCCAGCCACCTCCTCACCACATGGCCCTGCCCAACATCCTGCGCGGCCTCAGCATCGCTGTCGTCCTGGTGGGCAACTCCAGCGAGGTGGCGCTGGCCGGTGCTCGGGAGAAGGAGGACTTCCTACACATGGCGCCCAACGTGGAGGTGCTGACCATGAATGAGACAGACCCTAAAAGCATCATCAAGAGCATCTGTGACCTAATGACAGAGCACTGGCTGCAGGGCGTGGTGTTTGGAGATGACACAGACCAGGAGGCCATTGCCCAAATCCTTGACTTCATTTCAGCCCAGACCCATATCCCCATCCTCGGAGTCCGCGGAGGCTCTTCCATGATCATGGCTGCCAAGGTAGGACACTCAAAGTCCCTCTTCAGTAAACTTGCACTCATCTTCAACCAGCACAGGTTATGTAAGAACAAAAAAAACAAAAAAAAAACATTTAAAGTAATTGTACAAGGAAGTATGTGTGGGTGGTTTGAGTGTTAAAATATAAAGAGCTGCTCACATTGGAAACGGTGAATGGAAAGTGCTGGTCTGCACTGCTAAATGTAGTGTCCTGGACTAACCCCTAACTGTTACCACTGCACAAAATGTTTAAAATGATAGAACTTACAAAATTATGGTTAACAGACAAAAATCCCCTACTTATTAGATTGCCACTGTAGTGTAATCTATGATAATGTTTGCTTCTGTGAACTCAAATCTCTGCTGGATTCAACAAAAGATGTATGTAAAGCATTTAGTCCTTGCATCAGTGTTTTGGCGTGTCAGCCATGACGGTCTACTTTTGTTACAGATCCTGGTTAGATTCACCAGGACTCTGTGCTTTAGAAGTGTCCTGCATAACTTGAACCTATTGCTGCTTCATTGTCCTCTTAATATCAAGTTTGTCCAAAACAGTGACGCCATTTTGACTCATTAGGATTCCTCTTCTCATCCCCTACTGCCATACTGCATCGGTATTAACTCTGGGTGCAGACAGACAGGCAGACAGACAGAAACGCAGACAGGCAGGGTAAGCTCGGGTGTCTGACTTGAAAGACACACTGCCAACAGTGCTGATGCCAGTGACAGGATCAGCTGGAGATTGCACCAGAACAGAGAGCTAGATCTCTGCCTATTTACTAGGCCTTGCCTAATGGGATAAAGCAATCTGCTGCTGCTTTATCTGTGTCCGCCTGGGATCTGGGCTTGGACCCCATTCCACAAAATCAGCTCATTCATTTGGTACTTTGTGCATAAATCCAGCTGTATTAAATAATAAGCAGTTAAGGAAAAACGAGACTTAAAGGGATAGTTCAGATTATTTGAAGTGGGGTTGTGTGAGGTGCTTAGCTGTTGTCTGTGTATTAGATACAGTGGATGGCGGTCGTCACACCCCGAGTTTGGAGAACAGAGATGACGCTAAGCAAAGTACTGCTGTGCACGGGGTCAGCAACATCTATTTTAGCTAATTAAAAAAGGCCCATCTCAAAAAATCAATATCAGTTTAAGTGTGGGCTCTATTTTCAATATTGTCATCATTTTACCTTGCTGTCAGACAGCCTTCTCTGTTCAGAAACTGCCATCATACAAGCCAAAGGTCACTCTCTTCTGCTCAGCCAGACTCCTTTTGCAAAATCAGTCATTTTGCCTTGCAGAACACAGGAGTTGCTGGTCTACCGCTGCCTCGATCTGTTTGCTTTTGTTGTTGTGTAACTTCTGTGACTCCATACTGGCCTTTAAATTCACAAAAGTCACACAATAAAGCAAACTAAGTAAGCAATCGAGGCAACATGAGGCAAGCAGCTCCTGTGTTCTGGGTTTTTTGCCAGTGGAGTCTGGTTGGTTTGGAGAGAGCGCAATATTTGGCTCATATAAAAACAGTTTCGCATTGGAAAAGGTTGTCTGACAACAAGGTAAAGTGATGAAAATATTATAAATATAGCTTATACTTGAACCTATATTGATTTTGTGTTTTTAGGTAGGTGTTTTTTAGATGACTTACACATGTTTTGCTGCTGACCCTGACCCACAATTGTACGTTGGTTAACTTCTTAAACCGGGATGTCATCTACTGTAATATGCTGACTAAGGATGACCTCATACAGGCCCACTTAAAATAATTCCTTCTATAACTTTAATGTGACTTCCATTAGGGGAAAGTAAAACCTTTATTAACACTTGAAGCTGTTTGATTCGGGGGCCTCGTAGAGACTCTTTTATCAGACATCTTATCAACTCAGCCATCCTTGTCTCCACACTGTCCTCCCCCAGTTCATCTGTTGACCCTCTAGTGTCAACAGGTCTTTGTACCAGCAGAGACATGAGTTGTGGTGACGTGGCAAGGCCAGCGGCCACCACTGAAACTCTTCTCTCTGTTCCTTCTCATTAGAGCACTAAGAAGAGAAATGGCAGGGAACCGTCCACTCCCATTTAAAACTGCGCTCTTCCGAGCGCACATGCAAGAACTGCTCCACAGCACAGTGCTCATACAGGCGCACACCTTCTCCACTTTCTTAAAAATCTGCTCCTGAACTGTGACCACATGTGCCTTTTACCCCTGACCCCACTAAACGCATGTCTTAAAAACATGTAAGTCTTTTAGAGCTGCCAGGTGCCCTCCTGGATGACTACATTCCACCTGAAAATTTATGTCTGTCCCTTAATTTCATGAAAAAATGTGGGGATGTGGGAGGAGAAGGGCAACAGGAGGCAGTGAGTGGGGCGATAGTGAAGGAATGCATGGGCCTCTGTGTGTGTGTTTGTGTGTGTGTGTGAGTGTGAGTATCATTCATTAAGCACACGTGCCCTAAGTGCACCAGGCAGCAGGAAAGAGCAGTGTTTTGTGGCAGAGGTTTAAATGGATTTCCCCCGGCCACAAGCCAGAGTGTGCCTCTCCTGAGAGCTTCCTCCTGGCTGCACCGGGGCCCAGGAGAGCGAGGACGGGGCTGCGCTCAGGCTCAGTCTCCAAACGGATTTGTGTCTGCCTAATGGGCTGAGACAATGGAGTGGCGAAAATACGATAGAGAAGGATCAGAAGGAGGGAGAGAGGGAGGGAGAGACACGGGGAAAAGAGGAGAAATTGAGATAGTGAGGATGAGATCGGGTGGAAGAAATTCTACTTTGAGTAAAAACGGGAAGGGGCAAGAGAGGCAGGCGTTATCTGAGGGGTTTTGGGCCTGATCAGGTGGGGTTCAGATGGGGCTGCCTGTGCAGGTGATAGACAGATGAGGTTAGAGGACGAGGGCTGAGTCAACAGCTGAAGAGGAGACAGAGTTTGACACTGTTCAGACTGGGAGGAAAAAGAGGGAGGAAGGGAGGGAGAGAGGAGGCATGAAAAATGTCTCTGAAAGTGAGTAGGAGATGCACAGAGAGATAAAGAGAGATGAGGAGGGGAAAGAAAGAATAAGGAGAAGAAACTTTTCTTCCTTATGGGCAGCAGAGATGGAGAAAAAGCGATAGAGAGTAATTGTGGAAGGTAGAAGGAAAGGACGAATTTATAGAGCTTAAGAAAGATTGGGCTGCAGTATGTGTTTTTTTTTTTTTACCGTGAGTGAGTGTCTCAAGGAAATGGACTGACAAAGATTTGGAAATAGGGATTGCAATATGAGGTGTTTATCTTATGGCCTCGCTCCATCACACACACACACAAGTACACACACAGATGTGTGCATGGTCAAAACTGAAGGCCATACGCAGCTATTAGAGTTGGCAAGACACCCCCTCCTTTTTCATTACACATCCGAGGAAGGATGATAACAGGGAGCGACACGGAGGGCGGAGAATACAACATTTTGATTTTTAGTGCGGGCTGAATAGGAAAAGAATTTGGGGGAACGGTACAAGATAATTCCATAAAATGTACCCTCCGGAGTGGTCTACTGTAGTGCTGTGTGAAGAGTCAGGTCGAATCAGAATCAGGAGAACACTTTTCTGCTCACATATGCATCTACGTACAGTATTACTTGGTGTTTGTGGTGATGAAACACTGAGCTAAGCGCAGCGTTACGTGCCAATGGGAGATACAGTACCACGCCCCATACAGTCCTGCATCATTGCATCACAGCTGCCTCTCAATCAGCCTTACGACTCCATGAGTCTTCTGACATCTGTAACAAGAACAAAACTGGATTCTTTAGAGCAGTCCCTCTTGGGGTTGGAGCAAAACTACAGCAGTAGCTTAGCAATAAAAAGCGGGTTTGCATTTGTATGTACAGCTTTCCAGTGGGAAGTAGGGCTGGGTCATTTGGCTTATACATAATATCTTGATGTTCTTAGGCTATTTAAGATACATGATATCTCGATTTTGGCATTTTCTGTAAAATGAAATACTGTAAATTCCAAGATAGTGCAAACATATGATCTTGTAGAATATGATGCATTGCTGTAGATAAAGGAGAAATATGTAAGTCCTTCACATTCAAACATGAATTCATGGTATATTGATGGTATATTAAGTTGATTTAGTAGCCTATATGGTTAAAGTGAGTTGTCTCCTACTTCCTCCCCAGACTCAAAGCTCAGGCATTTTGCCTGCAGGCTGCAGGAACACTGAGCCTACGAGCGCAAGACAAGCGCAACATTACACTTTGACAATGACAAGCGATGACAAGCCCTACACTCTGAGTTCATCAGCTGTTTATAACTGCCAGGTGTCTGTCAATGTAAAGCTATGCCCAAAAACAAAAGCCCACCGCTCCAAAAATACACACTCTGTAGAGTTCAATGACTGCCTGCCAGACTCCATCAACACATTGCTCAATTTACGCCTTCTAAAAGATCATTTTATGATTTAGAACAGTAAATATATTACAGACTTGTAATTTAAACACCTACAACAGTAAAATGCAGCATACAAATTAATGCAGCTGTAACAATAAAACACTGACAGGGACCGTTTTTCCTGCAGAATTACTGTTTTAAGTTATTTTTTTTGTATATAATTTCACTGTAGTAAGGTTTAGAGTGCATTTCTTTTACTTGTAGTGGAAGATGTTCACAGTGGGTTTGGTATTAGTATAGTTTTTAAGTGATGGACCTGAACACTTCCATTTTAAGGAAGGTGTGCTTCTGGATAACTTGAGTGTGTGTGTTGGGGGTCAAGAGGAGTTTGTTGTCTGGTTAAAGACAATCAAAAATGAAGACTAAATTAAAATGAACATAACCTCAAACTGTCTTCCAGATATGTTTTGGAGCTGGAAGCAATGGGGATGGTAACAAACGCAATTATATGTTACATAAACAGGGAACTGAACTGATCTACACATTTTGTGGCTGATTCAAGTTGCGTAACTACCCCTCAGCTGTAACCAATAGAAACACTGAAAAACGATATCGCTGTATCGCTCATTAATTCATATTTTTTTAATCAAATGTGGCTATGTACTGCCTGTAGTTAGTGCTAGTGTGGAGAAAGAGTCAACTTGTGTATAAGCTTGAAAGTAAGAGAGTTAAATAGATGAAGGGATGAAACGAGGAAGCCAGGCGGCTCCAGCATTAACAAGGAGTGAGGAGGAAGGCGGCGGAGAAGGGGAAAGGAGAGAGATGGATGGAGGCAAAGGGCACTCACATCTATATCAATGAATAAGATCAGTGAGGGAGGGCCGAGCGGTAAGTAAGAGGATGAGAGCACTGAGTGCACGACTGAGAAAGAGAGACGGAGAGAGGGTGAGGCAGAGTGACATAGAGCTTGTGTTTGCAGGGAGTGCAGCAGCAGGTGTATCGCCATCTATCCAACGTAGCCAGTGTTACATGAAGAAGAGAAGCTGCCTCTTTGCTCAGGAAATCGCAGCCTAAATGGAGGAGGACTGAAGGAGGAGAGAAAGATGGATAGAGCGCAGCTGTACCCACATCTGTGAAAGACAGGACAAGATAAAGGAGGAGGTGGAGACGGAGAAGAGAGAGGGAATGCATCCAAGAGTTTTAGGGGGTGTGTGTGTCCTTGTGCATCTGTGTGTGTGTGTGTGTGTTGTTACCTAGCCAACATTGCTGTAGTTGCCAGTCTTTTGTCTGTAGTGGTTTCCAGCACCACCCTGTGTGTTGTCCCTTTACAGTGTGTGTTGGGCTGCAGCAATCAGTGTGATCTAAAGCTTTGGCTAATGCTCATATTATCAAGACATGGTGAGCCATTTTCCTCAGCTTGTCTAGAAGGTATGGCTTTGTAGTCGTACAAATAGCTGTAGTTGTCGCTGATCACCCCAGGGCCACTACATAATACGAACAGCGAGCTAATCTGTAAGTGGAGGCTGCTGGTGCTGTAGATTAGGAGAGAGATAGCATCCACTTGTGCGCAGGATTTAAATGTAAGATCGTCAGCAATTAATGAAAAAAGGAACGGCAGCCAAACCTGATGACCTTAGGGAAAATATAGTATAATATGTATATCATTTGCACACATGCAAACATATGCAGTCAGACGCATTAAAACAGCACAGGCATGCTCACGCCCACACACATGTGTTTTCATAAATATATGGTAAGAGCGTGTGTTACAAGGGCAATTAATGTATGAATATTAAATAGATAATGGAAGAAATGCTAAGCTAGATCCACGATGAGCTGCTGCTGCTGCAACATCATCATCATCATCACATACACACATAACTGACAGGCGCTCCCACACACAAGCAAATCTGTTCCCGGCCATCTTTTGTGTAACTGGCAGCCGTCTCCAGGAACAAGACAGCGGGATGTGATCAATTAACTTTTGCCCAAATAATTCAGGCTTTTCTTCATTTCCAATGTGGTTGTTTGCCTGTGGGTGTCCAAGCCTTTTGTAACGAGAGGGAGAGAGCGATTTTGTGTTTGAGTGCAACTGTCCCTGTGTGTGTGTGTGTGTGTGTGTGTGTGTGTGTGTGTGTGTGTGTATGGGTGTGCGCGCGCACTAATTCTTCAGAGGAAACAGGCTTGATGATAGTGTAGAATTGGTGTTGAACTGTGTCCAGGGATAATTGTTGTGGAGGATGTGTGTGTGTGCATGTGTGTGTGAAATGAGCCAGTTGAACCATTTAATCACAGCACCGGGGTGAATTCAGAGGAGCAATTAATGTCCATACCTCATTTTCCAAAGAAACGTGTTGCCCTTGTCCTCTGTATTTATGTTTAGCCTACGTTTAGGTAGGCCTGGGCAGTAAAGTAATAGGCATTTGTATCGTCAATAGACACTTCATCAGTAGGAAAAGGAAAAATGTTCAGTAAAATGTTCCGTAGTTTTACTTGAATGCATTAAATGCAAACTGCCATGAAAGCACATAACATATCCACCCTGGCTCATAAAATCATGTCCGTGTGGAGTGAGCTACAAGTGACACACAAACAGCCAATCATTTAACAAGTGTGCATTTCAGTTTCACCATCGACATGTGACGCAACGAAACGTAACATTTTATTGTGATACATTTTGTAGCCATATCACCTAGTAGGTCTGTGGGAATAGAACTTCCTGTTTCCTGTTTGAGGTACATTCCCCATGTCCTCTTTATTCCAGTGGGTAGAACATAAATGTGTCTGCATTTATATTCCCAATTAATGTCCTACAATAGCACCTATTGTTGTAGTAATCACTGAGGTCCTGTACTCTATTAATGTAATGTGCTGTTCGGCTTGGCAGCACCGCGTCCTTGCTAAAACATAGACGCAATTAGGAGCATTTGTAAACGATAAGAGAATTAAAAAGCGAGTGTTCCCGTGCCTGATGTCTCTCTCAGTGTGTCTCTTTTGTCTGTTTTTAGTTCTCTTCCTTTTTTTGCTGTCTGTTTCTCGCTGTTCCTGTCTCTTTCACATCTCTCTCCCCTAATTGTTTAGTTCATTCATGGATTTTGTTGTGTCCTGTAAAGCACAGTAAACCCCCTGTAACAGCTTTCTGATCTTTCCTTTCATCCTGGATATGTTCTGTCTCTTTCTGTTTTGCTGCTCCTGTTGTCCAGTTTTACTCCCTGGTGTTTCTGTGTTAGTTGTTTTTATCCCTTTTTCATATGGCTTTCCTCAATTGCTCAAACATCACATGGAGATTTCCTTATCTGAAAATTTCCACGTGAATATGTGGATATATGCTGAAAGTAGATCTTGTTTCTTTTACCATAACACAAATAAAAATTATGTTGAACACAGTATGCGAAAGCCAAAATTCCTAACACACACATTGATTGAAAAAAAAAGAATTTAAATTGTATTCAAGGCTGAATGCTTTCTTCTCTAGAGTGCCAATATAAGGGCTGGCATGTCCATGCTTTCCAACTTGCTGTTTCTTACTTTTTTATGCAATAGTTCTTGAAAATGTCGGATAATGCACTGTGCTCATGACACACCTTGATTGGCAGCACTCCCCTTAAGATCTGTGGTGACAGAAGGTCACAGAATTCTGGAGGTAACAAAAACTAACTCCTCAAGCAGATACTTTATAGTTTTCCATGCAATGGCACAGTGGCTGCTCCCTCATCTGCCATTACATGAATATTTTACACTGACCTGCTGACAGAAAATGACCATCGTCTTACTTTTTAGGAGCATTTTAATGAACAGCTGTGGTCAGTGATCACCTCAGTGACAATCACATTGTGTTTCTTTACAAAAAAAAAAAAAGTCACTGTGGGTTTTGTCGTGTGCAAGTTTTTAATGTGGAGCATAAATAGCACAAAAGCATCAACAATTAGTTAATTAATTGATTGGTCGTTTGAAAGACAGTTAGTTGCCAACAATTTTAATAATGGATTAATCGTTCCAGTAATTTTTCAAGTAAAAATGTCAAACATTTGCTGGTGCCAGCGTCTTAAAGGTAAGGATTTGCTGCTTTTCTTTGTCATCTGTGATAGTAAATGAAGAGTCTTTGGGTTTTGGACTGTTGGTTGGACAAAAGAGGCAATTTGACGTCCCTTTAGGAAATTGAGATAAACATTCACAATTACTGACATTTAATAGACTAGGCCTGGGTGACATAGTGGAAAGTGTATCAAGATGAAGTGTCATATCAGTAGATACATTGTTTTTTATCTGCACTGATTTTGTTGCTGTTTCTGTATGTCTCAAATGCTGTTTGTTGTCTCAAATGTAACTCCACACTGTTTCTCACATGGTGATAGGGCAACCAAACAACACACCTGTTGAATGTTGCATTTTACTGTAACACCTAGGGATATGATAGGCTGTTTATGAGCCAGCGAGGGAGAACACGTCAGGTTTGTCTATTAAACAATTGGCTGTTCATGTGCCACTTGTAGCACGTTGCATTATCAAAGGATGTGACAGGCTGTTTATGAGCCGGGGTGTATTCATTTTGTGCTTTCATGGTGGTTTTCATTCATTGCATTAAAGTGAAACTGTTGCTATTGCCTATAATAGACTAAATGATTAATCAATTAATTCTGAAAATAATATTCAGATTCAGACTCATAACAGAGAGATATATCCACATCTACTGAGAGATATTCGGAAGGTTTCTGAAGAAACTGGGTTTCCTGGTGCAGCATAGCTTGGTAATGCCTGATTTCTCATGGTGGAAATGTCCCACTACTAGTCTCTTCTTACCGTCTCATTGTCCTGGTTTAGAAAATGTGACAACCCACTGTGTGTGTTCCCCTTTTCTGGAGAAAGAAAGATCGAGAGAGAGGGAGAGGGAGAGGGAGAGAACGAGGAGGATAGGAAGAGGTAGTGAAAAATATCGAGAGTCCTAAATTTATGTGTCCTATTTTCCAACCCCGTTGGTCTCAATTTACTCCGGCCATTTAGAATGTGGCCATTTTTAAACTCACCCCATAACTTTCTTCTATACCTCACCCTCCCTGAATTGCCTCACTTTCACTCTTTCCATCTCACATTCTGTTTCCTTCCTCTGCTCTATTGCTTTACATTGTAGACAGATTGCTGCCATATACTTGATTAACGTTGGCAGTTACAATGGTTATGTGTACTTAGAGAGGAGAAGTGAAATAATTTGAAATAAGATGAAATAGCTGTGGTTGAAAGACCGTTTTCAATGTTCTCTTTAGCCCCTTTTACACTGGACAGGTCTCAGAGAACATTTCAGCTCTTTTCGGCATATTTGTGACTTGTAAATGATAACTAGCATTATCTACAAGTATCTGCAAAATGAGATCACCATACTCTCTGTGTTATTGTATGAATTCTTCACACCTGTTGCAGTAACCACATTTTACTGTGTGCTTACAGTAATACAGAGAGAGCTAGCTGGGCTAGCCAGTTATCTATCACAGGCTAATTAGCAAAATGAGTCTTTACCGATTTTACAGCAGTACTGTAAACACGCTTAACATCAACAACACAGTGCAACATCATGAACAACTGATAGAGAATCAAGTTATTGATTGATCAACAGTTGGGGGTTGGCTCGCTTTGGGGGGTAGCAGCTTGTACCCCTAAGACAATAATAGGGATCAATAAAGGCATGTCATCTTCATCTGCAACTTTCCATACACATGTGCTGCTTGACTTTAATTTGACCCGGTGTGTCAACCCAGCACAGCAGAGTTTGCACAGCCTTGGATGTGTGTGTTTACCTGATACACACTCTTCTTTAGTCAATCATCTGAACAGTGCATAAATACAGTTCTTAGCAATAAAAAGCCCCCTCATTATTATGTTATCTAAAGGTTTTTATTTGAAAAAAGCAAAAACAGCAAATGTTTGGTTTTCATCAGTGGCTACTTAACACAACTCTGATCCAGCTGAAAGTGAACATGAAACAGAAAAATAAAGCAGATACCTGAAAGTACAAATGGTGATTTAGGAGAGAAACTAAACTTCAAGCCACAGAGATTCAGTTAGAAGCTACAAAAGTCAGCTACATGTCTTTTTCTCTTATCTCTTGCTCAGACATAAGTTCAGCTTCTGCTTTCCAATGCTCATCTGAAAAAAAAAGAAACAGAAAGGCAAACTTGTCCTCTGGTAATGGAAAAAGGGTCAAACGGCTATTTTTAGTGGGTTTACCTGTGTTTAAAAAACCTGTATATACGTGCCAATGTTAAATCTCCCTTTCTCTTTATTTTACTGACCTTTCTTTACTCTGGTTCATCCAGACAGACAGATGTACACCACATGTCCAGGTGTGAATCCACCCTGCTCCCCCACCCACTCACTTCCATCCCTGTCTGTGGTTCTCCTCATGCTCAGAAGCCAGTAGAAAATAACTGAATTTGTTAGGAGTGCATATTAAATGGCAACAACAGTTCATCCATACTCTCCATGTTCTGCCCATGTATCTTTATCCCCCTCTTTTTTCCCCCTCCTCTCTGATTCAGGCACCATCTCCTTCCCTCTCCTCCCTCACTTTTCCTCCTGCTTGGCCTCTTTTCCTTCATTCTCACTCTGTGTCCCCCTGGTACGGGACCAGCCACACCTTCCCTTCCACTCACGTCTCCTGACTCCCTCTGGACATGCCCTTAGACCACCAAAACCTCCTTCTCCCTCCCTCCCCCCTCCTCTTACTACATTGCAGCCATCACCAGCCTCATCTTCCCTTCCCTTCCTCCCTCTCTGCTCTTCTCCTCTCACTCCCGCCCCTCCTCCTTTACCTTTCTTCCCTCCAGACAGAAATAGTCTAGCCCTCCCCTTTCCCTTTTCTCCTTACATCACCATCACCACCACCACCAACAAGATCTACAAGCAACTCCTCCCCCTTTTCCTCCCTTTCACTGACATCCACCCTCCCCTCTTATCCCCTCATGGACCTTACACCAGCCCTTTGCTGGGACCCTTATTAGCCTTATCTCCGCCTGCCCCCGCCCTGATTCAGAGTTAGAGAGGGAACGGACCTCTATCTATTCATTGGCTGAGATGAGTCAGTGCTTTTCTATAAAACCTACTATATAGGCCTATACGGAGGAGAGGAGGGGAAAATGGGGGAAATATGGATGGAAAAAGCACAAATTTAGGACTCAGGGCAATTACCACCCTGCAGCCATGACCATGAAAAGATCAAAGGCACGCTGTCCTGCCCTACCTGACCCGGACACCCACCCCTTTAACCTTTAACACATCCATTTCCCCTCCAACTGTTTATGTCTGTCCAGTTATAGACCTCTGTGTCTCATGCTCGTGGTGACGGGTGGTGAGATAGTCCTGTAAACAAACAGTCACAGAATCAGCCCTTTTGACACCCAGTGCGTCCCTGTGAGACTATAATTGAGTGAGACTTCACTCCGTCTTCACTGTAAAGTTACTCTAGATCAGAGTGTCATTCAAAGGTGATATGAGTAGTGCTTTAACATCCATAAATCAGTGCTGCATTCATTTTGTGTCATTAGTATAATCACTGTAAACAAATGAGAGACCATCGCTGACAAGCCTGGCAGCCTCTACATTGGATTTTTATAGTTTGTGCTACTGGGTCAGATTTGGCTCAGTTTTATGGCACAAACCTAAAGGAGGCTGCTGTTCCTCAAATGCAAACAGATTTTTTTTTAAAGTGAAAGGCCAATGACAGAACATGTTTCTTCACGTTTCTTTAAGTAAAGATTGAAATTAGGGTTGGACGATTGGCCAAATATATCACCTACTGCTGATGTTTGTTTTTGGGCATTTTTTTGTAATATTTGCCATTTTAGGGGGCGCCCCCTATAGGGCGTGACCACCATGTGTTGAGGCTATCAGTCCTCTGCAGCGGCTGCCGGTTCAATTCCCGCCTGCAGTGCATTTGCTGCATGTCATCCCCCCTCTCTCCCCTCTCCTTTCCTGTCATATCTTCGCCTATCCTGTCTGAATAAAAGCAAAAAGCCCAAAAAATAATCTTAAAAAAAAAAAATTGTCATGTTCTTTTGCATTTTTTAATTTTTGTTATAGTCTTCAGAGCAATGTGCTCTCATCCAGAGGCACAGTACACTTCCACTAAGCTGGGGCTAAGTTTACTGAGCTGGGTCAGGATTGAAAGGTAAACAGGCTATAGAGCCAGACTCTTCTCACATCTAACACCGTGAATTAAACATTTCTTTCAACCAAACCAGAGCTGGTGATTGCTAGAAGAGTGCAAAGACTAACAAAGACAGTTTTACGACTTTTACATATCTGTCTCTCAAGTTTGAATGAAGTGTGTTTGATGATGAGTTATTGAGCCAAATAAGGGAGAAACTTGAATTCAGAAGGTGCACGTTTGTATTTTTCTGTTTAATAGAAAAAATAGAGATGAGAATGTTTAATTTATTGACACTCTTGGGTTTATTTTGTTTATGGACGTAGTGAACATACGTAGCGTAATGAACTCACATATCGGCTAGCCTGTCTTTGTCTTTTTTGGACTGTAGTGGCTCAAATATGTCTGGATATGTCCAATAATGCTGCTACATGGAGTGTCCATGTTTCAGATTGTTTTCAGGTCATAGTGGTGTTTGGCTCTAAGACAGTGGAGCGCACATGATTTTTTTTTAATCATTCAAATGTGGCTGGGTGATTAATAACATGTTTCTATGGCGTGACATACTCGGAAAACATTTATTGTTGCTTTACAAGATCTTTAATCATTCCATTTCAATACTTTGGGTTTCAGGAGCCTACATTTATTACACCGCTGGGATACCTGTACCTGCGCCGTCCTAACCAGCGTCCGTCAGGTTAGGAATGAGAACTTGTAGAAAGCCGCTGGTTGCATGGCAAATAGTGGCGCCTTGCAAGTGTTGCAAGAATTACGTTCTGTCATCAAAACTAGTGCTGTTAGCTTAAGTTTTTGATTTCAGTGGACAACTTGTCAGTTTAATATGGAAGTGACATGGAAAAGCTACCGTGGAAAAAAAAGAAGGAAAAATGGATCAACTCTTACTTTGTTGGACCTTGGGGGACAGATAATTGACTTTTCTGCGAACACATGCGTTCTATGCTCAAGCAATGCGTACAGTACATTATAACAGTATAAATATCTGATTGGAAAGCTCCACTCCTCTCCTTTAAGTGCCTTGTTAATAAGTATTGTTATCTGTTTATTTTGAACCATTTATAATTTAGAGACAATACCATTTTCGTAGTTACTTTAACGTCATACTAAGAGCATAGTCATGAATATTTACCACTAAAACTGCTAAACTGTGCATCAGTTTCTGGCCCCCTCTGATTGTAAGGATCACGACTATGTGACAATATACTAGAAGAAAATCAATCTGCTTTTGAATATGGCACTGAGGGGAGATACCTGTATACTCACTGAGACTTGAGGTCTGTTTGTTCAGTGTCACTTGGCCCAGAGCTCGCAAAATCGAAAAGCAGAGTTTGACAAAGGAGGATCACTCCTCCTCACTGTGTGAGTCACCTGCTTGTCCGGTCTTATCAGAGCTCAAATCCTCCACAGCTTCAGCAAGTCTGTCCTCAAAGTGAGAATACAGTGCAATGTAAATGAATTAAATAAAGTGGAATAAAGTGGGCTAATCATATCATATTTAGAAAATTCCACTATTCATGTCAATTTCTTAACCAGCTGCAGGGCGGGACCAGGCGGGACAAAAAACTCACTAACATCTGGCTTTTATCTTCAATGAGAATGGGTACAATCAGCATTCTTTCTTTAGAAGTAGTCGTATTTATTGGCTCCAGCTCTCATCAGTTGTCATGGACACACGGTGGAGACTCTAATTTTCACCCCTTTTCTTCATTGTCTTGGTAACTTTGACTCTTGGCCCTTTTCCATACACATGTGCTGCCTGGCTTGACTTGGTTTGGTATGACACTGATATGAAATATGACATTTGTCTTGAGTCAAGTGTCTGTAAAACAGTGCAGACACACAATCATTTCCTGTAAATTCTTCACAATAGAAGTTTTTTATTTTGTTATTTAAAAGCTTTCAATGTAAAGCAGCAAAATGGGGAAATGTTGGGTCATCATCAACATAACACTCCTATCAGCTGAAAGCGAACCTGAAACAACAAAATAAAGCAGATACCTGAAAGTACAAACATCGACACAGGAGAGAAACTAAACTTCAAACCCCAGAAATTCTGTCAGAAGCTATGAAGGTACTGACACGTTTAAAAATGTCATTCTCTCTGGTCTCCTTCACAGATAGGAATTTGGTCTTGGCTTTCCACACACACACAAAAAAAGCAGCAAGGCAAACTTACTTGCTGGCAATGGTAAAGGAGTCAATTGCTTATTTTTAGCATGTTTACATGCATTTATAACCTACATATACAAAAAATAAAATATGGCATGCACTTATGATATACTTTCTTATAAAGCTAGCAACAGGTACGGTATGTCAGGTTACGACATGCTCACTTTTCAATGTTCAAATCTAATGCCTCCCAATGTTGTGTCCTACCTGCCTTAACTTGGAAATATGCTGTAATACAGAAGCTAGATACTCTCAAAATGTTTCATCTGGACTTTAACCGAAAAATATTTAATATTTTATATTTTTCTAATATTAATAGATATCACATTATAGCAAATAAATATTCACATACAAAATGTTCTACATTAGTACTTTCATACAATTATAAGCTTTATTCAACTTTTAAATTCCATTCATACTAATTTGATTCTTCACTTTTTTCAGCTATTCATACTCCCTTAGCTGCTTCTTCACACAAATTAAAGCCAGCGATTAATTTTAGTGCCAGATTTTCAAGAAGCCTTAAAATATTCCACATCATTCATACACTATCTGTATTATGCAACTTTTAAAGCCAGCAAAGCTGTTTAGCATCAGTTTTTCAACATCCAGCATTCACACCCACAGTTTGTTCAGAAATTGCCTTTTCTACTTAGACAAAGCTCTACACGCATGTAGCTAAAACATCAATAACTCATTTTTGTTTTTAATTATAGTTTGCTTGGATTCATTAATTTGTACAATAGCACTTTGTAAACAATGACAAAATATGATTATATCATCAAAATCTGACTCCCCTGAAAGTTGATAAATTAAAATACTGAATTATGGCTCGATTTCTTATGCCAACACACACTTGAATTGTATTTCAGGTGCATGTCCACCTTCACTCTCCTCTAATGGTTTATTTAGTTAACATTTTTCTTTCTCCTGTCCTTTTTTATACTTCAGTTCTTGCTGTTTTTCTCTTCTTCAGACCCCTCTTCTAATTCCATCATTCCTTTCTGTTCACCGTCTCCCTGTTTGCCCTTGTTTTGTCCGTGCTCTGCCTCACCCATGGCCTCCTGTGTCGAGCAACTGTTAAAAACCCTGTATGGATGGAAAAAACGGCGCAAAGGAAGAGAAGATGGAGTGAGAAAAGAAAACTAGGATAATAGAAAGGATGGAGGAAGGGAAGGAAAAGAAGGTGGAGATATGGATAGAAGGAGGAGAAGTAAGGAAGAGAGAGTGAGGGAGAAGGAGGCAAGGATGTGGAAGAAGAAAGGTGTGAGTGAAGACTACAATGTGCTCGCTCAATTACTCACCAGTGCTGTGCCAAGCTGGCCCTCATCAGACCCACATGCTGTGACACACACACACACACACACACACACACACACACACACACACACACACACACACACACACACACAGCAGCCTATACATCAGACCAATATGTTCAGATGTGTTCCTGCTGACCTACAGTATAAAAATTATTCAACCTAGACACTCTCTGTGCTGAGCATAGACACACACACACTCTTGCAGACGCTTACATAAACTCCACTGCGTGTTCACAGACATCCAAACAGATGTATGGAAAAATATATCTTAAACGTGAGGGCATCGACAAACACACGCGATTGTGCGTATTCCAGGTGACAAACCAATCTTTTTAGGTGTCAGGGGCTGTTTCCCTCTGGGCTGACCCTTGTTAGCGTACAGGATTTCACCTGGGGATGGATGTCAGGTGGGAAAACAGGCCGGTGGTCCACCATCAACACCCCTGACACCTGTGTGTGCACTGCCACACACAGCTGGATTGTCATATAAAACAGACACGGGAAAACACACTTTCACATTATGGCGTTTTTATGTTTTTCTTGTGTCATTTGTTGAAAGCATTATTTTGAGGTAGCATCATTTGTCAATACTTTTTAGCTACAAATGAAAGTGTTCTTTTTGTCTCAAACAGTTTTTTTTCTTTCAGCTCACTGCAGTTCATAGATTAGATAATTTGAAACAGATCCCAAGAATAATATATTTGCCTTCTTTTGAAAATCCTTATGTTTATAGATTCATCGCCACAAAAGTGTTCCTGGGGTTGAATAAAAAACACACACACAGAAAAAAACAGGAAACACAGAAAAGATCTTTTTGCTCAACCCCATTCTGTCTCGTTGCATCTCTCCCTCTCTATTTTTTATCTCAGCTGCTCCGGCGCTCTCCTCTCCCTCTCTTTCTCACGTCATGTGAGTTGAGGCGAGGCGAGCTCCTGTGATGAATGTAAATGTTGCCCCTCCCTCCCCCTTGTTCTCCTAAATTACAGCAAACACCACCTCCTCTTTAGTCTTCACTCCCTCTGTCTGTCTGCATTTACCCACAACCCTGCAGTTCGTCCTCGCACGTCGACCGGCGGGCACTCTGCCCAGCCTTCGGCATCCATACAAACACGGTTAGAGATACAGTACACAGACGTATGAGTCAGACGTGACAAACAGACAATACTGTGAGACGAAAAATACACCTCCAGCATGTATGATGCTTCCTCTGTGTGGATACTTTCAGTACAGTATGAAGGCCCAGACTGCCAACACAGCCTGAATACACTTGGCTCATTATCCTCATCCTTGCATTATTCACTATCAGAAACAGGCAGGATTTAATATTTATGTATTTGAAAATATACTGTACATCAGTAGTTACTTTTTGTGGATTTCACATTTTGGCAGGACAGAAATTGCAAATGTGATTTAATACACTACAGCACTTTTGGGGACAGCATTTTTCTGAAATGTGAAAATGTTGTTGGCACACATCAGGCTCATAGATGCGACAGTAAAAAAGGCATTTAGTGAAAAATATTTACACTTGTAAAACTAAGCGGACAGTTCACTGAAGTCAAACTGAGTATGAGACAATTTGATAAGACAAACTGGTCCCATGCACTAGTTATTTTTGAATATCGAAGTAGAGCTGCCACCAGTCTTTTCTCCACCAACAGAAAACCTTAGTGCTACGCTCTTATACAGACTGCAGAGAGTGTGTGGAGCTTGACACGCACTGACATATACATGCATGAGTTGACAACTTCCAGCAATCTATTCAGTGTTGTAAATTCAACATAGAAAAATGAAGCATGTGATGTTTTCTGCATTTGGCAGCACACAACACAGCTTTGAGTAGCTGACAACATTGGCAGCTCTGTTTGTGTGGTTATCTCACGTTTACTTCTGTACACTGAATGTACTGTGCCCAGCGTCCTCATGTTTATCACTGAAGAGACACATAATAAACCACCTTAAAGGAGACTACAAAGAATGTCCTTTTTAAAGAATTTGTTTTTAAATTGTGGCCATTTCTTTGACTTAATCTGTGTCCACGTTATGCCACTGTGAAAGTCTGTGAAATAAGTTTTAAACTAGGAACTCTGAGGCCGGTGGGAATGTTGTTAGTTTTGCGGGTATTTGGTCACAACCCAAATTGAAGATTGAATGAAAAGGATCACCAGAATTATTGCAGTTCGTCCTGGAAACATGCATATGTGGTCAAGATTTCAAGGCCATCCATCCAATATTTTAGGAGACATTTCACTCAAGACTACAGTAGTGAGGGAGAGGGGAAGTCAAACTAACATATTTTTTTTTCTCCAAGTGAGTCAATAAACTATTCACAGTTGCATAATCCTGGTTCAACTTCATTTACATTTTTGAAGCATATGTCATATGTGGGAGCCAGTTTAAAAAAATGAATTATCAAAGTGACATTTAAGGTGTGCTAATTGATTTGCAAAGTCAACTCATGCCTGCAAGAAAACATTCCACCTTAAAAATTTCCAGTAGCCTTTGAGTGGCACAGTTAATTATTTTTCTTTTCCTCCGGTCTATATAGCTAGCTAATGTTAAAGGGAAAATTCTGCAGTTTCCGTGTGGAAATCCAGTCAGTGTTGACGGTAAATGTAGTCAGCTGAAACAATATTTCCTCTGTGTGCTATACTGACTGAGAAAGCTGAGTCCTCTTGCTGCAAAATTTATTGAACTACAGACTATTTCAACTTGGATTTTTAGTCTCCACCCCTGAATACCCAGGGGGCATGTTAGATGAGAACTTTTGTCACCTGGCCAACAAAGTTATAGCTGTAGGCTAGGGTTGTATACATGGCAACGTGGGCATGGGCGTCATGCGATGCACCATGGTAATAGAACTCAGTGTCCTTGGTCAATATAGCATACACTGAGGACTACCAGAACTACAATTACCATAAAAAGTGACTGGACAAACACATAAAAAGTGATGAATTTTTAAGATGAAAGGTCAGCAAAAAATCTTTTATTCATCACTCACTCTTTTGACAGACCCTGTTTTGTGATGCATTTCCAAAGAAACATTACAAAGCCAGCCTGTTAAACTTGGCCAGCTTGTGCTGCACCCACAACGCCTGCAGGAAATAAGAGCTTGCTTATAGCTCAGACTATTAGATGAGCTTGACCTCTGCCTGCTCTGCAACTTTCCTTAGAATGGATGTTTCGAATGCGGCATAATTTGCTCGGCATAAGTAAGTAATCGAAATCATTCAAAACACTACACTACATGTGTTTATTCACCTATACCGCTAAAAGGGATTGTTTGGATCATTCGAAGTGGGGTTGTCTGAGACGCTTCAAGTGATAGCAAAATGTATTTCAGCCACTGGCTGCACACATGCACATTCTGCTGTAGGGAAAAACCAACCTGTCTTTTTTGCATTTCCTTCAACCAATCACAAACATCTTGGGCGGTGCTAAGCCCTGGATGCAGCGATGGTGCTGCTGCAAAATAGTGTGTAATGTGCCATTTTCAGCGTGTAGGTTGCAGCTAGGAAGTTGTTGTGGTTTCCCAGGGACTTTGAAAACATAGATTGCAGATGCCACAATACTGCTTGAAATAAATAAGTATCTGCAGTGTGCATCTGGTGAGTCAGACTAACCTACACATAAATATGTCTTCCAAATTTCATGACAATCAATCAAATATTTGTTGAAATATTTCAGTCTGGACCAAAGTGGCGGACTGGCCACCTGACCTTGCCATCCCTAACACCATCCCTAAAGCATATTTTAAAAAAAAGTTTCAAAGTATTAGTTGTCTGATTTCAAAATACCGCAAGATCCTCATTAAACAGCTACACATTTTTGTGGGGTCATGAGGTTCACCATTACTATCTTGCCACTGGACATTTTGTTATTCGTCATCCCATTATCTTTATCACCATTAGCATGTTTAGAATCATCAGTCATCACCATCGTCATCATCATTATCGTCGATAAAACAACCCCCACTGGGCATTTACTTATTGGCATTAGCTCCTGTATTTGTTCTCTGTCACATCAGTCCTATGTCAGGCACTTGTTCGGTAGACTGGAGCTTTGGCTGGCCTGTTCTCCGCCAAAGACTGATTTGCATTAGCAAAGTCAAACAGGCTTAATAGACTTTTATTGGCATGAGGCGGCTGGGCGCTGAGGGGGGCTTTTAAACAATGCAATATGCTAATAAACAGAACGCCGTGTACTAGGACAACAACTAACACAACAACAGCAAAAAAGGAAAAACAGTCCCATACACATGAAAGCATCCAATCCATAAACCTGCTTCAATAAATCAATTTCCCTGTTTTAAAATATGTTTTACATATCAAACATAATTCTACTTGTGGTTTTGGAAGAGCTAACAGGAAAGATGTAACTCAGGCTATTTACCATGTCTAAAATTTCTGATGTTGTAATATTTGTGGTGTGCATTTTACCATTGTGTCAATTTTGCCACAGAGACACAGCTAACACTGTTGCAGCAGAGCCTTTGTATTGTTCCTACATCTTATGCCAAGGTTATTATGTTAGATAAGAATGTGGAAGTACTAGACCAGATCCGTGCTGCATTCTCACCTTGTTCTGGATAAGGGCCAGTTGATAGTAGCACCTACCTACAGCGTGCTGTTCATCACGTTCGATCAAGCAGATTTAGCAACACACCGTAGCTGAACTTTTATCTTTGTTAAGTGATGCCAGCAACAAAGATAAAGTGTCCACAAAAAAAAGAGAGAGAACCAAATTTTTATGCCCTTGTACGATTAAATCTCAGGCTGTGTTCAGCATGATTTATGTGACCACACAAAGCAAAATACTGAATATGTACTGCATATGCTGGAGCAAATAAAACAAACTTCCAGCAAGAGTAGCAAGACGCACAGAAAGTAAATGAGAGGAGGGGTCATATTTTGCCTTCAGAATAGTTTCACTTGTCCTTGGATTGCCGTAGTCCAACTCCTGAATTATGTGCAGTGAATTCTTAAGAAGAAGAGATTTTAGCTCTTCGAGGAATGAAGAAGATGAAAATCTATGTTGCTCTAGAGACTATAAACAGTATCTGATTTCATCCTCTGTTCATGAAACCACTCATGTGTGAGGGCCATTATTTTCCTGAAATTTGGCAACATCATGAAAAAAATGTGTTTTCACCTTGGGGCACTGCGCAGCAGCCCTATAGCCATATACCTTGGCTGTTATGTGTCCATGCAGAGCAATCATTGGACAAAATGACTCCCTCAAGATGGCCGCCTGTGCATTATAGATCCCCCACCAAGTTCCACAGCTGGCAGTAAACCCTGAACCTTGTTTTCAGGAATCAAGGTACAAATGCAGAGCCCAGTATTGTACTGCACTGTTGGAATTACAAATGTATTGCACAGTTCCTCACATCACAATTTATGTCCAGGATCACTGTTCAGTAGCAATGCACAAAAGTTTGTGCTCCCTATTTTGCAAGACAGAAAGTAAAGGGTGTGCTGGAGTTTGTGTCCCAACACAATTTAGTAACTGTAACTGTGACTTTCCCCAATTATAACCAAATTCCCAACCCTAACTATACCTTAACCAAAGTTAAAACCCTTCATCTAAATATCAGTGAATGTTTTGCTAAATCCAACATGTCTGGCTGGAAAGCTTAGGGCCACAGGTGTGTGGTGGTACGTTACTGTCCATCAATTGTCCTCTATTTGAGTAAATGTCTTGTGGTCTCAGACTGTTAAAAGTAGAAAATGCAGGATTTGTTGGTTGCTGTTTGTAAATGCATCATTCAAAGTTGGCCCCTCCTCCTCGGCTAAACAAACAAACAACAGAGGGAGAGAGACGACACTGGTCCAAAGAGCTAGAGAATCAATGGAGAGAGGGAGCTGTGTTAGCGTGAATGAAGCACTGAACAAGACCAATAATTTATTAATAAATTATCAGTTATTTTCTGTTTGTCTCACCCCGGTTATGCTTTAAAGCGCAAATAAAGATGTTTGCACCTCTGCTGAAGCAAACCTTCATCCTGTCCATGTGCCCTCAGTCTGCTTTGCCGGTGTGTGTGTGTGTGTGTGTGTGTGTGTGTTTGTGTGTGTGTGTGTGTCTCTCTCTCTGCAGCTCTCATAGACAGAGAGCTGCAGAGAGAGATGGAGACAGCGATGGAACCGTTTGGCGTTACGTTTTTATAGAATCTCGACCTAATAACCTGCGCGCTGTTGTTCGCTGGCAGCTAAACACCACTATCCAAAGACTAACGCCCAGAAACATCTCAAAAACAGTAAAATAATGAGATAATGATAAAATACAGGCAGAAGTCAGGGTCTGTGCAAATATAGGCACCACCAAGAATTATTTTTATATGAGTCTATATATTGTTTTTTAGAAAATCCTGCACAGTATGTCTTTAATTTGTCAAACCTGATGCAATCAAGCCACTGGTGTCACTGTCAGCTCTGAGGCTATTTTTGCGGCTGTCATTTTAGAATGCTATTAGTTAAATCATGTTTCTTTGAAACCTGTATATTAAAATATTGACTGTCAGATGTGTTTTTAATTAGAATTCACATTTTCCTGATTGCCCTTCAAGTTGATGTGGCTCTCTTGTGTGGTTGCCTTTCTGTTTGGGATTTAGTCACTTCAAAGGTCTTTTTTTAACATGGTGTTTCTGTTATGTTCACCCCCTGCATATTGTAATTTACTTTAAATGCTAATGAACATTGCTACCTCAACAGGATTTGCAACGCACAATCATTATACTGGCATCAGCTTTACATCCATGTTTTAGTGAGTTAAACAGAGGAGAGAAAGTTATGGCAGCATTTGATCCAAGGTCAGTAGGGGGACACACAAAGGCTTCAGGGGTGGCCGACTTAACCACTCAGCTATCTCTGGGCACAAGCATCACTTTTCTCTGTGTTACACCCTGCAGGAGTTTCTGTTATCAAGGAGACCATTCACCCGTATCTGTTTTAGCGCTACACTTTCAAAATAATTTCTCCCTCATGCCTTCCTGCTGATTTATATGGAGCCATCGTCAGCGTCAACAGAGTAGTTTGTGCTGATGATGGATGGAATCATGAAACATGCATTTAACACAGAAATACACCTTAAACCACCCACCTCAGGCCTTAACACACAGACACACGAGTTCATGCTGCTGTCTAAAACAGCAGCGGCTTCTCATGCATAAATCTACCTTTGTATACTCAGTGCAGTTTAGTGCATAGGGTTGCACCTGAGCCGCATAGTTGTGAGCAGCTCTGCAGTTCTATATGTGAATAACAGTCTGTTCCTTATGGTGAGGAACAACATCTCCTGTGTCCCAGAGCGGTGCTGAGGGTTGAAAATGTGCTGCCTCCTATACTGGTATAAACAACATGATTCTCGCTATCAGAGGTCTGATAACATTAAACCCTGCGCAGATGACCTTATAGTATCATAAAGTGAGTCACTGTGTGTTCTCGCCATGGATTCAAGCACATCCTCACATGTGATTCACACTGTAACGAGTGTAAATTCATCCACTCTTCCATCACAAGGTCGAAGGGCGCATGGTTAAATATAAAAGTAGTACCATAGCATGATTTGTAGTGCGAGGATTTCATTTCGAAATGCTTTAGTGACCAACAGAAGGATGACCCCTGATAGGTTTTGTTTTCATACCATTACTTTAAATCCATTCTTTTCAGTCTCATTTTGGAATGAAACCACTTTAAACATTTGTTTGTTTGATCTCTTTTGGCAATAAGGAACAAAGCAAATCACATTTTTATTTTGAGATGAAATTTTGGTGACACGCAGTAGGTTATGAACAGGCTCTGTTTGGCTATTCGGCCCTGCAGTGGAAACTAGGTTATTGTCTCTGATGCCCTGGAGCAAAGCAGAGAGCGAGCAACATGCCTGCTGCCTATAGTAATATCAACATGCTGTCTAGTATCAGGGCTTAGAGAGAGTAATTGTGCACACGGCACATTTTCACAGCTCCTATCACGGCATTACACACCACATAGGTTCTTTAATTTGGATGAGCTCATGATAAGACTTCCTGACTTGTATTATAAAGCTGGGCAGTATATTGATATTATATTAATATTATGACATGAGATCTGAAGTGTTGTCTTTTCCTGGCATTACTGTAAAGTGATATAATTTTTGGAATTTAACAGACAGTTCTAGCTGCTCTATAATTGATTATCAAAATAGTTGTAGATTAAGTTAATATTAGACAACTAATTGATCAAGCAATTAAGTGTTGCCGCTCTAGTTGTGATAATTGATTTTGTACCTGCCATATTTCTATTGAGTAGTTTAATCTACAGCAATGCATCATGTTCTATAAAATCATATGTTTGGAACATCTGAGAAGTTATTTTAGAGATGATGTGTATATCAAGATAAATATATATTGTGGAATATATCAGCCTAAAAATATTGAGATATCATTTATGAGCCGTGTTGTCCAGCCCTAATTTGTTGTAAAATAACAATTAGTGATATGAATTTTTGCAGGTACAAAAATATTTTCTTTGCCTCCTGCTCTCTGCTCCTCTGTCTTGGCAGACCTATCAAGATGCTGTTGGGCATGGCAGAGTGGATGCAAAGGGTCAGCAGCATGCCTTCTGTATAACAAACTATCGACATGTCCTCTGAATACTAAATAAAAATATTTTCTGCCTGACTCTTCTTCGTTCCTTTCTCTGTCAAATGGGAACATTACTGGATGGGACGGCTTACTTCTGCACTCTTGGTGTTGCTGCTTTGACCTTCATGCTCCTTACTGACGTCTGCTTTATGCGCTGGCGATTTACAAATTTAATCTCCTCCTCTTGCGGATGTTTTTGTGTCTTCCCTTTGATAATAGAAGCAGCTGACTCCCCAATATATGCGTGTATAGGGTCAGCAGCAGTACAAAACGCGTATCAAAGAACTGACATCCTTTAAACAAGTTGTTTCCAGCAAATGCACAGTGCGGAGGGCATCGGCAGAGTATGGACACGGCTCCTCGGAGCCTCTGTGCCCCACGGCATGATGGGGCCTCGCTGCTCAGCTCAAAGTGTGAAATGATCTGACGCTTGTGTTGTATAGGAGCCACTGCAGGATTAATCGCAGGTGTGAGACAGATTAGAATATGTCTGTATTAGTTTGAGCTCCTGTGTGGGCAGTGGGGAAGTGGCAGCAGGATGTGTGTTGAGTTGTGAGTTGAATGGGGGGAATAGAGCACTGTGTGGGTGGATGTATTTGTGTATGTGTGTGTGTGTGTAGCTTATCTTGAGTGCTTGTGTGAGTGTTTGTTAGCGTAGCAGGATGTATAAACGCATGTAGGTGACTGGTGTGTTTGTGTGTGTGTCTGTGTGCGCCATACCAGCGGTGAGTGGCATTCTCTTTTTGTTCCCCACTAATGGCATCCTTAGCAGGGCTGTTACGATGGAAACCACGTTGCCACGGAAACGCAGCCTGTCTCTGTGAATTAGAAGTATTTCACTCCCTCTCTTAGCCTCTCTCCACCTCTCTCTCACTTTCTGTCACCCTCCCTCTCTCCCTCACCCCTCTCTGTCCTCTTTCCCTTTCCCCATTTCCCCCCCGTCTTTCTGTCTCTTCGTCTCTGTTTCTCTTCTCCACCTGTCTCCCCCTAAACCTGACAGGGCAGCAGCTGACGCCTGAGGAGAGGTGTGCATGTACATGAAAGAGCAAGGGACAGACTGACAAGGGAGAGAGAGAGAGGCAGAGGGAGAGAGTGAAAAGAGGAGTAGGAGTGGAATTTTTTGTGTGGTAAAAACTCTCTTCTCTGAGCGTGAAGGAAATGTGGGTGGAGGGACAAATAGCGGGACGTGATGATGGAGGAGTTTGGGGAAAGAGGAGCATTTAAGAGGGGGAAACATTAAAGTAAAAGAGCGCTAAAGAGACACTAAATGGCCAAAACTAATTGGACAGGTGAACATGGACATGTCAGTCTAAAACAGGTGTTTCTCAGCCCCAGTATTATCCATTACAATAACTATATCATGGCCCCTTCCTGACAAAATACCACATGTAATCAAATTAAATATATAATTTGATCCTTTGCTTGTATAACTAATTTTCATCTTACAAATTTCTATATCAAACTCCACTCTTGAAGGCTTTCCACCAAATTTTAGAACTTGGCTGCAGGAATTTGCTCCCCTTAAAGGTGAAATATTTAACACAGAGTCTGTGTGTTCAAAAATGGGTACTGTAGTCCAGTTGTTTCCCCACCGCCCCCTCCTCCCTAGACTTGAAGCTCAGGCATGTTGCCTGCAGGTTATAAGGACACTGACTCCAGAAAGTAGTATAAACAGAACTCACAGTATCTGTTGGGGTTTGGGAGTGTAATCGAGCCCTGAACCTATATAAGTGCACCATAAGCACAACATTACACTTCACACTGACAAGTGACCACAAGTCCTACACTGTGAGTTGAGGTCGGCCAATAATGTGGAGTGATAAAGCCTGGCTCATAGACAGTGTTTCTTTTCATCCCTAAGGTGCTGAATGCGGTTGAGATCAGGGCTATGTGCAGGGCATGTAGCATCAAAGATGACCTGTGATTTTTTCCTGTAAACAAACAATATCCATGTTTACATCCAGTGTGTCTCACCAAATCATAGTGTGTATCCTCGAAGTCTAACAAACATGCTGAGTGCATTTCCTTTGTCATTTGCAAAGCAGATTTGTGGAACAAACCCTGCACTGTTTACATCCATGATTGCTAACTTGCTAGCTTTTTCTTGCATTTGTTGGAGCATTACTGTTTTTTTTGTTTTTTTTTGCATTATTATCTGCAAGTGTCGACCAGTGAAATACTGTGAAATTGACACTTGCATGCGCTTGCATCCTTGTGTGTGCACAATACAAACAAAACATTGCTCTATAGTGCCACTGGTGGTGAGGTACCATTAAGGTTTGCAATAGTTGGAACACAGAGGCCAATCCCAAACCATGACAAACGAGGCCATATAGTGTAAAATGTCATGATTAAGTTAACAGAAGACAGACATTTAGAGAGCAGGGATCAAATATTAAAACGAAAAAGGGTTGATTAGAACAGAGTGTCAAGATAGAGAGAATTAAAGGAGGCAGAGAGTTTGAGTTCTGTTCCACATAAGGAGGGAATATAAAATAGCGTGAGAAAACAGAGAGAAAGAGATGGAGGGGAGAAACTGAGTGCGAGCGAGAGAGAGAGAGAGAGATTGATTATGTTCTCCTAAGTGCTTTCGGCATTATTGGAACTGTACTGTCCTCCCAAACCAGGCAATTTGAATTAACATTGCAGGGAGAGTGATTTAGAGGGAGAAAAAATGGAGAAGCGGGACGGGAGAGAGATAGCGGGAAAGAGTGAGAGAAGGAAATGGAAGGAGGGCGGGAGGGCGAGGGGGCGGGTTGGCAGGGAGACAGAGAGGAAGAGTGAGGGTCTGGAGGGAGGACAGAGAGATAGATAGAATAACTGGGTTCAAAAGTAGGACAGAGAGAGAGATGGCATAAGACAAAGGGAAAAAGCGTGTGAGAGAGAGAAAGAGCATTCGGGGTTGAGAAGACTCGCAAGACGAGCCAAATTGAAAAAATCAACACGCTAAACTCTACTTTATAAATTCCAGCTGGGTGCTGTGCATAATAATCCATTTGGAGGATAATAACTTTAGAAATTCCACTTTAAATATTCATTCTAAATGCTGAATCGTCAGAACAAAAATCCATTTGGGGAATAATAATAATCCAATCAGGAACAGGAGGAAAAGATAACACAGGGGAGTGAAAGACAGAGACGTAACTTGAAAGAGAATGGACAGATGGGTCTGGATAAAGTTCAGATAAAAAGGGGAATGGTGTCGGGTGTATCACCAGCAGAGACGGAGGGAAAGGACAGTTAAGGACACACAAGTAAGGGTGGTTGAGCGTGGGAAAAGAGGAGTGTGTCTGTGTGTGTGTGTGTGTGTGCGCATGTGTGTGTGTGCTGGGCATAACAATGTACAAAGAAGAGAGAGGCTGATAGAAACTGAGGGATGGGAGTGACGCATGTGCAGGAAAAGTGCAGATGGGAGGAAGGGAGACGGATGTGAAGCGACAAAGCTGGAGGAACAAAATGTGTGGTGAGAGAAAAAAAAGTCATGCAAACTTAAACAAGGTTTGGAGCATTTGTCTGTTGTCTCTCCTGCTGCTTTCACTCCACAGTCCCCCTGGCATCTGTTTTTTCCTCTACTCTTTGCCCATTTCTGCCTCCTTCCTCCCTTATACCTGCCTCCTGATTGAAGAGGACTGACCCCTGCCCTATTGACTGCGCAGGCCAGAAAAATAAAGCAAACATTAGGTCACGCTTTACACTGCATGAGGAGCGCATTACTCTGAGGAGGACAGGGCGGCGGCCTGATGGAAACGAAATGCCAGTGATGGAGCACCTGCCTCTTTAGTTTAATGAGAATCCTGGTCAGGTGATAATTTAATATCGCTAAGGAGAAAGAGGCTGAGGTGGAGCCAGGACGCTTTGCAGCAGGCCAGAGATTTTTCAGGTTATGTCGGATTATAGTTTTTCTGTGGGAATGAGAAATCCACTGATTTTTAGATAATCCCTGTTTTTCTTACTTCACCTTTCACAAAATTTTATGTGCCTTGATTAAGGCTTATGGCGAGCAGTGAGGATTTTCCAATTATCACTTAAGACCCACTGGAAGTTTGTCACGGTGTCTGTATTCTTGTTTTCTCATTATTTTGCTGTGTTCGGGACAATTCAGAGGGTCAGCCTTTAGGCAGTGGTCTGTAGCCCCCCAGCCGATAAAAGCAAGCAAGTTGTGAAGTTGCTATAAAACAAAACAAACACTCAAAAGCAAAGATATTTATGGATGGGATCCCTCTCGCCCATCTTGTTAATTTGTACATAAGGCAGTCAACATTCCCAAATACCTGGAAGACTGCAGTTGTGACGCCCATTCAAGTTAGTGATGCAATAGATGTGGCAAACTATAGGCCTGTTATTGTGCCAGGAGCATCAAAGATCATAGAAAAAGTGGTATCTACCCAATCCACCCAGTTTGGCTTTAGAAAACATCACTTAACTGAGACTGCCATTTGTTATCTCACAGAACAAATCAACTGGCATTGTAGGAGCAGTATTTTGGGATTTACACAGGGCGTGTGAATCACAATGTCCCTCCAAACTGTCATGTATTAATTTCTCTGAAAATGCACACATCTCTTCGCAAATTGACTGCTCCTTTGTTGCGCCCTGGGGGTCCATCCCCGGCCATGTACTGTACACCCTTTAGCTTCTACATTAACAATCCTCCCACTGTATGTCCTGATGTGATGACCTAAATGTATGCTGATGATAATATAATGGCTAACTCGGTGCCATCTCACTTTAAATATTAACAAGACTCAATCAGGCAGCGAGGCATTCATCAGCCTGAAATCTTTGTTAAGGGTGAAAAGCCTCAAATAGTCTCAGACTTGAAGGGGATAACTGTCAATTTACACCTAACTTTTGTGGATTTGCCTTCCCAAGGACTGCTGATGAAATTTAGCTGTCTAGTTAAGTCTGTGATGGTCAATGACTGTCCAGTATCCTACAATCAAAAACTCCTTCTTTACGGCAACATTGTGGAGACACACTACCTCAAATCCAGACGGCTTTTAAATCATGATGTTTCAGTGGTACAGGGCACAGCGTTCAATGTCATCATTTGAGATGGATGATCATCATGTTAATCTGAAACTTAATGGAGGCTCCCCAAAATACAGCTTTTCTGTAAGATGCCAAAAAGCTGGTTTTATCTTTAAAATCTCAAGCTGAAAAATAGGAACTATAACTCTTAGATAAATTTAGTGGAGGAAAGGTGTAAAGCGCAAAAGTACATAAGTAAATGTACTTAGTTGCTTTCCACTACTGTTGAAGACAACATCAACAGTAAAGACATTATAAAATCCATTTTCTATCCCACATGTGTCTGTCCATGTACTGCGTACGTCCATCATGTCCCAGCTGGTCAGTTTCAGCTTTGTAAAAGCCATAAATAGACGTGCAGTTTTTGGGCCGGTGCACCTGCATTTTGGACACAGATGTTTCGTTCTCTTTGAAGCTCTGTGAGTCGCCTCGTGTTGCTTTGAAAACTCACATATCAAAGTGCACATTGCCAGACCCTCTTGTATAGTTGACAAATAGCTGCTAATTGGCAGTGAGTGTGATATGACCTAACTTTATAGCAGTGTTTGTGATTATTTTTATCTTTTTTTTTTCTTCTGTGCCTGCCTATCTGTCTTTTTAGAGACAGACAGGGATCAGGTTTAGACTAGATTTTACATTTACTTCCATTTTAATGTGGAAAATATATTTTCCTCCCTTACGGTTTAATAATTTGTAAGATGATTATGTATTAATAGCATGCATTTAGCATGTGAGGACAAGCACGACATAGAATAATTTGCTAATTAAGGCATTAATGAACTTATTTAATGACCTTATTAGCATACTGCAACTTGTTATGTTTAATAAAACAGTGAATATGCTCGGGCAGTAGGCAAGCATTGTGCATGTTGGTTCTAATTATGTCTGAACAGAGTGTATGCAGTGTGTGTATATGTGCATGTGTGTGAGTATGTCATTGCTATTATGTCACTTACTGGACTGAAGCCCAGCTTACCTGCACAGTAAATACTGTTACTTCACTGGCCTTCCATCGCTGATTGCGCAATACATTATGCGCGCTGTCGGAGTTCATACCCTGAAAGTACTCTCAGATGCGAGGTAACTCATCACACACACTCACTATAATGCAAAGCACACCGCCTCACAGTGCAGCATTGTACCCCCATTACCTGCTGTGGGATTTGTCTGGTGAATGTAGCCTGCCTTGCCTGCCTGTCTCTATCTAATTCATGTTGTTGGAGGCGCTTGGCTTTACAGTTCACATGTGTCCAACCTGCATTTCAGTTCTGTGTGTTATCTTGGTAGTTTCACGCTTTAGGTGAGAAACAAGGTGCAACGTAGGCAGTTTTAGTCTGAGTCTACAGCGTCTGTTTCGCTGAAAGTAATGTGCTTTCTATGTTTGATAGCTTTTTTCTTTGTTATAAAACAGACCCAGTGGTTAAGTTGCTAGTGTGTGTGTGTGTGTGTATGTGTGTGTGTTTCCAGCGCCGCAGTGATACGGTGTTCTGCCAGATATTTTTAGCATCTTTTTTAAAATTAATAGACTTTAATTAAGAATTCAGATACTTTGGATGGAGAAAGATACAGAATAGAAATGTGATGAAGCAAACACAGACATATGAGGACAGTAGGAGATTAATATTAACAAGGTGAGAAGGAGATAACAAGACACACATTTAGGGCTGAGCAATGTATTGATATTATATTTATATCATAATATGAGACATGATATAAGATTTGTCTTTTGGCTGAAGTACAGTTAAGTCATGTCATTTTCTGAACTTAGCAGACTGTTCCAGCTGTTATATTGTTCACCTTTAGCCACTTTTCATTATATTATATCCATGTTATATCATTATATGCACATTATTGATGATTGTTTATCAAAAATCTCATTATAAAAGTCTTTATAAAAGCACCAACAATATTGTTGCATTATCGATAGAGGTACAGGTAAAAATAATGTGATATTTGATTTTTATTCATATTGCCCAGCACCAATTTCCCTACTGTTTATCTACTGGGTAGTTAAATCTACAACACTGCATCACATTCATTAAGATCATCACTATTTGAGAATATATGTTTATTTTAGAGAAAAAAAAAATATAAGAGCATTCTTCATCCAAAAATGAAAATTCAGACATTATCTACTCACCCTCAGTGACCAGTTTTCAAAACTAAAACAAAAATAGACAAACAACAGAATAAAAACATGAAATGCCTCCATACTGCTTGTCTCGCGTAATCCAAATCTCCTTAAGCCCCAACATGCCAATTTGACAAAATAAATGTTATTTACGCCATGTTTTTTGCCTGAATCTTTTCTTTTTTGGGTGAACTATCCCTTTAAGATGTATTGCGGCACAGCCCTACACACATTGTAAAGGTATAGATTCTTTCTCTCTCATCACTCTGTGGCATGAAGGCTGGATGATACTGCAGGGTCTTTATGTTCAGTAAATACTTGTCCTTATGTACAACTGCACAGCAGGAAAGCATTAGTGTGTGAGGTGCATACATGTGTCTGTATGTGTGTGTGTGTGTGTGTGTGTGTGTGTGTGTATGTCTCTGTGTGTGTATGTGAGTCACCAGCTCAGTCTCCAGATGCAGGATTCAACTTCTGTTCAGTGACACAGCGTGCAGGGAGGCGAGGAGAGAGCAGATATGACTGCCAAAAGCTGGCTTTAGTGCCACAGCTGGTGTGTGTGTGTCTGTGTGTGTGTGCGCATGTCTGAATGTACACAGGTGCACCTTATGTGTATGTACACTTTCAAATGCGCGTGCTGCAGCACAGAAGCCGTACATGTGCATTCATCCGTGCGTGCATGCGCAACAGAGGCACAGCGAGGGAGAGGAAGAATAGCTCGCACCTCCACAGTGTGTATTCTGTGGCTGCTGTTGAAACCAACTGTCAGGCAGAGAGGAGCGAGGGAGGAGACAAAGAGGGGGATGGGAGCAGGCTGACAAGGTGTGAAATCATAACCAGTGCTTATGGATATGGAAAACCATACATCAGAGGTGTTTATGCGTATGAAATCACAGCCAAGGGGGTTAATCGGCCAGTAAAGGGTTTATAGGCAGCTCCCATTCGTAATAAACTCAGCTGTGCACCGGTGGCTGCAGAGAGGTGCTTGGATTGATTATTTTTAACCATCATCATTCAGGATGATCAAACCCTCCTCATCAAAATGTTTGATCCAGTGCCCAGAACCTCCGTTTAATATTCTCATCCTTGGTGCTCTGGGTTCAAACTTCACCTCATTTCCAACTGTTTTCATAAATAAAATTAAAAATATTTCTTGGCAGTGAACTCTGTGTAGCTTGGTATTTACAAGTGGATCAGAAAGGCTTCAGTCAGGTCAGGCTGAGAATTTTTACATATTTTATGGTTTAGCCCAGAAACACAGAGAAAAGGCCAATTTTTAAAAAATCATTTGGTTTGTACTGTAGTTCCAGGCCTTAGCTGAGTTTGGGCTTTGAAAGTCTATACATTGACCAGAAGTGTTTTGTGCTCCAGTCAGACCAGACTCAGGTTTTTAGGTTAGAAAACTAATACCACAATGTAAAATACCACAATCTAAAAAGACTAAAAATCAAAAAACATTGCAGATTTACATGTGTCAGCATGTTGAAAAGTAAGTGCCAATCTTATCAAATAATGCAGTGGATTAAAAAGTACATGTTACATGATATGTAGTGGAAGGAGAGTATAAAGAATCTTAAAATGGAAATAGTAAAAGTAAAGTACACAGAGTCTGGGTTGGTAGAAAATCCAAAATTACGAAAGTCTCTCTTACTTTGCTGTCAAAATTCCCACTATGCTCATTATACAACAATAAAAAGTATGAAAAAATGTATAAATCTCAGCAGTTTTTCAGGCAGTCTTTCTTGTAGACATGTCCCTCTCTGCTGTCTCTCCACCCTCAGTTCAAAGGTTCAGAGGTGAACTTTACTGGCATGACAGATGCCTGTCGTTGCCAAAGCCGTTCCACTGTTGGATCAGCAGTGTGAGCCACCACAGAGGAGGCTCTTGTTCATATCCTACAGTACCTCCACAGGTCTGATGTGCTTATGTGGCCACTGTATCCACTTACTATTGACACAGCACACAATAGCAGTGCGCTGAACCTTGTCTGTCTGTTCTCCTTATTATCTTGGCCTGCTCCTTCTTTTCATTTCATCTGGTTCTTTGTAAATGCCGTGTCCAGCGGTGTGAAATCTGTTAATCGATCATGACACTGATTGTGGGCCGCTGTTGTAGGGCGACTGTGCCGGCAGAGAGGGAGTGAAAGAAGAGAGCCAGGGGGATAGAAAGAGAGAGAGAGAGTGAATTGGTGTGAGGTACAGTGCACGTGAGTGAGTGCACGTGTAAAAGAGAGGGTGAGAGGACGAGTGAAACAGACGAGGAGGAAGAGATGAAAGAGAGAGGGAGCACGTGGACGAGAGACAGGAAGAGAATAATGGATGGGTGGAGTGTGTGTGTGTGTGTGTGTGTGTGTGTGTGTGTGTGTGTGTGTGTGTGCAGGGGTGGGAGGGTGAATGAAATATTCCTAATTGCCAGGCTGAAGGTTGCCGGTTGCTGGTTTAACGGCTTGATGACTCTAATGGGCCATTGTGTGCCATTTAGATATTGTTGTGGTTAAAAAGCTTTGGCAGCCACAGAGGACGCCTGTCACGGCAGCACGCAGAGGAAAAGGGAAGACAGGCCACACGTGTGTGTGTGTGTGTGTGTGTGTGTGTGTGTGTAAGAAAGAAACAGAAAGACCAAAGAGACAAGAGTGGCAAATGTGAGAAGTGGAAAGTGCTGCTGTTGCATCTTGAGTTGTTGAGTTTTTTGTGATTATTTCTTCATTGAGTGTATCCACATAAATGTATTAAAGGATTTTATTGCATCAAACAGTAACAAAAAAGTAAAAACTACTAATAATGATAATGGAAATAATAAACAGATACATATATCTCCCACATCTGCCTCGACAGATCCACCTACACACATACTTCTGTATGCATACAGTCGTACAGGCACCAAAGCGCTCTCTGTACATGTGCTCACTCACACCGTATACTGTACATCTATACATTCAAAGTGTCCGCAGACAGAAACAAAATCACCCAGAAGTAACCCTTTTTGCATGCCCACATGCATGCACTCCTGCATATGCACACATGTGTGCCTACACAACAGAAAGAACCTGAATAAATCACAGTGTGTACAGCAGAGTACAGTAGGCGCACTTTAAGTGTTGTTCCCACACATCTTCTCTAGTGTAGACATGTCTACCTTAAGGTTATCAAAAGTACTATGCTTTTTCTACTTTTTGATACCATGTGATTAAAACAATATAATATCAGTTAATTAAAGTATTGAAAGTACCAAAACTACTAATTAAAATGGGCGGTCAAGACCTCAGTTCAGTTCAGTTTTTATTGTCCTGCTTGACATTTGGCTTGTAGCAAAACTGCAAGTTCAATGACTTTTTCTTTACCAGTGAAGGATGATAATGCCAAAAAAACAAACAAACAAAAAAAACAATCCTACTATGCACCCGGAACTGTTTTTGTCTTTTTGCTTAAGTATTAAAAGACATATCAAGTATCATTATTTTGTATTCAAGTTTAAAACTGTAGTATTGTGACAACTCTAGTATGCATGTACAACACAAAACCTGGAGAAAGAAAGAATTAAATGTTACAGCGGCTGCAGACAAGAAAGAAAAGTAACCATCAGATGTCCTACACCCATCTGTTGAGTATCACTGCTGCCACAATCTGGCCATCTGAAGTTACCCTGAAATAGTGATTTTGGACAATATACTAATTTATAAAAATCAGTGGAAGTGTCTCAAGCGTCGACCAGCAGACTTTCTATGAACAGATTATAGAGAAAAGAGAGGGAACTGATTTCTCAGGATGAGTTACTAGTGTCAATGTATCATCTACATAAAGCATCAACTTATGACTGAGAGTCTGTGCTCCAGGAAGGTTTGCCTCCGGTCTGATAGCCGCAGAAAGAGGTTCAAGTGTAATTGCAGACGTAATTGGTTGTAAGAGGAGAGAGCACAGCAGTGGGAGAAGAGGCAAAAAGTTAGAAAGGAGCTGAGAAGAGTAGAAAGAATATTTATTCCTGTTCTAAACTTGAAGTTTCACTGACATCTGGAACACAGGGAATATGATACTAATCCATAAATCTGGAATACTTTTGACCCCGACTGTTGAGGTAATCTCGTTTCCTCAGCTCAGATTGATTTTACACCACATTATTGAAAAACAAGCAATAGCTTCCCTGACCAATAATACATGTCCACCAAAATAAAATTGAAGAAAAAAAAAAAATCTACCTTTGTAGATTTTAAAACAAGCTTTTGATTTAACGTGGCATAAAAACATTGCTCTTAAAAAATAAAAATGATAAAAAATGGAACACGAGTAATGTAATATCCACATAATTTCCAAGAGGAGGAAACAGACGGTAACATTACATGGACTCAGCACAGTCTGGACCAATCCAACAGCTAAAAGAAGAACAAACTGGATCTTTCTACTACAAAAACTCAAAGTAAACTTCAGGGCTATTTATCAATGATCAGACAGTAACAAGTGGCAGATTATCTGAGCTCAGTGAGAGACCAAGAGTTTTACAGTACAGCCAAACAAATACACGTTATTTTAATACAGAAGCCAGGTGATAAAAACTGAAACCATGATTTGATTTTATAGTGCACACAGTACACGTAGTTTTCTACAGAGCTTCCGCTGCTTCATTATTGTGACTGCTTCACAATAAAAAAAAAAACAATCATTGTTTTGGCAATTGAACGCCTTTATTGTAAAACGGCAGCAGTGGGAAATGTTCGTTTTGCAGCAGCAGAGCTAAATCCAGTTTTTATAAGGCTGCAGGAGAGTGAACAGTAAACAGTGAGGCTGATATCAATGAGATAAAATTATAAACAGTAACACTGGATTACATGCTGCATGGTTTGCTGTGAATCTGTTTTCATAAAGGGAATTTGATCTGGTGTGGGAATGATGGACTCCACCACTAACAATGAAAACTAATATAGCAGTCGACAGAATGTTTATACTGTAAGTGGCTGTTGAACTGAAATTGATTTCATGAAAAGGATTTTAACTTTAATTATGGTTATTTCAGTAAAACTAAATTTAATTTGAAAAAAGAAGGATGGAAGGATGCATGGGAAGTAAGTGAATCCTGGGATCTGGAACGATACTGTCTGCAGTATTTATAAGTCCAGCGGCACATTTTGACTCCATCTGTCCTAAAGCTAAACAAACTCTTAACATCTCTGGTACATGCAACTCTGGCCCCCCGCTCTCTTGTCTTTTTTAAAGCTTCACTGGCTCCATTTTATTTTAATGAGGCAAACACACACACGGGCGTGCGTGTGCGCACACGGACACAGGTAACCACAAGTGCACACCAAGAAAGGCTCTGACGGTGACATAATGAGGGAGTGTCTGTACGCGTTAGCATCTTCAGAGACTGTGAAAAGGAGGGAGGGCAGCGTGCGGCGGAGAGGAGGGTTTTAAGTGCTTGTGCACGGCTTTACGCAGCAAAAACAGGGTTAGTTAGTCAGGGAGGGAAGACTAGCACGAGTGAGGTAGGAGAAGAGGAGCATACAGATTGGCTTATTGTCTTAGCCCGTCTTCTAACATGTTCTGTTGTGGAGACAACCCCCCGCCACTGTCACGCCAATAAAGCAGATTTGAATTTTAATTTTCATCACAGTGAATGAAAGGAGTCCTCAGTGGGGGAGCGTTGCAAGTGAGGGATGGGCTAGTAAAGACAGAGACGGGGTGGTCTGCGTGAATCACAGATGAGAGAGGGAACGCATAAACCTTTCTCAGTTTTCTCTTTAGCGCAAGCCTCCCAGTAATTTCTTCCTCTCATCATTCCAGTGATACGGAGCATTTGTTACATCTGTCATCGAGCCGCCGCGGCGCCGACCTCTGCACCCCTGCTTCCTGAGGTGTTGGAGAATGAGGACTTGAGGCTTATTCTGCAGTTGCACTTGTTAAGTCACTGTAGATGAGAGCACCGGCTAAATGCCTGAAATGTAAATGCAAAATTCAGGGGATGGGGAGAGAGCAGTGGAGATAAAAGAGGAGGGAGATAGAGAGGGTAGTCTTTGCTTTGGGAGGGATGGGATTGGAGAGGCGAGGAGGAGGAGAAGGAGGGAGAACGGAGATAGAGAGGGTGGTCTCGCCACTGACAGTGACTGAGAGCAAGCCTTTATCGTGTTGCCAGGAAAAGAACACAGAAGCACATATCAACTGTACTCTCATGCTATTTCCCTTTACTCTGCTCGCCTCTGGCTCCTCGCCCCTCCCTCTTTCTCTTCCCTATGAAGTTCGGGTGGTTTCATACGTTTCTATAGGCTGGAGACCGCTTTAAGGGTAAATGTCTACTTTGTCCCTCGCCCTGTTGCCGTAGAGTATATCGATGAATTGTACAAAAACTGTAAAGTTTGGGTGAGGTGAGGTGACGAAACCCTAATAGTCGATTCATGTGAGATGGGAATGTGTGTGTTTGTGTGTGTGTGTATGTGTGAGGGAATTCAGTTTTCATGGTGTGAAGTGGCGAGAAACAGCCCCGGCATGATGATGGCTCTGGGCCTACAACTGACAGCGCAGCCCAGGTGCACCCTGGGATGCATGATAGATGGAGAGAGGGAAGGAGGCGCAGAGCAACAGAAGGAGACAGCAGAGAGACTTAAAGGCATAATATGCAACATTTTCCGTAAACAGTGTGTAGACTGTTTCTGTGTAAAGCCTCACCTTTTATCTGGTCGAGAAAAGTTTTTAGTTTTGTTAAGTCTCTTGTCTTGTTGTGTCTAATATGTTGTTTTTTGTCTTGTTAATGTCCTTTTCTTCTCGTTGCATTGTTTTTTATCTTGTTATGTGTTGTTACATTGTGCTTATTTTATTACATCTTTTTCTTCTTGTTACATCTTTTCCCTCATGGTCCATCTTTTTTGTTTTGTTGTGTCTTTTACGTAGTTTTTTCTCTCATTACATCTTTTCCCTCTTGATACGTCTTTTTTGTTTTGGTACGTCTTTTACATTGTTTTTTTTGTCTTATTACATGTTTCTCTTTGTCACTTTTCATCTTGTTGCATCTTTTTTGTTTTGGTACCTGTTTTACGTTGTTTTTCATCCTGTTACGTCTTCTATGTAGTTTTTCATCTTGTTACATCTTTTTCCATCTTGTGTCATTTTGTCCCTAATTCTTTAGGTAATAAATAAATAAAATAAAATTAAAGTAAAGTATAGATACCTGAAAAATCTACTTAAGTACAGTAACAAAGTGTGTGTACTTTCTGGATGTAAGTATGTGTTACTTCCTAGCTCTATCTTTTTGGTGTGTTTACAAACAGCCTGGACATCTTCCTGATTTTACCTTTACAGGGGAGGCAAGAAGGAAAGAAAAAGTTAGAGAGGCTATCAAAGCATGGGGAGGAGGAAAGAGGAAAGACGGTGAGCAGGAGGGAAGAAGGGAGTGAAGCAGGGAGACGGGGGGTATAATGGGGAGAGCTGGAGAGCAGAGAGTTGAGGGCGAGCCGGAGCAGGAGATTGAAATCAGCAGATATGACAGGAGTGGAGGAGATAGCAGAGGACAGACGGCGGGAGTGGAGGGGGAATAAATGGATTAATAACATCCCTCATCTGGACCTTACTGCCCCCCACCAGCCCACCCCTTCCATTCTTGCCACTTCTCTCTGTCTCCCTGCCCTTGCGCTCAACTCGCCATCACCCCGCCGCCCCCCCCCCCCCCGCTTGGAGCAAAGGACAGGAAAAAAAGATGTCTGTCTACAGAAGCGTGCTCACCTCCCTGACTCCCTAAACCACTTTACAGCCGCCTTGGGACACTCCGTGGTCCTCCTGAACCGCAGCGTCTTCACTGTCCCCACGTCTGCTCCCAACTCAGTGACTTATCCTCCCTCTGTACTGGGGGAAACTTAAAAACTCTCTTTGTGAGAGTTGCTTATAGTTGAAAAGAGGACAACTGAAAAGCAGCAAAAGACCCAAAATAAAACAATATATTAAAACTGGCAGACAGAAGAAAGAGAAAAACAATCTCTTAAATCTTTGCTTGAGTCAGACAGGTTTTACACTAAATGGCTGATACTTCTCTACTTCATTGAAACCCATCCTGCACCTGTTACTTCATTCTATCATGTAAAATGTTTTAATGGTTGACAAGGTCGGACAGTTTGGAGAGGCGGTGACTCACGTTGTCCTCTGAACATTTACAGAGTTCTCCAGTTAAATTCTCGGGTGTTTACAGGCTTCAGACTTGTAGAAAAAACACTGAGCGTGTGATTTCTAACATGTATGAGCCTGTCTAGTTTTTGGCTGTGCAAGATATGTGGGAGTCAAAGTAACTGATCACTTGATTCTCACATGGCAGCTTACAAAGATAATGGTGGCAGATTTACTGGAAATTCTTTGTAATTTTTCACACAATAGGTCATTGATTTTTTACAGTAATTAGCTATAATTAGCTATTATGACAGCTAGCTGGAAGATTTCATCAGCTGCACTGGACTAGCTAATTAAGCTAATGCTAGCTTCATGAGTCATTTGAAAACTTTGTCTGTTTCCTGCTGATTCATTTCAAAAAAGTTCTGCAACTGTCTTAGATATTATGTTAAATATGCATGCATTTGATGGCTGCTGGATGTCCTCTGTAGTTATTTACTTAGGTATTTTTTAAAACCAGTTGTTTCTTGAGTAACTTTTCGATAACTGTACATTCACTTGAGTGCAGATTTTAGTACTCCTTCTACCACCGTCCTTATTTCTGCAAAAAATTAGTTTAAGGCACACACCTTAATGTCCACACAGTTGGACTCACAGGTGGAGGACCTTTGTTGCACGTCCCCTCCTCTGTATTCCTACATTTCTTGTGTTTTTCTGCATCAATTCATGTAATCTTTATTTGTAATGGAAAACACAAAATTCAGGTGTCAGGTGACAATTCAAAGTTATATAATGCAGTAAGTCTCAGGCATTCAAGTAGTTCATCAAAAAATAAAAGTCCTCTGCTCCTCTCGCGTTTGAGACAAACATTTGCATCTGTCCCCTCCACCCCCTGAAATCTGCGACTATGGCTGGTCACACATTTGCACGTCCAGTTAGAGCAAATAAACACACAGTTCATAGCCAGTCTTTGTGACTGCTTATCTATAATATTCTACAAAATTCAGTCATACATGGGAAACATATGAAAATTTCATATCATGATTATAGTGACAAAATTGGTGTGAAATGGTATCATGTCATTTGCAATGTCAGTGTTTTCAGTGATGCAAAAACAAACCCATGTTGCTGCTGCGTTTGCGTCTTTGTTTGATGCTGGACAGAATTTATCATGAGTTCTTTAGAGCGTGGTAATCAAACGCCACACCAATTTGAAACCGTAATATTAAGTGTCAGGAATTTTATTGTGGTTCATAATGTAATTGGTAATCATTTCATCCCTATTCCAGGGACAAATACACACAGATAAAAGCCAGACTGCGTCCATAGCCTACATTTTGTAGACTCACTCTTCCCTCCAGCCACCCTATTTAGCCTCCTTAGCCTAACTCTGGTAGACACAGACACACACAGAGAGAAAGAACTATTACCGTTCTACAAGGACCAGGGGACAAACAAGAGCAGCAGCAGGAAAAGCATCAGACTGCAGAGGCCCCTCGGTGGGTCGTCTGCTAAACTTAGAGCAGAAATGGGCCAGAGAGAAACGATCTGTGCATTCGTGTGTCTGTGCCTGTGTCTGAGTGTTAAGTGGTATTAACTTCCTTTCAGATGCTGTCTGATTATGTCAGTAGATGTCAAACAAAACACCCTCTCCAGTTTTGTGTCTCTCACCAAGTTTAATCTGTTTCTTCCACTTTGTTTGTGGATTTTTATTTCTTTCTTTCTGTCTAATTTTTTCTTTCTTTTCCCCCTGGAAGGGCGCGGTTGGCTGTGCTGGGGTACACATTGGCCACATTGCAATCAAAATCATGTTGAAGCAAAATTAGTCAAACATTTTAATGAAGACCTGTGCTTTTTTTTAATTAAGGTTCAAAAAGTACTTAAAATAAGGTCACTGTTAATTAGATGATGGCCTGACAAATGTGCAAGCTAATTAAGCTTGTATGTGTTTGATTAAAGATAAGTAGGCTTCCATGATAAGAAATGTGATGATGAGGCACGAGAAAAGCGAAGTGGAGGGAAAAAGAGATGCACAGAGTGAGGGGAGCTTTAATTGAGGTAGAGATGATAAGTGTGTGTGTGTGTGTGAAGCGACAGAGAGCGAATGAGGGACGGAGAGGAACGAAGGGGGAGCAGAGAGGAGGGCTTGTCATCAATACACAATTTCAGTGCACATTGGCGATGGCGGCTTGTGCGCACAGGCTTTATCAGAAAGGAACACGCTTGTGTGTGTGTGTGTGTGTGTGTGTGTGTACCCCTGCATCCATAACTACTAAGTGTGTGTGTGTGTGTGTGTGTGTGAATGCCTGTGGCTGTGGTGAGTTTATATCTCCAGCCCACTGTCTTTTAAATTCACTATATTCAAGTGAAGGCCAGCTGTTCCCCCTTTCCTCCTGCCTCCCACTCCAGCTTTCTTTTTTCTCATCCCTCCATCTTCTCTCTCTCTCTGTCTTTCTCTCTCTGGCTGGCTTCTCTTTCTATCAGGCAGTGCAGCAGCAGTCAATAGAACCCCCCACCCCCCCCCTCACTCAAGTTCAAAGGAGCCTTTATAGGAAGGATAGAAATATGCATTGCCAAAAACCTCCCAGCAACAGACACCATCATCTCTCTCTGGCTTGCTCTACCTTTCTATCTCAGTCTTTGTCTTGCTCACACACTCACACTGTTTCTTTCTGTCATTGCCTCCTCGCTACTTCCTCTCAAAGAAAAAAAAAAAACTGTGTGGTATATGGTGCACTTAAGGTTTATTAAAAATGTTTAGAAATGAATGTTTTTGCTAAGGGAATGGCAGCCTAGTAGTTTTCTAAGGGCTAATTAGAATGTAAGCCCCCTTCCTCATTCTCCCACATTATTTGAGGTGTTTTTTGTATTTTATATCAGTATTTCAGCAGAAGTAATCACACAGCATATAAGGTATAATCCACTTGGATCCGAGCAGTTGTCTTAAAATAACATATGACACAGAGGTTGAGGGATTTGCCTCCTGTTTTTTGTGTATTAGTATTTATTAGAGGTCTTCATAGGTCCCAAAAGTTGTACAATGGATTCGATATGTTTATATTTTCCAACTCGTCCATGGATTATCAATATCTGCACTGATCCAATCCGATCCAGTGCAGCCTGGTATAGACGTAAGGCATGCATCAGGTACTGGGCTACATTCCAACATACATTATACAACGCAACGTGTTTGCCTCATGTTTTCTAAAAATGTTTCAGATTTCTATAATACGATACAGCTGGAGTGAAGAAAAATACGAGCCACCTCACTCATGGTGCAACAGTAAACCAACACAAAACATAAGCCACTGTAAACCACCATGGTCTGAAAAAACACATTACAAACACTGACAAACAAAAAAATTTACATTTTGGAACATAAAATAACAAATGTGATATAAATTGAATAAATTACTGATTCTCTGGGTTTGACCGTTGTTGGTAGGTTTCCAAATTTTGTGCAGTTTTCTTAACTGATAGTTGAATATGCAAAAAGTTTTTCTTTTCTTTTTTTCCCCTCTAATTTTTCTCTCATTTCAAGTTTAAATGATCTTATTCAACAAATGGCTCTGCCAGACAAAACCTTGTCAGATTTGGTGCAATATTTGTCATTTCTTGAGTGTCGATTGATTATCGATTAATATATTTTTAATTGGTTAAATTCTTAAAGGCAATTAAACATTTAATCATTAACATCCCTAGTTGTACACAGCCCAACAAAATATATAACATATTTCTAGTGTTTTTAGGCATTTTAATGTAGGAATGTTACACATTATAGCTTTAAGATGTGATATGAAAGTTGTAGTGTTGAAGAAATGTTATGTGGCTCCTCCTTGCATGACAGACGCTAAGCGATCATTGAAAATAGCAACTTTGCTATTCATTTCAGACATTTCAAAAATCCTCACACAGACATAGTCAAGTTACATGCACATCAGGATGTATCATCAATAAACAAGCAGGAATGGGATCAAAAAGAGCAGCTATATAACAATAATTTACAAAGAACTATTGTTACAGCATGGAAACTAACTAATTCAAAAAAGAATTTGTTTATATACTTCAGAGACAAATTTGTAGAAATAATTGAAAGTCCTATTTGCACCTCCCATAAACCACAATAAAATATAATTTTGCCATCTGAGCAATAAGAAAAAAAAAAACTAACAAATTTAATATCTGTGAATCAAATTAAATAAAATTAAAAATTAAATTGTATCCAAGCGATAACATCTGGAAGTGAGAAGTTGTTAAAAACCAAGACAGACAAAAAGATGTAAGCAAGAAAAAAACTCTTTTAAAATGCACATTTCATCAGTACAAACTAATCACGCAGTAAATCTTCACATCTGAATGCTCAAATACTGCAAATATCTAAATGATGATTGAAGTTAACTTTCATAAACACATTACATAGTCACTTAATGGAACAGTTCACCCCCAAATCAAAAATACACATTTTTCCTCAGGCTTGTAGTGCTTTTGATTTGATTGTTTTGGTGTGAATTGTTGAGTTTGGAGATAACAGCCGTAGAGATGTCTGCCTTCCCTTCAATATAATGGGACTAGATGGTACCTGGTTTCTTAAAAAAAAAAAAAAAAAAAACAAGAAAAAGAAAAAGAAAAGAAATATTCAACAGCAATGTCTCTTTTCAGAAATCATGACCTGGTTACTCAAGATAATCCACAGATCCTGTTGTTGATTGTTGCTGGTTATCAAATCAGTAAGTCACGGTTTCCCGGTCTAGACATGAGGATGTTCACATCAACGGGGCAGCGTTTGCAGCATTTCACCAATTGCAGCGTCGACAAGACTATTCACAACACACCGGCATATTTTGCAAATGACGAGCTAACTATGATATTAGACAAATAATAAAGGATGCGATCATAAGAAAGGCCAGCAATTTTTTTTTTAAATTGCGGACAGTTTGAATAATAATAATAATAATAATAATGATAATAATAATAATAATGATATATTTATTCTATCATGCACATACACATATAACATACAACATTAATCACACATTAAAAGCAGTTCAATGCATAAATTAATAGTTTAGAGTTAAGAGGAACAATATGATTTTTTGATTTTGGTGTGAACTGTCCCGTTAATGAAAGTATTGTTTTTTGGTTAAGGGAATACAGACTTTAATCTTGGCATTATTTTTGTCCATGTGGGAAAACGTGTATCTTTGCTTTACCAGTGAGCCAAAGCTTAGCACCAGCTGACATGAGCAGTGTGTGTCTGACAGTAATGTATTCTCTGGTGTTATTGTATAGTTTGATGTAAACGACTGGCTCTGTCAGCTGTCAGTTACACTGAAAACACAGAGGAAACATGGCTTCTGCAGCTCCGACAATGGCACAGTGTGTTTCATTAAACTGTAGTGTTGCCTGTGGTTACATTTGAACTCAGCATGTGCAGAATATGAGTGCAGATGTGTGAGTGTGTTACTTTATGTGATCACTTTACAATGCACTTAGCCGTGCAGTAGTGTGTTGTTTTATTGTGTCTGTGTGTGTGTGGAGTGTGTATGTGTGTGTCTTTAGCACCACCCTAGTATTAGTCTGTGATTGCAGTGTTGATTTGTCATTTTGTGTTCGGTGTTGTGTGTGCCTTTCTGTTTGAGGGTGTGTTTTGAATGCAGCTGTGTGCGCGCTTACAAATGAATGTGTGTACGTGTGAGTGTGAGGATGTCAGTGTCTGTGTTTAAAGCCATTCAAATATGTGTGTAGGTGTGTGTGTGTGTGTGCGTGTGCATATTCCAGAGCAAGATTGGAAGTGGGTCTATTTCTTTTGCAGTCACTGATGTGCCCCTGTGTGTGTAATTGAAATACCTGAGTTATTGACTCTCTCTCCCCTCCAAGTCAAATAACTGTTCCAGGAGTGTGTGAGTGCACTCATTTGGAGGCTCTGGGGCAGAGCAGGCAACCAAGGCCTGTCAACCATGGACTACGCACACGTACACACAGAAACACACACATTTGTAACACAGAGGTGTATTAAGACCAAACCTACACAAATACAGACATGCAGGCAGAATTTAGAGGCACAAACATGCATGTATGCATTGATACAGACATACAGACTACACAAACTGGCACACAGACACACACACACACACTCTGAATAGCACACAGACACTGATATGTCTCTATTCTCCACACACACACATTCTTCCCGTAGAGGAGGGCACACATGTGTCCCGTCTCTCTGTCTTCCTCTCTCTGACAGCAGCAGTCCTCTGTGGCTGAACAACTCAGGCTTAGCCTCCTCCTGCCTAAATGGCTGGCTGACTGGCTGACACACACACACACACACACAGACACACACACACACACACACACACACACACACACACACATACACCTCCGTTTGCCCGCTTCTTCCCTGACTCCTGGCTTCCTGCCCCTTCAGCGCTCACTCGCTCCACGCAGGATCACAGCCGTCTGCCAGGCTGCCCTCTTCCTCTCCATTCATCCTATTGTCACCACATTGTCCTGCGCCTCCGTCCCTCTGGAGGCTTCAAATCTCGGCAACATCCTCACTGCTTTTTGTACATCTCTATCATTTATTCTCGCTTGCTTAATTCCTTTCTCTCCCTTTAGTTTCTCTCTGTTTTCCTCTTTTCTCTTATCTGCTCCCTCCTCTACGCTTTTATCTGCTCTTTTTTCTATCTCTTGCCGTATCTCTCCATCTCTCCCTCCCCTGTCTCCACTGGCCATTCATCCTGCTGTATTGTGTGGTGTAGTGTATTGTTGTCTGTGTACAGTAGCCAGCCTCTGACGTCAGCCGTGGATCCACAGAGAAGACGGTGACCGGCTCAGAAGCGCATTCAAAGCCTTGCTGGCTGGCTTCCTGCGTCTGGCTGACAGACTTGCTGGCCTCGCTACCCCCTCTGGGAATTTTAATACTCACTAATCGATCACCTTGTGCCAACAGAGGTGATAATGTGGCCAGACCCTAATTATTGTTGCTGTAAATGAAGAGGTGTTTTGGAGCACTTCATTTTATTCAAGGTTTCTTATCATTCAACCCGTTCCCTTCAGTGATTTTTTTTTTTTACCATCCTATCTCTCACTCTGCCTCTTTTCCTGCTTCTGTGTCTGCCCTGCTCTTCTTTAGCATGTATTTTTTCTCAAAGGCTAATGAAAATTCTGCAGACCTCTGGCACTCTGAATGAGTGCGTTGGACAGTACATTAATACTGCTCTTAAGAAAAGAGCGATAGAGAGAGGAAGCCAGAGGAAACGGGGGGGAAATGGGGTGGCGGGGTGCTGCGTAGAGGATAAAGGGGGGAAGCGGGAGTGCGCGAATCTGGAAATTCAATTATAACTGTGCCCTGGCAGTAATTCCACTGGTATAAATGGGACGGCAGAGCAAGAGGAGAGATGGATAGAGATGGATGAAGGATGAGAGGGAAAGAGGCAGAGAAGAGATAGAAAGTTGAGGAGTAAATGGATCCAAGTTGGCCGAGAAACACGACTACAACATCAGCGTGTGCATCATTATTTTATGATTTTGAAATGCAGCCTCTGCATTGAACTCAGCATTGGATGCACATGATTTATATTTCACAGCGCACGGGATGATAATGACATGTTTTCACCCTCACGGATGCAGCCCATTATGCTCATTATTTGAAAGACCGTTTGGCAAGTGTTTCACATGCGCACTGTACCACTCAACATGCCACCTCAATGGTATAGCCCTGATCTCATTAATGCAGAAACAAGGTAACGGATCAACCCATGTGCATCCCCTGGGAGGGGCAGGTTAGCCTTTGATGTTGACTGAAGGACAGAGAGAGTCCTAAGAAGCCAGGGAGATTTCAACACCCTGCCTGCCTGCGTGTCCCAGCTGTCAGTTACAACTGATTTTCCTCACACAAAGTCCACAATCAAACACAAAACGCACAGCAAACTCATTCCCGTGCATGTTATTTGTCCCATTAGGAGCATGACTATCCAAGAACATAAATACACTACTGTACATTGTGTGCACAGGAGTTCACAATAACAAGCTCATGTCGCAGAACTGCAGAGTCTTGTCTAGACTCGCATTTCTCACCTCCTCCTCTTCTTCTGTCCAGCTCAATATTCCAATTCAACACTAGTGGAGAGATGCAGGCTTGGATATCAGTCTGTGAGCCATGTTTATTGGAGTGTCTATCTCTGACTGTACTGCTGTTTGGTTTGCTGCACATTCTGTATCTCTCATATTTATGGGGATTAATGCGGCACCGAAGCCCGGTGTTTTTTGAACTTTCAACCCACAGAATCCTGGTTCAACCTATCTGTGTAGTTTGCATGTTTTCCCTGTGCTTGTGTGGGTTTCCTTTGGGTGCTCTGGTTTTCCCTACCATCAAAAACGTGCATGCTAAGTCGACTGTCCCCTGACCAAGGAGCTGGCTTAGAAATGGAGTTTGTCTACAGGTGCCCACTGCTCCTAGCAGATCCTTTTGGGGCTGACGTCATGATTATGTCACGGTGTTAGCTGGAGGCAAAATGAAGGAAAAACTGGAGGCAAACACAGATTTGTAGGTCACATAATCAAGTTAAATTGTAATCTTGTTGTGTTGTTGGTGCCAGAATGAAAGCAGTCATGGTTTCATTGCATGCCAGGTCCCAATGCTAGACAAAAAAAAAAAAAGACAACTGTGGTTAAATGTGCTCAGACAAAGGCTGGGAGATGTATGAGCTGCAACAAAATAAAACAAAATAAATTCACAAAATGTCAAGAAAGGAAATATTCTTATGGCTATTTTCCTTATTAACCAGAAAAATACAAATGATCAATTTCTGAATTCAAGTTTGTATCATTTACCAAAACTAAGACACGCTTTCATGGCCTTGTTAACTGTATAAAACACAGTTCATTTAAACTTGACAGACAGAAACAAAATAAAACTTACCAAAACTATCACGGTCTTTCCCGGTTATAACAATTACTCTGGTTTGGTTGAAATAAATCCTTAATTTTAAAGCATTAGACGTGAAAACAGTCCTGCTCTATGGGCTGTTTCACTCTCACTCATCCTCCTGGCTCAGCACACTGTCCTCCAGCCAACGGCATCGTCCAGAGCCAGAGCAGTGCAGAGCAGCGCCTGTCACTCCACACGCCATTGAATAAGCAAAATAAAATGACAAAAATCATCGGTGAAGGACTCAGCTAATCATCAATATATTCATCCAGTCTCCCAACTCCATGGCTTTGTAGAAAGATGGTCGGGTCGGCCTGTCTGTTACCATTGCAGTCCTGGAGAGTAAATATGAATGTGTGAAGATAAAATTGATATGTCACAGTTAAGTTGACCTTTGAACCTTTAGATTTAGACTCTTCAAGGGAGGACATCAGTTAGTGAATACTTTATGTGCAGTGTGTGCAGGGTAGGTGTGTGCCATTTCTAGTACAGTCATTGTTTGATGTCTACCACCTGCAGGGTGCATTGAAATTGCGTTGTTCCAACACGACTGTAATAAAACAAATTGATGAAAATGATCGATGAGATTAAGGACAGCAGCTTTGAGTCCCCTGAATTTGCTCCAGCTACCCCCGTGTACAAACTCATTAAAGGAGTCATAAAGGCAACTAATGAAAATCATGACCGGTATCATTACAAGCCCACTGGTGTCCTCTCGCCTTTCTCCTCTGTGAGCGAGAGAATAAAGGCAGCTAAATTAATGTTCGCACCAATAATGTTACAAAACCACTGCTGTCCTTTAAGTAGTATCTGTTCTCCTCTGTGTGTAAAGCCAACTAAATTAAAGTTCAGGCCAATATTGTTACATAACCATTTACACTCTGCCTCTTTGTTCCTCTGTGTGCTTCTGTCATTTTCAGGATGACAACTCCATGTTCTTTCAGTTCGGCCCCTCCATCGAGCAGCAGGCTTCAGTCATACTAAACATCATGGAGGAATACGACTGGTACATCTTCTCCATCGTCACCACGTACTACCCAGGTTACCAGGATTTTGTCACCAAGGTAACCACACTCAGACGAGACGACATGGACAAATATAATCAGGACGTAAAGGAAAGATGGCACAGAACAGCTGAATTTGATCTCATCTCTGTAGAAATATTCCAGCCCTTTACTAGGAAATTTAGTGCCTAAATAAACATGAACTTTCTAATAATCCCAATTTAGAGGATTTTCATCAACCCTTATATAATGTTAAAACTATGTGCTCTATGTGACATCTTCCTCATACAATAAAGCAAAAATAACTATGGAAGAAGTGTTAAAGAAATCTTTATGAAATTCATGGAGAATCCTTGATAATTAAAGCTACTGTGTCGAGGCCCCTGTGGACAAAAGCAACGTTTTTTTCATTATAACGACAGAATATTACTTAAAAAATTAAATTATCTCAAGAAAAAATCTCCTACTGCTTCATTTTACTGGCTAATGTAATACTCACTGTAACTTTGCCTGGGAAAATGTAAACACAGGCTCGTTTCATCTGAGAAATAGTTGATCTTCTCCTGCATGGTCTCGTTTGCTTATGTAGGTCAGATAAAGCCATCAGTATTAACTTGAAACTGTTTCATAGCCACTTATTCATTCGTTGAATCAATGAATGAACAAATGAAAGTTAACTCTTTATAGTCAGTATTAAACTGAGACTGTTTCATAACCAGTTAAAAACTCCTTGCAGTAGCTTTAAGCAAACTACCTTCTTATGTTCAGCCTCTTCTTCCTGTGTGTCGTCCAGATACGCAGCACCATCGAGAACAGCTTTGTGGGCTGGGAACTGGAGGAAGTGCTACTGCTTGACATGTCCGTAGATGACGGAGATTCAAAGATCCAAAACCAACTGAAGAAGCTCCAGAGCCCCGTCATTCTACTCTACTGCACAAAAGAAGAGGCCAACACCATCTTCGAGGTGGCCCACTCTGTCGGGATCACTGGCTACGGCTACACATGGATAGTTCCCTCGCTGGTGGCTGGAGACACTGTTGTAGTGCCTGCAGAGTTCCCCACAGGTAGGAAATCTGCTATAGCAGGGGTGCTCAAACACAAGTGGTGTTTCCACTGTGTCACAGGTCAGGAGGTTTGGATTAAGCAAGTCATATTCAATCTTGGATAACATTATTTTTAAAAGTAACTTGTTACATTACAAGATTACTGCCAGAGTTGGGCGATGTGTCTCAGCTGAGAGATGTGTGCAAGCGGCGAATTACATTACAACTATTACATACACTGTGCACCTAGTTTCCCGTTTAAACAGAGAAATACAACCCCGTACCTTCTGAATTTACAGCATGAAAAGAGTGCAAAGAATCTAACTCTGCAGGCTGTTGTTGTCTCATTCATCACCTCGCTCAGAGCAGTCATGGTCCGGCTGAATGGGTGTGTACTGTGCCGCTGGATGAGAGTGCGATGCGGAGCAGCAGGTGTCAATCTGCAGACCATAATTTAAGCAAAATAAAATGACAAATATCTCCCCAAAAACCCAACTGCTGATGGATTCACAGCCCATTGTTGATGCGCAGTGTATTCGTCCAATCACCCAACCCTACCGCTTTCCCAAATAAATGAGAAAAACACCCAACATATCAATGTGTTGTAAGAGGCGTAGTGATATTCAAATGTAATTGGTTATTGAAATTATGCATTTTAATTTGAGTTTTTTATTTATATGTTATCTACAGCACATTTAGATATAAAAATAACTATTATTAAAAAAATAAATTAGTGTAATCTAACCATTTGGTAGTACCACTGCACAGTAAAGGTATATATAATGATACAATAATTGTTCTGTAAATTCAATGAAAAAAATTAAAACAATCGTACCATACCGTACTTCATCCCATTTGTTTATTTTCCTCTTTTAGTTGGAATTTACATACAAACAAAAACTGCCTCATATGAGACAGTAAAACATGAAAAATAGAAGGTATAACATTCTAAAAAGAACAATAATTTCAAGTGGTACAGGTTTAAAGAAATGCCAGCCTGGTTGGCATCAGATGCCTCCTGCTCTGTATTTTCAATTTCACTCGTCGCTCTCTTCCTCTAGAGGTGCGTTACCACCACCAACTGTTGCTCTCATGTCACATGAGAATGTGGTAAACTGTCCTGCTGCCTGGATCACACAGCCCGCTGGTTGAGAATCTGGCCTACAGTGCATAATGTTTCAACATGCAACTTATGAACCAGTTATCTTCTCAAAACACGTGTCTACATACAAACTATAAAAGTGCACAGGCTTTTCAAGTCTTGCAGACTCACCCAACCAATGTTCTCACTGGTTTACTCATTTATAACACAGGAGAACTTTTTCAAAAGGTGTGTTGGATAGTGGGTTCCTCCCCGCAGGCACACTAGTCTGGATGTAGTTGGAGTATTGGCTCCAAAAAGTTTTGATCATTGGGAATTTGTCCAATACATCCATCTCGAGTCCCAGCTTGAGATACTCAGTGTCTGCAGAGACTGTAGACTGTCTCTCCTCTGTCTCAAATGGAAAAAAGTCACTCTCACAGTCTCCTCCGGTGACAGATGCAGGCGGTGGTACTTCTTGCAGCAGTGGAATGGTAAAATACACTTTTTCACATTCGCCATATTGATATGAAACAGTAGCGTAAACACAGATGTCACCAGTAATACTAATTTAAGTCCTGTTCCATTTTGTATCACAGAGCCTTAATTAGTATCATTGTTAAAACCTCTGTTACTCTTTCATATCAATATGGCTGCTGTGAAAAAGAAATATTGTAACAGTAACAGATTGTGTTTTTTCTAAAAACTTAACCAAGTAACTGAGTACTTGAATTGAAAAGTAAGATGTTACATTGCTTGTTACAACAAAAATGTAATCGGAGTACTTAAATTAGTTACTTCGTAACATGTTTCCATAATTAAGGTGTAAAAACTGCATCTTTGTTGGGCAACCAGTTTTTAAACTTTGGCACAAAAGGTTTGATGACCAGGCAGACATACTGATATACATGTACATTGGAAAGTTTGTTATGTTTGAAAATGCCGACCCACTACCCAGCTCTGCTTGTAGTGTTACATGATGTTTTCAGATGAGTTCAGTTTTGTGGTTCTTAATTGGGCAAGTTGGTTAAAAATGGGCTTGTCAGGTGTTGTAGTTGCTTTTTCACCACAGCCAAAATGTTTTGCTGATAATAAAGCACACTGGTCTTGTGCTTCTCTCAGGTGCAATGAATAAGTATATCCCAGTCTACAGTTAGTAGGTGAGTTCTGCCTGTCATGTGAAAAGCATGAAGGTCAGTATCTAGAGCCAGTGTTTGGCTTGTAAATGCAACAATTACATGACATGCAGCGTTTCATTGATGTTTATCCGAAGTGCATTAAAAGTACCTTGAATGCATGGTTATCATCTGGGTAAATCCTGAAAAAGTAGTGTAACAGTAGCATGAGTAGAGAGGAGTCAGAGTCAGCAAAATTACTGAATAATGTCAGGTTCATAGCAATTTTTTTTTTTATCATTTCACATTTTTATTTTAAAGGGACAGAAAATCCAGATTTCATATTTTTACTCTTGCCTGTAGAGCTCATTATACATCTAGATTGTTTTGGTGTGAGATGCAAAGTTGTGGAGATACTGGATGTAGAGATGATCAAATATAATGGGACTAGATGGGACTAGATGGCACTTGGCTCGTGGAGCTCAAAATGACAAAAATACGTATGAAAAACTGAACAGCAATGTCTCTGTCCTGAAATCATGAACTGGTTACTCAAGATAATAAGATAAATGAGAGGTTATAGCTCAGCCAAGGAGGACGTCAATGATGTTTACATTCTGTGGCGTCACAAGCACAAACCTCACACTTGATTCTGCGTAGTGATACGGTTGGTGGGTGTAATTTGATAAAAAAAGAAAATAGTTCCCACAGAAAACTGCTCACAACAAGGTCTGTGGATTATCTTGAGTAACCGGGTCATGATTTCTGGAAAGAGACACCGGTGTTGGATTTTTCAATTGTGTTTTTTTGGCTCTTTGAGCACCGCAAGCTGAGTGCCATCTGGTTCCATTAAATTTGAGAGACGGCAGACATCTCTGCAGCCGATATCTCCAAAACTCTGCAACACATACCAGAGTAAAATAGATGGATAAATAGCACTAAAGGTGATAGACAAAATATGTATTTTTGATATGGGGGTGCATTGTCCCTTAAAGTTTGCTAACATTAGCTAATATTTACCACCATAAGCCACTAGTCATACCAGACTAAGTGAGGCTGTAACTCATCAGTGTACCAGAGCAATGTTCTGTTTTATTTTTTTAAGAATGCACCTGAGTTTTGTGGTCTTTATTTTTGCGATATTCATCATCAGCTAATGAAGACTGTGAGATGCAATTAAACATTTCAGAAAAGGCCAAGTGGACCTTATTTTGTCAAAAGGTCAGGAATGAGATTTCACACTCAAGAAAATGTTGATTCTGCCACTGAGGATGAAGTCTGTGATTACAGCGCTAACAGCATGTACGCAGAGCCTGGAAGCAGCAATGTCATGTTTCTCTCTTGCCATACTACATAATAGGGTGATGTTAGCCTGCTGTATAGTAATCTAATACAATTCCCTAAAAGTGATGCAATGCTGAAGTGTCTTACTTTGGCCATCATAATGCTGAAAAGCTAAAATGTCAATAACTGCTCATGAAAACAAAAACACGTATCCTCATACAAAAGGTGACAATATCCAAGTCTTACACTCGGTGTACTTGACAAAACAGCCTTTGAAATGTTAGATTTCTTTCTTTTTTTTCAGTTAGCTATTTTGATTTTTTTCCTGCAAGACAAGAAACAAACTGACCTTTTCCGATAAGAAGTGAGGGGGTGTTTCTCCCCGCCCTCCACCCCCTACAACACCACTGGAGGTCATTCTAACCTTTGAAGGTCAAATGTGGAACCGAAGTGACATCTAAGTTGGGGGGTGCATCAGCCACACAACCTGCTCACGCAATCTGTCAGGCACACCTGTCAGACTGCCTCATGTAACTCTGCTCTCACTTCTTGGGGGTGGACAGGCAGTTTTAGAAAGGCCAGCTCTCAGTGGGAATCAAACCTTTAACCGTTAGCGGTGTTGCCGCCACGAGAACCGATGGAACTTTCCACGACTTCAGTCTGTTTTTATTCTCTGTAGGACCGTAAAGCTCAGGGCAGGTAGTATATTTACGGTGGACATATGAGCCTGATAATTTGTTGGTGTTTGGCTTGTTGATTTACAGTGAAGGGGAGATATTACACTGCTGCCTGTCCTCAGCAGTTTCTGGGAAATGGTTGCCAGGCGGAACCTGGGATCGTTGTGCCGTTCAAGCACCGTAACTCAAACTTTTTACCTCTGCTCCCGTATTGGCACCCACGGATGATTTACTCTAAATGGGAGTTAGGGGTGTGTTTGCGAGCCCGTGTGTGTGCTATTTTGTGTAATGTCAGTGTGCATTTGTCTGTGAAATGTGCGATTGGTTCATGGTTTAATTTGCATGAGAAAATAATGGGTGAGTGTAATCAAATGGGTTGTGTGTTTGTGCTTCTGAGTGTACCTCATAGCAGAGGGCCAGTGTTTACTTGTAAGCCAGGGTGAACAAAGCTATGGTTGTGTGTGTGTGCATGCGTGCGTGTTTGTATCAGTTTGTCTGTTCTAAATTGGGGTTCCACTCTATAAAGTTTGATATATCACCGTATCATTTATGTAAATCACACAACAACTTCCCTCTTGATTTATGTTGCCACAGAGATAATCGTGACTCGCTCATGTACTGCCTGGATGATTACAAAGTGGAGCTGGCGGAGTGGCTGCGTTGATGGACACACACAAACCTCGTTCAGTTAATATTGACTTATCATGGGATTAATCATATGTGACATAATGACAGATAGTAAGCTAAATGTCATCCACTCATTTAACGCACGATAGATAGGATACAGTACCTATAGCCTAACATAAACAACAAAATGACAGATTGGATAGTGTAGATCATTTTGTTTAAGTTAAAATAAAATGTTGTATGTATTTATGGAAATATATTTATTGTAAAATATGATGCTGCATGGCAGTATGCATGGAAATCATGTTGAATATACAGTAAGTCAGTATGCGGATGGCTGACTGCAGGATCTGTGTTCGTCAATGTTGCCAGGAAGATAAACATGATGATTGGATGTAAGTTAACAGCTTCAACAGTGACACTCTGTGACACCTGCACTGAACCAACCCTTACCAACTTAATGACATGTTGCTAAAGCATGTGAAAGACTCTTAATTCATTGGTTTTTCAGTTGTGTTATTGCATTTTGCATTTGCTTCTCCATCCTGACCAAAGCATTTTTTTGCCAAGACAACATATTTTAACAGAATACCGGGCTGATATTCAAGGGATAGTTCACTCCAAAATTAAAATACAATAATCATCTACTCACCCTCATGCCAACTGAGGGTCGGCATGTATGTTTTTTCCCAGTTGTTTTTTACTTTCAAAAACTGGTCACCATTCACTTCCATTGTTTGGGAAATTCTACAACGCTGCTTTCCTGTGAAACTCCAGCAGTGTTTTGTGGACTAAAAAGCTAAACCCGACCTTCAGTCAGCATGAGGGAGAGCAGATAATGAGTGAATTTTCATTTTTGGGTGAAAGATCCCTTTAACCAGGATGAATATTCTACTGAGAAGTTCTCAATTTTTTTTTTCCTTACAAGACTTATGTCCTTTGCAATAATTTGACATAGCCTATTTATTATTACATAAATTATTTCTTCATTATATATTTATTTCTTCTACTTTGTTGTCTGAAAGAACAACGCGGGAGAAATAGTTAGAATGATTAAACATGTATTAAAAATGTTTGCACCATGTCAATCTAACATACTTGCAGACACATTAAGAGTGTGTTTCACTCATAGTGCATACATTTAAACATTAACTACATTCTTCAGGACTAACAGCTTTGTCATATTGAGTCTTGATTTGTAAAGATCAAAAGGTAAGTGGTTTTATGTCTTAACAACTGCCATTTAAAGTTTTAAATTTTTCTTTAAAAAGATAAATTGATATATTTTTACCAGCGGAAAAATAAAAAAGATAAATAAATGAACCTGAGCACTTTTCATGGATCCCCTAGCACTGATGCTCCTCTGACTATTGAACTGGAGTTGCTATATTAAGTTGACGTATTGTAGTCAGTCTCTCAACTCTTGGACAAGGCAGTTATAGGACTAATTGGCAAAAAAGAAAATTACATCTGCCTCTGTTTGCGAGTATTTTGAGTTTAGTCCTAATGACAAAGGTAAAAGGTGAACAGAGAAGTTGTTGCTCTGGCAGAATATGTTTAATTTAGGTTTCAAGACCAAAGCAAAGCTCCTGAGTTTGTTGTTTTCCAGCTGCGAGAATAACACTGCTCAACTGTGCCTGCATTGAGAGAGTACTATCTGCGTTCGTGTAGAGTCAGGTTGAGTCAGTTTTACACAAATGCCGTCATAATACTATATACCCCGGTAAAATGTTTGAGAATCACTGTTGCTGTCTAATAACAAGAAGCTGGCATGATATTTGTGGACTTTAGGTATTAAACTGTAGAGCTGTATCATTCAGCAAAGCCTTATTTCTGTCTCGCCGTTAAAAAAGCTACATGAAGCCTTCAACCACACTAACTTGTGAACTAACACAGTGCGAAAGGACACCATGGCGCAGCATGTGACTGATGGTGTGGTGGTGTTTGCTCTGGGTGAATCCAGCAGTTCAGGGTTCAGCAGAAGGTGCACTCTAGCTGTGGGGTGAATTTGCTTACAAGGCACACTTAATAATTTGCACCATGTGTGATGAAGAGCCTCCAATTCTCCTGGGTAATTCCACTCATGCCTTCCTTAAGTGGCGCTCTGGGGAACCATCTCTCCTCCTCCCACCTTCCTCCTTCCATCCCTTTCCTCCTTATTTCATGCTGTTGTTCCCTCACTTTTATGTCTCACTATTTCAGCCTCCTCTGACTCTTCTAACTCTCTACTCCCCTTAGTTTTTTCCCCATTTCTTGTGCTTCTTTATCTTTGTGTCTCTGCCGCCTGTGTCTGACTTTTTCTCGCTGCTCATTCTGTCCCTCTTTTTCCTCCTCATCGCTCTCAGCCCTCTCCCTCTCTTACTAACAGCTTTTCTGTCTCTATTCTTCCTGATCAGAGTTACACTCCACCGCTGCACAGACTGAGCTAACGTAACCACCCAATCTGACATCACTGACAATAATAAGCTGTTCCAAAAATACCCAGTGATACAGTAGTTTTGCTGTTACGTTCTCCAATCAATTTTGTGGATACTCTGTGTCTGCAGTCTTTGTGATTTTCTGCGTATATGTGCGTACATGTGTGCGTATCTGTGACAGGGAGACAGTTTCTGCCTTCAAACAGAGTTAGTAGCCAGTTTACAGGCCAGAAAACAGCTGCCACAGTGCTGTTCAGCTATAACATAGCCAGTTGACATGTCTGTATTGTGACATTTAAACATGTCCTGAGAGATGTATGAACTTATACGCATCAGTTCCCAAGATGTAGAGAAGAATACACCACACGGTGCTCGCACATGTGCAGCACACACATGCTGCCAACACCCACACACATACATCTGCCTATGAAAGAATCTTTACCCATGAAATAATAAAAGTGAAGTGTGCAAAAAGGAACAAGCGATGGGAGTGAGTGAGTGAGTGAGTGAGTGTTGAGAGCGTGTCAACAGTGTGTGACATTAGATGTGGTCCTGAAGGGCCGGAGCTGTCAGTGCAGAGGCCCCATGAGGAAGGCAGGTTGCCAAGGCGGCTGTCTATTTCTGCCCACTGACATGGTAGTGGACGGGCTGACATGTGGTCATACTCTGTCAGATGGACGCAGATCGACTGATGGACAGAGAGGGGGACAGATTAAAAGGCAGACACGGAGACAGATAGCCAGATAAATTGACTTGAAGGCAGTCCGTGCTTCACTGGGATCTCAGTGACCTGAACCCAGAGACGTCCAGTGGGGCCCAAACGGAAAGATCGGTTATTTGCCATTTTCAGAAGTCATAAGGGCATTTGATGCTGAGAGTTTAGATGAGACTTTTGATCTGGAAGGTTTCTTCGTTAAATTGGCTATTCACTAAATCCATTACTGTTGCTATAAGTGTAATGCTTTAAACCTTGAACACAGCATATATGCAGTTTACATTGAACAGTGGCACATTCAGTGCTGGTACCCAGCAGAAACCTTTTGTTGGTTTGTTGGTTCTTTTTATTCTCGCTGTAACAAAAATGTAATTTTAGTTGTAAATAATGAGCCAAAACTTATAAATTTCAACATTCAACAGTTATTAATTTAGGATATTTTACGCATGACACAAAATAAGACCCCCACCAAAACCAGTACCTAAAACCAGAGGTGGGGGACTTCAGTCACACAACTTGAGTTAATTCATAAATTTGAGGGCTTGAGACTCGCTTTACTAACACTGATGAAAGACTTAACGTGTTTTTGGCTTTCTTTCTTTCTTTCTTTCTTTCTTTCTTTCTTTCTTTCTTTCTTTCTTTCTTCCTCATCTTTGAGAAAGATGACTTAAAAGGACTTGAGGAGGAGGAGGCTTAAACACTGTGATTTTTTTTTGTTGTACTTCTGTTTTCACTGTAGATCCCTTTAAAGTTACAAGGCTATATTATAATTTTACAACCCTGTTCTGTGTTGTTATTAGGAGGCTTGTTATGGATGCCATAAAATGTCAAATATCAGTAATATTTATAAGGTGTAATTGGGCTGCAACAGTTGAAAATAACACCCAACTTTTCATGATCATTGTCTTTAACATTCTTGGCTTACAGCAGAGACTCAACTTGAGAGTTTCTTGTGACTTGTGAATGTGTGACTTGCTTCCACCCCTGCCTAAACCCTCCAGTCTGTCACCAGGACAAATCGTGCTGTCGTCTCTGTCCTGGAGGAAGCACATGTGATATCATTCCTGTTATGTTGTTGATGTCGATACCACAATACTTGCATACTGCAATATTTCCCTGTAAATAGTATGCAACTCATATACTATTGGTTGCAGACAGATGAATAATTCTCACATACTGTTTCGGCGTACTAAATAGCATGTTGGTAAAGAATTGTGGATGAAGCCAGTGGGTGAGTGTTGGCTAACGCAATTAAAAATGCTAAGCCAACATCAACAGTGAAAAAAGCCCATTTATCTCCAACAACAACTCATCCAACTAGCTAATTAAAAGCCAATGAAGTTGTCAGTGCTTCACTTTTTGCTGACTGCTGCCGTGCTAATGTTAGCCGCAACGGCTGCATGGGGACTTGGCAAACACAGTCAAACACAGTGCACTCTTCAAGTTTAAGGTACTGTGTGATTGACACTTTTGACCACTTTTGACTCGCCGTTGCAGTGTAATTCTTTGGTTAATTTGGTGGTTGCGAGCCTTACATGTTTAAATGTAAACCCAGTCCGATAAGGAGAGGGACGGCGAAAAGATCCATTTCTCAAAATGGGTCCAAAACTGTTAGACTCCTTATGAGTTGAGCTCAAGGACAATCTTACCTGTTAACTCCAGCCTGAAAAATTCCTGACAGCAGCACACGAGAGAGCTAAATGATTGGTCATTAAAAAGAGATAAACATTGTGCACTAGCCTCCTTGCTGGGCAGCTTGCACTGTGTGTCATCAATTACTGGTGACTATTTGTCATGAGTTAATCATATTATCAATAACAGCAGGTTAATATCAATGAAACTCATTATCAAAATGTCAGCTTTGTTTTAATTGATGCATAATCGGCTAGGTTTCATAGAAAACTGAGTCTTCTCATAGCTCTGTGTTTTTCTTTATTTTATATAAATATTATAGCAAAAATGATTAAGAGATGTTAATAAAATAAGTTTGTGTCATTTTTTAATAAGTGGCTTTAGGCCTCTCATATGGGTGAATCTAAGCATGAACATCCATTTCTACGCATCATCCATCTACTCGCCACTCGCTCCCTGATAATCAATAGCAGAGAGGGACAGTGGGGTGAAGGAAGGACGGGCATCCTGGCAAACAGCTGAATGGGCTGATGGATGGTTGGAAGGGCACCGGGAGAGATGGGCATGGAGACAGAGAGAGAGAGAGAGACAGAGACCTACAAATGAATGTTCATAAACAGACAGATTGTCAAAAGAGAACAGGACTCAGGCAGACAGAAGGACAGATAAACAGGCGTACAGACAGTGCAAAGGCCAACAAACAGAGACAGACAGTGCTTTAGACAGACAGATGGACAAACACAGCAAGGTGATAGACGCTTAGTCAGGCAGGATGGGAGCGCTATTCATCTGCTCTGTGAGTCATCACGTAGTGTGTGCTCTGTCTCTTGGAGTGTGTTCAAAACATACACTCTGTATACCCTACCAGAGTTATCCTGTCTCTACCCACTTTAGTTCTCTCCATCTGTCTCTCTGTCTCTGCTTTGTCTCTCTGTCTCTTCACTTTTCCCAGTATAAGCCAGTTCACCTCTCTCATTTCCATGCTTTATTTACCTTTGATTCCCAAAACTTTCCCTACTTACTTATCTATTTTTACTGGTCCATCTGTCCCCTTCTGTCTCGCCATCCTTTTTTTTTTTCTACTTTTCACGCCTCCTCTGATCCGTCTCTCTCTCCCCCCCATCCAGGTCTGCTCTCTGTGTCCTATGATGAGTGGGACTACGGCCTGGAGGCCCGCGTTCGTGACGGTGTTGCGATCATCACAATGGCAACATCCACCATGATGATGGACCGCGGACCTCACACCCTGCTGAAATCAGAATGCCACGGAGCTCCTGACAAGAAGACCCCCATCTCAGGCAACCCCAACGAAGTGCTCAGGTGAGTGAAGACACAGGCTCGATTATGTACTGCTGAGAGAACCTGAGAGAAGTTTGTCACAAAGTAGTGGTGAACTCCTAAGTTCCATGATACAAGACAATGTGAGTTATCGTGTTTGATGGACAGTTTGAAAACAGTGTAGAGGACACTGACACCTCTCTCACGTCTGTCTTGTAAATGTAAGGCTACAGCTAGCAGCCTGTTTGCTGAGCATAGCAGAAAGACCACAAACAAAGGAGGGCAGCTGGCCTGGCTCTGTCCAACGGTGACAAAATCTACTTACCAGCACCTTTAAAGCCTATTGGATAACATGTTATATTTAGTTCTTTGAATTGTCACAAAACAGAGGTGTAAAAAAAAAGTCACATAATCCCCTTTGGAAATTTTGGTTCTTACACTTTGTTTTTTGTACTAATTAAAGAAAGGAGATATTACATGTTAATGAGTGAGTGTTGCTATTAGGAGGATTTTATCACTTGCAGTGCTATAAAAAGAAAGTGTGCCAAAAAAAAAGGTTAAACTGTTCCTGTTTTTCCCAGCCACGGATTGAACCACGTGGTATATTTGATAGTTACTGTTGAGTATCTGAACACAAAAACCTGTTAAACACCCCATAATCACACAACGATTTCCAAGTGTTTGAGTTTTTGAGAAGGGTCAACCAATTATCAGCCTTTTAGACATTTCAGCACAAATTTAAGTTTTACATATTTTATTTATTTTTACTTTATTCAACTTGGGGAGCTGTTTTTGTTGTAAAAAGGTATTGTTAACTTAAAGAAATGCTGCTGGCAGTTAAGTGCACTGTCTGGTTTAAGACAATGTTTAAAAGTTCTATTTAAATTAAACATGTTTCAAGACACTTCAATAAGTTTTATGGTGGAGTTATTAAAAGTTTTGATACCCAGATTTTCTTTTTTTTGTGGGTGTATATCAATTCCAAATATCAGTTACTGGATTCCTTGATTACTAATTTTCAGTATGGTGGTGTTAAGGTGTTAGCCTTGAACAAAACATATTGGTTGACCCCTAGTTTTCCATGCATGCATGAATGCAGCTGTTGAGAACTAACTGCTGCAGTGGATATAGGATAGTGAGGGCAACAAAGGAGATGCTGCTTTTGTTCTCTAAACTGGAGGAAAAAGAAATAATAGGCTTTTAATTGGCTCCCTCAATACGTTATAAATTCTTCAGTCTTGAAATGCAGACTTTAAAGTAGACAATCCCAGTGTTGGGACACAGTTTATGCAGATCTGGTTAGTATTTGTTGACAGTTAAATTGTTTGTGTTCTTTAAAATTAAGATTGCATTTCAATGCTCAGCTTCCTATTGAGTGTTGCCACTTGTTTATATTCTCCCTCTGTCTGAGTTTAAGTCATCATAGTATCTGTTTTTGCGAGACTGTCTGACTGCACTGCAAGAATAATGTTCTTTTTTTGTTTTGAGTGCACTAAAACAAGTTCACTTTTTGCCCCAAAGCAATCCCACACATATCCCATGAAAACGAGTTCTGTGGTGTCCAACGAATAACAAAGCATAGAGGCAACACGTCTCAGCAGTGATCTCATTTGTTTATGGTCATTTATTTACAATTACCCTAATGTCTCCAAATTAATGTGGCAATGATTTATGGATGCTTAAATGCTACACACAGCAGGTTTAATAGCTGCACAGGTTCAGATGGTGCAACATCAACACGAGCATACTAGCATAGATCAGCACAACCATGGATGCAGCAGATGCCTGCACAGACACACATGCACCTTCATCCCCTGCATACTGTGATCATCCTCCCCCCCATGTAATAATACCCTACGCACACAAACATCCCCCTTCCTCAGGAAAATCCAACCCCACCCCCTCAGCTGTCCGTCTCAGCAGCAGGCCTTTTGAACTGGTTGTGAAGCGCAGCGTTCGGCGGCGCTTTGCTCTGCGCGCTGCCTAATTGGTCCCAATGGCGTTTCAGTCGACGAACACTAGCCCCTGTCGTGCTGTGCTCCAGAGCTCAGCGCAGTATTATATTCAGGGGCAGTTTCACCCCTCTGCCACTCTGCGTGTCTGCTGCAGCTATATGTGTGTGGGTATGTGTGCTTTTATTGTGCTAAAGAGACGCAGACTGTCAGTGAAGGCCAGATGTGTGTGTTTGTGTGTGTGTATAGGTATTGTAGAGGATGTGTGTGCTGCTTTTTCTCACAACTTCACTGCTGATTACAATCACACATTCATCCCGACATGCTAGTTTTCACACAGACACGTTCACACTCCTCCAGCGGCAGGAGGAGACAGGAGAAACACGCGCTCACCTTTTTGGATTGCACTGTGAACGAGGGATAATTTTTGTGCTCATGCTCCAAGCTTCACTGCATCCTGCACTGAGGCAGCAAAGCTTTGTTGTCCATCCCAGTAAACTCTTTAGATGTCATTTCAACCTCTGTATGCTTGTTCATTCCTTCCTGAAGCTTTGCATTTGTTTCACCGCCACTGCTTACTGCTTTGAGATAACAGTGGAGTTTGTGGCAGCTGCTGTTGCCCCAGAATACAATTCCCCTGTTCTGTTGTGCTGTGCCTCGCTGTGGTTTGCTGTGCACCGCTCTGTTCTCCTCAACTCTGCTGTGGTCTTTGCTGCTGGTCTCTACTCTGCTCAGCTCACTCTTAGCTCCGTCATGTTCTCCTCTGTCCTCTCTTGCCCTGTAGCCTTCTCCTTTGTTCTGCCCTGGTCTGCTTTTATACATCTGCTCGCCTCTGCTCTGCTTTGTTCCACTTTATTCTCTTCTGTCAAGTGCTGCTCTGCTCTGTTTTCTGCTCGCCACCTTCTCCTCTCCTCTCTTCTCCTTTCCTCTCCTCTCCTCCACTCTTCTCTCCTCCACTCTGCTCCTCCCCAGCCATCGTCTGCACTCCAGACCTGCAGTTTTATAATCAACTTAGCTGTGTTGTTGATTAGATCAGTTGCGCGCGCTGCTAAGATCCTTCGCCCCTCGCTGCCTTAACTAAATTTGTTTGGTGATAACCTTTGTCTTCAAGTGTTCAATCAGGAGATTAGCATTTGGCCTACAGTCTATATACTAGAAACTGAATGAATGGCTGGCTTGCCTGGCTTGCTGGCTGCTCGGTTGGCTGGATGGATGCCCCGCTGCCTGGTTGGTTCACTACTAAGTGAATCAATGGATGAATAGATGAAAGATGGGTGGAAAGGGAAGCAACTCAATCAAAAGGCTCTTTTTGTAGGGCAGGAAAACCGTATATTCAATGAAACTCTCCAGCGAATTCATTTGTGAACTTTCATACAGACCTTTGCAGAAAATCATTAATAAATCAGCTAGTCAACTTGTTCTTAGCAGTTGAGAAAGGCACCTAATATCTGTACTTGAAAACAAAGCCTCAGTCATTAAAGCTCAGTTTTTGCTGTGAGATGTTTAGTCCATGAAAATCAACTGAGTCTGGCAACTGGAAGCCTGAATTATTGTACAATTGGGAGTTGGTTAAGAGGTCTGTAGCCAAATAAAAGGACACTTAAGCCCATAAAAAAAGTACCAGGTTAACAAAATAAATTGCCAAAGAAAAGCCATCAATTTGTCATGGTTAGCCATGTTTTTTTTACTTTTGATGTAATACATCTGGAACACCTTGACGTCCTCCAACTGAGCTACTTGGGTACTGGAAGTTTGAAATTTCAGCGGAGAAATTCAGACCTCCGACGTTATCTGGAAGGCAGCATTAATTCTGGACTCTGGGTTACTGGAAACAGGCATACATCACTTTGTAGTTTTGAGCACATGTTTTTTTCAAGCTTGTAGATTATAGGCAAAGGATGCATGAAAGTATGTAAATCATATGTAGTTTACATTTCATTCCACTGTTGAGTGATGGAGAATTGCTGCATGGTCACGGTCATCTACTTGACTTTATAAGCCATACATTATGCCGATCCCTCCCTGCTTAGCATTTCCTTGTCCAGCCCTCAGAGCTTCATAGAAGACCACAAGAGAAGGACACGTCACTCCGCTAAGTAAATTAAGTCCACTGTAGCCAGCACTGTGACATTCGAGCTAATGCTACAGTGTGAGCCTGACAAATGAAGATAGCAGAAAGAGGAAGAAGAGAGCAAAGCGCAGAGCAGAAGACACAGCGAGACGGGGAGAGATAGGAGGAGAGAGACCGCTGCTGAGCAATACACAACAGTGTGAGAATCATGAGTTTGACAACAGTGGCCCTGACCTTGCCAGGCGTGGACAGGTTCCAAATGAGCTTGGAGTTGGAAAGGTGTCAAGTGCTTTTAAGCTCTGTGGACATTTTTGAACTTCTGCAGCCCCAGTGAGGCTTTCAATAGAGTGTGTGTGTGTTTGCATGTGTGTGTATGTGCGTCTGTGTTTGGGTGTTCTGCTGTGTACGTGCAGTACACTCTAAAGCAGCGTTTTGACCCTATTGAGCGGAGGGATGAGTACACGCCAGCTCGATGGACAGCGTGTCCACCTGGGTCTGTGTGTGTGTGTGTGTGTGTGTGTGTGTGCTTCAAGCTGTTTCAGAGCGAGTCTATAAAGGCCAGTAGAGTGTGTGTTTATGGGGCAGGCCAGTGGGAGGTGTTAAAAAGGTACCTGTTTGTGACGGGGCTTGATTGGAACTAGGTCAGGATGCTCCTGCTCTGTCTCTACTCTTTCTTGCCTCTCCCTTCTCCTCGTTTCATTGCCGTCTCTCTTCCTCCTCCTAAATCTTTTCATCTGTCTCTGTCGCCAAATCTCCTTTTCCCTGCCAGGTTTATTCAGTTCCCTACTTTTCTGTAGTTTTATTTTATCTCACATTATTATCGCCTCTTCCTGTATTTTTATTACATTATTTTCATTCTCTTTCTGGGCCCTTTAGTGCTTCCTCATTCCCCCTATTCCTTCCTCTGTAGGCTACTGTGACTTTTGATTCTTTTAGAGCTTTAAAGTTTTAGTCCAAAATACTCAGAAATTCAAAAACAAATGAAGAAGAATAGTGTTTAAAGAGCCATGTTGTTGGTACTGATTGTATACAACACACCTGAACTCTTTGCTTTATTTCCAAGAATTCATGAGTTGTGTACACAACTTGTGTTCGCACGAGTTGGTCAGTTTTGGTCAGCCATATAATATAAGCTTTCAGGAATAACTAACTGGTTCCTCATCAACTGACTTCTTTAATAAATTTGTTGATCAAGGATGTTTTAATTGTGTATATGGCAAATCTGCATTATGATCCAAAAAGTTGAACTAGTAGATTATTCAGTTTGAATTTCTAAAAGCCTTGGATACTTAGTCAAATTTCCAAAATGTAAATTGTGTAAAAACAAGGCAGTTTGGGAGGAAATAGAGGGCTTGTATGTATCTTCAGCACCATCATGCCTTTTCCTGCTGATCAGGTCCTACTTTAAGTTAAGTTTTTTAAGTTTTAAGTTTTAGCTGCACATCCTGAACTTTTCCATGGTTTAGACATCCTTAAGTGAGATTAAACTGAATATTAAGTGTGTCATCCATTCTCTTGTTGTCTCCATAATAACTGTACTTCTGACAAAACTGTAATGTTAGTGTAAACACTCTTGCCTCAAGTGTTGTATTATCTCTGAAATAGAGAGAATCCACTCTGTTAGGGCAGCCATTTCATTATGATAAGTTTTAATTGAATGCTGTCTATCATTTGTCCCCAGTAAATCAAATCAAAGCCACATCTAGTGCCATTTGCTACTTGGCGGTTCTCCGTCCTCCCCTCCCCACCTGTTTCTCTCTTCCTGTCTTGCCACCTCTCCGCTCTCTTCCCATTAGCACAATTTATTACACTGTTTACACATTCAGTTCCCATGTCTAAACACACACACACACACACACACACGGCTATGCATACTTGTACACCCACAACAAATTCACATACCCACCGCACCACACGTTCACACCGTATACCCCATGTGTGCACGCAGCAAAGCCACCGTATTTTAGTCTGCCACAGTGCCATATGGGGCATGTTATCATTCTCCATATAGATTCATCCTCTACAAATCCAATAAGTACATTGCACCACAGTAATTGCTAAGGAGTGTAATTCATGACTAATTCATGTCAGGGTTAATTTATTAAAAATGACTTATTAATATTTCACACAACTCTTCCATTATTCACAACAGAACATGCGCTAAAACGTATCTGTGTCAGGCCATGGAGTTAGCATGGCAACTGTTTGTATGCGTGTGTGTGTGTGTGTGTGTGTGTGTCTGTGTCTGGCACCGACTTGTTCTGATTTACAACAGCGAGAACTCAGAAAGGAGGGATTGACTGAAACGTCTGCAGAAATGTGAGGCAGTTATTGAAGAGGATGTTGTCACTGTAGATTTGACTGGAGCTCTGCCTGCTGGAGTCCGGTCAGTGTCACTCGCTTTCATTCGCCAGGTGGAGACAGCTGCTGCTGCTGTGTGAATTTTAATTCACCTGCTGTACAGTACAGCTGAGATACTCTCCTGTAGCTTGAGCTGCAAACTGACAGGTTCAACAGGATATCAAAACAAGGGGTTTAGTGGGTGGGTGGATGCGTGTCTTTTTATGCTATTCACGCACAGTGTGTGCATGTGTGCATGGCGTTCTTAGCGTGCTTTATGTCAACTCATGACACATACAGTACATGTGGAAAATGCAGGGAGGAGGTTTGTCTCCACATGTTTATTTGTGTTTCCGACATTGCAAGCAAGCAGTGAAGGTGACTATTTGTCATCCAGCTTTGAGCAAGACACTTAACACCCAGCTGCCCCAGTGGACCTGCTCACTGGACCTGCTCAGCGGCTCATAAGAGGACTTACTGGGCGGCATCCAGATGTGGATGTTCTGTATGTTTCCCTGTGAATGCTGAGCAAATGGTCAGAGTTTAAAGAGTGATATTATGATATATATGTTGTGATGATAGAAGGACGTCTAGAATTTCATGTTATGCAGTATTGTTTTTATTTAGTTGTGTCACAAAGGACACTCTTACAGCAATTTTTAGTCCTTCGGATGGCACAATGCGTTCTTTCACATGACTTCGCTCTAAAGGCCTGGCTCAATAGAGATTGAGGACAGTCTCCCAGCTTCTGTTGCTAAAACTGGATGGAGACAATTAGATTTAAAAATAAAAGTCCATTGCTGAACCAATCCAAAGTCTTCACAGTGGCTCTTCAACATAATTTCTGGTAAGGAGCATCCTTGAAAAAAATGTAAGCAACATAGGTTCGTTAGCCGCCGTGCTGTAGTCCACCTTTTGTGTCTGTGGTTCTTCTGTGAGGATCACGTCAGCAGTTTGAGTAATCTTAGTCAACCCAGACTTCTGTAGCTGTGACATATCAGTAGCTAGCCAAACTGTAATGTTGTGTTGCTAAAGACTCACAGTAAGGGGATGAAACTTGGAATATGTGGTAGCCACAAAGCAACTTTCTGTGGCCTGTTTAAACGTTGGAGTTGAGTTGTGATACGTATCATTATCTGGATGCGAAAGTATCTGTTTTGGGATGTGAGATTTTGGTCATATTGCACAGCCCAAGTAGTGGGGAGGAACAGGAAGTTCAGAGGAGGTGACGAAAAGTGGATATGGTCACATGAATGGAACACGAAGTGGAGGTGACTTCTTACAAACACAGGAGTCACAGTGTGACGGGGAAAGAGGGAAGAGAGCGTTGCAGTCTAGTAGTAATATGTCCCATCCCCTCCCTCTTTTTCTTTGAATCCCACCTCTCTCTCTCTATCTCTCCCTCTGTCTGTTTCCCTCCCACCCTCTGTGAGATTACGGTTACCATAGTAACACAGCAGATTGGCTTGGAAGTCACAGTGGTTGTGGGTGCCATGGCAACACACATATGCTTGTGTTTCGCTCTGTTACTGCTGTCAACGTGTGTAGGATGCACACACACACACACACGTAGACACACACAAAGGCACCACATTGTTGCACGTAACAATAGCTTGCTCAGTAAAGATTAAAGGGGCCACAGCGTCAAGTCATTTTGTAAATGGCTTATGATTTATGCAGCAGATTCTGTGCACTTTGTATCAGTGCCAAGTCTCTACAGGATGGGGCGGTTAGCTGGACACATGGGGCTGCATGAGATGGTATGATGCTGGATGATTCTGCTCATCGCAGCCCATTGGAAATATCAATATTTAATACAGGAAATAGAATAAGAAAGCTGGCATTAGAGTAATTGCTGGATTATTACATAAGTCAATCCATTCTGTGCATAAGAGCTGCATACATGAATAGATACACAGACACAGGTAATAGCTTCTCGATACCATATACTCCTGCTGAAATGTCAGACAAGTTGAGGTGAAGTGAACTTTGAGTGCAGCAGTGAGGCGGTGTGTAACATTAATGTAAACCTGCAGTGAGACTGAGGAAGACGGCGGCTCAGGACACACTGACTCTTCTGCTGATCATCGCCTGTCCTGATACATGACCCAGTCCCCGTGTTTACAGCTCCCGCTCACCGGAACAAAACCAGTACCTCACACACACGCACCTTCTTTTGTCATTTATATATTCATCTACATATATATGGTGTGCACGGTTTTGAGGCAGAGTGTTTCCATGGAAACAGTCAGAGGGAGAGCAGGAGGAAGAGAGAGAGTAAAGGGTAAGGGAGTGAAAGAGTTAAGAGTGTGATTCTGCGTGTGTGTGTGTGTGTGTGTGTGTGTGGGATGACAGTGAAGTGATTTGAGTTCACCTGACATAAACATTCCTTTTCTCATATACACACACTTACACACTCCCACGCACATTCACTATAATCACTGCAAGAGAATACAGTGTTGAGTGTGTGTGCATGTGCATGTGTGTGTGTGTGTGTGTGTGTGTGTGTGTGTGTGTGTGTATTTGTTGTGTTTAGTTGTAGGGAGGTGAAATGATTTCACCTGACAGAAACAATGCTGCTTTCTCTCGGTTTCTTCTTCTCTGCCACACAAACACACGGACCGAAGCAGACACTCAGAGCCAGACACAAACACACAAACACATGCACACACACGCACACACACATACACACTGTGATCTGACAAGCTGCTATTGGTGTATCATATAGTACTTTTTGTTACATTTAGACACAAACTGCATTAGTCATTTTTCTGCCTGCGGTGTTTTTCTCTCTCTCCATAGCTTGCTGTTTGATTTGTTCAAGTGACTCAATATAAAATATCGTAAAAAAATGGTCAATTTATCTTTAAAGCGAGGTAACCAAATTTCAACGGTTTCAATTATTTTTTTATCTAGTCAAGAATGAGTCCAGCTGGATCCTTTGTTCTGGTGCTACATGCTACCTGAGTGATAATTGCAGTGTAAAGTTGGATTTTTGCCACTCACCAAGTTAATTAAATTGTTTAGTATAACCAAAAAAAATAAAAAAATGTATTTGTGTTTGAAAAAGGAGAGAGCAGAGAGCACTTAGCTTTGTACAAAGAATGGAAATGGGCACATAAAAAGGCTATAAACAAACTTATGTAACGTGACACCTATCAGCTGAAAGCAAACATGAAACAATAAAATAACTCAGATAACTGAAAGTACAAACAGCGATGCAGGAGAGAAACTAAACTTCAAAACACAGAGACTCAGTTAGAAGCAACAAAAGTGCTGAGAGCTGACCACACAGACTTTTAAAATAATCTTTCTCTCCAGGCTCCTGCACAGACATGAGTAGAGTCTCGCAAAACACACTTGTTTGAGAGGGAGAAGGCGGGTCGTCATTACTTTGGCCCCATTGCAGTGTGTTACTGTTTGACTCAGCGTGGCCAAAAGTGCCAATAGAAAAGCCCCATATTGCTCTGAAGAAAATGTCTGGCACACAAACCCCAGTTAAAATGCCAACTGTCATTTTTACACTAAATAAAAGTGCATACACTTTGTACACATTAAACAAACAAGATATAAGTGAGTTAATGAGCTTTGCGAGTGCTGGTAAGTGGAGTTTGGTACCTTTAGACAGAGCCTGACTTGATGTTTGCACCCATTTCCAGTCTCTGTGTATCACTAAGCTAATAGGCAGCTGGTTGTAGCTTCATATTGAGAGAACAGACTTGAGAAGGGTATCAAACTTCTCTTCTAACTCTCCACCAAAATGAAAACAAGCATATTTCCAAAATGTCAAACTATTCCTCTAAGGTCACATCAGTAAGTGTGGTGATTGGAGAGATAATTGCTGAAATTAATTTTCCTCAGTCTCATCTTAAAAATCATCACTGCTGTTTTGCTCAAATGTCTGTCTGCGACTGATGACTAATGTATATTCATCCATTTATGAAGAAACTGGATAGACATTGGCTGATAGCTGTTTCCTGGCAGATGATGAATTTGTGTAATGTCAGTGGGTTTGTCTGAAAAGATAAATGCTTAAAAAACAAATTGACACACAATGAATCTTAAATGTTTGGGAACTGAGTCATCAAATAACAAATGATATAGATATATAGAGCAAATAAAACAATTGAGAGCTGCCACTTACAAAGATATTTTTCATTAAGTGATGTATGCCTTTCTCTGCCTCTCTCCTCAATGTTTCCCCTTACAGGTACCTGATGAATGTGACATTTGAGGGGCGTAATCTGTCGTTCAGCGAGGACGGATACCAGATGCACCCCAAGCTGGTCATCATTCTGCTCAACAAGGAGAGACAGTGGGACAGGGTGAGGAAAGAGAAAAGGAGAGTGTACATGTGTGGTCGTATATTTACATCTGTCTTCATGTGGCTGGTTCAAACGCGTGGAAATGGTCAGAAAACGGTCGTGCTGTTAAAGTAAGTGAAAGACAGGGGGGTGTCAATGCCAGTGAGTTAGCTGTATCCTCTAAGTACAGTGCCTGATTGGTGCATCTGTCTGTGTTTCTATCTCTGTCTCTTATCGTCTGATTTTCACTTTTTAGGCATTTTAAGCCTTAAGCTTTATAGGCGCTACTCTGATTAGATATTATCAACTCGGCGAAGGTGCCTTTGAGCAATGCACTGCAGCACAGGCTCCACATACTAGCCATCATTTATCTGGTATTTTTTTTGCTCTCAAAATCTCCTCCTTCAGTTTGCCTGTGCTGCACTCAGAAAATGTCAAATATGATTTGTTTTTTCACTGTTTTAAATGGAAAAGTGTCAGAACTAATATGGAGCAAGTAATTGTTAAAATATCACTGGTGTGTGTTTAATACTGGGTACATTTCTTAATGTAACTAAAGCAAAGGTAGCTCAGAGGATCATGCTGAACATACTTAGTGCTACAGCTACAGGCTTTACAAGACATCGTTTTCAGAAAGGAAAAATAAAATATGCATGGTTTGCTGCACGTACAGTGCTGCATGTCCTTTGGTGGCAAAGTCTATTGGCTTCCACTAAAAAAGATCTTTTTAATAGTCGGACCTGCAGCTACTAAAACATTGTGAGGAAGACAGGACTTGAGTTTATTTTGCTTGAACTGAAAACAGCAGGTTGTATTGTTGACGAGGGTTATCAAAGAATTTGTAGTCCAGTGAGACTGTGGCGAGTTATTGGCGAGTCTCGATGTCAGGGGTCTCATTTATGAAAACATGTATAATCTGTGTTCTAAATGTTTGCTCAACATTCGTCTGTGCAGATGAGAAAATCACCCCCAGAACGCCACATATGGTCGACTGCATCCATCACATGTCCCAGTGCCCTTAATGTAGAGTTACTTGATGTGAATAAAAGTAGCAACCGAGAAAGATGAAGACAGAAAAACATCATAGACGATGCAGAATGAATTACTATACCGTAGTGTCCTGGAAGGTGGTGTGTGGAAAAGCTTCCCAGCATGCACCGTGGCAACAGACTTTGGGACAGAAGTCTCATTTTATGTGTTACTAGTTTTATTAGTCTGCAGTGTTTCTACTGTTGTTGTTACACACTTTATTATGAGTGAGCAGTTTGGCTGAGTAATGTGCAAATTTGTTAGGATTGGTGCTAATAGACAAATCCTGTGTGCAGGGAAATTTTCATTCTTTTAATGTCTCGTAAGATCAAAATGCTACCAGTGAAATTCTGAAAAGCCAAACTATGTTATCTGAGATTTCTACAATTAGCTGGTCCAAAGATAAATAAAGATTAATATAAAGCAAGTAATTACAGTTTAATTAATTGATTGATTAACTTGCTCTTTAATTGTTGCAGTTTTTAAACAATTTCAGCAAAAATTCTTAGTTTAATCAATACCAATCCATAATACAGAAATATGGAGGATACTTTTACTCAGAATTATAATTATATGTATTTTTCTTATGTTTATGTTGCCTAAAATGTTTGACCTGTACTACGCTGACATGTAAAAAAAGTTTTTCACAAGACAGGTGTTCTCACAGAGATGTCTGTACACTTCACTAAAGTATGAGATTTGAATATACCCTGAGCAAGCTGGATTTGATATGTAACAAATTAGAAAGCCGATCAGTGAAATTCAAGCAAACCCCCCCTGCAACGTCCAGTGCAGAGCAGACTTGTCAGGGCAGGAAGCAAGAATTAGCATTTGCTGTGTCAGCAACTGCCAATTACAAACATAAACAACCAAAAAAAAAAACTACACTTAACCATTCTGATAAATCTGCTCGCAGACTCCTCGTCTGGGTCTGAATGACAACATATATGACTAATCTGTCCCATGTGTCCTCAAGTGTTAAAACTGGACATCTTGAGTGCAAGCAGTGGTGGTGGGTGGGATGCAAGGCTTGATCCAGAATTAGAGTGCCTCCAGCCCCTTTTGAGAGTTTTTTTATTCTTTATGTAATCATAGTATATCATATAACATAACATATTGCAAAAGGACCTTTAAAGGAAAAAAATGGCAAATAAATTATAGTTATTTTAGTTTTAAATCTATAAATCTGTAATATGTAATATTTCCATGTTGTTTATTCACATTGATACTGTGACAATTCCAAAATATCAATGTCAGCAAAGCAAACATTTTCTGGTTTTAATTACCTTCAGTACGGGGACATGAGAGTTCATTATTAATGCAGATTGGTTACAGTGAGATATAATCAAAAAAGCAGAAGCATTAATGGCAGACAGTTTTAACAGAGAGGGTTATCTTGTTTTTCAAATGAAAGTTAAATACACATATTCAGGAACAGTAATTTACAGTGTATCCATCATACTTACATGGTTGACAGTGACGCTAGTTTGTGTGTCTGTAATTTAGGAAGCAGTTTATTCACGATAACACACGTGCACCACAGTATTTTTGTTTGTTGTTGTTATGGTTCTAAGGGTACACACAAGCACAAGAAGATACTGATAGTATTATGCATGGCTTAAGCACAAAACTGTGCCCTGGGCCAGTACTGAGCAGCGTCTCCATGTGAGTGTGTGATGAATTAATAAAAAACAAACTTGAGTCAAACTTTATGCAATATGTACTGGGGCTTGGGGAGTAATGGATTACATGTAACGGGATTATGTAATTAGGATACAAACAAATAACCATATTTCATACAGTTACGGTAAAAATGGGGATAGTTAGCAGGGTTTACATTAAATTTTAAACTGAAGAAGTATATACTACCATGCACAGTACATCACCACACTGGTCAATAGCTAATACAATTCATAAACATGTCTTCTCCTTTTAAAAAATAATTTTGCTTGGTGTAAATTAAGCTGTTACAGTGCAAGTTCTGCCTTCTAGCAGTGAAAATGCTGTCGTCATCCAAGAAGCCAACATGTAATTTAAAGAAACATTTACAGGTGAGGCCAACCACTAATGTTAGCTACACAGTAAACCAGTTACTCACACAAACTCAACCCTACGCAGAATATTTACAGTGCCATCACTGTGCATTAACTGCAAAACCAACAATTTCATTGCTCATCTTTCCCTCCGCATTCACTGTCACTCTCTGCCAACACAGATGTGATTAGTCTGACACTCTTCCTCTGTTGGTAGTCTGCAGTGTTTGCTGGCTCACCTTTATCATCAGGACTAAATGCAAAATTGATACGTGCATCTAGAAGGGAACCCCGGACCCATGAAAAATCTTGTGAGCGTGATTATTCTAACCCAAACCAGGATCTTGTGACAGTTTTGCAAGTAAAAGGTTCGTTTCCAGACATGACCCAGGAGGACACTGCAGAGGATGGACTTGTAGTGAGTTTCTTTGAGTTTCTGTGGTTACGCTGACGCTCTGAAACTTTTACTGGATGCTCCTATAGCTTGTAAACATGTATGTAGTTTGACGTGTTTACAGTATCTATCAAGTTTCTTTCAAGTGTGGCAGGCCAAAAAGTAACCTTGTTGTGAAGATTTTAATTTTGAGTTAATTATTATTTATTGACAATAATATCATATGCAATTTGAAATGAAAGACTTCTTCTTTTGCCCAACTAATAAAGCTGTTTTGCTCCCTAAATGCACCCTGTACCTTTTATAAACAAGAAAACTGTCTATATTAGGCCAAACAATTTCTCCATATCTGGTAGTCAGGTAATCTAAAAGTAACTGAAAGTAATAAGGTCTCACTAGTTTAATAATGTGATACTTGGATTAGGTTACTGATGACATTTTTTAACAGTTAATTAGTAACTGTATTGTGACTGTACATTTTTAAAGTAACCCTCCCGTGTCCCTGGTACTCAGTCAGCTTTCTTTGAAAGTTATTGTACAAGCTGAGAAATTGATAAAACTTCTCTAAATGTGGCTGGAGGAGAAGGTGGTAGAGCAGACAGGGCAAAAACAATCCTGAGTCATACTCTGAACCAACAACCTTAAATGAACCTGATGCTCCCCGCCACCTGCAAAGTCACCAGCATGCATCTGTGTTTCCTGATGCTCAGCCTCCATTGTATCTGTGTCCTGCAGCCTGACTCCTTTGACTCTCCTTATTCTTTATTCTCAGTGTTTCTCTCTTTCTTCTGCCTCTCTAATCTATATTCTGTCCTCTGATCAGAGAACAAGGTGAATCGCTCCCCTCCTGTCTCCCCTCTCTCTCTCTCCCTCTCTCTTTTCTCTCCTTTTCTCCCCTTGCAGCCTGCACCACCCCATCTCCTCCCTCCATCTCCTCCTCCTCCTCCCGCTCCCTCGCTCATGTTTAATTCTTAGCTTGACTTCCAGCTGAACCACTTTTCTTGGTTCCTAATGAGTTCCAGCTCCTACAACCATCCTTCCACTGCACCTTTGAAGTAGTGTGAAGACTCTGTAGTGTCCAGTCCAGTTTACTCCCCTCCAGGCTGATTTTAACCCTTTCCTCTCCACCTCCCACCCCCTTTCCTTCTTTCCCTCCATCCCTGTCTGTCTCTATCACTTACTTTTGCCCACTCTTTTTTTTTTGTCTGTCCAGATAGAAGAAAGATGCTTTGTGCCCCAGAGATACACAGCCCACTCCAGGCAACCTTGGCGAGTTTGTGTTCGCTAGAGTGCACTAAAGTGTGTGTGTGTGTGTACATTTACATATTTACGAGTGTGCAAACCTGGCTTTAAACACTTGCGTCTCAGCTGCCTGTCATGCCCTGTCTCTCATTATCGTGTGTCCACTTAGCCGATGATCCATATCCATTTCCGCCCACATTGTTCCCTCAGTGAAAGTGGCCTACTGGGAACTTGTAGAGGAGAAGGCACAGGTATGGTTTGATGTGACCGTCATCTGGGGGAAATTGACTAATTGATGACGCTCATTCGGTGAAGTAGAGCCACAAGGGCTGGAGGGCTCTCCAGATGTACAGCTGGACACTCCTCTACAGAAGAGCCAGCATTTTGCATCTGAATGAGCGCCATCTCCGGCTTTCTGTTTCTGTCACAGAGACAATCACTTGACTCTTTCTCTCCATGATAGAGCGGTTTCTCCCTTTCTCTCTGCAAATTTGGCTCAATCTTTCTGTCTCACTTCATGTGTGTGCATTTGTTTGTCCATGGTTGCATTCAATATTCTCGCCAGCGTGCTATTTAGTACACTAAAGTAGTATGCAACATTATGTAATATGGTCACATCATTATAGACAATGTGCCGCAAGAAAATTTTCAGAATCTTATCATGAAATTTCTTTTACGTTTTTTCATAGGAAAGGCTTGTACAAACATGCCATCATCATTAGCTTCAGCAAACGTTCATAACTTCAGATAACTGTGTAAATAATCTGCCTGTGTGTATTTGAGTGCTTGTAAATTAGCTTGATTATGCCTGAAAGTGGTGAAAGTTCTCATAAATCACTTAAGAACAAATCTGTTTGTGCGAGTGAAGCCGATTGCTTGTGATTTCACCAGAAGCGCCCCAGCAGGTCCTGTCCACTCTGCTCTTTCAAATACACACCAAGTCTATTTCTGACAGATGTCACATCAAGCTGCACAGAGCAGATCGTATAGGCAGGAAGTCAAACACAGAAACACCGGAGAGAATCTGGTCAATTTTCAAATTAAAACCCCCTGTGCAGACATACGATCACAAAAACAAACAAAAAAAAGAAAATACTAACCCATGGGAGAAGCACAAAAAGCAGGGAAACATGACCAAATCAACTAAATCCGAGCAATTCAACATAATCTGGCAGGCAAAACACTCTGCTGCTCAAACACACATGTGGCATGAAGGTGTGTGGAGGACAGATCAAAACTGCTCAGTGCAATCAGTAGTTTTGTATGAAACCAATATTATGTAAGGTGCCTCCTTTTTCTGGGGAAATATTACCTTGTGTAAGCACTTGACTGGACAACGTCAGCATATCTAGTGTATCCCACAATGCAATGCGATAGTTATGACACCAACAACATCTCAGACCAAGGCAGACAGCGACCAAGGCAGGTCTGGCATAATGTCAATAATGCTTCCATTTTTTTTAAAAAAAGAAGAGTTTACTTTGATAGGCATAAAATATTATATATATATATTAAGTTAGCTCATCACTGGGAGGGGTTACCATGGTTATGGGTCTCCAGCTGGCAAGGAGGCCCTCAAGAAGTGACGTAATACATGCTGAGCAGTATATCCGAAAAGAACTGCCACTGTTTATGTACACAAAAGTATGCTGAATGATACACATTTCGGACGCAGTGCATGTCTCAATGTCTCTTTTTTAATGTCTTTCTCTCTCTTTAATCGCTCCATCCACCTCCTCTGTCTCACTCTTTCTTTCCCCACCCTCTCCTCTTGATCTGAATTCTGCTCTTTCCCCCGTTCCAGTCTCGTCCTTCATGTTAACCTTGCTCTCATTCTCTACTCTGGGTCCCAGTCGTCTCCTTTCCTCTCCTCTCCTCTCCTCCCCCTCTCTTCTCCCAACTTTCTCTGTCACCACATTTCATTTATATAATTTATTATCAGCCATAAAACTCTCCTGTTCATTCGTTACCTCGTTGTCTTTTTATTGACAGATGGACCAATCACAATTAAACCCAGAAAACAGAAAATGAGGCAATTAAACCCTAATCAGAGTGAGATGTTTTTGCATAAAAAGCACTCAAACTCTACATTGCTTTCTGGTGATGTGTTTCAACTCTGGCTTACCATTTGCAAGAGCAGAGCTGCAGTTATTTTTGATGAACTGCACTGCAGCATGAACTTTAATCTGAACGGATTTATAAATTTTCTTCCTGCCAAGTGATTCATTTCATGTATGCATTTTACTGTAACACTTGTTAGCACGTGGTTGATGAGCTTCTTGTACAGACTGAAGTCTATGCATCCCCATGATCACAGTTAAGCTATAGGGTGGTCTCACATCAGAAAAGCACCAGGGAGAAACGGTGTATAGAACCAGAATACTTTCACATCTACCTCTGTGAATTAAGGGTTTATTTCAACTGAACCAGAGTTGGAGATTGTTGGAACAGTGGAAAGACGAGCCAAGATGTTTTTTGAGAGTTCCATTTTATTTCCTGAATGAGGATGACGATGACAATTTTGAAATGAAAGAAAAAACACAACTGTTTCGGTTTAAGCAAAACATATCTTACTCTTAAAAAAGTTCTATCTCTGTATGGATCCTCACTATAATGTTGTCAGACAAAAAGCACTTTGTAGTGCACGTACTTTGACGGTGCACAGTCACCCAGAGGGATTACGTTGGCAGCTTAGTTTCACTTCTGCCAGCTGCACCGCTCAATACTGGACCAGTTTTTTAAAATGTTGTCTTCATTAATCATTTAGACACAAAAACAAATAGGGTCCATGTACAAAAATACCAAAGCTACCCTTTAAGGAATAAGATCTGTGTATAGCCTTTCAAAGGTAATCTGGATGTCATTTGTTTGCTGTATGTCTGCAGGTGGGTAAATGGGAGAATGGCTCCCTGTCCATGAAGTACCATGTGTGGCCTCGCTATGAGCTATATGGCGGGGCAGCGACCAGGGAGGACGACCACCTATCCATCGTGACGTTGGAGGAGGCTCCATTTGTTATTGTGGAAGACGTGGATCCGCTGAGTGGGACCTGTATGAGGAACACCGTACCCTGCCGGAAACAGATCAAAACACTGTGAGATCAAAGCTCAGATGTACCAAATCAGTGTCAGGATGCAGGGTAAAATGTCTGGCAAATAATAATCAGAGTACTTGTCAAGAAGAAAACTTAACTTTAACTCTAACACATAGATAGAGGCTAGTTTTTTCTGTCCATCTGCCACAGTGACTCACAGATCTACCTACTGCAGAACTGACCAAACTAGAAATGAAAAGAAAAAAAAAAAAACCTGGCAAGTGCCTAAATTTTGCTTGTGAATGATGTTAATTTCCCACGGCAGCTGCACAAAGCCAGAGGTAGAATCAGTTCACGCCTCATCTGTGTGAGACTGACAGTGCCAGAAACACCAAATCACGACTACAATTAGCAATTCATGGAAATTCAGACAGCAGTCCATAATTTGATTAAACAATTTTCTGTCTTATCTACATGTGTGTCTGTCTGCACAGCAATCAGACGAAGGAGTCAGGGATCTACATAAAGCGCTGCTGTAAGGGCTTCTGCATCGACATCCTGAAGAAGATCGCCAAGTCGGTCAAGTTCACCTACGACCTTTACCTGGTCACTAATGGCAAACATGGCAAGAAGATTAATGGAACATGGAACGGCATGGTGGGAGAGGTGAGGAGATAAGTTTGTGTCGCATTTGTCTCTTACTTTTATGTTTGCAGCCCACTCTGTCAATAATAGACCTTTTTCACAGCGGCCGTTTTGACATGAAATACAGTAAACACGGGTGTTATCAGTGATACTGATTAAGGCTGCGTTCCATTTTGGTCAAACAGAGTAAGAGTGCTGCTATTCCGGATGTTAGCTCACAGGAAAGGCTCTGCTACACTTGATGGAACAGGACCTACTGTGAAAAAGTTGTATTGTGTGTCCAGTGCTGTTAGATACATACTAGCAAAGAACATCAGGCCTAAAGTGGCCAAATCTGAAAGCCACGTTATCCACTAAATTTTCGGTGCCTCTCTGTGCTTGTCATGGTCATGCATATTTAAATTATATGACAGTCAGATTTTTAATTTGTTGCCAAAGCTTGAAAATGAGATTGCACCTAATTCACCCTTTGCAACACCATCTTCATCATTATTGATGTTATTGCCTTTTAAACGGCGGTGTTAACACATTTGGGCGTACATCGCAGAAAGACACTGGGATATTTGGCAGCAAGTCAGTCAAGGAAAGGAAGTCTGAACAGAAAATGCTCCGATTACAAAACAGGCTTTGGTGCACAGAGGAGTGAGTCGTGGTGCAGAAGTTCAGATTGACATTGAAAATGAGTCCCAGCAAAACAGTACAGTGGAAAACAAATGTGAACAACAGAAAGATGTTTTTCCCCTACAGACTGATAAGGTGTAGGCTGATGCTACAGCTTGTTGCACCCACCCAATCACGTTCAGTCTTGTGTACGTCGCTTCACTGTTTTGGCTGACACCCAGAATGCTGGCTCGTTCCTAGTGAGAGCGAGCGGGCACGCGAACAACAGATGCTGACTGCAGCTCGCTTAACGGCCACCGGTGTCGCTAACACTCTAGAAGAATTTCTGAAAATCCCACATAGTACAGAGAATTTTGTATTTTAAACAACTTTTTTTTTTTTTTTTAACAAACATGATTCTTATAGCTCTCTTTTGAAGTTTATAAATAGGATTTGTATGTGTTCTATATGTTTCCCCCATTCTGCTCCATTATAAGTAATGTTTGGTATGATAAGTTCCTTACGATCAATCCGGTAGATTCAACTGCACAAAGAAAGTAGTTCCTGCATGAAACTGCTCAGAACAAGGTCTGTGGATTATTCTGAGCAACCAGGTCACAGGTTTTGGAGTGAGACGCTGGTTTAGAATTTTCCAAATGTATTTTTTTTTTGGTGCTTGGAGCAGCACAGGACTCGTGCCTTTGAGTCTCATTGTATTTGAGAGAAGACAGAAATCTCCTCGGCCGATATTTCCAAAACCAGGCAACTCACACCAAAATAGTATAGATGCATAAATAGCACTACAGACCATAAGGAAAATATGTATTTTTGATTTTGGGGTGAATTGTCCCTTTACCTTCAACTCTTTAAAAGTCACATCTCTGTTTTCACAGTATCCAAAAGTTGTTTCAAATTCTTAATGCTAAAAATGAATTTGCCTCATCTGCAAATTCAAATTTACATTTGAGTTTGCAGTTAGATACCTACTGTTCCTGCTCATAGTCAAACAAATTATAGTATATGATTATAGTATAAATTGCTGTCACCATGCTGTTGCTGTGTACAGTCTGGTTTTTGGTAATGTGCCATTAAACCTGCCAAGAGTTTATCAAGACTCTTAGAATTACTTCCAAGGTGCAGGTGACGGTGAAGAAAAGATCAAAGGGGAGACAGAGTTACAGTCTGTGTTCACCCCTGCGCTATATTTAGCTTCCATCAGAGTTGCCCGAAGGGTTCATTTCCTCTTCGAAGTGTGTTTTCATACCTTGAATTATGAGCTTTCCTTTCCGGGTCAACCCTCTGCCCAACAGACCTAACACTCATGTCAGATGGGCTAAGCACCTCACCCACGGGTGCGTACAGTTCACTCAGCTGCAACAATTCACTTTGGGCTCTGAACATTCCCTAATCGACATTGGTCCCAAGGTAAGGTCGTTGTCAGTTCTCATACTTCAGCCCATAAGAATGAGCTGCACTTGTGCTGCCTGACTTTGGCGATTTGTTAATGAGGGAAAAAGGGCAGATCGATTGGAGCCCAAAGGTCACGTGTTGAAAACACGCTCTGTCCCTTCTTTGTGTGGACACTGAAGTTTGAACATCCTTCAGAAGTCACCGACAAGATGATGATGTCCATTTTTGTCCTGTGGTGAAACTTTTGCTGTTCAATTTACATTAAACTGACCCATTTAATCTATTATATAAAGCCATTTAAGTCACGCTGCCGGTGTATTTAGTGGGCATGGAGCTGTAAGTGTGGTCACCTGTAATAAACTCTATCGCCCCGACTAAAAGCGCCATAATGTGCCGTCTCCTTCTCACCTCCACAGATGAATGGTCATTAGGAGGAGGGAGGGAGGGACCACCACCACATACAGACACACACATAGGGACAAGGGACATTTATGCGTGAATAATCACAGAAATAAGAGAATACATGCATGAATGCAGACACATGGACACATCCAGACTGTTTCCATATGTGCACAGAGAGAATACACAGACACACACACACACACACACACACACACACACACACACACACACGCTTCACCGTAGTTCTTCCTTATCTGCTGTATCTGCTGTATCTAACAAAACCAAGCTGTGTCCTTCTCCGGTTGGAACGCAGCCAAAACTACAGTATATCTCACACTCTTAATGGACCGACATCTACACACACACTCACACACACTTGGACGTGCCTCGGCACACTCTTGGACACTCAGCGAGATCACTGAGGGCCTTTACGCAATTTGCCACAGCCAGGAAAGACAAAAGATCAAAAAGAAAAAAAAAAATCTATGAACACTTTACATTTTGTCCTAACTCGATTGGAGCAGCCGTGTCAGATTTCATGGTCTGCACTGACTCTCGCGGACCCTAATTGCCCTAATCTAAAATATTAGAGGCAATACACTTGATTACATGAGTTTGGCCTCGCTGGCAGAGTCACATAAAGACACCGGCGCACACACCAGCTGAGACGCGCACACAAACGCAGATCCTCGCTGCTCACTCATTCTCAATAACACCCACATGGGTCACTTTCATAACACGTAGAGAACAAGTCGTAGGAGGGAGATGGAGAGAGCGCATGGAGGGAGAGGAAGTGAGTACACTGCTGGATGGACTCGCTCTCGCTCGCTCTTCCCCGGGGAGACATTCGCACATTCAGGCACTAAATGCACACACACACACACACACACAAGTGAACATGCACTTACATACTGACAGAACAAACAAGATTGAAAAGTTACAAATGCACGCATAGACACACACGCACAGGTACACTTAGCAGCAGCAACAGCAGACACAAACACTTAGAAAGCTGCAGATAATGTGCAGAGTAGATGTGTAATATTCTTCCTGCTGTAAAGGTCCACTTCACAGGTAGAGAACAAAGGTTCGCTCCCTTCTCTTTCTCTCTGTCTTTTTCCCTTTATGACTCACTCATATGCACACACACACACACTCTAACGCTGAAGCACGTACTGGAGCTTTGACTCACACAGTCACAAACGCCTTATTAACTCAGTAAGACAGTCTCGTCCCACTTTACCCCTGTGCTGTAGGGCTCTGAAATTTGGGGCTAAATATACCTGTGCAGAGGTACAGACGGGAGGGAGGCAGGTAGAGGAAGGAGAGGCATTGGGGCGGCTATTTCAAGCAGCCGTGACCCAGTGTGGTAACCCACTTTCTTCCTCCCTCTTTCTGTCTTTCTCCCTCTTTCCCTCCCCTGGTGCACATCACGAGTGTCCACTCCGAGCAGCGCTGTGTGTGGAAAGTGTGTTGGCCTCCTATCTTTGTCTCCGGCGTCTCCATTCTCGTGTGTTTCGTTGCCTCACTTTGCTCATTCTAATTCTTTCCCCGCTTGTTTTAATGTATCCTCTTTCCCTCAACCTGTCCCTTCTGCTATTATGTCACATTTGATTTCCTACGTTTCCCAAAATTCCTTCTGACAGCTAACAGAGAGAGTGCCTGTGTCTGCTGCCCGCTTTTATACATGTTAATGGAGAAGCCAAGAGCAACTGCGATGGCACTATGAGTTTTCCTCTTAGAACAAGTTGGTCGCTGAATTGCTCATCGGTTGGTTGGAAAATTGCTATTTGGATCTCTTCTATAATGGGTTCTCTTTCTGTATAATTGCAGAACATCAGTACAAAGTGACATGTCTAGACAGGGGTTATTGGTCTAGGATTTTAAAGGCCTGACGTTAAAACGTAATATTTACCCTTGATATATGAGTATGCTGAAATCATTTGTGCTAAGAAGCCCAGTCACATTTATTCATTCATCCAGTGAAATAAGAAGCAACAACAAAATGGACAAAGAAATACAAGGGACATCGTAAAAAGCTGTTTTCAGCAATGTTAAAATGTTTGCACAATGCCGGATGTCCACCTTTGTCCCTATTAAATTTCTTAACAAGAATCACCCACATTTGGAAAGACTCCCAGCACAACCACCTTCAAATGAATTGGTGGCTGTGAGGTGCTATTTTTATGTTTCTTTGACTGTAAACTATTCTTAACTGGCTTGATTGAATTTGTTTTTGAATGCTTTTGTTGCCGGAGCACACGAGACATTCCCCCTCAGGGAAAAGTTTAAGCTTTAGAACAGATTTTTCCTTTAAACTGCACTCCATTCATCATTACCGTACGCTGCAGCAGTAGATGTTTCATGTTGTTTGAATAAATGACGCTCTTTGTCTTTCTGTTTTCCACCGTCTCCTAGGTGGTGTTGAAAAACGCCCACATGGCTGTCGGCTCCTTGACCATCAACGAGGAGAGGTCAGAGGTCATTGACTTTTCTGTCCCCTTCATTGAGACGGGCATCAGCGTCATGGTCTCTCGTAGCAACGGCACCGTTTCACCCTCGGCCTTCTTAGGTGAGGAGCCCAGCGGCCAGCTGTCAAAAAACTGGAGGCAAAAATGTCCTGAAGGAACAACCTGAACGCCATTTTTTTCTTTGACATTTTTTCATGTTTTTACTATGAGGAATGCCACTGCTCAGTCTTGTAGGATTTTATCTTTTCTACAGGTTTCTGGGAAGAGATAAGCCCTGTTCATTAATGGTTTCCTTCATTATATCTACACGTTTAATACAGTGAGCTGCATCATGTGATATGTTTTTTTTTTACTCAACCAGGCTAGTTAGCACTTTAACTTCACAACAAAATGGATGTGTGTTCGGATATGACCTGATATGATATGATATATCTGTGTGGAGTGTGTGTGCATAATGAATTAATGTTTAATATAACTAATGTTCCACTAGAATTGTTTAAACTAAACTGCGAAAAATGTTGTCAGTTAGGGAAAATGCGCAAGATCTCCAACCCTAGTTCTTCCTTGAGCATTCTGTGTAAAAAAAAAAAATACCAGTGACAGTTTACTGTTGTCTTTTTGGACAATAGTTTATTGTTAAACTTTGTTAAAATATCCTGCCTTAATTATGTATCTTTGTGTTTTATAACCATGTTTGAGGAGCCATTGTTTATGTATTATATTCTGTATATTATAGCCTGATATCAATCCCAAATTGGTCTGGCTCTGGTGTCGGATGGATCTTTGTCAGGTCCCCTGAGGTCAACATCTGTTTTTCCAGCTTCAGAAGTTGAACTCAGAGTGTTTTAGTGGACACACTGCGTGATTAGAGCCAAGTTTTAATGCATTAGTATGATGAGGAGGCAGACTGGAGTGCATGATAATATGGCTAACTGTTTATTTATTCTCTCTCTCGCTCCCTGTCTCTTTGCCCTCTTATATTTCCCACTCCCACTCCATTTCTCTGACTCTTCCTTCCTCTTCTCAATCTGGCGCTCCTCATTTGCATATCTCTCTTGCCCTCTCCCTCTCTCGCTTCATTTTCTCTCTTTCTCTCCGCCGCCCTCGCTCTTTTTCTCCCTCTTCCTCCCTCTCCTGATGTCCCTCGTCTCCTCTTCATCTTTTGCCTTCTCCCAACCCTCTTTTTACCCTCACTTCTCTTTTCCTAATCTCTGTCCGTCCATGCTCCCTCCCTCAATCCCCCTGTCTCCCTCGTCTCCCTTCATCTCTCCCTCTGCTCTGTTCCGCGTCTCTCCCCTCCAGAGCCCTTCAGTGCGGATGTGTGGGTGATGATGTTCGTGATGCTGCTGCTGGTGTCAGCAATAGCTGTGTTTATATTCGAGTACTTCAGCCCTGTGGGCTACAACCGCTGTCTGGCTGACGGCAAAGGTGAGAGGCCTCAGCTCAACACACACACACACACACACACACGTAGACACACGCAAACACATTGTCATGGTACCTGTTGGGGGTTCAGCTGCACTATTGTTTGAGAATAAAGATGTAAATGAATGCAGACACTTTCTCCTCCAGTCTTCTAGCTGCGTTGCCTCAGAACACACCAGATGGGAGGGCACGCTCAGGTTGAATTTACCAGCAAAATAATACATTTGCAACATGTGCTAAAGGTGATGTATTACTTTGGGATTGAAGTTAGACTTTTTCAGCACTTCACAGTAGATCTGCTCTGTCAGAAGGCTATTCAGATGACAACAAAGCCTTTATAGTACATTCATTGTATCATCAAACTGACCAAATTATTCATACTGAACATAAGCAGCTCAACGGACTTCGTCCATGGTCATCACATCTGGCTGTTAGATAAATATTTAAAAAAAATGTCAAAACAGATTTGAAGTATGAGATGCATTGGCTTTTAAATTATTTGACAAAAATTACAAGTCAACTGTCATCCTCGACCTCCACTGTGTGGCGATGGAAAAAGTAAACTACTGATACAATTGTGTAAAATTACATTTGTACAAGTTAAATTATCATTAGCAAAATATAGTTAAAATATCAAAAGAAAAGGTACTTTTTATATTACATTATTAGCTTGTTGATATTGCTGCATCAGTGCATAAATGTGATTTTAGTGGTACAGCTGGTTGAGGTAGAGCTGTTTAATCTGCAGTAGACCTACTGTCAGCCATTTGGGTAGCACATAGTATTTTATGTTTTTGTTTGCCTTATGTCTTTTCCCTTTGTATATGTTTTCTGATCTGTGTTTTATTTATTTGATTCTATTCTATTGTATTTTATTTACTGTGAAGGACTTTGTGACTGGTGGCTATATAAATAAACTTTGCTTGCTTGCTATTAGATATTATGTGAGATTAGGTAGTGTAACAGGGTTTTTAAAATTGACTTGACAGTGGTTTACAACCCAAGGATCTAAGGATGTTACAGTTTCAGTGTTTAACCAAAATCAGTTGAAATAAGCTTTCAAATCAAAAGGCTTATTCTCCCAGTACTTTTATTCTCTCCATTCCTACCACCACCTACTACAGCATCCGGCACGGGTCCAGAGAAAGGAACAAAACAACACTTCATAACCAAGAGAGCGTAACTTATTGCCCGTTATATTACACTTGATACCATATATCTTTTTTATTGAAGAATTTGAAATTTATAAATGACAGATATCAAGGCATGAAACCAGTGATCTGTTAATCTTTACAGTCATGACTTGATAGAAAAACAATGGCATACCTGCCAGTGCTAAAAACAAAAAAATGTTTAAATCAAAAAATTGAAAAATTGAATCAAACCGTGACCTTAAAATCGAGGGTCAAACCATATAATGGATTTGGCGAATTGTGACAGGGAAGGGTTTGAAGAAAAATAGTAAAGAAGAAAGAACTTTTTTTTTTTTTTACTTGGACTTATATTGATTGAATCACATTCATTACATTCCCCGGACTGGAAAAAAGTTGCCTGGGAGCTTAACCCAGGCAGCAAATTACTACTCTAAAAACCCATTTTGTAGAGCGCAGTGGATCTCAAAATCACACTTCTAATGCACATGCTACCCCAACAAGATACCTGGAATAATACTTGCATCACCCGTTACAGGCTACCTCCCACCATTTGCTCTGATGATTTGATAAATGAAATGATAAATCTGAATGTTGGTGGGTCATACACACCCCCAGCGCCGGAAATCCCCAGCGTTTGGTTAAATGTTCTGGCATTTTCTGTTTTTCTGATTTTCTGAATAACGTCTGAATGGGAGAATGTTAATCAGCCAACTTGAAAGTCCTGGATGTGCTACTGTACTACCACCAGCACACGAAAGCGGTGCAATAGTTTTGGCAAAGAAGAATCAATCTGATGGCAGATCCAAATCATCCAAGCGCTATCTGTCCACCAATTTTCAACATTCAAAGAGAAACGAAACCATAAAATACTTTAATCTTTGCTGGAGAAGTCTGCGAATGAGCATCCAAAGTATACAGAGAACATGGCAGCGAGCAATTTGGTCCTCCAGAGAAAGAGCGCTTGATGAGTAATGCTCCAACTAGTAATTTGTACCCAACAAGCGCGCACAGGTACAGCCTTACAGGTTAATGTTTTCTCTCTGTAACAATGCCAGTATGGATCATCCTGCACGGATTGTCTTTTGCTGTGCACAAAGACTGACAGAGACACAGACGCGCAGGAACACACTGCGGGCCGCCTCCACATATAGACCAGCCATCCTCACTGACCCAATGACTTCATTCTCCTCCTCCTCATCCTCCTCCATGCTGCTCTCTTCTTATCACTTACAGGTGTGTCGCACTGCATGGGTTTAAACACACCTCCGGTGCCGCTTCCTTCACACCGGACCAGCCATTTGCATTCATTTCCATATTTCTCAGAATCATGTGTCAGCTCCAACAGTAAGGGGCTAGTTTTGTGTTAGATCTCCCCAGCCAAAAAAGATAAGAAACAAACAAAAAAAATCAATGTCTTCCCACAACTCTATCTCTGATGTGGCTATATATAGACAATGGCTATCTTTTTTTTTCAATCCTCTCATCCTTCATCATGTTCTGCAGAAGATGTACTCCTCCCTAAAGCGCTGTTCTCTTCTGTGTGCCTCCTTGTTTTATCTGCTTGTAGCGCTGTGGGAGTTTGGTATCATGAAGAGTGCAGATCGAAGTTTGGACTCAAAGGATTGGATGCAGTAGTGTATCAATGGCATGACTGCAGATTTGTAAACTCTCTGCCCGATTCATTTAACCAACTTTCTGCAAACTTCACAGAGGAGATATTTGGCACGATAAAGACAGTTTGTCCATGAACAAAAGCTCCATACAACAATACGCGCCCACATGCTCGCTTGCACGCACACACACACTCTCTCTCTCTCTCTCTCTCTCTCTCTCTTTCCCTCTCACACACTCACACATACCCACACAAACATTATGAACCAAATGCTAATCACAGAAGAATGGCTGGAATGAACCAGTTTCTTGCCAGCCCATGGATGAATTGAACCTACACAGTTCCTAACTTACACAAAAATAGGAAATATATTACTTACATTTACATGTGTGATATATGTGTTGCCTATAGCGGATATACATTACATAAGACAGAAGTCTACAGCAGGCATTTTCAACTAGTGGCCCACTAGTTTTTCTATAGCCTGCAAGAGGCTACTAGCAAATCAGGCTGGTATGTGTATGATATGATATATACAGCTAAGGTTCATATCCCTGGGCTACTGTGAGACATCTGACTGTGTGGTGGTGTTTAGTTCTTTTTAAAGCTCTCTGGGCTGATGGGACACAGAAAAACCCACGTTAGCTTAGCTAACAACAGGCTTCAAAATGTCTTTCTTAAAAGAGGCATGAAGTTGATTGTGAAAATCACCATGTCCAGAACAAATGGACTATATATATTTATTTACTTTTATTTACTTTGTTGGCTGCAAAAGAAAATAAACCAATGTGTTTGTTGTGCAATGGGTGCATTGAAAAAAATGCAATGTTAAGATTTTACTATGAGTCAAATCATGGCTTGTTTTCTAACAGTTTTCCTGAGGGTTCAGTGGCCTTCGGTCATAATGATACTGAAATAAATGAAAAGGCATAATTAGTTTCTACTATGTAGTAATAGATCTATGAACATCATCATCATATGTACCAAAATATTGACAAAGTATTCTTTGTGGCCCACAAACCCCCAAATATTTTCTTATTGAACCACTTGCTATTGACGTTGGATAGCTCAGGTCTACATCCATGCTAGTGACTCTGAAGGTTCACTGAACACTAATGCTAGCCTGGCAAATGGCTCACAAAGATTATATTCATGTTATTTTATTTAGCAGATATAAAATTTGCTATGTTCATCAGCCTTGTTGTCTTCCTAGAATGCTAATGTCTACTAATCAGCACTAAACATAAAGTGCATCTGATAGGGATGTCATTATTTTTTACAAGCGTTTGGTTATAAACCAGAATACTGGAGAAATTGAAAATCTGATGTGATGATGGTGCCTGACAATCCAATAGCTGGACAGACAGACAGACCAACAGACAGCATAGCTAAAAAGTAACACATTAAAACTGAGTAATTGCAGGGTAACAGCCTGTTTCCTTGTTAAAACTACTGTAACTTTTACATTCAGTTCATTCTACAAGAAACATCACCACTCAGCTGGATATACAACAGTTAAAGCAGACCACCTGTCTGTCCCACGTACTGGTTCAGAAACTGAGATGGATCTGTCTCACATCATTTAACTTTGGCTGTGTTTCTTTCAGAGCCACACGGTCCATCCTTCACCATCGGTAAGGCCATCTGGCTGCTGTGGGGTCTGGTCTTTAACAACTCTGTGCCGGTGCAGAACCCCAAAGGCACCACCAGTAAGATAATGGTGTCGGTTTGGGCCTTCTTCGCTGTCATCTTCCTGGCCTCCTACACTGCCAACCTGGCAGCTTTCATGATCCAGGAGGAATATGTGGACCAGGTAACTGGGCTCTCGGACAAAAAGGTAAGCTGGAAGGCATCTTCTTTTTCTGCTCTGTGCCCTTCATTTGTAAAGCAAACATTTTACGTACCTCTCGCTCCATGCTCCCTCTTCCATGTTTAGTTCCAGAGTCCCAATGACTTCTCACCTCCGTTTCGGTTTGGCACTGTCCCAAACGGGAGTACAGAGAGAAACATCAGGAACAACTATCCAGAAATGCACTCCTACATGACAAAGTTCCATCAGAGAAACGTCAACGAGGCTCTGCAGAGTCTTAAGGCGGGGTGAGAAGCTGCACACTAAAATTGTTCATTTAGTTCCATTGTAAAACCAAATTTACAGTAACATTCCAAGCCACAAGAATTTCATAACAAAATGGATTTAAAGGATCACATTATGTTTGAAGTTTAAGTCCCTATTTGACAAAATGGTTAATCTAAAGATATTGAATAATGTATTTTGGTCCATGTTTATGTCTTAGCTTCAGGCAAGACATCTCTTGTTTCAGTAGTCTGTAGAGTGCTGCATGGATGATGTAGTTTTGTAGGCCAGCCCAGAAGTTAGCTTCACTCTGGTTCCTTCAACAAAAAGACAGTGGGATTTTTCTGCTGGATTCATGCAGAAAATAAGCTCTGTGGAAAAGTATATGATACTGATGTGTTTTGTTTAGCAGGATAATCTTTATAAACACTTATGATTTTTGAAGTGTAAATGCAATCACCAAAAGTAACAAGCTATAGTTAGGCTATAAACAAACTACACTACGGTCGCGTGACTTCACATCACCACCACCACAGTGTTCGTCGTGGTAACGTTTAATGTCCCTGTCAAGCTCTGTAGTCTCACTTAGCTACTTGTTAGCAACCATCTTTTTTAAGACATGTAAAAGCTTAAAAGTTCAGAAGATTTCTTCAGCTTGTGTTAACCACAAACCTTCTTTCACACATCCAACTAAAACCCTTTCAAGAAAACCCATTGACTTTGAGATGAGGGAACCAGAGTTGGTAATGTGCCAACTCCTTTCCAGATTTTAGGATTCATTCCTGCAGCTCCAATACAGTATGGAGCAGGTGTGATGTTTTTCAAGGGAATCAAAAGGATGACAGCTGTCAAATGATGGTTATTATGTTTTTGCATATTGCAAAAGAACATGTAAATTGTGGGGAAATAATGAAAAAAGTCCCCTGTTTATGTCTTGTCCTACTTGTCTTCATGTAAACATATTGTAGCTGAGTAAGTCCAATAATAGTTTCACTCCCCCTCTTCAGTTTTCATCAAGTGAGCCTTTTCGCCAGTCTGTGTGCCAGCTCCAGCCTTTGGCAAACCAAGTGGAAGTCTATTACACTTATCAGCAGCTTAGTGCTATTTAGCAGGTTAATTGGAATGTTGTAGCTGTGATGTCTGACTCTTAAGTGCTAATTAATTGTAACCTATCTCTCCCTCTCTCTCTTTTTCATTAGCAAACTAGACGCTTTCATTTATGATGCGGCTGTGTTGAACTACATGGCTGGTAGGGACGAGGGCTGCAAGCTGGTGACCATTGGCAGCGGCTACATCTTCGCCACCACGGGGTACGGCATCGCCATCCAGAAGGAGTCGCTCTGGAAGAGGCATGTGGACCTGGCCATCCTGCAGCTCTTTGGAGATGGTGAGAAAGCACGCTGTTTCCCTACCCTGTTTTATTCATACTTACTGCTCAGTCTAATGCACTCTGCGAACAGAGACGCTGCCATGCATACACTACAGCTGTGCTGATGTGATAAGTTGTTTATTTAATTACTCAGAGATGTACCAGATAGTCACTGAGATAATACAACCAGAGAAGGAAACACAACATAGCCTCTGATTGACATTAAAAGATAAGTTCAACTTATTTTAATCACTTTGGTCAATGCGTTTATTCATTATTATAACATTGTACTCACCAAGTTAATTGCTGAAGTCTTGTAAACACATTAATGGAAGATCTAAACCACTTAATTTGTAAGCATACCCAGAAGTAAGAACACATAAAATGTTGGTAATAATCTCTCATTGCACTGAAGATTGTTTGTGTGCACTACTGCAAGTATTGAAATGAAAGGTCAAAGTTGAACCAGGAAGACAGTAGAAATGTGCACAATTAGTCGACTAAATGTTTAAATCTTGCCACTCTTGGTCGGCAACAGAAACACTAGTCATTTAGACTATTTATTAATATTTAATGAAGGTACAATGCTGGTTAACTGTTACCTCTAAGATGTTACGCAGCTGCTCACCAAAAGCGTTGGCTACAGCCCTGGCAGACAGTAGCCCCTTTTCCCTGTGATAATGGCCGGATGTAATCCAACAAGGTGGTGAGTGGAAAGTAGGACAAAGTTGGTATAAAGTAAACTGTTTTTCAGTATTTTAATCTAGGATGGGTGGTTGGCTGCAGACTGTCATAATAAACTGGCATGTAGCTACTCAACTGGAGCAATGCGTAACCACGTTCAGCAGCAGACGTGGATGTAACCTGCAAGGAGAGCAGGCTGCTAGCACTGCTAATGTTAGCCATACTGCTCGGCAGCTAATATCAGCTGCAGGTAGAGGACAGCATTTATCCAAGATCCTGTGATCATCCTCAGTCAGATAACATATTGAGTGAATTGTTTTGTTTCGAAAATGTGCAGCTTTCAATGGTATAAAATGCCTCACATTTTAGCTGCATTTAAAATATTATTCGGTTGTTGAAGAATGTGATGAACGGCTTCAGTGGGCGCTTAATACACGCAGTATATTTTGGACAATGTCTAATATTATCAAGTAATAAATTGTGCTCGACATGAACTGTTTTCTGGCTCTTCTTTTTTACTTTTAGACCAGTCAACTAGTCTAAATTCAAATTTCCACAAATTGACAGGGACACTAGTTTGAGGAGTACACAGTACAGAGAACATGCCATGAATGGATCTCCTCTGTTTGTGTCTGGGTGTTGCTGTTTCTGAAGCTTACATACATGACTTAAGTTAAGTAGTTTAGTTAACACTGTGGAAATGGTCAGTTTAGAAAAGGATCATGGTTTGGCTTAAAATAAGTACATTATTTAAGAACTTAAGTACCAGTAAGCAAATGACAACCATCATGTAAATATAAATCTATTGTGTGAAGAACCAGTCACATTGTAATCTTTTGCATATATATTAGGTAAGATGTTCTCACTCTGGAACATGGCCACGACCATAGCTCGAGTGTTACCAATGGCTTTTATCGCTTCCTCCAAACAAGTTTGCCTAACCTGATGGATTGTTTGAAACTTGTCTGAACATCTGACTGCTCATGTGTCTGCCCCATCTGACTTATGTCTAGCAATGTCCTGAATTCTGAGATCTCAGCAATTAACTTGGTGAGTGACATGGTATATTAACGATTTAAAAAGATGGCCAGACTTAAAGAAATAAGATCCAACCTGTAATAAATCTGAATGATCCTTTAAGAGCTAATTCGAGGCACTTGATTTACCCACCAATATGCTATGAACAACTCTTGCCTCAGGCTCTGCTGCAGGGACAAATAATGGTGGCTGAGTTTATTTCTCATGTATATTACTGTAAAATAAACTATTTTCAAGAATGTTTATTCTAAACTTGGGCACAAATAGGCTTCTTAGACAGTAAGATTTTAGGGTTACACCCATTCCCATCTGTCTAGGACAAGAACTGATAGATGGAAGAGAAAATCATTGTTTTTCTAAGAATTTGTGTGCCTGCAACCTCAGCTGTGGCAATTAATAGGCTCTGCGAGTTAAGTGTATAGTAATTCCACTCTCATATGTAATAAAGACAGACAGAGAAGGTAAGCCAGAGCTGCTAGGTATATATGTTGAAAGTTATCTCCACCATGGGAGCCCCATGCTTTATGGTCACGCTCGCCTTTTATGGGAGACGGTCCAAGCTCTCCAGGGCTTGTTCTTTTGAAACACTTCATTCCTGTCAGCACTAGCCGGGGCATTAATGAGTCTCAGAACGAGTAGGGAATGAAATGAAATGTGTTCAAAACGGCCACTCCTAACCCATATAGTGCATGCTTTATGGTTTTCAACCAAAATCTCCCATCATAAACAAGTCAAAATGTCACAGACACAGGCTGCTCGCCGAGTTTATCGACTTTAACAGTCTAATTTCACAATGTCCTGTTTTGATATACAGTTCAATTCGGGATCGGGAAATGTAATGGAAGTCTGGAGCGTGTGTGTAGGATTGCGTGTGTGTTTATTTGGGCATGGTCCAGCGTGTTGTGAGCATCCTGAACCAAGGGCCCTCCGGGGCCCACTATAGTGCGTCCCAGTTAGGGGTGCCAGCATCGCTCCTGGTGTATTTCAACACCGTGTGTGCATGAGAGCGCATGTTTGAGTGTGTGTGTGTGTGTGTGTGTGTGCACGCGCACTTGTGAATATGGGTCAGGCCTCTGAAAATGAGAGGGCCTATGTGTGTAAGCGAGAGGGGTGAGTGTGTGTGTGTGTGTGTTAGAAAGATAAAGAGAGAGTGGTGTAGAGATTCTGACTATTTATGACACAGGTTTATTTTTATCAACCTACATACAATTCAGTGTGTGGCATGTGTGTGTGTATTGTTTCTGACTCATTGATTACAAGTTTGATTATTTATGTGTTTATAAAAAACCTTTTTCAAACATGTTTGTAATACTAACTTGCGTGTTTATGCTTTTGTATGAGCATGTGTGTGTGTGTGTGTGTGTGTGTGTGTGTGTGTATTTGAATATGGGTCGGCTTGCAGTCACATCCCCCCGTCCCACTGCAGAAGCATTCATACAGGAACCAGGCGGCCCTGTCTTCTGGCCCCCTCTCAGGATACCAATGTCACTTTGCCACGCCTCGCCATCCACTCCCCTCCCGGTGGCCTAGAAAGCGATCAGACTCACGTGGAGAGCCGAGTGGCCTGGTACGAAGGCTGGAGGGGAGTCTGGGTGGTTTGACGCAGGCCTGAGCAAAAAATATATCACAGCTGTCGTGAAAAAGAAACAGCAGTTTTGATTGGTGATTTTCTGATTCGCTGTCGGATGGAAAGTTTTGAAGTCATCTACAGTGCATGTTGAGTTTAATGACCTTTTGCCCTTGAAACCAATGAAAGACCTGTTGCATCATTTCAGAGATACCAGGCATCAGTGATGATTTCCTCAGTTCTGAAAATGTACTCAAAAAAAAAAAGGTCTGGGATTTGACTCTAAATCACTTTTGTTATATTAAATAATTGTGTTCATACCTAAAAAAGGAAAGAACGTGAAGAACAGGAAGGTTGATGATGATGAAATTTTCACTGAACTTACAGTCTACAGCTGCCATGTTTATGTTTTTATTCAAGTCAAACATCATCTGAGTCGTCATTCTTTCAATTGAATCTTCCAGTATCCTTTATTTTATTCTAACCCATAGAGCAAAGAACAGTAAAAGTGAAATGAATAGTTCTTGGGAAGTTTGTTTATTTTTATCAATTTCATGCTCTGTGAAAAGTTGTTTTACAAACTCCAAAGCTTTACATATATTTGGTACAGTAAAAAAAAATGGAACAAAGTTTAAAAGATGGTTAGTAAGTAAGTAAGTAAGTTCACTGCAGATATTCATCATGACGTACAGTATATATATACCCATACATATGTATACATATATACGCTTGCCCATACACATACACACTTGTGCATATATATACATTACACACACACATGCACTATTTAAGTATACTGACATAAGCATATACATTTAAATCTAGTACATATGAACATGTTGTACTGAAGATTGTGCTGGTGTTGTGTTGTATGGCAATCTGCTTCAGAGTAAAAGCACAGGTACCAAAAATAAAACTAACGATTGCTGGACTCTATTCTGCTGCTTCAGTTTTAGGGATGTGGAACTGAGTCATTGTTGATGTTATTAGTAACACCTGTTCTTTTCCTACTATGGTAAGTCAGCATGTCGGTGAAAAAGGCTTACTGGCTTGGTTATAGTTGAGAACAGGTTTTTGTATTTGGGGAAAGTTTATTTTAGGTGTTTGTCGGCATGCGCTGTATAAAAAAACACACTCATCAATCTAAAACATTATTATGGTTGCTCGTAAAATATTCATAGCATGTCTAACTTAAGGATCAAAGTCAAAGTTTTGAGTTCATCTGCTGAAATAGATTTAAAGGTGCTGTATAAGACGATTACTCTGGAGGTCGCAGTAGAGCACCAACATCTCAGACCAAAACAAATGAGTACTCATTAAATTTGTGAGGCTCGAGACACGGTGACTACATTGCCTAAATCTGGCCTAAAAGGTTTTCAGAAACATATTTTGGTGTGCTGTTTGGCCAAAAAACAGATGTGGAGAAGACGGAGGTGGACTGGCATGCAGGCACACGTGTATCCATATAGCTTTACATTTCAAATAGTTGTTTGCTGACATTTAATGAGACTTTAACTTGTAAAACTGAGTGCTCTTTATAAAAAGTCACTTTTTACAGTGTTGGATCTGACTAGCACACCAGAGCACACGGCGTATAAATGTAATGACCTGGATTTGAATCCAGTGTGGGACAATCATTGCATCACCTCAACATGTTTACTTTTACTTTCCACTGGCAGCTGTAGAATAAACATAAAAAAGGGTATTCTTGCATCTTCTAAAAGATACCAGAGAATTTTCACTTATTAAAAAAAGAGATGAGATTAAAAACAAATGAGATAACAACCATAAACATAATGACATTATTATTTTCAGAAACAACCCCCAGCAGACTGGCCCAATACTTCCCAAAAACATTTTTACTTCAAAAATAGACCAAAGCCATTGTTTAAATTTACTCTTGTAATATAAATACCAATATTATTCAGCACAGTCATGTTGAAATGGTTGCACCTCATAGTTAGTTTCACAGCAGCTATTAATAGTAGCTGCTCTGTGATTGCATCTCTCTTTTTGCCTGCCTGCATGTGTGTGTGTGTGTGTGTGTGTGTGTGCGTGGTGCCTCTTCCTGAGTTTGTATGCTATGGAGCTTCTTGTCGATGCTCAGAGGCCAGCCAGCGCTCCGGTGCAAGAGTCGTGCTGACGTGCAGCGACAGTGGTTGAATGTATGATTAATTAAGCGACGCCTGTCCCGTCACAGTCGGCTTTGATAGAGAGCAGCTCGTGATGAAACAGAAGGTGACCCACAAAAGAGACCAGAAGCTCAGGGACCAGCTTCAGACACATGGACACACACACACACTCACACACACACCTACACACGCAAACACACATACATGCAAATCCATACATATGCAACCACTTTGTGGACATGTTAAATGTGCTAAAGCTTTTACATATTGTGTGATAAACACTTAGAGACACATGATCATTTGCAGAAATTCATGCAAAAAAAGATAAGCATAATTAACACAGGACCACTAGTGTGTGCTTTACTCTTTGCCCGTCTGCAACAAAGTGTACTGCAGATTTCAAGGCTGTATTTCACTTGTAACTCCCCTGACCCCCCTTCCCCCCCGCCTGCCTGGCATCTTCCCTCCTCTCTTCTTCTCTTGCATCATCTTGCCATCCCTTGTGTCCTCCAATACCCATCCTGTTATTACATCATATCCCTCCTCTCTCCTTTATATTTTACATTCCTTGCCACTTTTTTCACACCCCTTTCTTTATTTCAATTCCCTTACGAATTGTAAAAAATACTTCTCCACGTGTCGTTATTGTGCCCCGTCTTCTGTCTCGTCTCCTTCTCTTCTTCTGTCCATCCATGTGTCTCCCTCCTTCCTTGCCTCCTTACTACTTACATCAACGCTCTACAATCCCTCCCTCCAATGTCTCCTGACCTCCTTCCTTCTTCATACCATCTGTTTCTGCCACTCTCTGTCCTTCCTCTCTTCTGCCCATTCACTGTTATTGCATTTCCTCTGTCCAGGTGAGATGGAGGAGCTGGAGTCCCTGTGGCTGACGGGGATCTGCCATCACGAGAAGAACGAGGTGATGTCCAGCCAGCTGGATGTTGACAACATGGCCGGCGTCTTCTACATGCTGGGTGCCGCCATGGCTCTGTCGCTAATCACCTTCATCTGCGAACACTGGTTCTACTGGCAGCTGCGCTTCTGCTTCATGGGCGTCTGCTCCGGCCAGCCAGGCTTCGTCTTCTCCATCAGCAGGGTGAGACAGGGCGGGGAAAGGAAGACAGGATTTACAGTTTGTGCTCAGACTTTAACGCTGATATCCAAAATCTTGTCAAGATTAATCAATATGAGGAACCTCTGTAGCTCAGTTGGTAGAGCGTGTACCCTATGTACTGAGGCTATCAATCCTCTGCAGCGGCCGCCAGTACGACCCCCAACTACAGCCCTTTTGCTGCGTCTCATCCCCTCTCTCTACCCCTGTTCCTGTCATATCTTTGGCTATCCTAAGAATAAAGGCAAAAAATAAAGATATATAAAGATTAATCAATACATCATAAATGTATCCATCAGTATGGTCAAACAGAAAACAGCATATTTAGTCACTGTTGGAGACACTCTCCACTGAGAAATGTCAATCAGCTTGTCATGCCTTGTTCTTCTTAACAAATATTCTGATTGACAGATTCAGATTGCCAATAGATTCTGTTCGAGACACACTGGAGCTGACACATTTCACACCACGTCTGTTTTCAAGGATGAAAATCAAAGAAGAAGCCCAAAAGCATCACACTTTGCTACCTGGTGCACTTTCCAAATTTTGCAGTTGGTGATATAAATAGACGGAAACTTCCTGAAACTACTCCACCGGCTGTGCCTCTCACAAAATACAAAAGGTGACAACATCTGGAAAGTTGAGGTTTTTCGGCTTTGAGGCCGCATAACTTTTGAAAGAAGAAAGAGCACATTCCTCCTCTCGCAAATAAAAAGTCGCATTCATAATAAATACAGCACAACCTGGCTACAGCTGCTACAGCCTCACTTGGTGTGGTATGACCAGTACATTCATTGTAGCCACTCGAGATAAAGTTTAGCTTTTACTGTACTTGACATTACTGAGTCATTTCAATGACTTTATGAGTCTCTTCTGCTGCTACTGTTATACAACTTTTTAGCATTTACTATTGTCTCATGACAGTAGTTAATAAACCTGTTAGTATTCTCTCACAGGTATGAATGAGAGCACATAATGAATGAAAAATAAGATCTTTCCTTATGTCATCTTCTCATTTGGGATGAAATGCAGGATATTCGATTAGAGATGCATGCTATGGCAGGCAACTAGCAGTTACACTTATTCATAAAGTCAAAGTTTGAACATGTTTTTAAAGTTTGGAAAATTCCAAATTTTAACCATTTAAGGTAGGAATAAGCTTGAATTTGAATATAGTGCTTGAAAAATGATTGCTTTATAATATAATCAGGTGTTTCATCTATACACTCACTCATGTAAACAAAAAATCACTTTTGAAATGCAAGCACCCCATCATTTTATTTGTTATTCATAGTTATAGAAATCCTCTGTTTGCAAATTACAGAGCATTAAATAATCATTATCAAAACATACAGTCAAAGTTAATATGAACAGCTGGTAAAATAAACAAAGCAGTGACAATATACATTACTTGTTGTGGGTACAAAGGAATTTGCAACTGCATTTACAGCAGCAACTCAGATGTTATAATAAAGGCTTTGAGAGTCTGGAAGTTTGAACATGTCGAAGTTTTACTCTTAAAACGCTGTGAATCGTCTTCTGTTAACAAAACATTATAACAGGATATAATTTTCCAGTTTACAACTACAACACTTTCTTGTCTGTGAAGTCATCTTCATTACTTGTTTATTCATCCATCATCAGCAGCTTTATTGTAAGAAATGAAAGCACTTTCTTCCCTCAAGGCTTTAGAGATGCCAAGATTTAAACAAGCATGTATCCCACATGACCAAACCAAACTGTCACTCCCAGATTAACAGATAGAGGAGCTTTTTCCTTTTGTTTTGATGGTTGGGCCTTCCTAGCGTCCATGAGGTAAATATTTACAAAATGTTGAGCCCAAATCAATATTTCACTCAACAAAAATCAGCCACAGAACCGGAGAGGGTAGATTACTGAATCCCAGGAGACCAAAGTCACCCCCAAGGTATTTGATTTGCATTCCAATTGTTTTGACATAGCTTCGGTGTAATTCACTGCGTGCCTCTGAAGGTGAACCGCTGCAGGCTAAACCACGTGGCTAATTTACAGCAGAGCGCCACACACTGCCGCTCTCTCCCTCCATTTGATATGCTGCTGTGGCGCCGGAGCTGCTTGTGCCAGGAAAGCAAGGCTACAAAAAAAAAAACGTAACATTTTCCCCTCTCTGCTTTAATATTACGCTCCAGTGCCCAACTTTGATTATTTTGCATGGTGTTAATTTTACGTTGTTGCTGTCGCCTTGTTTATGGCTGTGTGTGCGTGTCCGTGTCTGTTTGTGTGGAGGAAGCATAAAATATCAGCTGTTAAAATGTCAGTTGACTTCTCATTTCCAAAGACGGGCTGCTTGGTGTTGTTTTTGATTATTACATCATTATAATTTGTATGGGAACTGGATCTGAAAGCAATTATGCTTTGTATAACATTCAGTGATTGCTCTCATTTACAGAAATTACCTCTGTCTTTTGCTACAATGTGACAGCATAAATGAACTCTGTGCGTCCACAAATACAGCCTGATGATTCAGTATGTTAAAATATTCAGGGGAAATATTCATTGAGAGGGTTCATTTACATATGCGGCACAGAGCGAAACAACAACAGTGGAAATTACAGTTTATTATCTTTCCGCAATCCTCGGCCACAGCCTCACATTGTCTCCTTCTCATTTACTCGAGTGTTTTCTCTCCAGCCGCGGCAATTTCTTCCTTTCTTTTTTCTTTTTTTTTCCTTCTCGCTCTGCCACTCAGATTGATTCCGCTTTTTTAATTTCACAGCATAATCCAATAAACTTTATTGTTATTGCCGCAATTAACATTTAAGCTCGGCAGTGTAAAAAATGAGACATCTGTCACGGTTGGCGTGAGTCACGTGGCGTCGGTCATGGCTTCATGGTTGGTTAGGCGTTCCCTCCCTCCGAGGGGCTCGGTAGCTTTGTGGAACGGCTCTCCCCTGGCTACCTGTTCCTCCGGGTCCCACCTGCAACACCGAAACAAATTAATTATATCGATTTAAAAAGCCTCTAATGACTTTAGAACAGTAAATGTATTAGAGGTTTAATCACTCCTCCTTTCACGGCCCTCACATCACATCAAGTTCATTTGCATTTAGCACCATATACTTACACCACACACAGGCGGCATTAAATTATGAGCTGCCGCATGTACAGTAGCCACTCTGTATGCGGTCGTACATAGGGAGCAGCTAGTTATTTGTTGATTTCCTGCCTCTCTGTACCAGTGTAATCACTTATAGATTTTGCTCTGGTCCCCTGGTGGATTGAGAATTCTTAGGAACCCTTAGGCCACAGTTATTGCTATTCACACATCCTGCCCAAATCATCAGCTACTGTAGCACTGGGCCGGCAGCAATCTGCCAACTGTTACATTATGTGGGCATGTGGAGTAGACAAAATCTGCTGCTGTTGAATACGAAGCAGCAATCACTTTGTTAAATGTCCAAAATTTGATGCTCTACAGTATTATGTTGTTGTTCACGGTCGAGGTTGTTGCTTATTTGTGTGTATATGCGTGTGTGTGTGCCTGAGAAAAAAAGCTTAAAGGGACAGTTCAACCTGAAAATCAGAAAGACATATTTTCCCTCTTACTTATAATGCTGGTGTAGTATAGTTTTGGTGTGAGTTTTGGATATAACGTCCGTAGAGATGCCTGCTTTCTCTCCACTATAATGGATATAATAATATAATGAGAACATAACAATAACAATTATACAATGGAAGTAGATGGCACTTGGCTTGAGGTGTTCAAAGCAGCCAAAAAAAAGTTGGTGTCAAAAAAAATTCTTTCTGTCCAGAAATCATGACCTGGTTACTCAAGATAATCCACAGACTTTGTTGTGAGCAGGTTCATGTCGAAACTGTCAATTCTACCATAGAAAGAAAATTGCTCTTACATTAAACTGCTCACGATTATTTTGAGTAATTGGGTCATGATTTCTGGAAAGAGACACAGTTATTGTATTTTTTGGTGCTTTGAGCACCACAAGCTGAGTACCATTTAGTCATATTATATACAGACAAGGCAGACATCCCTACAGCCAGCATCTCCAAAACTACACCAAATCTATCTAGATGAATTAATAGAAAATTTTTTTTTTTTGATTTTGGGGGGAACTGTCCCTTTAAGAACCCAGCATTGTCCTCAAACATAAATCATTGCTCAATACAGCACAATCTCACCATCTACACAGGTGAAAACCTAACAGGGGGAAGATCATCTTAAGATTAAGCTGGATGTTTCTGGAAAATTCATAATGATGCCAGAGATGTCATGAGAGGGAAGATGTGACAGATTTGGCAGCAGGTGGGGTGTAATCAGGACAATAAAAGAAGAAAAACAAAAGAGATGAAGTGATGACAAATTATATAAACAGGCAGATGGAAAAAAGAAACACAGATGAGACAGAGAAGGACCAGATAAACATTGAAAGATGGTTCTAAGTGGAGAAAAAAATTGAAATATCATGCAGGTGGGCGTATACATTTGTCCTCCACTGCAAGATTCCATCCAAATCCCATATTTCTCCAATACTGTTGAGTCATTTAGTATTTATGCTAACCTATCTTGCTTTTAGCCACTGTCAAGCTTTACATACTTGACTGTTAACAGGCTGTGAAATTGAAGGAAGTAATAACAGTATCTATAAAACCGGAGTGAGGGATGAAGTCCTTTTTGCTGCAATGCAGGCACTGTCCATGTTGCTAATTAACTAGCAGAAACGAGTGGTTAGGGAAAAGGAGAAGAGAGGGTCAACGAGTCATATTAGTAGATAAAAGGAGGAGGCTGGGAAGAGGAGAGAATATCTGACAGCCAGCCGACCCCTAACCTCTCGGCAGAGTCCTGACCTCTGCCGTGACGAGCAGGACGGAGGTCAGCACATCTTTAACAATGACCAAAGTGCCCCATTATTCCTACAGTCATCTGCAGATGTCCAGAAAAACTGAGTAAAATCATTGTTTGGAATTGATCTGGTCCTTTACCGTCCCCATCTGTCATGCCTGGTTTGCTCTCCTCTGTACATCCATTTTTATCTGAATATTGTATCGTACATCACTGAATGCAAATGGAGCAGTTTATCTTTCTGTCACTCCGATGCTCAGCCGGTGTCTCCTTGGCTTGGCCTTTCTCTTCGGAGGGGATTGTTGCTGTGGCCTGTGGTGTTACGGCATCGTGGAACAGAGGTGTTTAATAACTGCCGGTGGATATTGTTCAGCTGAATTCTAATCACATTGATTAAAGGTATTGACCAGAGGAACCCAAGGGTTTTTTATAGCCCCTTAGCCTGTATCAATCATCGAGCTACACTATTCTCTCTGAATCCTTACGCTGTGTACTCACTTGCACTGTCTCTCTTTATCTCACGTCCGCTGATATACTACGTAATACATATAAAGTGTACATCTATTTTTACTTAGTATGTCCTATATTTACTATATTTATTATCAGCAGTAAGAGCTGCACATACACATGCATGTAACTGCAGTCTCATGCTTTTGTCAACAAGGGTGGATTCACACCAGCATTGTTTAGTCCGGTCGAACCATTGACTGGAAATAGAGATGGACAACATGTCTCCACTTCCTCCCGCTGTACAAAACTGAAGCCAAAATATCCAACATACCAGCTCTGCCATCTTGCGCCGGTGATGTCATTTGGAGTCTGCGCAGTCGCGATCAGTACTGGAGCGCTTTCAAGTTCCCATCCCGTACAGCTGGCAGACTCAACTGGGCAGAGCTCAGCTGTCAATCATGGCATGAAAACCCCTTTTTATAGCATCAAATAACTAATTAAAACCAAACTGATCAGGGAAGTGAGCACTTTAAACATCAGCATGATAAGAATCTACCTAAGATAACAGAAACAATTTTTGGGGAAAATGCATCTGATCTGTACTTTGATGTTTTAGTTTGGCCCGTTACCTATCTGCAGTATTTATATTTGAGTTTGAGTTTTGCCTTTGTGAACGTTAACTGGACCAGTTGGAAAATTGACAATGTCAAACATCAGACTGTTTTGCTTCAGGAAACAGACCTTTAGGTGTGAACTCGAAGGGTACTTTCACACCTGAAGTTCAGTTCATTTGGTCCGGACCAAAAGAGAAAAAGGTACATTGTCGCACTTCACTTCTGGCCTGGTTCCTTGTTACACTGACTTTTTACAAACAAACCAAGAGCAGTAAACAAATCATACTGACTGACAGGTTACTCATTAACTGGACAGTTGTCATCCTGCGTCATAAGTGCATCACCATGTGGAGAATTCAAATTTTGGTGACTGATGCGTATATGCGTATATTTATGTTTGTTGCACATATTAACAAAGAGCTCATGGAGAAATATACAATTATAAGCATTATTTAGCAAATCGCCACATGTTCTGAATAATGACTAACAGACAGAGACAGGAGGAAAAGGAGGCATCTTGTACAGTAATGATTCAGGGCTTATTGCTGTGGGGTCGCTGTCACACACTTTAATTGACTTAATGAACTGACAAAGTACACAGAGTAAGATACAAGCTCAGCAGTTTGAACAGGTTTTTACCTATTAATTAGGGGAAAACATGCACTGAAGTGCATATGCTTTACTAATGATTAACATAAATATATACATGGCTTATACAGCATCAATTATAAGACTGAACAAATTTCAGATGACAGATTAGTTGGATTTATTGGTATTTTAGCCTTTGAAAAATAAAGTCACATACTGTACCTGTGGTTGTTTCACAACACAAACAAACTGCACCAGAATGTGCTTGGCACCGGGCCAAGACCACCTTTTCAAGTGGTCCTGGTCCAGTTGTTTGGTCTGCACCAGGGTTCAACTAACAACTTTCACATCAGCCCAAATGAGCCACACTATCTGGGCAAACGCATGAGGTTTAGGTGTGAACGCACCATTAGAATACAGTATTAGTCCAGAATAATGGTTAAACTTACCAAACATTTGAAATGTTCTCTTTTTAATGCCACCTTTTGCCTTTTTTTCCCCTCACAGGGCATCTACAGCTGTATCCATGGGGTGCAGATCGAGGAGAAGAGCAGCTCGGCACTGAACTCGCCATCAGCCACCATGAACAACACCCATTCCAACATAATGCGCCTCTTACGCACCGCCAAGAACATGGCCTCCCTGTCAGGGGTGAATGGCTCACCACACAGCGCCCTTGACTTCATCCGCCGTGAATCCTCTGTTTACGACATCTCTGAACACCGGCGTAGCTTGGCAGGCCACTCGGACTGCAAGCCTTACCTACCAGAAGACAACATGTTCAGCGACTACATCAGTGAGGTGGAGAGGACGTTTGGCAACATCCACCTGAAGGACAGTAATCTGTACCAGGACCACTACCTGCACCACCATGGCTCAACACTAGGGCTTAGTGGACCTCCTCCCAACAGGCCCCATAGTTTGGGCAGTGCCAGTTCTCTGGAGGGTGGCATGTTCGACTGTGACAGCCTGGGTGGAGGGGTGGCTCCTATTTTCACCACCCAGCCCTGCTCAGCACTGACCCACAGGAACATGAGCAAGTTTGACCTGCTGTCCGGACAGACTCCTCCCTCAGGACAGAGTTTCAAGGGAGGCCTGCCGGACCTGTACGGGAAGTTCTCCTTCAAGGGAGGTGCCTCAAGTTCTACATACATCCCTGGGCATAACTACTGTGGAGGGAGAGGAGACGATGATGGGAATATACGTTCAGATGTGTCAGACATTTCCACGCACACAGTCACCTATGGGAACCTGGAGGGGAATGCCAAGAAGCGCAAACAATACCGTGATAGCCTGAAAAAGAGGCCGGCCTCTGCTAAGTCCAGACGGGAGCTGGACGAGATTGAGCTGGGCTACAGGAGGAAACCGTACCACATCAGCCACCACCATTACCATGGCCACCGCTCTGCCTCCCCACCGCTTTTACCTTTGGAACGGAAGAGAGGAGGAGGAGGAGGAGGTGGTGGAGGAAACAATGATGGAAACTATCTCTTCAGAGAAAAGGAGAGTGTTAGGGATTTTTATTTGGACCAGTTTCGGCCCAAAGAGGGTGTCCCTCAGTGGGAACATGTGGATCTGACGGAGGGCCCTGGGAGCAGAGATGGAGGAGTGGCGACCTGCACCTCCCTGGTTCCAGTGGATGACTTTCTCAAGAGCAAACCCAAAAAGTCTGATTCGAAGAGTGGCGGAGGATCTGGGCTGGCAGGGGGAGAGTGGGAGTGCAGAAACTGTCGGGCTAGTGGGGGAGGAGGGGGCAAGCAGATGTCCATTCATGGAAGTGGTGGTGGCTATGGTGGTGGTATGAGCTGCGGGTCCTCAGGAGGCGGAGGAAACAGCCGCCCTAGCTCTGCAACCTGCATGCGCTGCGAGGGCTGTAAAAAGACTGGAAACCTGTACGATATCAGCGAGGACAACAACCACCTCTTGGAACAGATGGGGGGAGGCGGAAGTGGAGGAAGTGGAGGAGGTATGGGCGCAGGCCCTCAGTCACAACCTCAGGGCCAGCAGAGGAGAAAGGGTGGAGGATTAGGCAAACCACTTAGGCGGCAGCACTCTTATGACACATTTGTCGATCTTCAGAAAGAGGAGTCAGGTGGGATGGGAAGTTTGATAGGGGGTCTAGGAGGAGGAGGTGGTGGGATGGGTGGTGCAGGTATGGGAGGGATGCTGCCCCCACCCAGGAGTGTTAGCCTGAAGGAGAAAGAACGCTACATGGAGGGCACCAGCCCCTTTGCGCACATATTTGAACGTCACGGGGGCTCGGAGAGGGAAAGGGAGAGAGACAGGGATCCGTTGTTTTACGGAGGCGAGGGCCGGAAAGGACCCGGCTCACCATTTGGTCTGTTCAGAGGTGGCGAGGGCCTCCACCGCCGCTCAATCGGAGAGAGAGACATGAGAGACAGGGATAGGTCTTTGATGGAAGGAGGAGGTGGGGCGGCGTTCTCTTTATCCAAATCTCTTTACCCTGACCGGGTAAACCAAAACCCCTTTATACCCACCTTTGGCGACGACCAGTGTCTGATGCACGGAGCCAAACAATATTACATGAAAAAGCAACAGCAGCAGCAACAAGTTGCCAAAAACAGCCGAAGTGACTTCAGGAGCCAGATGAGCACGGCGTCATATCTGCCAGCATCTGCCACAGCTGGGGTGATGTCCAACGTGGCCCCCCGGTTCCCGAAAGAGCTCAGCCTAGGTGGAATGAACCACCACGGCTCCATGCTGGGGGTCGGCCCCCCGCGTCCCTTCAATGGAAGCAATGGCCATGTGTACGAGAAACTCTCCAGCATTGAGTCTGACGTGTGAGAGAAAAAGGGGGAGGAGGAGCGGATGACGGTGAGGGAGAAGGAGGAGAGGAATAGAGGCATGTAGTGTTAGGAGATCAGGGATGATTTTAAAGACACTGTCCACACACTGCAACCCATATTGGGAGTAAAAGAGGAGAGAGCTAGAGGAGGAAAAGACTGATAGGTAAAGACTGTGAAATAGAAAACTAAGAGTAAGGGGAAATGGGGAAAAAAATCTTGATTTTGCAAGAAAATCTGGGTAAAAAAAATCAGGACAGCCTGAGGAGGTGTGAGATGTTAACCCTCTCTCAGAAACGGCCAAAGCTACTCTACTTTTATGTCCAAACACAGTCAATTAACATTCTCCCTTAACACCACAAATGCACTCAACTCCAAGTCCATCATTTCATCCCCCAGCGAGGCAGAAGTCAATGTACTTGGTTATTATCGCAAAAGAGGCGACACCTCATCTTCGTTTGATATTGGACATGTGAGCCTGGTGCGACTTGATGGCTGTCTGAGAGCTCCTGCTGAGCGCTTATGAAGAAAGACTGCGAGAGCGGAGAGAGGAGCGAACTGCCCATCTGCCCCTGTGTCACTGCAGAAAGGAGACATTGTCACGTTTACACAGGAGATGACTGGTGCTTCTCTCTGGAAGGAGACAGCCTGGCCTGTCCATCTCTCTCCGTCCTCCACTCTTCTGTTTCTCCCCTCTCTCCTCTATCTCTCAGCCCCCCGCTCCTCCTCCTCATCCCTAACGCCAAAAGAGCTGATCTTGTTTGCTATGAGAAATACAATCATGAATGATAATAAGATATTCTTATAGAAAAAAACAGGGTATAAGAACAACAATAATATTGATAACATTGTGAATAACAAAGATGTTAGTAATGATTATGATAACACTGCTTATGATATCACTAAGTTTTTCTTGTTTTATGTTCTGTTGGTATAATATTTCACTACTGTTTTAGTATCTGTAGTTGTATCCTGTCTGCCCCTGGCGGCAGCAGGACGGTTGTTTTTAGTTCAACCAACAAGCCAGAAAGACTGAGTCCTCAACTCCTGTTTTTCTGTTTTCTGTAGAATATTTTACTCCATGCTCATACGTTTATTTGCTCCTTGTGGAAAAACAGGATCTCGAAGACACGTTTAGAGCTGACAGATCCTTATTTGATGTTTCAAGACATTACAAATCAATTGCACACACACACACACACACACACACACACACTCACAGTTTTTGTCAGCCTGAACTTGTGCTACTGTGAACAACACGTTTTGTCAGAAGCTGAAGATACTGAGAGGAAGGACGTGCCTTAATGGTCTCCAGGGGATGTGTCCTCCAGTTCGCGTGCTGGTCCTCACACGGCGGCGGCACCAGGACGGACCAGCATGCTCCGAGGCTGCTCGGTGGTCTCTTCACGTTTATGAGCCAAAACTGCAGTAAAAAATTTACAGCGCGGTTGAGACGCTGCTGCTGATGGTTTAGATACAAGAATGCCGTTGGAGATGTTTTATAACTTCGTAAAATGATTTCATATGTCAAGTATGGGCAGTGCTTTATGAAGCTGTTGTATTCAGGATGTCCCACTGTCACGGATAGACGTCTCACTTCACGACACGGCAGCCTTTAGACCACTTCTTTTATTCAGGTTACATGAAAACAGTCACCAGGCACTTACTTTTATCGGCTTCTCACTAGTATCTCGCAGAAGGCATTACTTTTCACTCACGGAGGCACACACAGAAAGCTTTGTTTGAACATTGTGTATGATTAATATATATTAATATAATATATATATTAATATATATATATATATATATATAAGATTTATATGTGATGTCGTTTATGTAGGCAAAATGCTACAAAATGTGTAGGAGAAGTGTTGTTGCCGCATGACAATGATAAAAGCTTGAGCTGAGGAGGATGTCTATATGAGGGAGGCCTCAAAAACACCGACTGAGGTGTCAGGGAGGCGGCCATCTTGCAAAAGCTTTGCGGCTTTTTACTTTGACTGATGTAGATATTCTTTTTAGATGGAGAGGCCTCATTTATTGCACAGGACCTTTTACTCAGTGTAGGCACTCAGTAGACATGCCTTATCGTCCCATCAACCCCCAGCCCCCCCCCCCCCCCCCCTCCTCCCCGAGCTGTCTGATGATGACTCATCATTTCACTGTACAGAATAAAGAAGCCTCTATTAGTTATTTAACGGTTTGATCTTCGATTAGCTGGCGGTGTCAGAAGTTCAAGGGCTGCGGGAGATTGCGCAGGAGTGCTGGCCTGAGATTGGAGCTGCTGGACTGTGTAGAGTGTGATCTTTGTCAGTGCGGACTTCTATCTTATACCCTAATCTAAATGCACCAGTGTAATAGGTTGGCGTGCGTGTGTGCGTGCCTGTGTGCGTATGTGTGTGTGCGAGTGTGTGTCAGGGGAAGCAAGTCACGATTGAATGATAACAGCTGTTTTTTTTTCCACTAACCTGCTGATAACTATTCATAAATTCAACAGCCTCTGCTCCTCACGCACTCCACAGATAACAGCGTTAAAGTGAGACTGATCGTGTTAGCCTTAAATCAAACAGATTCATCCTCCCATCCCCCCCATGACTCTCCTAATAAATAGATTGGAATCTCTGGAATTTTTATACGCACACATTTTGAAAGTTCAGGTCAACCATTATCAGCGAGGTGGTATAAGAAGGAGACAGGAGAATGAGGAAATAAGACGGAGCAGAAGAAAGACTTTGGAGTGGGCATCAATCAGTGTCAGCATTTGTATGTTCAATCTTTTCCTTGTAAATAATATATTTAAAAGTCTTTTCACTTTGTACAGTAAACAGACAGACAGGATGTAACTTTAAATATGTTTTACAGCAATTTAAGAAATAAACAAAACAATAATAAAAACTCATAAAAACAAAAAAACACATCAACAAAAATATGCAAAATATAGTTAAGACACAGATATTACTAATCATAAGTGATATAATTGAACCTCTTTTTCTTTAAATCTCATGTTTACTTAATTATGATAGTTTACCAATCAGTATACTGATTATGTTAAGAATTATGCTTTTTCATATTTTCACTAAAGTGTTGGAAATTGAGGATAATTTACTGTAGGTGTAGACGTTTGGTGATAAAAGGGGAAAGTTTAGTTTTAGGAGTCTTTGCTAAGTTTCCCTTGAATTGTGTTAGATTCTCTCTTTTTAAGGTAAGCTATTCTTCATGCTTTTTGAGATAAATTCAATTATCTACACATTTATGTAATACAATATTACATGTATACATAGATGATATTTGCATATAGAGGCAGTATATTGTGATCCTTCATTTTTAAGCAGCAATCCTTGTTGAAAACTTACAAGATATTTGTGTTTTTGTTGCCCGTTTTTTGACCTGGGCTCTAATGGTGATTGCACACAGAATTTAGAGCCATCGTTAGCCCCGGCCTATCCTGTTCCCTCTCTATGTTTGGGATAGACATCACTGTGGTAAAGGATATACACATATGTATATGTGCGTGTACACACATGCACACACATACATGTATAAACACATGTACACACACAAATGCGCGCTGGACGTTTCCCAGTGTTGATGTTTTGTTAATATTGCTGAGGATTTCAGCACAATATCATGGGAAAACCAAGAACGAGTGTAGTTTCATCTAACTGAGAATCCATTTGAAAATGAAATGCATTTGTGCAACCCCTTATTAAAAGGTGCAACATTTGTTCTGTCATGTCTCATTTTATGTAGAGTTTTGCTTCAGGGGAATCAACCGTCGCTACATTTGAGCTCACATATTACTAAACTGTGTTATTTGACAGCTGAAAACACTTAAATGCTTTGGATTCTAATTTATTTTGTGCAACTTTGTGCACTGCTTGTTTCTCTGTATGAGACGGGGAAATATAATTTGTAATTTGTTGTGTACATATGCAATTCTGTCCCCGTGAAGTCAGAAATTATTTCTCCCGCTCTTCTTCTGTATGGTACTGATTCCAATAAGTCTCTATAATCTTCTCCCCAACCCTGAGAGAAGAAATTCATCTCTCTTCTGTTTTTCTCAACTGCTATCATGTCTAGAGGGTTGATTGAAAAGTGAAAAATGTATCTTTGTGCATGCAAACTCTGTTAGGTTTGCATTTTTCATACAAGCCACTATGTTGTTTTTTCCTCCTCATTTGCAATAAACAGCATGACCAAACAGAAAATGCTCTTACTGTACACTGTATGTGCCAATACATCAGTTCCTGTTTTTTTCATCAAGCGAGGGCCAGTTTCAAGGTGCTGGTTGGGAAGTGGCGTTGCACCTGACACTGTGGTAAACACGCTATCATCAGGCCTTTAGCACCTCCAGCTGCTCTGCTCTGCAGCCAGCGTGAGCAGGTCGGCCGGTGATGCAGAGTAAGCATGGCTCGTCAGAAGTCTTTATTTCCCTCACGGCCAAATTGGTCCCAGCCTCACTTCTCTGCACACGAGCATGCCACAACATATTTGTTCAAACGCTTCACGTAGAGCAAAACACTGTGTCACATTTTTTACAACGCAAGAAAATGGCTGTGGCAAGTTAGTGGGCTGGAACATCCTGAAGGTGGAGGATGTAAATATCACCTCAGCTGACATGTGTTTTTCTGTCGGGAACACTGACACACGGGACCAAATAACAGCATGACATGGTCAGCTACAGGGATCGATGTACCGGCTAAACTGACTTGTGATTTTTCCTTTTTCTTTTTTTTTTTTTTAGCATTTTGTGTTTTGAAGGAAAGAAATTTGACATATTTGCTTCAAACCAGTTTTTCTAACATTGAGTTGAACTGTTCACATTGTCTTTTTTTTTTTTTTTTTTTTATCAATGAGTCACTTCTCATGCAGATAGGAAGAATTATACTGTGATATTTTATGAGTGATTTGTTGTGAAGGTCCATGTGATATAGCTGCTTATAATTTACACCCTAATTCACTGCAGAACTTGTTTACTAATATTTTAAAATTCTACCTGTGTGTACACGTGTGTATTAATATGTATTGATATTGCTTTATATTGATGCATACAAATTTTCTATTAAATTCTGTACAGTTTTGTTTGTTAATATTGCTATTTTCCATCATCATTCATATTTGAGAATGGTTTGCTTTACCTGAGTGAAAATTTATAACATGACATAAGGGGTTGCTACTAAATGTATTTCACAGGGTGATGAAAACACACATCTTCACTGAAGGTACACAGCCTGATTAAATTTACTGTGGGTTGACAAAAAATGTAACATATGAATAGCATCAATTGTATACATAATGATATACATAATATTATTCTTGGCCATTCTTTTCTCTTTTTGTGGCCCTTTTCTTTGAAATAATCCCCAAATTTTTACACCATACAAACAGAAAACGACACAAAAACAAATAATTGTACAGGTTGTGTAAATACTGAATATTGGGGGAAAACAGTTACTTTCTTTTTTTGTATGGAAACGATCAAAGTAATCTCAATAACAAAATTAATCACGTCATGACAAAATTGCAAAAAAACATCATTAAGGTACTTCTAATAAGGATAATACTGATATCTACAATTATAAGTGCTCAAATAAGACTATTCTTTCTCTTTGTACATGATGAACAAAATGAAGTGTTGAGTATTAATAATAAAAAACTATAAGTTTCACGCATATGGCACTGAGTCTTTTTCAGCTTTTTTGTGTTTACCACACACACACACACACACACACACACACACCTCCATCCTCTTGATTCATTTCATAGACCTTTTTCACAGCAGCCATATTGATATGAAACAGCAGGCTAAACACAGGTGTTACCAATTATACTAATTAGGGTCCTGTCCCATTTAGTGTAGCAGAGCCTTTCCAGTGAACCAACATGCAACTTAACCCTTAATTAGTATCATTTGTAACACCTGTGTTTATCCCACTATTTCATGTCGAAATGGCTGCTGTGAAAAAAAGTCTATCTTAGCACACTTGCTGTGTCCGAAATTCAATCTAAACATCCAATTAAGTATGTCTGAAACCTGAAAAACAGTGAACACAGTAGTATGCAAGGTCCATACTATTTCTGGTGAGTTATTACAGTATGCAGGCATTGGATACACAGGTATAACAATCCCGCAGTGCAATTCAGATTCTAGATTCTGATAGGCTGCAGGGTGTCTTGAAAACTAAATAGCTCCAGTGAAGCTGTCTGTTCACAGCTCTAAATTAATGTGCTGGAATGAGTGACCATAGCAACAGGGACACAGTCAAAGCCTTTGTTTAGCCGACAATATACTGCAACACTTTAAATTAACGTCCAATTATGATGGCTGACTTCAACATTTCTTAACCGGTGTGGAGAATGTGACAGCTGTGATGACTGGGATGCAGATGTTGAAAAGAAAATGGAGAAACAGCACAAGGAGTAATAAGCTGAGAGAAGTGCACCACAGGACGGTGACTGTGACACACAAGCAGCAAGAAGTGCACTGCCCCTCTGAACTTACTGATGTTTTATAAGCCTTCAACTCACATCTTGTGCTATTCAATTCGTGACTTCAGGCTGTGAACAACAGTTCTCATGACCTATTTGTTCATGAAAATGTTGATATTGATTTGAGGACAATGGCATGGCTGAATAACTAACTTGTCTTGTTAGCAGTGTTGGGCAAGTTACTCAGTATGTGTAATAAGTTACGTTTTACTTATTACTCCTTTAACTAACTCCTCCTAAGTTGAACTCTTGATCCACTGAATACCCAGAAAGCTTTTGTTGTTATCTGTGAAGATGTTGGCTGTGGTGGAAACAAAGTCGACCTCTCTGAGTGTGGCCCTTCAAATTAGATTCCATCACCACAGATTCTTTCTCAGGGAGCCAAGTTGTGGCTAAAGTTTGTCCTGTTTACTGGGTTTACTGAACAACATTAACACTGCATAAGAACTTTATAGGATTGTAATGATTGTTCCAGGTATTAGTCAATAGAGAAGTCCCTCCCCTTCTGCTGTGCCCCATGAGTCCAAGCTTCGGAAAAACTGTGAGCAAGAGACAATTTTGGTTCTTCCCCTGTTCGAATTGTGCCATGAATTTAACATATGATGTTTACCAGTTTAAAAGATAATTTTACAAGACAAGAAAGTCGCAGTTTGTTGTAGGTTTGTCGCTATTTAGATTAGTTTTGTGTGAAACCGCGCAGTGAGCTACGTTTTTCATCTTGCACAATATACACCATTAATGCCAACGTTGCTGTCTTTGTAACATTACTGTATTTTACCTGAAGTGTTTTACCCAGCAACTCGTGTGACTACATCCCAGCATGAAAACTACTAGCTGTTGAAGGGTGAAAGCCATGACATCACTTACGCATCTTGTAGGTGTCTAGTCTTCACAGTCTTATAATTAAACAGTTAAACAGAAAAAGGTGGCCTTTTTGACTTGTAAAATTATCTTTTAAATTGACAGACTTCATGTGTGTAATTCATAGTTTAATTCAAACAGGTTAAAAAAAATATTTGTCTCTCCTCATTAACTACCATACATATTTTTTCTGAAGTAATATCCCATGGTGGTCCACCAGAAGGGAAGGGGCTTCGCCTCTCTGTCCCTCACATGTTACCAGGAAAGTTACCTTATGAAAATGTTAGTAACCTGTGAAAAATTTTAGACTTTGACATCAATTTACATTTCAGATTAAATGTAAGTAAGGTTTCACTTTGCTAGGCATCATATATTTTTTAAATTATTTAATTGTTGGCACAGGTTACCATGGTTATCAGTCTCCGACTGGCAAGGAGGCTCTCAGGATTGACATGCGTATGAAAAGATACATACTGCTGTTTATTTACACAAAGGTATGTGCAGTGATACACATTACTTGTACATTGCACATAGTATGTGATTTCTGACGCAGTACCTGAATAGGACAGAATGTCAAAATGGCTGCTGTGAAAAAGGTCTGACTCTCTATACAGACCTGCATTTATTGTCACTCTCTAAAGTATGTGATATTTCTGTCACACGAGAGGAGAGGAGAGGAGAGGAGAGGAGAGGCCTGCCGGAGAATCGAGGGCCATATGGTGACTGTATGGTGGAGTGGTTGGGTCTGGGTCTGTCCCCTCAACAACCCACACTGCTGCTGGCGCTCCACACAGCCTCGTCTAATGCCGTCCAGCCCCCTCGGGGTTCTCTCAGGCTGCTATCTCAGGCTGCTCTCTCCTCTCCCCCACACCATCGCTGCTCCCGCTGCACTGTGCAGCAGTGTTACAGTAGATCCGCCTGACACCTTGTCAAAGTGACACAACTGTTGTGTGTTCTCAAACTGAACTGACACTCATTTCGGTTCACCTTTGAGACGGCACAGTGTGGTCCCTGACACTATAATGATTTTTTTTTTTAACCTTTATTTATCCGGGAGAGATCAACACTGAGACTGAGTTTGTCGTTCACAATGCATAATAATTATCTGAGGTCAGGGAAGTGGGACAGATCGGAAAATCTGGATGATGAAAGTAAATGAAGAAAACCAGCCCCTGTCTCAGCAATTGCCATCAAGCTGACATTGAGAAGGGCATTTATCTTCCAGCAGTCTCCCAAAGCTGTTCAGTTGCCAATAGTGTAATATTGTGCTTGTACTGAGCAGGTCCCTTGTGCAAATATATTTAAATGTATGAATAATAAGCAGGGCATTCAGTAAAGGGGGGCCCAGGCAAAACATCCCACAGAAAATCAAAGCTAGTAGCATGTGCATTTAGCTCGGCTACTAAAGTCTTCAGCTATCTAGACACGCTCCTCTTCAGCATTTAAAACATCTCATGTACGCTCACGGCTTCTCGCCAAGTTTATGATGCTTCACGGTGATGAAAAGTCAGATTCAATATGTCAGACTGAAGGTGTGCGTGATTAGCTGTTTGATGACGCCATTTTGACCTCAAAACACTTCATATCCTAAAAACAACTGTTTAGTTTTTTTCACTGTTGTACTGAGCTGGGCTGTGTGGTCTGTAAATTTTTGATGTTGACATTTTAACAAGCAGATCTTATCCAGAGTGACTTAAAGATGCATTAAGATTTTTACTGCCCCACAGTACAAAATGACCACGATATATCTTCAGGGGTTTGATAGGGTTGTTGATCAATACCAGTGACTCAACGATTACTTCGCCAGATGGCCTACTGAAACTTTCAGGACCCCTTGTCCAGTCCTACCCGTTCCCTACCTCTCAGCTGGTCAAAGTTGGAGGATGGATGGGTGCTATGTGTGAATAAAGCAGCACCACAAACACACGTCGTGCTCAAGCCAAAAAAGCAAAGCAGTGTTATTTTGTTTTGTGATGCATAATCTCTTCACTCAACATGACTGTGTCATTTCTGCTCTCATTAGATAGCTTTCTGCCTCTCAAGTGTAAGAATGTGATTAGTGCACAAGTGTAAAATGTGAAATGAGTGCAGTTCTGTCAGTTAACATCAAGCTCTGTCACAGTCCTGTCAATATTAATGAAATTCCCTGGTCACCAATTCAGACGGTAGGATACCGAGGTCAAAAGGGACGTTACAAGTTGCATGTTGGCCTTATAGGAAAAATTCATGCTGGTGTTTAAAAGATCATATTTACCATATTTACTATCTAAACTAGTGTCAGCATGCTAACATTTGCGAAGTAGGACCAAACACAAAGTGCAGTTGAAACTGACAGGAATGTCATTAGTTTTTGGTCATAAATGAAAGTATTTGACAAATTAAAATTGGATGGAGATCGCTGAAATGTGCTGGGATTGTCAAAGTTAATAGAGTTCGTTTTGTGTACCAAATTTCATGGAAATCCAACCCACAGTTTTTTAGCTATTTTACTGAAAGCCATAAATGTTAATCTCATGGTGGTGCTAAAGGAAAAGTCAGGGGACTACCAAAGTCTCAAGGGTTCATCCTCTGGTCTACCGCTGTCTTGTCGTGTTAGTTTTTGTTACTGGGGGACTTTGCTGAATCCAAAACTAACCTTTTATTACACCAAAATAGACCAGCAATTCCCATGTCCTGCAAGGAAACATTTCTGATTTCACCAAGGGAATCTAGTTGAGTAAAAAAGAGCAATATTTGGTAGCGTACACAGCTTAGCTTCCATGCTGGTTCTCCTGCTGCTTCTCTAGACTGTGGGTGTGTGTACAGTCATGTACTGTAGCTAATACTCCACTTCAAGTAATCCAAAGTATCACTTTAAGCACTGTTGCACATGAACACACTAGACTAGCAGTATTTGTTGAACATGCTCAGATTTGGGGGGATCTTGGTGTTTTGCGTTTGCAATAACAGCGTTCTCACTGTCATTTGATTAAAGAAGTGTGGTCGCAGCAGAGAGAGAGAGAGAGAGAGAGAGAGAGCATGTGAATATGGGCAGAAGTGTCTCATGATTGAAAAACCTTCTTTGGTTTATGAATTGCACTCTGATTGGTTTATTGCTTGTTTGGCCTAAACTTGCCCGTGAATTAATCAGGGCATTGGTGCACAGCTGATAGGTCTATCCCAGTGTGCGCTGCTGGTGCAAGGGTTGGGACAGGGCAGGAAACCCCTGCGTCCTTGGCGCAAGATGGCAAAGGTGAATTTGGACACACCTTAAATAAATTAAATCCACTGTGCCTTGCACTTTCCACTTGCACTTTGGATCAGCATAAGATATGGCCCATTGTCTGCATTCAAAGTAAAGGTCTATCTCTGTTTTTGCAGAAGAGTAGGTGATTTTGCTGAGATTGTAATTATTTGCATTGACTTAAAAATAATTTTACATTTACAAATAAAACTAGAACTGCAAGCAGTTATGAACGGGGGCCAAGCCTCCCCGTGCGAGCCGTTCCCCGCGGCCCTCGGAACCCACGGCCGCGGGCTCCGAGGGACGCGGGGCTCGGGGCGATCGCGGGGACGCACGCCATCGTCCGAGCTGCAGCCTTCCAGTTCAGGGCAATTGTCAGGACACAGGACAAAGCTTAGCTGCAGTATTCACTGTAGTGGGTGTGCACTGTTAGTGCCAAAGGCAGAATGCGTGGCGATTTTGATTTGTTGTAATAAATCCCGCCCACTTTGACCAATCATTACGTAAGTTGGCGGTCGGCCTCAGGAGGGAGTCCACATCATGCACAGCGAATTTCGTAGGAATCCATGCAACTTTTGGGAAACTCGATTTTTTGGGTTTGTAGCGCCCCCTATTGGCCAATCCGCACCAAATTTGGCACAGAGCGTGTGGATGACCTCTGGAACCACCGTGTTAAGTTTGAAGTCGAAAGAATTTAGTTTGACCGAAATATGACACAACATGTGTTTTTTAAGCTAGCTGAAAGATTGTTCGGTTATAATTAGCGCATTTTTTGTCGTGCAACAATTCTTTTGATAAGTTTTGCTCAGACATGTCTAGAAATCGTATGTGCAAAGTTTGGCGCAGATGGCGCTTAAATTGTAGGAGGAGTAGGAAAAAGTAGGTTTCGGACATGCGGCGACTTAGCGACGGGAATTTTCGGCGAAAGTGGGCGGGGCCTACGTCAGAAAATCCAGCGCTATTCAGGGAATACGGCAATATGAGATTTTTCAACGTGTCATTTAAAATGTGAAAGTTATAGGCAAAAATGCGTTATAGCGCCCCCTAGTGGAGCACAAACGCGATTTTTGGTAGGCGGGATCTGAGTCCTATTCTACATGTACCTATAAAATTTCAAAGCCCTAAGTATTATACTTTGGCAGGAATTAATTTTTTTTGTTTATCTTGTAATAAGCCCCGCCCAAATTGACCTGTCATGACCCCCTTGAAGATATGGCCTCAGGGCTGGCCCTACATCGTACGGACCAAATTTGGTAGAAATCGGTGCAGCCGTTCTAGAGATATAAACTTCCCACATCTGTAGCGCCCCCTAGGGGCCAACCTTCGCCAAATTCAGCTCATAGGCTCCCAGTCTCATGCCAACCAAGGATCTCTGATTTGGTGTCGATAGCATTTACTTTGACCGAGATATGCAACATTTTCCATTTTTAAGGCTAGCTACGGAAATTTGTTCGTTAATAATTCGCGGAATTTTCAACCCAAAAAAAATCTTTTGATAACTTTAGCTCATGAGGACCAGAAGAGTGTCCGTGCCAATTTTCGTGCAGATCGAACAAAATCCCTAGGAGGAGTTTGAAAAAGCAGGTTTGCCAGTTTTCGCGATTTTGCGAAAAAATTATCTAGGCGGAAGTGGGCGTGGCCAATTACAAAGTGACTCAGCTCCATTCAAGGAATATGGGGATATAAGGTTTTTGAATGTGCGACATACGGTGTGGGAGTTATAGGCCAAAACGCGTTGTCCTTGCTTATAGCGCCCCCTACAGGCGGACGTGTGCAGTTTTTGGCGTCTGAGGTACGGGCGGGGGTGAGGGCCAGCCCTCCAAATTGCACCGCCCTACCTTGCACGGTTTAGCCTGCAGCATGAGTTTTATCGGGAGAAGAATAAAAATAATAATAACTAGAACTGCAAGCAGTTATGAACGGGGGCCAAGCCTCCCCGCGCGAGCCGGTCCCCGCGGCCCTCGGAACCCGCCGCCGCGGGCCCCGAGGGACGCGGGGCTCGGGGCGATCGCGGGGACGCGCGCCGTCGTCCGAGCCGCGGCCTTCCAGTTCAGGGCGATTGTCAGGACACAGGCAGATGCTGAGCTGCAGTATTCACTGTAGTGGGTGTGCACTGTTAGTGCCAAAGGCAGAATGCGTGGTGATTTTGATTTGTTGTAATAAATCCCGCCCACTTTGACCAATCATTACGTAAGTTGGCGGTCGGCCTCAGGAGGGAGTCCACATCATACGCAGCGAATTTCGTAGGAATCCGAGCAACTTTTCGGAAACTCGATTTTTTGGGTTTGTAGCGCCCCCTATCGGCCGATCCGCACCAAATTTGGCACAGGGCGTGTGGATGACCTCTGGAACCACCGTGTTAAGTTTGAAGTCGGAAGACTTTAGTTTGACCGAAATATGACACAACATGTGTTTTTTAAGCTAGCCGAGAAATTGTTCGGTTATAATTAGCGCATTTTTTGTCGTGCAACAATTCTTTTGATAAGTTTTGCTCACACATGTCTAGTCATCGTATGTGCAAAGTTTGGCGCAGATGGCGCTTAAACTGTAGGAGGAGTTCCAAAAAGTAGGTTTCGGACACGTGGCGACCTAGCGACGGGAATTTCCGGCGAAAGTGGGCGTGGCCTACGTCAGAAAATCCAGCGCTATTCAAAGAACACGGCAATATGAGATTTTTCAACGTGTCATTTAAAATGTGAAAGTTATAGGCAAAAATGCGTTATAGCGCCCCCTAGTGGAGCACAAACGCGATTTTCGGTAGGCGGGATCTGAGTCCTATTCTACATGTACCCATAAAATTTCAAAGCCCTAAGTATTATACTTTGGCAGAAATTAATTTTTTTTGTTAATCTTGTAATAAGCCCCGCCCACATTGACCTGTCATGACCCCCTTGAATATATGGCCTCAGGACTGGGCCTCCTTCGTACGGACCAAATTTTGTAGAAATCGGTGCAGCCGTTCTAGAGATATAAACTACCCACATCTGTAGCGCCCCCTAGGTGCCAACATTCGCCAAATTCAGCTCATAGGCTCCCAGTCTCACGCCAACCAAGCATCTCTGATTTGGTGTCGATAGCATTTACTTTGACCGAGATATGCAACATTTTCCATTTTTATGGCTAGCTACGGAAATTTGTTCGTTAATAATTCGCGGAATTTTCAACCCAAAAAAAATCTTTTGATAACTTAAGCTCATGACGACCAGAAAAGTGTACGGGCCAATTTTCCTGCAGATCGGACAAAATCCCTAGGAGTAGTTCAAAAAAGCAGGTTTTCCAATTTTCGCGATTTTGCGAAAAAATTAATTAGGCGCAAGTGGGCGTGGCCAATTACAAAGTGACTCAGCTCCATTCAAGGAATTGGGAGGTATAAGGTTTTTGAATGTGCGACATACGGTCTGGGAGTTATAGGCCAAAACGCGTTGTCCTTGGTTATAGCGCCCCCTACAGGCGGACGTGTGCAGTTTTTTGCGTCTGAGGTACGTGCGGGGGTGTGGGCCAACCCGCCAAATTGCACCGCCCTACCTTGCACGGTTTAGCCTGCAGCATGAGTTTTATCGGGAGAAGAATAAAAATAATAATAATAATAATAATAACTAGAACTGCAAGCAGTTATGAACGGGGGCCAAGCCTTCCCGCGCGAGCCGGTCCCCGCGGCCCTCGGAACCCGCCGCTGCGGGCCCCGAGGGACGCGGGGCTCGGGGCGATCGCGGGGACGCGCGCTGTCGTCCGAGCCGCGGCCTTCCAGTTCAGGGCAATTGTCAGGACGCAGGCCAATGCTGAGCTGCAGTATTCACTGTAGTGGGTGTGCACTGTTAGTGCCAAAGGCAGAATGCGTGGTGATTTTGATTTGTTGTAATAAATCCCGCCCACTTTGACCAATCATTACGTAAGTTGGCGGTTGGCATCAGGAGGGAGTCCAGATCATGTGCAGCGAATTTCGTAGGAATCTGAGCAACTTTTTGGAAACTCGATGTTTTTGGGTTTGTAGCGCCCCCTATTGGCCGATCCGGACCAAATTTGGCACAGAGTCTGTGGATGACCTCTGGAACCACCGTGTTAAGTTTGAAGTCAAAAGAGTGTAGTTTGACCGAAATATGACACAACATGTGTTTTTTAAGCTAGGTGAAAAATTGTTCGGTTATAATTAGCGCATTTTTTGTCGTGCAACAATTCTTTTGATAACTTTAGGTGAGACACGTCTAGACATTGTATGTGCAAAGTTTGGCACAAATGGCGCTTAAACTGTAGGAGGAGTTCCAAAAAGTAGGTTTCGGACACGCGGCGACCTAGCGACGGGAATTTTTGGCGAAAGTGGGCGTGGCCTACGTCAGAAAATCCAGCGCTATTCAGGGAATATGGCAATATAAGATTTTTCAACGTGTCATTTAAAATGTGAAAGTTATAGGCAAAAATGCGTTATAGCGCCCCCTTGTGGAGCACAAACGCGATTTTCGGTAGGCGGGATCTGAGTCCTATTCTACATGTACCCATAAAATTTCAAAGCCCTAAGTATTATACTTTGGCAGAAATTAATTTTTTTTGTTTATCTTGTAATAAGCCCCGCCCACATTGACCTGTCATGACCCCCTTGAAGATATGGCCTCAGGACCGGCCCTCCTTCATACAGACCAAATTTGGTAGAAATCGGTGCAGCCGTTCTAGAGATATAAACTTCCCATATCTCTAGCGCCCCCTAGGAGCCAACATTCGCCAAATTCAGCTCATAGGCTCCCAGTCTCATGCCAACCAAGGATCTCTGATTTGGTGTCGATAGCATTTACTTTGACCGAGATATGCATCATTTTCCATTTTTAAGGCTAGCTACGGAAATTTGTTCGTTAATAATTCGCGGAATTTTCAACCCAAAAAAAATCTTTTGATAACTTTAGCTCATGAGGAGCAGAAGAGTGTCCGGGCCAATTTTCGTGCTGATCGAACAAAATCCCTAGGAGGAGTTCGAAAAAGCAGGTTTTGCAGTTTTCGCGATTTTTCGGGCAAAAAAGTCTAGGCGGAAGTGGGCGTGGCCAATGGCAAAGTTACTCAGCTCCATTCAAGGAATGTGGGGATATAAGGTTTTTGAATGTGCGACATACGGTCTGGGAGTTATAGGCCAAAACGCGTTGTCCTTGCTTATAGCGCCCCCTGCAGGCGGACGTGTGCAGTTTTTTGTGTCTGAGGTACGGGCGGGGGTGTGGGCCAGCCCTCAAATTTGCATCGTCCAAACTTGCACGGTTTAGCCTGCAGCATGAGTTTTATCAACGGAAGAATAAAAATAATAATAATAAAAATCTGAACAATTACAATAGGGTTCCCAGCACCGCTGGTACTGGGAACCGCGTATGCCTTGCATTCGCGGTTCCCAGCCCCCGCGGGCTTGGCCCCCTAATAATAAAAATCCGAACAAAAACAATAGGGTTCCCAGCACCGCTGGTCCTGGGAACCGCGTATGCCTTGCATTCGCGGTCCCCAGGCCCCGCGGGCTTGGCCCCCTAACTAGAACTGCAAGCAGTTATGAACGGGGGCCAAGCCTCCCCGCGCGAGCCGGTCCCCGCGGCCCTCGGAACCCGCCGCCGCGGGCCCCGAGGGACGCGGGGCTCGGGGCGATCGCGGGGACGCGTGCCGTCGTCCGAGCCGCGGCCTTCCAGTTCAGGGCGATTGTCAGGACACAGGCCGATGCTGAGCTGCAGTATTCACTGTAGTGGGTGTGCCCTGTTAGTGCCAAAGGCAGAATGCGTGGCGATTTTGATTTGTTGTAATAAATCCCGCCCACTTTGACCAATCATTACGTAAGTTGGCGGTTGGCCTCGGGAGAGAGTCGACATCATGCACCGCGAATTTCGTAGGAATCCGAGCAACTTTTCGGAAACTCGATTTTTTTGGGTTTGTAGCGCCCCCTTTTGGCCGATCCGCACCAAATTTGGCACAGAGTCTGCGGATGACATCTGGAACCACCGTGTTAAGTTTGAAGTCGAAAGAGTTTAGTTTGACCGAAATATGACACAACATGTGTTTTTTAGGCTAGCCGAAAAATCGTTCGGTTATAATTATCGCATTTTTTGTCGTGCAACGATTCTTTTGATAAGTTTTGCTCAGACACGTCTAGACATCGTATGTGCAAAGTTTGGCGCAGATGGCCCTTAAACTGTAGGAGGAGTTCGAAAAAGTAGGTTTCGGACATGTGGCGACTTAGCGACGGGAATTTTCGGCGAAACTGGGCGGGGCCTACGTCAGAAAATCCAGCGCTATTCAGGGAACATGGCAATATGAGATTTTTCAACGTGTCATTTAAAATGTGGAAGTTATAGGCAAAAATGCGTTATAGCGCCACCTAGTGGAGCACAAACGCGATTTTCGGTAGGCGGGGTCTGAGTCCTATTCTACATGCACCCATAAAATTTCAAAGCCCTAAGTATTATACTTTGGCAGAAATTAATTTTTTTTGTTTATCTTGTCATAAGCCCCGCCCACATCGACCTGTCATGACCCCCTTGAAGTTATGGCCTCAGGGCCGGCCCTACATCGTACGGACCAAATTTCGTAGAAATCGGTGCAGCCGTTCTAGAGATATAAACTTCCCATATCTCTAGCGCCCCCTAGGCGCCGACATTCGCCAAATTCAGCTCATAGGCTCCCAGTCTCATGCCAACCAAGGATCTCTGATTTGGTGTCGATAGCATTTACTTTGACCGAGATATGCAACATTTTCCATTTTTACGGCTAGCTACGGAAATTTGTTCGTTAATAATTCGCAGAATTTTCAACCCAAAAAAAATGTTTTGATAACTTAAGCTCATGAGGACCAGAAGAGTGTCTGGGCCAATTTTCGTGCAGATCGGACAAAATCCCTAGGAGGAGTTCGAAAAAGCAGGTTTTCCAGTTTTCGCGATTTTTCGGGAAAAGAAGTCCAGACGGAAGTGGGCGTGGCCAATTGCAAAGTGACTCAGCTCTATTCAAGGAATGTGGGGATATAAGGTTTTTGAATGTGCGGCATACGGTGTGGGAGTTATAGGCCAAAACGCGTTGTCCTTGGTTATAGCGCCCCCTGTAGGCGGATGTGTGCAGTTTTTTGTGTCTGAGGTACGTGCGGGGGTGTGGGCCAGCCCGCCAAATTGCACCGCCCTACCTTGCACGGTTTAGCCTGCAGCATGAGTTTTATCGGGAGAAGAATAAAAATAGAAAATAATAATAATAACTAGAACTGCAAGCAGTTATGAACGGGGGCCAAGCCTCCCCGCGCGAGCCGGTCCCCGCGGCCCTCGGAACCCGCCGCCGCGGGCTCCGAGGGACGCGGGGCTCGGGGCGATCGTGGGGACACGCGCCGTCGTCTGAGCTGCGGTATTCATGACCAATCATTAGGTAACTTTGTGGTCGGCTTCAAGAGGGAACTCACATCATGCACAGCGAATTTAGGACGACTCTGAGCAAATTTTGGGAAACCTGATGTTTTTGGGTTTGTAGCGCCCCCTATTGGCCTATCCGCACCAAATTTGGCACAGAGTCTGTTGATGACGTCTGGAACGATCGTGTTAAGTTTGAAGTCAAACATCTTTAGTTTGACCGAAATATGACACAACATGCGTTTTTTCAGCTAGCCAAAAAATCGTTTGGTTATAATTAGGGCATTTTTTGGAGTGCAACAATTCTTTTGATAACTTTTCGTCAGACAGGTCTAGACATCGTATGTGCAAAGTTTGGCGCAGATGGCGCTTAAACTGTAGGAGGAGTTCGAAAAAGTAGCGTTCGGACATCTGGCAACTTAGCGACGGGAATTTTCGGCGAAAGTGGGCGTGGCCTACGTCAGAAAATCCAGCGGTTTTCAGGGAACACGGCAATATAAGATTTCACAATGTCTCATTTAAAATGTGGAAGTTATAGGCAAAATTGGAGGGAACCCACATCATGCACAGCGAATTAAATACAAATCTGAGCAACTTGATGTTTTTGGGTTTGTAGCGCCCCCTATCGGCCAATCCGTACCAAATTTGGCACAGTGTCTGCGGATGACCTCTGGAACGAGCGTGTTAAGTTTGAAGTCAAAAGACTGTAGTTTGACCGAAATATGACACAACATGTGTTTTTTAAGCTAGCCAAATAATTGTTTGGTTATAATTAGCGCATTTTTTGTCGTGCAACAATTCTTTTGATAACTTTAGATCAGACACGTCTAGACATCGTATGTGCAAAGTTTGGCGCAGATAGCGCTTAAACTGTAGGAGGAGTTCGAAAAAGTAGGTTTCGGACACGCGGCGACTTAGCGACGGGAATTTTCGGCGAAAGTGGGCGGGGCCTACGTCAGAAAATCCAGCGCTATTCGGGGAATACGGCAATGTAAGATTTTTTAACGTGTCATTTAAAATGTGGAAGTTATAGGCCAAAATGCGTTATAGCGCCCCCTAGTGGAGCACAAACGCGATTTTCGGTAGGCGGGATCTAAGTCCTATTCTACATGTACCCATAAAATTTCAAAGCCCTAAGTGTTATACTTTGGCAGAAATTAATTTTTTTTGTTTATCTTGTAATAAGCCCCGCCCACATTGACCTGTCATGACCCCCTTGAAGGTATGGCCTCAGGGCTGGCCCTACATCGTACGGACCAAATTTGGTAGAAATCGGTGCAGCCGTTCTAGAGATATAAACTTCCCATATCTCTAGCGCCCCCTAGGAGCCAACATTCGCCAAATTCAGCTCATAGGCTCCCAGTCTCATGCCAACCAAGGATCTCTGATTTGGTGTCGATAGCATTTACTTTGACCGAGATATGCAACATTTTCCATTTTTAGGGCTAGCTACGAAAATTTGTTCGTTAATAATTCGCGGAATTTTCAACCCAAAAATAATCTTTTGATAACTTTAGCTCTAGAGGAGCAGAAGAGTGTCCGGGCCAATTTTCGTGCAGATCGGACAAAATCCGTAGGAGGAGTTCGAAAAAGGTGGTTTGCCAGTTTTCGCGATTTTGCGAAAAAATTATTTAGGCGGAAGTGGGCGTGGCCAATTACAAAGTGACTCAGCTCCACTCAAGGAATATGGGGATATAAGGTTTTTGAATGTGCGACATACGGTGTGGGAGTTATAGGCCAAAACGCGTTGTCCTTGCTTATAGCGCCCCCTACAGGCAGACGTGTGCAGTTTTTTGTGTCTGAGGTACGGGCGGGGGTGTGGGCCAGCCCTCCAAATTGCACCGCCCTACCTTGCACGGTTTAGCCTGCAGCATGAGTTTTATTGGCGGAAGAATAAAAATAGAAAATAATAATAATAAGGAAAATAAAAATCAGAACAAAAACAATAGGGTTCCCAGCACCGCTGGTCCTGGGAACCGCGTATGCTTGCATTCGCGGTCCCCAGGCCCCGCGGGCTTGGCCCCCTAATAAAAATCTGAACAATTACAATAGGGTTCCCAGCACCGCTGGTACTGGGAAACGCGTATGCTTGCATCCGCGTTCCCCAGTCCCCGCGGGCTTGGCCCCCTAACTAGAACTGCAAGCAGTTATGAACGGGGGCCAAGCCTCCCCGCGCGAGCCGGTCCCCGCGGCCCTCGGAACCCACCGCCGCGGGCTCCGAGGGACGCGGGGCTCGGGGTGATCGTGGGGACGTGCACCGTCATCCGAGTTGCGGTATTCATGACCAATCATTAGGTAACTTTCCGGTCGGCCTCAGGAGGGAACCCACATCATGCACAGCGAATTTAGTATGAATCTGAGCAACTTTTGGGAAACCTGATGTTTTTGGGTTTGTAGCGCCCCCTATAGGCCGATCCACACCAAATTTGGCACAGAGTCTGTGGATGACCTCTGGAAAGACCGTGTTAAGTTTGAAGTCAAAAGACTTTAGTTTGACCAAAATATGACACAACATGCGTTTTTTTGAGCTAGCCAAAAAATTGTTCGGTTATAATTAGCGAATTTTTTGTCGTGCAACAATTCTTTTGATAACTTTAGATCAGACACATCTAGACATCGTATGTACAAAGTTTGGCGCAGATGGCGCTTAAATTGTAGGAGGAGTTCGAAAAAGTAGGTTTCGGACATGTGGCGACTTAGCGACGGGAATTTTCGGCGAAAGTGGGCGGGGCCTACGTCAGACGATCCAGCGCTATTCAGGGAATACGGCAATATAAGATTTTTCAACGTGTCATTTAAAATGTGGAAGTTATAGGCAAAAATGCGTTATAGCGCCACCTAGTGGAGCACAAACGCGATTTTCGGTAGGCGGGATCCGAGTCCTATTCTACATGTACCCATAAAATTTCAAAACCCGAAGTATTATACTTTGGCAGAAATTAATTTTTTTTGTTTATCTTGTAATAAGCCCCGCCCACATTGACCTGTCATGACCCCCTTGAAGATATGGCCTCAGGACTGGCCCTACGTAGTATGGACCAAATTTCGTAGAAATCGGTGCAGCCGTTCTAGAGATATAAACGTCCCATATCTCTAGCGCCCCCTAGGCGCCAACATTGGCCAAATTCAGGTCATAGGCTCCCAGTCTCATGCCAACCAAGGATCTCTGATTTGGTGTCGATAGCATTTACTTTGACCGAGATATGCAACATTTTCCATTTTTACGGCTAGCTACGGAAATTTGTTCGTTAATAATTCGCGGAATTTTCAACCCAATAAAATTCTTTTGATAACTTTTTGTCTTGAGGAGCAGAAGAGCATACGGGCCAATTTTCGTGCAGATCGAACAAAATCCCTAGGAGGAGTTCGAAAAAGCAGGTTTTCCAGTTTTCGCGATTTTGCGAAAAAATTATTTAGGTGGAAGTGGGCGTGGCCAATTACAAAGTGACTCAGCTCCATTCAAGGAATATGGGGATATAAGGTTTTTGAATGTGCGACATACGGTGTGGGAGTTATAGGCCAAAACGCGTTGTCCTTGGTTATAGCGCCCCCTACAGACGTACATGTGCAGTTTTTTGCGTCTGAGGTACGTGCCGGGGTGTGGGCCAGCCCTCAAATTTGCATCGTTCAAACTTGCACGGTTTAGCCTGCAGCATGACTTTTAGTGGCGGAAGAATAAAAATAGAAAAGAAGTATAATAAAAATCTGAGCAATTACAATAGGGTTCCCAGCACCGCTGGTCCTGGGAACCGCGTATGCTTGCATTCGCGGTCCCCAGGCCCCGCGGGCTTGGCCCCCTAATAATAATAATAATAAAAATCCGAACAAAAACAATAGGGTTCCCAGCACCGCTGGTCCTGGGAACCGCGTATGCCTTGCATTCGCGGTCCCCAGGCCCCGCGGGCTTGGCCCCCTAATTAGTAATAAGTAATAGGTGTCCCTGGTAGGAGGAAGCTCTATTTCAAAATAAATAAACAAACAAAACAGAAGAAATGAACATGAACTAGTTAATTGGGACTGTGCACTTAGTTCAAAATTTAGAAATGTGAACCATGAAGGTGAGGTAATCCCTGTGAACTGATTAAACGGACTTGCACTGCCTTTAAGAGAAGAGTGCCAGATTGACAGGTACAGAGGAAAAGAAAGGGTTTTCGGCGAGAGAGCATTAGAGATGATGGCAGCGAGAACTCAGACCATCACTTCAGCTGCCTCCAAAAATAGTGAAGATGAGATGAAGAAGCTGGACTGTCTGCCTCACCTGCTCTCCCCACAGACCACAACTGGATAATAGATGTCTGCCAGGAAACCTGAAAGTTCACATAGAGATGATGGTAAACTTGCTGACAAGACCAAATGAGGTAGTCAGGCTCTGCAGCGGTGAAGGGCGCAAGGCATGCTGGGAGTGCAGCCACCTGCTGGACAACACTGTGACTAACTTGATTTCCACTCTGTATGCTAAATATTTGACCTACTCTCCTCCCTATAAGCGTTTTGTCCATACCTGCACAAAGCAGCCCACATGTCCCCCACCCAGCTATGATGACACCCACCTCCTCATCCATCATTCCTGGAACAGCGCACCCCCCATCACTCCTAGCTCACATTAATTTTTCAGTCACACTGGCAAGCAAGACTTATTAAATTATTGATGGTGGGAGTGAGGTGTGAGGGAAAAAGGATGAGATATATTAGTAAGATAGAGACTCACATGTGAGGTTGCACACACCACCTTAAATGTGAAATATTGCTAACAGTGCTGCAGTTTGTGTTTTTTTCTTCTGTCGTGGATAGATGGAAGACATTTTTCTCATCTGGAGATCTGGACGGTCTGACCATCTGAACAGAAGCCTGAAGGCCGAAACCTTCGACAGCTTTAATTCACCCACCAGTCAGAGGCAAAACCTTGCTCTCTGCCAGCCTCCGAGTGTTCCTTTACTTTGTCACTCCTTCTAGTTCTCCTTTCTTTCACCCGATACTCTCGACACACTAAAGACTTTTCTTTCCTTCCCTCCTTTTGCTTCCCTTCTCCTCCATCTTCCTCTCCTCCTGTCTTTAACTCTCTTTATCCCAGCCCTCTCCCTTCAGTGCCCCCGTCTATTGTGCGTCACTTTGAATTATTAGGATGGAGGGAGAGGTGGCGGCGGCGGTGGAGGTGGTAGCGGTAATAAAAGGAAGAGGAGCCGGTGAGTTATGGATGAGAGTTCACCGGATTATGGAGAAATGAGAGGGGGAGCAGGATGAAGGGAGAAGAGGGCTAAAAAGGACAGATGACAATAGTGGAGGTGCTACAGTGCTCCCACAAGTCCATAAAGCGAGCTCCCATTTCAGTGATACAACTCACTTCATCCTTGAAACTTGTGACCTTAGAAGACTCATTTGTTTGCAGAATACTGCTCAGCTTTGAGTGTGGGTGTGTGTGTTTAGGTGTGTGTGTGTGTGAGACCAACATTTACAGCACTGCTTTGTCATTCCCTCGCTCTCTCTTACTTTTTTTTTTCCATCATGGCCTCTCCTTTCTCTTGCTACTGTTTATAAAGTACCTACATTTTAACAATTAACAGTTACCTAGCAACAGGACATATTATTTCTAAAAGCAGAGAGGAGAGTGGTCTGAGGCAGCAAGGCAATGTAAAATACTGTATAATATTTACTGTAATATTGTTACACACAGGCTTGGGAGGGTTACTTTAAAAATATTTTTGATACAGTTACTAATTACCTGTTAAAAATGTAGTCGGGAACGTAATACAAGTATCACAGTACAGAAGTAATGTAATGTGATTATCAATTATAGTTCAATTGTTGGTCATACTTTATTTTACAGTACACTAATAAGGTGTAACAAGCTGCACTTTGTATCAAATTAGACAAAAACTAGAAATTATATGTTCTTTATTAGACAGTATAAGACTCTTTATTAGACTCTTATTAGGCTTTGTTAGAGGGAAAATTAGGAACACATTACAACATTAAGCCTGGTTACACACCACTAATGCATCTGAAACTCATCTTTCAGTAAATGTAAGACAGAAGATTCAACAAGAGCAGCTGAGTTGTTTAATTCAACCTAATTCCTGCATTTGGATGGTACTGGAAGGCAGATGCATGTGTGTGACACATGCTGATTACACTCACTCCGCACACTGCGAGCAAACTGTTCCTCGAGATTTGATTTGGCTGGACACTGTGATTGTTCTCTCTCTCTCTCTGTGTGTGTGTGTGTGTGTGTGCATTGAGCTCCTTGTGGAGGAACGTCGGCCTCTGATTTCAGACAACAGCTGGACAGCACACCAGCATTCGTGAACTATACAGTATGAGGAGACTGTGCATGTGATCAATACACACACGAAGAGTATAGGACTGCGGCTTGTGGGGGCGTCAGTGGCAGCTTATTTCATGATGCGGCATTCGGAGAGTGAATATTGGAAATTGGCCAGAGATGAGGAAGATTTTTGGCACTGTTTTTTACTGACCTCTAAATGTCCTATTGTGCACTGGCAGACGCTCATCATATCCAATTGTTACACAGGAATGAACTTTTGCTCGATTTTGGCTGAAGTTCCCAAATTCAGCATTAGAAATGAATGCCAATACAAGCAATGCAAACTTTAAAGGACCAGTGTGTAGGATTTAGAGGTATCTTCTGGAGGGTTTAGGAGAAGCTATGGTAGCTGCGAAACCTGCGTGAAACATGAAAAGTCATATCTAGAGCCAGTGTTTGGTTTGTTCGTCCGTTCTGGGCTACTACAGAAACATGCTTAATTGTTTAATAACATGGTGACCTCTGTGGAAGAGGAGGAGCGCCCTCTGTGGATATAAACATCTCATTCTGAAGTAATGAAAGCATAATGATTATTTTTTCAGGTAATTATATACTAATGAAAACGCTTATGATTATTATATTCCATTCCTACAATATTCTACCAACAAACCCTCACAAATCTTTCACAGTCAACCTTTAAAGGAAGAGTTTGACACTTTGGGAAATACGCTTTTTGCTTTTTATACAGTTTCACTTTCCAGGAAGTTACTCATCTCAGCCAAGAAATACCCTGCACATAACCCCACAGAAAAACTACAATTTGATGTTGTAATACTTTGTTTTTTATGGTTTAATCAAATGAGATGTAACTTATTTATTAGAAAACTTTGGAGGTGCTGGTAGATGGATTTTGTTACCGTAGGACAGAAACAGGCAAGCAATTTCCCATCTTAATGCTAAGCTAAGTTAACCTGCTACTGGCTGTAGCTACAAATTTAATGTACAGAGATGAGAGCAGTATCAATCTCCTCATCTAACTCTCGGCAAGAAAGTAAATTGGCATATTTTCCAAAATTTCAAACTATCTCTTCCACAGCCCCAATCCAATATGCCCCCTTAGCAACCAGGAAATGATTAATTAAAACATAGTTAAGTCCTAACCAGGGGCGAGCGAGTGGTTCCTGTACACAGAAAGTTGGACTTATGATCAGATGATAAACCGATCACACAAACACCCTTTCTTCAAATCTGCAGGAGTGAATATCCTCCAATCACCTACTGTGACCAGAAAAAATAAAAGTTCCAAAGTTAGACTTGGATTTATCCATCTAGATTGTTGAGTTTCTGAGTTATCGGCCACAGAGATTTTTGCCTTCTCTGGAATATATTGGAACTAGATGGCACTCAACTTGTGCACAAAGTTTCAAGTCAGAACTACTTTCTTTACTACAAACTTTACTAGGAAGAAAATAGTTCCTACATTAAACTGCTTACAACAAGGTCTGTGGATTATCTTGAGTAACTGGGTCATGGTAAGACACACAATTTTTTAAATGCATTTTTTTGTGCTTTAAGCTCTACAAACAAGCTCCATCTAGCTCCATTCTACTGAAGGCAAGGCAGACATTTCTTTGGCAAAACTCACAACCAATGCAGTCAAGATAGCACTATGTGTAAGAGTGAAAATGTGTATTTTTGATTTTGGGGTGAACTGTCCCTTTAAACATTTCAAATGTTCAAACATCTTCCAAAGTGAGCACACAGTATTGTTAGTATTTATTCCTTCAGGATAGTCAGTCACTCTCCTGCATACCAGCAGCCATGTTGTTGCACCGTGTGTTAAAGTTTTTAAATCATCAATAGCACCTGCAGTGAAACAGTTACTTCCTGAAACACAGTTTAGCACAAACTGTTACTGTCCTCTAGCACAGGATGATTCAGAGCAAACAAAGCACATGTGTGCAGACAAAATGACAGGTGTGCTGACATGAGGATGAATAATCAAGATGAAGGTGAGAGTGAATAGCTCACGAATCAAGATCTAGTGTGGCAGAGAGAGAAACAGACATGGTCAGAGAGAGAGAGAGAGAGATGGAGAGCAGAGAGCCGCGCAGAGATAAAGACAGGGACAGATGGAGTGATAGGACATCAACAAGTGAGAGATCGCTGCGATGGTAAAAGACAGAACGTGAAAAGCAAGCGCTGAGGAGAAAGGGTTAAAGAGGAGAGGGGAGAGAGATGGTTGCCTCGGCAACAGCAGCCAGCGTTTTCTCTCTTTCTTTATCCATCCCTCTTGCACACAGACACACGCACGCACACACACACACATAACATACACATGTTTTGCCCTCCCTCCCTCCTCCTCCCTCCTCTCCTCTCCCTGCTTCATCTCCTCTGTGGCTCAGAGTTAAAGTTTTTGCAGGCGTATATTAACGCGCTGCTCTTCCTGGAACAGATTTCTTCAAAGGATAATGTGTTTGTCTGATGCCGTGGCAGCACTCGGAAGCACAGGCTGTACTTTGGAGTGAATGGTGTTGTACGGTGTGTTCAACCAATGAATTTAATCATATCACATCACATCACAGGTGCTATTGTATGGCGTGCTGTCTGTCTTTAGCTGCATCTGTGTCTGTATCATCCCGTTGTCCTCAGCGTCATTTAGAGCTGATGAGAACTGGAGTCCTTACATGTGCCAACTAGAACTGGATGATAAAAGTTAAAGAGAAATTTATCACAATAAAATGTTTCTTTTCAGTCGATATAGATTGATATTGATAATTTTTAATGACCTATTTTAATAAAGACCAGGAAAAACAGGTTGAAATTGACCACTTTATTTTGAAATTAACTGCCTCACTTTGGATTTTGCCACATTTTTATATCAAGGCACACAGATAATAGACTTAAGAGACTGGTGAGCTGGCCTGACCTCTATTATTAGCAATTTCCTCGCCGTCTGCACTCATATCTCACTCTATGCTGTTTCTGTTTCAGTGGTGAATCTGGACAACACACATGTTGAATGACTGGCTCTTTGCATGTCCAATATCAAGCAATATGATAATGAGCCAGGGCATATTTGTCATGTGCATTCATGACTTTTGGCACTTAATTCATTTCAGTAAAACTATTGAACATTTTATTGTACAATGCCTTTAATGCTATTGATTAAGTGTCTGTTGCTAATTTACACATTTCACTATTGTTCTATTGCCGAGGCCTTGTGCCAACATAACATATCATATCCTACACCACAGTGATCAACAAGAACTGTTCCTTTACAAACACTGTTTAAAGCTGCAAGAAACCTTCATATTGTGTTGATTTCAGAGGCCCCTGTGGACAAAAGCAGTACTGTTTCCACGACCATAACCACAAAATATAACGTCAAAAATGTAATTATCTAAATAAAAAAACCCTGCTTCCTTTTAACTGGGTAACATATGACTCACTGTAATTTTGCTTGGAAAAATATAAACACAGGCTCGTTTCATCTGATTTCAAGTAGAATCTGACCCGGTGACAGGCATTAAGAGTGATTATATAGAAACGGACAGTCTTATTTGCTTATGTAGGTCATGTAGAGGCATCATTATCAAATTGAGACAGTTTCATCAAAAGTTAAAAACTCCCTGTAGTATCTTTAATAGTGTTAAAAAAAATGTAAATATGTTTATTTAATGCCATCCCTGTAGTGTATTAAGTGTATTATTGCTGCACAGTTGGTAAATATTCCCTCTGCTGTGTTCCTATAAACTCACCTGTGCAGTAATTTTATAAAATGTAGGATTATATTCTATATAATCTGTTTATAGTCGCTGTCTCATGTTAGTCTGTTTTTGAGTATCATATTGTGTCTGTTACGAGCTGCACACAACCTCTCAGCTTTCACTCCACTGACTCCTGTTGTCGTCCTGACGTTGAACATGGCTCAGTCTTCCTGACTAAATCCTGTCATGCGTGTATCTGTGTGGCGCATCCCAACATGACAGCCGCCACAGGGGGGAGGAGATCCAGTGTCTAAGGTCACTGTTGCATCACACGAGGAGTGTGTGAAAGCTTGTGTGTTGTGACTGTGAGTGACGAGCATGTGTGGGTGTGTGTGCGAAGTGCGTTTTCTTTGTGCTCTGTATGCATGACATATAATACACTGAATGTTATACAGGCTTGATATGTGACGTGTGACTGTGTGGCATCTACAGGATACCTGTGTAAATGTGAGCAGCATGTGTAGGTTTGTTTGTACATGTGTGTGCATTTGTGTGTACATGTATGTACATGTGCCCAAGGTGTGTGACAGAAACATAGATCACCGGAGACAAGAGTACAGGCCCCCCAAGGAAGAGTGGGGTAATAAAGCACAGAGGCCTGCCACGAGTCACAAGGACAGACTGGATATGATGATGGCACCATCAAATTTAATGGGCTACAGGAGAAGGTGGGTGATAGTAGAAGAAGAGAGGAGGAGTTGCTGATGGAGGAGGAACCGTCAGCTGTGGGGGTAAAGCAATGGGGACCCTCAAGACAAACAGGCTTCAAGGAGAATGTAAGACCCTAATGTTCAAAAATGAATACTGCAGTCCGAAAACCGAGTTTCTATGTACAAAGCATTAAAAATTATTCAGTATTTCATAATTAATTAAGAAATGTATTTACACATCCTCATACTGTACTTTTCATCTTTTTTTCTCTTTTTATTTTCAGCTAAACTACCCACAACCTCCTGCCCTTTAACTGGGGGACATTAAAAAGTCAGAAACTGAAAAAAAGTTTATAAATTCAAAGCTCTCTGAAATTATTAAGATTTACATCTTTTTACATTGGAAACAGAAAAAGAAATAGAATAGAAACAATTCACACCAAAATCAAAAATACATATTTTTCCCTTCTCCTTTAGTGCTATTTATCGATCTAGATTGTTTTAGTCTGAGCCTGGTTTTTAAGACATCAGCCATAGAGACGTCTGCCCTCTCTCCAATAATATGGGATTAAATGGCACACGTCTTGTGGGGCTCAAAGTGCCAAAAAAAAATGCAGCTGAAAATTTCAAAACCAGTGTCTCTTTCTAAAAATCATGACCCAAGATAAGTCACAGACTCCATTTTAACATTTTGCTGAATTTAACGGTTATAAACATCTCCTCCACCTAAAAGATTATTAATGATTTATTATGACTCATTAACAGACACTTACTCATTCGGCAGACATTCTGCATTAATTCTATTAAACATGAAACGGACAAACAAAAAAGGACATTTCAGACCAGAATGGAATTTCAAAGGAGAATATGGCTGCAGACAAGCCAGTATTTCAACTTAGCATGTTTCCTTAATCTATAATGACATATCACCATCGTTTTATGGATTAGTGCTGTAAATATATTACATATTTCTCTTTTAATTGGGACAATCTCTCTCCTCCACTTCACATTCTGTAAAATGACTGATTTGAATTATGATCTCAATATGTCCCTGAGCACCTTGGCTCCATGAATCACCCTCCCTCACAGATCCCTCACCAGCCAACATGATCCACCTCTGAAAGCCTTACAACAACTTCTTTTTTTTTTTTTTTTTTTTACCTTCGCACACTTTCAGTTTTGCTGCTCAGGATGCTGATGCCTCCTCCTCCTCCTCCTCTTGCCCCTCTGCCTCTTTCACACTCTTCCACCCTCCCTCCATCCCTCCCGGTATCCGTAGTGATTGGAGGCAGGGTTCTGAGGTTGCTAGGCGACGATGAGAGTGTGGCAGCCAGCCACAGTGTGAGAGGGAGAGTAATGTGAGATCTGTGAGGGACTTTAGGAGAGAGCGCCCCCTGCTGGTTGATGCTGATCACTGATACCTCCAGTGCTCTGGTTCAGTTCAGTACTCTCATGTTTCGTGTACAAGTGATTGTACTGTTAATGTATGTGTTTAAGTGAGATAGCTGCAGTATTCGTTATGATCGACAGATTTGGTAAATATCACTTGTTTGCTTGGGAACAATCACTGTAATGGTGGTGGAAAGAGAGAGTAGTGATTATGTCTCTTTGAGAGAAATACATCTTTGCATCATCAGACTTTGTTAAGGTCACAGGTTTGGAGTCGGAGCTGTTGCAAGTGTGTTTCAACTGGGCTGCATCATGCTTTTTGATGTAGAAGAGTTTCACCGAGATTGTGAGAGGGACACCACGCCTAGTAGCAATCAAAGTTCAAGATCTCATTTCTCTGTGTCCTCAGAATGATGTTTTCAACCATGTATTATCAAAGCTGGGCCCATTCTCCTCATATAATACTTAATGTCCGTGGGACACTAATTGTGATATTGTAGAACACTCCAGATGAAAAAAGGATCAAAGACTGTGAAATTGTACCAAAGCATAACTTTAGAAGCATTCACTTCAAAGGGACGGATGAACTGGGATTTCAGACAAAATAATATGAGGGCTATTTTTCATTTTATTCAGCCCACTGCTGTAATGCAAGGCCAGCCTCCGAGCATCACAGCTGCATGTTTGTTGTATGACTCTGACTCCATGTGGTCATCTAGGAAACTGCAAATCACTGCTGCTTTGTCACTGATTGTTGCTGTGAGAGCTGGATGCACCAGGATGCTGATGCTGCCCATGGATGTTGTTCTGACTGTTTTATATCCCTCTTAGCACCTATTTTACCCGCTGTCTAAACAAAAAACAAAGCCAATTAAATTCAGTTTTTACACTGACACACACATACACACATATATTTATGCCTAAAAATAAATAAAAATGGTATGGGATAAAAATAATAAATAAAAAAACTAAAATTGTTAGTTTACTATAAAAAAAATTGAGAAAACTCAGAATTTCAAGGTAACTTCCTACACTAGTTTTTTGAGTTTTGAATCAACCTTAAACTTTGAATCAAACTAACCTAATAATAAACCAACCTAAAATCTTTTGTTGGGATAATTTTCTTCTTTCGCTAAACTCGAATCTTTGAGTTTTAGAACCCCCCTAAAATACTATTTCAAAAATTCTTCACACTGTGCATTTGGTTTATTGAAAATCAAATGGTTGCAATTGAAAATCGTAAATTTTTAACCATTATTGTTTACGCAACAAATTTTGAAATACAATTTTTGGGTTTCTAAAATTCAAATATTCAAGTTTATCTAAAGAAGAAGACAACATTCTCCCAAGAAATTATTATGGGTTTGTAAAACTATCTCAAAAGCATAGAGTTTGAGTTGGGCTCAAAACTTAAAAACCTATTTTGTTTTAACCATGTAGGACAGATATTAAAGGGAGAGTCAGTAAAATCTGTCCGAGCTGTCAAATACAAAAATTTTGTGTTGATGAAATTTCCCAAGCACAACAAAACAAGGAGAAAACATAAGCAGAGATCAGGACGTCTGCAGATACAACCACCGCCACACACCTATGTGATGGCTAAAATGATGACGTGATGATTGATGTTGTGATTATATACTATGAGTCTATACATTGTTTTTTGAGAGAATTGCAGATTAAACCTTGAAACTATCACCAGTATAATATACCACACATTTTAAGTGACATTTGTCCCCTGTGCTGCGGGAACAAGCGAGTCTTACAAATGTCTCAGCTCTCAGAATGGAGTCATTATTGGTTGTTATATCCACAGGCATAATCAGAAGCAGAAAGTACCTTCCAACCTGCCTTTCACCTTCACACAGAAATGACTCTTAAGAGTGGATTGTATTCATTGTGAGCAGGGAGCGCACAGTGCAACTGCTTATCCACTGTTCCTCTCTTCACGCGCTCATCTTAACTCTGTTCCTGCTGAGTTTTAGTTCACTTGCTTGGGTATAACATCCAACTTGCCTGCATCTCAGGCCTGTGGACCTTCAGCAGAAAAACCAGACAGACACGTTCAATGCATCAAAATTAATTCTATGTAAATGTGTGCGCCGGTTTTGGTGTTTCAAGGGCAATGCTCACATATTCACTTAAGCTACAAAGTGCAGATATTTTCTCAGATGTCTAGATGTGTCAAAAAAAGGAGATGCAGAATGTGCTCGTTCTCATACGGCTCTTCTGTTGTGTACTTACAAGTTTGCCTAGCTGGGTGGTGCTTGACTGCAAATGTGAAGGTCTTATTCATAATGTAGTCAACACATTGTTTAGCTCTCGTATTTGTTCAAGGATTGGTAACATTTCAGCCATTCCTGTAAGCAGAGCACAAGTCATGGCAATATCAGCTGTTAGTGACACAATGCATCACAGCCTCGAGATGTTTCCTGTCATGAAAATACAGCCAAATGAAACTGAAGTCCTCATATTTTATCATAATTTGAAATTGAAAACTGCATGACCGATGAATTTAAGACAACAAAAGCAACGTGGGTGCTATTCATCTTATTTGCGCACAGTGGTCCATCACCCGTGATGTGTCCTGCATCCCAGATCATCAGTAAATCCATTTCAATTTTTTTTGCACAAAACATTCCCTTCCCCTGTCAAACTCCATCGCACGAAAATGATCAGTGAACCTTTATGTAACCCGTGCTCAATGAAGGTTCAGGACACATTTCTTAATGTGTTTTGGGACCGTCCTCCCGTCAGACAATTCTGGAACAGTGTTTCATCTAAATGATCTAATCTGATACATGAAACAGTGCCTGTAACTCTGTGTGCTTTGATTTTAAATTACCTATCAATTCTTAATCTGTCTAAACTGGAAAAGTGTGCTATTTTTGCTGGGCTGACAGCAGTGAGGAAAATGATTGCAACCCCCTGGAAGCGACCTCATTCTCTTTTTATTAGAACTTGGATCATCTTCTTTTTAGATATACATGGAGCTCTCAGCAGCTCGAATTAATGGTGCCAATGAGTACACAGTAAGTACCTGGTGCAGTATCACTGAATCCTTGAAAAACACTCTGTAAAGACAATGTATTGTCTCTAACTTTCCCAATCCAACATGTTTAGATGTTTAGTTCCCTCTATTTTTTCTGTGTATGTTAGATATGTGTGTTATGCAGGCATGCACTGTTTTATTAACTCCTTACTTTATCTCTTCTTCTTGTGATAAATTATTTGTTTTTTTTTCATCGCTGTCAGTACTATTAGTTTGTGTTCTTATGCAGGGGTTCCCAAACTTTTTCATGGCAAAGCTCATTTGAACGGGTCTCGAAGCAAAGAAAGCATTCGGGGCATTCATAGCTAGTCTTATGTGTGGCAGTAAATCCATACTTTATGCATGCTACATCATACTTGCAAGTTTTACTTGGCCAGGAGTCCTTCAGATTTTTGCAGCCGAGCTTTTGTCAGCTGAACTGTAGGTCTGCTCATCAGGGCTTTTTCATTTAAGAAATGTGTCCATTTTTGCAAATTAACCCTAAATTAGAGGAGCAGAGCAGCTTCATGGCAGCCCAGGTCAAGACTGATTGATTATGATGGGATGAATTATGTTTTAACTGGTGGGCTATTAGAAAGATGATTGCGGCAAATTTCGATATGTTATGCTATCATTGTAAATTATATTTTCTAATAATTCACATAATGATAATTCAATTTTATTTTTAAAATTAAGGCACCGCACTTTGAAGATGACTGTTCTATTCCATCTCCTAACATGCTCTTATGTCTTGGGTGCCCTCTGTTTATGCTTACTGACAGAATGCTAATTCTGGGGCAGCCCTGTAGCTCAGTTGGTGTAGCATCTGCCCCATGTATGGAGGCTGTTAGTCCTCTGCAGTGGCCGCTGGTTCAATTCCTGCCTGCAGCCCTTTGCTGCATGTCTTCACCCTGTTTCCTGTCTGCTCTTCGGCTGTCCTATGTAATAAAGGCAAAAAAGCCCAAAACATAACTTTAAAAAAAAAGAATGATAATTCCATGTTTTTAGAATTTTATATTTCATAAAGTCACAGCATATCTTTGTTTTGTATGGTTTGCTGACTTACAATAAAAACTGACTGCCAAAAAGCAAAACAAAACAAATCTTGTCTGCACACAGATGATGGGTCCATGAGTCCTTTTGAGGCATGAAAAACGTTTTTCATCAGTATTATGTGACTAAATATATGAATGATTTAAACAGTAGAATTAAAGCGTCATGGCAGGCTCTTTTATTTTCAAATCTGTCTCAAAGGTGACTTTAAGATTGTACCAATACAATCAAGCAAATTGATATAAATGCTTAAAGGACCAGCTGGAGAGAGAAGGGAGCTGTTAATCAAAATCATTTTTCTGTAATTACCAGAAGAGCAGGTCTGAACATGCAGTATGTGGTTAAAATGGTGCATTTTCTGTAAAAAGCATCCAACTTTGGCAGCACAATAGAAGAAAAAGGACCGATCTGCTGGACTGTGTGAGTACATGATTGTGTGTGTGTGTTTAAAAAAGATGTGGAGAGCATTAAGTGTGTTCAACACTGGTCTGCTTTCTTTAACGGTGTGCTTTGAGCCTCCTCTTTGGAAGATTTTGTGACCTTGTCCATGATGGAGAGAGTCTGTGTGTATCCCAGCAGGCGTTCCTGTTGATTGGATAGGCCTGGCTGGCTGACTTGCTGGCTCAGAGTATCAATGCCCTTTATCTTGCCTCTCAGCTCTTTCACTTCGACTTAGTGGCAATACAAATACACAACTGCATGTAAGTGATTCATGGCTGAAGATTCGTAGCAGCAAAACAAGAGTGTCTGCATGAAATTGCACATGTAAAAAGCAAGTGTAGATACGTAGCCTGAAAATTATCCACAGTTAAGGCTCTGTGATGCAGTTGCTATGGCAACTATGATAGAAATAGACGTGTATCTGCAAGGGAATGAAATGTATTGAACTGTTGTTTAGAAACTGAGAGATTTTACTCTTATGATTGACAGATGAAGTGAGTGACTGCATTCGGATGTGTGTATGCTTGTGTGCTCACTGTTCGCGTGTGCTTGACTGGATTTTTATGATCGTATGTGTGTGTGTCTTTGTATGTGCATATGTGGTTTCTTTGTATGTATGTCGTGGTGAATGTGTGTGTGTGTGTGTGTGTGTGTGTGAGTGTATGACACACAGCAGTACATTAAAAGTGCAGCACCATGGATGGGGGGCATAGGGCACATCATTATGATGGTAGGAGAGCGTGAGTGGGTCTGCACTGCACTCACTGGCCCTGTGTGAGAGCAGATAAGCTCAGGCAGAGACAATAAATTTAATGGGAAAAGGATTCTGTTTGTAGCACCTCCATTGTTGTTGTGGCCATGATGATGTTCTGAGCGTGTCGTGTCAAACATTAACCAATGGCGTGATATTATGGTAATGATTTAAGTGGCTTTTCTTTGTGAAAAAAATTGCACTGTGTGTACAATGTGTCTGCTTTTCAGCATTAAGAGACCACAATAAACTTAATAAGCTTCATCCGTGGCACTGCAATCTCCCTCTGATGCAGATGCACCTATTTGCTCACAAATTGTCTTTTATTATCTGTTATTGACTTATTCATTTCAGACATAACCTACCACTCCATTCAAGCCTGTCTCCTCTCCATATTGCCTTTGTGCCTTCATTAGGCTGCCTTGATTCATCTTCACTTGAGATGAAACAAGAACAAAGGAGCTGTGATAAAACGCTCAGCCTGGGCATGTAAAAAATACATTTGCAATATTCTTATAATCTAAGATTTGCTGGTAGAAATAGGTGAAAATCAGTGGAATAGCAGAGGCTTGAGAGAGGGAGGGGAGTTGGAGGGATGTGATGGAGAGAGATGAGGGAGGGGGTGCAGGAATATGAGTGTGTATGCATTTTCAAGGCGGTCTTTCTGTTGCAAGAAAAAAAAACACAGTAGTCTAACAGGAAAGCGAATAGGTCGAGCTAATGATGAAGGCATGCAAATGCAATTTAGTGGCGGAAAGTGACGCCTGAGATCTTGAGATGTTAGTGGAGGCTTGTGAGATGGCAGTGTGTTTAATTTTAGTTGGAGATAGGTGGAATCACCTCAGCGGTGTGTGAAAGAGAGAGGGAGAGAGAGGCGAGGAGGGAACAAGAGGGGAGGAGGAGGAGGGGGCGGGGGTGTATGGACCTCACTGCTTACGGGACCTACAGGCACCCCGATTGTGCTCTGCTCTCATCATTTTGGAGGTGAGGACAAAAGAAAAAAAGGGGGAATCGGAAGAAAGGCCCGGGATCTGAGTGTCGTGACGGGGCCCCCCGACTCCGCCGCCGCTGGTCGGGGTTGTCTGGACTCAAAAGGGTGAGGGGAAAGCGGCGGAGCAGTCGACTCTAGGCTGGGGTTTCCTGCCACAGCAGCGGGATTGTCACAAAACAGCCTTTCAGTCTTCGAGGGGCCTTGTATTGCTACGTTTTCAGGTATGCATTTAGAGTATGTTAGCTAGCCTGTCTGTGACTGACTTGCCTCTCCCTGGTTAGCTCTGTTTATTCAAGGGAAATGTCAGGCTGCGTGATGATAATTTTCTGATGCAGTACCCACACCAGCTCTCTTGCCAGCCAGCATACGTTATTTATGCTAGCTAACCCATTTACTCAGAGCCCCAGTGAATTTGTGAGGGGGAAACATCTGCACCTAATCACCTCTCTTTTGTAGCTAAACGCTGCCTGGCTGCCCCGTGCCTTTAGCCTGCTATAACTAACGTTTTGTGCACACGCTCAAATGCTCGTAATAACGTAATAAACGCAAATTAGCTAGCTTGCTACGATGCTAACTAACTAGTGGTTTGTAGCTTAGCTAGCTCCCAACATATGCGGCTAGCTCGCATATTTAATTTGCAGTATGTGAGGTATTTCAGCTAACGCTAACCTTACAAAGCTAAAAGAGGCAGCACTACAAAGCTAATTGTAATGCGTATACCTTGCTGTTGGCTAATGTGGCTACTAAAGCTTGTGTTGTGTCCATGAGACGACAAACCATCAAAAATATACCAGAGCTGACGTTTGATAATTATCTGCAAAGAAAATTGCGTATGCTCCCATCAATTAGGCAGCTATGCAATTGATTGACTTACAGACTGCATTGAGCCAGTTTGTATTATTGCTGCACTGTTCTGTGTATTGTGAATGCTGTTGCCTGGTCGTGCACAGTGAGCTGCTGTGATTAATTAGTAATCAAGATATTGGCTCATACACGGATGGAGGTCAATAGTGTCTCTCCAGCTCCACCAATTTAGATTTGACCCTTAAATGTGACACTTGAACGTAGATCTGTATGCAGCATGTTAGCCTGGATTTGATTTACAAAGGTATGTTTGTTTTGTAGTCATCCTGGTCCAGTTTTCTCACAAAGTTCTTCATTCAGCTGCTCATCACCACTGTTTTTCACTGTGGTGAAAAACAGTGCACTACATTTGTTATGATAGGTTTACACTAATGATGAGATTAGCAGACAAATAATACCAGCTATGTGTAGAGTTATAGTCAGAAACAGTGATGATTTGTGATTTATTGCAGTGTTTCCTAAACTTTTTCATGTCAAGGACCTCAATAATAGGTGCACATTAGATCAAGGATAGCATAGAGAGTATTTTGTCTTAAGAAATCTTCTCTGAGTAATTGTTTTTATTTTTAGGCTTGAAGATAATAAAGTCTTCATAGTCGATCAGTGATCAAACTAGAATCACTATAAATTACAATCAATCAAAACAGGCAACCCTTTTCTTTCTCTTGCTTTTCCAACCTCAAAAAATGTGATAAAAGTTAAAATATCTTATTCCTTCTTTTGCTGGGGACCCCCTACAACTCACTCGAGGACTCCTGTTGGTTTCCAAATCCCAGTTTGAAAACCATGGCGTTAGACTCAGTTTGGTTTACAAGTTGTGACCAGTTTGTTCTGTTGTCATCCTGGTCCTGCATTTTTCCCACATTCGTCATTCAGCTGCTCATCATCACTCTGTGGTTAAAACTATTACGTTTGTGAAGACCGTTGAGTAATCTTTTTAAGTTTTCAGGTTTGAAGGCATTAAAGTCTACATAATCAATCAATGGTCAAACTATAATCACTATAAATTGCAAATATTCAAAACAGCCAACCTTTTTGCTTCTCTTATTTTTCCAACTTCCAAAAAAAAAAAAAAATAATAAAACTTAAAATATTATTTTCCTCTTTTTGCTGGGGACCCCCTACGGCTCACTGAAGGACCCCTGTTGGTCCCTAAACCCCAGTTTGAAAACCACTTTGTCAGACTCGATTTGATTTACAAGATGTTAGTTTTTTCTGTAGTCATCCTGGTCCTGTACTTGCACATTTTACAGTCAACTATTTATCATCACTCTTTGTAGTTAAAAACAATTCATTTGTGATGATAGATTCACACTAATGATAAGATCAACAAACAAATAATACCAGTTCTGCTAAAAATTATAATCATAAACAGTGATGACTTGTTATTGTGTAGCTTGGTGTATGTCTGCACCAGGGTTTCCCAAACTTTTTCACGTCAGGAACCTCAACAATAGATGCACATTAGACTGTGGACCGCGGGGAGTATTGTGTCTTAAGGAATCACCACTGAGTTTTTTTTTTTTTTTTTTTTTTTATTTGGTTTACACGGTATGGTCAGTTTGTTCTGTAGTCATCCTGGTCCTGTATTTTTCCCACTTTCTTCATTCAGCTGCTCATCATCACTCTAGGTGATCATCACGATACATTCATAAAAATAAGATCAACAAACACCAGTTATACTAATAGTTCTAATCAGAAACAGTGATGACTTAGTTTATCATGTGGCTTAGAGCAAGTCTCCACCACTACAACAAAAGTCACTCAAAGTTGTGTTAAAGCCATTAACCATTTTATAGAGTATTTGAGGCAGACGATAGAGGCTTGTGTCACATATGGCAATTGTGGGCCCTGACCCCATAAAGGTGGCGTCATCCCTTTAATTATCACCCATAATAATGAAATCCCATTAAAACAAGTTAAATACACTAAACTTAATGGTCTTCAGTCTCATTGTAAAGTGGTTGGAGATTGTCTGCTTCTGTCTTGGCTCCACGAGGTTGTTTGTTTACATGTGAAGTAGTGTTTGTGACCTTGTCTATGTTACTTTGTTGCCTTAATTGCATGCTGCCGCTAACCCATTTTTCTTTCCACCAACCCTGTTTGTTATCAGTCAGAAGAGACAGCTTAGGCATGTATTGTTAAGGCTGTACTCTGAGTGCATATTAAAAGAGGAGTGTTGATATTGAGGCCAGAAAGCCTTTTAAGTCATGAAGTAAGGAGTTGAATGAACAGTGCATGTAATATGGAAGTATTGTTACCATTATTGTTGGTTTGGTGAATCATTTGTGATGGACCTGTGTGATTATTGTGGGGGACAACTAAATATAAATCCTCTAATTGGGAATACTGATGTAATCAGTAAAATGTGATCCTACATAATCACTGAGATTTTCTTTTTCAATTTGAAAGTAAAATCCTCTAAGTTACAGAAAGCCTCAACAAATGCTATTTTAATTGTTTTGTTTCAAGTTTTATTGTAAACGTGTCATGATTTACATCTGGATTGTTGAAATTATATTACTGATTAAAAATACACTGACAAACAAATATTAAACTAACTCAGATAGGCAGTTTAATATTATTGCATGACTGCAGTGCATTTCTCTATAATTATTTAATTACATCAACAGAGATTTATGACAATATATGGTGAATGAATAGTAGCTTTTCATCTTTGCATGCTAACTTTTTTGACCCATCTTTTGTATTTGCAGAGTTGTGAAGGCTTCTGGTCAGCAGCTTCTGGAAAATGAACTTATCTACATGGAAATACTGAAGAGAAACAGAAAAGCGGAGCTTGAATTGACTGAACTTGAAGTGGAATAAATGGATTACCCTCCTTTGGAAAATTGTTGCCATGGAAGTAGGTAGAATTAAATGATGGTTGACAGAAAAAACAAAGGTAAGACAGCTACACGCTGAAGATACAGGAGAACACCAAGAGGAATCTGAACACGGAGTCAAACAAAGAACAATTACTAAATAGGGACCAAAGACTTCTACAGTCCGAAGGAATGCATGCAGTAGCAAAAAACTAAAAAACAAAACAAAACAGTATTTGAAAGGGAATGACCAAGGAAAAAAAAATCTCCAAAAGTATTACACTCTGCATCCAAGAGCTGATGAGAATATCAATGGAGTGTTTGCCTCTGGCAGTGTTCAGTGAGGGTCTGTATTCAGACCTCTTGATTCAAGTTACTGCAGTTTTTGTCTCACACAGGTGTGAGTCAGGTCCCGGCAAACTTAACGAACTGAAGGATTGCTGTGACGGAACACAGTCTCAATGGTTTTATTGAGATTCTTCTCTTTTTTGCACAAGATGCTGTTGGATCATAACATAATTTAACCCTAACATAGCTCTGATCTCTTGAGCTGTGATTATAGCAGATCGTATACATCTAAAGACATTTGAGGTTGAACGTCTCACACGGTCGTGCGTCAGTTGTCCATGATATTGTTGCCCGCTCAGTGCCAAACCGCTTCATGGAAATGACTGCACATTTTTAGTCTTGTATTTTTCTGCAGTAGAAATCTGCTTCACTACATATCTCTTTTTTTTTCTTTTTGAAAATTCCGTTTTTAAGATCTTTAAAAAAAAACACACACACATTAACACACATATTATCATCAAATTGAAGAAGAAAGATTTTCACCATTTGGCCTTTTCATATATTAATGAAATCATTGTCTGTTAAACCTCCCTACCCACATTCTGCTACAAAAAAAAGTGATTATAACATCTGCGATATATATTCCTCAGCTTGAACTCTTTGGTGGATTTCGAAAGCATTTCCTTGTTTTACTGCCAGGCCCTAGACTCTCTCTTTGTCATTTATGGTTACTGCCGTAAGCCTTCCAGTTTCTGATCAGAAGCATTCCCTGGTATAGACACTGACAGATATTTCCGTTTTTAATCCAAACTTGGAAAAACAATGCAGAATTTTTCTAACAGTCCAGCTCCCCCCTCTCTCCCCCCGGGGTTCAGTGGGAGGGGTGGAGGAGGACCTCCATATCCCCCTCAGCCAGCAGATCCCCAGATCTCCCCAAGGATGACAGATGATTACGCAGGGATGCAACAGCAGAGCCTGCACAGAGGCCATCACCACCCAACTCAAGCCAGCCACATGCTTGCTTACAGTGCTAGAAACAGAGGAGCTGTGGAGCCACCGCCAACACAGGGTAACATTCACAGTGGCAGCACCACCAACCCTTATAGGAAGGATGTCATGGATTATTATTTCTCAATGGGTGGAAAGGACAGGCACAGAAGGGGTGGCATGGGTTATGGGGCAGGCTTTGGGTACCCTAATATTGATGGACATATACCTCACCAGTACCGGCATGCTGGATCTGGTTCTGCAACATCATCTGGCCTAATGTCACCATATCCAGTGGACTACGGCTCCAGTGCTGGTTCAGGTGGAGGTGCTGGTGCTGGAGCGTTCTCTCCTTCTCATCAGTACAATATAAGTCAGAACCCTGCAATGCAGTCGGTGGCAGGTTCTCAACTGCAGCACCGCCAGCATGGGCAGACCTTCCCAGCTGTCCACCATGGACAGCAGCATAGGAGCTATTCACACTCTGGACACAGAATGACCCCTCAATACCCACACTACTCCCCACAGGGTGGAGCATCCACAGGGTCATCAGGAATGTACAGCCCCCCTCCGCAGAGATATCTCGATGGGGCTGCTAGCACTGGGTTCGATCCCAAAGTCAACAGTTCTCCCAGTGTCAACTCCAGTTCAAACTCAGTCTCCAGTTCAGTTGCTGCTAACAATGTGGGGCCAATGGAGAATGTTCAACAGAGTTACCATGCTTCAAATTATCCTGGATATTCCCCACAGACACATGCTTCACTTCACAAGCAAGCCACACTACAGCACCGCAACTCGCAGCACAACTTAGGTGTAGGTTATGACAACTCTCTCAAGATGCAGCACCAGGGCCCATCTCCAGGCTCTGTATATGCTAAACATCATCAAGCCTCCAATCCCAGTATACCTCAAGCAGCATCTCAAGAAATAGCCAAATCACCAATGCATCCCAATGCTCAACAAACCCAGATTAACCAAAACTTTAGCCCGATATCCAACCCCTCCCCAGCTGCCTCTGCAGTGCATTCCCCCAGTTGTAGCTCCTCTCCTTCCCCTTTGATGGGTGTCTCAGAGGCACACGGAAACCCCTCAGGTCATGGTCCCTCACATCCTCCAACATCAAACCCCCGTAGCAGCCATGGTCAGGGTAGATTACTGCAGACCATGCCTCAGTTAAGTCCAACACCCAACTCCAATAGCAGCATTAGTAGTTGTGGTAGCAGTGGCAGTCATAAAGCGCACAGCATGAGTGCAGTCGGAGGGAGCAGTCTCCCTCCAACAGGCCGCAACAAAATGGGTCTAGTCACGGGAATTGGATCTCGAGAGGAAGGCTCCTCTGTTTATTCATCTTCTCCACTTGACAAAATGCAGGATGCTGGCCTGAATAGTCTTAATGCCTTGAGCTCACAAGTAGCCAATTTACCAAACACAGTTCAGCACATGCTCCTCACTGACACAGTGCTTTCACAGAAGAAGGGGAAAGATGGGGTGCAAATGCAACAGGCAACACATGGCGTGCCCCCATCACAACCAAGGAGTCGAAATGCAAGTGCAGCGTCAAGCACTAGCACAGTTAAAGATGGAAGTGCAGTGGGAATTGGTGATGGTGCCAGCTTAGATGCAGGTGCTGATGAAGACTCCTCATTGATGTCGGTTGGAGGCTCATCAGGGACCAAGGTGGAGCGTGAGGAGCAGTTTTCTGAGGGGGAACATGGGAGAGTGAGGCAGATGAGTGGTGCAAGCAGTGGATCTGAACCAACTGGCTATCATCCTCCATCTCAGACTCAAACACAGACTGGACAAGCATCAAATGTTAAAACAGTCACCTCTGATTCACCTTCAAAAGAACCAACTGCTTCTGAAGCAAAAGCAAATGAAGCTCACCCTCCCTCTTCATCATCATCTCCATCCTTTGGATGTCCGTCGTCAGAGACCCGTCCAACTTCACACTCTACACCTCCAGTTTCCTCATCCCCCTCATCCACCTCCTCCAGTATTCCTCCTTCACAGCCAAATTGTGTCTCAGAGCCTGGTTTAACATATAATGACCATAGAGGTGGTCACAGGAAGTCAACAGATATTAAACATGAAGTCATCAAAAATGAAAGTGAAGGTGCAGTTGAGAAAATAAAGAAAGGCGGTAGCCAAATGCAACGAGATGGAGAAGCCAATACACAAAATGGTCAGGACAAAGAAAATAGGTTGCACACTGCATCCAGATTACACAATAATGAGAGGGAAGAAAAGCACACATCTGAGGAACAGCAGAGTGCCAGTAGCGTTGGTGTGATCGTTTCTGCTCGGTCTGAGGGAAGTCACACCGAAAAAAGCAAGCATCCCCAAGACAACTGTATAGAAGAGAAACAGTCACACTCTTATTTAAGAGAGTCGAGCAGTCATAATGGTGAAGAAGGTGTAGATCTGAGTCTATATTCCTCCCTTCACCAGAAATCAAATTTCGGACGGCATCAAAATCCCCTCCAGTCAGGCCCGCATAAATATGGCCACCCAGAATCAACATATGGCTCAGATTTGTCAATGAAGAGCAGAGCGAGGGCTGCCCCAGCAGGAGTAATGGAATCAAATTCCAGATACTTTGGGTACCAACAATCACAGACTGGTTACGGCCCTGTGCATCCAAAAGATGCTGGCTCTGTAGCAGAGGCTTTGGTCAAAAGAGGGCAAGGAACGGGGGCTAAAGGTCATGAGGATAATTCTCAAATGCAGCAATTTCCAAGCCTTTTACAAGAGGTTCTTCAAGGTTACAATTTAGATAGACGTTATGGCAGACCAGAACAGGCATTTCCAGCCCATCTCCAAGTTCAACAGCAGTTTCCAACCAGACACCCATATGGCATGACTGAAAGTATGAGGGTGCAAAGTGGAGTGACTGAGGGTTCGGCTCATTCTGCCCAAATGGGTAGCTCTGGAAAGGCCCCACCTTCAAACCAGAGGCATGGAAGTGAGCCTGATTTTACTGCAGACCCTCAGTCCTCAGTGAAGTCAGAAGGGTCAAATACTAAGATATTGCAAAATGCTGAAAAAACTGAATTGGGTGTGTCCCAGAGTCATTTACCACAACCTACAGAGTCTCAGCAACCCCCACCAAAACACATAAACTTAGCTGACTATTCTCTACCACAGAGAAAAGCATTATCTAATACGTCCACCCCATCCTCTGCTGTGCAGGAGCTCCTTTTGCAAGAGCCAGAGCCACTAACAGGCAGTGTTGGTCAAACAGAGTCTCAAAAATCATCAGGCTCCATATTAGCCCCATCAGAGCGGCGCTCTGTCATCTGTGATGTGTCGCCAAACCGACGCAGCACACCAGAGAGGGACAGAGAAAGTGACAGAGAGAGAGAGCGGGAGAAAAGTCAGAGTGGAGCCTCTGTGATTCAACAGCCATTTTCCTCTCCAGCAGCAGCCAATGATCTGAGTAAAAAGGATACTGGAGAGAAACAAGTGGTGAAAATGGAAACAGCATCAAAAGAGGCGGGCCTAGACGCTGCAAATTTACAAACTGATCATCATGGCAGTGGTGGAGCTAATGAGGCTGATATGGAGTATCATTCCAAGTCTGTTCACTCATCTGTTGTAATGAATACTGACCCCTATAGGCGAGGCAGTGTTGATATTACATCCTTGCCTTCTCATCCTCTCAGCACTAATCCTCTGTCCTCACATTCAAGGCATCAGTCCTATCTTCATGGCGTTGATCTATCAACTGGCAGTAGCAGCACTTTTCCTGGATATCGATATGGAGATACAAGAGAAGGAAATCTGATGCCACGCAGTAACCCCCATTTTCCCTCCCACCATCCATACCACAGCTTATCCCCCCAGACTCCATCTACAAATAAGCTTCAGATGTATCCTCACCCCCGTGGCCCCCCTCATCACCCCCATGACATGAGTGACTGGGTAAAAGCAATGAACAGGCCATCAAAGGAGATGATGATGCAGCCTGGTTCTTCTCCAGGAAGACATAAGGGCAGCCAATCAGAACCGAGACAGAGGATGATCTCCCAAACTGACATGACCGCTGAACAACATGCAGCCAAGCCTTCACTCCATCATCAAAGCGCTTACTTTGATTTGAAAATGTGGGAGTCAGCGCACTCTGGTAGAGAAGGTGCTAGAATGATAGAGGGAGACACCTACTACAGGACACAACTGCCTCCCCCGCCTCCGCCTCCCCCTCCTCCTGCTCCTGTAGCCTCACACAGCTCTGTTCCTCCACAAATGACTCATGGTCAAAATGCTGCTGAACCTGAGGTCTCCAGAGGAGCCACAGAGGAAGCCAAACATCCTTGCCCACCCCCTCCACCAAGCTCCACTAAGCCTTCTACTGACGTGAACCCCACTCAGCCACAGGTGCAGCGTCAGACTAAAGCTGGGGGTTCTGGAGACACAAATCCGCTAATGTTGCGAAGGAGAGTTCGTTCATTTATCTCTCCTATTCCCGCCAAAAGGCAACTCCAGGATGCGTCTCAGCAGAGGGCTGCCACAAATTCACATCACTCCCCTGGGGCTCAGTCTGAGTCTAGCCATCACAATGAAGATGACTCATCTAGTTCAGATATCCCATGTCCCAGGCTGTCTTCCCCTTTGCTCGGAGAGAATGCCTATTCACAACCTCTATCTCCATCAGGTGGTAATACCAAGGTTTTGCCTCCCAGGAAAGGACGAGGTTTGAAACTGGAGGCAATAGTGCAGAAAATCACCCCAAATATTAAAAAGCCAGCAGGCCATGCTGATGATGAGTCAAATCATTACCCCGGCTTCTCTCACTCAGAAATACCACCGTTTAATGATTCACAGGACCAAGACTTAGCACATTTCCCTAGGGTCACAGGAGGGGATGATAGTTACATGGAAGAAAGTCACTCATTAAACGACATGATTCCCTTCAGAGTAGTTGATGAAACTGGGCCGTTACCTTCGTCTGCCTTCCCCTGTGATCCTCATCAGACGTCCCAAACAATAAAACAACAAGATTTTGACTTTGGATTAGGAGCTGCTGTGGCTTCAGCATCTGGTGATAAGGAGGATTTTGCTTTGCTCGGACCTTTACCCCCTCCTCCACCTCTTCCTCGCCCAGTTCAGGGTTCTCCACCTCCATCCTCATCTGCCCTGTCTGACATTCAGCATTTCACTAACACTTACCAGCAGCTTGAGACAAGAAGAGGAGAGCAGTCTGCGGCTAATCTTCTTCGACAGAAACTTCAAGAATCTGGCATTGGATTTGATGATTATCCTGGCAGTGACTACTATGGAACCACCCCACCCCACCATAGCCAGACTCAAGGACACATGCTGAATAGACAACATCAGATGTCCTCTGGTAGGTCCAGTCTGTCGCCACAAGAGTCAAAGCCACCAGAGAGTGTTGTGCCTAAAGGCTATTTCCCATCTGGCAAGAAGAAGGGCAGGCCTGTAGGGAGTGTGAATAAACAGAAACGGGTCCAGAACCCAGCCCAAACCCAGGCACAGGTCCAGCCTCAAGCACAGGCTCAGAGCACAACTCTGAGTGCTCCTCCAGCCCCACCTACTCCAACTACAGCTGCCACCACAACCCCACAGACAGTGCAGACTACCAGCAGCACACCAGACCTCGCAGCACCACCTGTGACAGACAATAAAAGTACTCCCCCGCTGGCTCCACCCATTTTAACCCAGGTAGTGAAAGTGGATGTTGAGAGTGAGGACACACAACCAGAGACTGAGGTCAAACCAGTACGAAGAAGACGCAGAGGTGTAAAAGATGAAGATGGACCATTAGAAGCAAGAGGACGACAGAGGAGGAGAAGGAGAGGAGCAGCAGCGGCGGCGGCGTCACAATCCGTGGCCAAAGATGACCCTGATACACCTTTAGGGGTAGGAGCGAGCCTTGGCGCAAATAGAGTATTCGTGGATCCAAATAGAAAGGGCTCGTTTGTTCCACACATACATGTAGAGAACAAAATACCAGAGATTGGGGCAGTGTGCACCATTGTAAATGCTGAGGAGGACAAGATGAAAGGAGAACGTAGTGCAGTCGGAGGGAAAGCAGGCGGGAGTGGAATTGATTCTCTCCTGACCTCAGCGCTTTCCTCCCAGTTATCTAGGAGAGACAGAGAATCAGAGAAAAGGGAGACAGACGAGGTGGAAACTACACTTCAGTCAGGAAAAGCACTTCCCTCATCTGGCTTTGTTGTTGCTGGGCCCGTGATTACAGAGACCAATCACTCTGGCCGCCTGCTTTGCTGCCTGTGTCAGAAATGGGCAAATTACAAACACCTTGGAGATCTCTACGGGCCTTTCTATCCAGCTGAATATGCTGCAAAGCTTCCCAAGAACCAGCCACAGGTCAGACAATGTCAAGCAACCACAGGCACAAACAAAACAGGACCAAATTCAGACATAAGCTCAAATGCTTTGAGCACCGTCCAAGACACACAAACACAAGAGGCTCAGTTTACCAAGCCTTCAACTGAGAGTGACTATGCCATCAGCCTAGATTCAAACCCAACATCTCTTACCACTACAGTCAGAACTGCCTCCATAACTGGTAGAGAGGAAATGATGATCCATGCGGCTGGCAAGCTCATTAACACCGCCTCCTCTTCCTCCTCCTCCCCCACCACCAGTAAAACAACATCTCTCACCTGGGACATGAATCTAGATATCCGACCCATCCCCGAGCTTAAGAGAGAGCCAGACCTTGAGACTGACCAGCAACAGACGCAAAAGCAGCAACAGCTGCAGCAGCCACCAGACGAAGCTCAACAGCGACCTCAGCACAGAAAGCTGACCTCACATCCCCGCTTTAAAAGGAGGCACAAATCCAGTGAGGATTCCCCCAGAATGGTGCCATCCAACAGCAAGGCGTCCCTGCCCTTCCAGCCCCCTCCACCAGCCTTGGACTCCCTCGGACCCTTGGCACAACTCGCGCAGCTGCCTCAGATGCCCATGGACCCAGAGGAGCTGTGGGTCCACGAAGGATGTATAGTGTGGACCAGTGGAGTATATCTTGTCAACGGGAGACTTTATGGCCTGCAAGAGGCACTAGATGGCGCCAGAGAAACAGTGAGTGACCTCTGTGTTTATTTTGTATTGTTCTGTTTTGGGATATTTCAGGTTTATAGCTTGTTATTTCTAGCGTCGCCTGCAGCTGTTTAAAAGGAAGTTTTTGAATTTCAGTATTACCTGAAAAACAGACATGTCACACAAATAACACAACAAATGCTCTATAATTTATTATTTATAGTGCTATGTGTTTATTGATTTTTATCATTTTGCTAAGCCCTTAGCTGTACTTCACTGTCTGCTACAGCTTCAAGAATTCTTAGTGCTGTACTTTCTGTCTGTGCTCAGTGCTGTTCATACTGTGAGATGGTTGGCTCAACCCTGGGCTGCTACAGCAAAGGCTGTACACTTCGCTACCACTACCTGTGCGCCATTGAAGCAGGTGAGTGGATGCATTAAAACCAGATGCACTGTAAAAAATGAGTGAAACTAAAATACTGTTTTCCAATAGTGAATATTTGTGCCTGCTCAATGTAACAGACTAGGCTACTGTAAAACTGCTCTGTATGGTAATATCTGCACAGCATTGATATTGTCTGTCCCTCTTCTAGATTGCTCTCTGAACGAAGATAACTTCTCACTGCGGTGTCCGAAGCACAAGGTAAAGAAGGAGAGGTTGGTTTGTATACTGTTTCTAGGGAAATTTCTTTTTTGTGTGATTTAGTGAAAATCCTTTTTTGTTTGCCACTGTAGTTCCTTACCACCCAATCACCACCCGAGCCATTCCGCTTCATTTCTTTCAATCTCTTGCTAACCACAGCAATTTTCTTTCTTTCTTCCCTTCTCTCCCTCACCTCTCCTCCTCTCTTCTTCGCTCAGTTTACCCAGAGCATCCGGCCAGCCAAGTCAGTTTACCTGGAGCAGTCAGAGAGAGGCTGAGAGAAACGGAGAAGAAGAAGAGACACAGGACTCTGGGAGCTGTAAGTTTAGCCTCAGTTGTTTGTGTGTTTGTACCTATATGTGTGTGTGTGGTTTTTTTTTTCAGCTTGTGTCATAGACAAAATGTTTAGGATGTTCTCAACACATTATTTGTTAATCCAAAAATATCTGTTATTATTTTTTCCTTTCAAAACTTGGAATGGAAATGCTTTTCAGAGTGTGAACTAGTGTGCAAGAGTGGTGCATCCATATGAAATCATATAGAATGGACAATACAGCCTCCCTAATTGGATGTTAGCATGTAGTGTAATTACGCTTAACAGTCAATCAACATTTCAAGTGTAATTGCAATATGGTCTACTGTAATTGTCAAATTGCGGGAGGCGCAGTATTTGTTAAAGACAAAATGTGTGTCAAAATACCATTTTTAAATTAAAATTGTCATGCTGCAGAGACATTCTGGCCTACACATCGTATTTAACAGACCTGTTTATTTGATGCAGATCCCCGCAAAAATCCCACTATAATCATTGTCATATGTTTTTCAGTGAAAATAAGAATAATGATGTAAAAATGATAATTCACTCTAATATCGCAAATCATATCGGAATTGTAATATCAGTCAAAATAATCGTTACGAGATATTTTTTCAAAATCATTTAGCCCTTTGTGATGCTGTTGTTGCTGTAGCCGATTTTCTAGTGTAAAACCCCAGCTCTCCACCCAGTTGGTTCGATCACCATAAATAAATTTTCATCTGGGAAGTGCTGTTTTTCCATTATCTGGTGAGAGACCAGTTTCTCATAATGGGTCTTCAGTAAATGGAAACTAATTTGTTGCCTCAGGGCTGTTTATACCTTTTCTATTCAGACAACTTAATTTCTTGCAGCAATACTACGCCACACTCTTTGTTGGCTGGTTCTCGGACTCCTGCTGAGAAAAATCATCCTGCTCTCACACTCCTCCTCCTCCTCACCTCACCTTAGTGGCTGTACTCCTGCCTGTCACTCCCTTTCATTGCCTCCCCCGCACATTCAGTCCATTCTGTCCTCATGGAAACTAAAGACATGAAACGCCATAGCTCTCCCTTTCTTTCTCTTCATGCAAGGTTACAGCAGAATGCCGCTTTGATTTGTTACAAAATGTAGTTTTACTGTTGAAATCCATTTTTTCAAATTCATTAAAACAGAAACAAATAAGATATTTTGGTGCGTGCCTCGAATTGCAAATACATATTTAACAATATGGAGTGCATCTGTGAGTCAGATAATCAGTACTTTTGTATCAGTATGTTAATCAGAGCTTTGACTTTTCTCAGCCAGCTTGAATGGTTCTTCAGTCGGTCACATGATCACAGGTTTTGTTATTATTGCCAAGTAGTCCAATTCAGAGGACTTTTAACAGAGGTTGTCTCTATTAAATAAATTTTGGTATGTGAGACTCTGTGGCCTTGGTGATAATGTTTGCCTTTTTTGTGTTCTCTTTCCCAGGTTAGTTTGGACAATAGAGGACTGAGAAACAAGACATTTTTGTGAAGCAGCCCCCAATGTGAAAGGACAGGACTGGCATCTGTGACGGAGAACAACAAAAGGGAATGTACAATTTCTCAACAGGAATCAGCATTATTTACATTTAAGACAATGGAGAAAAGAAACCTTTTTTTCTAAGAGAAATATTGCTCTTTACTTAAAAGCAGAAAAAGAAAAAAACATGGACATGCAACATAGAGGAACGGCGCTACAAGTTAAAAAAAAAAACAAAAAAAAAAAACCTAAAAGAAACTACAAAGATCGAAGCGGAGTAAAATGAGACGTCAAGACTGGTGGAGGAACTAAAGGAACTTTTTCTGTAAAGAACAAAAGAAACAAACTTCCTCTCTAGGCTTACTTTGATTTTCCTCAGACATCCTCAAAGTGTTAAACTCGTGTTTATCATCAGTTACCTTTTTTTTTTTCTGGTTTTCTTTTGAGTGCTTTGAAGAGGCGTATTGGGAGCAAGCTGGGTGTCAAACCCAAGAAAGAAAAGGAGAGAACTGTGTATCCTCTCACAATGTAGTATCTTATCTTATATTAGGATGATCACAATTATTATTTTAGTCCTCATTATCATTTTGTATCCTCATCATTATTTACTCATTGAAAATGAAATGGATGTATTTCACTTTATATTCAGTCAACACATGAATTGGATTTTTTTTCTTCATTCCTGGAGAGGGAGGAGCCAGAGTGATGTCTGGAATGTCAGGGTCGAGTTTGCCACAAAGACATTATTGCCTTGGAGAACGGACATCTGTTGCCTTTCAAAAGTCACCTGTGTGAATGAGAAGTGAGTGTGTGTGAGAAGCTGAAAAAATGCCGATATCTGGGTCTTTGATTCCATTTTGGTCCTTTTGAAAAGTGTTCTTATTTTTCATCACTGGGGTTTTTACGGTACAGATAGTATTCATGAAAAATCAGATGGACACAATCTTATTTTTCAAGTACAAATGTTCGTAATGTGCAAAGAGAAGGATGGAGACTTGTAAGAGGAGGAGATAACACTATGGACTAATGCGTGTTCACCATCTTTAACCATGCTGAGTGGAAAAGATGATGGATGGGACACTGAAGAGTTTTCATCAGCGTGGAACTGTGTACTGGATGCACAAGTGCGTACGGTCTACATAGGAAGTTACGTTTAACTGACAGTTGCGTCAGTCCCTCGGACAGTGGTGAAACATTTTTCAAACTGAAAACTTTGGAGAGGGTGTCATATGAAGGCTGTGATTGGCCAACCGTACTGGCGAGTGGGGAGTAAGCCTTACCAAGTACTTTTGAATGGTTTCATTCTTCAGTGAAACAGAGCAGTGATTTGATCGGGAGATGCAAAATCCATTCAAAAGAAGCATTGCCATAAAATTTAAAAGTGAGTCGTACATGGTGTTGTCTTTATCATTTTTTATTGTTATTCTTGTAAAAAAAAAATGTCAAGCTGAGAAGACAGTTACACTATCAAAACCATGCTGTATTAGAAACCTGTCAATATGTATATGAATTATGAATACACTTAAAAATGCTTCAAGTATGCTCCTCTTCTTATTTCTGAAACATATTTTTGTCACTTTTTTTGCACTGATAAAATTCACCTGATTCAGTTTCATCCTACATTTTTCTGCCCCAATTTCATTTCCACTTTTGCCTAACTCTCTGCCTTCCTCACTCACTTTTTTCTTTTTCTTTTTTTTTTTACACATGTATCTCACACATATATAAGCTCTCTCCATCTCTATTTCTGTCATATACACCCCAGCACTTCCTCTATTCCTTGTTTCTTCTTCCTGTCTTTTCGGTTTGAGGGGAGTGCGTAACCCCATTCTGACTCTTTCAGGCTGTCTGTAGAAGACAGGCTATGAATGCACTCTCGAGTCTAGAAACAACTGTTGTACCGGGTCAGGGCTCCAGTGTTTCTGTCAATCAGTGTCTGAAAAAACACAATGTCGCACTGAGAAGAATTTGACTTACAGAAACTAGAGCAGCCTCAGTATAAAAATAGAATAGAAAATAGAATCAGAATGTCAGATTTAGCTGAGGTAAAAGTTCAAATGGATGTTAAATGCAATCATGATGCAGTCATGAAAGATGAAAGCTCCTCAAAATCTTAAACATCAATAATCTCTAATATCCTTGTCATAAATGAAACTGCCATTGGCTCCATAATATGAACCTAGATTTGATACATTCTTCTGCCCCTATGCCCAAACTGGGGTACATGTACGTACATCCCCTGTATATGTCAAGTAATGTACCAATTACCACCAATTTGAACTACCCTTCAATTACAACTGAAATAAAAACACAATTCTGTTTTTAAAAATGTATGTATTTCTGAAGGACTGCATGTTTCAATCCGCTGATATTCTATGTCCAGAAAAGAATTGCTTGTCCAGCAATATTGTTATATCAGCAAACACAGAGGCAGAGGATATAATTAGCAAGTTATCAAGTGACATTTATGACCAATTACACGACAAAGCTTGAGTTTTCACCTCTTACTCGGTGTTGACAGTGCTCAGCTAGCCATGTTCATCAGTAGTTATGACTTAAAGTGACAGAAGAGCTGCTGAGTTTGTGTCCAATGCATGACTAACCGGTGTATATAAAAATACATATTTTGCTGGCTATGACAAAAATATTAGCAGTGGAAACAAAGAAGTAAAATTTCAGCAATATTGCATTTTCTTGCAGTACCTGAACATTGAAGTGGCCCCCCTATGAGATGGGGGTGTCATCAGAGGACCCAAGCCAATTTGAGTGAGGGTAAAATGATAGAAATAGATAAGTATAGCTAAAAGAAATGCATAAGCTGGTGGAAAGGTTATGTAAAAATAATGGATAAATGGTTGAAACATTCAGCTCCTGCGACTCGGAAGTGGCACGAATGTAAACTTGACCAAACAAACCTAAAAATGGACAGGTCAGTTTCATTAAAAACATGTAAAGATATGTATTTTTATATAACTAACCATGTTAATCAAAGTCCAGTTGAGGATAAAAAGTCTTTTTAAACAGTGACGTTCTGGCAGCCACAGACAGCCTTCACATTTAAATGAATGGGGTTATTAAATAACCTGCCCTAGAATCCCCTATTGTGAAGTCCCCGTCTCTCAGAGTCAAGTGGTTGTCACTCAGAGTTAGTGTACTGCAAAGCAATATTGTCCATGTATTAGTGTGTACCTGACATATTTATTCATCACTTCAAGGTCATGTTGAGTTTCGCATCCAAACTGCTGCATGCTTGTACAGGCTGGAAAGCACTGGGAGAGGGGGCAGATGAGAGTAGAGGTGAGAGAAACAGATCAAAATGAGTCTAGGAATGAAAATGAAAACAGATGGGACGGAGTTGTCTGATTTGGATTTATACGGATGGATTAAAGAAGAGGAGTGTGTGTGTGTGTGTGTGTGTCTGTGCAATGTGCTCACAGTTGTGTCTGACCGCTGGGGTTGGATCATAAAGACTGACAGTCACACTGCTATCTGATGAAGAGTGAAACGCAGACGGCCGGAGGAGAAGCACCGGATGTTTCTTTCACCTTCCGCGCTTAACTCGATGAAGGAACTGAGGACAACTTGAGAAAGGCTGAAGGAGGTGAGTGCCTTTCCCCCCTTCGTTCAGATTTAATTCACTGCTTGACGTCAAGTGCTCAGAAGTATTGGTTTGAGCATCTGTCTCCTGGAGAGGTTCCATGGTGACAGCTATTTTCCTCTGATTTAGCCGTCTGTCTTCCCACCAATTACCAGTAGTGTGCTGATTCTCTGTCATGGTCTTTTTATTCTTTAAATGTGATTAGTCATGTAAAACCGGTGGCTCCCCCGCACCTTCTCTTTCAAACGCCTCACCAATCATCTCAGGCAATTGGGCAGAGCTGCTTCTCCTAGGAAACTAATAACATGCCGGTGATATTTATAGTGACATGCAAGAGTGGAGGTGTACCTGAAGTCAAGTGGATTAACAATGAAAAACTTGAGATCCCTTGTCAGACATTTAACATGCAGTTCTGACATGTGATCTTTTGTTTTCTCTTGAACACCGTTAACAGTTTGAATATTTGACCATCTCTCAATTTGCATGTCTGACCCCGTCCCTTCTTTTTCTCTGCCAGCCCAAGCCCCCATTTAATCCCCACATGATGGCGTTCCTGCAGCAGATGCGTTCCCCTCGCCTCTCCTTTATCCAGACAGTGGCGTCTCTCTTCCTGGGTGGCGTGGCCCTCATGTCCTCCTATTGGTGTGTGGGTAAACAGAAGGTGCCCAAGCCGCTTTGCTCGCCCACAAAGCACAGCAACTGCATCCCCGTTCCTGGCGTCTCCAACTCCTCCAGCATCCAGTTCTCCTGGGAGACGGGGGACGACCGCTTTGTGTTCCCCACCTTTCACACTGGCCTGTTCATCACCTGCGAGGAGAACATCTACACAGACGCATGGGGTGAGGTAGAAATATGAAATATTTAGACCACATTAATGGTTTATAGGACTGTTCAGCTGTGTTAAAAAATACAAAATGTTTCTAAAAGGTGAAGGGAAATGTGAGGAAAATAACTCCTTACTTATCAGAAAATAAGGTCATGCTCAGTTCCTTTCAAAGGAAAAAGAGCTCAGATGTCAAAGGAAACTAATAAATGAGAAATCACAGGATTTGAACAGAGAGATCTGTACAGAAGCAGTGACAGACTTTAGTAAAACGTATCCATATTTACAATCAGTATGGTTGTAAGGGATTATGTCAGATTGCGTGTGTGTGATGGAGGATATTTCCAAGGTGAGATAAGGATCGACACAGAAACAAACTGTACCAAAACTGTGGCACTAGTGCGACACACATTGAAATAGGTCACAGGAGGAGAGGAAATCCAAGGTGAGAGTATGAATCGAGGCCTCAGGTGTGTTAATTTGTGTGTGTATGTGTGTGTTTGAGTGGGTGTGTGTTTGGGTATGTGCTCAGCCCAAAGAGGATTATCATCAGTGTGTGTTCTGCTCACAGAGATTTAGACTTCAACAGCATGACTCAATTATGGATTAGAAACCCAGAGAGAGAAAGGTTAATAGGATTCACAAACATCGGCCGGGTTTTCACCGTCTCATTTGCACCTGATTTGCAACTGATTGTAAGGATTGAGTTTGAATCATATGAGCCCGACATCGCCAGACCGATTCGCAAATACGAATTAGTCTGGAACCTCTCAGATCATTTTTTGATTTCCGAGGGGCGTTATCAAGGGATGCAGACCAACATGCCTCTGAAAGCAATTGGATAGACACCCAGTCAGAATCAGACTATAGTGTACAGAGATGATGATGTACCCACCGTCTTTTCGTCATCCCTGGAGTCAGAGTCCTGGTCAGAGCTGCAGTAAATCACCTCGATAACTTACTGCGTAACCTGTCATCAGACTCCAGCTTGTCTTGAAAGCTGTGTTTAGTCCAGCTCCAGCCATGTCCACTAAGAAGCTACTTGATTGTAGCTTTGTGTGTATCAGTAATTTGAAATAAATAAAAATCTACAATCATTCAAAGGATCTGAATGAATGATAATAATTTATTCAGTATGGTGGCCCTGAGAGCTCATTGCACTGCAGCTTCAGAAAACACCTGCAAATAGTCAAACAAAAGAAAACAGTGAGAAAACACAACCAAATACAGAAACACTATAAAAATCTACAACACTGTCAAGTATAGTGCAAACAGCAATAGCACAAGTATATTAAAAAACAACAACCTAACACTGATTGTGTTTTCTCACTTTGCAGTATTTTTCTCTAAACGGTGTGCACGTGTTGGTGAAGTGAAGTCGGTGAAAATGTTTTCTCCATGTCTTTGTGCTTTGCCTATTTGAAACTGTTTTCTTAAGTCGCAGTGTGTTGAGCCACTATAATTTAGAACGGCATGGTACTCTTGATTATTGCAGCTGTCATGTAAACACATCTGTAAACAAGCCACAAAGAAGCTTAACTGACTCCAAAAACAGGGTGTTGCTATTTATTTTTAAAATGACACTGACACTGGTGGAGGAAAAAAATAATTTCGAGGATGATTACAAAAACCATTTATGTTGAAAGTGAAAAGTGAAAATCATAACCAAAATTAAAAATGACAATAGACACGCTGACAAAGTCTCATGTTTTGCTTGCTGCTTTTCCTGTAAGCCCATCAGGCCAGATTTATACCAGACAAATCTTATAATCTCCTATCAGTTTGCCTTGAACTGTTTAAACAGTATGCAAATTGTTACCTCAATCTGACCAATCTGACACAACACATGCTCGACATTTAGGAAAAAAAACTCTTCAAGGTGAATAAACACAAGCAAATACAGAAATAATGCTAAAACTTTAAACAAAACCAAATACAATGCAATTAGACAAAGCACAAGCAAACGAAGAACACATTTTAACCAACCTGACATTGGTCACAGTGTGTTGAGCTTTCAGGGTCACTGTAATTTAGAGCCAAATACGGTACTCTGATGTGATAAACACAGTGGTAAACAAGCCACAAAGAAGCTTAACTGACTGCAGAAACAGGTTTTTTCTCTTTTTCTTTTTAATAGCATTGCAGCCGATGGTGCAAAAACATTTTGCAAGTGGAAACAAAGTAGTTTCATGTGGAAAGTGATAAGTAAAATAAAAAAACAAGGCACACTGACAAAGTCTCATTTTGCGGTGCTGCTAAGATTTTTCCTGTCAGCTCCATCCCTCCCAAACAAATCTTATAATCTCTCATCAGGTTACTTCGGGCCATGTAAACACTTTATGTAAACTGTTACCTCAATCTGGTTATTCACACAGTAATTAGACTGCAGTGTTAGTTTAAATGTCCAATACACACTAAATGCACAGGCAAAGGGGTGGGGAGGTTTTGAATCAGTTGCTCTCAGAAATTGAAAAACAATGCTGATTATACAGTGAAATATCATTATTGAAATGGTTACTTTTACATGTCACCAGTTCAGGTTTTTACTAGGAGGTTTCCAGTGCAAATAACCATTTTTCCTGTTAGCTATTGTCAATGAGTTTATTACAACATTTTCATTGTCTTTTGATTTGATTTTATAGAGGAAAAGTGCCGAGGTTTTTATACTTTGACTCCAGGGTGTGAAAAAGGTAAGTGGATCCATCACACTCTCCTGCCTGTTTATGGTCTTGGTTAGCTAATAATAAAACCAAACTTTCATCTGTCTTTATGCTCAGCCTCTCCTCCTACCTCCACAGCAATGATGTGGCTGTCACTATCACTGGAGATCATGTATATCGGTCTGCTGTTAATCAGCTGCACGCTGCTGTCTGTGCAGCTGTGTATCCGGGCCTGGTTCCCTTCCACACAACGCTGGGGCCAACTGCTCAACGCTTTTGCTGCCGTCTTCACAGTCCTGGGAGGTACAGTAATTTTATTAGATAGGTATCTGAATGAAACCACCATGCCCTTATTATTGAACCAGTCTGGTATATTTACATCTTTTGTCTTCACAGGTCTGCTTGGGATGGTGGGTCACATGATGTTCATGCAGGTGTTTCAGACCACCGTCTCTATGGGACCAGAAGACTTCAAGCCTCACAGCTATGGCTACTCCTGGGCATTCTAGTGAGTTCATTAGACATCATGAACATGCACATACACATGGGATAGTGGGCAATTAGTTAATTTTTAACAGGGGGGATGGAAGACCAGCTCCTTTAAATTTGGAATAAGAGATTATTGGGGAAGATAGTTGATTGTCTCTCTCTCTGTCTCTCTCTCTCTGATTGTTGATTGAAATGAGTCTCATTTCCAGGTAAGTCCAATCCACCAACCCAAAGTGTCAGTATGTGACAACTTGAGAATGAAACCCAAAAATAAGACCCAAAATAACTGTTTGCTGTATAGTTTAAATAATATCATAGATACAAGATGAACTGACAGAAGGGAAAGAATGAGAGAAAAATTTACAAATCCCTCTGCTTCTTTAGCACCACAGACAGCACTACACACACCACAGTTAGGCAATGGCAGAGCCATGGTCAGGGCCATAGATTCTGACCTCCTGTCTCAACTGCAAGGGAGATACACTGCACAGGTTATACAGAAACGCTCTTATTTTAATCCATGCAGCTGTCTGCACAAGTTCCATGTCTGCTTGCGTCTCAGCTGTGTCTCACATGTGTAAAAGTGTCCTGAAGCATTTCTATATGTTTCAAGTGTATTTTTTCATCAATATGTTCATAAATGCTGGGTTTATGGACAATAAAAAGAGACTGAATACATATATTTATCTACATTTTGCAACCTTGGCAGAACAGTGTGTGCTCCTGACCCAGAGAGCATTTCACTCTGCTCCAGTTTGTAATCCCTCAGACTCTCCCTTCTAAAACGGTAACCTGCACTGTACAATTACGGCCACAAGACAACATCACCATAAACTTTTCCTGTGCTCTGATTGCCAACACCTGTCTGCTCTGAACACAGCCACCAGCACTCTCTCTTTAACTCAACCACACTCACCATGCATACATTGTTGCTATGCCACATTTATATGAATTTATATGAATCGTCCTAATGGAAAAATATATTATGAATATTCACAGATAGTGAAGGAAAACTGTACACTGCACAGTTGCCTGCTCATTTGCTGGACGATTTGAGATGCACAGACAAGACAGAACCTATATAGACAGATACCTCAGTGACATTTGATGTCTAGACCTCAGATCAATAAAGAAAGCAGAGCAGCCCTTATAAAGTTTTCTTGGCCATGCCCCTATATATGCTGTCCTCAGCATATTCGTTGTAGAATCAAAGTCCATTTAAAACCCAAATTTACCATCATGGCCTCTGCAAAAGTTTTGTGAATAAGGAATGCTGTGTGCCGAGTGGCCCTGAACGCCTCATTCTGACATTTGATGGCTCAGGCTCTTTCTCTCACCACAAACGCTTAAGGTTCTCTATGTGTTTGGACATGTTTTAAAGTTATACACAGACCTTAAGACACTGCAATCACTTTCAAATCAGACTACTTCAGAAAATCATACTTAAAAAATTACTAAGAACCCTTAGAAAACATCTAAATATGTGGTGTATCATATGCTCTATATTTAATTTTAAGTTGAGAGAGTTTATGCCATATAAGAGCATTTACAAATTTTCCAACAGAAAAAGATTATTCCTTATTCCTTTAACTAAAGTCCAATTCTCTCATATTTGTCTCATATTTGTGTTGGTGTATCTGTGCCTGCTGGCAGATGCTTCATCAGGATTTATTGATTATAACTTAGAGATACCATTTAGTGGTTTGTTACTGTTAAGTACTGCACACACATTTTAGAAAATCTGATTTCTTGCAAAGAGCCTCCATTTGACAAACACAAAATCACAATAAAGGGGTAGATGGTGTTATACATTTTTCTAGCAACTCAAAGCCACTACAAAGAGTTTTGAACTGGTCATGAAACAGTCTCAGTTTAATGCTGATGACTCTATATGACCAACATAAGGAAATGAGACCAGAAGATCTGCTCTTTAATGTCTGCCTCTGGGTCGAATTCTCTGTGAAATCAGATAAAACAAACCTGTGTTTACACTTTCCTTAACTGATTAATCAACTAGAAAAATAGCTGGTGTTTAATTTAATTGATAATCAGTTAATTGTTACAGCTCTAAAATCTAAACACTGCTGGTAATGCGTGCAGTGCTCAGTCACAATCTCATCAAAACAGGTGTCTAAAAATGAGACAGTGGAAGACACGGGGAAATTAGCTGGACCAGTGCGAGCGGGGCTTCAAGGCCACAGTGGCTGTAGGGCATATAATTTTTTGAGGGGCATAAGGCCAAACTGAGGGCGGCTGCCGTGAAATTCCTGCCCTGAATAATATTTGTTTTAGTGCCACTCACCCAGGGATTAGAGAGGGACTGGCTGGAGGGGGAGGTTTGTTTGTGCTTTTTGAAAAACTTAAGGAAAAAAAAGAAGAAAATCATGCTCTTACATTTTTCCACCTTGTTGCATTTTTCTCTTAAAGGTCGTGTAAAGCAACAATAAATGTGTTCTGAGTTTGTCACACTACAGAAATGTGTTATTAATCACCCACCCAAATTTGAATGAGTAAAATAATCATTAAGTATACAAAATTAGGTCTCAACTGGAAACCGGATGTTTCCTCTAGCAGCTTCACTGGACATTTCAAGACTTGTTTGAGCCACCAGAGCCAAAGGACGGTGACAGGATGGCAGTTTTTTCTTTGGTGTCAGGTTGCTGGAAGTGAAATGCTCTGAATTGCTGGGCTGACTTGGACTGAAAGAGTTGCTGAAGGTAAGGTAAGGTCCATGACTGACCCTTAGGGAGGGGGAGGTGGTGCGGTTTGTGTCGCATACACACATGCATACACCTTCTACACAGATGTGTCAACACAACAAGACAAGCTAACCACATGTTGTGACGTCCTCTGTCTCCATCAGTGTGGCCTGGTTCGCCTTCACTGTCTGCATGTCAGCCGGTGTCTCCACTCTGAACAACTACACCAAGAAGGTCCTGATGGTGGGACCCAGGCGTACCTCCGGCCTCAATCCCTGCAGCTTCAACTTTGTGGGGCTCCTACCACCTTATTACACCCCAGCAAACCCGGCCATCACTTTGGCCTGTCCCTCGTCTCCCCCCCGGATCTCTCACTTGTCTCCCTACTACGATCCCCCATCAGAACCGTTACCGGACTCCGGTCCGAGGCTCACCCACTCGCTCTCCCTGCCTCTCCCCCACTCTGACTCCTTCCCTCCTCCCCCCTCCCACCCTGCACCTGCATCCCCATTCCACCGCCTGTCCCTTCCCTCTCCGTCTCCGTCATCTGTCCATATGACCCTGCCAGGACACCAGGAGAACCATTACGAGCCAGAGGAGGACTACAGCCCACTTTGAACTAGTGTGGAGTCTTTGACAAGAGGACCTGTGCCTATTTTAATGTTTGAAATGGTCTCTTTGTGTGCTCCGAATGACATGGACAGCAGTCCAGTGATCCAGTGAATCCAGGTAATAATCAACTAGGAACATAATCACTCACTTCCAATAAAGAAGAAAGGTGTAAATGCAGAGGACACCATTATTTTGTAAACTGAACAGAAGTGCTTCATATACTCTATCATTTCAAACAAATCTGTGTATATAGAAACTATTAAACAGTAGCTATATTGTTTTGGCTAAAGCGCAAATTGAAATAAATTTGATCATCAGACTGTTTAAAACATTTCCCAGCGTTTTGTCTGCAAGCCTCACATTAAAGGAAAATCACTGGAACAAAGTAGCCAATAGAACAGAATTAAACAAATGTACAAGTAATCTTTACTCCTAATCATGACAAATGGAGAAGAAACCACTGTCATAGTACTTGAGATGGGTCTTCGTCTCAGGACCGCTTTTTGAAGGTTCGCTCTTGTCTCGGAATCGACTGCATTTTCACTCGGCCTTGTCTCGGTCTTGGAGAAAGAAGACCAGTCAATACAACAACTGCAAGGATATCACTTAGTGTCTGATTTATTTGTTAACATGATCACTGTGATTGGATGTAAAACTTCCTGCTTCAAATGAAACCGCTTACTTGGCACGTTTCTTATTTGAAATTTAGCTACTGTCACTCCTCCGCCGTCCCCCTTCAAACACGCCAGGAGAGTGAATGCTGAAGACAGGAGAAGCAGCTGTGGTTGTCTGGGACTTGTCAGCCAAATCTTCTGTCATGAAATTTGTCTAACTAAAGCACAAAGAGTTCATGTGCAAAATAAAGAAAACACACAGCAGTGTGTAAATTCTGCAATGCAGCACTTACTGAGACCACGTCAGATTTTCATTGGCACTTAGAAAAGAGGCATTAATGTTTTTAACAACTGTGTCTATAAATGAGCACTGGAGTCAAAATATTAAGTTGGAGGTGGGTTTAAAAGGGTAAAATCACATCTAATATATTGTCTATGTTTGAAGCAAATTGTTTCCCCTGTCTCCACTTTCCCAAACTTGAGGAAGCTCAGGCATGCTGCAGGAGTGCAAGATGGTCTTGACTTGGTCTCAACCCCTCAAAATCTTGGTCTTGTTTCTGTCTCGATATATTAGTTTTGGTCCAAGTCATGACCTGGTCTTGATACATATATATATATACTCTTGATAACAACACTGGAAAAGACAAAAAAATAACTTAGATAATTGGTTGAAAATCAAGTTTTAATATTGTAAAAATCATTGTCATCCATAATGAGAAATAACAGTAGCAAAAATAAAACAGCATCAGACATAGAGCATTATGGGAAACAAAGCATATTTACACATTATATCTCACGCTTTAAGAGTCAAGGCAGTTGCCTTTCTGTCACACCGGGTGGAAACAGAGCTGATTTGACAAAGGCTGAAAATACATGAAAAGTTGTGAAGGTGTGATATATCACCGGTATATGACTGGTTTTACATTACATTATATTTGATTAGTTGATTTATGTAAAATGGAAATTTTTATATGCATATGATGAGTATAACAGAAAATTTTAAAAGTATATCTACTTTGGAGTTCAGTATTCTGACTTATTTTTTAAAAAAAGCTTTATATAAACTGTCAATACAATAATGTAGTGTAGTTTGTGAGCAGGTAGACATTATAGTGCCGTGCCTGTGTATGATTTGGTATTTAACTCCTACACTTAAACCAAGTTTGTTGTCTTCCCTCATTACACAAAAACTTCATTATATTATTGATTTTACACTTTATGTTATTGTATAGTCATATTATTAGATCACACACAAAACTACAACAGCTTTCATATTTCAGAATAGCACAGCTTTGCCAAGTACATTGTAAATCAATTGCATTACATTGTACTTACACTCTGTTTTATTAGTGGCACATTATATAAGGTAAGACCAGAGCAGATATATGGAACTAAAAAATTGGTGAACTAAAAATAAAATAAACTCGCCCCTTTTTATTCAACACTCATATCCATTTGTAAATGTACAAAAAAAAGACCACAGATTTGAATCTTCAACCTGCTTTTTGTTTTAAGTCAGAAAAATTGATAGATCTAAATTTTTAATAGCATCTTATTCGCATTAAGGCTAATCTTGTTCAGTTAACAAAATATTCCTAATCCTTAGATGCCCTCAAGGAATCCAGCCCAAACTCCTCTGGGTTGAGAATACACTCAAATACAGCTGTGGTTGATTGAGTTTGCCTTTTACCACAGAAACATCAGAGACTCAATTAAACACACAGTATCTGAGAGGATCAACGGATGCTATATCTGTAGCTGAATATACACAAGCAGCTCAAATTTGATGTCCTACATCCAGATTTTAGCTGAAAGAGTAGATCCAGCTGGAGGTTTCAGGCTGGTTGGAGGTGGCTTTAGTGTCCTTTTCACGCCGTCTTCTTGCGTAGCACAAAGTAAGTGATGGAGGAGATGAACGTGAGAGCGAAGGAGATCCACGCCAGGATGAAGCAGTGACCATACCAGCCATTCTTCTCGTCGATGTGGAAGCGGTCTGTGTAGATGGAGGCCGCGATCATGATGCACAGGCCTGCAGGGAGGAAGAAGGAGACATGGACATGGGTGAGGGCAGAGGATGAGGACAGGAAGAGGGAGATTCAAGGAGAGATAAGAAATCGACGGAAAAAAAAAAAAAAAAAAATACTCACAGGCCAGGAGCTGGAAGATGCCAGAGATGGTGAATCTTTGTCCTTTGCTGAGGGTGAAGAGCTGAGCTACGAACACAAAGATGCCCAGGATGGAGAATATACAAGCTAGCACTGAGCTGGCCTGCACTGCCTGGAGGTACTCTGCAGGGGGAGCCAGAGAGAGGGCAACATGATCAACATGTGTGTGTGTGTGGGGGGGGGTTCCTAAATATGTACTACACATCATATTGACACGCCCAACAGTAGAAACTATAGTCACACTGTTTTTTGACAAATTTGGTTCATACATCCAAATATTTTAAGATTTTAAAACATGCTGATTATACTGCCATGTAAATAAGTTGTAACTACTGTATAACAAAACTACATAAGGTTCAGGAGATAAACATTCACACAATCTTAACAATCAGCTTTACTGCACAATTTTAGCTCTTTGGTGTTATATAGCAGCATTACTTTGAACACATACTGGTCTAAATTTGCAATGTCAAGAAACAAAATATTTGACTTCAGTCTCATTGTGTGACCACGACTGATTTACATGCAAATGTTTGAGAGGATGTCAAAAGCTTGTATTTAGTTTGGATCACACATCTTTCAAAATGTTATTCTTCCCGCATTGTAAAAATGAAAAAGTTGAGAAGATGCTAAAATTTCAAGGCAGCTTACTTCAATAGATTTTTGAGTTTTATAAACTAATAATATTTTGCTGTATTTTGTTGAGATAATTTGCTTTTCTCCTTCAGGTAAACTTGAATCTTTGAGTATTGGAAAAAAAATGTATTTCAAAAATTGCTGAGTAAACTCGTTGGAGTGAAAGTGAATAATGATTACTACTTAAATATTGTCAGTTGTAACCGTTTAACTTTTAAGAACCCAAATGACAAATCAGATTCACAGCTCACTTTGAACAATTTTTAAAATACAATTTTTTGTGAGCTTTCAAAACTCAAAGTCTCAAATTTATCTAAAGAATAAAAGTAAATTATCTCAACAGCTGATTATAAGTTGACAAAACTGTTTAATTTATTTAAAAACTTTGAGTTTTGAGTTTTAAATGTAAAAATCTAGTGAATACAGCTGCCTTGAAATTATGAGTTTTTCTAAATTTTTCTACAGTGTGATAATCACTAAAAATATATATCAATGACAAGTCAAAGAATCTTTAAAAACTCTGAATGTCAGATTCAGATTCTTGCTATGAGTGATGTGATCCTACATGAACACACTATTGTCTGCTAAAGTTATTTCCTCTGTGATTTTTGTGTTTCTTTATCTACCAGTTTGAAGGGGCGCGGTGCGGCCAGGAAGAAGGTGATGTCACATACGTGTGTGCACCAATCGGGATTTAGCAACAATTGAAACAAAATCTCATGGCAGTTGGTGCATTGTTTGGGTTACTGTCAATCAAATTTTAGCGAACCACACCCAGCCTGATGAAACAGATGGGCTTCACCAGCTGTGAATATTTAATATTTCAGAGAAATATTAATAAAATATGACTCGAAGTCAACTTTTCAGAGGCTTTCTTGTAGAATAAGGCAGTACAAGCAATGCTAAGTCGTACTGTGTGGCAGAAAATCAATGAACCCCTGTAGGAACATTATTTTATGGAGAAGTAAATATGACTTTGAGTGTTTAAGCATGGAAACAGGTTCTCTTCACTCTGCTTCTTTGCAGTACGGGCGTTGTGTGTAGCTTACCCTCTGGGTAGTGTTGGGGAAGTTCAGTGTAGTTCCACACTCCGTTTTGGTTTATCCACCGAGCCCACACATCAGTGGACATAGTGTTAGTTATCCACCAGGCCTGAAAAGAACGGGAGAGAGACAAAATGTTACATCTTAAATGACGTTACAACTTGGCTGCAGTGGTTGCATAAGGAAAATGAATGAACAAATACTAATGGAGGGAGAATTCAAAGCAGGATACGTAAATATAGTATTTATGTGTGGTTCCTCTGTGTTCTGACATGTATTTGTGGGCAGCTGCAGGCAAAAAGACAACAATCAGAGGAAGGAGTGCACATCCGCCTGTCACCATGGTATTCCACAAGTCTCACTCTGGCATGCATCACTCAGGTAAGAATCTAAAATATTTACATGTGTGTGTTTCTAACACTGTGCCTGTTGTTTAAATGTACACACACAGGAAAGCACTCGGTGACACCGGGTGACGACACCATGGCTGGCCCATCTGTCACCCAGAAATGTTAAATATGTGGCCCTGAGAGGAAGAGCGGACCACTGACAGAGAAGGAATGAAGGCCTCCAGTGATGACAGAGAGGTGAGCAGCCAATCACAGTATGTCAGCACGCGAGGAGACACACATAACTCTTCAGCACTGTCACTTTAACACTCAAACCAGGGAAGAAGTCAGGGATTATGATGGGGGAATTATCATTTGGGGCTGTAAGGAGTCTGAGTAGAGAGGGGTGATGGTGCCGCACTGTACAGGTACGTGGAAATAAAACTCCAGCAAAATGTAATTACTTACATTGTCAATGGTGGCCACCAGGAGGAGGATGATACCAATGATGTGAATGGCAAAGATGGCAGCGAGGAGGATCAGCATGATGACTGTGCTGCAGAGAGAGAAGCACAAGAGGAAACTTGTTACACCACTTTCCACCCTTTATTATGCAGGAGGAATATAACTGGAGGGCTAACTCAACCTAATAAAAAACGACACACACACGCACACACTCCAGACTAGCAGATAATATGAGCTGAAAAAATCAAATATGGCCTGTAACAAAGGCTTCCTGCCTGGTTTCAGAAAGGCAGCCATTAAATGACAGCTCCGAGCATACACACACACACACACACACACACAGATCTTCATAAACACACTCATTCAGAGCAGCAAAGTGAGGCCAAAACCTGGCACCCACTCAGGGCGTGGCTTCACAACTTCTAATTACTTTGAGTTACAGCTAACGCGCTCCCAGTGAAACGCCTGCAAATAGATGATATCCAGATCATATTCCTATTAAGATCATATTCCTATTAAGATCATATTCCTATTACGAATCAAAGAGGTGTTGGTGTATATTTGTGCAGACAGAGATCTGTAAACAAAATCAGTTGATCCCTGGGCAAACAGACACCACTGATAAAGAGCAACAGCTTTGGAGGGAAGTTCATGGCAGGCAGATGAGTTTGGACTTGTCTTGTGCTTCCAACAGACCCGCCACTCCTTAAAATAACTGTAGAGAGTACCTGCTATCCCCCCACCTAGGACACCCATGCTGCATCCCCTTGATTTGAATTGCTTCACATTATAACACACTGCAGTCCAAACAAAAACTTACCTATGACTAATTTAAAAAATCTACTTTTCATCTATTCTGTAACTGTAGTCATTTCACCTCACTGGCCCCTCTACAGGTGGCTCTGCCCTCAGATATCACTTTTTTGTTTTCTGTCCCACTCTTCCTTGCAAGTGAACTATCTGTGGCTGTATCCAGTTTAGAGGTTGCACTGGGTGTGAACAGAGGAAGAGGCACATCTGGAATGTGCTGGTTCTCTCCACGCTAAAGGAGTGGTCAAGGGCTGGGTCCATACACACTCGCCAGCTCCCTCTCTGTCTCACACGCAACTACACACGCATATTGACATGGAGCACCGGGAGGCACTCAGATACTCAGGAGATCACGCCTGATACATCTTAACTCAATATTTCCTTTGCTTCAAACAGTTCTTTTTAAATATTTGTATAACTTCTGCCTGGAGGGCAAAGAGCTCAAACACAGACGTGCTCTTGAGTTGTCTTCTGCCAGATGGACAAACTTTAATGAATAACTTCCAGGGCAGAAACAAGTGAAATTAGATGCTCAGCAAGTCAGATGCTTTAATTTAAAACACACAGGCGGAATATTTTGATCGAATGTCTTCCAAAGTTGGTCTGAAAGGAAAAACAAGACGTGTCAACTGTTGCTGCCTGCCTGGATGTGGCATATTTTCCATTGCGCACAATGGAATACATATGGCTGAGGTTAGCTTTGAGAATGCTGAAAATCTGAAACGCAAGCAAAAAAGCAGTCTTGTGCCTAAAAAAAAAAAAAAATGACACATCAAACTAATCACTTCAGTACAACAACTGCTGGAGGAGCTGAACACATCTGGAGAGCAGCCTCACCTGGCCAATATTGAACAACTGTAATTCAATAGCGAAGTTGCCTGTTAAGGTCAACAGGTAAATGCAAGGTACACACACACACACATGCACACACACGCACACACACCTGCCTTTACTTATACTTTACTATGAAAGTAGGAAATATTGGAGCGAAAGTGCAAGGTGACTCCTGTTCAAACACCACAGCTGTATCATTCTGCAGCAGCTATAGAAAGGTGAAAAATTAAATTCAAGTATATGAAGAATCTTTAACTTACTGTTCGATGGTTGTATGTCTCTAGTAAGTCTAATTCCTCCTGCTCTCAAGGAAACTGATCTCACTCTGAGTCTAAATGCACAAACACTAGGAACTACCCGTCCGCCCACTTTTTACCCAGCCCTCTTTTTAGGTCCACACCCCAGACAAGCCTCTTGCTTGCTAGATCACATAATCTCTGCCTCTTTTATGCCCTCCTACTCTACTATTTGCTGCCTGTCCCACCCTCTTGGTGTCTGTCTGTCTTCTTTACACACATGCAAAAGCTCAAACTAAGCAGCAACTATTCCAACAACTTCAGTGGACAGGCGATAGATTTTCCTTTTGTGTTTTGGTGCCTCACATCTTTGTCACTCAGCTGATGGTGGCGATTTTCTCCGGGAGGGCAGCTGATGACTCACTGATGTTTGAAGGGGGAACTCCCACAACACTGGACGTTATTGACAATGATTCTACGCATGCTGCCATGGCGACAGACTGCAGCCCGGCCTAATCACAGTCACACCGTTGCTGTTGCATATACAAACAAACAGTCATACTGCCAGTGCAGGGTTTCCTTAGCCTTTTCCCGCTTTTGTTACAAAGGAAGGAGTTTCAGGATGAAGGAATGTTGTTGGTTGTAAGGGAGAAAGAGGTGGAGGCACATGGGTGCAAGTCATAGCTTGAGTAAAAGAAAAGGAGGGAGAACAGTGGGAGGAAGATGGAGGGAGACATGATGGCAGTGAGAGAGGAATTTGGAAGGGTGGTGGTGGGGTTGTTGGAGACATTTCACACTGCTGCAAGTTCATTAATTTTTACTCGTCATCGTTTCATAGCTGGTTGTGATTGATATGTTCCCAATGAGTCCAATGAGTCAAAGTCATCTGACTCTTGAGCACATTACATGCACTAGTTTAGTCTGAGGGTGAATCTTTTGACTTTTGTCAGTCTTAATCGACTAAGATCACATCACATAATAGCATTATTACACTTAATGATGTTTAGCTTATTTGAGATAGAGCTCGTTAAGTCCAAATTGTGGTTGAATTCCTGTGGCAAATCACTGACATCACTGGGGCAGTGTGCAAATGTCAGGGCCTCATCGCCAGCCAAAACTAATAACTCAAACAGTTCTCTGTGTGAGACATGCAAAGAGGAAGACTGGGAGGATCTGGCCAAAGGGTAGTGTGCTACACCTAATTAAAAAAAAAAACACTGTATGTTCTACACATTTTAAGAAATAAGTCACAACACAGCACAGCAAAAGCACACAAGTACAGATTTAAAATACGATTTATAGTTTTATGAGGTGGTTTGATTTTGAAGCTGTTGTAAAAGTTTTGGGCGGAGACAACTGCTGAGTAGAGACCATAAATAACAAGAAAAATACCTTTTGTTCAGCAATAATACTTGAAACACTAGTACAGGCTAATTTTCCTGAAGAATGTGTGTCCACTGCTGAAAAGCTTCATGATAGATGAAATAGCTGAAATACCTAACACTTTAAGTTAAAGCTATAAGATGTAACATTTCTGCATTAAAATGTGTAAAAACAACTATATATATTAAATATTTTTTGAGTACTTACATCTCAAATGCTTCCAACAATGTTCAAATATGTTATTTTTTCACGATAACAGTGTGTTTCCTATTGTACTAGCCTCTAGTTGCTATAATTTTTCGGAGAAAATGTGGACTACATTGGATACTTTGGAGAGTGAGGGAGGACGTCTTCCATGAACATGATTTCCACCTGAGTCATGTCATATTATAGGTTTTCATATGACGAAGAAAACAACTCCCATGAGCCCATGCTACTTCACAACATCATCAAACTATGTCTTTTGTTCTTGTGTTGATGTGAGAGACCCCTGTTGGGAGACCATACACTCTGTGCATGTGAAGTGTCCGTCAAATATACTCTTTTTTTAAGAGCCATGTGGGACAAACGACATGCTTTTCTTTTGCTAGTTGGAAGACCATTGTACAAGCAAGACTACGTGCTATTGATTCTAATGATGATGCATCTCACTCCGCCTTAAAGCTTCTTAACTATTACATTATTACAGTGCAATGATAAATTCCTCACTCACTGTTGTATCTCATATAAAAAGGTGGGATGGTCCTCTATTTATCCATAAGTTTCTCCAACATAAATGGCTTCAGTTTCTCTGCTCAGCTCACAGGATATTTTGACATAAGCTGGACCACATGCTCAAACTAAGCTTCACATACTAAACTGCAAAAAACAGTCTCACATCTCGCTTGACTTTAGAAGACTATACTTAAGTATTTACAATTCACCCCAAAATCAGAAATACACATTTCTCATCGTACCTGTGGTGCTATTTATCCATCTACATGAAACTGCTCACAACAACGTCTGTGGATTATCTTGAGTTATCAGGTCATGATTTCTTGGAAGACACATCGCTGTTGAGTTTTTCAAATGTAGTTTTGGCGCTTTGAACACCACAAGCCGGACACCATCTAGTTCTATTACATTATACTCAAAAGAAAGCAGACATCTCTCTGAAAGTTTCCAAAACTCACGTTCAATATGAAACTAATGTAACTTCTCTGAGTGATTTTTCTGTCTATCTCTTTGTAACATGCTTATTCTTGCAGACAGATCTCTAAAGAGTCAAAAAGGAAAGTCAGACACACACAAGACAGAGACGGACTAAAATGCTCTGGGAGACTGAGGTCACTGGTTTGTTTCTGGTGAGTGCAAAACTATGCCGACACACACACTGTCTGAGTCAAAGGCTGAGCGGGGTACCTGGTCAGTATCATGTCAGGCTGCCTCAGCCTCAGGTATGAGCCAGCAGGATAATAACAGGCTTCAGAAATAACTTACCTGCCTTCCAGTGGCCTTGAAAGGCAGCAGAGCCTGCTCACGTTTATAGCAAGGCTACTTGTGTGGCTAGAGTCACACACATGCACATGCACATGCACAATCGCCTGACATCTCTCTCAAGACTGAAACCGAGGCACTTCTCCTTTGTTGAAAACTAGAAAGAATTGTGTTTCATTGTGGTTGTCATGGAAAATAACCTTTTTCATATGTAGACGGAAGGACTCAGAAAGCTGGAATGCTAAACATAGCCAGCACTAAACTAAATGATGCCTCTGCCATGGCAACACTTCAGGTTTCTGCGCCTTCTGCACATCACCGATTTCCATGACAACACTATCAAACTCCACGGAGGCCACAGTAAATATATACCACCCATTTCACCACTTAAGAAGGCCGCCATGAATGAGTGTCAATCACTTAATATTTAACCGTCTTCACTTCACACATCACACCTCGTACTCCGGAGTGTACCGCCCAAATCCCTGCGGGAAAGAAAGTCAGCACTTTGAAATTCTACAATACAGGTTTGGAATATGGCGGTGTAATCTCATCAAAATCTAAACCACATCTGGTTACACCACACCAAAAATCTATCACCAACATAAACAGCTCCCCCCAAGCTAACCGACAACTTCTTTGCATGTATGGATGGTGCACATGCTCATATAAGGACCTTTAGAATTTGACTTAAGATATCAAAAAAAAAAAAAACAAAAAAAAAAAACAATGATACACCTACAACTGGTGTGAGGCACAATCTTAAGATGACATAAAGCTATTTAATTATTTTTTTAGAAGGGCCAGAAAAAGGTATCAAAGGGATGAATGTTGACATTTCCTGTCTGACATATAAAGTTAGGAATTTAAATAAAATCTTTATCTTTATTATACATACATACATACATACATTATGCAATGGAAAAAGCAATGCACCTTTAATAAACGCCACATCTTTTTTTATTCAGTTTAAATTCTCTCTGCTTAAGTGCTTAACAACAGACATAACCAATGAATGGACTAATTAGCCTACTACTAAAATGACAAGCTGCTAATAAAGAACATATACATCCATAAACTTAAAATGCTGGCAGGTTATTTAAATATCACAATGATATACTTTTTCGAAGGGTTGATTTTGGCTCACAGGCCACCAATTGAATAGGCCTGACATAAAGCGTTGTAAAACACCAGAGAAAGACACTGAGAATAAGAGCGAGGTGAGAATGGAGAATGCAGTCAGACCTGATTCTGTTCTGGGCGTGTCGACCCCACCTTGCAAGTGAGGTAAGCCAAGGCTTGTACTGTACCATTCAGTGTGATAGGACACTCCCTCCGGCCTGTTCCACACAGTACAACCAGAGTGTTACTGAGTGAAACCAGTCTACATGCCTGTGGAGCAAAAGCTGCTTTTTACCACTCGAGTTATGCAAGACTTGGGCCTTTTTTTTTCAGTATATTTTTGGGAGAGGAAATGCATGAGTCATGCATCAGTCAGCTATCATTTTTCAGAGTAAAAACTTAGTGGATGTTTGACTACGCCACTGTCTACTGCTGTGTGTATCAGGGGGGCGGAGCAGGAGCTCAGCCACAACACGTTTTCTAGATCCAAACACAAGTCGGCAAATCACATGCCTGTATAACAACTGAAGAAGACCAATGAGGTGGCTTGCTCAACAATCAGTTCTTTGTCGTGCAGCCTTTGCTGATCAGTACTGGAAAAACCAGACTCATAAAATATCACTTGGAACAGTTGTGATATTGTCTGTTCTGTCAAATGTTGTGTGCACAAGAATTAACGTTGATTCCTTGAAATATTTTCTCAGGGATGGCTGGTTCAGGGTGGTACTGTTAGTTCCAGTGCCCAGTTTACTGCACACTGTGGGGTCATTAAAGAGCTGAATGCAGGCCTGAAACTGCTGTGCAAAAAATGTCTGAAATACACAGAACTGAACTATGCTACACTTTGACATTTTGCATTGTGGAAAAATGAGTTATGCAGCCTGTGACAATTTCTCTGACTTTTTTTTTTTTTTTACCAGATTTTCAACAAGCACTCCACCATCATAGATTACTTGTTGTGTCCTCTGTCTCATAGTTGTACCACTGAGTCTCACCTCCTTAATTACTGGCTGTCTATAAAGTTGGCAATGTTCTCTTTAACACATGTTAAACTGCCCTGAAAAAAAGTATCGCCACTTCATCACATCAGTTGTTTTTAGTGCATCAGATGGTGCTTTGAAAAACATATATAAACAAATAAAATGCCAAAAAATATATTAATTACATGTAAATAGGCAAGTATACAAACAGCAAACAGCCTATAGAAGGACATATTGCTATTTTTGGTTGAGTAATATCAAAATCCCTTAATTAAGGTGTTTGTGAGGAGTCTCAGTGAGTGAGTATTTCAACATGAGCGTGTGAAACAAAGCCAGCGGAGCAGTGCCTACATGCCAGGGGAGTGAGCCTGACCACAGCCAAGTCACTGCTGCTTTACACAATAGTAAAGCTCCCTGTCTGTGGTTGACTGTCTCACTCTGCTCATTCCTTCTCCGTCTTACACAATGTCGCACCCTGCCCCGAGATTTCTAAACTCCTATTATAAAAACAGACAGCGACTGCATTTATAGGATTTGCACGGGCAATTTCAAAGACTTTGGATGTGTGTGTTCTTTTGAATGAGGCAGAGCTAAAAAACAAGAGCCGCTGCCGGTGGCTTTTTGTGTTGAAACGCTCACCTCACCCCAGGCTGTTGACTAATTGGAAAAGTCGACCATCGCCCTCATCCCTGCTACCACTGTCACCGGGCTGGTTTTGATGATAAGCTACTGTACAGGTGTGTCACTGGACGGGTGAGATACACACATTCTCACCCACACACACACACGTACACAGGCAATGTACACACATGTACACACACATCATCATCTATTTTCAAAAGCAGTGACACATGGCCGCAGTTTCTTGTGAAAAACAGACATGTGTATATTGTGTATATTGTACATACATCATCCTCTGAGGGAGTGACACATGGCCACAGGCAATGAAAATAAAACAATAGACACTCAGAGTTTCCGTTCCTACTGTTATTCTATCTGTTTCTCAGCAATGAGATGATCAGCAGTTTTATTTTCCAGTAATGATCACCTCCCCAGTGTGTGTCCATGTTGTGGCCTTTTAGTCAACAGTAACTGAAGGCAACTTCCTCCTCACTCCATTAGTAATAAAATAAATGACTGTTTGACATGCATTTTCAAAAAGCGTTCAGTTGCAGATATACAGGCAACAACACCAACAACAGGGTGTCAAAAAAAAGCACAGGTTTGATAAATATCAATTGTCCGTACCACAGGATCCAATACTTGGACCACTCCTTTTTTCCATTAAACAATTATAAGCCTCCACCCAATTACATAACACAGTGTAGATTTTGACAGCTACTCAGATGACACACAACCGTGCATTTTGTTGGCACTGACTGATCACAACAGTTCCAACTGTTTAAAGGGACAGTTCACCCCCAAATCAAAAATAAATACTATCCTTTTACCAACTGTGTCGCCATGCAGAAGGGAATGTGCATCTACTCACGGAAGAGAGGTTTACGCTCGTGACAAAGAGGGATGTAAAGACTAATGGCATCTTCCTCAGATGAGGTGTCACATTAATACCTCTGAACTAGCTGGCACAGTGATACGTTTGACAGAAGAAAATATTTCCAACATGAAACTCCTCACAAAACAGCACTACAGGTAAGAGAAAATGTTTTGATTTTTGTTTAATCTACTCTGTACCCTTGCTTTTATTGAATCTTATTGAAACTTGATGTCTAACTGCATTTTTAAAGTTTTGTCAGCCACCTTTTAATTTTAGGTTTTTTTTAAAGTTTTTATGTGTATAATTTGATATAAAACAATTTAAGCTGCATTTCATATGTAAAATGTGATGTGATACACATATAAAGTTTACTATGATTCAAATTTTTATTGATATTATTATAATAATAATTATTATTAGCAATATCAGTGAACAGGTATGTTGGCAGAACAATGAACTGTATATTTGGGCAAAATGTCTGAATTGTGCAAAACTCTACATTTGTGTTTGCCCTAAGAGTAAATTATTGGAAGCAGAAAAGAGAGAGAGAAGAGATGTCCATGTAGGAGGTAGACAGACAGAGGTAAACTTTGAGAAAGGGGCAATCAAAATCAAATTAAGACATCAAAGAATATGCTAAGAGAATTTCTCTCTAAGCATTTGCATGTGCCCAACTGGCTGCCTGCCTGCGGTTTGAATGAGAATCAGAGAGGCGCAGCTTCAGGAGTCTTTTATGAGCCAGACATGGTGGATGTTGTACAGTAGATGTGAGCCACTGTACTTTTTGAAGGCTGCAGTACAGCTTCCAGTGGGGTGAACATTGTGTGTGTGTGTGTGTGTCAGTTGTGGTGCCCTAGCCACCGTTTACATTCAATAAAAAAAGAATTCCTCATATTTAGCCGAGCCGACCCGTTTCCATGGTTACTGGCCAGGGGTTTTCATTCTTGATTCACTTCCTCACCCTGAGTGCTCTTTTTGTAGACCTCACTTTATTTTTTCCCCCCTCCCTCGCTGACATTACTACATTTAACTCAAGTTTCTCCTCACGTGATTTCTGCTCCTTTTGGGAACATTTGTGCTCCTCCCGTTTCCTGCTCGGTGCCACCCCTGCGTTTACGCCGCCCCCACAAAAGCCTTGCTCTCTCAATGAAATCCAGACATGCACACTGTACTCTCGCTCTGAGTCTAAAGAAAACAACTCCTGGCAGTAGCTAGGCAACTCCAAATATGAGTCATCCCGCTGCCGCGCCCATCATCAACTGATCACTCCCTCCCCCACCCCCCCACCCCACTCCACAACATACACACACACACACACAGCTTCAGTGCCACTTTCATGAAGTATAATTGTTCGAAGCACTCAAACTGTGCGGCTGTGGTTGTTCAAATTGTGTGGCTGTGGTGGTCCATCTAATTCCTCGCCACCCTCTTCTAACCCAGTGTTGAGGTACACGTGGAACGACAACCCTTAGAAGAGAGACACTGTGGGAAAATTACCAATCTGGCCTCAGTTGATAGCATCATGACCACAATGTGATGACTGATCACAGCTTGGCAGAGTCACTTGTGGTCAGATGGTGGAGTTGGCAGCAAACTAACAGAGATCTTCTTTTTTGGCTGTTTGGTTAAGTACAGTAGTTAACAGAAAATATCACTAAACCAGTCTTTTTTAATAAAGAGATGGAGCATTTATAGTCAATTAAACTTTTATTAGATACGTTTATGTTTGGGGAAGATGGCAATAGAGATTTAATGTGAGTAAAGTATATTACAACAAAACAATGAAATGCAAATGAATTAAATTGACATACAGGAGTTAGGTGGTAAATTAATCTTCCGACTGACTGAGCGTAGGACTGATTTCTATCAATCAGGTGAATAGGTTCATCTTAACAGAACAGAGAGAATAATTTATTTGAAAGGAGGGCAAAGGTCAAATCATGTCAGCATGGCGTGAGATCGGTCAGCAGACATTTGTATTTTAGCAAATGCATGTCTAAATGTATTTTTTCACTTACTTTACCTATTCATTATCATCAGCTGTATTAAACAGATGAAATACAACTTATTTTCAAAGATATATATTTCTTTGAACTGTATATTGTGTCTTTTCAAAAATCCATCTGTGCTGTCTCAAAGCTTAGAAATGATGAAATGATTCATAGACATTATACTTTGACAGACAGACAGATAGATAAGTCTACATTAATTAATCAGTGTTCATAAAATAAAATCCTCTACAGCTGCTGACTTAGTCTAATGCACTGCCACTGCCCTCTAGTGGATCCAAAACTGGACTGCATTTTAAACATGAGATTTTACTCACATCAGTCCTGTGCTTCAAAGTCCTACTTAAAGAAAAGAGGTATAATCAGAAAAATGGACTTCAACTATAAAAAGTTATAGTGCAGAAAAAAGGCCCATGTGACTGATTGATTATGTATAACAGTGTTAGATTGTTAATACTGATATATCAAAGCTTATATAACATTTTATTGTTGTGCTGTAGCTAATTAGGCTCCCTCACGAAGGTCACAATATACATCTGATGGATAGTACGACTATTCATGGGATGAGACAGAAGTTAATGTATTATTTAAAACATTTATATTCATTTTTTGGGCTTAGCTCTAAGCTTCATGTCAAATATTGTACAATTTTATCAGTTATTTAAATAAATACCTGTGAGGAATTTAGAGGGTAGGGGTATCTGCTGCCAACTCAGACATCTGAAATGTGACAAGGGGGACTCAAACAGATTCTGCTTTTATGTTGTAAAAAAAAAAAAAATTAAGTGCCAGGGTGTTTACATTTCCTATATCTGACGATGTGCCCATTTAAACAATTAAAATACAATGCAATTGAAAAAATGTGCTAAAGTTCAGGAAAAAACAATGCAAGTTTCTAATCCTTGATTAGAAGAAGCTTGTTGGTTTAATAAACACAATGTTGCATTTAACACATTTTTTCATTTAGTTTGAATTTCCTAAATTTCCTCTGCTTAAAAGGCCTGAATTGAAACTTCTTCAAGGAAGTCTGTAATATGCTGATCATGTTTCTTGTAAAACTTTATTAAACTCTGTAGATAACGTTTATTCAACTCATCATTTCAAGTTGTTCAAGTCAGAAGAACTCAACTCAAAATAAATACTAGAAATCTTAAATGTCATTAACTTGTAAATTAGAAATATACTCCAGTAAAGCACAAGTACCCTCAAAATTGTATATATGTGGTGTGCTTGAGTATATTCTTGGTCCAGTTCCATCAGTCATCACTCATCAATCATTTTCTTTGTCGATTAATCAGTTGATCCTTTTCCTGATTAGTCTATTAATTAATCCTGTTACAATCTTGCCACTTGGAAAAATAGATAAAAACATGTTTATTTTAATCATCAATTAACCTGTCGATCATTTCTTCCACTAAACATTAGCTGTCTAGTCTAAAAAATGATGAAAAATGTTGATCAGTGTTTCGATGACATCCACAAACGTCTTGTTTTGTCTACAACCCAAAGATATTCAGTTTACTGCCAGAGAGGAGTAAAGAAACCAGGAAACAAACACATTTAAGAAACTTTTTTCTTTAACAACAACAAAAAAAAAAGACTCAAAGCAATTCATTGATTATCAAAACAATTGGCAATTGATGTATAAGCAATTAATCCTTTAATCACTGCAGCTCTGCTTTGAAACCTTGAGGCACTAATAATGCAGTACCTACTGTGCATTCCTCACCTGCTAATTAAGACTAATTAGTGAACAGGTGTGTTGGCAGGAAGTCTACAAAAACACCGCTGCTGTTCACTCTGTCCCAGTGTTTTGGTGCGCAGAGAGAAACTCTTATTTGCAATGCATTTGAAACAAAAAGGATACTGCTTCGGTGTCCTTCTCATTTACACTATCACATCTATAACTTCACCTCCAGTGGGCTGGTGTGAGCCCACCGTTTATTCCTCCAAACCAGGGTCTCCTCCTGCTTTTCAGGATGACAGGAGCAGCGTTTTAACGACGACAGGCCGCACTCGTTCCTCCCAAAAAGGGGGAAGAAAGCCGCTTCACTTTGACTCGAGCCGGGTAGGAGTGTCGAGAAGTGCGCAATATCTGGAAAACGGGGACGGGACACGGACCGAAACCTCTGAACGGACAGTCAGACCCAGGACCTTAACTGACAGAAGCGTCAAAAACCGCGAGACGACGAAGCAAACATTGGAGGAGTGGATGTACACTTCACTTAACCCTCCAGATAAAGACTGTAGCAAAGGTGAAATAAAGCCTGTCATCCCCGGCAAGTTTTACATTACTGGTCAACTTGAAGCAAACATCCCTAATATGGGCTACCAATCAGATTCTGCTGTGTCAGGTAAACTACCTGGGCTCTTCTTCTTCGTGTGTTTTATCAGTTACAAAACCACGACTTTTCCACTATTAACTGGTGTACAGTTAGTTTTGTACTTTTTCTTATTAGGCCTGTTTTTTATGCATTTCCTTATTTTTGTTTTCAATTGAGCTTAGTTTCAGTTAGTCTCCAGACTAATTTGCTTGTTTCAGATTAGTTTTCATTGTTTAAAAAGTTTTATGTTATTAAAATACAAACACTGAAGTCAATGGACTCACAGTCATGTAGACATCCCAGCCTCAGTAAACATAGGCACTAAAGCCTCATTATGCTTGTTGTGTTGACCAAATTTGACCAAAGTGACAAACTAAAAGTAAATTAATTTCCTGTAGGGGTGTAAGAATACATATCATCATCTTTATGATAGACCTTTATTTTGAAAATCCCAACCTCTGGAAGAGCTCAGTCATAAAACTGTTGAATCATAATTAAGTTGAGACCTGTTATTTTTTATAAGTACACAATATAATTTCAGTTAATTTTTCTAAGGTCAGGGTCTTTTTCCACTTACAGGGATTTTGCATGTTTTTTGCATCTCTTCATTAATTCAAAATGATACTAATCACAATATAACTGTAAATATATCATTTTGTGAATCTGAAATCAAAGTTGCTGTCAGTAATTCTGTTGTTGAGAGGCCCAGCTATTTCCTTCCTATCCTGGTTCACAAAAATACAGGCACTAACAGCGAATTCTCAGTTGTGAACTCTGAGGTGGTTTGTTTTTGTTTACCAGGCCAGGAGAGGATCGGAGGTCAGCAGGTCAGCGGCTCAGAGGAGAGCTGGCAGAGGCTGCAGCCTGTGGTGGAGTGTGGAGATGACGCCATGACCCTCACTGTCAGGAGGCGACGAGCTGTACAACTGCTGCTGGACCGGGGTGAGAATACAGCTTCTCCATTAACAAACACTCCAGCGCTATGTCTGTGACAGTGACAATGTTATACATGGCTTGAATTTCAATTTGGAGATTGTATACTACAGCGGATGTCCTCTGCCCTCAATTTCCACTGGAGTTAAGACTTGCATCTATTTTCTAAAGTTTTCTTTCCTTATGTACAAGTATGCACAGGCGTTTTTTTTGGTTTTGTTTTTTTTAAATAATTCCTTTATCACAGTTTCCTGATAGGAGTGAATTTACGACTTTGTTTTGGTGTTTTTTGTGTCTCAGATAATGAGTCATCTGTTCCCCTGTCCCAGCTGCCACCTCAGTGTGGCTACTCTGTTCAGACCGCGTGGAGAGACCTCAGTCTCGTGGCTCAGTATGATGCCTGCCATGTCACACAGGAGGTATGGGATCTGTACACTTCATTTTGTAATCAACATATTTTAAAAAATATATTGCAAAAAATAAGTAACGATAAACAACCCAGATTAAAATTTGAACAAAATAGAATTAGATTAGTTACATTGTCACAGATGATTTATCTGTATGGCAATTTTAAAATTATGAAAGTTCGTTTTATGATAACCAGTGCTCTCTTAACTCATGAAAATGATTCTTGACCAAGGCTGCTCCTCTCAGGTTGCCAGTTTTGTTAATGGTGACTGAGCTCATTTTTGTTTTTTAATGATTTATTATGAATAAAGTTGTTTTCATTCCTTTTATTAAACATTTTGAGTAAGTGCTCCTCCTGTGTTACAAAAGCAAAGTCCTCAAACACCACAGCAACAAAAACCAAAAAAGAAATCACATGTGTTGTAGAATACACAAATGTAGTTTATGTCAGTGGTTGGCTATTTTTGCTCTAATTACGATCATTTTGACTGATATTGCAATTGCGATATTCGAGGTAATGATAATTTTTACATCATAATTCTTATTTTGATTGAATAACATGTTAAAATTACTATGATGTGATTTTTTATTTTATTTTCTCCCCAGGAATCTTTACCAAATGAGTGCAGAAAGGCATATTCTGATTTCGATTATTCGTGCAGCCCTGATTTCTAATCCTCCCGAATTCTGCTGTTTTCACAGTGAGAATGGCAGCTGCCTTGCACAAAACACAATCCTTTTTTGTGACTGGTTAAGATGAATCATTTCAACTGAGATGACTCAGTGCACTCTTATGTCATCTTGACAAGATAGTTAGGGACTTTCAGGGGTTGTTGACTCATGTTTTTAATTTGTATTTAATGAGAAAGGCGTGTTTCATAATTATAGATATGATTTTTCTGGATGTGAAATGTCCTAGCCAAGAGCAGTATCAAACAATGCTGTTTAAAACATGTGTTCAGGCTGACAGCTATGTGTTGCCCCTGCTGTGGAGAGGGACTCCAGTCAAGATGTCCTGCCCAGCCTCTCAGATCCAGCCTCAGGCCGTGGGCCCACCCTCCCTACCGTCCCTCTGCTGCTCCTCGTATGCTATGACTGTCGGAGTGCAAGGACTGTCTGCTACAGAGGAGCTGAGGATAAATGGTAAATACAAAAACTACATGTAACTTTTCATACTGTTTGCACACAGTTCACTCTAATGGTTCCCTACATCTCTATGGTTTTCAATAACTTTAAAAATAGTTTATTTTTTGTTCTCTACAGTCAGAGGAGAATGGACCCCTTTGGTGGTGTTGGCTGAGCGGTGTGGCTACACGCTGGACAGACGAGATGCTGAGATTGTTTTCACAGCTCCATTCAGTTCATGTGGCATCACTTTAAAGGTGAATTTCAGAAAAGACACCTCATGAGACATGCAGAACTGTATTTTTTAATGTCCCATTAGCACATTTTGAGTTAATATACTATACTCCTATATATTATACATTTTGCTGCTCTTTAATCCAAACCCAAAGCTATCTTTCCCAATGCCTGTGTGTGTATTTCTGTCGTAAGGTGATACATGACTGTGCAAAATAAAGAAAAAAGACAATTTAAAAGAGAAAAGTAACAAAGTTTAAAGGAGCTACTGGCCTCTGCCTCCATATGCACGGTCCTCATGATAACTTCATGTATGTGGTTATTGTAAGTACAGTCTCACACAGAAAATCTCTGATCTTCTTCCAGGGTGGAACGTATACACTTTCTATTCAAATGAGAGAGAAGACGTTCACACTGGCCTGTCCCACCTCTCCCCCTGAAGATCTCGCAGTAACCCATCAGCCTCTGGTCACTACCCCTCATCATATAACAAGAGTACCAGCAGAGCCTCTGGAGCCTTTTCCATGGGCTCCACCTTTCTACCTTGCCCCACCATATTATCCCCACCCAACATATTACTACAAGAATCCTATCCTGGACAGACATGATGCATATACCCCTCTTACTCCCTCCTCTTCAACTCCTGAACCCACGCTTGGTCCACAGCCTTTCCCACCTGTTGTATCCCAGCCACACTATCAGGACTACTACTCCCACGAGATTCCTGTACAGGAGTTTTATAAACATTTCAACGCCCACAGTTCTCTCTCATCCACAGATGAAGTGGAGGATTCAAGTCTGGTGCAGCCAGATCTGCAACAAAAGCAAGAAAACCCTGTTTTAGGTGTCTCTGAGAAGCAGAGTGCTCCACATTCTTCCTCCTCAGATACAGGCTTTCCCATCCAGGTTCCTCCTCTCCAGACCCCCAGCCATGCGGTCACTCAGTACTATCACTACTACCATCATCCTAAAATCCCTCTTCCTGACCCACCTCAAGACCCTCATCCAGCTCCTGAGGTTCCTTCTTTAACTAATCCTCAGAACCCAGTGCTGCCCCGCAGTGTCCAACAGTCTGAGGCTGTCAGCAGGTTTAACTCAGACCAGTTCTTTGAGCCTGTGCCTGAGGCTGCCTTTCATCTTTACACCCCTCCAACAACTGCGCCTTATACCTCTTATCCTCCAGAGCCCTATCCATACCACTACCTCTCTTACTTTCCACATATTGCTTGGGGTGAGGCCAAAAGATCGAGTCCTGACAAGGCCGCAAAAACAAAATTGTCTGATCGGGAACACACAAAGGCAAGCACTCTTGTTCGCCCAATTCCTCGTTCATCACATCAAGGTCATCACGAATACAAATTAAATCCAAACCTAGATGATAAAACCAGCCCAGAATGGTTCAAACATCCACTTTTGTCTGATGATGTAAAAGTTGAGCTGGAGCCTCTTGAACCAGGTTTTCATCATGAACGACACTCTCTCCTGACTCCATCCCCCAACCATAATCTTCCTCCCTACCCGTACCACTACATCCCTTATTATTACTATTATCAGATGTATTATGGACCTGAGAGTTATCCTGCATCTCCAAGTTCATCCAAAGAAGCTTTAGACCATCTGCTTCAAACATCCTCCTCCCCAACACAACATCCATCCTATGGCAAACCTCAAACCACTACTCCACCCACAAAGTCAAGGGATGATGTTCACCATGGCCCCATACACCCATACTATGACTATTACCAGATCTACTACACGCCTAAAGTGTCTGTAGACAACCAGGACTCAAAGTCAGAATCTCAGCTTCACTCGCAGTCTGAATACAGCTGGATGGAGTGGCTGATTCATGCTGCTGAGGCAGGATATCCCAGTATTCCTCAGTCAAGTCCTTTTCATAGCGTCTATCCCCACGGTATCGATCAGCAACATCCATATGATCAGCTTGGGCATCCTGATGGAGAAGAAGCAGCAGAGAGGCTGGATAATGAAAGGAAAGGTAAATGGTGACATAGAAATGTCTCTGATAGATATATTTTTTGGTTGTTTGGCCGTTCACATTGTTTTTGAAATGTGGTCAATATCATATTCCAGTGTGAACTGGTCACAGTCCTGAACTGGCCTGCATGTGCAAAAGAACAGTAAGAAAGGATGTGTTTCAATCACCTCGTAAAAAATCAGATTCCATGTGATTTGTGCTGTGCAATGATAAGACAGATCTGAGTTGCATATAAGCAAAAAAAGATTTGATCAGATTTGTGCCTTTTTTTTCCTGCAGTGTGGACAAAGACAAAGTGTCTCATTGAGCCAATAGACTGTATATGTAGTTCCAAGAAGTAGCTCTTGGTGCAAGCGTCTTCACTTCAGATCACCACCAGAGGGCAGAACATTATTAACACATTGTCCTTACAGGGTTTTTGTTTTGTGTGAGCTCATCAGCTGAAATTCCTATTGACTGTGTTGACATGACAAAAAACTCTTGAATCTTGATAAAGATCCAGCAGCCTGTTCTGGCTGTAACTGTATATATTCTGTCATCCATCATGCTGCTGAAAATAACCTATCAAATATAACTAGCTCTCCTCTCTTTACTCCCTGTGCTCAGATCAACTCAAGGCCGACTTGTACCCTCCCTCTGCCTCACCCTGTGGCCTTGGCTCTGTGTCAGATTTCGACTGCATCGTCTCTTCAGACTGTTGTTCATACCCTGTGAAGGGTGAGTCTCTCCCAAAACGGATCTTGTCAACACACGTCCAACAGAAATGAACTGACAAAGAAAATCTGTGCGCCGTCAGGCTGCAAGCCGACGCCCAAGCCGCAGAACGGAAAAAATTAAATTGATTGTGATCTTTGCCCATTCTTGAATATTCAGGCTGTGCATGTGTTTGTGTCCCCACAGATTGTACAGTGGGACAGTATTTAATCTTTGCGGTGCCTGACCTTGTGGTGGAGCCCACAGTGGCTCCCCCAGCTCATCCCTCTGAGGTCAGTAATGTGTCCTGCACACTGCAGAGGGTAACCTCTGACCCTGACATCTACATTGTCCCCCTGGACGGCTGTGGAGTAAACAGACACGTAAGGCACACTTCCACTGTATCTAGATCACACAGTGTAGAGCTTCAAACAGGCCAGACCATTGTGATGATACATTATGAAAGTTAGGCAACTTTAATATGGCCAAATGGAGCAATGCTTTAACCTCACTTCTACTCACTTGCAGCCAACTGGAGTGACATGTATCAGATTATTGCTTTGTGACATTATGTAAACCATTTTTCCAACGTCATATCCTTGTTAGGTGTTTGGTCAGACAGTTGTGCATCTGTTGGCGGTCCAGGGTTCTGTACATGAGAACTCTCCTGTCAGGTATGTTTTAAAGGACACTTTATATAAATGTGTTTTAATTCAGAGAAACAGGGTTGGCATCTTATGCCACCATCTATTTTTTCAGGGCATGTTTTGTTTGTGTTCTCTCTAATTTGGCTATGAGGTCAAACATTTGCATTGCAGCCTACACTGTGGCACAAGTTTTAACATCTGTCCCTTTGCTGGATAGTAGTTCGGCCTGGCTGATATTGCTTATAAATAATATCCCTATTTTTAAGGTACTCCAAGTTATACAATATGAACATTCTGGAAATTCTCAAATGGTGCAAACATGATTTTATGGAATATGATGCACTGCTGTAGATTAGATTGTAATATCAAGCCTATTTTACATAAAGTAGTTAAAATTGTTTCAACCTTAAACCTCTACAGCAGTAAAATGTATGTATATATGCAGTAGTAATATTAATACAAAAACATGACGTATAATAGTAAAACACTGACTGGGAAAGTTTTGCTACACAATGACTTACTTACTGTGACTTGACTTTCTGTAATTACTATATTGTAGGTTTCACTTTTGGTCAAAAATATTAATGCGATGTCATTTTTGATAAATAATCATCAGCAGTGTGGATATAATGACTAAGTGGGCAAAAGCAAATAATAGAACAGCTAGAACAGTCTGTGAAGTTCAGGAAATGACATCCCTTTATAATAATGCAGCCTGTAAAACCAGGAGGACAACATATCCAAGTATACTGATATCCAAAATCTAAGACACTATTTAGTCTCATGTCTTGAAAGTAAAATATTTTTTCGTTAATTTATTTTAACATATGTTTCAGTTGTAAAATTATTCCCCACAATTTTAGGATGAAATTGATGCCTTTTAACCTTCTTTCTAATCTTATGTCTGCGACATACATGTGTTAATGATCCAGAAATAAATAGTTTTGTTTATGTTGACACTTCTATAAAATTGAACCTGAACAATCTCAGTCACATCATGTTGGTAGGACAGATTATAAAACAGATTATATATTATAGTACAGTAAAGGCAGGAAGGCAGTCATGTCAGGATACTTAAGTAGAAAACCACATTTATTCTTCAAATTTAACATATTTTCATACTTGAAGCACAACAGAATAATGCACAAGCACCTTAACAAAAACAGTTTGAAGTATTTTTATCTGAGATTATTGAAAAAGGTAGAATTGTTTTTCTACTACATTTCATTCTTGTCAGTAGGAGATGCTGAAGCAGCCCTCTTTCCACGCCCATGTTTGAGTTAGATTTTTTTCTTTATCACTCATGAGCACCTTTACTGGCTTGCTTTTTTCTGTTGCTGGCTGTGTGGTGCAAATTATTTCTACCACTTTTAGATGTGATTGTTTTTAGCCAATTAGTTCTTTTTTGTTCTCTTGGAATGCATTGGCCGATGACTTACACAAATCATCTGTAGACAGCAGTCTGCTTGTGCAATAAAAGGCAAAAATATTTCTGAATACTGGCTTTCTTGTCCACTCATGTTTGACATCACAGGAAGTTGTGAAACTCTGAGATGGCAAATTTTTCAGGAAGTGAATTTGCCCTGGCCTTGATGCCAATGTGGTTTTTGTTTTTTGTTTTTTTTTAACATTCGTGTCCTATAATTGGAGACCTAATCCCTAAATAATAGTGTCACAATTTACCAAATTTGCAGATATTGGAATAAAAATCTGCAGAAGTTTGCTGGGAAGTGAAAGGCAGAAATGATCATCTTCAGACAGGAAATACCACTGCCATTATTCAAAACAGCTGCTCACAAAACAACACCAGATGCACATAGATGCATCTCCACCTTCTGGGCCACTGAGAGAGGAATATATGCAACATTAATGCATAACAAAAGCATAGTTTCAAAATAGTAAAGATGTCATAACTATATGCCATTAAACTCATTACTGTATATCAAAGATGCTCAGCTTAGTTTGGGATGTTGACAAGCTCTGCATTCATGGTGTTGTCAGATTTACAGTGGCCCATTGTTTTTCAGATTCAGACATTTTGTTATCCCAAGTGAGAAATTTGACTAGGGCTCAGGGGGTACAAGATAAAAACAGCACAAGTTCAAAAACAAAAGTACAAAGACAAGAAGAATGTAAATCTTTGCTGTACATATACAGAATACAGTAAAAGACAAAACACGCTGTAAAATTTGTAAAGTGCCCGTGTTGATCTGCAGGTTGATGGTGGAATGTAGCTCCTCTCCAGGTTCTCCTGGTGAAGTGAGACTCCATGTTTTGGATCAGCCTCTTCCACCTCCTGTTCAGTCAACGCCAGCCACAGTCACTGCACAACTGAGAATCGCCACAGGTGATTGTTTTCTCTCTATCCTCTTTTAAGCCTTTTGACATTTTCATCTGGTGCTCAGCCACTTGATGACAGAGTAACATCTACTCACTGCTGAACAGACTGTATTGTTTTCCCGCACAGATGAGTCCTTCATCAGCTTCCACCCTGAGGCTCATCTGCCTCTTAGCAACATTCAAGGCAGACCAGTTTATGTGGAAGTGAGCCTGCTGGACCCCCCAGAGCTCGGCCTGGTGCTGCTGGTTCACTCCTGCCTGGCTTACACTCAGGCTCCGTACACCAGCTGGATGCTCGTTCATGATGGGTATGTCATACAGAGATAAACGTAAATGAATGGAGTTAGCTTGATCAAATGTGAATTGTTTGTATTGTGATCAGCCATGGTCATTACAGATGAGGACTAAGCAGGATGATTGTTTGACATAATCCTGTGAAAAGATTATAGCAAGCTGTAGTCAAAGACCAGTTTAACACTTGACAGTGTTTAAGTCCTTCTGTGTTTTCTCACTGATGATGCTTTATAGTCACAAAGCTTTAGTTTTAAGAAAAACTGATTCATTCATGCCCTTTGGCTTTTTAAATATGTAACATCTTATGCCTACACAGAAGTTAATACTTCTACATTGTTGAGTTAGTGTGTTATTCTGCTACACCAGACTCCTGACTTTCTGATGATAGGAGCTCATTTGTGATATGCAGTGTTGTATTATGGGACTGTGTGAATCTGCATGAAGCTGCAGGAGTCAACGGGCTGTGTCAGTATATTATCTATTCTCCTTCATATACCAATATATTTTGTATTTTCATTTAATTTAGGTGACATCTGACCAGCCAATGCCAAATTATGGAAAGGATAGTTGCCCCTCCAGTATTGGGCCTAATTCCAGGATCAAACTGCATCAGTGTGATAAAGGCCTGAGTCTGACAGACTGTGGATGTTGGATCAGCGGTGTGAACAAAAATGAGTGTCTGGCACAACAATTTTTATTCATTTAATATCATATTTCATGGTGACAAAATAATTCTGTAACCACAACACCTCTCAAGGCTTTGATGGAAAGGCTACTTTATTTTTGCCCCCTTTCACAGTTTAATGTCTGCTACATGTTTTGTGACACTAATCAAAAAAACCCCAGGTGATCTTCACTCAAATGTAAGCAGGGTGAGAAAAAGTGTCCACACTCTCCGCTGATAAATTGTGCAGGTTGTGAAAAAGTGGAGGCCATTAACTGCTTGAACAACATGACAAAGGTGCAGTGGGTCACTCTGAGCATGTCATGGTCCACCTGATTCCTGCATACAACAGGGTTTCCTTCTGTTGTGAGGAGATCCACGCAGTGGGACAGGACTGTCAACAGCCTGGATGAGTTCACTGGCTAAGACATGCATCAGAGGCTCTGAGGACTGCTATATAAAAACTGACAAACCAGCCAAGGTTGCGAAAGGAAGATGCATTTTAAAGTGTGGACAGGTTTAATGAGTCAAAGTACAGGTTTAGCAAGGTGTGAGAGAGAAGTGAGAGAAGCTAAATGACTGTATTTCGATTCTAGTTCTCAGCCAGCAACTTTGTGAACTTCTGAGCCCCTTTCAGACCGTAGCAAACTACAAATCTAAAGCCCATGCACTCCATGAATGACTGTTTTGAAAGATAAGGAACAGTCCATGCACCATCACCCACGATGCTCTCCGCCAGGTCCAGCTCATCGGGTCCACCTTCTCCTGACTGGAGCTCTCTTCAACTGCCAGCCTGTCCTAATAACCCTTGATTAATACACCTCTTTCCTTTAAATAACATTGTACATATTTTAAGAATATTTCTCCAAAATTTTAACTATTTTCGATTTTGCTTCTTGACTTACAGTACTTTTTATTTTTCTACTTAGTATGTTTGTTATGTACCAAAACAGCAAGTCAAAGTCAAATTCCTCTTACGTGAAAACTGTCTTGGCAATAAAACTGATTCTGATCGTTACCTCCTCTGACATGGTGACAGTCTCAAAAGACATAAATCTGTCAGTGTAAAGCCAGATTCTTGACAACTATTGGCCACTTTGCCATGACATTTTGTATTCACGGTTCTCGGGGAATGATTTATAAGGTGCCTCAAAAACGAAGCTGAAATTTCATAAAAGTCTCCAGTGAACTTTAATGCTTTCTCAAGGATGAATCCTAAAGTTTTGGAGGAATCTAATCAAACTGTAAGCAGTTTTCCAGCTGTAGATCCAAATAAGAAAATTCTACTTTTTGCATGTTATTTTTTATTGTCAGTTCCGGGTTGTAACCGTTCCTTCACCATTTTCTGTTTTGCAGCTGTCGGGGTGATAACCAACTACTTCCTTCCCCACATCCTGACCACATCCTGAGGATCAGAGTCACCAGCTTCCTCTCTCTGCCCTCAGAAAGTTCCCCCTACGAGACTAACGGAGGACACACTCACCTGAAAGACCCAGAGGTACCTCCCACTAAACAAACATTTTTAAACAAGTAAACCTATATTCTTGTCTTTGAAGCAACTTAAGATGTGGCTCTTTTAAGTTCAGGCTGCCTACAATAAAGAACGTCCATAATGGTGGCTACATGTAGACGGGGATTACTGTAATTATGAAGTAAAACCACTGCTATCTTTTTTTCTCCCTTCAGATCTTCTTTGTATGCTTGACTGAAGTGTGCTCTAGTGCAGACGGTGACTGCGCTGTAGGCTGCATTAACGGTAAGTTTATCACAGAGGAAACATGCAGGAGAAACGGGGGGGTGCTCCAGTCATTTTTCAGGAGGCTTCTTTAGAGATATTTTCATTTGGGGATATAATAAGAGTTATGAGTTGAGACTTGAAAGGAAAACTAGTGTCCTTACAAATCCTACTACTGCAACGAACAATAAATCTGTGATTCACTTAGCATTTTCTACACAAATGCTGCACACATGGACCCTTTTTGAATGCACTAAATACTATATTGTGTGATCTTACGGCCAGATAATACTTTCTAAGTAGCCAAAGTAATTATATTTCACTATGAATTGCATCATTCCTAAGAGCTTCACAAACATGGCTTTCTCAAAGCCAATAACACAATACAACAAAGTCAGCTCAAATATGGTCACAGAAGAATCAGACTGATGACATGTTTGAGCACATATGAGTAAAAATGTGACTCATCAGATACATCACCACATTAACTTTTTTTTTCCATTATAGGTCCCAATGAATGAGCAATCAAATAAAGGTGCTTTTATACAGCTGTACTCTTGTTTTGTTTTATGGAAATGACAAACACACAATTCTTTCTTACAAGAGGTAAAAGCCCTCTGTGGAATATTTATTTCAAAAATTGTGAACTTAAAAACAATATAGTGCAGCGCCAATGTTAGTAGAACAGAGTACAAAGAAATTAAAACAAGCAATGCAAGACAGTCAGGCTTTATTTTATACTGAATATAGTTCTGTTTGGCTTTTGGCAGTAATGGGAACATGTGGGAATGAACAAGTTTAACATAACAATATCTGTTAAAGATGAAATGTTTCCCTTAGATTCAAGCCACTGTTTACTTAATGCTTCACTGCTCTGAAACAACCCAACACTTAAAAAATGTATACAGTCAGTTTAACAGAACCTGATGACTGAAGAAAGTCTGTGGAATATTTCTGTCACACTCAGGAAGGTGCTTTGTTTATGACCAGTCCAGCCCTCTTTGGGAATGGACAAATTAAATGGAATGCCTTTTTTCCCTTTTTCCTCCTTTTTTGTAAAAAAGAAAAAAAAAAGTGTGTGTGTGTGTATATATGTGCAAAAAAATAGCAATAATGGGCTACACTGGCTCAATTCTTATTCTTTATGGGGATCAAATAACACCATCATGATCCCACAGAAATCCATAAATTGAGCGAAACTAATCAAGTAAACTAATGGGAGCCACCTTTGTCTGAGGAGACCTACAGTCTCAGACTTTGAAGACCCCTGCCTTGGCATACCACTGTAACATTACAAGACTACAGAGTAGAAATAATTGATAGTAAAAAGAAAATGAAGCCAACTCCCCCAGCATTATAGTATGACAACTTAAAAAAATAGCTTGAAAGTATTTTAAAGAAAATGGTCCCTTTTGCATTTGTCTAAATCTTAAAACCCAAACAGTGAAATTTGCCAGTGGCTCAGTGAGTATTTAACTCTTCCACATGCAGCAACAGACCAAAGCACGAAACTTGAGCAGCAATGTCAGAGCTGCTGCCATGATGGTGCAACAGAACCGCTAAAATGTGTAACAGAGTCTCTCATTCTCTTCCAAACAGTTTGTTATAAAAGCTATGTGTTCTCAGCCTCAGATTACTTCTCGTATCCCCACAATGATGTAGAGGCCTGTCAGGCTAGAAAGCACATGCTGTCTAGCTGTGACAGTTTCTAGTTGGATGAATAATGGCTAATTATAAGCAACATCAATTTCAACAGGAGTCGCTGCATGCTTATTTAAAAAAGAAAGCACAATAAAATATTAAGTACCTGCTTTGTTCAGGCCTGTTGACAGAAATTGTTCCCTGTCTTCACAATTATTAGCACAATGTAATGTTTTAGGATATAAAAATGCAATTTTCACACCAGTTCTAAAACTAGTGTGATCAGTAGTACATATACAGAGAAAAATCTGTAGACATTTATTTGCTGGATGAGCCAGTGATGGTCTTGATTGAGGAGGCAGAGGGGGGTAAGGGTTGCGAACGGACTCCTCTTCCTAGTACACAGCCGAATAGTATGCAGTGAGCTCCTGCTGGCCTCTCTTGAGCTGTTTCAGGAGGACAGCGGCGCAGACCAGGGCAACAATCTGTCATGCAAACACAGAATGAAGAGGGGGGGGTAAAGAGCAGGGATGGGACAAAGAGCTGTGCGGTGAACAGCCTGCTTCTCCTCCTACCTACAAGCCCCTGCTACCAATCTGCACACAGCTGCATAAAGAAGAGTTTGTGTGAAAAATATAAGGGCAAATGGTCAATGAGGAGCAAGCAGACACTTGAAGGAAAAATCCAACCCAGTATGTATTCTTATACTGTAGATGCATTTTACAAAAAATCAAAAAACAAAAACAAAAGCTGCTTCTTTTACTGGTGGAAGAGCAAAGAATGAACCTTTTGGCACATATGCATTTGGACAACTATCAGTGGGAATTAAAGTAAAATACACCACCAGCACATCAATTCCAATAGATGATGTTCTCTTATAATTGTGCCTTAAGCCATTTTAGGCTGGATTTTTCCTTTTTTTTTTAAAGGAAGCTGAAGATCCTGTGCAGTGACCATGCAAAGAAGAGCTGAACATGTCCAGCAGTGAAGAGAATGGAATAAAATCGAGACAGCATGACGGTGAGAGCGCACTAAGTCACTAAGTCTGAGCCATGGGGATGTTGGCCACAGTGAGAGGGGTGAAGACGACTGGGTCCTGGTCAGGGTGGGGGTAGGAGGTGGAGGCAAGTTCATGCGGGGGTGGCTGATGGTTAGCCAGGACAGAGGTGGAGTGAGTCAGGATGATGTATTGAGGAGATGAGGCTGATTGACGAATCAGTTTAGTGAGAATGGTGCTGCAGATCAGAGCTATGATCTTTGGGAATCCGATGATTGGGAGAAGAAAGAGTCAGGGGTGGGGGAGGATTGATTAAGACAGACAGAGGGGTAAAGAGGGATTAGAACAACGTCTTTAACTTCGTGAACAAGAGCAAATGACACAATGAAGCCAAGATGTCAGTCTCACATGTCCTTCCACTGAGACAACCTTGACCCCACATCAGTCAATCTGTAGCCTCAGTACTGTGAGTTGACTATAATCTGATAATATGTGTACTGTATGCAGTGTAGAATTTAATTTTGCGATACAGTATAAATAGGGGTAATTGAAGACGGTTCAGAATATGATTTCACTTAAAACGAGGGTAAGGCCCTGTTCAGACCGGAAATTAACATGCATTCTGAGTGATCGCCTCACGAGTGGACAACTCTATGTACAGGTGATTTGAGCCGCATGTGACCATATTCTTTAAGCTGTGTGGACACCATGTGTCCAGGGCCGCACTGATGGGCTGTCTACGCAACTGACATCAAGTAAATCCATAATTTTGTTCACTGTAATGCAAATTACATGTTTGGGCTCTCTTCAGCAGATGTCTGTGAACACATTAGTAATAACAATATTCCCAAATGTTAATTTATTTCTGTCGAAAAAAACATGTCTGTTTTTGAGGTATATTAATAGTTATAACTGTTGAGTCACCAGTTAAAAACAATGCATTTTGCAAATGTGTTTATTGAAAAAAGTGTGTTGCTGTGAAGAGCAGACAGGAGATGCTCAGTAGTGCGCTGGGATGCAAACTTTTACATCTCTGACTGACATGAATGCCTTTCTCCCTCATCTGTGATCTGAAAACATCTAATCTCCACTCACTCAGAGACAGCTAAGTGTGCATTGTCCTGATGATAGTTCAGTTCTAAAATCCTAATGTACCACGGGCTCTGCTGGGCTGCTAATGGTGCAGGTAAAATAAGATGCTCACTGTGGGCTGATAGGGGAGTGTAGTGTGGCCTTGAACTCAAAGCAATGAATAGTCAAATCTTCATACTGAGCGGGCCAAATGGACAGTAATGGACATTGAACGGACAAAATATCCCTAGTGTTTACTTGCATAAAAAGTGGGGAAGAGATCCGATCACAAGCGATCGCATATGGAGATGCATAGTAATGCCAGGTGTGAACTTGTGATTGGATCACTCAGGATGCATGTTAATACCAAATCACTTCAAAATGATAACATGCTCACAGTGACAATGCAAACATGCTAATGTTAAGCAGGGGAGCATGTTCATCATGTTCACATGATAGCATGCAAACATCTACTGGATGGATTGTCATGACATTTGGTCCTGAGAGGATGTACAGAGTGACTTTGGTGATCCTTGACTTTTACTAGAGGCACCAGCTGGCTGACATTTTTGGCTCAGAGTGAAATGTCTCAACAAATACTGGACGGATTGCTGTCAAACTAATGACTTGGTGATCCTGTGGCTTTTCATGTTGCACCATTCGCTGAATCAAATGCAAAAGTAATGCCATTCCTGTCGACCTCAGCTGTTGTTTGAGTATGTATATAATGTTTACAGGCTAATGTTAGCAATAGGCTAAACTAAGATGGTAAACCTGATAAAGTGGCAAATCACTAGTGGGTGAACAATGCCACTATGGCCATATTAGCATGGTCATGTTAGCATTTAGCTTAATGCACGTTTGTGCTTACACAGGCTTTGATATCATCTCCAGATGTTTTAACACGTTGTCTCAGCCTTTGTCTCTGCAGATCTGCTTTAACAATGAGCTGATCAAACCTAACAAAGCAAATGATCTGGCCACTGATTGGCTGTCTGAATTACAATGTGTTACACTTCACCATGACCTGTTTTTTTTAATTATATTGTAAAATCTTTTTCTGTTCACCACCATATTTCAGCTGAAACGTTAACATTTACTGCATCTAAGTGAATAAATGTACAGCATATTACAGATTTGCCTACCAAAAGAGCTCCAGTTCCAAGAAACATTCCCATTATTAGTGGTGCTTTACTGTTGAAGACATCTGCGATGATCAGAGGACAGTTCTGTGGGATTATCAAGACATGAGAGACTGTTAACACCCTCTATACTGCAACAAACCCCGAGTCTACAGAATACAGCAGCTCAATTTCCAGTGGTAGGAACAAGAAAAATGGTTAATTTCTTCTCATCCTACATCATATTAGTATTCTAAGTGAACACTGATAATGACTCCGAGACATACATATACAAACATATACAACTTACAGGCATGATGATGTGCTCGAAGAACCCATCTGGTTTGGGACAAGTCTGTTTAGCCAACTCTAACACAGGGACCCCTGTCACTCCACAGCAGTGAAGCTATGGAGAGGGAGATGAAAAAGAAAACTCTAAATTAACCAACAAACCAGCTATGCACCTTTCTCTTCTGTTGGTTTGTTTTTACCGACTTGTAAAAGTGTACAGAGACTCTTTGGGTGATGTATAAATAAATTAAAACTGAATGGAATTAAACCTCAGATTTAACATTTCACATTATATCATCAATACATGGAGTCCTTAAGTGTTACATATTATCCAATAGTCATATGAATGAATGTCGAATCATTTGTTAAATGTTTTAAGACATTTTAAAAACTCAGTTCATTATTATGAAATGCTATTGCATCATTCTTGTTTTACTTCCTGTAGGAGAAAATGGTATTTTGAAATAAAAATGTCAACAATTAAATGAATTTAAAAAAAAAATCAAATAAATTAAAATGTTATGAAAAATAACATTTCATAATGAGCTACATTTTAATATTTTATTAAATTATTTCACAAATTGCTGGATTATTTCTGAATTTTACAATTTTTTTTATTAATACTTATTTCATGCAATGTAAAAGCATCAAGTTCAAAACACACAAGTTCTGAGTTTGACTGTGATTTTATTTTAAGTTAAATTGGAAGAAGGAAATGGAGTCTTACCATATTGTGGATGAAAGTGAGAGTGACACCAATGACCGGGTCTCCATTATTCAGATAGAGAGCATACATGCTACTATAGAACTCCACAATTCTCATCCCAACCTTAGGACAAAGATTAAAAACACAACATCATGGTCATAAATACAGCATTAACTTATTTATTTATTCCATTTCACATCCCATTTTTGTGCTCCTCCCTTTCTTTTCCACTCCCCTCTCACCTCCTCTCTCCTGGACCAAGCAAGAATTCCAATCACAACTTCAAACGTAGCCATAAATGCCAGAAGGACAGAGAACTGAAAGGTGAAAAAGAGGTAATGAATAAACCTGAACATACAGAAATACGTAAACTAACGGAATAACAGTTATTCCACCATTTTATCCCACTTGTATGCTCGCTTTTGTTTTCCAGACCGTGTAACACTGAACTTCAAAGAAATAAAGAAAAGCCATACAAAATATTTCAAAGAGCAATATTTTCACCTCTTTTATAAAGCATCTATACAGGTTCATTTCACTAGCCACTGAAGCATATAACTTAGTAAACCTCTCTTGACTGTGTGCAGCAACTAATGATTTAGAGATTTTCTGACATGTTCAGGCTGATACACATCATAAAACCTCTACAAAGAAGCTATTTTTTAATTGTCTTGGGTCTTAAAAGGCAGCTCCATGTTCACAGTTCAAAATGGGATACTGCAATTTCTTTCTGTGCAAATGCCCTCGCTGAATTACATTTCTGTGTTGCGTATCAAGAGTTCTAAACTGTGTCACAGTTGCCTGTTTTTTTTTTTTCTACAGCACACAAGCCTTCTCAGTCTGCTGCCACAGTTCAGGAATGCTTCTGAACTTTTCCACTGGGACATTGAGATGAGACCATGAGATAAAACTGGAAAATACCATTTACACAGGAAATCAGAGGAAAAAGAATAAAAGAGAAATTTGGAGGTAACCACGGACAGTTTAATAAATGTGTGTGTGTGTGTGTGTGCGTGTGTTTGACTTTGTGACAAATTTTAACCCCACTGCTGGATAGTTTATTATACGCACTTTGTTAGGGATACAATGTTACACACCAGTCTCTGTGCATAAAATAGCCCAAATACTGTCACCAGCAGAAAGGATGACAAATAAAAGAGAATATGGAATGAGGACAAAGGTAAAGGGTGCAGAACACCAAAGAGCTGACCAGAGACACAGCTACAGTATGACTAACTGAAGGATCTCCTTACATTCCTCCCAACATCCATTATTTTCCCTCTTCTGTGCCGTGGGAGTTTCTAAACAGGGAACTGAGACAGTTTCGATACTTTGTGGTTTAAAATCTTATGCATCTGCATGTCTCAGGAAGTACAGCGATGATATTGAAGCACAAGAATAAGCAGGTCAATAGATCGTTTTAAGCAGAAAGTGCTGACATGGACTGGTATCCGGAGACAACCAAGAATCCAGAACTTCTCCATATTGCTTTAACCCTCTGAACCTTAGGCAGTGACTTATTTACAGTCAGGTTGCACATACAAACGTGATCTCAGCACATCAGCGGAAAATACTAAGAATTAGTTAGGTAACGGACAATACAGAAGCTTTCTGTGTGCTCAGATGTGTAGCTGTTCTTATCTACTAAGCAACTCTCAAAAGTAAGCCATGAATGCAAACTAGGCTTTATTCTCTGAAACACAGCAGTTCAGCAGTCTTCTTAAAGATGCCCAGCTCAATTATTAATGGTTTGTTGTCTGATTCTTTGAAAAAGTCCCATAAAAACTTTATGTAAGACAACTCAATGAGTATGTGTCTGTTCTGTGTCAGATTAAGTTGAACGAGCAGTCCAAGCAGCTTTTAGTTTTTCTCGGTTCTTGATTTTTAATGATATTAATAGACATTTGGTTTATTGTGAACTGTCTGCTTTCACTCTGTTGAACTCATCCATGACACCTCCACAAGGAGTTTTTAACTGGTTATTTATCTGTGTCTATTTATTATGGATGCCTCTATATCACCTACGTAAGCGAACGAGAGCATCGGCAAAAATACTGGACATTTCTCAGATTATCCTTGAAATCAGATGAAATGAGCCAGTGTTTACCTTTTCAGTTACAGTGAACAGTGTGTTAGCTAATTAGAAAGAAGCAGGAGATTTTAATTGTGGTAATTTTGTTTTTGACATTGTATTTTGCGTTTGTGGCAGTGGAAACACAGGGGCCTCCAAAATCAGCAAAATAGAAAAGTTTCATTTAGTAGCTTTAAAGTACAAAAGCTAAAAGTATTTGTTATGCAGAACGGCCCATTTCAGAATGATGTTTATTATATTATTGGATTATAGTTACTGATGCATTACCTGGTTGTAATTACTTTATATGCTGCTATGTAGCTTAATCTAATATAATGCTTTAATATTTTAATCTAAGATAATAATCCAAATATTAAAAATGGTAGTGACTATGACTGTCAAATAAATGTAATGGAGTAAAAAGTATAATATCGCCCTCTGAAATGTGGTGAAAAGTAGCCTAAAATGGAAATACATAAGAAAAGTGCAAAACATTTTATTTTGGTACAATACTTGAAATGTACTTAGTTGCTTTCCATCACTGTGACTGACCAGCACCTTTAAATCACCAATAAATATTTGTCAAAAATACTGTCAAATATTTTGCAGATTAAAAACAAGTTCATTTTGCATCTCACTGGTGTTACAGTGTTGTGTAGGGCAGGATATTGAAATGACGCAACAGGAAAACAAGCTTGGCTGTGGCCCACAATGCACAGACGTTAATGTGTTAAGAAAAAAACATGTCTCACCACATTCAGAGCCCATCTCTTCTCGTTGCAGGCACCATAGTCTCCAAACGACACCACAACCAGCATCACTGTCCCGAGAACTATCAGCACAGTCACAGCTGATAAAAAAACAAACAAACAAAACACAGATCTGTGATTGAACATGTATCATAGACAAAATATCTTCAAGCATTTTTTGGGGAGATAAAAAAAAAAATTGTGTTGATATGTGCACTGACCGATCACAAATGCACTTGAGTTGAGGTCCTCTATTTCAAATATGCCCCTGGTGCCATTGCTGAACCTCAGCCACAGGCCAAGAGCCAAAAAGGCAATCCCCAACACCTGGCAAAACACAGAAATAAAAAAAAAATGTCAATGAGCGTCACACCTGGTTACAAGTTCCAGTTACATATCCTCAAATATTGAAACCTCAGCTGCTATTCTGTGTATCTGGTCATGTGTGATATTTCTCTGGACAGTTTAAGATTATTTGTGGAGGAACAGGTGGTGTGTCAGTTTCTTTTTTGGCACATTCCTGTACAAAACTGTGCAGCTCTTTTGTCTGAAAACACAGTATATTGTACATGGTTTTTAAAAATATCTTTGTCAATTTCACTGTTTTTCATTTTCAAGTTTTCAATTTGTTGAGACTTTTTTTTTTTTACCTCAAGCCCTACAACGATGGGTTTTTGATATATATATATATATAATCACAAATCTGCATTATGTTCTATATCAGCCAACATATACAATATACTGATATAGACCGATCTGGCTCCACTTTTTGTCTTTTTATTTTTTGTGTGTGGTCATTTTCATGAAAATAACCCTAACCCTTTAATTAATTTCTTCTGTGTGAATAAACCTGATCGTGGTTCTGAATAAACAGACATGCCACACTAAAGTGTTCTTTGAGAGAACGAAGTGCAGAATGAGAGCAACTGCAGAACAGCTAAGTAAACAAAAAGAACCATTTATCCATTTTAAACTGCAGAAATATTCAGACAACGCAACAGTTGACAAGACGGTAAAAGTAAGAAAAGGGGAGGTTAAAATAAGGTGTCTGTGACTTCTCTTTTAGTTTTCTTTCATTTTGTTTAGTGCTAATTAGACAGTAGATGTGGATGATATATCGTGTTGACAGGTAGGCTTTTGTGCCACGCCAGGAAATGAATCCAACGGGTAACATGAGCTACAATTCAGCAGAAACGAAACCTTCTCTCAACAATGACGCAGCCGGAGGGATGGGACGCAACTGAACTACACTGCAACATTTGCCCCACAAAACAAACTAACAAACAAACAGACGGCCTACACTGTTTTTGTCATTTTCTATTTTTGGATTACAGTTAGACAGACTTACCGCAAAGATGATGTTGAAGATGAGGAGGATGTATTTGCAGACGAGGCCACATCCGTCCAGTGCCATGGCTGCAACGGTCTCTTCTGCTGCGGCCACTTGTGAAGTCTGTAAGGTGTGCGAACGAATTACCTCATCACTTCTGCAGAACTGAACCGTGGCAGTATATTTAAAATACACACATAAAATATACACACTTTAACCTCTAACGGTTTTTTTTTTACATGTAAGTTGCGTATTAAGAAATTGGTAAACGCTATAACAGCTCTGTTTCTCTGAAGACATCACCTATGTAATGTGGTAGCCATGGAGACACGAAATTTAATGCAAATAAAATAAATACCTGTACTGTGTGTGTGTGTGTGCCGAGGGCTTCTAAGCCTTTGATGTCCTCAGTGGATTAGTGGCAGGAAGTCCCACTAGCTCCAAATTCTCTGTTGCTCCGTGCTCCGTTTTCAATACTAACATGCGTCATGTCCCGCCTCTTTGTCCTCGCTCAGGCCTTTCATTGGCTGAGGGGAGTGACTGACACGACGTCACGCCTATGAGCAGAGGAGCTAACGCGGCGCCGACGTCCGGAGGGCGGAACATTACAAATGTAAATGAAACTTTGGGAAACGAAAGCTAAATATTGATAAAGGAGTAGTTCATCACTTTTTGAGTGGCAGCAAACATGCTAGAAATGTAAGTCACTTTTTCATTTTTAATTGATCTGATATAAAAAAGAATTCAAAGACAGATGTAGAGCCAATCAGTGCCATTTATTATCATTATTCTGCTAACTGACTAGAATAGAAAATATATATTAAAAAATACTGGTAATTTTTGAATGTGTCATTGTGAAACTTAAAAACCATGTGAGAGCTAAGAAGGGAAACAAAGGACATGAATTGTGCACACACATCCACACATAGTATTATTCACTTACTTATTACTTATTATTAGTCTACTAATACATTAAATCAGTAGACCTTCAGTGGCCAAAAAAGTTCATGCCCCACACCCCACATTTTTTAAACCAGTCATTAATGGGATTATATTGTTATTTTATTAAAAGACAGTTACTTACTACTGCATTGGTTTTGTTTTGGTTTTGTTTTGCAATTGTACATACAATTGTACATTCATTGCTAAAAACAATTCAGTTTTTTTGCACATGCTTAGGTCAGTGTTGGCTCTGCTTCTATTTTGTTTTATTAAAGATAGAAAGAACATTTTTAAGTTAGAATATTTCTTTATTTTTTTTTTTTTAATTGTCATATCATGGCATTTAGATTTTTGGTAGTGTTACATACTTCATCATTAACAATGTTAGGGGAAGCAGGAAACAAAAAGTGGTTCAAGTTAAATACCTGTAATGAAATAAAGATCAGCAAACTTTGTTCATTTTCCACACATAAGTCATACTCATTCTTAGGTTTTTAGTTATTTTGCCCCTGATCATCAAACCCCCACTGCAGTGACTCCATACCCCATCATGAGGGCCCGCCCCTCAGATTAAAAACCGCTGAATAAGGTTCAACAGGATGCACTGCACCCATGTACGGCAGACGATATTTGTGCAAGAATCACTCACAGGTCTAGATTGTATCTCATGGACTGGTACTTTCATGTAAATTCCTTACTCCTGGCTTTGCTGGCTCACACATTCTCCTTATCGGCCTCATTCAGCAATACTGCATGTCATATAACCTGTTAAATATGTTTGGTGTTAATGGTGTACAGGTAGAGAGATGTACAGTATTTCTGCGATGTAGGTAGATGAAGAAGAATTAGTAAATTGAATAAATAACTACAAAAGCACATGAAATTTAAGCAAAATTAATGGTGGTTATGTAAAAACCAAAGACTGATAGAAAACTCCCCATTTTCTACAATTTGTACATTCAGCTGTCAATATTTTCTGTAGGTGTAAATGGATAAAAGTTGTAAAATGAAATCCACATTGTTGTTTATGCTTAGTTTCTTAATCAGAATCAGCTGTACAAGCCAAGTGCATACAGGGAATATGATTTCTGTTTCATTGTGCTTCATGTACTTACACATTAACAGACTTAACAAGCCAATAAAGCAGGACAAATTAAGGTAAAGAATAGACAGGACTGTTGCGTACACAAGTATGTAAAAATCTGTTTGCAAATGCAAATGAAGTGTTATGTAAATTTTGTTGTTAGAGGGTCATTGAAACAGTTGGTGACCTGTTAGAGGGAACTGTTTTTGTGCCTGGGTGTTTTGGCGTGCAGTGCTCTGTAGTGCCCACCAGAGGGGAGACACTGGAACAAGTTATGTCTAGGCTATGATGGATCTATAGTGATGCATTCTGCCCATGTCCTGACTCAGGAAAGTTCTGAATGCACCAATGATTTTCTCTGCAGTCCTGACCGTCCACTTAATCCTGTGACAGAAGGCGTCTTGGGGCCGTGGATGATTGTGGAGTATTTGAAGCAGGAGGGAACAAAACACAGCTCAAGTGTTATGTTGAGGATCTGCGTGAAGACTGGGTCAGACTGTCAAACAGGAGGGTGACACACCATGTGGGCCAGGTGATTTCCTGGTCTTCTGACGCACATTGTAATCTTGACAGATCTGATCTGAGTGCAGTGGGGAGGCGTGAGGAGTGGCATCAGAGGGCGCTGATGGTTGACTGATGTCTGAGTTGGAGTGGGTGAGGGGTGTGAATGTTGGCTTATCAAGCCCACAGTAAAACACATTCAGGTTGCTGGCCAGGTGATGTGTCACTGCAGTGTGGGCAGAAGGTTTCCTGTTGTTGGTGATGTCTTGCTCCACACTGATTCAGGGTCTTTAGTTGAAGCAGCGTTTCATTGTAGTTCCTGTTTGCTACTCTGGTCTCCTCCAGCAGTGTGTCATACATGACTGTGTCCCCACTTCTGATGGCCTGATGAAGCTGCTTGAGTTTTACTGCAAACCAGGGTTTATTGTTGTTGTTTTTTTTCATTTACTACAATTTTATGAGATAAAGACAGAGATAGAGTACTCTCTTAGTTTCACTTCTCCACCCCATTTATCTCCCTGACCCAGTTTCTTTTGAATTCGTCTTCTCTGTTTCTCGGCTTATGAGTGAATCTTTCCATTTCTTGAATCTCTTTGACTGTAAGTTTTCAGGTATTAATAGTATTAATGTGATTATTGTATACAAATATTTATCGTCTTTCCTCTTTATTTCTGCAGTGATGCCTGATACAATATTAAACAGTTGTAACAACGTCTTTAAATGAAAAATGGCTGTGTTTTTCTCCTGAACTGCCCCCCAGAACCTTTTCAGCACTGGGTAGAAATATAACTATGTACGTGGTCTGCTTCCTGTTCCCCACATTCCCTCCAGCACTCAGCGCTGCCTGATCAACTGTATTTTGATTTGATTTTTGGTGTTATGAAAAGCCTCATGCTAAGTTTCCAGGCAAATTCTTGTCAATATTTTGATTGTTGTCTTGAATTAATTATTTTCTATGTCTTCCAGAATTGTTATAGTGAATTCTGTTTCCCATTTCTCTTTAGAGTTGTCCACACCTTGTCTTATACAGTTTTGAAATTTTACTATTTTCACTGCTGTTTCACGAGATAGCTCCTGATTTGTGATTATTTAACTCTATTTAGCTATATTAAATGTAGTTACTGTTTCACCGAAGCCTGTTTTGCTGTAGCTATGATTCAAATAAGTCTACTGTATTATTTGTAATAATTTGTGAATATACTTATAATCCCTATTCTGACCTTTCTTCTTATAATTGATCTATTTTATGATTTGGAAAATCTGCATCACCTGCTCTCTCTCTTAAATATATGCAGTCTTTATTAAATTTATACTAAATTATACTTATATTTCACAGGAGGTTTATTGTTGTTGTACACGCTGCAATGTTTTAATTGCCACACATGTCCTCACAGAACCCGATGGCAGTGAGTATGTTCATGTCTGGAGCAGCAGACTCAGAAACACTTCAGTCAGTGCAGTCAATGCACGCCCGTCGTTCCAGCTTTGCTGTGTTGGACTGTCTCCTCACAGTCTTGTCCACAGGCTTAGCAGGTTTGTTCAACCCCACACTGACAGTGTCAGCCATGACAAAACGCCATGTGCTAACTGTCACACAAGTTAATTAAAGGTACAGTGTGTAAGATTTGCAGCACTCTGTTGGCGGAATATGGCATAAATGGAATAAGTATTATTATCAGCATATAATCACCTGAAACTAAGAATTGTTATGTTTTTGTTACCAGCCATTCTAAACCACTGGGCCATGGCCACTGAACCCCTGGCTGCTGCACAGCCTCACAGCCTCAGCACATGGGGTGTCAATCAGCTGAGCTGCCAGGGGGCCCCAGACCTCGATCATTCAATTCTTGTTGTATTTGTCCAAAATCCAATGATATTATCATCTATGACAAAAAAATGCAGCAAATCTCCAGGCTTGAGAAGCTGAAATCAGATCATTTTGTACTTTTGCTATTGTGCATGTTGGGTCACTGGAAAGGCTCTGCTTTACACTAAATGGAACATGACCTTAATTAGTATCATTGGTAACACCCACGTTTACACTACTATTTCATGTAATATGGCTGCTGTGAAAAAGGTTTGGCTCTTTCTTTTTGGGGCAGAGTAACATCTCTCAAAATTGTTCATGAACATTAAACTGACCTGTGTGACAAATGAACCCGTTGTCACACTGGACTGAGTAGTGTGTGAACACATACACACTGATTGATTACAAAAATCCACAGAAATGTTCAATGTTAAATATAAATTAAAACAAATTTGCGCAGTATGAAGACTACAGGAACTGTGTGCCCCTAAAATACAGATGTTCCTACGGATAGCATGGTGTATTTTTCACGAACCAGTATCTTTTCGTGACCTGTGAGGTCTGCGGCTGAGTAATGGCTTCTACGTGCTCTCAGAGCCTCTGTCAGTGAAACAGGCGGCTGTGTGGAGTGATGTGACCTCACTGCCGTCCATCATTGCAGGTTCAGTGGGTGGCAGGGGGACAGGTAGCAGGAGAAAGACAGGTTGATAGAGTGAGTGACTCAGAGGGAGAGAGAAAGGCGCACACACATTTGCAACAAAACTGCACAATAATACACTGCAGTCTCAGCTGCTCATATGCACACAGACACACACAGTCACACACATTTACGCACTGGCAGTTGGCCTAAAGTGACAGCAATCATCTGTTCTGAGGCAGGCGGGTGACGTGAGGAATCATTGCAGATTTTATCACATAGGTGTGTGTGTGTATGTCTGTGTGTGTGACAGCAGCAGTATTTCTCTCTCTGATGTATCCCCCTTCTCTTGGTTATTGCAGCTTTGACGCTATAAACCTTACTACACAACAGCAGCCATATTTGATTAGCGTCGCTTTTGTATGAATTATATGACAACAATTTCGCAAGAGAGCAGTGATTTTTTTCCTTTCCAGTTGGAATTGCACTTCCCCTCACGCACTCTGTCATTTAAGACCCACTAGGGGGCGCAAAAACATCATAAAACTAGACTCTACTGTATATCATGCCTTTAAAATAATCCAACAGTGACTGCAAGTTCCAGCTTGCTGTTTATTTGATTTATTTTGTACTTTATTTCATTGAATCTTTTGGATATGTGAGGCTTTTATTTTAGTTTATTTGGCAATGCTTCAAAAATATATCTAAAAATTGTAAATATAATTGAATTTTATAATCCGAATTTGTTTAGAGCTATCTTTACTATTGTATAATCTCATGTGCTTTCTTGTCTCTCTTTTTTATATCATATAATTTCCAAACGTGTGTATCCATTGCCTTTTTGTGAATGTGAAGATACATTAAAGATATGCTACATGATGATACTGTGTTGCAGACCTTGGATTAGAAATAAGAAATAAAAAAAAAAGGTTTAACAAAAGTTGCCTTGGTAAATTTGTGCAGAACAATAAAAATACAAACTGAGTAGAAAAATAAAAAATAAAGATAAAGGGAAGTTCTTCAAATTAAGAAGCATAAGTAGGAAATAGAAAATTGTCAGTGTTATTATAATTTACATTATATGTTCCCAGGGTTGTTAGTAGCTGATTACAAGTAATTCGATTAAAATAGATTTTCTGATATATTTCATTATTCTATCGTAGTGTTTCATCGTCTTGAAATATTTAGTCTCAGGTGATGTTGGCAGCATCTTAATTTGAATTTAACAGTGAAATAAGTGAGGATAGGGGAGGAGGGGGCTCCGTGGAGGCGGAGGGGGGCTGGGGGGAAAAGAAGGAGAAGGAGACAGAGGAAACGCAGACCTTAGACCAGCCCACCTCACCCTGCTCCCTCCACACTACGAGCTACACCAACTGGGACCGAGACCAGAGGAAACCGTGTTCGTCTGCAGCCAAGTCCGCACGCTAAAACACATCCACACACATCTACACACAGCGGAGAGAGACGGCGAGGAGCGGACACGGTGTGATAAGGAGGACTGAGACCAAGGGGAAGGCTGGTAGGAAACAACAGAGGGACAGAAAGGGAAATCACAGCAGAGGACAGAGGGGCTGGCAGTGCGAGAAGCTAATTCCCAACATTTTCTATTATTGGCAGCGACAGTGTGCTCTCCGAGCCACATTTATAAAGAGAGCTAGCGGAATGTAATGCTAGCAGGCTAGCTAATGTTAGCTAGCTAATTAGCTTGTCAGGCATCCAAGAGTCGGACGTGTGATCTTTATTAAAATAGGTCACTGTTTGGCGTCGTTTTACTTTTTTGGGGGGGGAAACTACTTAATGTGCTTTCCTGGCATGGTCATAATGCTCAGTCTCGACTAGCTAACGCCAAGTCAGACAATAAACAGAAGCTATAAGCTGCCGTTATAGATGAAAATCTGTTCACAATTATCCGTCTACGCTTTTTGGGAAAATCCATTGTGAATAACGAGCTGTGGACAAATCGGAAGGCGAAGGTAAAAGAGAAAACAAAACAACAGACTTTTGACGGGTGACTGTCTGCCGTCCAATGTTAATGTCGACCGACGTTGCATCTATAATGCTACCCGTTAGTCGGGGAATAATGGACCGGGAAAGAGACATTGATACAGCAGCCGGACCCCTCGCTAACTCGGCCGGGGGTCCAGCAGCTGTCCGGGGGATGAAGCGAGGAGACCCGGAGCCCGACGCTCAGACAGCCGCTGCCCTTACTGACTTAGCCGGGGCGGAGTGCAAGCGACCAAGGATAGACGGCACCGGGAGTGTTGTTGGTGACATTGGACAGGTAAGAATGCAGTGTTAACACATGGTCTCTCATTCTCTCACATCTGTATCCATTTGTTTCCATCTCAGCTTCATGTTTGTAACAAAGTACCATCTGCCCTCCCCTTTCTTCTTCTTCTCCAGTTAAAGCTTTTGTTCCTGAGCATCAGCTGGGAATGAAGATAATGTTTTGATAGGCCCCTTTCTCCTCATCAACAACATAATCATGCATCATTGCAGCAAATAGAAAATCCTTTAATCAGAACGAAATGGTGGAGGGGGGGCTGAATTGAACAGCAGTGTGACGATAGTAAAAGGTGGCTGTAGCTGTGCTCTTGGGGCTGCTCAGGGAGGGAGCATGACCAAGCCAGACAAAGGTAATATGATACAGGCTCCATTGCTATGACAGACGGCAGCACAGCAAAGATCAGACCCATTCATCATCATGCCTGTCTCATGGAAAGTAAAGCAGTTCTTTTTCACATGGTGCAGGGCACACTGTATCTATTTTGGATTAAATCAATCACCTGCGATGATAATTTGCAGTGAGTCATCACATCAAATCCTGATACACACTGCATGTGCCATTAATCGCTCTGTGTGCCCCCCCCGAATGTCGCTAGGTGTTAAAAGAGAGAGGCAGACAGGGATTGGGGGAGGGGTCACCACAGCGAAAGACAAAGAACAGAGCCTTTTGGTGTCGGCTGAAGGAGCAAGGGGGCTCGAGGGGGCCCTCCTTAACACGGGTCTTCCCTGCTTTCATGACTCGACTGCTGAGACAGCAAAGCATCAGCAACCAGTCCTGCCCCTGAAGGACTAATCTGTGTACATTACAGTAAACCAGGGTACTTCTGAGGCACCTCTCTCCCTGACTGTACTATTTATTTCTCTCTCTCATGAACACATGCACTACACATCATTTTTACACCTACATGTACAGTACTCTTTGAAGTGTTCATAATCCAGCAGCACAAGGGAGAATTTCAGCTGACGCTGGTGTTTTAGTCCAGAGAAACGGTACTAACAGCAGTGGAAGGGCAGGCGGACACGGTTTGAGGTCATCTGCAGGTAATTGAATCCTGGGGAACTGGTAAAATACTTTAATTGGCTGTGCGGCTGACCTGCTGCAGTGACAAATAGGTCCTGTGTAATGCCATGATGCTCTGCGAGCCTCACAGAGGATGGATGCTGATGATGGCGAAAGGTTATAGCCCGCCGGCAAAGATGATGTGACAATGAGCAGAGTGACATGGTGGGAGATTCTCGTCGTGCCCATCAGTTCTATTGATCGTTGGGCACTAGTGGGGAGGAGGGTTTAGACTGGAAATTGGGAGGGAGTGGAGCAGAGACGGGGAGGGAGGGAAGGGAGAGAGGGATGGACTGAAGGAGGAGGAGGACAAAGAGAAATAAAGAGTGGGGCTTTCATCGACACAATATTTGTGTGTATTGGCCTGGATGGATAGATATAGGGAGACCTACAGAAAGGACGGAGGCAAGGAGAGCGTAAAGAAAGGAAATCTGAGCCATTAGTTTGCATCCATCAGGACTCCTGATAAAGGATGAGAGGAAAGTGATGGATGGCAGGAATGACACGATTAGTTTGGAGGCGAGATGCGCGTGAGGATAGCCTCTGAATGAAGAATACTTGAATAACAATTTATTCAAAGGGTAAATAAAACGGAAAATGACACTGAGGGTGGCAACTAATAATTAATTTGGTTATAGATTAATCTGTTGATTAGTTTCTCAAATAATTGATCAGATATTTGGTCCATAAAATGTTAAATGGTGAAAAATGTGGATCAGTTTTTTCCAAACCCCAAAACTACGTCCTTGGAATGTCGTGTTTTATCCACAGTCCAAAGATATTCAGTTTATTGTCATAGAGGCTTAAAGAAACCAGAAAATATTCACATCTGATTAGCTAAAATCTGAGATTTTGGATATTTTTTTCTTGCAAAAATTACTCAATGATGAATTGATTAGCAAAATAGTTACTGATTAATTTAATAGTTGGTTAGTAATTAATTAATTTGTTGCAGTTCTAAATGACACTGAAGGCTAATGCTAAGTCGGACATGGTAGTTGCATGGCGACGCTCCCTGTAGCTGAGGGAGTATTCAGGATGGGGACGATGAGTTCAGAGGATGCTCCTATAACTAAATGCACCTAACAATTACCATAGTATTCCCATTGAGAGCTTGAGGTAGTGGATTGCTGACCTTCCAGGCTGACTGTAAATCAGGCCTGTAATAATAAATGAGAGTGCAGCCTCCTCTCCCTTTTGTTGCTCCCGCTCTCCTCCCCCTGCTCTGCCTCACACAAACTGCAGACCCCTTCCAACCCCCCTTGTTTCCCCTGCTCCCCTCTAGCTGTCCTCTGATTTCTCCCCCTCCTGTCTCCCCCAAGCATATATCCAGATTGCTAATTGACTCCTGATTCACAGGCTTTCAGTGTGCCAGTGAGGTGAACCACGTCACCCCTCCCCCTTCCCTACCCCCCCCCTCTCTCTGCTGTCCCATCTCCCCCCTCCCTCCCTCTGCCATCTTTGATTAGCTCTCCCTTTCTCGGCCTATCTCCCATCACTCAAATCTATGCAACATCCGTCACTTTTTTCCCCTCCCAGCCCCACATCTGTCTCGTCTCTTGTTTTCCCTCTCATGTTTGTTTTTCTCCTCATCTCCTTCATGTATCGTGCCTCTTCCATCTCTCTCTGTTTTTCTCCCACTCTCTCTGTTGGTAGTATTGATGCTTCCCCTCGAGGCAGTGCTGTGGTCCACTCAGATGCAGTGGGAGTACAGTTTCTAACTCTCTGTCGGTCTATCTCTCTCTCTCGCTGTTTCGGAGAGCCGATTTGTCCTATCGTTGGCAGTAAAGAGGCTTTGTGTCGCGCTAACGAGATCAAAGCTCATTTAGGAGAGGGCATTAACCAGACTGATCGCTTTAACGGGACACAGCATAGGGAGGGGGGTCAGCCAAGGGGTGGGTGGATATGACTGGACAGATCACTGAGATAGGTTATATCCATGCCCACCACAAGCAGCAATCATTACATTGAGTGTTGCTTGTTTCTGTAGAATAGGAGTATTTAGCTAAACTTTTTTTGTCTGCCCAGGAGCCCACTGAGAAATTTAGTCTGTTATATCTGGTTTCTAATGAGAACATACTGCTGCCAGCACTCGGTGCCAAACCACTTGCTTTAAAAATGGGCAATAAAGCATTCTCTGGTGATCTGTTAAGACTTTTCCTTGTTGTTGGAAGTAAATTGCACTAAAAATTAAATAGTTATAAAAATTTAAATAGTTATTGCTGTTAAAGCGGTTAAAGTCACCTAAAAAAAAAAAAAAAGGCCCACTGAAAAAAATCAATAGCAGTTCAAATACATGCTAAAATATTTTTACCCCTTTGCCTTGCTGCTGCCTTGGTCATTTAGTTTGTTTGTGTTAACTGTTTGACTTAAGTGTTTTTAAGGTAAGTTTGGATTTACCAAAGTCACACAGTAACTCAAAGTAACAAATTGAGGCAGTGGAAGGCTAGCATCTCCTTCTTTTCTGTGAGGCGCTAAAACAGTCTGCTTGAATGAGAGAGAGCAATATTTGGTTTAAATAATAGAGGTTTCCTGTCAGAAAAGGCTGCTCGACAGATCTGCTGACCCTGTCCACAGCAGGACGTTGCTGAGCTTCTGTGCTGCTGGTCCTCTCTGCTTCTCTAAACCGGGGGCATGTTGACCGCCATTTACTGTAGCTAAGACACTGACTATGCATAAGACCTCACACACCCCCACTTCAGATAATCTGAACTATCCCTTTAAGAGTAGGAAAACTCATTCTCCAGGAAAGTTTAGTTAAGTCCTTGTTTATCACTTGACTGGTCAGGCAAGTGAGTTGGTACTGCCACTTGCTCAACATAGCATTTTACTTGACCGGGCAAGCAGGCAAGCCTTTTTGTTGAGCCCTGATTTGTCATTATTTTTGACATTTAATAGACTTAAACATCGTGAAAGTTACAAAATCATTAATATATTAATTTACAAGTTAATATAATCATTAGTTGGTGTCCCTGGTCACTGATTGTGAGATAGCAAGGTTTAAAACTTTTGCTGTCTTTTCTCATAAATGCAGATACCTCCAATGGTTGCAGAGCCACAGTAGTAACCTGCATGTTCAGAGAGTGTAACTGTATCTTAAAAAACTGTCCTTCAGAAGTGAGCAGCCTGAATTATTCACAGAAAAGAAGAAATATCCACAGACGGGGGACATTATTACAGAGAGACAGAGGGCGTGGACCGTGTTGTGTGTTCAGCCTTTACTGATGTGTGTTAATATCTGGAACAGAGGGTCGTACACAAGCCTAACCAGACTAGTGTTATGCTCCCTGCTGCTGTTTAATGATTGCTGTTAAACTTTGAGCTGTAGCACAGCGGCGGAGTCACCCTTGACTTTTGAACCGGCAACGATAAGCTAAAAATTCCCCAGACAAAGTTGCTCAACTCATATATTCTCTCTCTCCCTCTCTCTGCCTACATGTGTGTGTCCAATTCAATTCACTGTGGTTTATTGGCACATGTGCAGCAGCCGTATTGCCAAAGCACAAAGGAATAATCAGATTGATAAAAAGAGGAGGAAAGGCACCATTCATAAAAAGACGGAAATAGAATCGAGGTCTCTGGTTCTTTCTGTCCCTGTTGACTCTTGTAAGGCACACCGCTTTCAGCTCCTTAACATGACACTCGCATGTTAACTCTCCCTTTATGGTCATCATGCCCCCCCCTCCCCCCGGTCATGCCTCCTCCCCAAGGCTGCCCCCAAACTGTCATATGTGCTCCCATCTCCAGCAACACACAGTCAAATGTCAGTTCAGTGTTTCCCTTACATGTGGGCATCCATGATGCACTGCCGCAGTATTGTCACAGCTTCCACAGGGTCATGAATAAAGAAAACTGTTGTGAAATACAGTTTGATCCATTAAGTTGTGTGTGATGCTTTGTGTGATCTCTTTAAGATCAGCCATCAACCATGTCTAATACTGAGTCCAAATCAGAGTGCTTCATTAAGAGGATCATTTGAGTGCAGATATGGCACATTATCAAATAAGTGTACTACTAACAATCTGCCAACCTCTCATAGACGTGTGTTCTAGTTTCATTTATTAGGCAGTGTAACATAATGCATGCCCGTGGTGCACCACAGGCTTTGCCGTGACAAACTGAAATAATTAGATCTGACAAAAAACAATGAAGCAGCCTGTGTAGCATATTGGTGCAAGTTATGGGGCATAAGAGGCAGCTACTTGTTTTTTAAATGAAGTAAAAACCCCTAAGTACAATAAAATAACGAAATAATATAAATAAAACATGCTGCCAGAATTTTTAGTTAATGATTAGGCTAATTACTGGCATTGAAGCTTAACATCACAGATATTTTTACTCACAGTAAAAGATGTTTATTTCACGAAGGGCATGTTGTGGTATCAAAAACAGGCAAACTAATTAGCCATTGCTGAATACATTAAGGAGCAGTGAACTCTGCAACTCACAATTACAGTTGTAATGTTTTTTATTTCTAATATTTAACTTTTGCTCAAGTTGACCTTTAAATGTACCCATCCACATTGAATTTCTAAAAGTGCTTTCTGCGGGCAAGGATTTGAATAAAATCAGGAGAAGAATAAGAACATAAGGAGGGGAAAAAACTTAGATTGCACACAGAATCATAAAATAAACTGAATGTATCATGAGCTAGAATAGTATTGGTTATGATATGAATGCTCATGGTGTATGGATAGATTCAGCATAGAATTTGGTCCTCTGACAGTTGAAATGCTGCCACAACATGATGGATATGTCTTGCATAATACGGCAAAGTTGTGTATGTATCACAACCATCACCCCAAGAAATTGTCTTCACATTCTTTACATGTGTAGCTGGTCCTCAAGACCCACACACCAGCACCTGCATATTTCTGAACTCCGGGTCATCTGCTGTAACTAGTGTGCCTCACAGTCAGAGGAGAGGAAAGAGTCATCACTAAATCCACCCAGCAAATGCCCCAGAGCCACACATTTTGTTACTGTTGGATCGGATCAGAACTTGTATCCAGTTCATTTCAGAGGTGTCTGGGACTCCTACTCTTTTAGAAAGTACATAAGCTGTAACTAAAAAAGAATCAAAAATGGGTAGCTGTCCCATTCTGTGGGCACATTTTGGTCTGAAAGAAATAAGCCTTCAGTCTTTAGGGAAACACTGCAGTTTCTCTTGGCTTTTCTACCCTTCGTCTTTGTCTTTATGTCCCTGTATACCAGGCTGGGTGATATATACAACTTAGAAATAGTATATTGATATTTTAGGATATTCTGCCATATATAATAGATATCTACTTTACTCATTTTCTCTATAATAGTCTACCATGAATTCTCAAAGAGTGCAAACCAAGTAGGTAAAGACAAATGTCAGAACAGGTAGACCAGTTTGGAAAGCGCAAGGAATTAAACCACTTTACTGAAAAGACAACACTTGAGTTTACAATGCCTAAAATCTAAGACGATATCTAGTCTCATATCTTTACATTGATATAATGCTGACATATTGCTCAGTGGTTTGGAGCATATCACATTGACAAATCAAATCCATCACTTTTTGTTCTTTGCCCCTGGCCTGTTCTCTTAATTCCTTCTCCCTCATTTTCTGTATTTCTGTATCCTCTCAGTGCTGTGCCTCATTCATCTCCGGTGTTTCTAACTCAGTTATGAAGTGTTGACTTGATTTTTTTTTTTTTTTTTTTTTTTTTTTTTTAAGTTTTGAGGTTGCTTGCCAGTTATATTGAACCAAAGATAGCCAAGAAGCTTCTGCAGGCAACATTCGATAAAATATTGTTTTTCACAGATCCTGTGATGTTTGTGAGGCTGTTAAAAGTAATTTTACTGTTGTTGATTCTGGCTCCTCCTAGATGTCCACCTCAGCTTCTGTTTAGGTGAAGCCAGCCCTTTCGCAAAGCCGTAGTCCTCTACAGTAATTTGTGCCATGTTTTTGACAGAAAGTGTCAGGGTTTTTGGCTTTTGAGTGTGTTGGTGGTAGCAGGTGGGATTTTTCTTACATTTGGTGAAATGATTGAAACGATAATAAAGCCAAACATCGGAGCAGTCCACCTCCTCGGGCTGTTCTGTTAGGGATCACTGGATGCCTGCAGCAGCCCCCTTAATTACCCCTCTCCCCTCCTCCCTCCGTCTCCCTCCCCTCTCACCATCTGTTGACCTCATGTCATTTTGCCTTCCTTCACCACTGCTGCTCCTTTTTCTTCCCCTGCTCCTACCCGTTTGCTCCAGCAACTCCCGAACTTCTTTCCTTCTCCTAAAATAGCAAGTCGGAGAGGGAGAAAATAAACAAGAGAGACGCCCTTTAGTTTTGCCCTCCGCGGAGTCAGAGAGGGGGACAGAGAGAGAGAGTGTGTTTATGTGTGTCTGACTGCTTTTCTGTGCTTTTGCTGATCCCTGCCAGTGCAGTCTGAAGCCCTCACAGTCAGCCAGCCGGCGCCTTCAAAGGCTCCACCTCGCTCACAAACTATATGGAATTAACTTAATGGAAACTTGCAAAAGTGCAGTACTGAAGCCTAGCTTTCAACCGGGACATGCTTAGTGCAGTCGTATTTATTTATCATTTATTTACAAAAAAAAGTGTGGCAGGCAAAAATGGGGTTGCCTTTTTGCTTACTTTTCAAGACATACAGCCATGTAATATACTTAAAAGCAATGCCATATGGCAAAGGGACTGTGTGTGTGTGTGTGTGTGTGTGTGTGTGTGTGTGTGTACGTTCATGCATTAGTGTGAGTGTGGGTAAACATGAGTCTCTGAAAACTAGGTATCATGTTCAGACCCCCAATCCCTTCCCCCACCCTTTAAGAAAATATAAATCACATGGCATTCTTCAGTTATGACTCATTGTCTCCGTTTCGCAAATGTTTCACTGCTTTTTATTTCTCTCCCTTTTCTTGGCTTTGGCTGTCTTATTCCCCACATTCCTCCTCCTCCTCCTCCTTCTCCTCCTCCTGTATGTGTCTGTCTCTGCCCTTATTTTCATCTCATTCTGTTCTTTCTTTTCTTTTCTTCTCTTTCGTTCTCCTCTGTCCTTCCCCCACATCCATCCACCCTGCTCCCTCCTCCCTCTTCTCTTGCAGACAGATTGATTCCAGATGTTGCTAAACTCTATCCTCGCTCCCTCCTCCCGTTCTTCTACGTAAACTCCTCCTCCTCCCTTTTCTTCTTTCCACTCTGTCCACTGGAGAACCAACAGTGACTCTATAATTTGATGGTTGGGTATAATTTTGGTTTAGATTTCACTAGTGTTCCAGTTTTCCTCCCAGTTTTTGTAGCTTATTGCAGCGCCTTCATCTGTACTTGACTGCTGATGTGATAAAAACACTAATTCTCAACATTTAATCCCCTTTAATTGTATGTGTTTTCGAGTAATAATGTGAAATTATCACATTTCCTCAAGACTTTGGTGGCCCACCATCACTGAACGAACATAGCACAAACATGAACACAATGTTAAGCTTCATATTATCTCAGTCCTATTTGAAATGCATTGCAGTGTTGGTAATTCCCAACATGCATCTTTTTTCATTTAAAACAGTAAATAGAAGTTTTTCATTCTGGTTGACATTGCCCAAGGCTTTGTAGACTTGAGATTCTGCTCTGAACAGCCCCCTTATACTGAATTTCTATATGTGCCGTGGTGAACACCAGCAGCCTCTTACACAGTCAGTATTTGGCTGAATATAAGTCCATTCCCTGTAAATGCGGCGCACCAAGGAGAGTGTTCCCCCTGGGGACGAGGCACGAGGGGGAAATTGGTTCCAGATGAAACAGGAAGTGGAGAGTGGAGACAAAGAAAGGGCTGTTTCAGACAGGGAAAAGGGAGGACGGGCCCCGAGTCTGGACACAAACACACACACACGTACACATAGTCAGTACTGCCCACGGCATCAAAGGAAAAATGTTTCATTCTCATTCTTACCTATTCTTTACATGTGGGACGTGTTTTAACCACATTCTCTCATTCCACTTGGGCTTCTTTCTGTCCAGCTCCGTCTAGACACTTCTTCCTCATCTTCATTCACCCATACATCACTACCACATCTGTTTTTGGTTTTAGCCAACATCTCTCCAGGTCCTAGTCTCGCAGAGAGCTGCATTGGATATCAGAAATGAAAGATGTCCCGTTGTCTGAGGGATGATAAAAATGATACATGGGACACAAAGATACATACAATCCCAACAAATGAAATTATTAGATGTGTGCGTCATGTAATATATATATATAATTTAAATTGTTAGGTGGTAATGTTTACCAACAGAAAAGAGGACTGTTGATCAAACAGATATGACTAAAAGAATAATGAAAAATGATTGCGGCCAAACATCTGGGGTGATTTCAGGTTTTTTTTAATTCAGGTGGAAGGGAGCAACTACCTGAACTTCCATGGTGGAGTAGAGTCCATGAAAAGATGTGAGGTATTGAAAAGAAGTTATCAAACTATATTTATTATGTAGAATGAAAGCAAAAGAGCTTCAGTTTGGGACAATGGTCATTTAATCTGGGACAGCTGAAATTTGCAAGACACTGGGGGAAAAAAGTTAATTTCGAGCCCTACTGAATAAGCTGGCTTTTCGGGGTCTGCTCTAATAGCTGTTTGCCTGTATGTCTGGACAAACGATTCATGTCAGTCTGCTGTCAAAGTGTCCCTCTGTCTCAGACACTTGGCCTTGATTGGCTGGATGAACACTATCAGGAAGTCAATCCCTCATGGGGCAGCTCGAGGTCGGGGGCCAGGAGGTTAGCTCTCTGTTGACTCTCTTCAGAAGCCAAATCTGCCCTCCTCATTGCTGTGGCATTACCCGGCCCACACTCAAGCTGTTTGCTGAATGGATGGGTGCATTCAGGCCAAGGGGCAACGCACGGATTTGAAACACTTTGTCTGCTCCTCAGCCCTGCAGATTAAATGTAATGAAAACATCAGCAGTTCTTCTACCGCTCCATCCCCCAACACTTACATATATGCGCACACATCTTTCTTTTTTTCTCTTACCCCCTCAGTCTTCCCCCTCCCCTTCCTGCCTAGTGAGACTCATGCCTCCACATGAGACTCACTAGGCGGTCATGTTTTCTCTGCGAGGCATGCCAGCAGGCTAGACTGTGCCGGTGTCATCTCTCTCACTGCTGTCAAAATATCAGCGTTTGGTTAACTTTCCCCATTGTTCCAGTCCTCCTCCTGCCTCCCCCCCCTTTGTCTTTCTTGCTCTTTTCTCCCCCCTCTCACCTAGCGCTGCAGCAAACAATAGCTGCTCTTGCTGGGGCAAAACGACACTGGAGGAGAAAATAATAGTTAGAGAGAAAAGAGAGGAAGAGACAGAAATAATCTAATTAAAAGTAATTACAGAGCAATTAATCACAACACTGGTTTCTGGGGCATGGTCAATGAGAGATGGGGGGCTCACCCTCTGCTAGTGGATTTTGATTGGCTGGGTATGAAAACTCTGCAGTGATGGTTCACCAGTCACGGCATCCACACAGACTGTTAACTGTTAACTTAATTAATTTGTCAGTCTTTTCCCTTCAGGGGAGTGTCTTCTGTCCTTGTTTGATCTTTGATCTATTTCTGAGCATCATCATCATCATATTAGGATGTCATCTAAGGTTTAATAAATCTTCTGAGTTGCAGTGAGTTGTGCGTTTTAGATTATGTAAACAAGTTGTGACAATAATACAATAAATTGAAAATATTCCAGTCATAACAACGTCCTGTTGTATTTCTTCTCTGGTTAGTTTGAAAACAAGTTAAATGGAGGTTTGTTTCTGAGAGTGCATTTCATCCTCAATGCAAAAGTTTTGGATTGTCATGCCGCATCCACTCAATTTTTCAAAAGCCCAGCCACTTACACCGCTCTCTTCCCTCCTGTTGTCTCTTGCAGAACAATGAGCCTTTAAACCCTGGTTTCCATGGATACCCACCTCACAGTCAGGTAAGAGATTAGTGATTGCTTGCAAACCTCTGGAACAATAAATGAAAAAATAATGTAATACAGAATCCTTGACTCACTTGAGATTATGCTAGTTTTAGTTGAAATGCTTCTCATCCATTTTTTTCTTTCATTGGATGTAAAGAAGATACTGTTGTGTAAAATCAAAACAAGAGTGAAAATGTATGACACTGCTTATAGGATGGTTGCACTCTTGATAGTCTGGTTCCTCTACAATTTTGAACAAAAATGTAATGTATAATTTACACTATTTTAGAAATTATTTTTGGCCATGGGGAACCTAGTGTTTTTGTGCATCTTGTCTTAAGGCAATACAGCTGCAACCAATTATATTACCATTATAGATTAATCTGATGATTATTTTCACTGTTAATCATTTAGTCTATAAAATGCCAAAAAATGTTTCTGTTGGTCCTTAAAAAGTCTGTAATCCACTAATCTGAATTTTATTTTGATTTTGAAAGACAAAATTGAGTGGATTATGAATGAAGTTATAGGTACTTTTGTAAAGTTGAATTAACTTCAGTCTCACTTTTAAATGTTTTTGGGGAAAACTTTGTATTGATCAAGCTGTAATGACTACAAAACAGAACCAACATGGGACCAATAACCACTAACTGTACGGCATCATTATTGAGAGAATTTTGAAGTTCTGCAGGAGCTCTTTCATTTTTCTTCTGCTGCAGCCTACAGTAGCGTATAAATGATGGCTGTTAGAGGAATTGACGGAAGGGGAACTGGTAGTGATTGAGTTTCTCTTTCAAAAGCTTGACCCTCAGAACGTGGAGAGAAATTATGCCATTACCTTCTTTAAACTGAGCTTTTTCACAATACTGTTCCTATCCTCTCACACTTTCTCTCTTTTTATGCCTCTCTCGGTCTCTCTACCTCTTTCTCATTCTAAGTGTCTCTCCATGCATATTGCTCTCAGTAATGAGTGCCTTATGTGTGCAGCGTAGCGGCAGGGTAGCTGACTATTTTCTTATCTACCTCCAAGCAGCAGAGCACATTGAGCGGCTCAATCCAGTTCAGTGTGTGTGTGTGTGTGTGTGTGTGTGTGTGTGGGCGTGCACATGCAAACCCCATTTCAGAGAAAGGCCTCTGCATCTGAGAAGTTTGCATGTGTGCACCTTTGTCTGTGTTAACGTGCGTGCGTGTGCGTGCGTCTCCACCTCGTGTTTGGGATGTGCAGCTCTCTGGCAGTGCCACAGGAGGGGAGTGTTGGTCTGTGAGCCTGTCCGACCCCAGCCTCCCTCCCTTCCTCCCTCCCCACATCACAACATGGGAGATTCTCATAGGCCTCATCCGCTCTCATGTATTCTTTTTTTTTTTCCTCTTCTACTCTGCCTGACTGTCCAATCCTGCTCTACCCTTGGTATCTCCTTTCTTGGGAACACAGATCTCTGAGAGTGTGTGAGAAAGATTTAAAGAGGACGACGCTGTAAGAATTTGGCTCTCTGGTTTGAAGTTAATTTTCATGTAGATGTCCCATCCCTTGTGTTCAGTATTCAGTTATTTCTGTTTCCAATCTGAAATACAGATTGTGAGAGAGAGATCGCAGGCAAAAAAAAGGAATGAGAGGCTGAGACAGAGATGTGGAGCAGAGGTGAAACAGAAATGGAAGCGAGTTATTTAAGATGGCTTGCCTGCAGGGCACAGATTCATACAATAGCCAGCTGCACAGTCAGAGCAGACTTATATTCCAGCCTTGGCTTTCGCCTGCCAGGACTCATCCGCTTGTAAGACAAACACCTGGGCAGAGAACACTTGTGATCTGCCGTACATCTGAACTCTCCTTGTCATCTGTTAAATTCAGAGAAGCCAAGGCACACTGCCGCGTTTGTCTTATAAATGATTTAAAACTTGTCCCTGGTAATGTATTCTGCCCTTGAGCACACATGTGAGGAGTCTCCAGCATACTAGCTGCTGGTTATCATGCAAATGGAGCTAGCCAAGCCTAGCTTAGCCATATTGGCTTGTTCATTGCTGCAGTACATTTGTCTTGGTAATGCTCCTGTCTGATGTTATGTATGCATGTTTGAACTGCCTGTAGGCCTGCTTGTGTCAATATGAGTGTGTTAAATGGTGACAGGCTCTTGTGGGTCCCTGCTGCTGCATACTGAGGGCTAAATGTGTGTGTGTGCGTGCGTGCGTGTGAGTGTGCGTGCGTGCACACATGGCCATTCTGACCCATGGGGTCATATAGATCAGTCACCTGCTGTTTAAGTCACAGAGCTGATCAGGGTTAACCAGGCACACACAAGTATGCATACAAACAAGTCACAGAGGCTACACACACAATCATTTTCTATGATTTAGCAAGAACAATACTGTATTAGAGTAATCACAATATCAGAATTTTAAACTTTGATACAATACTGGTTTAAAAAAAAAAGTACTCAATACCTCTTTTGATACCACGGCAAAAAGACAAAACAAACTCTGAGGCTCACAAAACAATACCTTTTTTTATTAGCAACCTGCACACAGTCCTGGTCCAGAAAAAGACTGAACACTGTCTGGTTTTGCTGTGTTGCAATACATTTTTTGGCAGGTCAGTACAGAGTGAACTGAGATCTTGATTGAGCACGTAGATCTTTTCTCTCCTAGCTTCTGTACTGTTGATACTATAATTAACAGATATTGTATTGTTTCAAACGTGGCATTGAAAAAAGTATTTAAGTATTGTTACTTTTGACAACCTTACACTGTATATAAATCTAATTGCAGGTTATAACCTTCCCATGAGTAATTGCAATTCTCTTGAAAATGTTCTGGATTATTCCTATAGAAAAGTTAAGCCTGAGCTATTGATTATCTGTAGATGCTGTTGTTTGAAGGAGCAGGCCTTTGTTTGAATTAGCTGATGAGCGTGGGTTGGATATAGCCTTTTTGTTTGAGTGTGTGTGTTTGTTCCAGCCAAGGTACAGCAGCATGAATATGATCACAACACATCTTTGTGTACATTATGTGCATGTGTTTGTGTGTGCATGCATGTGTGTGTTTATCACTGTGTTCAGTCTGTGTGCTTAATCCTCAGATCATCCCCTATTCATCCTCTCATCCTCCTCACTTACAGCCCTAATCCTGTCATCCCTCGCTTTTTTCCCCACCCCGGCCCTTTATCCATTTATCTCTCTATCCCGTTATCTCTCGCTTGCACCCACTGCTCTGTCCCTGTACCCCCATCCCAGCTGAGCTCCCTTCCTTTGCCCCCTTTTCCCCCCACTACCTCTAGTCACTTATCTTGCCCTCCCTCCATCCCTCCATCCCTCCGAACCCAGTTCAAGCCAGACTCAGCAGATGTCTGAAAGCTTGGCATCAGGGCTTTTTTTTCCGCAGAGTTCAGTCCCTCCCATATGAAAATGCGGTGCAAGGAACTGCACTCTCATCTCTGCAAATTAAGCGCCTCCTAACAATACAGTAGTGGGAAGTGAGGGAACTGAGCCCGAGCCAGAAGGAAAAGGCGCAATGCAGCGTACCACAGATTCATGTTCAGGTTGAGGTTTAGATATTGGAATCGGGGCTGGCGCTCCCTCAGTTTTTTGAGACTTCCATCTGTGTGATGAAGGCAGCTGCAGCAGAGAGATGGTGATCTAGGGAGCCTACCCACGCAGCTAGCTACCTAGCTGTCTTCCGACCGGCCTACCCACCGCTGCTTTTTGGAGCTGACAGGCTGCCACGCAATAAATAAATCATCAAAAAAAAGCTGCAATGCAGTGGGGGTCGCATTCGTGTTCTGTACTCTCAGGCAGCCAGTGCGTGGATAGAAGACAGCATCTTCTTCTTCTTTCCTGTTCCTTTTCTCCCTCCAGAGGGGTTTGAGGAGACAGCAACAACAGCTTTCTGCCTCCATCTAGACACAGGGTTAGATGGCTACATGGAAGGATGGATGCTTTGATGGATAGGAGGGACTGAGGCTGAGAGGGAGGGAAAGTTTTAAAAGAGGGGCGGGAACAAGAGGAAGCAGGGGGAGCAGCAGGACGTGTAACGCGAGTGTGTGAATGACAGACGCAGAGCAAAGAGAAGGAGAGAAAGGAGGCGAGAAGAGACTCAGGCTGTCAGGAGGAGAGAGACAGAAAGGCCCGAGGGGGATCAGAGCAGCGGGGCTGGGGAGACGAGGAAAAGAGAGGCAGAGAGTGACAGGCAGACGAGGCTTGCGTGCCGGAGAAGTGGAAGAAGGGACACCGGCGAAGGGAAGGAGGAGGAAGAGGGGAGTGAACGAGGGAGAATTTGAATGTGTGAGACAGACGTGGACTGAAGCCATCGTCGGCTCATGGTCTTAGAGCACAGACAGAGGAGAGGAGGAACAGGAGGAGAAATAGAGACACAGAGGGAAGGGGAGAGGAAAAGGAACGGGAAAGTGGAGAGCTGGTCAGCAGCAGTTGTTCCTCTAGATCAGACGATGATGGGGCTGTACTACCCTGCAATGCTACCGGTAAGTTCACAGCTTCAGTAGAGCTTCATTGTATAAACAACTTTGTGCACATGTTGAGAACTGCAGGGTCTGTACTAGAAAAACAAGAGAGATTCTTATTATAATGATTATAATGATTTATTTTCATTAGTTTGGTTTGGCTTGATGAAACAGTAATTGTTCTGTTAATGGCATGGCCTGTTTTGGTTTGCTGTGTCTTGGCCCAGGTGAGGCCTTTGTCAGATAGTTGGCAGGGCATCAAGCTAACAGCAGGGCTTGTCCCTGCAGCTCGGCCCCTTTCACTTTTTTAACTCTTTGCGTTCAAGTATGTTTAATTGTTTTAGAAGAAATGCTAATGGCTTATTACCACACTATGATTACGCAATTTTGTCCTCATGTTGCTGGACTGGAGACAATATACAGGGAGGCATTGGTCACATTGTGTGCTTGCACAAGGACTGTTGGATGGCAGCACTTTTGTCACAGTAGTATATAATGTTTTTACAGTTGATGTGTGCTAGGCTCCTCTTAGCATATGGTGGGCGTGTCTGTGCTACTTTAGCTGAGAGACAGCCTGAGGATGAGAGCTGCTCTCTGGCTCTGTTCTAGCATGTCCCGCTCTCTGGTCTTGGGTTCCTTTGGGCCTTCAGGGGGGTGTCAGGAATTGGGGGAGGTGGCAGGGAGGTACGTGCAGAAATGAGGTAGCAACCGCAGCTTGGCCACTTGTGTCGACATGCATGTACATTTGGTGTAGCATACTGAGTGCACACAGTGTCATGTTATATCACACGTGTGTGTGTGTGTGTGTGTGTGTGTGTGTGTGTGTGTGTGTGTGTGTGTGTGTGTGTGTGTGTGTGTGTGTGTGTGTGTTTGTCATGTCATGTCATGTGCACAGAGGGTGGTGGCTGAGATTCTGTCAAGCGATTCAACATTGTCATCCAAGCTGTCCATGCAGTTTAAACTTCAACTGTCCCCCGATTGAGGGAGACAGGTGCCAAGGCACAGTTGTTTCTCCACGCTCACACACACACACACACACACACACACACACACACACACACACACACACACACACACACACACACACCCCAGTTGTTGCTACAGTACTTTATTGGTCCCCCCCCTCCCTGTGGCACTCAGACAGACAGTTACTATTAATGAATACACAGAAACACCCCTGTCTTTTGGTAACAGAGGCACTCATACCTACTCTCTGCATTTAACCTATTATCACAAAATACATATTTCCCCCTTGGCCTGTAGTGCTGTTTATCCATCTAGATTGTTTTGGTGTGAGTTGCAGAGTTTTGCAGATATTGGCTGTAAAGATGTCTTCTCTCAAATAAAATGAAACTAGATGTCAGCAATGTCTCTTACCAGAAATCAGAACCTGATCACTCAAGATAATCCACAGACCTTGTTGTGAGCAGTTTCATGTAGGAACTACTTTCTTTCTACAATAGAATCAACTGGAACTACTTTCTTTCTGCTAGAAAGAAAGTGGATTCTACATAAAACTGCTCACAACAAGGTCTGTACATTATCTAGAGTAACCAGGTCATGATTTCTGGAAAGAGACATTACTGTAGGGTTTTTCAAATGTAGTTATTTTTCTTTTAGGGGAGCAGCACAAGCTGAGTGCCATTTAGTCCAAGATGTCTCTGCGGCTGATTTTCCAAAATTCTGTATCTCACCAAAACAATGTCGATGGATAAGTAGCACTACAGGCCAGAGGAAAAAAATGCATTTTTGATTTTGGAGTGAACTATGCCTTTAAAGACATGTGTACAGTTTAAATAATAGTAGTCACTGCAGTGTTTACAGTTAAGATTCAAAGGATAGACAGTGGTGTAACTTGGTAGAATATTTTCCTTTATTTGGTCAAGTCTGAAAAGCTGCAACAACCTCTGCTTGTACATGGTGAGTTGAAGGTACAGGTTGTTGTTGTCTCTTTCCCCCACCTCTGTTTCTCCCCCCGCAGGCTAGTGCAGCTGTAAGCTAAACACATTATTCTTCTTCAAAGAGAATGACGCCAAATGGAGGATGGCGGTAGTAACCAGAAGGGTGTAAGAGCAGTGGTGGAGGTGGGGGGCTAGTTCCATGTGGGAATGCACTTTAAAGGTGACACACCACCAGTCACACTGTCCTCTGTAAAATTTATGGCACTGCTCTCTATTTTGGGTGACACATCTCTATACTGCAGTATACACTGTGGATACTGTTAGGTCTTTAGTGTGAGTTCAGCTCTCACTGGATGGCACTATTAAGGTTGTGCTGTCACATTTGCACAGTCAGATTATGCCTTAAATTTGAGATATACTGTGTGCCAAGTCATAGCCTAAAATTATTGTAATGATATTTAAAAGCCATATCACCCAGCCCTATTTTTTGGGCTGATTGATATACTGATTTTATAGTTCAAGTCTTAGTTTTTGCAAGAGGTGTATAATGTGTACATCATGAAAATTGAAGTCTTCCAACTCAATTTTTAGTCGAAATGTAATGTAATGTATTGCTGGCAACATTAGCTGTCTTGAGTCACAACAGTCCTGTAAACTGCAGCAGGTGTCCACAGTTTAACTCAGTTTTCAGGTGTCTCCTGAGTCCAGCTGGCTAACTAGTTCTAGCTAGTTTGTAGTGCATCTTTATAAGTGATAGACTGTAAAACGCCCCTCACACTGATCCACTGTCTTAGTTTCTTTTTGTTGATGAGGAATCTGCTCTGGTAACCAGAGGTGAAGCCGTGAGAGTCGACTGATTGGTGTGCAGATTTTACTCTCTCTGTCTCTTCCTACATGTCAGGTAGCTAATGCTAGCTAGCAGATGTCTGTAGATATCAGGCTGACATCGACAAACACAACGTACAGGAGCAGGTGAATTAGTGAGCAGAATTTTCTGCTCTGTCTGTGCTGAAACTGATTATTAAAGTGGATATCTGTCCTCAGACATCCTGGTGTCTGAGCCTCTATTTTTAAACATCCATAATGATGACAGCCTAGTAAGTGGTGGAGGTCTTCTACAACATAATATTCCTGCACAATTATTTTGCACATGTTGGCCTAAAAATATGTTTCAATCATACTTTAGTCCTGCTGCATTTTTCTGGAAAAATATTATTATATAAATATTATATCCGTACGCTTTGAGATTGAGAGTTTATTTTTGGTGATATCACTCAGACCTACTTAAGTTTCAATCATGATATTATTCAGAGTGACAAATGAACATGGCTTCATAGTGAGCCTGCTGATGTGTCAATTCTGAAAACTGTCTAGTCGGCGCCATCACCGCAGCAGGATGGCATACAGTCATTGAGCCTGCCTATTTTTATTACAATTTTGTCACAGTTCAACCAAAAATATGTCAGCTTAACTTGTCTGGAAATGTTTGCACACTGAGTGCCCCACGTCTGTGTGTATTTGTAGATGTCCAGAGGTGCTGCATCATCCTTCTAACCCCTCTGATCAGTGCTGAGCCCATGGAGGAAGGGTGTCAAGCCAAGGCGCTGTTTCACTGAGTGGCTTGCAGGGCATTGAGTGGCATCTGTGTATTTAGGCTGCCTAAACTGTTCCACCTCCCATATTATCTCCACTAGCCTGCTTGGTTAGCCAGTGTACGACAACAGGCCTTCAAGGAATTTGCAAGGGATCCACACCCAAGTCTGTTCCCCTCAAGGCTCTGTGTTTACATCTCTATGTGGGAGTGTAGCTGCACACATATGAGACATGGACAGAATTATGCTGCTGCATTCTCATAACAGATTGACAGGTACCTGTGTGTTTTGCTATTAGTGTCAGGGCATGGCAAAACAACACACAAGTTAAAACAACACTCAGATTAACCAGCAGCGCATTTAGCTTTATTCCTTTCCTACAGGAACAAGGTTATTTCTTTGTGTGTAGCAGCTCTCACATTTAAAAAATGGCAGATAATACTGACTTACCATTTCACAAAAAACAAATGGAAACATTCTCACCTGTTAGCAAATATTAAAGGAATTGTTCAGATTTTTCGAATTGGGGCTTAGTGTTTCTCCTAGGTTTGCTGCTTTGAGGGGGCAGTGTTTTAAAAGGTCAGGTCAGATTCACCATAGTCACACAGTTACGCAAAAAACAAACCAATCATGGCAGCAGTAGACCAGCAACTCACATGTCTTGCAAGGTAGATTGATATTTTTCCCAAAGCAGTCTGGTTGCTTTTGAGAGAGTGATATGTGGTTATATAATGGCAGCTTCCCCAGAGAAAAGGCTCTCTGATGACAAAGCAAGGTTGTGAAAATATTAGGGCTGCCCCCGACTAAAGCTGTATTCCCTAACTTGCTAATGGCAGCCACAGAACAGTTAGCATCAGTGAGCTGGACAAAAAGGTCAGTGTTGCAAAAGTTTCTCAGGCATAACAGCAAGGTGCAGCTAGCAAATTGAATTTGAGGTTGTTGTTTTTTTTTCTGTGACTAAAAAATAAATGAAAACATGGTCGACTAAGACTATTGGCACCGACTAACAGTTTAGTTGACTATTAGAGGGCAGCCCTAAAAAATATTTTAAAAAATGGGGTTCACTTATAACAATAGATTTTTTAGGTGGACCTTTTATATGTGGCTATAATACGTTTTGATTCTTACCCTGTTCACAACAGTTCATTGTGTAGCTGTGTGCTGGTACTCCTCTCTGCTTCTCCAAACTTGGGGTGTGTTGACCGCCATCTACTCTAGGATATACACTGACTGTCAAGTACCTCATACAACCCCACTTCAAATAATCTGAACTGTTCCTTTAAGCACTAAAGCAAAGCACAGAATCCACAGAATTGGTGGTCTAATGCACTGTGTGACACTACTCCACCTCGGGGTTCTCCCTCTGTCCATACAGCCGTGATGATATTGTCCAACACTAATGCTGCTCTAACTGCTGCTGCTGGAGGCTGTATGCGGTCGGTTGAGGTGTGAAAAGATGTTGCATGTTACCTCACACACCAAAGTGGACATAGGTACACACATACAGGCACATTGGCAGCGATGCGATGCACAGATGTGGTGCAGTAGAGCCCTAAATGTATGCAGTATCTCCTAGGTTACCTACTCCTGCATGACAAACAGCACTGTAACATTGTACCTCTGCACACATCGTACCCTTGCTCACACTGCAGCAGTAAGTCAGTGCTGTTGGGTTTTTGAATTTAAACTTCTGCAAACGTCGTAATGGCAGTGTACAAATTCCCCATCTTGCTACATCTACTCAGGATGCAAGATTTTACTTAATTCCTCCTATGGATGAAATAACACAGTTGGAACTGGCAGTGCAGCAAACATGTTAAAACATTCAAATTGTGCACTGGCTTTATTTACATTTTTCCACTGGTCATTTAGTGTATTAAGTTTTAAGGATTCTTGGTAGTATAGGGTGAAAAGCTAATTCTGCTGTTACATACTCCTCATTCTGTCTGGATTAAAGGTCAGGGAAATGTTAAGTGTAAATGTCAATTACTGATTGAATATGAGCAATAGGGACTGAAAAATCAAGTCATGGAGTAAATGCGATTTGGAAGGTAGTGAGCACATTGGTGCTATAGATGTAGTCATACTCCTGACACATGGAGCATCATGCCTCTGGATGACATCAGGCTGAGAAGTAGAGGAAGGTTAAGTGTGTCTGGGCTGGGTTTGCCTTTTTCATGATTCAGAGATTGTAGACAATTAGTCATGTTTTAGCTGAGGGTTGTCTGCACCCAGCCAGGAGTATTTACCTGGTTCTCAGCTGTCCATAAGTTCCTCTACCCTGGTACTCAGCCACACCAAAATATATTAGTGGCTGACTGAATTTAGTCAGACTTGTTCTCCAGATGCAAGAACATGTTTGTTTGGTACAGATTTTAATAGTTTTTTCAGTAAAATTTAAATTGTGGTGCAAAAATGATAATTCCCACTAATTGTGAATCATATCACAATGGAAACTGTCAAAATAATTACAGTCTGATTTCCCCCCCATATTGTTCAGCTAAACTTTTAATATTTTTTTGCCTCCTTCAGCTAGAACAAATTATTATTTACATATTCGATCAATATGCTGATTTTCTCAATTGTGTCAAAATGGCAGAAAATAGTGAAAGTGCCAGTTATAATTTCTCAGTTTGAATTAAACTGCAATAAAGTTAAAAAACAAAGAGAATGACACATGCACAGGCTCAGAAACAGATAGAGTAGGCTCTCCCACTGACTGAAGACAGAGAGAGATGCATCACTAGGTCCAGTAATCTAGTAATAATAATAAGAATGCCAGAATTACATCATTACACTACTATTACATTTTTTACTTCATGCACTCCCTAGAGGCAACTGGTGCACCCCACTTTGGAAAGCCCTGGTTTATGGCAACGAAAAGCATCAAGTCTTCACACTTGAAAAGCTGGAACCGGCAAATGTTTGGCAGTTTCGCTTTAAAAAATTACTAAAACAATTAACTTGATTATAACTTGGCTATTATATTTCTGTCATGCAGTTAAAGGACAAATGTATAGGATTTAGTGACATCTAGCAGTGAGCTTGCAAATTGCAAACACCTCCTCTCCCCTTTCCTTCTAAGCGTGTAGGAGGTCCTGTGGTGGGTCCAGTCTTGGCTACATGGCAAATATTGCGTCTTCCATGAAAGAGGACTTCTGTAGATATCAATTGATCATTCTAAAAAAAAAGCCCAATCCAGCAAAATGATAACAACATTGCAAGTGATGAAATTCAATATTTTGTACTAAAATTATTTTTTACATTTAAATATCTTAAACCCATGTGTCTTCTGGGTTCAAGCCAGTGAACTGTTGATGTATCATTTAAGGGACAACCTTTATGTAATCTGATTGGCTAACAGTCAGGAAGGAGAGACAGGAGCCCCTGCACAGAGTCGACCATATAAGGAGATGGGCTGTGGCCTATATTTTGATGGACATCACAGTGCGGTAGAAGCTTTGAGTGATTTTAGAGGCGGGTGCCGGTGGTTTTAAAAGGGAAAAAAAAAATTCTCCCTCTGGCTTTCATCAAGCGTGGCAGGCAAGGATGAAGAGGGAAAAAGGAGGGGGGGGGGTGAATGCAGGCATACTTACTTCTCCAACCACAGGAGAAGAACAGAGACGGATTGCAGAGGGAGAAGAAGCTGTAAAGAGTATTTCTGTCTTCGGCCAGGCAACTTTACAGACACTAGATAGTTCCAGTAGACAAAGTGTTATGAATTTGCATGATTGATGAGTTGCAGTAGCATCACCACTTGGCTTTTCAGTTTGTATCTCTGTGGCTGGTGTCTACTTTACTTAGGTGGTTAGAGGCTAAAGGCAGCAGACAGACACAGACGTACGCTTGAAAGGTTTGCTGTGAAAAGGCCTCTCCTCCCCCTCATCCTCTCCGTGTATGGAAAAACATATGGTGTCTCAGGTAACACAACTGCACTGTGTTTGTGTGTGTGCATGCATGAGGTGAGAGTGAAACAATATAGATGAATAGGTCCTATTCCAGATGGTCCTATTTATTAATTTGTCATATCAGATTGTTGATTAAAAACGTGTGAGTTGATCCCTGATCGACTCAGGTTGCTTTTCATTTTAATTCATTTTAATACAAAGCCTGTTTAAATACATCGTCAGTTTGGGTTGAGACCAGAGATACGCCTGACTCTAATAGAGTCTGTCATTATTTCCCACAATCCCCTTCCCCCTCCTGTTAAGCCCCCCGCCCCTTTTCTTTTTCCATTATTTCTTTTTTCCCCTCTCCCCCTCTGCTTTTGACTATATGATGCTGCCATGTAGGGCAGTGCTGCCTCTTAGTCAGCAGGACAGGAATGCCTGTAGTCTTATGGTTGTACAGTTCTCACCCCTAATCTTAATCGACTGACAGCTTTCATTTGTCTCTGTGTTTGTTAGTTCCTCCAATTCATTATTGTTTATCCTCGGTTAGCTAAATCATGACAACTTTAAACTTCTGCTGTAGAAGCCTGAATATTTTAACACCTTAAAATGTTGTTTTTTCACATGACTAATTATGTGGGAGCATTTTTTAATGACATCTAGTCTAGTCGGTTCAGGCTTTACTCTGCTAGGATAGAATAGACAGATGCTTTTATGAAGCACAAGCTGCTTTTTCGGTGCCCTGAAGCAGTCTTTTGAAAAACACTAGATGATCAGCGTTAGTGATATGGCATCCCTGATAATGAAATACGTCAGTTCAGTCACTGAGCAGCTCTCCTTGACTCTCTGCTGGTGAGACTTAAAATCTTGATGAGCACTCCTGTTAAAACATGATTGGGTTTAAAATAGGGATGCATGATATTATCAGCACTTAATTTGTATGGAGGTTTTAAAATGAAATATCAGCATTGGCTTGAAATTCCCAACATTTCTGATGATATGATGATGCTTTAATAATGCGCGTGTGATGCAAAAATGCCTGTGGTGGGGAGGTTTTTTGAAGGGATAACAAAGTTGATATTTGTAGTGTTTGCTCAGCATTGATCATGTGAGGAGAAGCCAAATTGCACTCCATTGATAAAAGAAATTTAATTGCACATTTTAAGAGCCCTCTCTCCCGATGATTACAACAAATATGTGAAGAACAAAAAGAAAAAATATGATGGCAGTAGTTTTTATAGGTTGCCTAGTAAATGTGTACATTTCTGCATAAGAGTAGACAGAATAATATCTTCATTCTCTACAGGAGAGGCTTAATGTTCTGTGAAAAAATATGTGTACATTGGTGTTGGCATTGGTAATCAACCAAAATAAGTTGGAAAATAGCTGCATATCATCTAGGGCTGTGTATTGGCAAGAATTTGGCAGTACTATGCATATAAAGATACAAGGGTTACAATTTGATATTTTGTGATACTGTGAGCAAGGTCCTATATAAAGCAATATATTTCTACTTTTCAAGTCGTATCCTTTTGAAAATTTTCCTAATACAAAGAACACTCCCCTACATGTATGAAATCTAAATTAAACAGTTAAGTCTATTTTTTATACAATCAGAGCAGTGAAGATAGATAACAACAGCAGCAGACTGAGAGTTTATACACAACACCACTGCTATGAATTGTGACATACTGTGTTTTTGAGAATTGATATTGTATCACAAAGCATAATATTGTGATACTAAAGTATATCAACATTTTCTTACACCCCTAATACTGGCATATCGGCAAAATCCAATATTGTGCATTCCTAGTTTAAAATTGTCTGTCTAATCATAGGCTTTAAACATCTTTTTGTGTTGTCACTTTCTTACTCTCTCCTATTTCCCTCAGCCCAGCATGTGTGTGACTCAGCCCTGGGCAGGGATATGCCTATAGGACACACCCTTTAGTGGTTGAATACAGGCTACTGCATGTTTATGAGCTCACATGCCCTAACAAGTACACTTAGGCTTTGATAGATCCTTACCCCAGTAGGCTAAGGCCTAACCGATGAATTTTAATGGCGTGTCATCTGTTTTTGAACAAGTTTTTGATGGTTCCTTTTCTACCATGAGGTGACAAACCGAAGCGGATGCAAGACACAATCAGCTTTCACACATGCTTTCCTAACATACATTCAGCCTTACCATAGTGAGGTGGCAGCAAATGAGTTTCCCAGATTTTTCCATCCTGTTTTTGGATCACGCCACCTCCTCTGATGCCTTGTGTATCTGTTGGGCCCAGACCCCAGAAGCTGTCTGTCTTGCAGATGGGCCTTTTAGCCTCAGCTGGCTGTTTTACAGCCGATGCGGTTGACACTGCAGAAGAACAGAAAGCAGTCGGGCTATAGGATTAGAGGAAGAGAGAGGGAGGGAGCTCGTTTGCTTTGTGGCATCTTAGTTACTCTGTCTAATTAAAAAGGCTGCCTGGAGACCAAGTGTCTCCTGGCGTCACCCAGCCCAGATCCAGCCCACGGCAGAGGCCAGACCAGTGGTTAATGGTGTTGGATGCTGTGTCGTGCTGCCTGGCCTGGTGTGGAAGGAGTAGCCCTGACCCCCAAAGCCCTTTTTCTTTTTCAGCTCATTCTGTAGCTCCCTGCCCATCTGCCTTTCACTTTGACTGTCCGTCTTTGCTTTAAAAGGACTTTGTGAAAGTTTGCGGTCAAGATTTCCTTGAATGTGTGGAATGATTGAAGCAAGCAATATTGCAGAGTCACCATACACGCAGGCACACACACACACACACACACCTATATACACATACAAGATAAGGTGTTGGAGCAGCAGTACAGCTATAAAGCATCTGCAGATGATCCTCCTGCTGATAGAGATGTAATAGGGCAGAATAAAAAAGAACCCGAGGCAACAAAATCCCTGTGGATGCCCAGTTAATCTGAATTATAGATAGCTGCTAAAAGAAATCCAAAAATACGTGAACAAGTATTCACACAATGCAGCAGAACGTAGCTGTAAATATGTCACAGTTATCATTTATCTCACTGCGTGTCCATCCATCCCATAAGCATGTTTGTATCTCAAACCGTGTATCGAATTTTCTGACTCTTAATAATAGATGTGTTTGCAGTAAATATTTCATGGTCGGCTGACTGAAAACACATGCCTGTCAGAGATATGGAGGTAGAGGGGAGGAGGGGACGATAGCAGGGAGGGAGAAGGGGAGTAACTGAATGGTGACGGAGAGAGAGAGTGAAATGTAATAGGCATGATTTTAACCCCCTAATTCTACCTTCATCAGGGTGCTACAGTCGTTGTTAAAGGCTTGCTGTCTACATATGTTAACTTCTTTTCTCTCTTTTTCCTCTCCTCTCCCCCCTTCCTTACTGCTGCAGGGCTCTCAGGATTCGACAGGAGGACAGGAGGGATTGGTGGCCCCACCCTTTTCAGCCTTCCCTCCTCCTCCCCCTCCTCAAAATGGGCTACCAGGGACAGAGTTTGGCCCTGGGGCCATGTTTGGTGCTGGGGGCCAAGGTACAGCAGAGGTAGGGGCCGGTGCTAACGGAGCCACCACCACTACCACCTCTACCAACAACAATGTAAGCACCGTATGTTTATTAAGTCTCAAGCAGTAGTTAAGTTATCTGACAGATAAATATTACCCCCCCTTCTTTGTGTCTCATGTCTTGAAGTTGTGAATTAACTGTTAATTATTTTTATTCAATAAAATTTAGAAAATGGCTCCACCATTTTGGTCCAGACTGAAATATCTCGCCAAATTCTGGATGGGTTGCCACGCCATTTTTATAGTCATTTGTGGTCCCAGATGATGCCATGATTTTCCTCTAGTGCCAGCAGCACATGGACATTTTTGTTTTTTTAAGTAAAATATTTCAAATGCATTTGAATGGACCGCCATGAAATTTGGTACTGTCAGTCATGCCCCTCTCAGGATGATTTCCATAAACTTTGTGATGCCTTCAATCTCCATGTAGTGCTGTCATCATGTAAAAAGTTTGTCCAGATCTGTTAGTAGTAGTACAAAATTTGTTTTTGATCCGATAGCAAGCCATAGCAGAGCCAGGATCACCAGTGTCAGTACCTGTGATACTTTTTTATTTATGTACTCTCATACTCTGAATATGTTAGCACCAAATAATTTTCCAAACATGAAGCATTTCTTTTTACTATTATCTGTTAATTACATGCATGTTTAAATACAGAAAGATTTTGAATGGTAAATAAAGAAATGTTTCTTGTGTGAATTATCAGTGTGTGCATACACACAACAGCAGCAGATATGCAAATATATGAATATAAGAATGATCATGTGCCTAGTATGTTATCAAACATGTCATTGGTCAGTTTTTTTTGTATCAATCCTACTGATGCTAGAATCGACGCTCAAATCAAGACTTCATATCAGAAGCGCTGATACTAAGTGTCTCAACTGTTAGACTGAAGACATCCAATCAGCTTCAACTGGACTTTGTGCTTTGTTAAATAGTAAATGTTAGCATGCTAACAAGCTAAACATCAGCATGAAGATGCAGTTTCTAATTATAATTTCATGATGATATCAATACTATACACAAAGAGCTTTCTACATCATGTACTCAAAGGCTATGATGCTTCCAACATTCAAAAGAGGAGGGGTAGAGCAGAGTTTTAACTTGTTAAAAAAGTTAGCATTAGACCTTTCATCACCTTTACATCCCCCTCTCTCACCTTTCTCACCCCTTCTTATTTTCACTTTCTCTCCCTCCCACAGGGAAAGACAGAGGAGACGTCCCAGGGGGACGCGGGTGTACAGTGCGGTACAGGAGGCACAGGAGCAGGAGGCTCAGTGGGAGATCCCACAGAGGCCAAAGGGACCCCCAAACGCCTCCATGTCTCAAACATCCCCTTCCGCTTCCGGGACCCTGACCTCAGGCAGATGTTTGGGGTAAGAGGCTGGGAATGTTGTGGGCCTCATTTTTAACGGGATCAATAAATCAGTCTAGACACCCTGGGTCCTCCACAGCAGGGCCAGCTCACGAGGGGTGGGGTTGAGTGACCGACAAAAGAGTCAAATTAACACAAAGGAAAGACACTCATGAGTCTTGTCTTAGTGCTTGAGGGGGGCAGTTGTCTGCTATGTGTGTCAGTGTGTAAGCATGAGTGACGAACTGAGAGGAAAAATACAGGACACAGCAGAGTTCAAGGCAAAGGGACAGAGAGAAGCACGTTGAAATGTGGGATGTTGTCTTTTGTATAACAGTGACACCTAGTGCAAAGCAGTTGTAACTCACATTATGCCAGAAGCTTCTGACTTTGCTATCAGACTGAGATCTTAACCAAGCTAAGGATCCCGAGACTACTCAAAAATGTCATTTACTGCTGTTTTTGCTCTCCTTTCTCTTAAGTGTTTGCTAATATATTTCCTCAAATTTATTTGCAGCAATTTGGAAAGATTCTGGATGTAGAGATTATTTTCAATGAGAGGGGTTCAAAGGTAAGTGCACAGAAGACATTTGATTCCCTGAAACTACACTGACTGCAGTTCTTCCTCACTATTGACAGTAATTCCCACTTTGCATGTTATATATTCTGTGTAAATGGGACATTTCAGCACGCCATGTGGTCATTGAATCACACTTATGAAACTCCAATTATCTGTTAAACAATGTCAGAGTGCATGTGGAGGTCTAAGGACTCTCCTCTCTCCCTCTACTCAATCCCATATGATGTGCCCCTCACTCTCCACCAACCTCCTTAACCTCTGCCGTGCACCACAGGGTTTTGGCTTTGTGACATTTGAGACCAGCGCAGATGCAGAGAAAGCCAGGGAAAAGCTCCACGGCACTTTGGTGGAAGGTCGTAAGATTGAGGTAATTTTCCTCTGTCTTCTCTTCTGTACACTCTCTGTCTGTACTCCCATCATAATTCTGCTTGATCACTGACTGCTAGCTAGCTCCCATCCTCCCTTTAGTGATATGCTCTGATGCAGCCCACTGGTATCCCACTCCCTGGTCCTCTGCAATATTTTTTCATTTTTAAATTTAAAAAGACTTATTTCTTCCTTCTTTGTTGTTTTCTTTTTGTGGTGGGAATGATTGGGGGTGCAAGAACACTACATAAGGCATGCTGGGTACTTATCCTCTGCAGCATTTTTTTTCACATTAAGCTGTTGCCTCTTCACCTTTTTTTTTTCCACTGATGCGCAACTTGTAGCCACACTGATGTTACAACTTTTCCCGCAACAATTGGAATGATGTTTTGTAGTCAGCACCGGAGGGCACGAGAGGAACGCAGTGAAAGGATGATGCATGGCAGATTGCTGTCAGATGCTCTTATTTTCTTCCCTAGAGTAGAAATCCTTCTGTGTTCCCCTCTCCTGGTGCTGCAGCTAAGTGGTTGTGACAAGCTTATGGCTCCTGGTGCAACAGCAGCATGCTGGGAATCACAGCAACACTGACGCATGTTCACTTTATGGAAGTCTGGATTCTTCCCAAAGATCTGTGCACTTGAGATGTGATGTATGTAAAGTTTATGTGCGTTCAGGTTGTTTATTTTGATTTAATTCGATATTGTTTGTTTTTTAACTGAAGCATGTGCTGAGTTTTTCGAAAGCAGTTTCTCTTCTTTGTTTTAATTGGGGTTTCATCAGCCAGTCGTCCATATTGGATCTCTTGACCCATGCCACTGTAAGCCGGGATTTCTGCATGGGCTTACTGTGGTGATTTCCTTGTGGTGTGTGTCTGTGTGTGTGGGTGTGTGCGAGTCAGCTCCTGCATGATGGATGAGGCTGGCTGGACCCTTTTTTAGTTCTGTACTCTCAGTTCTGCTGCAGTGTGGTCGAGAATGAAAGACAGCCACCTGCATCCACTGGTACAACATACTCCCTCCGCCACCTCCACCTTCAGTCAATCAGCAAGCTGAATGGATACTGATGGAGCCAATTTACCCTGCATCAGTCTCACCCCTTGTTGTCCAGTCAAAAACCTGTGTCCCTGGCATTGCTTTAACCTGACTCTCTGTTTTTCTTCCCAAGTTTTGCATGATATCAGCCACTTGTATCAATCAGCGAGCAGTTTGTCTTTGTTTTCAGTTGTCACTTTGCATGTACTCTGTTGTACTGGTGGTGTAGTGGTGTTGGGCTGTAGCAAGTCATGTGTCAGCTGCATGGTGGGCCAGCAACAGAGAGTCTGTATAGTGTGTCTCTTCTTTCTGTCTGTTTATGGTGCATGGGCTTGAAGAGACAAAAGGCTGGCGCAGGACAAACTGTGGATTTGTGTTTATACATTCTTTCAACCGAGGAGAAAGGGCCGGACATTTCTATTTGAGGCAATGCTATCTGGCAGTTCTCCTTACTTGCAGATGTTGCTGTGTTCCTCTTGCTTTAATTGGTCGTATCATTTCAGAGTTTGTTGAACTATGTTTTCAGAGGCGAAGGTGACATTAAAATAACTGTAGGAAACATATACTTGGATAATAATTCAGAAACTCTGAAATATAGACCATCTGTATACCATGGTTATACATAAATATTTAACTATTATTGTGTGTGACACTGCAGTTCACTGCTATCCACTGGCATGAGTTAAGTCGATGTAGCATAAGTGTGCATGGTTGGTATTTTTCTATGGAAATATGTAGCCTAACTGAGGCAGTACTGCAGACAGCTGGATGTTTTTTCTTGCATGTTTATTTTGTATGGCTATTTGTTGAATTAGTTTTGGTGATGGGACTGTTGACTTACTTGTTCAGTTAGCATGAAATCCGTTGCACCTGGGTGCTTCATAGTCTTGCTACAAAAAAGGCTGAACAGCTTAGTTTTTAGAGTCAGTCTTGATTGAATGATTTATACAGGTATGCTGTACATAACTTGAGTGCTGACATTTCTTATCTTGGTGCATGCCAATGGGAGTTGGTTAGTACTTATCCTCATAGCTTAGCTTTCCGTAGTGTGCATGTGTAACTAGCTCATATGAAATAGAAAGAGAATTGTTGTGCTTAAAGTTAAACTGTACCTGTCTTTGTCTGGATTAAAACTCTGCGCTTTGAAGAAGTCAATTTCCTGTGCGCTTCCAATGTATCCATGTAAGTGGCCCAACTACGATTCACTTTGTCTCTACTTGCTCTGTGATCCCATCTTATCACCATTCATTCTATATATAGAGTCCTATAGACCTATATATAGTTGTGACAGTGTGTATCTTAGTATGCACCCCAAGACATACACACCTCAGTGCATCTCCACCCTCTCATGGCTGTCTCTATGCGTATGCTCCTACATTAAATGGTTAAGCGGTCCTCACTCATAGCACCTCTTTGTCTTGGGCAGTAACAGTTTGGCTGTCACTGACTTGTGTTAGTTTGACTGTAGGGCACCCTATGAAGCTAATGATAGAAAATATCCCCAAACCATTAAGTCATGTGTGTGTAGTCACATATTTCATCCTTATTTTGAAGTGCATTAGGGATCCTGCATGGTCTCGTCTGTGCAGCCGCAAATCTGGATCCAGGAAATCATTAAAGCTACAGTCCGTAACTTCTATAAAAATATTTTGTCATATTTGCTGTCATTATATCCTGATGGAAGTACATGAGACAGATAATATGTGGGAAAGAAAGCCGGTTCCTATGGCTCCTCCTAGTTAAGGCTATGAATCCACTGTGCCTGAACGAAAACAACTAATTAGAGACGGCGTCCAACCCAAAACATCAGTATTTGATGACCCAGGAATGACCAGTTCATTGATTGATTGATCTGGATTGAGGCTCTCATACTGAGCTGAGATGAATTTAGTGCAAATATATTAGGTAAAGAACCAAAATAACATGTTTTGGTTCTTGAGTGACATTTTGGGTGGGAAGCTGGCTCTGATTTCTTCATTTTGTTCAGGCACGGTTGATTTTTGCAAATGCCATTAGCTGCACAAGGATGAGACAGAGGAACCTTTTTTTCACATATTATTTATTCAAAGTACTACTGTCAAGATACGGTGACAGTTTCTGCAAATACAGAATTATAGTTGTATTTGAATATAAGAAACAGAAGTTTTAGATTGTAGCTTTAAGTCTGTGCTCACGCCAACTGTATGTCTCACTGATCTGACTGAGCGAGACCAGCTCTGTGTGAACAACATCTTTTATCAGCTGGTGGTGACACAGAACAATGTTCTTGTCCAAGAAACACACTTTTAATATTTCTCTACACGTTTCTCAATAAATGACAATTTGATGGTCAAGATGTTGTGCTGGCTGTTATTATAAGAAACACTAACAGCTTCACTGTTTTCTCTCTGGGAATGTACGACAAAATAAAGACACTGAACTGAACTACGGTTCTTTTATTTAATCAGCACCAAACAATAAGCACTGTACAAAAGATACTGCAGGTTTACCTTGTTTTTACATCAAACCCTCCAGGCAAGTTTCTGTTCTGCTTGCTGTAGATATATCCATAGTGTGAACTACAGTGTTGCAGGGCTGTGGCAGGGACTAAAGCACAGTACATGTCAGTGGTTGCACACATTGCACAGAGACCATGCTAAACCCTATAGACTTCAATTCACTATCTCCCTCTGTTAGGCTGTGTGTTTGATCTGTGTGGCTTGAGTGTTCGGGGAAGTGATGGCTCCTCCGCGGCGCAGAGTTTTAGTCAGACATTTGAACGTCACAATGCAGAATAGCTGAGGTGTGTGTGTATGTGTGTGTCATAAGGGGTGCAGCTCTGTCTGCATGCAAAGGAGAGAAGGGGGAACTGTTGAGTAAAGAGTGTCATCACTTGCATGTGTGAAAAGGATGAGAAGAAGTTGTGCCTGTGGTTCTGCATGCCTGACCACAAACTCTCTCACCAACCAATGCTGCCACCACACACACTCCTCAATGGGACACAATTGGCCTTCAGCTCACTTTGGCCTGGGCCTTAAATCAGTCATTTTCATAAACACTATGAAGCTTTTGCATGATTTTACTCAGTAGCATTATTTCTAGTGCAAGAGACTGAATTGCTAAGAACTTGACTGTGAGTTGTTGGATGGGCGACAGCCTGAGGTGAAGGCCACCAGCTCCTTGTGTCCCAGTTTCATAGATGACCCCCTCCCCCCACCCCCTTTCTTCGCCCCGGCTTTGGATTTGACTCTCCGAACTTTCTGTTTCTGCATGACTTGCCCCAGAACAGACTTAATGAATGAAATGTGTGAGTATCCATGTGTGTTTGCTTTGTACATGCGTGGAAATGTAGAAAAGGTTGCAAGAAAAGGGGAAAGAGAGTTTGCACTTTGCCCTTTCCAACCCTCGGTCTTTGTGTGTCGGCTCCGTTTCTCTCTCTCTTCCTTATTCCCTTCATTCTCTTGGTGCCAGTCAAGTTTGTCTTTCTGTCAGTTTGTATTTCGTTTGGAAATAACCTATAGCTGTTTTTTCGAATGTAAATATTCCTTTTTGCCATCATCTCTGTCTGCCTTATTTTGTTTCCATTTATTGGCATTTATTTTGTTTTCTGTCTTATTTATATTGTTTCACCATCATAAAACCTTCAGGGTTTTTTTTTTTCTTTTTTGTGGTGACTGGTAAAACAGGAAATTAAAGCCACTGCGCCCACGACCAGTTTCCAAACGCACACTCTTCTCTTGTGGTCTAACTTTACCACACAGGAATGAGTCATTTCTTGCAAAATATAACTATAATACCTCCACTTGTCCTTTTGACTGTAATAGACACAGACAGCATTTAACCACCCTTTACAGTCCTGCTTTTATGAAGGAGGGTGGTGTGCATTTGTATCTGCTCTACTGACTGTCCCTCGGAAGTGTTCAAATTCACTCCATTTTCAGTCACTTGCTGTACATTCAGTAGGTTAGTTTTTTCTGGGATTAAGGCGACATTGTCCCATATCTCCATTCTTCTTTACCCTCTCTTTTGTTTTCTAGAGCACCGAATAGCTTCGGATTGTTGTAACGATGCTCAGAGCTCTGTTAAGCATCGAGAGCTAGCATCCTCTTTCCCTTTTCTTCCTCTTTCCTCTCTCTCTGATATTCTGAGCTGTAACACTGCTGCTATCAGGTTTTTTTATTTCACATGGGACAAGCAGGGGGGGCATTTAGGTTTCTTTTGTTACTAGGATTATTTGTTCCTTTATTTATTATATTTTTTCTGTTTCCCTGACGACTTCTGTGTGTTGTTGTCAGTCTCCACGGTAACCACTCGCTGTTTCTACGGCAACGGTAAGTTGTGTACAAACATCTATCACTGAACTGATCCCCTTCCCACCCCACCCCCTGAAAATGGGCATTTAATACAGTAGTATATGTACAGTGTGCTGTGAAGTTACAATATTAGTCTTTGCATTTCTACTCGTCAGAATGAGTTTCATGTGACAGGCCCACACAGTGTGATGCCCTAGAAAGCTGCTGCAGTTATGTAATGTTACAGTGCACAAACACATTCTCACAGACAGGCAGACACAGTCTCTTTAAACAGATTGGATCTTTTAACAGAATTATTGTCTCCACATGCCCGTCCCCCACCATGTCATTAACACCTCACTGGGAATGACCGAATGTAATCACCCTCCTCTATGCAATGACACGGCTATCCACAACCCATCTGATTAATTCTACATTGGGCTCGATGTATATTCTATTCATTTTCTTGATTAATGGTTTAAAAAAAAAAAATCAACAGAAATGATATGAAGCTTTGCTCCCTGTTGCTGCCTACGATTGCTTTGAGTGAATGCAGAACCCCCCCCCCTCCCCCCGCCCCACCTGCCCCCAAGCTGCAGGGCAAATAACGCTGCTCTGGTTTTGAATTTCATTCTTTTATTGACCTGCCTGCTTTTAGCATAGTGTACATTTATCAAATAATAGCTGACTGGACATGACGTGCATTTGGTACATGAGTTAAGACGTCACAGATTGAGATGAGGAGTTTGTTCAAGCACATGTGGCTGGCCAACATCCTGACTCACAAAAGGAAACTAAAAAAAATCAGGAAGGGTCATTACATCATTGGTGCCACAGTTGAAAGCTCTTGGTGCAGTTAACACAGTGGTGAATGGGTAGACCACTCCTTAGTCTCTCCTCTGTTACATTCACAGGTCATCAATGTGGGTCATGGAACCATGGGTATTTTGATGTTATTCGGCTAAAGTTTCATGTGTTTTAAATGCACATTTTGTTAGATTAGTATGTTAATTAGATAATTTATTTGAATGGCTGCTACATTATGCTAGACTTATAATTGACTGGAGCTTCTTATACTTATGTGATTTAGCTTAGTAATAGACAAACGTTAGTAAGTTAGCTACACTGTAATAACACTGATTACTTAACTTTGAGCCTGTTAGCTAACATTATGTACCATAATCCATAAGTTTTCAAACAGAAAAAACAACCAAAAAGAAAATTCCTCCATACTTCTCATCTGGTGTAATCCAAGTCTCCTAAAGCCCTGACATGTCATTTCCATTCTGTCTGAAAACTGGTCCCCATTCAGTTACATTGTTTGGGAGATGCTGCAACTCCAGCAATGTTTTGTATACTAAGAAAAACTTAACCTGACCTTCAGTTACCATGAGGGTTAGTAGATAATGACTGAGTTTTCATTTTTGGGTGACCTATCCCTTTAACAAACAATGCAGCCAGCAGCTTCTGTGCATTTTTATATACATCAGTTAGCTGTACATTGGGCAAAAATTCAGCAACTCTTCTCCTACTTTAAATCGGTCATTTAATGGCTCGCTGAGAATTGTCAGTTTTGTCTTTGTTTTTGTCAAGTGCCACAGAGTATGCTGTGAATCTCCAGCCTTGTCCAGTAGCTGATCGTATAGTTATCACCTGATAACACTGCTAATTCGCTCTGCCACTGTGTCAGAGAAATAATGTTGAAAAAGCTTTTCTTTTCTGGACATAGAACATCAGAGAATGACAATATGTAATCCTCCAGAAATACAAACATAAAAAAAACATTTTTAAATAGAATTTTGTTTTTATTTCTATGGTACTAAATTGAAGCAGTAGTTTAAATTTGTATGAAACATCTCGAAAAAATAAATTCAAAACAGTTGCGGTGCTGATTATATTTCTGACATCATATCATTGGCTGGAGGGAGGATTGCACCAGGAATGGACCCTTCTGTCCTAAACGCCATTTTAAAGGGAAACTTCACTTGCAGCTTCTTTAAATTTGTCATGGTGAGCACTTTATTTAACTAGCTATGAAAACTGTAGTATACCTAATCCTCTCTGGAGACCAACAGCAAATAAATGAACATGCACATTTGTAAAAGTCTGTCTGTTATTCTCTAAAATTTCTTCCTTCAGTTCTTCATCAAGGGTCATACCGTGCAGATATGTTGGGTTTTAGTGTGTTTCTCCATGCATCTCCCGCAGGCTTCAATAGAACTGGCACCAAAGTCTGGCACCAAACAGAGCATTAGGACACTCGTTTATGATTTAATAACCCTTCCTTCTTTTTTAGTTTCCTTGGCTCACCGTATTGCAGACAGCCTGGCAATGTCTTCTTTTGCAGGATTATTAAAAACGTATCTGGATCTGTTTCATTTGGGCCTCTTGTGCTAATATATGTAAAAACAAAAAAAAAGCTCTTTCAGTTGTGTTCACTTATCAAATCAACCAGGGTTGTGTAACCATATGCATTTCTGAACCGATATGGGGTTTACCTTACTGTTTTTTGGGTCTTTATTATGCTGCCATTTTGTTTTTCTCTTTTGGTTTGGTTTTCTTGTAGTGGATTGTCTGTGTACTAGTAGTTGTAGTAGTAGTCGTAGTTGTAGTGTACTGGTCTTAGTTTGTGACACAGTTCTAATGCCTGGCATACTGTCTCATGTTTATTTGATTTCTCCTTTTTTGGGAATGAGGATTTCTCTCTCTCTGTCTCTCTCACTCTCTCTCTGTTCCCTCCATCCTTTGGTGCTCTGTTTCTCAACCCACCACATATAATGAGATTTTCAGGAGAATGGTCACCAAATCTAATTGCTTTATTTGAATGATGCACCTTGGGATATATGTTTTGTTTTCAACAGTAATTGTTATTAGTTATTTTTTTGTGTTGCTCATGTAAACTTTCTCCCTTGTTTTCTCTTTGTCTTCACTCCATCGTTACGTTCTCCTGTTCTTTTTTTTTTGTATATGGACTGGCTCTGTCTCTTTACCTCTCACCTGCATCCCTTCCTCCTAACTTATCTGTCCCATCTTTGTCTCGTATGTGTTTGATGTGGGAGTGCTGCGATTGTTTTGATTGGTCTCTATGCTGCATCCGACGCTTGCTGATTGGCTGAATTTTTTACTTTTTTTGGTTTGTTACTCACTCTTGGTCATGTGATGCGCCCATATTTGGCTGCGTGTAATTTCTGTGTTATATGATTATTAATTTTGTCAAACAAATGTTTTTGCACCCCCTCTTTCTCTCCCTTGTATTATTATTATTTTTTGAATATTTCGTTTTAGGTATGTAAACCCCACAAGTTTGGTTTCATATGGAAATGTGACTTCATTTGGTCCGGGTTTGTTGTTCAGGGAGGGCAAAAGTGGGATGAAAAAGGCTGAATGTTATTAATCATTAACACCTTGAAATTTGCCTTCCATATTCTGATGATTTGCATGTGTTTTCATTGATTGCACATGACACAAACACAGGTATATACATATATTGCACACACACAGCATTGGGCTAAACTCTTATTATCATTATATAACTTCTACAACTACAAATCCAGACAAAACTTCACTCTGATGCAAAAAATGTTGTCATTAATTTGATTCATTAACTCAAAATGTCTCAGCTCAGACACCTGCGGACAGTTGCGCCAGTTAGCTAGCTAGGCTAGGCTAATTGAATCATTTGCCACTGACCTTGTCATTTGCAATGAGGGAAAAATGAGGTAAACCTCATTTCCATTTGAATGAAGCTCGGCAGATAAAGAACATGACTCACTGAGAGAGGCAATGCGAGTGGAAGTCTAGGCCTTAATGGTCTTCTAAATGGGCATGCAAGCGTGTATGCGCACGCAAGCACTCTCATTCTCCCATCTCTCCGTCTTTGTCTCTCTCTCTCACACACACACACACACACACACACACACACACACTCCCCCTCATCAAGCCAAAAGGTCATTAATCTTTACACCACCAGTCAGATGCAGAGCTTCAGCAGCAACACTCAGACAGTATGGGTTATTACAGAGAGCCACAATCTCCTTCTCTTAAAGCCCATCAAAGGAAGATGAGGATAGATCAAGGGACCGCAGTGTTAGCCTTTGAAGCTCAGAGAGGAGATTATCAGCCATCTTGGATTGAAAACCTAAGCGTTAGAAATGTCGGCCAGCATGCACAGAACATGTGCACACACCAAAAAAAAAATCCACAGTACTTTCACCTGCGCATGCCAAAAAAATGTACAGCTCCGTCTCATTGCTGTGTCCCCACCCCCTTTATTTATAGCCATAGCAGCAATGTAACCAATGTCACCCATGGCAGCCCTTAAATCTCTCCGCAATGAATCTCCAAGTCTCTACTGAGCAACTTGCTTTTAATTGCATGGTGACTAAAAATCCCCTTAACAATCTGCTTTTACATACAAACATAAATCACTGCAGCCATGTCATAAGTACAGGGGTTTACATTTTGGACAATTGATTTGATGACATTTATCTTTTTTTCATTCAGCAGAAATAGCTTTATTATAAAAGTGAGTGCAGAGTTTTGCACGCAAAACCAACAGAAAGAGACTGAATTCTTTACCAGAAAATAACCCCCTGGGAAGATGTTGCTGCATTGTCACATCCATGTCGTTTCTGGACAAGCAACTTTAAGCCTGGTGTCAAGTTTGTATTTTCAGGTTATGTAACAGACTGATAATGTAGTAACACTAGTACTCATTTTAATGATCCAGTAACTGTACACAGATATTAACACTGTCGACCACAGCGATGCTTTGAGATGTACAAAAGACAGAGGCAAGCATAATATAGCACATGACAGCAGACATGTTGAAAGTGAAAAGCACAAAACAAAGCCATAGACAGTATATCAGCCTTTAGTACTCTGTGTTTGAGTCTGTGCTGTACTTTAGTTTCCAGTGTTGAGTTGTTGTATCTGTGTCTTTGACTGTCGGCTCCTCCGTCCCTAGGTGAATAACGCCACCGCCAGGGTGATGACTAACAAGAAAATGGTCAGCCCCTACCCTAACGGAGAGGCTCTCAGCACACTGCCCTACGGTAACCGCCACACCAACACACACTAATAATGAAGCGTGGTCCGACTAATGAGCCAAACAGCATAGGTACACAGACGTAGGCAGGGTGAGCTACACGATACAGCCACAGCACTTCCTCCCTGTAGACCATATTATGTAAGGCCAACGGCAAACCGATTCCATGCAGTTTATTTTTGTTACCACCTACCAGCCATGATGTCAGCTGATTTTAAAACTGAGCTCACATTCTTCAGATAAAGTCAACAGAGTGCACAAGAGAAGGAATTATTATTTTTTGGAAGGGACATCATAAAGACTCACTGGATGATCATTTACATCCACTGGGTGTTAGCTAGCAGCTAGCTAGCCGTCATTCATACTTCCTTTTATTAATTCTTAACTGACCCTTTTAATGCCTCTGACCTGAGGCATTATGTTTTCAGGTTGTTCATTCATCTGTATGTGTCTGCCACATTCTTGTGAACACAATATCTCAAGAACACCTTGAGGGAAAATCGTCAAGCTTCACTGGGACTCAAGTTCAAACTGATTAGAATTTGGAAGTCAAAGGTCAAGGTTACTCTGACCTCTCAGAACATGTTTTTGGCCATAACTCAAGATTTTATAGGCTAATTATGACAAAATTACACAGAGATATCAAATAGGATTAAATGATGAAGTGATGACATTTTATATTCAAAAGGTCAAAGATCAACTTCACTGTAACATCATAATCTTCAGCTCTCTGTCAGTCCTCTGTACTCCTGTAAGAATAGTCTCTTAAGTGAAAACAGCATGTTTCTCACTGGAATCATACATGTCAATATAATTATGACATACATGACGAAATACGCTTACTACCTTTTATGAAATTCCTTCAAAGTCTTCACTACATACATGATATGAGTTGGAACAGACATGGATGTAAACTGCAATCAAACTTGTTTGGCGAAGGTATACAACCATGAAGCACTATTGTCTAAAGTTTTCATTTGCTTAAATATAATGACAATTTCAATGATGAAATCATATATGTTACTTTACAGCTACAGTTGGTAATTATTATAAAAACCTTTTTGTCATATTTGCCTAAACTGTCGCTGTGTTCTGACAGTAGTACATGAGTCAGGTAAAATGTGAAAAAAAAAATCAGGTTCCTCTGACTCCTCTTAGTGCTTCTAATGGCAGTGAGTCCACCAAGGCTGCACAAAAACAACAAACCAGAGCCAGCTCTCAAGCCAAAACGTCACTCAAGAGAACCCCTCAAAATTTATTTTTGTTATTTACCGAAATTATGTTCACAGAGCAGAGGAGAGATAAGTGACAGGTGTCAGCGTATGGGCTAGCACCCAAAATTCAGCAGCAGTGGTCATATTTCTGCAGAGGCACAATGCTGCTGCTAGGTGCATATAAGGGAAACACCGATTATCATTACTACTGCGTTTTACTATCTTGCTTATAACAACATTGTAGTGTAGCACTGTTTATAAACTGTAGTGCTGGTGTTGTTCAAATAAAGCGTCCCCATCACTGACCTGCTCTGTTTGCCTGCATCCCTACTATTCATGGTCTTACTTGAGCTGAATCCAGTGTCTGTGCTTCTTCACCTCACAGTGGCACCAGTGGAAAAGGCCCATAGTGTAGCACCTTCAGCAGATGAACATAACAAGAGCTCAGCAGCATTTACTGTTTGTTTCCGTTATTTTTCCAGTGTAGTTTTGAGTCAGTCAAAGGGTAGTAAGGTAGCACTCTGTTGGACAGCCTCAACAGTAGCAACCAGTGCATTCAGTTTTTAAAGGAACGCTGCTCTGCGATGCTTCACTAATGTCTCATTTCTCCTTATTTGTCATCTCAACACATTTTAATTGATAAAACCGCTCTTTAAGTACTTCCTGAACCATAAATGCCAGCATTTAAGATGAATCACTGTGTGAAATGTTTGTATAAAGTGTTTGTATATAAAAACATTATGTACGTTCAAGTGCAGCAGCCATATAGAATCCTTATGTAAATATTAATGAATTGCCCCTTCCTCTCTGTGTGAATATCAGCGGGCTGGAAATTAAGTCCTATGGTGGGGGCCGTGTACGGACCAGAGCTCTACGCAGGTAAGGCCACTCTCTAGCTCCTTTACATACGCTTACATCTGTCTCAACAGCCTACTTTAAATTTTAGTCACCTTCCAATCTTTAATTTATATTAATGCACTGCTTGCCTAGCATTTCTCCTCACTGACACTTTTATTAATATCAAGCCCTTAAGGCTATAGTTGGATTATTCCCCTCCTCTCTTTGCTCTTTCCTTTCTCTTTAATTCATCCTGGTCCTTCCCTCCTATTTTCTCTATTCACATTGTCTTTCTCATGCTTGCGTCGTTATCTTTCCTTGCTAAATCCTATGTTGTCTCCTTGTCTTTCTCTCCTTTCTCCTCTTCCTCCTCCTCCTCCTTCAGTCCCAGGGTTTCCCTACCCTTCTGCAGCAGCAGCCGCCACAACAGCAGCAGCAGCGTTTCGTGGTGCCCACCTCAGGGGCCGAGGCCGGCCCGTCTACAGCGCAGTGCGTGCTGCTGTGCCGCAGCCTGCCATCCCTGCCTACCCTGGGTGAGAAAGACACGCTGCTTATAAACAAGAGCTGTTGACTTCACATGCTTTGTAGCTGATCTGCTCTGTGTTTTATACAACACATTTCAGATACACAGAAAGATCAAGATCAGTTGTTTTATTCAGTGCAAAGTAAACCTATTGAGGAGCACCTCATGAATGCCATTTTCTGAATCATTTTCCAAATTCTATTTGACCAGGTCTCTGTTTAACACAGCTGTGCTCATACGCTCCTCATGCTCAAACATTATTCACACTTCACTCTCTCCAGCAGTCCAACTGGCACATTGTCAGTCAGTTCACAAGCTATTCAGCCGAGTATGACGCACTGATGGGATTGCACCATTGAAGGTTCATTTGAATAAACACACAGATACCACCATCAGCAGATTTGAATAAACACACACACACTCCCATTCAGTCATTATGCAGAAGCAGTCACCCTGCACACAGATTTGCTACAAATTATTCACGTTTACTGCGATGTGTTTTATGTCCCCTCAGTATGTGTTACTGTGCATGTCGTTGCTGTGCTGTGTTGATTGGCTAATGGGGTTGTGACTGCTATGATACTCAGATCAAAGCAGAATTGATTGGTTAATGGCCCTGCGGCTGCTTACTGTGATGACGTTCAATTGAAGCTAAACAAGATGAAATTTGGGGCTGCAGGAAATACCCACTCCATATCTGCTCCACTGCAAAGCTATACTTCTCCTCATAAAACCATCTACTCAAAGTAACCTTTACTGGCTTGGTTTTCTTGTAGCTGGGGAACAATAGCAGTTTATGGTCTCATTTCAGTTCAATGAACTTTATCTATTAGTCTCAAGAGTCTATTGTTTAATGTTTTTGGTTTTAGTTGTGGAGCTTAAATGGAAGTTGTATTTCCTCTGCATGCTGCATGGGTGTGAAATAACTACTTTTTCTTTCTCTCTCTCTCTCCTTCTTTCCCTCTCTGTCTTCCCTCTTTTGTATTTTGCTGTGTTGTGACATTCATCCACTCTGGTTTTGGGACTGTACACCACTCCGTTTGCACCCTCCTCCACTACACCCTCCTCCTCTTGCCCCCCTCCCGCGTTCTTCTTCTCTCAGTGTGGTGTATCAGGATGGGTTTTACGGAGCCGCAGACTTGTATGTAAGTAAACTCGCCTCCCGCACCCGACACACCCTCTCTGTTCCTCCCCTCACGGCTTTCTCCTGTTCTTTTTTCCTTTGCGGGTGATTCTGCATGTTTGCGTCCAAGTCATGCGCTGCACAGAGCTGCCTGCATAAAGGTGAATGAACCCACAGTAAAGAACCATTAAGAAACACAATGCACCACTTATAACAAATGAACACAAGATTCTTTTTGATAAGAGCAGCTTTTTGCCTCAGGATGTCGTATAAAAAATGGCCCTTATTATACAATTTGAACACATCTTGGATCAAAATTGTTTGTATTGGTGTACAAATCAAATCAAGAGCTGCTAAATCATAATGACACCACTATAAAGGCTGCTCTGTGGGCGGATGCGGTAGCGTGCGTCAGTGTACGAGTGTGTGCACATATGAACAAGAGTGTGTGCGCGCGTGTGTGTATCCAGGTTGACAACGGTTGTTTCTGTTCTCTCTATAGACTAGTGTTTCAGGACTCAGTCCTTAGTCCCAGATTGCCTCAGGTAGGGTCAACTCAACACCAAACCCACAGTGTGCATTGTTTTACTGTACTACCTCCTCTGATCTTATGAATCATCTTCTGATCTGAGCTGGAACATGTTTTCTTTTAGTTGTTTGAAAAAAAAAATCACCACTGCTTTGAATTTGTCTTTATTTTTCTACTAACTCACTGAAATGTGCACTTTTTTCGATTGTGGGAAAGGGCTTTGATTGTTTGTTTACTAAACTACTAAATTGTACTGAGTGTATATTTTTTGTCCTACAAGTTTGTTCAAAAGAGAACCTGGTCTCTTTTGTCTGCTCGGCTAGTTTCTGTTAAGAAAAAAAAAAGACAACCATCCTTATTTTGTTCTCTTTTCTTCAAAAAACACAAAGAAAATACAAATTATCAGCACATATTTTCAAATTGGATGCAACAATGAATTTCTATTCTAAACTAGTGTTTCCCCTAAAATTGTGCAGGGCTGGTGGGCCACCAGATCAATGGCAATGCCCACCAGGCCAAAAAAAAATCTACCACCACCACAATTACCACAAAATATAACATCAAAATTAAAAATTATCTGAATAAAAGCTCAGGTTCACTTCACCTGATTTCTCTCAGAGTCTGACATGGTGGCAGGCATTAAGAATAACTATATAACTACAATAATAACTACAGAAATAGATGATCTTCTCACTGATAGTCCTGTTAGCTTATGTAAATCATATGGAGGCATCTGTATTAAATTGAGACTGTTTCATAACCAGTTTAAAACCCCTTGTAGTGGCTTTAAATGTCTAAAATAACACAGAATTCAGTAATTTGTGTTTCATGCACACTGTGTTCATGATGTGCTGTTTTGCAAAGGTCATAGGTCACACAGCTTATTTTTATGCAATAAATGCAGCTTATGAAGTCATCTTTTCCATGTGGTTACTTTGTTTGAAGTCTTGTAAATACCGAGTGAACAATATAAACTGCAGACCACCTGCTGCACCATCTGATTGAAGCCGACTATGTTGGTTTGCCATTCTTTGCTCTTTGTCTGTGGTTTTCTTTTTTTGTTGTTGGTGCATACCACCAGGCCTGAAACATTTCTAAGGGAAACACTACTAAAATAAAGGTTTCTTTCATCATTGGAGGCTACCACTTTGTAGCGAGGTTCCAGTCACTGTTAGCCTGGGATGTCCCTCAAGTTGAAACGGAGAACATGGTCTCTTCCTGAATTAACCACCCTGACCCCTCCCAGGATGATTATCGAAGCATGTGCTGATCAGCTGCTGCATGCAGACATACTGTATTACTGCTCTGTTCCCTCCACTCACCCAGAAGGCCTTGCTCTATCCCCTTGATAACCCTGCCCCCCCGTTTTTTCACCCCTCCGCCTCTGCTCAGTGTCCTGCAGGCGTCTCGGAGAATGCCGGGGAGTGTTTCTGTTGTGCTTTGCTGTGCTCTGTTCTGATCAGGTCCAAATGCAGTGGTGTTGTGTTGAACTTTAATTTGGGTCATGCATGCAGTCTCAGTGCGAGGAGATGATTTTTTTTAGTCAGTATAGGCTTGTGTGGGTGTGTTTGTGTGTGCGACTTTTTTTCCTCATCTTCCTCTCTTTTGTTCTGTCTCTTGAATCCATGTGAAAGAACACAAATAATAATAATAACCAATGCAGTTTTTGTCATCAATATGTCTCCACTAGAACTTCTGACTCTATAACCTTCAGTGTCCTCAGACTGTAGGCGATCTCTTGTCTTATCTGTTCATTACTTGAATCCTCTGTCCTCACCAGACAATGAGGTTTCTATACAGCCTCAACTCTGTGAACATTTTGTCTACCCCTGGTTTTTACCCCCTCCCGTAGTGGTAATAATACAGTCTAACTGAACCTCGACAGTCCAATTTCCTTTCTCTGTCTCACTGATAAAGCACTCCTGTCCAACACCACACCACCTCCTCCTTTCCCCATACAGAAATGTAATATACTGATAGTTACTGTATTTCACTTGTGAATGTGTGTGTGTATATATGATAAACAGGTGTGATACATACAGTATATGTATGGAAAAGTTATTTCAAATGTTAGAAAGTGGCTATTTTTATTGAAAATGGAAATCCAAAATATTTCTAAAATTAATATTCTGTATGCTATATTTTCTACATTGGAATTGTGCATCAAATAATTGCTGAAGTAAAACGTACAGTAAACATCAGATATGACCAACAAATATACTAAGTTAGTCATAAATCTGCATATATATATATATTTCTTAGAATTAAATGTCAGTATATTCCATCTCTATATGTCCCCTCACCTCCCCCAGTCATTTACACACTTTTGCCCAAGTGTCCTCTTCCCCAGGGTCATGTGAGTTAGTTCTGTTGTGTGTGTGTGTGTGTCTCTCTAGGGAGGCTATCCTGCTGCTGCTGCCGCCGCTGCCTATCGGTACGCCCAGCCCGCGGCCGTAACTGGAGCAACCGCCGCAGCTGCCGCCTACAGTGACAGGTGAGGCCAGCTCAGGACACACATTAGCAAACAGACCCACACACACGCACACACACCTGACTGTACAACAGAAGTGCTGAGATGCAGACTGTTAAGATGGAGTGTTTTGTCAGAAGTCAGTTTCAGTAGAGATATGAGGCAGTCGGCTGACGATAATCTAAAGAGGAATTCAAGGCCCCAGGATGAATAAGGACATTTATGTTCAATAATGCAGCACTAATGGATGGATAAGATAATAGTGAAAGCCAGCAAGCTTAAATGATGATAATGTTATCTTGTATCTTAGGAGAAGATTAGATGCACTGTAGAGTGTACCTGAATGGCAACGTGGTCAGGGAGACAAATTGATGTTATTAAATGATTAATACGCGTTCTTAATGAACTGAATATATGAAACCATGTCAAGTCTCACAGTTAATTGAAAAACAGTGTCTTCTTTAAATGTGTCTTCTGGAGCAGCATTTTGTGCCAGTTGTATGTAAGATGGCCAAATCAGTATTTTATGGTCACGACATCATCTGCCAAATTAACATAAACACAGGTGATTACAACTGTGTTTTACTGATCATAGAGAAAGTTTGGGGCGACAGAAAGTCTGTCTTAAACTGGCGCCACACTAGAGAATAACTGGGACGATTTTGGGTTTGATCTCAACAGATGATCTGCCTTAAATGAGCCTGTATTATGAGGATTTTACCGACTTAATCTTAATATTGCAGACTGGGTGGGAGTCCCCCCATTTTCAAATCAGAATTATCAAACAGGTTTGATATTTATATGTTCGATATTATTATTAAACATGATGGATATTTACGAATTGAAATCCTGTATTGTCAAAGGATAAGCAATGGGATATCGAGCAGATTTCTAAACCTGTGCTCACCATGATGATTCTGTCGTCTCAGCCATAACTTCAGTCATCATTCTGAAATAACTGACTATAAACAGAAAATATGGGTGCGCATATTCTTATTAATCTATTGTTTTGTCTCCCATGTCTTTAAAATCTGTTAAGATGTGAAAATCCTCTAGTGTGCACCAGGGGGCATTAACGTTACCACCACACAGACGCAGACTATCACTGGGCAGTTTACATCATCATTTCGCAAGAGCTTGTTTTTCCCCATTCACACTGATGCACCAAGCCAGTGTTTTAAGATTTAAACACCCCTGAAGCTGTTACTGAAAAGGCCTGTTTTTGGGCGAGAAAACACTGCTCTAGTCTGGACAGCGGGCTGGATGTAGAGAAAAATATGAGTATAATTTCCAAACAGTATATCAGTTCTAACAAATGTGTTGAATATTTGTATCCTGTATTGTTTTGTTATTTTTTTTACATCAACACATGATTGCCAGCAATCTTCCTCTTCTCTCTCTTCTTTTGAAGAAGACCACTGTTAGCAGTTAGAAACTCCTCAGGACACCACTGATCATTTTGTCCTTTTCTAAAACTCAAATGAATAATTTCTTGCATGTTGCGTTTACTTTGCTAGTTATGGCCGGGTGTACACTACAGATCCCTACCACGCTTTAGCTCCAGCTGCTGCTGCCTACGGAGTGGGAGCCATGGTGAGAACACTGACACAAGCTTTACAAAACAACCAGCATGGAACATCCATTAGTTGTCTTTCTTAAAGGGGGAAATTTTAAGATGCTCAGTAGTCTGTTTATTGAGAAGGCAATGGAATACAAAGTAGATGGACGGTGTCTGCTCATGTTAAAGAGTTAGTTCAGATTATAGTTGTATGAGGGACTTACATAGTCAGTGTATTACCTACAGTAGATGATGGTCGGCACACCCCCTAAAATACATGTTGCTGCTGACCCTGTCCACAGCAGTACATTGCTTAGTTTCCATGCTGGTACTCCTCTCTACTCTTTGCCTCTACTGTAGGTATTACTATAACTGGATAAGTGCCTCATACAACTTCACTTCAAATAAGCCAAACTATCCCTTTCAGCTCATGGTTGGATCCGCCATGGGACTTTTTTCTTATGGATCCTCAGTAGGACAATGCACTCACTGAATCTTATCTCTTATATCTTTATCTTTATCTCTATAAAAAAGTGAATGACTGAAGAGTTTGCAGTATCATTTGTGGATATTATAGCTGCGTGTCTTCATGTTTTCACTTCTGTCTCTTTCAGGCCAGTTTATACCGGGCAGGATACAGTAGGTTTGCTCCTTACTAAAACCACAAATCACACCCAAGGAATTTCACATCGCTCCAAAACCCTTTTCCAAGCTCTTTGTTTGGCAGCAGCTCCCCTCCATTTTTCTGCAGGCGGACTATAGTGACAACTCATGTGTTTTGTTTTTCTTTTCTTTTTCTTTGTGGCAAGAGGTCATTTTGCCACATCATCAACTCGAACTCTGTTTCTGTACTCTTCTGTCTGTCGCTGACATGGAAACAATGACAAAACTGCCACGAGTGTCTCCCACTTATAAAGCTGGAGCCTGCTACACTGGGGGCACAATTTGGGACGGTTTTTAAAAACACTACGGGACCTGGAAGGAGAGAGACTGCTGTTCCTGTGTGATCCTGCACACTACAAACCTTTTTTCCTACATTATATCCACTGCCCTAAAAGACCTAATCAGACCTTCCTATATACATACACTTGCACATGCAACACCAAGTATACAGTTTCTTCTACGTTTTCCTTTAGTGTTGGCCTGCACAGAATGATGCCACAGCACAGCATTTCTAAAAAAAAAAAAAAAAGGTACTTATGTTTTTAAACACTACATTACAGCAGAGTTGTCCTTCTGGTTTAGCATCATGGTGTAATAACTCAAATGTGGACTGTTCAGTACAGAAGATGTAGGAATTATTCTTGTTATTTTATAAAGCTGGACTACCGAACACTCAGCCGCGGGGAACCTGGGAGCATCTAACTGACTGCAACCACTGTTGTCCTGGCAACAACAAACTATAAACACAGCATGGGAAAAAGTCTCTTTTGGTCATTTTCCAACATTTTACAACTTCCCCCAAGTGAAAAAGGAAACACAAAAAAAACAAAACAAAACCAATGTTTAAAAAAAGGATTTTAAAAAAAGCGTGAAAATGACAAGGAAAAAAAAACTCAAGTGACTTTGTTTTTTTTCTGCATTACCTCAGTTTTTCTCTTGTCTGTTTTGTTTTGCTGCCATTGATAAGAAGCTGCATAGAAATGTCCTTACACCTAACGTGGATGCGTTGAACCTGTCCATTATTTTCAGCGACAGAGCCATTCACTGGTCCTTATTGCTGGTCTGCACATACTCCATTTATAACTGTAACACTAAGACTGACCCTGTACGCATGTCCATTTAGAGAACTCGGCGCACCTCCCCTCTAAGGCTCATCCTTGATCTGCACATAGTGCTTCTTCCAAAAAAGGACTTGCTTCTTTTTGCTTCTCTTTCTGTCTCCTAAAGCGTCAGACATTCCAGCTGTAGCGGTGATGTAGTGAAGGAACAGGTCAGATGGACAAAGGACCCATCAAACACAAACTAACCAGATTTAGCGGAAAAAAAAAAAAGCGGGAATGCCCACATGGGAAACTAATCATCTGCCCGTCAACCAAATGGGAATCCCTCCTGGCCAATTGAGATATTAATGCCTGCAGGCTTCAGGCAGGGCTGCTCTGTGCTCCAGCTCTGTGCATGGAAGCAGTATCTGATCTCAGCTGAGCAGAACAGTAGATCCCAACAGAACAGCCCAGATTAGGATACAGTGAAACAAAGAGATTGCAATCATGTAATGGAGTCTTGGAAGTAATGAGAACTGATCCGTTTTCTATTTATATTCATGGTTTTTAATGTGACACCACATACACTGTCTGTTTGCATCTTTTTTGTCATTTTAAATCCTTCATCTTGCTCTCTGGGATTGTTCAGTTTTAAAGATCTCTTTACCAGTCTGTCTGAAGGCATCATAAAAAGAGCCAGCCAGACAGTTTATAGACCACGTCTTTGTCCTGTATGTATCATATCTCCATATACTCTCACTATGTTAATGCTATTATTTGCCTTTTTGGTTCCAAAGATTTTCTTAAGACAGCACATTTTTGGTCCTGATGTATTTCTTATTTTTGTGGTTGAAATTTTTTTTTGTCTTTGCTTTGTTATGTTTTTTTTTGTATGTGGTGGGTTGAAGCTGTATTTTTCATTACAGTTTTATGAAACAGCACCCTGGGAAATGTCATTGAAGCAGCATCTACAAAAAGACAGAGAACACACATTTAAAAGGTTGCAGCAGACAAAACAACCCTGTTAAATTAAATTCAGTCCACACACTAATTTGTTGGCCTTTTTTTTGTTAATACGTAAGCATGCTGTCGATGCAGAGGTGTTTGCTGCAGACAAGGGAAATCCGAGCAGATGGAGTCATGAGGGATATGCAGAAAGGCAGAGAGGATATTTTTTGAATTGCATTTTGCCAGTAGGGCCAAATTACAGGCAAAGTAAATGGAGGGAAACGTCCACACAATGTCGAAAGGGCCCTGTGGCCCAGCAGTGGCCATCTCTTTTGAACAATGAAACAATGTGTGGGTGGTCAGTCCAGGGAAAATGTGGCAGTGATGGTGAAGGTGAGAAGCTGAGCCATTAATCATTAGCTGACAGGATAACAACGTCCCCTGCTGTCTTTTTTTTTTTTTTTTAGGGGGTACAGTGCGCTCAGGGTGGAGCGGACATCGTGAGGCGGGGTAATGTTGTTTTGTATGATTGTGAAAACTGTGTGCAGTAGGTCCAATGAGTATTTTTGACGCGCATTACCTCTTTTTTTTGTCTTATTATTCCTTACAAGTATTATCAGAAGTGTTGCTATGCATGCTTTTGTGTGAGAGGAAGGGTGTCGGTCAGAATCTTTTCATTTGTGCATGAATTCAAATCATAGTGCTGGAGGAGGAATATTGGGAGGAGGAGGAGGAGGATGGGGTGTTTACATAGCAGGAGGAGGAAAGGACTCGGACGTTATGTGATGCAAGGAGACAGAAGTGTCGAGGAGTCTGGGTGGGGAGGGGGCCCACAGTCGCTTTATGGAAGCCGATTTGGGTCCGCTTGAATAATCTGGGTTGTCTCTGCTCTGTGCCTCTGTGGTTGTCGTGGTAATCACCAGTCATATCAGATGTATAAAGTTTAATTTGGTATGTCTGGACCCCTGTGGTTGCTTATATAATGACAGTAAAACTGAAAAAAACACAACATTGGCCCACCCAATGATGATTCGTCTGGTGATCTGGCAGCAGTTGCCGGCTTCAGGGCTGACACAGAGTATTATTATGAACCTGCCCACATGAGATGCTCATTTAGCAACACTTCAACCTCATTCATCCACTTGGCAGAAGCTTGCGTCGAGGTGTTGTAATTGTTATCGAGCAGTGACCGCGGTGCAGCTGTGGCGACTCCTGTAGGTTTGCTTTTGCCCGTTTCTGTCTCTCCTAATTGGAGTAAATCTTGTGTGGAAGGCTGCAGAGTTGTCACACAGAGAGGAGAAGCAAGAGTTACCCTCAGCCGCTGACCCCAACTCCCTGCACTGTGCTCACGTCAACCCAGTGGGAGTTTTTTCTTTGTACAGGGATTTGATGAATGAGTTTGAATTGCATGTGGATTTTTTTTGTCACATGCTCTGAAAAGCTCATTTATCCAAGTGATTTTTTTTTTCAATAAGTGACATGTATTTTCTCACAATGTTTTATTTTGCCATCCTTGTGTCTGCCTTCTGTTTATTCTCTTCATTATTATTGAATGTATATAATAAATAAACTGTTTGGTTTTTATTCTGGTCTTTGAATGCTTATTTGACAATGTACGTCAAAGCACTCATACGTCATGGTTATCAAGGGGTGATAGAGCACACTCCTAGATATGATTCTTGATTTTGGAGCTGCTAACCATTACAGTATTTCCTTCCCTTGATTGTCTAAAGCTTATCATTTTCTTTCCAGTCTGGCTGGAATGAGCTCATTCAATCAGGAGAGACTGCGTTTAAATAGTATAAAACCCTGCACCAAAAGGAGATAAAAGAGAACTATTTGATTAAACAACTAACAGTTGCAACGTTTGGATTGCAAGCCAACCGAGAGTCACCTCTCCAGACTGCAGAAAGTTTTCCTTCTCAATAAACCAGCGTGAGTCGGATGACTGATGCAGGCAACAATTGCACACTATTAATGTCGCTTGGCTAGGCTGCATTGACCAAATCTACTGCGTGAAAAGCTCTTCTTCCACCACCTCCAACTTTCTCATTGCTGCCAAGGGGGAACAATCTGGAACAATCTTTAATTGCATCTGGAGTTAATGGCCGTAAATGGGTTGGATGTGGCGGGAAACCTCATATCCCTGCTAATTGCTCTAATGCACAAGAGGCCAATTGCCAATTTGATGGCATGCTCTCTCTGAGTAATTGAAGTCGGGCTAATTGGAAGAATAGATTGAAGGCCGCCTGATTAGAGGGGGGGGGGGATGTGTGAAGATTGCATCTATTGAAGTGAGGAATTGACCTTTGTGCGTAGCAGAGTCACTGCAGGCCACCACAAACTGAATCTACTGTAAAGTACAGATCCCCGTTGTTTGATTTAAACAGTTACACATTCTCTGTATGTAAATGATAAAATGACTGCTGTAATATCATAGGCAAGATGGATCATATGGGAATTCCACTGTTACTGCTGCTGAAACAGTCATCTTTTCTTCAGTGTGTTAGTCACTAACTTCTGACTGGTTTTGTCTCATCCAACCTGGGCAGACAAGTCTCACTTGCACTGTCTAAACATTGCCCCCTGGTGGTTAAATCGTGGTACTGCAGCCCATGCTCCCTGTGTGTGGTTGAGCCTCCAGTTTGCATCAGGTGCCCAAAAGGCGTAGCTCTGAATCTGGTTGAGAGAGTAATTGGCCTTTGGTGTGCCATCTGTGCCAATTGTGAGTGGGAGATGCAAAGGTATAGCCTTGAGAATATGACAAACAAATCCAGCTTTTATGGATAAACCGTTTATTGATTGAACACTTGCCACAAGCATGAGTAGAAAATCATTAAAATATGTATTGCTGGAAAGAGGTGATCGTGTTTACCTTGTATCTGTCTACCTACACAGAACACGTCCCTTGTTTTTGGTGCAGCAGCACCAACAGAACTGTAATGTAACTTTGAATATGAAGATGTTAATCAGTGATGGCACGAGCCTCCCACAGCACTGACAGGTCTCCTGTCCTATCCTCCTCCTGTCTCGTCTCGTCTCATCTCATCTAATCTCTCTTCCTCCCCTCGTTCCTTCTCCTTTCATCCCTCCTCTCTACCACTCACAGATGCCTCTGCTCTGCTCAGCAGTTTGGCACCTTCAGAGTGACAGTTTCACGCCTCCTCTATCACCTCAGGGCTATTATATACCATCTCAGAGCAGCACACAATGTGCACACACTCACACACACAACACTGTAGAGACTCACTTCCACTCAGCATTTGTGATGTGGATTTCCCGCCAGAACAAAGCTGGACTATCTGCACCCATCCAGCCTTGATGATCAAACTTAAGCAGATGAGTCATACTGCTGACTCCTTTTTTTCTTTCTTCTTTTTAGGATGGAGGATTTGACATTTTTTGAAATAACATTTCTTATAACACTTAATGAATATATTTACATTTGCACAAGAAAATGAAACACAGAAAAACATATTTTTGTGCCAAGGACAGATTAGTGCAGTTGGGTCACCCTCAGTTTTTTTTATATATATATATGTGTGTGTGTGTGTGTGTGTGTGTAAGACATCAGTATGTGTTATTTTAATCCTGTCCATAATATTCATCGTAAGGCTCCCCGTAGTTGGTGGTCTGAGGACGAGGAATGGTGAAATCTTTGTCGGTGTCGATTTCCTGAAACACAAACAGAAACATAAGATCACACATTTCTCATGTCAGTGCGCTTAATCCCCATGATCAACTGTGCTGTCATTAACCTTACAATATGACTTCACTGTAAGTGCCAGCAGTAGTGAAAGGTCACGGTGCTTAATTGCAGAGTATATGGAATCAGATTGTTAATCCTAATGGTTTATTACTCACTGTCATGGAGAATTCAGACTCGTAGGGTGATCGCAGCGATGGCTCAGTTCTCCTGCCTGAAGGGAGACACATGATACAGTTAGCTAATTATCGCTTCATTATGCACTGTTCATCACAGTGAGAGCTGAGCTGACTGATAGTGGAAGTCATTCTGTAATTTTGGACACCAGCTCCATATTCGTTTTGGCTTGTAGTTTTATTTCAGCAGAGAGAATGACATTCAGTAAATCTGGAACTGTTGGCCAGAGTTGGAAAGGATTTATACACTTTAGCTGCAGTGCTGTTTGTACAGGAGGTGGACAAAAAAGCCTTAAAAGTAAGATTTTATTTAGTAGAAGTAACATGTTTCCCTTCACTAATGAAAATTTGGAAGTCATGGGGAGTAAAACACACCAGCGTTCAGTTTAATACACTCAGGTTTTGCGGCTAGTCTGATATGACCACAAGCTTATGGCCACTGTTAGCAAACTTTAGATAGATACTGATGTGCAACTGACATTACAGTAATTTTGCTAACTTTATTACTTTTCTCTAGTGCTATACTTATTATATGCATGATCATTTGAGCGGTTGCATGTTTGCATGACAAATGGGGCTAATGCTTGTCTGCAGTTAACCTCACATACTACCCGGCTCATCAACCTGCACCTTTTTGTGCAATTTATGACTGTATGCTCAAGGACCTGTTGTGGTTAAGGTGATTCACAATTTTTGAAAAAACGTGAAAAAAAAAATATAAAACCTATCTATAACCTATGCCAATCGCTCCTCTCCTCTTAACCAGCCAGTAGGGGCTGCAAGTCATCAACAGCTGCTAGGCTTAAACAAGGCTTTCCTACTAGCAGTGAAACAAAATAAATGTAGTTGTTACAATTATTGAGGAAAAAAAATGTAATTGGATTTTATCTAAACATTGTTTTGGGCAGGTTGGTGAAGATTTGAGCTCCTCTAGTTGTTAATAGCTTCCACAGTGTCCGTTGTTTTGTTTCACTCTGCTACAAGATCCTATCAGGTTTTAATTCACCTTGTGTATCAATTACTTTATTTCCAATTAGCGTCTTCTTATTATTATTTGTCTTTATAGCTTGCCTTTTAACTTTTGACTATTATATATTATTTTGACCAGTGTAGTTTGTGTAGAGGTGATATGATCATTGGTTAGTTCATGCTGTGCATGGTGGCTTCCAGACCACTTTTATAACCAACAAATGCAGCCATTTGGATAGAGCCATCTTTGTGGCAGTATTCACAACTGATATATAATCAGGTGACTTTAAATAGTTCTTCCATCAGGTGCCAATCAGATTCATGAAAGAAAGTTCATGTGCAACTATTTTGACTATTTAATCCTTTAAAGCCGGGGTAGAGCTTTTGTGGCAAAGGTTCCATAATAATCCTTAAGTATGATGTAATTCGTGCGGTTCCTCCTCTTGGTTGTTTCCAGGCTTTAGAAAATCTAGTCCGTGTTGGGAGACTTTGGCCAATCATGTGCCTGTAAGATAGTTGATTATTGAGTCTCATTCCCAAAATGTCAGTATTTGTCAACGTAGGAATGAGACTCAACAATCAACAATCTTTCTCCAGATTTGTTTACCCTAGCTTACAGTCATTTTAAGGAAAAAAAGGGGGCCAAAACTCACTAGTTATAACTTCTCAAAAGATTTACTGGTTCTTGTTTTCTTTGTCCTTTATGATAGTAAATTGGATATTTGTCAAAACAAGTCATGTGAAAATGTCTCCCTTGACTATGAAATTGTGATGGGGATTTTTTCTTATTTTCCAAACTATTTTATGGACCAAAACACTAGACTCTTCAAAGAAATAATCATCAGATGAATAAATATGGAATATACTTGTGAGTTGCAGCCCTTGTCCCTGTCTATCTTAGCCTCTACACATAATTAACAGCCTTTCAATTAGCACTCAGTTTGGTTAATGATGACAGCTTCTCACCTCTCCTGTTTTCACCCTCATTCTCAAAGCTTCCGTTTTCTTTGCCTTCCTTGGGGCTGTTCAGTCCAGGGATATCAGCACTGGGGCTGGTCCAGCCTGCAAAGCTCAGAGGGATATCCTTGGACTTGGCCTCCCCCCTGCAGAGAAAGGCAACCTGAGACAACCCGTGCCCCATCAGCAGCACCCAGCCATTTGCCACCAAGGCAATGCTAAGCACCGGGTCATCCCATCGCGGCCTTCTACCCACCTCAGGGTTTCCCCTGGTGAGCATGGCAATCCACACCACCCAGATGGCAGCGGACAGCAGCAGCGTGAGGCAGAGCAGTGTGGCCTGAATCCTACTCTGCTGGTGGGCGGGCCCTGAGTAGCTGTAGCTGTATGTGAAGCAGGAGCGACACATGAAGTGCAGGGAAAGGATCAAGCTGATGGCCAGGAGGCACAGCACGTAGATCTGCAGCATGACAAATTCCTCCTGGCTGTACTCGCAAGGGTTCTTGTCCCGGACCAGCACAAGGATCAGCCACTGGGTAGAGATGATAACCTGCACGGTGAAGAGCCCCAGGGCCACAGCGGGCTCCCCCCAGCCCCGGGCAGCAGCAAAGCCCAGCAGAGCGAGGCAGCGAGCCAGCAGGCAGGAGAAGGCCAGGGAGAAGAGCACGCCAAAGAGGAAGAGTCTGGTGGGGCAGGTCTGAGAGGTGAGGCGGATGATGAATGAGAAGGTGATGGCGAAGATCCCGGCTGTGGCCAACAAGAACATGGACATACAGGCCACTGTGCCTCCAATGCTGGTGCGCTGTTGCCTCGTTGAAACACAGATCCACAGCGACCAGAGCAGCAGGCCAAAGAGGAGGCCCATGCTGAAGAGGAAGCCTGCAGAGGCTAGGGTCTCCAGAACAATACCCCAAGCTGCCCGGCGGTCACAGAGGTACCTATAGATGGGGTGCAGTCCTTTGCCGCAGCCTGGCACGCCCTTCAGGGAAGTAACATTTGAGGAAGGAGGGGAGGCTGTTGTGGTATTGACTGAACTGCTGTTGGTTGACTGGCACAGGCAGGTGAGAGGGACGTAAAAGAGGAGGAGGAGGGGGAACAGAGATTTGTGCTTCTCGGATAAAAAGGCCATATTTTCTTTTGTAATCCACGTGGGGATTCAGTCTTTCCTTTTAAGTGTCCTTTGATACAGAAGGTCTTTTTTTTTTCCTGAAACAAAAAGTACACGTCAGCTCAAAATACTTAACATTTATGTTTGAGGTAACAACATCACAGAGAAATACAAGTTTCCCTAAATGTGGATTTCATATTCATATTTTCCCCCCAGCCTGTCGTGCCTATATCCATCTAGACAGTTTTGGTGTGAGTCGCTAACTTTTGGAGATATCAACTGTAGAGATGTCTGCCTTCTCGAAAATATAAAGGAACTAGGTGGGACTCAGCTGGTGGTGCTCAAAGTGGCGAAAAAGAACAAAACCCAGCAGCAATGTCTCTTCCCAGAAATTAAGACCGGGTCACTCCACAGACCTTGTTTTCTACCAAACTGCACCTGCCAAATAGAGTCCTGCATTGGGTTGGGTACCTGCCAGGTGACCCACAAAAATGTTGGGTAACAGGTAAAAATATATTTCTATAAAAATGTGGCTGCAGGCATAGGTAAAAATGAAATAATTGCAAGTGGGCAGCAACTGAGAACAAATATAGAACACTTACAATAATATGTTTTTTTCCCTGGAGAAATCAGAAATGAAAATGGTTGTGCAGTATTTTTAGCATTTATATCCGCTTATACAGTGATATCAGCCCCCTACATCTTACCAAACAAATGGACATCACTATCTGATCTGACAACGATGTAGGCTCGCTGGTGGCTAAAATGGATGACAAAAATAGCCATTGGACAATACCAAATTGTGGACAATACATCGGACAGAGTGTGACATTTTGGAGGAATCGTTTGTATAAATTAGCCTTGAATAGCCGCAAGCTAGGCTAGACATCACAATGGACATCACAAGTAGGTAATTGTTTTATGATGGTGCGGTTCAGGTTATAGGGTTTATATTCATGGTTTTGGGTCTGTGTGGATTTGACTTAAATTTAATTGTGGGTAATGACTTGGTTATGGATCAGCAATTCACACTAAAACTATCTAGATGGATACACAGCTCTACAGGTAATAGGAAAAATATGTATGTTGTGTATTTTGCTTTTGGGGTGAACTGTCCCTTTAACAGTGTACTGAGTGGCAGTGCAGAACAAGCAGGATGAAATGGAAGACAGGATAAGACAGAGGTCACAGCGTGGAAAAGGAAAAGGGGAGAGTGGTTTGACAACGTGAGTGAAGAGAGCAGGAGGAGCGAGCGCATAAACATGCCAGAACAAGGCAGGGGAGTGTGTTCGCTAGAGCTGAGAGTGGAGGAGAAAACAACTGCAACATGAAGGTGAGGCTGGGGCAGACACATGAAAATGTAACTATTCTGCTGCATCAGCTCATAGACCTGCCACAGACAGACGAGGAGACAGACTGGAGGTGAGGGACAGACAGTGAGAGATATTCAGTCCTGATAGCTGTCACTTCCTTAAGCCTATAACAGAGCCTTTGTCTGGCCATCAGAGATTCAAATATGACCTTTAGTGGGCTTATCACCAGATAAATATGACCCAGGCCCTCAACTTTGCCCTGACACTGGCCCTCGTTTGTATAATCGATCAGATCACGCAGTGGGGGAAAAGATTTTTTTCGAAGGTTATGATATAACAGCATGGCTGGCAAAACTAATGACACAGAGTTCACATAATTCCAGAAATGCTACTGAGTATATCATACAAAAAAATAGCTATGTTAAAGCTGCATCTCACGATAAGACGCCGTCTCCAAAGCTGGACCAAACCTTTGTAAAAACAGAGGAACTTACCTTTTTTTTTTCCTTCAGGATGTGTCTAAACACCTCCCTGATTCTAGATCCCACTCCAAAAGTCTTGATTTGAAGTTTGACTGCAATAAAGATTTGGATATTTGAAGCTTTGGCAGCCGTTCAGTGTGAAGCCGTGCACCTCTTATCCTGATGATGCGCCCATATTTCTGGCAGGAAGAGCACAGGATGACGGAAAGTGGGAAGTGGAGTCGCTGCAGTCTGAAACCACTGGGAGAGAGGATTGTTTTCACCTTACATCAAATAACCTGCACCCCTACTCATACTTTCCTTTCAGTCCACTCCTGTCTGCCTTCCTCTCTGGGTCCCTCCCACAGACTATAGGTGGGGCTCACACACCTGGAGGTGATGGTACACACACAAATACACACACACAGGGAGGGAGAGTTCACTCCTCCCTCTTTATGAATCCATTTCCCATATGAATTTGCATGTCCTTTGTAGATAATGTGCTTTATTTGGTGAATCAGGAACAGGCAGGAGAGGTTCTATCATGTGAAAGACAAACTCAGAAGGGGTGAGACGCACATTGTTGAACAGATGCTCAGGTGAGAGTCCAACTGACTCATCCCAGTCACACCGGGATAGAGAACAGGACCAACCGTCACCTTAGTTACCGGTAAATCACAGCAACAACATTTGGAATCAGTGAGTTAGCTGCAGGGGGAGTTGCGTCATGAGTTGGAGAGTTGCTTTTGACTGTTGTCTTTTACAAGCCCATACGTAACGCCTCAACTCATGTCTGTACAAGTGCAGAGTTTACAGGGTGTGTTCAGGTGAATCTAAAGTCACTCTTCAACTTTAAATTCACTCTGGTAGTGTAAAACATAGGGACAGACGTTTATCTTTGATCATCCAAACAGGAGCAGAATGTGTGCACCTATTATGTATATAGGATAACATTCACGTTTATCTACTGAATATATCAAAGTCACTAAAACCTAAAGTCTCCCAGATGTGTTATTTTTATTACCAGAGGAATTATAACATGACATCATGCCCTGTCACTGACATTAGGTTGGGCTGTAATGTTAATGAAACCATTTGTGTACTGATACTCAGTCACTCAACACTGATAGCACATCATTATTTGGAAAGAGAACCCGCAGCAACCTGAATGTCTGGGAAAAGGTAATGATAGATGTTGACAGAAGCCAGTGACAGTTAAGTTCTATCAATCTAAATAGTTGTAGTGTGAGCTGCAGAGTTTTAGAGATATCAGCCATAGTGATCTGCCTTCTCTCGAATATAAAGGGACTAAATGGCCCTCGGCTTGTGGTGCTGGCAAAAAAATATGTATCTCTTTCCAGAAATGTTGGCCTGGTTACTCAAGATAATCCACAGACCTTGTTGTGAGGAGTTTCATGTTGGAATTGTTTTCTTGCTACCGAATTATGCCTGCCAACTATATGACTGCGCAGAAGGAGGCGTGCATCTACTCATGGATGAGAGGCTTGTGCTTGTAACAGTGCTGGATTTAACATAAATCACGTCCTCCTCAGCTGAGCTCCAACCAGAAATAAGTCATGATTTCTGGAAAGAGACACTGATGTCAAGTTTTTTAAATGATGCTACCACTGCAAGATGGCAGTGCCTGTATTTGGGATATTTTGGCTTCGTTTTTTCTACAGTGCTGTGGGATGTGCAGCCATGATGTCCATCATTCTGTTGATGTTTAGCAGGTATAACATCGGCTAAACATCAACATGTAAGCATCGAAACTGTGAACATGTTAGCATGCTGGTTAGCATTTAGCTCAAAGCATGGCTGTTTCTAACTACAGCCTCACTGAACAGCTGGTGTAGTTGTAGATTGTTGTTAATATGTAGTATATAAGGTATATTCATCGGTTTAAAAGGATTATAATACTGTATTTAATGTCTAGAATGGAATTTATTCTCAACAGAGAACGATGGCATAATAAGCCCTAGGCCTTATTGTTTGAAAAAAGTAAGGGACTGACTTTAATGCACGTTGATTTGTGAGCTTGATCTCACACTTGAGAGAGAAAAGGAGAAAGAACAGTTACTTGCTATGTGACTTGTATGTGATTTGCAAAAGCAAACACAATGATTTATTTTCCATCTCCAACAAAGAGAATGTGGGAGTGTGTTGATTTCAGGAAGCCTTAAAATGAGTGGTAATTATTATTATTAGATGTACTCAGACATTATCATTACAGTTAAGACACAGATGGAGATGTCATCAATTTGAGTTAGAAGACTGCTGGAAAATGTCGGAGTCATTTTGTTTCTCATCCAAGGTCCTTGTTAGGGATATCAAATCATGATTGTTTTTTGCTTCCCTTTGTTTGGCTTGATGAATTTCAAGTCTAACAGGCTTTTTTTGTTGTGTTTTTTATTTTTCTAAGTGTTAAAGAAAAAGGAGACGGACAACATGAGTACTAAAAATAAACACATTTTACTGCAGCTATCAGGACATACCATTTCACAGTACAACTTCTGTGACTCAAAACATATATGCCTCGGTTTTCTCTAAGCAGGGTTCAGATAGCAGCAAGGAGGGACAGAGATGGGATAAAAGGGAGTTCATCCTCCATGATTGTGTGAAAGTACATTGTGATTTTCACCTTTACAGCGTGTTACATGCTCTCCTTGCATCCCTTGGTGTTTACAGTAACCTTGCGCACAAGGAGTAGAAAATACAATGCAAAATAAATGAGGGAAGAAGTACAAAAGGTAGGATGGAAGACAAGGTAAAAAGGTTCAACACTGAGAATAAAATATTTACATTTTAACAGACAGCTAGAAGCAAATACAAGCTAGTATTAACTAGTGTTTTGCTTGCGTCCATTGCCGTGGGGTAGGAGTGGCAGAGGAAAGAAGGAGGGAAGTCCAAATGAGGAAGGAGAAGTCAGGAAAAGACTACTGTAGTTGGATGGAGGGAAAGGGAGTAAGGTATGTGGAGTTCATTTTCTCGTCTTCTCATTTCAAGTATATATACAATAAACAGTATCATTTGATAATAATATAAAAATAAGAACATTATTATGCTTTCCATCCACTCAGTGGAATAACGCATGAGGTAGATAGACGAGAGGGCATTAGGGGGTTTGCCGGCAGCCTTATCATGGTGTGCCAAGCTGAGGTGGAGAGGATTAGACAGAGGAGAGGTGCAGGCAGGCAAGGAAGGCAGGAGGCAGCAGGTTTAAATGATGCCGTATTTGGCCAAGTCGCTGAGCTCCATGTCGCCGAAGGCTTCCCATGGGCACACCACTGTGATGTCTGTGCCAAGACCCTCCATGCCGGGGATATCGTCACCAAAGCTGGAGAAGAGGAAACAAAGAGGTGAGTGGCCTGGGTCTTGGAACACCGCATGATGTGATTGTATTTTATATAGAAATATAAATAATTTACCCCTTCTGGCCTGGCTTGGGGGCCTTGCTCTTGAATGTACGGGTCTGCCTCTGCTTGAATTTGGGTGGTCCCTTCTTGGGTGTGGTTGGGCCAGTGGCTCCACCGGGGGCCAGGGCACTTCCTGCAGGGGGGCTGGCGTTCATCTCTGCTGAGGGTGACTGAAAGATAGAAGACACAGTGTCATCGCACATGCATTTCCTCAGAGATCACAGTTTTGTCTCTCTGACGTCTTCTTTGTTGTCCTCTGTCCCCCCTCCCGTCTATGTCTGCTGCCCTCTGTTAATCCCATTTCCTTCCAGCTCTGAATGCCAATCAGTGGAGATTATGCAGATTAGTTTAAACAGCCAGATTAGCTCTAATCCCGCTCTGATCTGCAGCAGACTAATTGCCCTTCTTGAACAACAGAGATGCCAAACCCTGTTCTTAACCTCTGACTTTTTTTAGTAGTCCCATCATCAGTAAATTTCTGTTATTCTTTTATGTAAGTGTATTTCCACAGCTTTCTTGCTAACCCAGGCTGAGGCTGAGGCTGAGGCTGCATCAACCAGTGAGTATCAAAACACACATCATGGTGTTGCTTTCTATGATGTCTGTCCCTCTTGTTCTCATTTCAGACCTAATCCTAAACTCTGTTTCTCGCCCCCCTCCTCAAACTGCTGACACTGGTAATCCTATTAAGACAATTTCATAGAGATGGACACACACCCTGGTTTGACACGTTATGTAACTCAAAAATGTGCATCGCCTGCATCAGCAACAGCAGATCTAGAGTGCTAGAGGTCTGTGAAACTGCACCTGATCTGCCCTGTGAGGATACTGCCCACCGTCTTATTGGCCATCTGTTGCTCTGATTGTTGCCCCTAAAGTCAATCCTCTTTGCACACACCTGTTCTCTCCTTCAAAGATAGCATCAGTAGGATTTATCCAAACTGTTCGTAAATGTGCCTGAAAATACAGATATTTTGGCTTTGTTAAGTGTCCCAGTCACAACAATCAAAAGAGGGCAGGGTGTCTGCAAATACAGACACCACCACACACTTATGACACTGGTGGGTCATAAGTGATGAGTGAAAGGGATTACGATCATATCAGTCTATGCTTTTTAAGTTTTAAGACTTGTTCTTTGTTTTGTTTTGGTTGTTTTTTTAAACTATTATATTTCTGAATCTCACTACATCTGCACTTAAACATACAATTTGATCATTATTATCCTCCTTTTAGCCATTTAGATTGTAACATAAAACCGCTTTGGTAGCACAGCAAGCATAAACTTTTCTTTTTCACTTGTTTTCAAACCTCTTGGTCTTGTCATTCAAACTTTTTCTTTATCAGTTTACAGTGTTATCTCGTAACAAACACATGCATATCTGCACCAAAGCCATTCTCATCATCACAGTCTGATCCTCATCAGACTTCTTGCATCTCCCGTCTAACTGTTCAGTGCTGACTCATTTTATCTACAAGCAGTCCAGAAGTACTCACAAATATCAACTCAGTAACATGGAAACATTGCAAAAGTTGTAGAAGCAGCAGTTGTTATAATAAATGTACATCATAATGAATCATTTCAGCAGTAAGTCAAGAGTCAAGTCCTTAATGTTGTTGCAGCTGTCGAGTTTGTACTCACCTGTTGTCACAAATATCCCAAGAGGCCACTGCTGATCTCTGCTCAGAGCTTCTTCTTGAGTTTGTGAAGTTTGTTGTCTGTGTTGTGCTTTTATATCTCCATCGCTAATCCCCACATCCTCCTCTTACCAGTCACATGGTCGGAAAGGGTCAAACAAACTTTTCCACCAGGTCAGCACCCCCCTCCCTTCCCTGACTCCCTGAAGTGTCCATGTTCCCCTCACCCCAATCCCCACCCCTACCTGTCGTGCTGGGCAGGCGGTGCAACAAACTGGGTAGACGGTGTCAAAGATCAATCTCAAAGGATTTGATCAGGCTTATCCCTCTAAACCTCAGCACGCCTGCATTTAGCTTTAGAGGAGACGACCTGCTGCTCGCGTTTCAGGTCCATGTGAGATACTGTTCTCACATGTGGGCAATGTGGATCATGTGGAGCCACCAGTGAACAATGGTCAAACTCTTATAACATCCTCTGAGAAACAACATTACATAGAGTGTCTGTTACTTTGGATTTGTTAAAAACAAGAATAAACTCAATACACATCCTATAATACAACCTCAAATGTTTGGTCAATTGATCAGTTGGGACGTTACTTAAATAAAAACAGAATGCAATGACTTGAAATTAAATCTTGACCTGTATTCATTTCATTGTAGAATGTGTCTTGTCATTGTCTTGCTGAAATAAGCAGGGACATCTTTAAATAAGAGGGCGTCTGGATTGCAGCATATGTTGCTCCAAATCCTGTATGTATATTTCAACATTAATGGGGGCCTTCACAACCCCATACCATCACAGATGCTGTTTTTTTTGTAAGTTAGCAGTGGTAACAATCTGGATGGTCCTTCTCTTAAGCTCAGACTTCACAATGTCTATGATTTCCAAAAACAATCTGAAATGTGGACTCAACAGGTCATAGCACACCTTTCCACTCTCAATCCATTTCAGAAGTTTACCTGTCAAATGTTCCGAACAGGTGTTTTTTGGGCGGTCCACAACTTTCTCAGTCTTTTGTGACCCAAAAAACAATGAAGTTTATCAGTTTAAACATTAAATATCTTGTCGTTGGACTGTAATCAATTAAATACAAGTAAAAAAAGGATTTGCAAATCATTGCATTCTGTTTTATTTATGTTATTACACAGTGTCCCGCTTTTTGGAAATTGGGGTTGTAGAAGTTGCGTGTTCGTATTGCAAGTCATATTTTGAGTACTTAATACTCATAGACAGGTTTGATAAATCATTGCCTTAATCAGATTTTGACTTTGAGGTGCCAGACATCTGTAGATATTCAAATGTTCTTATTTTATCAGAAAGTATAGAACTTGTTGCACCATCAACTACATATGACATGTCAAATGGTATAAAAGGTGTTTGAACCTTTGCATTCACTTTCACCTTTTAGCACACCTTGTTTCCAAAGTATTTCTTCCACATTGGAGTTAATTACATGCCTATTTGTGTCTGACCTTCACAGCATGGGTTTGGCACCCTGGCTGCAAAAGAGCTGTGGCTGATGCAGGAGGGCCAAACTGTGGTACAGTAATTAAACTGATAAGCTCCAGTCAAGTACTGAATCTGAAAGGGAGAAATCAAACAATTGGTCCTGTAGTTTGGTCCTGAAAATATCTGAGGGAAAAGAAGTGAACAAGCAAGGATTTAGGATTGAGGGAAATATTAAAATGTCCCCCGTCTGATCAGTACCTGTTATTATTTTCAGCATTCAAGGGTATTGCGAAGCCGCTGTTGGAGATATTGTGAGGAAAAATGATAGTGGAAAGATCAGAGTTCTGTATTGACACTGGTGTGAAATCGAGTTAACCTCCATGCGGAAAATGTTGATCTAAAGGGAGGATCCAGGATTAGCCTGTTTAGCAGCAGGACAAATACTGAGAAAAAGCCACGACACACACAGAGCGCTGATGGGAAGTTGTGTAAGCAGACACTCTTGTCTGAATTCTTCAAATTGTCCAGCTTTTGAAGCTTGAGACAATTTTGCAAACCATAATGCCAACAAACACAATGAAAACATGTCAACTCTGCAAGAAAGGTCCGCAGTCGTATTTCTTTAGATAAGTTATCTGGTTTATATTGTTTGTTCAGTGGTTTTGGTTCCTTGTTTCATTCTTTTGTTTTTCATTCCTTTCGTTCATGCATTTATGTCTTTTCCTGTTCTTTGCTTACCTTGTATTCTATCTAGAATTCTTATCTGTGAACACTGAGACACAGGTTTATATAGCAAACATACCCCATTTGCCTTGTGCTGTTTTTAATTGTCATATTTTGTCATTGCTCTTAATAATTGTGTTGTCTCAATTGGTTGTCTCTCTAAAAGCTTACCAGGGACAAGGGCTGCAAATTAGCTATGGCTAGAAGTCCTATACCCACTTTGATGGGTGCTGGATCAAAAAACTCCACATCTGACAGTTGAAACAGACAGATCCACTCACCGAGAAGCTCTCATTAATAGAATTTTCTTATGCCAGGGACGCTGCAAGGCTTTGTTTGTTCCTCAGGCTACTGACATACAGAGAGATGCTGTGTTAAATACCCACAATTATGTGCTGAACCCACATTACATATCCTACCTGTGTAGTTAAGTGGTACGAGTTCTGAAAGATCTGGTGGTCTTACAGATAAATGTCAATCCACATGGACATTTTGGCTTGTGGAACATGAAAAAACTCTTTTTCTTCCCATGAAGGGGTGCTTGTATGAGTCGTTTTTTTGCGTGAAATGGCGTCGTTGACAATGACCACAGGGGTCATTTCCAGAAAGGATGGAGCTGAGGAAATGTGTTGGTGCTGGAGGGGGGAGGGTCTGCTCTCACCGGCGTGTTACGTAGATAGTTGACGACTGAGGAAGAACCTGAGCTTTGAATTGTCACTAGCATAATAAAATCCTTTTAACAAGAGCTTCTCAGTGTGCGGATCTGTCCGTTCTAAATCTGTACTGAATTTCATGGTAATCCATGAAGTTGAAAACACTGAGATATTTCAGTCTGGACCAAAGTGGTGAACCAACCAACTGATAGCCAAAGAGCTATGATGCTAGCATGGCAAAATAAGACTAGCCTTCTAAATTATTTAGAAATGATTTATAATTAGATTGTAAAAAGTTCCTAAATTATTAATAAACAGTCATAAACACATTATAACACAGTTTTCATACATGAATGTGGGTTTACTATTTGGTATGATCCAGTTACTGCTTACTACTAATTAATGTATGACTGGCAAAAGGGAGTCTTTTTGACTTTTTGACTATTAAGATATGCTGATGGTGATTAAATGCTCCTAACTTATTGTTAAATATCTGATTAAGCTGACAGATAAAAGTGCTGCTGACAGAGAAGACAAAGTAAGCAATTAGATCTGAGGCTTAACAGCACAGATGAATGTGGGCTCACTATTTGGCAAGTAACAGGTCACTGTTTCCCCCTTTTATCTAATGATGTAGCAGCAAATTAATTCATTAATGATTTATAGCGTGTCTAACTTAATTAATTACCTTATTACACACCATTTATAAATCATTTATAAACCTAGTGACCCTGAAGTGTTATCCAGTGTTATCCAAAGGGGGATGGCATGATGCTCACAGTTACAACTGCATATTAATGGCTGCAATTATTAATCACACTTATTAAATATCTATCCAGTCTGTAGCTTTTACAGTAATATATTCTCTCAAACTGATTAATTCAAGTGAGAATGAAAGTAAGGGTCAGTAAGTGGGGATTAAAGTTATCTCAGCTTTTAGAATGATGATGAAAGTAAGGTGGTTTTCAAAGAAGAATGTAGTTTATCCTTTTATAGTGAACACCTACATACATTTTGCAAAAGATACTTAAATATTTACTGTTTCATGTATTGGTTTGGAATTAGGGTCAGTGCTGTGCTGCACATTGATCAGCTGAGTTTTGAGGGCAGCATGAGTCCTAAAGGAGAACAGGACAATGGCTAAGCCTCTTTGACAGTATGTAGGCTGCAGATAGGAAAGACTGTCTCATGGCCTCTTTAACAAAGCAGTTATCGGTTATAATCAGGTGTCGTGGAAGGTAACTCAGTTCATCCACCTGTTTGAAATGAGGCCGAGAGTTTACTCACCTATTTTCAGATTAACTGTTTCAATCAATGAGGTGATTAAACTCCAGTCTGCCCACAGTTTACCCATGTCTGTATTTACCATGACTTACCATGACTTAGCTTGTCAGTATGACACAAGATTACTTATGTTGTTTAGATCAACAACAAATTAATTAAATTTAAATAAACAGACCATTTTAATTCAGCTGAAACAAGTTCAAACACCTATCATAAGCAGTTCAGTCAATTAACAAACCCAAATCACCCAAATCAAAAACAAACATTTAAACAACAGGGGATATTTAATCAAGATTAGGAGGAGATTTTAGGGTTTTGCAAGTTTGTACATAAAAATATGGAGAACCGGTGGACCACAGTGCAGACTTCGACTCTGTGTCAAATCATTCAGGTCAGTTGTGTACTGACTTTATGATGGAAACGTTCCAGAAATGCTGCTGTAAGCACAGTTAACTCTCCTAAGCTTGTTTATCTGTGGCCTCTTTACATGATGCTGCAGATCATTAGTAAGACACTCTGTAGTTGGAAGTTGATGATGATGAACTGGACTGAACTGTACAGCAACTCTGTGCTTTGTTTACATCTTGGATTATAGGTCAATATGTCAATCTTAGAGCCCACCTTTCCTCTGTCTGCGTTACACGCTAATACGTAGGCTACTAATTAGATTAACGAAGGGACTCAGCATTGAAAAATAGCACCGAGGCAGTGATATGACGCACTGTGTATGGACGTGTTTAACATGCTCTACAGCATTTTACAGCCTGTCAGATTTATATAAACACCAGCTAACTATGACTTCTACTGACAAATCTCTTCTTTCATGGAGCTCATGAATTCACGTGTGTGTTTTCTGAGGAAAGCGTGCTCTTTTTGCGTCCAAGCTCTCTGCTATGAGTACCACCGTAAACAGTGCAGGCATACAGTCCATACGATGTGTGGGATGTATGGAGTTTGCCGTTTGCTTCCCACCCTGCAAAAAGCTCAAAGAGACCACGAGTGACTATTTTCGGCATATGAACACACCTTATTTTTTTTTTTTAATCAATAAGGGTCCAGACGGGACTAAACCACAGTCTCTGGTGTCACTTTAGATGCACACTGTGTCCAAGACAGATTTATATGTTTAAAGTCCAAGCCATCTCCCCAAAAATAGGAAAATGTGACCATTAGCACACACAGTTTTAAGTTCTTTAAAATACTTTTTTAGGCACCAAAAACATTCACTTAGCATCTAGTCAGCTCTTCACTTTACTTTACTCTTCTGCGCTCCTTAAGGTTGAAATATAAGCACATTTGTATGGCTAAATAAAAACCAGTCTCCGCTGTAGTCTCTGTTTGTGGGCACAATAGGATAGAGAAAATGGTCTTGATTAAGATAACTACTAAATTGTGGGAGGACAGAAAATGTATGTTCCCATCACCTTTCATATCTTGACAAAAATTCAGACATATTTGTCTTTATAGATATATGAACACACAGCATCATCAGAGCTTTGAGAAAGAGCAAAAGTTTATTTAAGCATATTGGAGAAAATAACTATGTGGAAGAAGTGGAGAGGTGGATTGCGCTGGAGGAATCACTCATGAGATTTTAATGGATGTTTTCATGTTCTTTCCATCACTGAACCTTCTTGAAATCAGACAGCCACCTTTCAAAGTTTCAAGTGGGAAGTGTTAAAATATCACTTTAGATTATTTGTGTATAAAATAGCAGTTTGACTAATAATAGCGCATGAACCACACGTGTCCTAACATATCATAACATGTCTGCCCCACATGAATGAGGGTCATAGAGCTCAGACTGTCTGGGTTGGTAGCTGTGAATATGAGGTCAGATGGTGTTGGTGGACCAGTATTAGTGTTGACAGTTGTAGAGCACGTTCAGATACCTATGCACAGCAGATCACATACAGCCTACTTTTAACACAGGACACTTCCTAATCCCATTTGAACACTTGCTGACGCTGGGACCTGACGGCCCTGACGGTCCTGACCTGTGACCTGAATACTGCACACTCATTTTCTGAGTCAGTGGTTCCCAGCTTTTATTTTGTCAGGTGCATTCCTGCAACCTTGACAGATAAGCTACAGATGCCCTTCATTAACACCAGTCATATTCCAAATGTGTTAATTCAAAGTCATTTTAAATCTGCACTGCCACTGTTCAGGTTGCGTTGGTTGCTGACGTACAAGGCCGTACAAGTTTAGACCATTACCTCTAGCTAACATTTCGACCATTTCAACTTTTATCCATGCTTGTGTTTCCAGCCACCTAGACTATTCCAACTCCTTATATGCCGGGCTTCCACAAAAATCCATTAATCAATCCATTAATCCATTAACCCCTTACAACCTTCCTCGCACACTTAGGTGTACTGACCAGCTGTTGCTCACCACCCTCAGAGCAAGGCTTGTTACAGACGGCAGTCGGGCGTTTGCTGTAAGAGCTGTGGAAAACACTGCCTTTACGAATCAGACAAGCTCTGTGTCCTCATTTAAAACTCTTTTAAAAGCTTACTTTTATAGGATGGCTTTTAACTGAAGAGAGTCTGATGCCTTTGTTTTATTTTCTCTAACTTCATTAACTCATTTATCTTTGTTTATTTCTTCATCTCACTAATGTGACTCTGTCATGTAAATACATTGTATTTTTGTTTTCATGCTTGTGAAGCAGTAAACCTATTTTTAAAACGTGCTATATAAATTATCATTATTATTATTATTATTATTATTATTATTATTATTATTATTATTAGTAGTAGTAGTAGTAGTAGTAGTAGTAGTAGTAGTAGTAGTAGTAGTAGCAGTAGTAGTATATATTATATATATATATATTTCTATTTAATGATTTATTTATTATTTTTACTAACTCAGCATTTCATCAATACCATTAGCTAACCATTCCAACTATTTATTCATTACTTTTAGCTATTATTTTAAGCATTTGTCCATTACTTTAAGTTAACTTTAAAAAAAGAAACATTTATCCATTACTTTTAGTTAACTGTTTCTCTGTTAGTACACTAAATTAATTTGAAACACACTCTGATTCCCAGTTTTTTCAAATTAGCTGAGCTGCTCACACAATCTTTCCACGTACTCCCTGGCAACAGCATGAGTACCCCCTGAGGTACAAGTACCTCTGGTTGAGCACCGAGTTAAGTGACACACTTCACAAGCAAATCAGCATAAGTGCAAGTCTACTTGTGGTCACATGCATGCACATGACATTAACAGTTAAATGAGGTTCATAGATGCTCTCTATTTTCTCATGTGTCTTTAATGGTCCACAGAAATGTCTGGCTGTTACAGAGTTTTCCATTTTCACCCGAAAACTAATTTTGTGTGTGATTCAGCTGAGGCTTCTCTCTCATAAGGAGCTATTTCTTCACACGAGGCTCTGCTGTGAATCCAGTGAGTTCAGAAAACTGTGAGAAGACTTCAAACCAGAGCTATGAGATTAGAGCTGTCCTCTGTCCTGCTCTGAACGTTTGATTCAAGATCTCCTGATCTTTCAGACTAAAACTGAAGCTAATGAAGTGTTTTTGGATGGTATCATCTTGTTAAATCCCTTCTTGAACTCCATCTCTCTATTTTTGTTCTCCCGTTCTGTCATCTGGCATCTCTCTCTCGATTAAGACGTACTTTGCAACAGCTTTCAGATGTGACGCAAGAATATATTATTCATAAAGAGATCACTGTTGTTTTTGTTGTTACGTTAAAGTTAGATATTAAAATAACACCCCTGCTCTGTATTTACATTAGACATTTTAATTCAGTCAGTATTCACAGGTCTCCCGTCTCTCCTTTGATTCAAATTCCATTGCATGGCTTACTGGAATTCACTTCAAATGCAACTAATGATTTTTCTCATTCATGCAAACACATTATGCATTTCCATTTCCTATCTGCTATGCTTCTTTAAGCTTTGAAGTGCAAAATCCCTTCAGTTTTAGCCTAAATCTTTTTACTTTCATGGAGGCTGGCACATTTCTTTCATATATGGATTTGCCTGTAGTAAATATATTCATTTTCGTTCTATTTCATTAACAGGATTTTTAAATTTCCATTTAAAAGCAAATTCCAATTATCGCTCTGCTGTTGATTAAATGTTTAAAAATATGTTGCTTTTAACTGAGGTACTTTGCTCTCAGTAACTTGTGGCTTTATTTTACCAGCCTGCCTTGTCAAATGTTTAAAAATGATCATTGTCACCTTAGGCCATTTTCAGGAGGGGAGGAATGAGCCTAATTTTATATATTTATGGTTTTTTTTCATCCACACAAATATTGGCATCCTTTTATTGCATTAACAAATAGCCGATTTGTCCTTTTCACTGCAAAAAAAAGACAATTCTGTTTTTGGTGTCTTTCCAGGGATGCTGGGAATTTTCCTTTGTGTGTCATTGTTATGTAAGACTTTAAGAAGCTGCCGTGTTGAACTAATTGGGCGCCGGGAAGAATTCTCTGAAGGGCAGATTGACCTGAATCTCATTTCACAGGCTTACGTCGTTTGTCGTCATGAGGTATTTTTCAAAACATTTTCAGGAACTGTCTTGTGCTCCTCCTTTGTAGAGCGCAGATACTTTGGAAAGATTGTCTTTTTATTCCTTATTTTATATCAGATCTTTCAGTGTGTTTGTCCATTTAGTATCTGTCAGGTAAAAAAGATATTTAACTGACATTTTTGCAGTTGCTGTAGTGATTCCAAGCTATTAATGAATAGTCAGTTAGATCTTTGATTAACTAAACAAAATAAAAATGTTTGTTTTTTGTTTTTGCAGTTTTTGGTAATGCTCTTACTTTCATATGTTGTGTACTTACCTGTGTAGCCCTTTTCTTTTTTTAACCTACTGTTTTTGAGTTGTTATACCATTACACTGCCATGTGTAATAATTACTACATTTTTAAGTAAACATCTTTAAATATACACAATGAGTCCATGTAGGAAAAAATAGTCAGAGGCTCCTGCACAGCAGACTATTTCAGTATGATTTCTGCTGGTGCCGTGTCAAGACACAAATGTCTCATCTATCAACATACTGAAACTTGTCATTTTGCATTTCTGGCACTTCCTTTCACTTGTGGGGAAAAAAATCAATCTCCCCTTTTGGATTCTCTGTGTCTCCATGCATTGTAGATACAGAGTGTTATCCCCTGGCTGGCACTTTGCCAAACTATCCCCCATTTCTTCTCAAACTCCTCAGCGAGTCTCTAAAAATTGAGATTACGGTGCATAAATGCAGAACTTTTCACAGGAAAGTCATAGCCATAAAATCCTGTTATTTTTCGCCTCACAGACTGAGGCGAGCTGTGAGCTCGGCTACGTGTGCAGCAGCAAGTATGTGGGTGTGCAATTATTAATATGCCATATTTCATTTGAGGCAGGAATGAAAACATTGTGCAAAAGCAAAAGAAGGAGGCAGTGGACAACTTCGCTATCCTGCAGCCATTATAACGGAGTCAGAATGTAAAACAGGAGAATAAACATTGAGATTCATGTTGCAGAGGACATGCTGAATACTATTTGTTGAACCCGACCTCAGCTTTGATGTTACATGAATCAGAAATGAAAGCAGGGACAAAATGAGAAATAGGTGATTTTATTTTCTGAATGGGGAAACTTGTGACTCAGTGATTGTACATTGTTGCATCAAAATCCATCCACACAGCGATTGTGTGCAAAAAACATTCCCTTTATGTGTAGGCCTGGCAAGATTGGTTTCGATGTTGGTGAAAGGAAAGAATATTGTTGCTGTTGTTGAAATTGAACACATAAATCACATCATATAAAGTTTAACAAACAGAGAAACAATAGAGAAAATGGGTGCAGATGTGACCTTGGCTTTGTTAGAGAAACAGCAGTAATGTGGATAGTTTTTTACTTTTTTAAAAAAAACAGAGATCTTATCTTACATTTCAATATATTTATGAATGAGCACATATATAGATTCCACAATCCAAATTACACGCCTAACTGAGAAGTCCAGGAATTTCTAAAACTCATAACAACAACTGTTGGAACAAGAGAGAAAACTTGATTTTAGCACAAGCAATAGACTGATTTCCAATCTTATTATTATAGTACTTGTTATCAAAATATAATTAGCTAGAACTATAGCGATATGAATTGTAGGGTGCACACAGGTGTTGGTGTAGCAGAGTCTTTCCAGTCAGCCAACATGCACAAACACAAACAAGCACTCTGTCTCTGTCCCTGACCTAAATGGAACAGAACCTTAATTAGTATCACTGGTAAGACCTGTTTTTATGCTACTATTTCATGTCAAAATTGCTGCTGTGAAAAAGGTCTGTACGTTAGCTTTATTTGTGTCTTTTAAGGGCCAGTATGTAGGATTTACTTGCATCTAGTGGTGAGCTTGCAGATTAAACAACTCGTCTCACTCTCCCTTTCCAAGAAGAACCTATGTTGGTTGCAAAACTGTTTGGTTTGTCTGTTTTGGGCTACTGTAGAAACATGGCAGTGGTGCAACATGGCTCTCTCTAACAGTAACAAAAATCCATGAATCCATGTAAAGGGTAAGTAAACTTAAGATGATGAACCACTGCTTAGCAACTACTCACTTATGTACCACTTTACCTGAAGGGACAAACACAGAGTAAGAAATGTTTAAGTAAAAAGTGATTTATGAGTCATTACAAGGTATGTACTTTTCCCCAGCTGGTTCAGTCAATGAAGAGCCACTCATATTCATTAATATAAGATCGCCCACTCTGTTCTCTAATAACTCATCATTATCTACTATATAGTCCTCTATTAAGAATTATTAGAAAAGTACTTATTAACAATTAATCAATGATCAAGTTGTTCCTTATTAATTTCTCACTTGTTTCATCATTAACTGATAGATTTGATCAGAAGTTGCTCAGTTCACTAACTTATAGTTGCTCATTTGTTCCTCATTAGTTAAGGTAGCTACTCAAAATGCTGTGTACCTTATTGTACAGTTATGTTAAGATAACCTGCTGCTGACTGACTGCTGAATGATACAATCTTCTCTCTGCCAGGAAGCAAATTCGATCAAACAGAACACACAAACTTTAAACAGTGAACAAATATAAGCTGCTGATGTACAACAGACAGAGAAGCAGGCTTTTCTGCAGATTTTTTTTGGCTACATTAAAGTATACATACACGCAAACTGCAAACAGGTTAGAAAAACATAAGACTGAGGAGGGCTCTATACATGTGGAGTTTCTCACTGAGAAGACTGTCACACCGGCCGAGGTGAGCCGAGAAAATGTTAGAAAGTTCCAGAAAGCTGAACTCACAGAGGGAAATGAAAGAGGCTTACTCTCCTGCCCTCCTCTTTGTCTGAAGATAAAATAACATACAGAGCAGAGAGGAAGATAGTTGGAGGCAAGGCAATTTCTTATGCAGGCTTAACAAATATCATTAAATGACGTGACTTTAACCCCATAATAAATGAATGACATTTCATTTGCTTTCCTCATTATTTACATTTTAATTGATTACTCCCTCAGGGTACAGTGAACTGTGGCTTTGCTGCAGTAAGAACACATGAAAACCAATTTATTATATAATGCTAGGAACGTCTACATCATACATGGAGTGTGGGAATCAAAATGGAGCAAGATCTGTTCAGAAATAAGAGATAATCACATGGACTCAGAATAAACTTGACCTGACAAGGGAAGCGTTTGGTTTTTCATCCTCGTGAAAAGCAAAAACTCTCCCATCACACTCTGGGGTGCCCACGTAGTGATAGTAGTCGAGCCAACTGCTCGGAGTGGGTGTAGAGCAACAGAGAGAGGTTTAGAAAAGACAGAGAGGACGAGACACCAAAGCAGTGAAAGTGAGGTACAGTAGATCTGAAAAGAGAGGGACGGGTGGATTGGGTGAGGCTGAAAGAGGGAGCTGGAGCTGTAATCTGGGCTTTAAAGCTTCCATTGGTATTAAGGGAGGATGCTTATTAGATTGGAGCGGTGAGTGTTTTCTCCTCAGAGGGAGAGACTAATTGGATATCACCAAATCAGAGAGCCTGACGTTGTCATGACACAGGACAGGAGAGCGGAGGTGGATGATGCTCACACGGGCTCGAAAGCAGTGGAAACAGCCTTAATGACAGTTAATAGATGATGGTGGTGCTGAGGCAACCCAGAGACAGAAATACACACTAACATACATGCAAGCACACATAACACACTGTCATATACACTACTGTTGCACAAGTGCACAATGTTATCAAGCTCATAGCCTGCTTTCATGTGCAGACATTCTGCTGAGGAGGAAATAGGAGGAACATGTACAGTACAGGGATTCATGTGTGTCTCAGTGTGTTGGCATGCTTAACACGTCTGGAGAATGAATGCTGCTGTAATTAGATTCCTCACCGCCTGCATATCACACAAATCTCAAGCAGACGAGCAGAATTGCCTGCAAATTAGTCTACTATACTGCTGCAAAAAAAACCCACGGGGCAACCAAAGTTGGGAGCAAAAGGGCAAAACAGGTGAGGGTGGGTGCTGCGTGTCTGAATGCAGAGAAGAGCGATAAAAGATTAAAGGAAGAGGGGTGAATGGAGGAGAATAAGGAAGCAAAAGGTTATTCAGTGTAGCGAGCACTCAGAGGCATATCCCTTAGAGGATTTGCACACTGGCATGATAAAACAAAAACCCGCTGAGGGGAAATTAGTCCTTTGAGTTGATGTGATGTGATTTTATGTTCTGCAGTGTCACACAGTCATGTTTCAGTCTTATATACCCGCGTGAAGAGAGCTTTCCTGCAGCTCCCCGCATCTCTGTTCCCTTTAATTTTATATTGTGCACGTTTCCTGTGTTTTCTCTTTGCCTGCAGGCCTGATAAATGCTGCATTTACTGCTGGGTTGGAATGAAAGGGAATGATACATAAAAAGGCAAAAGGCTTATTTGTGGCTGTTTTTTAAAAGTTTCAGCAGCCATATATTTACAGTATTAAAAAAAGAAAATTAAGAAAGAAAATGAATGAGGAACCTGCTGTTTAATTACTGACCTGTCAATGCCACATATGTTTAGCATTAACAATAAATGTACTACTTACTACAAAAATAAGAAACTACTATTTTTCTGCTAGGAGCTTTTAACAGGAACATCTGCTTATGGAAGTATTATTGTGTTTAAACATATTTGTAGAAAACACACATTTCAGTGCATGATGTCTCTCTCCACCTTGTTCTCTCTTACACAACAGCACACACATGTTTGGATCCCTTATAGTGCTTGTTTTTGCTGTATAACTTGATGTACAGCTAACGAACAAGATTGATGCTTATTTATTTGTTTACGTCTTCGGTTGTAGCCCATAAATTTACAATCTGTTCAGCTTCATTATTCAGTCCCATGTGTGTACGAGGCAGGATACGCCCCTGGCTAGCTAAACATCCCATTTCCAGCTCACAGTCTAGTAATGTACTCATTAATACTTAACAAAGCCTATAACAATGTGATGCTATGATCGCTGCTTTTAGGCAGTCATTAAAGCCCTGGAAGCTGAGGAATACACATTATAGAGTCTATATGTTGTGCATTTTAAATTAGAAAAACAGCCCAGTGACCTCAGAGAATAAACCTGGAGACTGATCCATGAGGGCATCTCTCTGACTCAACAAAAAGCTGAAAACCCAGTGCTAGATGTAACTGAACTGGGCCCAGGCTCAGGGGGGCAGTGGGGCAGGAGGCCCACCAGAGCCTCTGTTGAGTGACTGTTAATATTTCTTGCTGGAGTGATATTTTTTGGGCCTCATCCTAATCTGTCTTGGCTGTAATATCTGGCTGTAGTATCTATTTCACAGCTGCACAACATAATAAGGCTACAGTAACATATTCATACAAAGTGATATTAATAAAGTAATTCAAACCAGAACAGCAGCATAGCTCTGCTTTTAAAAAAGAATTGTTTTCCTCTGACATTTTGTATAGTTTGCCATATAATTTGGTATAATATCCAAAAAGATGCTCCCTTTTTTCAGCAGAACCTGAGAGAACAGTTTCAAGATTAAAACAAAGAGACACAAAATTATCACAGCGATGCTAGCTAGCCACAAAATGACTACAAAGAAATGCAAAGTTACCACAAATAGATACAAAATGACCATAAAGAGACTCTAAATGACCACAAAGAAATACAAAGTGACTACAAAGAGACACAAAATGATCACAAAATACAAAACACAACTACAAAGCCACAGAACAACGCACAATTAAAAAGAAACACAAAACAGCGACACTGCAAACTTTGTTAGCTTTTGTGTCTATTTCAGTCTTGCTCCTTGTGACAGGGTGGCCTTTCACATATCTGCGCCCAGGGGCCAATTGTCTCACAATTCATCCATAGTTACACTAAAGGCTTCATCAAATCTGCTCCTGCTAACTCCCCACAGAGTCTTTTGCCTTGGTAAAACTGAAAAATATAGCTCCCCAGACCTCACATTAAAAATGTTTTAAACCTTTTGTATAAGGCCATCCATCCTGTGCTATGTCTTTTTATTAAAACAGCAGCAAAAATTGGAGATCAATGTATCCACGGGGACATCTAGTTGTATATTTTTTTGCACTTTTTCAGATGGCTCAGAAGCAGCTTTGCTACTGTATATTCTGTTTCCTATACACAGCAGTGAAGTTAGACATCCTCCTCTGCGCCCAAATTCCAGCTCTAGGCATGTGGAGCCAAGATGGAAGTTTCACTTTAGTCCCTCACCCACTCCCACTGTTGCAATGTGCAGACACACAACAGCAAAGAGAGATGGTGTTAGAGAGGGGTCCTACAGAGAACCAGGGAGAAACAAGAGACAAGCTGGGAGGGGAAGACAGAGCAGAACAAGAAAGAGGAGGGAAGAAGACGGGGAATAGAGAAGAGATTCTTCAGCGAGTCTTCAGACGGTGCTCCGAGAGAAGGCAGAAAAAAGAGGAGAAGAGATCAGGGAATAGCACGTTTCACCCCTCCCCTGCTACCACTGTCAAGGCTAATATCTCATTACTAGTCTTAGCTGGCGGCTCTCAGGCAGTCAGGGAGAGGTCAGGAAAGCTCCAGAGAGACAAACTAACAGTGAGCCTCTCATTGAGCTTAATAGCATAAAAGTCCAGAGACATGGAAAGACTCTGAGGGATGGTCTCAAAAGAAGGTCCATGAGGAGACGCTTTCATATAGCTAATTGTGGGAACTAAGGAATATGTAACACCCACTTGACTGCATGTATTCATATGTTGTTTGAAAGACGCCAAAACTTGTCAAAAATTCTTTTCATGCTCATCTTACTTTAAGGGGAATGTCTGGTCTTTCATTTGGTTTGGCAGGAGAGCAGAGGAGAAGAAAAATTAAATTTTAACCGAAGATTTAGAGTATTGGTACCAGATCCTGGTCCACAGGCAGGAGAAAAACAAACAAACATAGAAACCAAAAAACGAAAATAAGGAAGTAGACCTCATAAAGTATGAACTCACTCATTTGGATAATCTTCTAAATATATATAATCATTGTTATGTTCATTTTATGCATATTTCAGTCTAAGCTGAAGCTTTTCTATTTCACTGTAATCACTCTTTTACACCTGCAGGGGGCAGATGAGTTTCACTCAGCAGAGCTGGCCGTTTAATGTTGCAGCTGTCCTCCGGTGAAAACATCTGTTGTAGTTTTTAGTGGCAGAGAGGGTGAAAGAAGTTTCACACCGCTGTATATCTGATTACAACTCATCACACACTCCTCATGCAGTCCCCTGCACAATATCATCTGGGCTTTAGATGCAGGGAGAAGCCATTCTGTTGTGCATAATTGCTTTAGTTATAATAGACCAATGCAGGTCATGACGTTACATTACAATGTGCAAATCTCTAACTCAGTGAAATGTGAGTTCTATTTTCGAAACTCCACATAGTTGACCACAAGGGGGCAGATTTAATGAAAAAAAAACACTCAGTGGAAGTGTAATGTGCCGTCAGTTTACAAAGTCTTTGTGCTTTGTTATGTACCTGACTAATGCACGTTCAATATTTTCAGTATTGGTCTTTCAAGTGTGGTTTGGTTTATCAATTCATGACTCACAGGATTTCAGATCTCTTTGGTTGCTGCTGTCAAAGTTCCAAACTGTACACAGTAAAAACTTGTAACCTGGTCGAACGTAAAGTAGAAACAGAAACTTTTCAGCCCTCTAGTGTTTCCAAGGGGTGTTTGTTTGTTGTGCCATTGTGGCAAAGACAACAGGTGTTGTGTCAAGATCTGTTTCCCCATTGATATGTGTTCCCCCTTACCCTACTCTGCTGTGCCTGATCACAACCTATCCCTCAACTGCAGAGGACACCGCTATGAGAAACACTATTGCTGTATTATTGATGGAGCACTTCAGCACAACACTAGATTAAGTCGGAGCACTTTGGGAATAAGAGAAAAGAAAGAAGAATGTTCACTAGAAATACAGAGGAATCAACATTTACTTCATAAAGATCATTTAAAGCCAAAAAAAAAAAAAAAGTTTATTTCCATTTCAACAAAACCAAGAGTCACTTTAAATCTTTATCATGCCTCTGTGAGGCCATACTTGAGCTAAATACTTACAGTTGTATGTTAACATGCTCACAGTGACGATGGTAGCATGTTGATATTAGCAAATATAATGATTACCATGTTCATGTTTAAAATATGTGAAGCTGTTCTCATAAATTTTACAAGAAAAGGGGCATAACTATCATGATGTTTTCATTATTATGTGAGGAAACAAGTGTGCATTAGTTTAATATGCATTAAAATAGACCTAGCAAGTTTCCATCATGGATGTTTTCTTCAAACTACAGACTACAGACTGGCCTCTGGTTCACAAAGAAAGCTGGGAACTCTACAAATATGCTAATTGTGTTTCTTTGAAAAAATTAATTTTATCATTTTTTTTTTCAAATCAACATTTTAAGTCACAGACTTTAAAAGACCAGTGTGTATGCTCACCACCAGTGATAACTAGTGCTGAGTTTGCATACTGCAAAAATGCTGTTGCACTTTCGCCTTCTAAGTGTGTAGGAGAACCAACAGTGGCTGTATAAATCTTTTGTAAAAACATGGTGTTGCAACATGATGGACTTTGCAGAAGAGGACCTGCATCCTGTGTAGATATAACAGCTCATTTTAAGATAACAAAAACACAGCAATTCTTATTTTTCAGGTTATTATACATGAATGAAAACATACTTATGAGTATTATATTCAATTTCTGACATATTCTGCCAATAAATGCCTGTAAATTTTACACACAGGACCAACAAGTCAGAAGAATTCATCTTTATAAGCACCTAAATCGATCTGAAAAGGAAAAACAAACTTTAAATTAAAAAAAAACTTTTTTGCTCCCAAATAACCTCCTCAATTTACTGGTAAGAAATCGGCTACTCAGCACTCACAACTATGGAAATTCATAACACGTCCTGACTTGGTCATTCGAGGATACAGCTCCTCTAATGAGGTTATACTTTTTTTCTTCAGGAGTGTGCTACCCTAAAATAAGATGACAGCTGAGAGAATGTGAGTCTGAGACAAGCTGAAGGGGTTGTTGGGTGCAGCCGGCCGGGCCCTGTGGCTCCCTGTCACTCTGTACCACTGGCTGCCTGCGTGTCACTAGTCAGTTGCAGACGATGTGTTGGTTCATTGCTTGGCCAGTTGTGTTAGTGGCTGCATACATGTGATTACACTGACCGCTTTTGACAACCACAAAGGGAGGGAAAAGATAGAGGGCTGGGGTGAGGGAAAGATGGAAAAAAAAAAAAGGACAAATAAAGAGAGGGAAATGCACACAAAGGAAATAAAGCAGGCCATCAAATGTGGATGACAAGCTAAAACAGAAGAGAAAAGCACCAAGTAGATTAACAACAAAGTGGCACCACAAGATTAATCAGCCTATTTTAGCAAAATATTTTGTTCTGGCATCTTGGTGAAGCAGCGACTACTCACTGAGCTAACTGGTAAAGCACTTTTCCCCATCGGGATAACAGCACCCGCATCTAAGTCTGAGATGCTGGTGCATCTCAGAGTTGCATTCATGTTTTCCAGGTCTCGTCCACACAGCTGCCTGACTCAGGCGTGACTCAGTGTGATAAATAAAGAAAAATTGATATCCCATCTACTAAGGATTTAGGTTTAGCGTAAGACCATGTTTGGGGTTTCATACATCACATTATGTTACTGAAGCAACTCACGGTCACATGACAGAAGGCAGGTGTCACTGAAGCAACTCGCAAGTCAAAAATCACATGGCAACAGTCACGTGATGCACATAAGGTTATGTGTCTTACAACCTTTAATACTGTGACCCTGGTTTTTTGGATGAAAGTCTTGTGTTTTTTTGAACTATCCATACATCCATAGATTGGTACTTTGAAATCACTTGAAAAGCTTGGTGCGTCGCTTTCAGTCGCTAATGGGTACAGTGCACATCTGTATGAGTCACCAGGGGGCGGTAACAAAACTTTGGTATTTGACAAGCTGGGAATCAGATTGGATTGGAGCTGTCATGTTGTCCATCTTTATATATGTCAATGGACAATACGTTCATACAGGTTATATACAATAAAAAACATATTTGTAACATTGGGTTTTTATGGTGGCCTTTCTGTCATGGTTACTGTCTTTAAATCATTCCTCTTTTAATTCTGAGATTCTACTCTGACCGAGGAGGTTAAATTAAAGTGAATGTTGCAACACAGCTAAATGACCATGATAGCTTCCTCCATGGCTCACTGTTCCCTCAACAGTCAACACTAACAAGATTTGTGATTGGTCAATGGTGCTCATTTGCAGGTCCAAGTTCATTTGAATTGAACTTGACAGGAAAAATTGTGAGCAAATCCACTAATCGTGGTGATTCCACTGGAATGAACTGAATTTGCCACAAAATAGCTCAGTGTGGAATGCTGGTGTGACCAGACCTTCAAAGTATAACTCCCAAAAATAGCCACATATAGACGCATCCATATGGTTTGCAGCCATTTACGTATTTTGTCTGGCAGGCTTGAAGTTCAGCTGTAAAGTTTAAGTTTAGAATTCCAAAAAAACAAATATTGAGTCCAAGACTTTGGGTTTTGTATAATTAGAAGGAATACATAGCCAAGAGGAAAAGATTCAGAACAACAATATGAATGAATGGCACAGATGTTTTTTAAAAAATGGAGGGTGGGGGTGATAAGAAAGAATGAGACATTTTGTTAACAAGGCAGGTAGAAGGAGAGGAAAAGAGAGTGCATATCTGATTCTTATTTATAGATAAGCAGATTGTTGCAGTTACTGTGTTTGTGGTCATGCATAACAATCATTGTGGGGATCTTGGTTGAGGAAATTCCTCTACCATTCTCTTAGATTGCTCTCCTCTATGCAGTCTGCTGTGTTTTCATATCATCTGCCTCGTAAATGCAGCCGCTGCCTGTGATCTCTACTCTGTGAATTTTGTCTGATGATGTGCATTTATGTGAGTGAATGTGTATGTGTGTGTGTGTGAGATTCCTGACAGGGGTAGGTGGGCGCTGGTCACAAGCCCTGCAGGTCAGTTTGTTAGAGTTGGCACCACAGAAGAGCAGTGGGGCACCAAAGTAAATAGCACATAAAACGAAGAAGTTGGATAGTGCTCTTATGAGAAATAGAAGAAGATTATACTGAGTTATGCAGCAAGAGAAAGACATACACACTTACTCTCACACACACACAAATGTGCAGCGTCTCCTGAATTAACCCCAATTATCGACACATTGAAGACATACTTAAACAATTCAGTCTGTGTTTAAAATTTAATAGCTCACATGTCAATGCCAACATCCTTCCCCACAAATAAACAAAATCCTGAGTTTGCAACCAAGATTGTGAAAAAACACAGAAAAAAACATGAAAGTTTATTTGTGTGTTATCGGTGTGGGTTACAGATGAATTTAGAACGATCTTGTGAAACCTGACACCGAAGATTAAACCCAAAATTATGCAGGACTCAACCTGATGTCATTCTCTTGCACCGAGGCAAACTATTTCCTAATTGGAGTTATATGTACTTATGTGATCTCTGTGTAATCACAGGTTGGATGCAGCAGCCAGAGATTAAAGGAGATGGAGGGAAAGAGGTGAGACACAACGCAATGTTTGTTTTCAGCAGCGTTCAGCCAGCTGTCTCTCTTATCCCCACCGCCCATCAGTTTGATAGTTTGAAGATTTGTCGTTGCGAATGTGAGGAGTTATTTAAACATAATTACATCTGGAGCAACGAGTGAAACATAAGCTTTGCAGAGTTTGGAGAGAAGGATGGGAGTGTATAAATATTATGAGTAATTTATGGTTCGAGATCTTAAATCCGCTTGGTTCAGCCAGAGGAATTAGCAATCCATAATAAATTTCTACTCAGTCATGCATCACCAGGAATTACATTACCTAAAATGATTGCTGGAGTAAAAGCTGCTCTTTATCACCACTATTGGCTAGCATCACAAATGTGCACTGGTTAGCATTGCATGTGCTTTGGAGTATAGGAAATTCATCAGATTGATTCACAGGTACTTTGAAAAAAACCTGTTATGGCCTTTTGGGAGGATAGAAAACTGAAGATTCAGTTCTGACACAATTCATATTAATCATCATAGCATTAAATGTGTTGTCTGTAAACAACCCCCTGTTAATAACCAATTATATCATCTGTTCTGAGCTTTGCTTAAAGATGATGTTGCTGATGTTACTGCTGCTGCTGCTATACTGTAACGTTAACCTGTGTTTGTACTCCAGCAGCCTCAGATCTCAGTGTGAAGGCTTTGGTTATTACTACAGTTGTTTGCAGTTTCAGTGTAGTTTCTCACATGCTTGCAACATGACGTTCAGCTTCCCTCCCTCCTCACAATTTTTGTACAGTTTGACTCACCAGATGCAGACTTTGGGTATAAACCAGCCATTGGCTGCCTATTTGAGGCTGCATTCTCCTGTCATAATCTGGTTGTTATCATTACAAATGTTAACGTACTAGCAGCTGTTACATTTTATTTTGTGGGGCTTTAGCCATTTTAATGTCAGGGCTCGACTCCCCATGTGCAAATGTTCCACTAAAACAAGTTTCCACTGCACTATTTTGCAGGGGCCCCATTTCTGAATCCTAGGCTTTGTGTGATTGCTTCAAAAAAATACAAATGTGGCACCCTGGTAGCTCACTTGGTGGAGCGTGCATCTCATGGAATAAATCCTTATCTCATTATGACCAGGGATAAATTTTGAGTCCGTGGCCCTTTGCTACACGTTGTCCCTGCTCTCTTTCTCCCACCTTTCTTGTCGGTCTCTGACTGTTCTGTCTCAACAAAGGCAAAAACCCCACAAAAAAAGAAATACAAATAAGCTGGTCTGTTATTTCCCTGCAGCAGAATAATAATTTGTGGAGCCAGACCATTCTCCAGCGCTGACACAGGGCTGTGGAGATATTTCTGATTATGCAAGACAAAAAGAAAGCACAAAAGCATTTCCCAAAATTTCGAACTATTGCTTAAAATCTATGCAGCTTGAATTAAATCAAATAACCACAGTGCAAGACTATGCAAATCTACAGTCACTCTGGGTTTAACAGGTTAGTTTTGTTGTCTTCTGTTTATGTCTTTCCTTTTTCCACTTTTCCACTTCATGTTTCTCACATAAGCCAACTGCCTTAACAAAGTTCAAGTTAATAACAAGTGAAATTATGTTATTAGAGACTGATACATCCCCCATATTCCAGAGTATGTGGTGGATGGAGGTGGTGCTGGTGGAGAGGTGATGAGAGGTGAGGTTGAGTCTAAAGTGGTAAATGATCCTTGTTCACCACACGCCTACACAGTATGCGTGGCCTGGATTTTGTTTTTAGGTGATGAGGCCAGGGAGAGGAACCAGAGGGAAATAAGAGCTGATGAGAAAAAAATCCTCCACTGCCTTTCTTTTTAACTGACTTCCCAAAAAGAAAATCTGTGTCTGTACATGTGAAGATACACAGATTTACATTTAGAAACCATCAACAACAAAAAACAGACTTGAAGATGCATGTGTCCTGCAGGTTTCCAGAGTTATGAAACACTCATATATCCACATGAAGTTTTGGCTGACGCTCATATGGCAGAATTCACAGCCACAGGACAGCATGACCATCAGGGACTGAGAGAGGGAGGACAGTCCTGAGTAATGTCTGTCCTTCATCCAGTCTGGCCGGATCTCCCTCCGTCCCACAGCGGCTTACATCACATGATGTTTTCGATCTGAGCCACTCACTCCTTAATGTGTTTTAAAATAGAATGTTAATCACAGCAATAACCATTAAGAAAATAAGACATAAAAATAGCAGCAAAAATGTCTGGGCTCACCATTTAAAGTCTAAACTGTTTTTGGGAGTTGTTGTTGGATGAGTGTTTGTCTGTGTTCTGTCCACGCTGACTGACAGAGCCACAGAACAGCCTGAGGTACACCTGCTCGACCACTGAGGGAAATACAAGCCCAGACAGGTTAGGTTAATGTGTTTGTACAGACATTAATGAGATAATTTATACACTTGTGGCCATGCCATCATTATGAAATTTGTGCACTTCCCTTCACTTTTTTCACCGCTGTGTTAACTTTCTCTGTTTTCTTCTGCCAAATGCTCAATCTTTCCTCCCACTCCTCCCTCTCTCCCAACCACATCTTGTGCTTCCTCCACAGGCACATCTCTTGTTATCACAATATTCCATCTCAATAGAGTCCAGTAGACGTGAATGAGACCAGGCTGGGATCAGACTATAACATGAACCTATCTGTGGCTATATGGTACGGACCATAGTATAAAGAGGGACAAAGTCTGAGTCTGGAGGAGGTGGGGTGCATGGATGGGAAGCAAACACAGGACTTTCACCCAGGGTCGTGTCCATCGTGAAAAACAAGTAACATGTTTCAAGTGATTTTCGTCACGTAACTTTCATCGATGTTTCATTGTGATGTGAGGTCACACGACATATGTAACATAATGTTGTTATTGTAACCCGAAACATGATCTTATCCTAAACCTACCCAAGTACTTTTGTGCCTAAACATAGCTTACCAAACTGGGAATGTTCCACCGTGTTAATCACATGTTAAAGAGGCTTTCTGGCTGCATCTGATGCATTTGCCCAAGGTATCAGACACCGAGGGGCAGCAACAAATCGCCCATACGTGACGAGCTGGCATGAGAACAGGATGCAGGTCCAGTAATTTTGTCCCTCCAAGGTCATATTGTAGGGTTAGGTACCAAACTACAGAATACAGTTTCACGTTAAATAAATCAATGATATATTTCAGTACCTGAGAGCGCATCTAAGAGAGAAAATAAATGTAGAATAAAAGTCTAGAGAGAAAGAGAGATAGCAACGAGACCCAAGAGACTCAAGTTGCCCATTGGGCATATCGTGTCCGTGACACAGTTTTGATTGGTCCTTCGCACGGCTGCAGGTCCCACCAGCAGCGTTTCAGAAGTGTTTTGGGCATCGACAACGGTATCGACGTCTCCAGATAATTAATCAGATAAGTTATTGGTGGAGATTACAAGACTTTTTCAGCTATCTTGGTTGACACTGACTTAGCTTTTTTACTAGCGTTAGCATCCAAAATTTCTAACCAACATGGTATTTAGTAGCATGTTGGACCAGTACTGGTACTGACATTGGTTCACATATGAACAGTACTTCTACCTGCCTCACCTGAATTGGCCTATTCTTGCTTCCTGCTCCTGTACTAACCTTTCTCTTGAGTTCAAGCTCAGATTGACTGCAGGTGGACTCTGTTAGTCACAACCTGCATGCTCAGCTCCGCCGGGTGTATCACATCCTGTTTTTCGCTTTTTCATTTATCATTTATCTGGGATTCTGGCACACTTCACTGCTTACAAAAACATGGTCCTGGCCCTCTTACGTGCATTCATAACATTTCTTAAGAACCAGATATTTTGCTAGGCTACGCAGACACGGGAGGCTGACGTGGTGGCTGGCCAGAACAAGACATTAACTGCATAAGAGGTAGTGAGAAAAGGGAAAAGTACTGTAGTAGCGTGGAAGTAAAGAGAGGTGGAAGCATGTGGGAATAGCAGAAGAAATATGACTTTAGAGATGGGCAGAGAGGGCATAAATAAGAGAGAACACTGGGAGGAGAAGGATGAAAAAGTCGACCATTTGACAATTTTTTCCATGCAATCACCCTCTCCATCTTTTCTCATTCACGCTCCTGCTTGTCTCTAAGTTTAGATCCGAACTGAAGTCACAAATCCCCGCCACCAGTGTAAACATCTGTAAAATCTAGAAGAAAACAGTCTCTTATTCCTCTTTCATTCCCTCCTTTGTGTTGGTATCTGCCTGTGGAAATCAGACATTAAATATCTGCGTTAGAGAACCAAACCACCGCTCAGTGGTTACAGAGTTAACAGCCTAATATGACCACATCACTGAATATGTCCCAGTCGCAGTGCCAAAAACATCCAAGACCTCAACAACATATGCTTTCTGTCTCACTCAAAACATCTGACTCCATCTCTCTGAATCCTTCATACTGCTTTTATCTGTCAGCGGGGTTTATCTCCATCTTTACGTGTGTCATAATGTTTATCTGTCTGTCTGAGTCCTGCTGTTTCCTGGCATGTCTAGTCTCCTATTCTGGTGTGTTTACCGTTGGTGAGGGTCTGCTTTCACACAGCTATTCACAGAGCGCTCTGGCTGAGGTAAATGTGATGTGGTGTTACATAACTCTCAGATGAACACCATGGGGATGTTGTTCTGTCTGTGGAACTACTGCATTAACTTTAACGTAGGTGTACTAAAGACTTGCCAAGTGCGCTAGCACTTTACTCTGTTTTGATACAAAACAACTTGCACCTCAGAAGTGTTCACAAATATATGTCTTCTTAACCCTTTAGCAGTCATTTCAAGTTGGTCAAACACATTTTGAGCTGTAATATCTTGTTGAAAGATTTGGTGTGATTAACTCAACCTGACTGATCCGTTTAAAGCACTCAGATTGAGTATGTTTGGCCCAAAAAAGTTATTTTTCAGTGCATAAAAATTTAGTGGCATCTTACAGAAGCAACTGACTCATCTGCCAAGTATGTAGGGGAACCTACTGTGGAAGCAAAACAGCCAGAAAGGACTGTGTATTGAGCCAGTGTTTGTCCGTTCTGGGCTATTGTAGAAAACATGGTGGTGCAACATGGTGGACATGGTGGACAGCCTTCTAGCTGTTAATCTTAAGGTGAATACAGGGTGATAGTAATAATTAGATGTGAGACCAAGTCATTTTTCTCAGGTCTTTGCACTCAAGTCCAAATTCGAGACTGACAAAACCCAAGCCAAGTCCAAGTCTAGAGCTTAGTTTTTTAGTCATAATATAACAGTGAGCTTCCAGCCTCATTGAAGTATAAAGTTATTAACTGTTAAGCTAATGTTAGCATTAGCTTGCTAACTATGTGAATATTAGGTTCAACTTGCGAGTCTTTGTGCAACTTCAAATGTTGAACCAAGTTGGAAGTTTTATGTCTCCATCTGTGACTTTCAACCTGCATGTTTTGCATACTGCACCTTGTTCCTCTCACTTCTCAAATGAAGTCATGAGTCATGTTTTATGTAAAATGTTATATATTTCTAGTTTTACACATTACTCTTGTCATAAAAATAGCTGTGAAATTGAAAACATCCCTTATTTAACTTTCACAGAGAAAGAAAAGCGTGCAGATCGTTCTGTACATGTACTACTGATCTACTGTTAATGTACCTTAAATGGACATTTCAAGAGTTTTGTAATTAAAAAACTGTGTGGTCAGTTTAAAAGAGCCCAAAGGGAAAAGAAATGCTGTTTTTCTGGGTTTGACCATTAAAGGGTTAATAAATGTAAGAAAGTAAAGTGTCCTGTGTTCTGTTTCTAGAATACCAGCTGTAAGACAGTGGACTAACATCTTGTTTTGTACTCAGAAACACAGAGCTCATGGCCCAAATGAGATCACAGCTTCCATTCATGATAATTAAAGGGGTAGTTCCCCATTTCTATAATGGTCAGTGTAGTCGGCTCTTTGAAACAACAACCCAAGTATCAATGCACATGTTGTTCGGAGACATATGGGAGTCAGTCCGTCCATGTTGTGCCTGTTTGGTTGATGGTCTTCTCATATCAAGCTGCCAAGCAAACAGTAGCAAATATTATCATGTACCTGCTATAAAGTAGTTTCAGCGTGCCAGCCTCACCTCACCCCCTCACCCCTCCTCCTTTCTGTCTCTCTGTTTACCCCCTGCTTGTTTTTCTCCTGGCCCTCTCTGTCACCCACTGTGCTCCTCGGCGAAGGCGTGGGAGTCGGGGAGAGAGTGAGCTAATACCCCGGTCTGATTAAATGGTGGAAAAGAGGGCTGATATGCTATGAGAAGGGAGGAGAAGAGGGCGAGGGCTGAGGGGAGGTGGGAGGTGGGGGGAGGGAGTCGGTGGGTAGAAATGAAGGGGTGGGGGGAAGAGAGGTGAGTATATAAGCCTTGCTGTCAGGAATTAGGAAATATTCCTCGGGAGAAAATACACACAGAGAGATATTTCCAGGCTTCTCACTTCATAATTATCTTTCACGGTAAGAACATTAAAGCAAATAATCTCTTAAACTAATGATAGGTGAAAAGAAGAAGTAGTTTACATCTTTTAAAGAAGGCAAATTTAGGAAATGCTGCAAATTTTATGGATTAGTTGACGCATCTTTTGTAATTTTTTAACATAATGCTGCAACTTGCAATCCTCATAGTACAGGAGGTCTACACTACTAATGTGCTAATGTAAAGAGTAATTAATTTGCGACCCCATGTTGGCTCTGTGTGTGTCTGACATCGTGCCTGTGGCTTTTTCCAATGAGGTGGGCACATTCAGCCTGCAGGGAGCCCACCACAACCCCTCCCAAGATTCAGACAGGCATAAAACTCTATAGACACTGTTGTCAGCAGCTCACACACACACACACAGACACACAGACACACACACACACACACACACACACACACACACACACACACACACACACACATACACACACACACACACACACTCACATCTGCACACACTTGTCGAGATGTCCTTGCCAGTCTTTGGGAGTTACTGTTTGAACTCTGGGCCTGAGGCTTGCTGTTTCTGTGGCCAAGTCTGGGTCTGACTGAAGCCAAGATATGCCTGAGGGGCTTATGTTACGAGCACTGTGTGTGTGTGTGTGTGTGTGTGTGTGAGCATGTACCAGTCAGTTGTGTGTGTACGTGTTTCTGTAATGAAAGCTGCTATTGACGGTGAAAACGAGGACTGCTCAAATGTCCAAATCCCACAAACAGTAGATGTGGATGAAAGCTTTTTTGCAGTGCAGGCATGCCAATACAATGTGTGTTCATGCTTGTACGTCAGGGTTTTATGCAGACATCTGGCATCGCTGTTTGTACAGGTGCGGCACAGGTGTCCTTACCGTAACATTTGAGTGTATGCGTAATGTGTATATGGATACATGTGCAATATGCAGGGTTGGGTCAGATTACTTCGAAATGTAGTCAGTTACTGAATACTAATTAATGCCATTTTTTGTATTTTTGTAACATAATCAATAGGATAACAAAAATGTAATCTAATCTAAATACTTTTAGATTACCATAGAATCAAACGTTGAAAATGTTGCACTTTACACTAAAACACAAGCAATTTTTCACTTTTTTGTCAAGCACTCGTCTAAGACTCACCTTTATGCTGTAAAAAAAAAAAAAAAAGGAGAGCTGAGGAAACTCTTAACTGTGTAACTTTTTTTTTAAAGTCAGACTCAAACTCTTAAGTCTTGTCACCCTTATAATCTTTTGTTGAGATAATTTACATTTCCTCTTTAGATAAACGTGAATCTTCAGAAAGTCACTGATTTAAGTTAATCTAAAGGACAAAAGCAAACAACTTAAACAAAAGATTATAGGACAACAAAGTTAAATTTTAAAATAAAATAAAAACTTTTTTTAAGGTTGTCTCAAATCTTGAGAGTTTAAGTTTGATTCAGAACTTAAAAAAAAAAAATAGCGAAGACAGCTGCCTTGAAATTAAGAGTTTTCTTAATCTATTTTACAGTATATGGGTTAATGAAGTACTGTTTGTCATGATAAAATGTTTTAAAATTGTAAAATTGGCATATTTTAATAATGTAATCAAAAATGTAATCAAGAAGTTCTTGACAATGCAGTCTGGGCCGATTGTATATACATATATATATATATATATATATTTTTTTTTTTTTTTTTTTTTTTTTTTTTTTTGTACTAATATATGTATATGTGCAGAACCACATAGAACACTTGCCTCTTTATTATTACCACTTATCTTTTGGACTCTATTAGTTGGCAGCTCTTCTCAGCCACAGCTATTCTCTGGTGGCTGCTCGAGTCCAGTGCACTCAAAGGACCTTTGGACACTTGTTTTTGCCAGCGAATACCTTCAGTCTGGTCTTATATGTATATATATAACTTAGGTTTGTGTTGGTTCCAGAACTGCTGCAGTATTGTGCCAGTATGTACAGATGTATATGTATAAGACAGCTTATAGTTTGCATGTCTGCTTCCAGCCTTCTTATGCACCAAACCGCAGGAAACAGATTTAGAAAGTCTGCCACTTTCTATCCTTGCTTGTTTTTCTTTTCTGTTTACTCGCCGTTTCAAAGTCTGAGCCAATGTCCCTCCTTCACTTTTCTCTTTCTTTTCCGATCTAACTCTTATTTCGGTGCTGACATGACTCACTGAAACACCTTTCTCCTGTTTCCCAGCAGATAAAACAGCCCCAGGATGAGGACCCTTCTGCAGTTGCTGGCACTCTGTGCTGCCGTCTCTCTCTGCATCTGCTATGGTACAGATCTTCCCCGCCATCCTCAATGTTTCCGTCATTATCCATTTATAACACATAATATTTATTTTACACAGTGATCCATCATTTATGATTAACCAGACTCCATGTTTTTCCCATAGAATCTCATGAAAGCACAGAATCCATTGAAGGTGATTAAATGTTGTCTCTCGTTCATGGAAAAACATGCATGCACTTCTAACAAATATGACACAGCTTCAGTCATGTACTTAAAGCTACTACAAGGAGTTCTTAAACAATCTCAGTTTAATGCTGATACCTCTGCATGACCTACGTAAGCAAATGAGACCATCAACGAGAAGATCCCCTGTTTCTATATATCCTCAGTGACTGTCATCAGGTCGGATTCTCCATGAAATCAGATAAAACAAACCTGTGTTTACATTTTCCCAGGCTAAGTGTCAGTGAGTAGTACATTAACTAGTTAAAAAGAAGCAGGAGGAGATTTTTATTTTGATCATTTTTATTTTTTGCATTATATTTTGTGGAAATGCTGCTGATTTTTTCCACATGGGCCCCCAAAATCAACAAAATATGAAAGCTCCTTGTAGTAGCTTTAATCCTCATTTGTCCCTTCACTAACGGACCCCCACCCAGTCTGTCACCTGATCAGCTGACTGATACGCATGTCTAAGCTGACTACAATGAGGATTTTTGTCTAGTAAAGTTTTGTGGTTGCAGATTTGTTTGTGCCTCCAAACCAAGCCAACTCATTCATCACACCACGGAGGGGCACCGTATACAGCCCACCCAGAGGGGGCCACCTCATGAGGTAAGGAGACATGACCGCAGACATGCACACTGAGCACATTCCTTCATCTTGAACATATGTAAGACCACGTGAACCACAGGAACAGGCAACACACAATGCTCGAATGCAAAAACTTAAGAAGTGCAACAAAACCGAGAGAAAAGCCACTGGCTGTTGTGTATCTGCTTGTGATTACAATCCCTTCCCTTGTTCTCACCATTCTGCCCTCTAACTATCTGTCTGCCTCCCCTCCTCCCTCTTCTCTTGTCCAGGACGATAAAGTCTCCCGCGGAGAGGCGTGCAGAGACCTGCGAGGACTACTCTCCCTGCCGCTTCTATGCCTATCGCCACGGCTTTCAGCAGGCCTACCAAAGATACTTTGGCTCCCAGAATCCACCCCAGCAGAGACCAGCTAGGGCTCGTCGATACTAAACTCAAAGTATCTGTCTGTCAAATGCACAATCATCATTATCGTCTGGAAATGAATGCACGTTCCTTCATTCCACATATCACGACTTTTATATAATTTATGTGATTGTTTTTGTGGCCTCTTTTGGATGTGAAACACAAGAAAAACCACATTTTTATAAACACAGAGGCATCCAGTGTGGCTCAGATGTTACAGCAACCTATCATTAGACACGTGTAAATTCATGGCCCACCTCTTGTGTAATCTCAGGATAACTTTTTATCCACTATTATCACACCTTAACAGCATTTATGAGCTTCATTTGATGTGCTTGAATGAAGTGTTTTGCTCACTATCCACTATCCTTTTCTTACATTATCCAGCTGTTTATCCAGGCCTCCAAGCACTGCTGTCAGTGATTATTTCCATTGCTTTGATTTGAAAAATAAACTCCCTTTTTTGGGGTTTGGTCTTAATCTTGTTTATTCCATTTGTTTGCCACATGGGTGTGTGAGGAGATGAGGTATTCAGTGCCAGTGCCAAATTCACAGCTACATGTGTTTTAAAGGCTAAAGAAAGATAGTGTTGGTATGAAAGTTCAGATCATAAACAGACATAAAGGCTCGTGAGAGCAGTTAGGGGAAATTATTAAGAAAGGATTTCAGTTTTTTTGCATTAGCATTATTATTATTATTATTATTATTGCATTATTGTTTTACATTATTAGATTGTTAAGCATTTTAGTCTTATCTGCTTTATACACCATCAGTTGGATTAGCTGGAAAATTAAATGTTACAAAGCTGAAAGGGAAGTTTTTCTTATGAAAAGTTGACTAATTTCTCACTGTTAATGATGCAAAACGTGATTATTTTATAGCAGATCTTATTTTCAGGTGATTGCACAACAATGAAAACATACTTATGAATATTATATTCCACTTCTGCCACTTTCTATCAATAGATCCCCCCACATCTCACACAGTGGACCTTCACTAATGTTTTCAATGCTTTTGCTTTTTAGGATTTTTACTTGTATATTCACAGTTCAGTATTTTTCTTACTGTAAGTAAAGGATCAGAATACTTCTTCTACCACTGCCATAACTTAGTTAAGTTCAGAGGTTCCCAAGCCAGGGAACAGGCCAAAAGCAAGGCAAGGCAAATTTATTTATACAGCACATATAAAACATAAAGGCAATCCAAAGTTCTGTACAGAGTACACAGGCTAAATCCTGAAAAACAACTGATAAAAACAATAAAAGCAAGCAAGAAGAAACTGACAGAATAACAATGACAATGACAGCAATCTAAAGCACACTTGACACAAGAAATAAAATAAGCTAAGATTGGTTTAAGTTAAGAGGGTCACAAGATAAATCTGAGGTTAGAGTTAGAGCTAGACTTAGAGATGATTGACGGGGTTGGGAAAACATTCAACTGTACAAATCTGTCTTTAATTTTATATTGTTTTAATTAGACTTTTACTTCTTTGAGGCTCAGACAGTTATTTAAATGAAACCATCTGAGAGGTTTAGTGAGGAAATGTTGAACGGAATTGCTGACAACTCAGACGTCTGAAACACGATGAGGGGCTTCAAACGACACACTCAAAAGCCAAAAATGTTAAACAGCTGGTTTAATCTTTCAAACTGTGTTTTATTTTATAAGGCTATACATGTTTTAAAGGACCAGTGTGTAAGATTTAGCGGCATCTAGAGGTGAGCTTGCAGATTGCAACCAGCTCACCTCACCATGCCTTCCAAGAAGAGCACCGACAGTGGCTGCAAAACTTGTGAAAAACGTGAAAGGCCGTAGCTAGAGCCAGTGTTCGGTTTGTCCATTCTTGGCTACTGTAGAAACATGGTGATGCAGCGAAATAGTGACTTAAAGGAGAAGTGTGTGATTTCCAGTGGCATCTAGCGTTCAAACCTTAGATTGCAACTAAGAGGATTTACCCCGACACCGCCCCTCTCTCACCAAGAGTACGGTGGCCGTCAGCGGACAAAATGGCGAGCGAAAGCTATCTCACAACAAACTACAATTATGTGTGTAGGATGAATTGCCTGTCCAGCAGAAAACAGGCAACCTCGGCGTCACTGTGAAAATGTTTGTCCTCCATCAGCGATTTCCATCATGTAAACGCTATGCAGATGTTGATTCGTGTTTTTGTCGTTTCCTGTCATGCTTGCGTTTACTTTCTTCACGTCTCCGCTTCTTGGATGACGGGGATTCACTGTCCGCTGCTTTTTGTTCTGGTACAGTGTATGTATGATCCTCCATTTGTCAAAACTGTGCCAGTCAAGGTTCACAACGCTAAATGGTCTGCCAGCGATCACCCGCGTCTATCCTCCCCGTCTACTTCCATGTTTACGCTGCGGCGTCTACGTAAGGTTGCCATGGGCTTCCCAAGACTCACTGTTAGTGCAGTTTGTCCGCTCTGCGCTGCCGTAGACGGCGCAGGATGATGATCTCCGTAAGTCGACCCAACAGTATGTAACTATAAATGGCTATTTCTAAAGTAACGGGAACATATAGATTATGAGTTTACGTTGATTGATAGTAATAAATAACATACTTATATATAATATATCTCATTTATGTACATAAATTCCTGTAATTATTACACACTGGTCCTTTAAGTCCTCTGTAGATATAAAGTGCTCGTTCTAAGGTCACAAAAACAACAGTTCTTATTCTTGTTCTGTTCTAAACATGGTGATGCAACATAGTGGCCTCCATGACAGAGGATCCACATCCTCTGTCATCCTCTGTCTATTTGAGAATAATACTCTAATTAATATTATATTACATTTCTGCCATATTCTGCCAATAGATCCCCCTAAATCTTACACACTGAACCTTTAAATGTAAAATCTTACTATGCAAAGCTACTAGTGACTATACTTATCAAATAATTGTAGTAAAAAGTGCAAAATGCGCCCCTTAAAGTAGCATGAAGGTACCTCAACTTTCCACTTCAGTATGTTGCTGGAGTAAATGTATTCAGTTATTTTACCCCCCGGGCTGTTGAGGGGTTAAACAAGGACACATATTACTGGAAGCACACACGCACCACTGATTTCAATATGCAGACAAGATCTGGTTTCTTGTAATCTCCAGAGGAATCTGAGCGATGTACCACACATCTGTGTATCAGTATCCTCCACGCTGCTGCAGACAGTCATACAAACAAACAAAGACAGGTCAGCACACAGTCAGCATGGCACAGTCATGTCGGACGCTTGTTTTTTCTATTCAACCACAAGGCCGCCAATGTCCACAATTAAAGTCGTCCTGAGGTTGAATCCTTGAAGTCGGTCCCTGAAATGAGACAAGGCACCAGCACTGACCCAGACGGTGAAATTACACCCCACATAATACTGTCAGGACCAGTCCAGGATCTAAATATCAGGTCAAAAAAGCAACAAGAAGAGCAGCAGACATTTTTCTGTCATAAAATTAAGAAGTTTAAGGGATGGGTTTTGGAAATGTAACAATATGCTGTAAATAGTAGCTAGAGCTCATCAGATGCTTTAAATTAGCACCAATTTACCAGCACTGGCTCCTTCATAATAAACCAATAAAATACAAAATAATTAGATGTTTTAAGATTACAAAATAACCCTTCTAGTGTGATTTGTGTTTTAATTAAACTGAAATGACGTGTTCCTCTCAACTGTATGTAGCTTTCTGCCACTTTATGGGCAAACCACCCACTTGTTTTGGTAAAAATATCTTCCCACATTTCAAATTACCCTTCCACAAATCTTCAGACACACTGGCTTTCTTTATAAATGTTACTTCCTTTATGTAGGAAATCACTGTGGTTTGCAATAAAGGAGAGAGCCCTCAGATTAAAATCATGTCACATAATGTGGGATGGTGGTTTTCTCCATCTCAGTTTGCATTACATGGTTTGCTCTGCTGCCACATGTACTTAGTGTCCCACATCGTCCCGCTCTGTAAAACTCTGACCTCTCCAGGCTGCCAGCTGGCATTACATTCCTAATATTCCACTATAAACTTTTTTATTACCTCTGCATCTGATAGCACGAGGCCTGTTGACTTAAATCTGAAGCTGAACACCATCACTGTATTTATTTTTAAAATGTTTAAATGCTTTTATTTTTACTTTCCTTTATCTTTACACAAAAACCTCAACTTGTAGAATTAAAAACTGAGATGCACATGCAAGTAACAATCTAAATGGCCTGACCAAGCTGTACAATATTTTTCATTGAAGCACAGCTTATATTTGTGGCTGACTCATGGTCACATTTGTTTTCTCATCACCTGTGCTTTAAATTGAATAAAATGTGTGTGTGTGTGTGAAAATATTCATATGCAAACCCTATCACTACATATAACTTAAATTTTGAATATAAGATTTTTCTGGAGGTGTGTATCTCTGCATCTGTGTGGGTGTGTGTGATACATGATTCCTTAACCAATCACATACCCAAGTTATGGTGAGGGCCACATCTATAAAGCGAGAGTGTGTTTATGTATATATGTGTAAGAGAAGTGAGGCAGAGCTGTTGACATCTCGCTCCTGTTTGTTTCCTGATACTTCAGACGGTGAAGAACGAAGCTGAAAGATGAAGACTTTGGCCATCCTGGTTCTCTGCTCCCTGGCAGTCATCTGTCTGACTTCTGGTAGGAGCCACACAGCAATATATGATAGAAAAACTCTTTATTAAAACTACTAATAAACAGTTTATTATTTTGTGATTTCAAGTATATTTTACTCTGCAATCTAAATCAAAATCTGGCAAGCTAATCTATTTTTCCTGTCAGTGACATATGATGTCCTAGGAGTGCCATAAAAAAGAATGTATCTGGGGAAAAGGATAAGAAAATAAATGTGTAAATATATTGAGGAATCAATAAAAGAATAAATAAGTAAATAAAAAAAATGTGGAAAGATACAGACAAGAGTAGCAAATACAGAATAACAATTCTAAGTATTCTAATTAATTTTCACATTTATTTGTTCATTAATTTCTGTAATTATATATATTTTTAATTTTATATTTGAAATTTCATGCCATTTATACATTTTATCCCCCTATTTTTCCTTATTCTTTTTTCCAGCTTTTGTTTATGCTCCCAGTGTGGGCCAAGCTGTCATTTAGCTGTTATTTATTCTTTTATTTATTCCTCTTTATATTTCCATCTCCACATTTATTTTCATATTCTTTAAGAGATTTATTCTTTTTTATGGCACTTCTATGACTCCATGAAGACAGTGAGTTTCACTTTAAAAAGTGACACTTCCTGTGTTGAAAATTAAAAACAAAACAAAACAAAACAAAAACATTATTATTCATATTTTTCCTCGCATGTTTGACAGATGCCTCCACCGGCTCCCAGCAGCCTGTTGCCAGTGACAACCCTGCTCAGGAGGGTAAGATCATGTTTCTGACTGTATCATCAATGTTACATCAAACATATCTGAATCAGTTTGACTTTTGAAATTTTGTTTAATACTAGTTGAATTTGTTAAATGTATAACTATTTAATAACAGCTCTTCCACAAACTGCATAACTTCTATATTGATCCATATTTTTTATCTGCAACATCTGGACTGTTCTGTTGCAACAAAAAACAAGTTCTCCAGTTTTTTTCTGATTTGGTATTTATACATTGAATCCTCTGTATGCATTTGATTGTGATTGACTGATATATATCATATGTGTTTATACAACATGATGAGGTCGTGTTGAATGTGTGTGATGTGCAGGTTTGTTTGTGGAGAGGGATCAAGCCTCCACAGTGGTGAGACAGAAGAGAGCTGCTGGACAGTTGTCCCTGACACAGCTGGAGAGGTATTTCACTCCTCCTCTGCTTTTACATCACCTATAACAGAACCTCTCAAAGATAGTTATGTTAAAGAACAGCACAAGAGAAATGTATTACAAAGATATTAGACAAGTATTAACAAAATATTTGCACCATGTCGACACTGAGTACTCATAACATGCGTACACACAACATACACAGTGTGTTTCACTTCAAGGCCATATATGAAATAAAATGCAGACTTTGATTAACAATTTTAAATAACATATGTGTGTATGTATACATACATATATATTTATAGGTAGATAGAGATAGATATATAGAGATAAAGATATATATGTATAGAATATAAACAAAAGAAAATAGACCCAATGAAAACATAAAAATAACAACAGGTCTTATGTCTGGGGACATGTGGATGGCAGACTGGCAGATGGAGGATTTATATATTTATAGATACATTTTAAGAGTCATAGATTGTTAGATTAGAATGTAATCTGTCAATTATTTCAGATTTAAAAGTTAAAATATTGCTTGTTGAACTATGAAGTGTTTTGTAAAACTGTTACAGCCACGACAAAGGAAACATTGGCTCAACCTTGTGACCAGCAACATTTTATTTTTACGTTTTTACAACATTTTATTTATAAATAGTAACAAAATTTAACCAAAGCTATATGAGTATGGAAGCCTGGCAGAAAAGAACAAAAGGATGTAGGAAGTCTAGGACAGCCTTTCAGCTTCTTCCCTGGCCTAATGAAAAACAGGCAGACCAGACCTCCATCCTCAAAAAGAAGAAAAAAACACAAAATAATGAGCAACACAAACACAAAATGACAGATGGCTGCAAAAGGGACAGTTCACCCAAAAATCAAAAATCCATATTTTTCCTCTTACCTGTGGTGCTTTTTATCCATCTAGATTGTTTTGGTGTGAGTTGCAGAGTTTTGGAGAAATGTCTGCCTTCCCGCTTATATAATGAATCTAGATGGCACTCGGCTTGTGGCGCTCAGAAGACCAGAAACTACATTTGAAAACTCAGCAGCAGTGTCTGTTTCCAGAAATCCTGACCCAGTTACTCAAGACAATCCACAGACCTTGTTGCGAGCAGCTTCATGTAAGCACTCTAGTCTTTCTGGGACAACGAAAGTTACAGTAGATTCTACCACAGAAAGAAAGTAGTTCCTACATGAAACTTCTCACAACAAGTTCTATGGATTATCTTGAGTAACCGGGTCATGATTTCTGTGAAGAGACATTGCTGCTGAGTTTTTCAAATCGATTTTTTGGAGCTTTGAGCACCACATGCTGAGTTATATTATATTTGAGAGCAGGCAGGTGGCCGATATCTCCAAAATGGATTGATAAATAGCACTACAGGCCACAGGAGAGATATGTGGTTTTGATTTTGGGGTGAACTATCCCTTTAAATAGAGGGGGGACAGGACTCAGACTCAGATCAAGTCCAGTATGTGTTTGATATCTAACATAGCCCCCTGATGTCCTGATAATGTTGTTAGGTCAAAGATCTTTGGAGTCAGTGATTGGATTAAAATCTAATGATTTAAAGCAGCACCATGTGGAATATCATGAATGACACCTCTGTGATTATCTCCACTCAGCCTGAGGGAAGTGTGTGAGCTCAACCTGGGTTGTGAGGACATGATGGACACGGAGGGAATCATCGCCGCCTATACCGCTTACTACGGACCAATCCCCTACTAGAAACCAAACTACGACAACTGATTGCTCATCCCAACTATCTTTTTTTTCTAATTAATAAAATTTGAGCTCTACTTTTTTTTTTTTTCTTTGCAGTTAAGCCAAAAAACATAAGAAAACATTTCCAAATGTGTGCCAGCATGTAACAGAAATGTTATACAAATTAAAATGTGAGAGACGTGGGAGTAAAGATGTAAGCAGATGTGAGAGTGGAGCAGAAGGAATAATATCTGCATGTGTATTTATTTTTCCATCTTGCACAGACCCACAGACCTGTCTCTTCAATTCAATAATTCCTCCTACCCTGTAGAGTAATGCAATGAAATTAAATAAAGATAATAAAACTCTGCTTGTTTGCTCCTTTATGAGGCCTCATCAGGATAATATTCACTCTCGAATTTACTGCTTTGACATGTCATGGCCACCAGATGTCCCTGTTGAGACATTTAGTGAGGCATTTAGTGATTGGATAGTTCAGAGAGTGTCACAGTGAATGGGTTTTATTACTGTCATGCACAGTATGGATTTACAAAACACCATAATTCAAATGACGTAGATCCAATCCAGAGTGCTTTGTACACATTTTCAAACAATACTGCATTATTTTCTCCTCTGATAAAGATTTTGAGATAAATGTACTTATCCCTTCTTGTTTTGCATACAAAAAGGCAAAACTGTTGAAGACAATCTAGTCTCTTAAAATCTGAGACGTCTTTCCAAAGTCAGTCACAGTATTGTCATTTAAGACAGACCTTAAAGGTAAAATAATATATTGTCACCAGTGGGATTGTTTGTGCGTGTCCCCTCCAATATCGGAGACAGGCGCATTTGTCCCACCCAAAAAATATACTAAAAGATCACATAGCATTTTGTGAATGTTTTGCACTGTAGTTAATTTATGACTTTTCTGCTCAAACCATTTATAGATCTGTCAGGTTTCTGATACGTGTCCCCCCCAATGTTAAACTCATTCCTACGCCCTTGCTCTGGATATATAGATCAAACATACTGTCAACCTTCTTTCTATTTGCCATTCTTTTGGCTGCTTTTATTTGGTTTAATTTTTTCAGTTTGTAAAGAAAAAAAGGGTAACAATGCAGGTGTCACAGATGAGACCTGATGACTGAATTAAGATGTTTGAAAACAAATATAAAGTGCATTTCCACTCATTATTTCCGCTTCGCCCCCGATGAAGGTGTAAATAGTAATGCTGGGCTTTCAGCAAAATTATGTTGTAAAGAAGAAGACTATTAGAAGACCAAGTCTATACGTTGCCCTCCTCGTTCAGGTCCTTAAGAGTTAAAGGCCCCCAGCCCCAGCATACACAGTACACAACCTAATACTAAAGAAATCAGAGTTAATTCAGATTAAATGATCAATCTTTTCTAGGCTTTTCAGACAAAGTTAGCCAACCTAAACACATTAATATTCAACAATTGCTCTCTTCACAAATAGAGTATTGTTATACTCTGAACTACTTAAATCTTGCTCCTGACAAACTGTCACAGCCTGACTTTGTACATTTATCCCACCACATTCTCAGTTCCACAGCTACATTCATTACCGTTTTCCAATTATCCACCGAATGCCCTCAGACGTTTCTCTTTATCCTGACACTCCCATCTGCCCAATCAACTCATTCCTCTCACCTGAATTTCCCAGTCCATCTTCTCACCGCCACCTCATTACCTCATCAGTCATTCACTACATAAACCCGCCCACGTCCTTCGTTCAACTGTCAGTTCATTTGTTTGCTTTGCTTTGTAGTCTGGATTTTTGTTTCTTTACCTGTTAACTGTCTGCTTGTGGATCCTGGATCCCGTATTCCTGGACTTGATGCAAATACAACCCATATTCTAAAAGACAATTAAAACAATAAAAACTAAACTAAAAGAGCAAACACACTCTGAAAACTGAAACTGAACTGAAAACCAAAATTAACTGATAAATCAAAACTATGCACTATATGTTGAACCTTTGTTTGTGCATATACATGTTTTCAAACTTCAGTATGAGCTATAAATTGTATTTGTCTTACACATACAAAGCAAAACTCACCATCTCTGATCAAACCATTGATCACATGCATTGATTTGTCTGTAATTGTTTTTCTATAAATACCTCTTGTTCGACATAGTGAGAGTGGTCGCTGTATTCGATTTCTTGTAAACATTACACTCAGAAATATTCTGCTAACACAACAGGAATTGGCTATGAAATTTGTCTGACACATCACGCAGGGAAACAACAAGGCCTTGCATGGCATCTTGAGGAAACTTGATTTTTCTTGCCTGGCAGTGTTTCTTGAGCTGTTTTGTTACAGGGAGGATCTGTGCCAGCTTGGCCTTGATGTTGACAGCGCTGAAGTATCTTGTCAGACAAGTCTATCATGTACTCTGTCACGGCTGAAACTACTTGGTTGTCCCGTAGTGCAAAAGGACAATACATGAAATGGTGAATTGACAGAAAAAACAGCAGAATAAACAGATGAGACTTAAAACATAAACTAATAAAAACAAATCATGCCTTGTTTGAGTGTACGTGAATGTGAAAGAAAAAGCTTATAAGCATTTTTTTTCATCCTCTTTTCCTGTGCTTTTCCTCTTTCCCTCTCAATTTGCGGATAATTCTAGGTGAAAGGATTAAACTATTTAATGTCAGTTATTTGATCTACTTTGGACCAAAGAAAAAGAACTGGCACACAAGTTCCCCTTGCATTCCTCTTGGAGTTCCCCAAGCATTTTGACATTTGCATGTTTACTACACATTGCGTAACAGTATCATTGTTGTATAGCAGTATTGTCATTCTCTGACAAGCGTGCATGACTCAATTCAAGCAGTATGTATCTGGCCGGTTCACATAGTTAGTGCTCGTTCACTTCAGGAAAGAATGGCTTATTAATGAACGTGCACAGACATTTCTGAGAAACAGCTGTTTAACCAGTCTCACAACACTGCCATGTTTTGAAACATTTTACAGAATTACGTATAATATCAGCACATGAAATGGATTCTTTTAACAAATTTTGTCTATGAAATCTAAGGGACCAGTCTGTAGGTTTTAACAGCATCCAGCAGTAAGAATGCAAATTGCAAACACCTCTCCTCTCGCTCCCCCACCAAGTGTGTAGGAGAACAAAACGTGTTTGCTTTGTCTCACATGGTCACATGGTGGTGCAACATGGCGGCCTCCGTGGAAGAGGACCCGCTCCCGCTGTAGATATAAATGGCTCATATTTAGATAACTTAAATACAACAAAGCTTATTTGTAGGTGATTATACAATACGCTGATGAAAATATAGTCGTGAATATTATATTCCTTTGTTGCGATATTCTACTAATAAATCCCCATAAATCTTACACAATAGAATGTCCCATACAGTACTTCATTAAAAATACGTTCAAAATTTTGGCTACTTTTATTGAAGCATTAGTAAAAAAGTAAACACAGCATCAAAATAGAAAGTAGTTATAATGGAGAAAAGGCTATTTGTGTTATATTATGATGTTATCAGATCATCATTGATGCATTAACGTGAAAATCAGCATTTTGATGCTGTAATTGATTGAGGTGTAGCATATTTTAAAGGTCCAATGGAGTTTTACAGCCACTGTAGTTTGAACAGAGAGGATGAGACAAGGATGATGCCACTAAATCCAGCACTCACACACACAAGTGCTGATCAAGCACATGCAGGCACACACCTCTCCCTCTCTTTGTCATAACAACAATCAGGTTTATTGCCAAGCCAGTGTTTGTCTTCCGTCTAAACTTGGAAAGTCCCACAGCGTCATCACAAAGAAAGACTTTATAAAATCTCTGCTGCTGGCACCTTGTTCATTTGTGATCCCAGAGCTCTGACGGATATCAGGTCACCATTATGGACCAGTTAACATTTGATAAGTTAACATTTGATAAGGAGAACTGCAAGCGTATCCAGGCAGTGGAGAATTCATTTCGTACATCAGGGAGGCCCCTATCTAAACCAGGTCGGGTTCTGATGGGAGAGGGCCGCCTGATTAAACAGGGTCGTCGGAAGCCCCAGCCTAGGGTGTTCTTCCTCTTCAACGATGTGCTGGTTTATGGCAGCATTATTGTGAACGGCCATTGGTACAAAAAACAGAAGATCATACCTCTAGGTGAGCAACTCGTCTACTTCTCTTGTGGCTGATCAGAACACTTGATCCAGTCAGATATGTTGGAGAAAAAAAACACCTTGAAGAGAAATATAATGGTCAGACCGGCATTTGTATCACTGTAAACTTTGAAATATAATAACTACATGTATTTGTCATCGCTTTAGCATTAAGTTTTCACAACCTTGTGTTATTTAGGTGAGTTATTAGAACTCATTGTAACTAATCCAGTAGGTTACAGAAGCCCTGGTGATTTTCTGAGTCTCAACTGGATTGTTTTGTCTCTTGTGTGTTTTAGACTTAAAAACAGGTGAAAAAATGTTTTGCCAGGATAAGTAGTTCATTTTTTCATCAAAACCTTTGCCAAGTGAAAAAAAGGTTTTCCAGGATTTTTTATTATTGTTGTTACTATTTTCCATCTATGAAAACAGATGAAAAAAGGTTTTGGCAGGGCTTTTTTGGCCACATGTGGTTGAAGCGCACCACTACCCTATTTGTTGTTCTAAATAGGTCTCAGCATTAATGTTTTCTTCCACATAAGGTACATATATATTGTGTGTTAGCAACTCATGTTTGTCATCTGGCAAAACCTTTATACACATTCAGCTCCACTGCATTGATGCAGCTACACTAGTTTCAAATATTCCAAAACCTGACCCAATAAAACCAAAATCATCTGTATCATTTAATACCACAAGGGTCAAATCAGAACATACAGTATGTTGGTTTGTAATTTGGGGGTTTTCACCATCACACCCTATACGTGACTTTGAGTTTTGCCAATAATCTTGTTGTGCAGGAAGTAGTTGAAGAAAAACACAGAAATGTGTCTTTCTTTACAAGCCTGCTGACAATCCATATGTTTTTGCATTGTTACCAATAAGCCAACTTCACTATCATTTCAGAGGACATCGAGCTGGAGGACATGGAAGACGGTGTGGAAATGAGGAACCAATGGTTGATCCGTACACCACGCAAGTCCTTTTTTGTGTCCGCCACTTCGTATGAGGAGAAACAGGCCTGGATTGAACACATCCGAGACTGCCGGACGAACCTGCTGCAGGGTGGCAGCCGTCAGCCTGGTTCCTCCTTCGCAGTTTCCTGGATCCCTGATAAGGCTGCCTTCAAATGCATGCGTTGCTTCAACAAGTTCAGTACGACCAAACGCAGGCACCACTGCCGAAAGTGTGGCTTTTTGGTCTGCAATTCATGCTCCAAGCAGCGAGCAGTGATAGACCACATTCACCCCACTAAGAAACTGAGGATCTGCAATTCTTGCCACAAAAGGAGCATGGAAAACAGCCCCGGAAAGAGCAGCTCAGAGGAGGAAGATGTGGCAGCATCCAGTGATGAAGATGAGGAAGAGGAGATGACTGAGTGCTATAGTGAAAGCAGCTGGCTGGACACCCGAATGGGCACCTGGGGAAACACAGGCTATGTTTACCCCAGACCAATGCATCTGCGGCCCCGTAGTACATAACCACATCAAGACAGCAACAGACTCTCAGACATTAACTGACATGACATTAAGCATCACAATAAGCAATGAAGTGTGTTATAACAAAGAGGTTTGAATGACTTTTGAATGGATCAGATGACACAAAGCTGATCCAGAATTATTACTGAGGTTAACACAGAAACTCATGTATTGTATTTGTATCTTTTAACTATTTCTTTTATCTTATCTGCAACTTTATCTTCTCATAATGTAGTTATTATTTGATGTCAAAGGGTGTTGAGAAGAAGAGAAGAGTTTATTCTTTCAGGCCTCAGAGTGATTTCAATCAAATGTGTATCATTCACTGTTTACATGTAAAAAAAAGCATTTGCACTTCATATCTGCCCTACTGTTTCACTTTGAAATGATCTATGAACAATAAAGCCCTCACAAAACAGGGAAAGGATTTGTGTGTGTTATGATGATTTGAGAATTGGGGCCTGTTGGATGCACCAACCGTAGTTGTTCTGTCATGTTTTCTGATACATTCATTTTCCTTCCCCAGTTTAAAGGCATTTTGTTGGGAATTTTTCTTATTAAGTTCCAAAGTGGAACTGGCGACTTGTCCAGGGTGAACCCTATACCCTAAAAAAATCCTTCAAAAACCTGCTATGAAAACAGCAAACGCAGTTTTTGCCATTTGTTCAATGGCCAGATGGTGGGAATTATTAGAGTGACACATTAACCCCCTTATTTTTTCCCAAGCAGCACTTTGCCTCTGCTTTTGTTTCTAGTTTGAATTAAATTATTTTATCAAGGTGTAATATGCATTGTCTGTGCAACAAATGCGAATATATTTACAATAAATATACTTGAAGTTACAATTTTACATGGATGACATTTTCAAGTTTAACAGGCTTTGATAAATACATCATAACAGTAACAAGGCCAAATCCTCTGATCATGGGTGAGTCATTTCTTTGAAGGCAGTGGCAAACCCGTTTGTCTGCTCTCACACTGAACACGGAAATGTTACTCACCTTCCCATAAAAAGACAATGAATACAGACTGTTCATTAGTCCTATTAATAATCAAGGTGCTCTAGTTATATCTGTAGAATGGATTGTCTTGTTATTACTTGGTTTCTTTAATAAAAGTTAACCTTTGTGTTCAGACAGTTGAAGCACAGTCAGTGATGCTGCACAAATGTAGATGAATGAAGCACTTTTGAATTTAACCCTCTATGGTACACATTATGATGCCAGTGAGGGAAAAAATGTTTGGAGTGTTTTTATGTCTCAAAATAGACTAAATAAACATAATCTGAAGAAATTTTATTTTTATTTTTGGAAGTTTTTGGGGTTCGTTGCCTGTAGGCAACATTGTACCATAATGGTGCATAAGTGAAAAAGAACGTTCCTTTTCCAATTTGAACATTGTTTATTTCATAAACATATGCAAAAATATTCAATAACATCAAGAAGTCACAATTCATTTAAAATTTTAAATTAAAAAGAATTATGAAAAGAATTTAAATATATATGTATGTATGTATGTATGTATGTATGTATGTATGGTCATATATATGCATGTATGTATGTATGTATGTATGGTCATATGTATGTATATATGGTCATATGTATGTATGCATGGTCATATGTATGTATGTATGCTCATATGTATGTATGCATGGTCATATGTATGCATGTATTCTCATATGTATGTATGTATGTATGTATGTAGGTATGGTCACATGTATGTATGTATGCATGGTCATATGTATGTATGTATGTATGTATGCATGTATGCTCATATGTATGTATGTATGTATGTATGTATGTATGTATGTATGCATGGTCATATGTATGACCATATGTATGTATGTATGTGTGTATGTATGTATGGTTATATGAATGCATGCATGGTCATATGTATGTATGGTCATATGTATGTATGTATGTATGTATGTATGTCTGTATGGTCATAAGTATGTATGTATGTATGTTCATATGTATGTATGCATGGTCATATGTATGGCTGTATGTATGTATGTATGTATGTATGTATGTATGGTTGCATTGTCATATGTATGTATGTATGTATGCTCATATGTATGTATGCTCATATATATGTATGTATGTATACTCATATGTATGTATGTATGTATGTATGTATGTATGTATGTATGTATGTATATATGGTCATATGTATGTATGCATGGTCGTATGTATGTATGTATGCTCATATGTATGTATGTATGCATGGTCATATGTATGTATGTATGTATGTATGTATGTATGTATGTATATATGTATGGTCATATGTATGTATGTATGCATGGTCATATGTATGTATGGTCATATGTATGTATGTATGTATGTATGTATGTATGTATGTATGTATGGTCATATGTATGTATGTATGTATGTATGTATGTATATATGTACGGTCATATGTATGTATGTATGCATGGTCATATGTATGTATGGTCATATGTATGTATGTATGTATGTATGTATGTATGTATGTATGTATGTATGTATGTATGTATGTATGGTCATATGTATGTGTATTTGTATGCATGGTCATATGTTTGGCCATATGTATGAATGTATGCTCATATGTATGTATACTCATATGTATGTATGTATGCATGGTCATATGTATGGCCATATGTATGTATGTATACTCATATGTATGTATGGTCATATGTATGTATGTATGTATGTATGTATGTTCATATGTATGTATGCATGGTCATATGTATGGCTGTATGTATGTATGTATGTATGTATGTATGTATGTATGGTCATATGTATGTATGTTTGTATGCATGGTCATATGTTTGGCCATATGTATGAATTTATGCTCATATGTATGTATGCTCATATGTATGTATGTATGTATGGTCATATGTATGGCCATATGTATGTATGTATACTCATGTATGTATGTATACATGGTCATATGTATGTATGTATGTATATATGGTCATAAGTATGTATGTATGCATGTTCATATGTATGTATGTATGCATGGTCATATGTATGTATGGTCATAAGTATGTATGTATGTTCATATGTATGTATGCATGGTCATATGTATGGCTGTATGTATGTATGTATGTATGTATGTATGTATGTATGTATGGTTGCGTTGTCATATGTATGTATGTATGTATGCTCATATGTATGTATGCTCATATATATGTATGTATGTATACTCATATGTATGTATGTATGTATGTATGGTCATATGTATGTATGTATGTATGTATATATATATGGTCATATGTATGTATGCATGGTCGTATGTATGTATGTATGCTCATATGTATGTATGTATGCATGGTCATATGTATGGTCATATGTATGTATGTATGTATGTATGTATGTATTCTCATATGTATGTATGTATGTATGTATGCATGGTCATATGTATGACCATATGTATGTATGTATGTGTGTATGTATGTATGGTTATATGAATGTATGCATGGTCATATGTATGTATGGTCATATGTATGTATGTATGTATGTATGTATGTATGTATGGTCATATGTATGTATGTATGTATGTATGTATGTATGTATATATGTATGGTCATATGTATGTATGTATGCATGGTCATATGTATGTATGGTCATATGTATGTATGTATGTATGTATGTATGTATGTATGGTCATATGTATGTATGTTTGTATGCATGGTCATATGTTTGGCCATATGTATGAATGTATGCTCATATGCATGTATGCTCATATGTATGTATGTATGTATGGTCATATGTATGGCCATATGTATGTATGTATACTCATACGTATGTATGTATGCATGGTCATATGTATGGCCATATGTATGTATGTATACTCATATGTATGTATGGTCATATGTATGTATGTATGTATGTATGGTCATAAGTATGTATGTATGCATGTTCATATGTATGTATGTATGCATGGTCATATGTATGTATGGTCATATGTATGTATGGTCATATGTATGTATGTATGTATGTATGGTCATATGTATGTATATATGATCATAAATATATATGTATGTATTTATACTCATATGTATGTATGTATGCATGGTCATATGTATGTATGTATGTATGTATGTATGTATGTATGTTCATATGTATGTATGGTCATGTATGTATGTATGTATGTATGTATGTATGTATGTATGGTCATAAGTATGTATGTATGTATGTTCATATGTATGTATGCATGGTCATATGTATGGCTGTATGTATGTATGTATGTATGTATGTATGTATGTATGTATGTATGTATGTATGTATGGTTGCATTGTCATATGTATGTATGTATGTATGTATGCTCATATGTATGTATGCTCATATATATGTATGTATGTATGCTCATATGTATGTATGCTCATATGTATGTATGTATGTATGTATGTATGCATGGTCATATGTATGGTCATATGTATGTATTTATGTATTCTCATATGTATGTATGTATGTATACATGGCCATATGTATGTATGTATGCTCATATGTATGTATGTATGTATGTATGTATGCATGGTCATATGTATGTATGTATGTATGTATGTATGGTCACATGTATGTATGTATATATGCATGGTCATATGTATGTATGTATGCTCATATGTATGTATGTATGTATGTATGTATGTATGCATGGCCATATGTATGTATGCTCATATGTATGTATGTATGTATGTATGTACGTATGTATATATGTATGTATATGCTCATATGTATGTATGTATGTATGCTCATATGTATGTTTGTATGGTCATATATATGTATGTATGTATGTATGTATGTATGTATGTATGTATGTATGTATGTATGTATGGTCATATGTATGTATGTATGGTCATATGTATGTATGCATGGTCATATGTATGTATGTATGCTCATATGTATGTATGCATGGTCAAATGTATGTATGTATTCTCATATGTATGTATGTATGTATGTATGTATGGTCATATGTATGTATGTATATATGCTCATATGTATGTATGCTCATATGTATATATGTATGTATGCTCATATGTATATATGTATGTATGGTCCCATGTATGTATGTATGCATGGTCATATGTATGTATGTATGTATGCATGTAGGCTCATATGTATGTATGTATGCATGGACATATGTCTGACCATATGTATGTATGTATGTGTGTACGTATGTATGGTCATATGAATGTATGCATGGTCATATGTATGTATGTATGTAAGTATGTATAGTCATATGTATGTATGTATGCTCATATGTATGTATGCATGGTCATATGTATGTATGTATGTATGCTCATATGTATGTATGCATGGTCATATGTATGTATATATGGTCACATGTATGTATGTATGCATGGTCATATGCATGTATGTATGCATGTATGCTCATATGTATGTATGTATGTATGTATGTATGTATGTATGTATGTATGTATGTATGTATGTATATATGCATGGTCATATGTATGACCATATGTATGTATGTATGTGTATATGTATGTATGGTCATATGAATGTATGCATGGTCATATGTATGTATGGTCATATGTATGCATGTATGATCATAAGTATGTATGTATGTATGTATGGTCATATGTACGTATGTATGTATGTATGTATGTATGTATGTATGTATGTATATATGTATGGTCATATGTATGTATGTATGCATGGTCATATGTATGTATGGTCATATGTATGTATGTATGTATGTATGGTCATATGTATGTATGTTTGTATGCATGGTCATATGTTTGGCCATATGTATGAATGTATGCTCATATGCATGTATGCTCATATGTATGTATGTATGTATGGTCATATGTATGGCCATATGTATGTATGTATACTCATACGTATGTATGTATACATGGTCATATGTATGGCCATATGTATGTATGTATACTCATATGTATGTATGGTCATATGTATGTATATATGTATGTATGGTCATAAGTATGTATGTATGCATGTTCATATGTATGTATGTATGCATGGTCATATGTATGTATGGTCATATGTATGTATGGTCATATGTATGTATGTATGTATGGTCATATGTATGTATATATGGTCATAAATATATATGTATGTATTTATACTCATATGTATGTATGTATGCATGGTCATATGTATGTATGTATGTATGTATGTTCATATTTATGTATGGTCATGTATGTATGTATGTATGTATGTATGTATGTATGTATGTATGGTCATAAGTATGTATGTATGTATGTTCATATGTATGTATGCATGGTCATATGTATGGCTGTATGTATGTATGTATGTATGTATGTATGTATGGTTGCATGGTCATATGTATGTATGTATGTATGTATGCTCATATGTATGTATGCTCATATATATGTATGTATGTATGCTCATATGTATGTATGCTCATATGTATGTATGTATGTATGTATGCATGGTCATATGTATGGTCATATGTATGTATGTATGTATTCTCATATGTATGTATGTATGTATACATGGCCATATGTATGTATGTATGCTCATATGTATGTATGTATGTATGTATGTATGCATGGTCATATGTATGTATGTATGTATGTATGTATGGTCACATGTATGTATGTATGTATGCATGGTCATATGTATGTATGTATGCTCATATGTATGTATGTACGTATGTATGTATGTATGTATGTATGCATGGCCATATGTATGTATGCTCATATGTATGTATGTATGTATGTATGTATATATATATGTATGTATGTATGCTCATATGTATGTATGTATGTATGTATGAATGTATGAGCATACATACATACATACATACATACATACATGCATACATATGTATGTATGTATGTATGTATGTATGTATGTATGTATATATGTATGTATATGCTCATATGTATGTATGTATGTATGCTCATATGTATGTTTGTATGGTCATATATATGTATGTATGTATGTATGTATGTATGTATGTATGTATGTATGTATGTATGTATGGTCATATGTATGTATGTATTCTCATATGTATGTATGCATGGTCATATGTATGTATGTATGCTCATATGTATGTATGCATGGTCAAATGTATGTATGTATTCTCATATGTATGTATGTATGTATGTATGGTCATATGTATGTATGTACATATGCTCATATGTATGTATGCTCATATGTATATATGTATGTATGGTCCCATGTATGTATGTATGCATGGTCATATGTATGTATGTATGTATGTATGCATGTAGGCTCATATGTATGTATGTATGCATGGACATATGTCTGACCATATGTATGTATGTATGTGTGTACGTATGTATGGTCATATGAATGTATGCATGGTCATATGTATGACCATATGTATGTATGTATGTATGATCATATGTATACATGTATGTATGTATGTATGTATGTATGTATGTATGTATGTATGTATGGTCATATGTATGTATGTATGCTCATATGTATGTATGCATGGTCATATGTATGTATGTATGTATGCTCATATGTATGTATGCATGGTCATATGTATGTATATATGGTCACATGTATGTATGTATGCATGGTCATATGTATGTATGTATGCATGTATGCTCATATGTATGTATGTATGTATGTATGTATGTATGTATATATGTATGTATGTATATATGCATGGTCATATGTATGACCATATGTATGTATGTATGTGTATATGTATGTATGGTCATATGAATGTATGCATGGTCATATGTATGTATGGTCATATGTATGCATGTATGATCATAAGTATGTATGTATGTATGTATGGTCATATGTATGTATGTATGCATGGTCATATGTATATATGGTCATATGTATGTATGTATGTATGTATGGTCATATGTATGTATGTTTGTATGCATGGTCATATGTTTGGCCATATGTATGAATGTATGCTCATATGTATGTATGCTCATTTCAATCAGGAGAGACTAAGAGTAAAAGAGAAATGGTTTATTGGCACATGCATGATATATGAAACATGAACAGTCTTTGGCGGTTAGACCCCAATGAGGTGAAACAATATGCATATATAAATGGGGGTGATGAAGCTGTAGTGAAGAGAACCCCCCCGGGGTCTAGACACTGGTGGTGGTGGTGATGATGAGGTGCAAAGCAGAGACTGGTGAGGTGAAGTGGCTCTGGACTCCTGCTGCCTGGACCTGAAGGCTGGAGGAGAGGGCGTCAGGGAGGATCGAGGTGAACATCTTCTGCTACCTGGGTCCAGTGACTGGAGGAGAGAGGGGTGGAGGAGGGTCGCGCGATTGACTGAATGACAACTGATGGAGCAAAGACAGAGGTGATTTAAAGATTTGGCAGCAGCAAATTGACTGGCTATCGCGACGGTGGCAAAATCTGAATGGATGGTAAAGACGAAGGTGAACGCCCACAAACAGCTGATTAGAGGGAATAGGAGGAGAGAGGCAGAGTAAAGGAAAGTTGTGAATGAAGGCAGCGTAATAGAAGGTCTTCCTGATTGAACTTACGCTGAGCTACATATGTATGTACGTATGTATGTATGTATGCTCATATGTATGTATGTATGTATGCTCATATGTATGTATGTATGTATGCTCATATGTATGTATGTATGTATGTATGGTCATATGTATGTATGTATGGTCATATGTATGTATGTATGTATGTATGTATGTATGTATGTGTATGTATGTATGTACAGTCATATGTATGTATGTATGTATAATGGTCATATCCCTCTATGGTACACATTATGATGCCAGTGAGGGAAATGTGTTTTTATGTCTCAAAACAGACTAAATAAACATAATCTGAAGAAATTTTATTTTTATTTTTGGAAGTTTTTGGGGTTCGTTGCCTGTAGGCAACATTGTACCATAATAGTGCATAAGTGAAAAAGAGCGTTCCTTTTCCAATCTGAACATTGTTTGTTTCATAAACATATGCAAAAAATATTCAGTAACATCAAGAAGTCACAATTCATTTTAAATTTTAAATTAAAAAGAATTATAAAAAGAATTTATATATATTTGTATGTATGTATGTATGTATGTATGTACGGTCATATGTATGTATGTATGGTCATATGTATGTATGTATTCTCATATGTATCTATGTATGCTCATATGTATGTATGCATGGTCATATGTATGTATGTATTCTCATATGTATGTATGTATGTATGTATGTATGTATGTATGTATGGTCATATGTATGTATGTATATATGCTCATATGTATGTATGGTCATATGTATGTATGTATGGTCACATGTATGTATGTATGCATGGTCATATGTATGTATGTATGTATGCATGTATGCTCATATGTATGTATGTATGCATGGACATTTGTATGACCATATATATGTATGTATGTGTGTATGTATGTATGGTCATATGAATGTATGCATGGTCATATGTATGTATGGTCATATGTATGTATGTATGTATGTATGTATGGTCATATGTATACATGTATGTATGTATGTATGTATGTATGTATGTATGTATGTATGGTCATATGTATGTATGTATGCTCATATGTATGTATGCATGGTCATATGTATGTATGTATGCATGCTCATATGTATGTATGCATGGTCATATGTATGTATGTATTCTCATATGTATGGTCATATGTATGTATGTATATATGCTCATATGTATGTATGCTCATATGTATGTATATATGTATGTATGTATGTATGGTCACATGTATGTATGTATACATGGTCATATGTATGTATGTATGTATGTATGTATGCATGTATGCTCATATGTATGTATGTATGTATGTATGTATGCATGGTCATATGTATGACCATATGTATGTATGAATGTGTATATGTATGTATGGTCATATGAATGTATGCATGGTCATATGTATGTATGGTCATATGAATGTATGTATGGTCATATGTATGTATGTATTCTCATATGTATGTATGTATGCTCATATGTATGTATGCATGGTCATATGTATGTATGTGTTCTCATATCTATGTATGTATGTATGTATGTATGTACGTATGTATGGTCATATGTATGTATGTTTGTATGCATGGTCATATGTTTGGCCATATGTATGAATGTATGCTCATATTTATGTATGCTCATATGTATGTATGTATGTGTGCTCATATGTATGTATGTATGTATGTATTGTCATATGTATGTATGTATGCTCATATGTATGTATGCATGGTCATATGTATGTATGTATGTATGTATGCTCATATGTATGTATGCATGGTCATATGTATGTATGTATTGTCATATGTATGGTCATATGTATGTATGTATATATGCTCATACGTATGTATGCTCATATGTATGTATGTATGTATGTATGCATGTATGTATGTATGTATGTATGGTCATATGTATGTATGTATGTATGTATGTATGTATGTATGTATGCATGTATGCTCATATGTATGTATGTATGTATGTATGCATGGTCATATGTATGACCATATGTATGTATGTATGTGTATATGTATGTATGGTCATATGAATGTATGCATGGTCATATGTATGTATGGTCATATGTATGCATGTATGATCATAAGTATGTATGTATGTATGTATGTATGGTCATATGTATGTATGTTTGTATGCATGGTCATATGTATGGTCATATGTATGTATGTATGTATGTATGTATGTATGTATGGTCATATGTATGTATGTATGCTCATTTGTATGTATGCATGGTCATATGTATGTATGTATGTATGCTCATATGTATGTATGCATGGTCATATGTATGTATGTATTCTCATATGTATGGTCATATGTATGTATGTATATATGCTCATATGTATGTATGCTCATATGTATGTATGTATGTATGTATGGTCACATGTATGTATGTATGCATGGTCATATGTATGTATGTATGTATGTATGGTCATATGTATGACCATATGTATGTATGTATGTGTATATGTATGTATGGTCATATGAATGTATGCATGGTCATATGTATGTATGGTCATATGTATGCATGTATGATCATAAGTATGTATGTATGTATGTATGTATGTATGTATGTATGTATGTATGTATGTATGGTCATATGTATGTATGTATGCATGGTCATATGTATATATGGTCATATGTTTGGCCATATGTATGAATGTATGCTCATATGTATGTATGCTCATTTTAATCAGGAGAGACTTAGAGTAAAAGAGAAATGGTTTATTGGCACATGCATGATATATGAAACATGAACAGTCTTTGGCGGTTAGACCCCAATGAGGTGAAACAATATGCATATATAAATGGGGGTGATGAAGCTGTAGTGAAGAGAACCCCCCCGGGGTCTAGACACTGGTGGTGGTGGTGATGATGAGGTGCAAAGCAGAGACTGGTGAGGTGAAGTGGCTCTGGACTCCTGCTGCCTGGACCTGAAGGCTGGAGGAGAGGGCGTCAGGGAGGATCGAGGTGAACATCTTCTGCTACCTGGGTCCAGTGACTGGAGGAGAGAGGGGTGGAGGAGGGTCGTGCGATTGACTGAATGACAACTGATGGAGCAAAGACAGAGGCGATTTAAAGATTTGGCAGCAGCAAATTGACTGGCTATCGCGACGGTAGCAAAATCTGAATGGATGGTAAAGACGAAGGTGAACGCCCACAAACAGCTGATTAGAGGGAATAGGAGGAGAGAGGCAGAGTAAAGGAAAGTTGTGAATGAAGGCAGCGTAATAGAAGGTCTTCCTGATTGAACTTACGCTGAGCTACATATGTATGTACGTATGTATGTATGTATGCTCATATGTATGTATGCTCATATGTATGTATGTATGTATGCTCATATGTATGTATGTATGTATGTATGGTCATATGTATGTATGTATGTATGCTCATATGTATGTATGTATGTGTATGTATGTATGTATGTATGGTCATATCCCTCTATGGTACACATTATGATGCCAGTGAGGGAAATGTGTTTTTATGTCTCAAAATAGACTAAATAAACATAATCTGAAGAAATTTTATTTTTATTTTTATTTTTGGAAGTTTTTGGGGTTCGTTGCCTGTAGGCAACATTGTACCATAATGGTGCATAAGTGAAAAAGAACGTTCCTTTTCCAATTTGAACATTGTTTATTTCATAAACATATGCAAAAATATTCAATAACATCAAGAAGTCACAATTCATTTTAAATTTTAAATTAAAAAGAATTATAAAAAGAATTTATATATATATGTATGTATGTATGTATGTATGTATGTATGTATGGTCATATGTATGTATGTATGTATGTATGTATGTATGGTCATATGTATGTATGTATGTATGTATGTATGTATGTATGTATGGTCATATGTATACATGTATATATGCTCATATGTATGTATGTATGTATGCATGTATGTATGTATGTATGGTCATATGTATGTATGTATGTATGGTCATATGTATGTATGTTTGTATGCATGGTCATGTGTTTGGCCATATGCATGAATGTATGCTCATATGTATGTATGCTCATATGTATGTATGTATGTATGTATGCTCATATGTATGTATGTATGTATGTATGTATGGTCATATGTATGTATGCATGGTCATATGTATGTATGTATGTATGGTCATATGTATGTATGCATGGTCATATGTATGTATGTATTCTCATATGTATGGTCATATGTATGTATGTATATATGCTCATATGTATGTATGCTCATATGTATGTATGTATGTATGTATGCATGTATGTATGTATGTATGGTCATATTTATGTATGTATGTATGTATGTATGTTTGCATGTATGCTCATATGTATGTATGTATGCATGGTCATATGTATGACCATATGTATGTATGTATGTGTATATGTATGTATGGTCATATGAATGTATGCATGGTCATATGTATGTATGGTCATATGTATGCATGTATGATCATAAGTATGTATGTATGCATGGTCATATGTATGACCATATGTATGTATGTATGTGTATATGTATGTTTGGCCATATGTATGAATGTATGCTCATATGTATGTATGGTCATATGTATGTATGTATGTATGGTCATATGTATGTATGTATGTATGCATGGTCATATGTATGTATGTATTGTCATATGTATGGTCATATGTATGTATGTATGTATGGTCATATGTATGTATGGTCATATGTATGTATGTATGTATGGTCACATGTATGTATGTATGCATGGTCATATGTATGTATGTATGTATGTATGTATGTATGTATGTATGCATGTATGCTCATATGTATGTATGTATGTATGTATGGTCATATGTATGACCATATGTATGTATGTATGTGTATATGTATGTATGGTCATATGAATGTATGCATGGTCATATGTATGTATGGTCATATGTATGCATGTATGATCATAAGTATGTATGTATGTATGTATGTATGTATGTATGTATGGTCATATGTATGTATGTATGCATGGTCATATGTATATATGGTCATATGTATGTATGTTTGTATGCATGGTCATATGTTTGGCCATATGTATGTATGTATGTGTATATGTATGTATGGTCATATGAATGTATGCATGGTCATATGTATGTATGGTCATATGTATGCATGTATGATCATAAGTATGTATGTATGCATGGTCATATGTATGACCATATGTATGTATGTATGTGTATATGTATGTTTGGCCATATGTATGAATGTATGCTCATATGTATGTATGGTCATATGTATGTATGTATGTATGGTCATATGTATGTATGTATGTATGCATGGTCATATGTATGTATGTATTGTCATATGTATGGTCATATGTATGTATGTATGTATGGTCATATGTATGTATGCTCATATGTATGTATGTATGTATGGTCACATGTATGTATGTATGCATGGTCATATGTATGTATGTATGTATGTATGTATGTATGTATGCATGTATGCTCATATGTATGTATGTATGTATGTATGGTCATATGTATGACCATATGTATGTATGAATGTGTATATGTATGTATGGTCATATGAATGTATGCATGGTCATATGTATGTATGGTCATATGTATGCATGTATGATCATAAGTATGTATGTATGTATGTATGTATGTATGTATGTATGTATGTATGGTCATATGTATGTATGTATGCATGGTCATATGTATATATGGTCATATGTATGTATGTATGTATGGTCATATGTATGTATGTTTGTATGCATGGTCATATGTTTGGCCATATGTATGAATGTATGCTCATATGTATGTATGCTCATTTCAATCAGGAGAGACTAAGAGTAAAAGAGAAATGGTTTATTGGCACATGCATGATATATGAAACATGAACAGTCTTTGGCGGTTAGACCCCAATGAGGTGAAACAATATGTATATATAAATGGGGGTGATGAAGCTGTAGAGAAGAGAACCCCCCCGGGGTCTAGACACTGGTGGTGGTGGTGATGATGAGGTGCAAAGCAGAGACTGGTGAGGTGAAGTGGCTCTGGACTCCTGCTGCCTGGACCTGAAGGCTGGAGGAGAGGGCGTCAGGGAGGATCGAGGTGAACATCTTCTGCTACCTGGGTCCAGTGACTGGAGGAGAGAGGGGTGGAGGAGGGTCGCGCGATTGACTGAATGACAACTGATGGAGCAAAGACAGAGGTGATTTAAAGATTTGGCAGCAGCAAATTGACTGGCTATCGCGACGGTAGCAAAATCTGAATGGATGGTAAAGACGAAGGTGAACGCCCACAAACAGCTGATTAGAGGGAATAGGAGGAGAGAGGCAGAGTAAAGGAAAGTTGTGAATGAAGGCAGCGTAATAGAAGGTCTTCCTGATTGAACTTACGCTGAGCTACATATGTATGTACGTATGTATGTATGTATGCTCATATGTATGTATGCTCATATGTATGTATGTATGTATGCTCATATGTATGTATGTATGTATGCTCATATGTATGTATGTATGTATGTATGGTCATATGTATGTATGTATGTATGCTCATATGTATGTATGTATGTGTATGTATGTATGTATGGTCATATCCCTCTATGGTACACATTATGATGCCAGTGAGGGAAATGTGTTTTTATGTCTCAAAATAGACTAAATAAACATAATCTGAAGAAATTTTATTTTTATTTTTATTTTTGGAAGTTTTTGGGGTTCGTTGCCTGTAGGCAACATTGTACCATAATGGTGCATAAGTGAAAAAGAACGTTCCTTTTCCAATTTGAACATTGTTTGTTTCATAAACATATGCAAAAATATTCAATAACATCAAGAAGTCACAATTCATTTTAAATTTTAAATTAAAAAGAATTATAAAAAGAATTTATATATGTATGTATGTATGTATGTATGTATGTATGTATCTATGTATGTATGTATGGTCATATATATGTATGTATATATGTATGGTCATATGTATGTATGTATATATGTATGTATGTTTGCATGTATGCTCATATGTATGTATGTATGCATGGTCATATGTATGGTCATATGTATGTATGTATGTATGTATGCATGTATGTATGTATGTATGGTCATATGTATGTATGTATGTATGTATGTATGGTCATATGTATGTATGTTTGTATGCATGGTCAAATGTTTGGCCAAAAGTATGAATGTATGCTCATATGTATGTATGCTCATATGTATGTATGTATGTATGGTCATATGTATGTATGTATGTATGTGTATGTATGTATGTATGTATGGTCATATGTATGTATGTATGTATGTATGTATGTATGGTCATATCCCTCTATGGTACACATTATGATGCCAGTGAGGGAAATGTGTTTTTATGTCTCAAAATAGACTAAATAAACATAATCTGAAGAAATTTTATTTTTATTTTTATTTTTGGAAGTTTTTGGGGTTCGTTGCCTGTAGGCAACATTGTACCATTTAGGAACAACCCATTGAAATAAATGTGTAAAGTATAAAACTTTAAACTACTTAAATCAACAAAGATAACCATTACCATAACCATTTGAAAAACAAAAACAACAAATTCCAGTGTTTGATCATCATTGCTTCATTTCAGTGCATGTTTTGTGTCAGTCCCCTGTGTCTTTCCTGACATGTGTTGCCATCACTTGTGGTGTTGCTGCTCAGTGCTTATGGAACTCCATGAAGCAGTTTTTTTCAGGAGTGAAGCACAGGCAGGTGACACATTTTGTGCACTGTGATTTCACTACACCCTTACATCCAGGGTATCTGCATCTGCCCTTTTTCTCCACCCAAATAGGCCAGTGGTCAGTGTTGTGTTTGCTATAGTGATTCCATAATGGTTCACTGTTGCAGGCAACATTGCAACTTTCCATGATGGCACGTTGTTGCCTCAGGGCAACAGCTGCATTTTAACAAGTATTCACTATTAAATTAGTAAATAAGTTGCATGAAACTATCAAAACTTAAAGTTTACTCACCTATTAGTGTGAAGACATTTTTTTCCAGGTGGAAAAGGGACAAAAAAGAACTTTTTGAGAGTCTTTTTTTTTTTTGCAGCAAGATAGCAGAGCTGTCTCCTTAGAAAAAGCCCGCCAAGAAGGGTTTCAAAATCGCTTCCTGGAGGTCATGTGACAACTTAAAGCATTGTTAATGGTTCGCTATGGTTTTACCTCTTTTTTAAAGTATCGCATCATTTAAAGGGATGCATTGTGGAGATGTGACAGGGCAAAAATGGGTTTGTTGCCTGAGGGCAACATGGTACCATAGAGGGTTAAACAGTATCTAAAACATCACTTTGCCAACATTCACGTCTTTGAATGAATTCCTCTTTCATTGCATACCTGAAAAGCACATTTATATTAGAGATTTTTTTTTAAATCATTACTATACTACTGACAGTATGATGCTGATATTCACTTGTTGCAAATAGCAACTGCAAAAGGTCACTGGGGGAGTGCAACACCTTCGCAAGTTTGACTGTCAGTATGGTGACATCTGTTGGCCAAAATGTCTCATTGCATTCTAGACTATGATTAAATGCACAGCCTCATGATGTCACTGAAATGTGTGTGACTTAATGAAGCCTTGTTTGAGATGGTAAAGTGAAATCACACATCTGCTACTGTCCCATTTATAAAAGCCCCACAAACTCAGGACTAACCCTGAGTTCAAGGATTGTGCCAGTGTGAAAGTTTTCTTAGCCTTGGGCCTTGAGCTAAGTGCAGCGTGAAAAGCTCTGGAGAAAAATAAAGCAAACTGCAACCTGGTGCTAATCTGGTGCTAATAAATTGAAGATGAAGCGTGTGTGAGTGTTCAAGAAGTGGAAAATGGTTGCTGTAGCTGGAGGCTGATGCTGCAGCTTACTGACGGTGAAATCAAATAATCAGATTGAAATAAATCCAACTTGATTTGATAAACAATGATGAAATATTGCCGACAACAGCAGATGGCTTTGAGGGAAGCTTCAGTTATTCCAATCACAGCAGCTCCTCAACAGCAGGCATTTTAATGAATTGGTGATTGAATTAGTTTATCTCACGAAATTAATTGAATTAAAAACGCAACTCAGAAAAATGTTGTGTGCACAATAGAGAAGAAGAAGACAGTCTGTTAATCCCTCTAAGGCAAATTCAGAATTTTCACTCTGTTGTTAATTTACACACAAGCCTGTATGAAATGGCGTGTTGTGACCTCTAGGATAATCACAGTCTCATGAAACTAAACAACCACAGACTCGAGACCTGGAGCATCCACGAGATGGATGGCTTTACTAAGTATACTCACAGAACAAAACTGCTCACCATCCAATCACTGAAAAATACAGTTCTTAGAGAAATCTCCCACTGTCAAAAGTTTTTGTCTTTTGGAGGGATTTTTGACCATTTCTATCAGTTCTCCAAAAGGCACTTTTCCAGCTTTGAACAACAGCAGTCCACAACTTTCAGAGATGATAACTACTAATAAGTTGCCAGTCAGCAAGGGCCACCATAGCAAAACATAATCTAGGGATGTATAAGAACTAAATAAAAAAAAAAAAAAAGCACAACTGGAATTTGACCACCCAAATGATACTGATTTCATTATACTCATCAAATCAAGCAGGATCTGTTTGCATTTGATTATTTGATTTCACATTGTGTTTTTTGTCAACATTACAGACCTTTTACATGCACCAAAAAAATGTAATGTATTGAATGTGAATGTATTGTGAATGTATGTATTGTAATATTATTATCAGCCATTTGTTTTCTGCTAACCTGTCCAGACTTAATCTTTACATCTCTCCCAATCACTTCATGCTCATAGAACACTTTAAATAATAAAGTGCTATATTCTCTTCTATTAACATGAAAAATGTTTACACCCACAAGCAAAAGTCATCATTGTTGATTATTCACTGTTTGAAGTGAAGTGACATACTTTCTTAAAGCGTGGGACAGAATATTATTGACTATTAACTAATGTGACTATTGTTTCTTCTGTCCACTCTACAGTGTATTGTAGTAAGAGTTAATGTGCAGTGTGTTCACTGCCCTCCAGTGGCCACAGTCAGAAATTACAATATCATCATTGATACCTTGAACACCTCTCCACTCCTCCGCGTCCTGCAGCTGCACTGATGCTCTCTGCTCCCTCTTCAGTGGGGATGAAATGACAATTAACAGCAAGAGGACTTCTCAGTCGCAACGGAAACACCCTTCTCCTGCATTTTCGATCACCGAAAAACCGGAAATCCAAATACACTATTGTAAATCATTTCTGTGTTAGGATGTCGTCATCTGAAAATGCTGAGTCACATGAAGGTATGTCGATTTACTGTTTTCAGGCCAAGTTGGTGATCAGTGCTGTGTCGTGCCAGCGTACTGTAGGCTACTATCCACATAAAAATATAATAATAGTAATTTAAAATATCATACATGCTATATAAAATCAAACTACCTAGTCCATAATACAGAAATCAGCCCAAATATGATCTTAAATATTTAATGTTCTCTGTTAAATTATATTGTATTCTTAGAAAATCTGATTTCAGTGTGCTGGATATTATTACTGCCAAATAATTATAAAATTATAATAATTTTAGTGACACCTTTATTCATTTTATTTACTAATGTGACTCTTTCTTAGTAATTTTTCTTTAACCTAAATTCATTACATTATTACATCTTCAATTATTTATTGTTTTTAACTTAAATTTATTACATTATAACTGGTTGTATTATTTATTGTCTTTAACTTTATCTTCTTCTAAGTTAAATTTATGTTAATACACTTAATATGTTGTTAGTATGTAATCTATCTATCTATCTATCTATAGTCTGTGGAGCATCTCCCCCTCCGTCAGAGGCTGGACCCCTGAGGCTTGTTCTGTTGGGGAGGACAGGAACAGGAAGAAGCTCCTCAGGCAACACCATCTTTGGCAAGTCCGCCTTCTGCGTCGACGTCTCCCCCTGCTCTGTCACCACACACTGCCAGAGAAAGACCTTCACGGTGGATGGGCGGAGCATCACTGTGATCGACACTCCAGGTTTCTTCCACACACAGCTGTCACGTGAGGAGGTCATGGCAGAGGTGGGACGGTGCATCGTTCTGGCCTCCCCGGGACCCCACGCCTTTTTGGTGACCCTGCAGCCCGGCAGGTTCACCCAGGAAGAGAGGGACGCCTTAGAGTGGATCCAGACGACGTTTGGGCCTGGAGCCAGCAGGTTTACAGTGGTGCTGTTCACGTGGGGAGACCAGCTGCAGGGCAAACGCATCGAGGACTTCCTGGAAGAAAGCGACGAGCTGTCTGAATTTGTCAGCAGCTGCCATGGGGGTTATCACATCTTTGATAACAGCGAACAGGAAAAGACAACAGGATGCCCACAACAGGTCAAACAGCTTCTGAAGAAAATAGACAAGACTGTGATGGACAACGGAGGCGGTTGCTACAGCAACGAGATGTTCAAGGAGGCTGAGAGGGCCATCAGAGAGGCACAAGAGCAGATTCTGGGAGAAAGAGGACACAAGGTGGAGTCCCTTCAGAGGGAGGCTGAGGGCAAAGTGGATCAGGGACCAGAATCAGAGAGGAAGAAGAGGGAAGAGGAAGAAGAGGCCAGGAAAAGGGCGGAGAGGCTCTTCTGGTCCGAGCTGGTGACAGCGATGGGGAGAGGTGCAGCAGAGGGGGCGGGGATCATGGCGAAAGACAAAGAGAAAGGGAAAACCGTGAAGAAAGTGAAGGTGGTGGAGAAGGCAGCAGCTCTGGCAGCATCGCCGCTCTCCATCCGTTCAGCTGCAAAAGTGGTGGAGGGAGCTGTGAGAGAAGGGAGTAAAGTGTTGTATAAACACAGAAAAACTTTTCTGCACTAAGAGACTTGACTCTAACTGCTTTCAATGAGATGTCACGAAACAGTTACACAGTGGAGCCATACCTGCCAACCTTGAGATCTCAAATATAGGGAGGATTTAGAAACCAAAAAAAAAAAGTTTCAGAGGCTCGGTTATCTATTTTGGTAACTTAAAATAACAAAATAAGTACACTGCAACATGCATTTTCTAAAATTTTACTTTTAATTCTCATGAAAGAATACAGAAGAATTTGCCCCCATGGCATGAACTTGCATAAATCTTGGACATAAACTAATATTTATATCTTAATATCTTTTAAAAAGACATGGCAGATTTTGCAAAATACATGCCCCTTTCCCTTAAATCTTTGGAGCCTATGTTCAACACTGAGGAGATGATGTGTGAAAGTCACTCACTTAGCTGTGTTTTTTGACATGAATGCTGTTAATCTCTGTTAAATATCAATGCACTAGCATTTTCAGACTAGAGTTAAATTTAACGTGTGTGTGTGTGCAAAAGAAAGGTACACATCCTGGTGGGTTGCAGTCAAAGTGGATCCCTTACAAAGAACACAGCCACACCTTTGAATTGATAGAATTCACATGTTATAATAAATGTCATGTCAGAAAAAAATGGTGTGCAATTCAACTTACTGTGACTAAAACATTTGTTTATGTCAAACTGGTTAAAACACACTTACAGTATGCAATTTACCCATTTGCATCCGTGACATAACAAGACAGTTCAGTCAAGGACGCAACCAAGGAGAGACAAAAACATTTGTTTCACAAAAACATTGCAGCAGATACCTGTTCCATCTTTGGCTTCATTAAAAGGACCAGTGTGTAAGATTTAAAGGCATCTACAGTGGGGTTGAAGATGTCAAATAACTGAATACTGCTTATCTCACCCTCCCCTTACAAGCATGAAGAAGAACTAAGGTGGCTGTGAGACATGTGAAAAACACACACTGTGTCTAGAGTCAGTGTTTGGTTTGTCTTTTCTGAGCCACTGTAGAAACATGGCGGCTCAACATGGCGGCCTCAGTGGAAGAGGACCCACGCTCTCTGTAGATGTAACGGCTCATTTCTGCCATATTGTCACCTATATCCTACACACTGGGCCTTTAATTTAAGACACGGCAAAATGTTCAGCCCTTTTTTCTCCCGTGAGGAAAAACAGAAATATAAAAGACGACGATTAGGACAAAAAACAATATAATAAAAGTAACATACTTGGCAATATTGAAAGAAATTATTTGCACATTATACAGTAACCTATTAAGGGAGTGTTTAACATTTATGATCTAAAGAGGAAAACAATTTGTGCAAGATTAGAGGGCACAAATTTACAAACACTATATAATATTTGTCATTACTGTAAATCATCAGCCAAGACTCACATGAAATTCTGGGCACTCACAGTGTTCCAAGGGATATTATAGATTATTTGAAGTGGAGCTGTATGACAAACACCTTCAAAGTTATTACCTACAGTAGATGATGGTCAGCGCGTCCGCAATTTGCAGAAGCAGTATGAGTGTAGGAAGCTAAGCAATGCACTGGTGTGTACAAGGTAAGCAACTAAATCTATTTTTACCATCCTAAGAAAATTACAAGTGTAAGTGCTTTATTTAGAATATTTTCACTGCTTTACCTTGCTGTCCGACAGCCTTTTCTGACAGAAAACTGCCGTTATGTTTGCCAAATACAGCTCTTCTGTGAATCCGAACTACCCCTTTAAAACACCAAAGTCACGCAATAAAACAACTAATAGACTGAGGCAGCGGTAGACCAACAACTCCTGTGTTCTGTGAGGTAAAACTGCTATTTTTTCCAAAGGAGTCTGGTGGCTATGCAGAGAGCTATATTTGGCTTATATAACAATGGTTTCCTTTCAGTAACGGCTGTCTGACAGCAATCTAAAGCAGTGAAAATATTCTAAATATAGTTTACACTTAAATTCATACAGATTTTTTTAGGTGGCTAAAATACATTTTGCTGTTGACCCTGTCCACAGCAGTACATTGCTTAGCTTCCCAAACTGAGCATGCTAATGGCCATCTAGTGTAGCTAATACACCGACTATAGAGAAGTACCTCATACAGCCCCACCTCAAACAATCCAAACTATCCCTTTAACTAAGGAAACACTGGGTTTGTATCTGAAATGCAAGAAAACGGAAGCTGCTTACAATCTACATGAGTGCTGTTCATACAGTAAAAGCTACAGCCAACCTCATTTACAATTCTGTTAATTTGACATTCTGACACAACCAAAAAGGGGAAGTGACAGCAGAAACACACTGCACACTGACGCACTGCCCGCTTACATTCGGCGCCCGTGTTGATCAGTGAACACAGGGCGCACCGTGGTCCTCCTCGTGATCTGCAGCAACAGTTTTACCATCAGCACTATTTTTCTGTTCCCACACCCCGGAAGCAAATCTGGCATGAAAACATACAGATAATATACTTAAACAATATAAATGGTATATGTGATATAAATAATCTGATTCTGATAAATGATTTCCAACTCCTTACACCCTCTACTTGCTGTTCTGCTGGAGTTTCAATTTCCTCGATTTTTTTCTCCACATGCCGGAATATGATGTTATGTGACAATCTATATTAATTAGAAATGGTATCAGTGCTGTTTGTGGTTGCATTTTTGTAAATTATGTACTTATTTCACATATTTGTCGGTTTTGTCTACAGACAGGGAGACAGTCAAGCAGAGCAAGATGGAAGGAGGGTCTTCTTTTTTATCCAAGAACACACAAAAAGCTTTAAATACGTAAGATTATTATAAATATAAGCTTCCTCTGTGTTCAGTCTGGCTGCTGCTCATCCCTAAACTGACATATCACAGGGCTTTGTGGCGCTTCAGCATGCAGTGTGTTTCTGCCGTAAAGACAAATACACAGTTTCCATAGTGTCACTCACTTACAGGAATTTTAGTTCCACGTACACATCATGGACACTTGCTAGTGTCACATTTACATCTTTTGCAGAAAAAACCCAAGCACACAGAAATATGCACACAAACACACGTACACATACAGACTCACACAAGAAATACCAATCAGACAGAAAAATCCATTTCTAGAGGCGCACTCATTTTGGTCTACAGAATTATGTCCGACCATTAGTCCCATTGCTAAATACATGTACAGCTGAAGGGCAAGGAGTGTTCAGATGCTGAACTGTGGCAGGCACTGGTGGGTGGCTGATCAGCACTGATGTTTTAAACAGGCATCGGCAGGCTCATCTTTCCTCTTCCTCTGAGCACTGCAGACAGGACAAACAGGGAGAAGGAGGCAGGTATGAAGAGAGAGTTTGTGTTAGAAACCACAAAATTTATCTTGTACCACATTACCAGGTGAGCTCACATCACTACTTCCAGTCACCCAAACAAATACACACTCTTTCCTTTAACTGCTGCCAAGAAGGACATCCTTATCGACCAGTAAAACAGGATTTTAAAATAAACACAAACCAAATCAGACCTCTGCACGGTCACAAGTCTCTACAGCCAAAGTTCTTACCACAATCCCAATCACTTTTTCTTTTAACAAGTCAGTAAGTGTTTGGGAACTAATGACACTAAATGTTGAAGTTTTGAAAGCAAAATTCTTTTCCCTTCTTGTTTGAAATACAGCTTCGGTTGCTCAACAGTCCACATGTTGCTCCAAAACCTCTGTGTACTTTTCATCCTCAGTGGGGCCTTCACAGATGTGACAGTTTTCCCATAATGCCGTGGGCACTAACACACAATCGCAGATGCTGTTTTGTGAACTTTACACTGGTAACAATCTTCTCCTCTTCAGTTCAGAGGACACAACGTCCCTGATCTTAAATGAGGATTCATCAGACCACAGCACACTTTTCCACTTTGCGTTGGTCCATCTCAGATGAACTCGGGGCCCAGAAAGTCTACAGTGTTTCTGGATGCTGTTGATATATAGCTTTCACTTTGCATGGTTGAGTCTTAACTTGCCTTTGTAGATGCAGCAACAAACTGTACTTACTGACAACAGTTTTCCAAAATGTTCCCAAGACCATGTAGTAATATCCTTTACACAATCATGTTGGTTTTTAATTCAGTGCTGTCTAAGAGGTCAAATGTCACAGCCATTCAGTGTTGGCTTTTAGCCTTGCCCCCTATGTACACAGATTTGTCTGGATTCTTTGAATCTTTTAATGAGATTATGGATTATAAATGGTGAAATCCTAAATGTCTTTTCACAAGTAGTGAACCTCATTCACCCCATCCTAACTTGTGAGCGATTTAATACAATTGAATACAAGTTGAAAAGGATTTGCAAATCATTGGATTCTGTTGATATTTACATTTTACAGTGTCCCAACTTTTTTGGAATTGGGATTTGTAAGTCATTCCCTTTGTAACAGCCTTTACTCACCCCTTGTGACATAAAGGTAGAAGAAATCACAGTAGAAAATGGTCTGCACAACGCCAGACACCACGGCAATCTGATCGAAGAAGCCCTCTGTGTGGTAACGCCATACCCAGTTAGCAATGTAAAGGGCTCGGTAGAGGCCAAGGAAGAACAGGTAGTGGGTAGTGATGGACTCTGCTTCACCAGTCTTAGTGATCATGAAGAGCTGCGGCATTATGGCCACTGCCTCTAGGAAGATGGAGAAGGTCCACAGGACCTGGATGGAATCAGAGGGAGGGAGACAAGTAAGTGAGAAAAGAGGGGCAGTCTATATGTGAAACATCAAAAACTGAACGTAAGCACTTTCATACACAATGTGTGATCTTATGAGACAATAGCTTTTAAACTTTTCTATACCTGGACCCAGATTTTATTGTCTGAATGCTTCCTTACCTCCATTGGGGTAAAGGCATAGTTTTCTAGGAAGGACAGCCCGATGACAGGCACCAACAGGAACTCCACACGGAATGTGTCGTTTTCAGAGTCAAACGTGTTCCTGAAGCGCATGTAGATCAGGTACACAGTTGCATAAGACAGAGCCAGGAACACCACCTGAGAACATAGTTGAATACTTATTATTGGCTGTAAAAATTAATGTAAACACTGTGAATCACTGTTAGTAAGTAAGGTACGCAACCTGTCAGTGAACTGAAGTTTGGATTGAGCTGTATGAGCTGATGTGTGTGTACATGTGTCATATAGGCAACAAAATTGTGGACTTTAAACTAGTTCAGTGGACATAACATTTCTCACTGAGGACAAACTTAAAAGGACAGTTCACCCCCAAATCAAAAATACATATTTTTCTTTTTACCTGTGGTGCTGTTTATCCATCTAGATTGTTCTGGTTTTAGTTGCTGAGTTTTGGAGATATCAGCTGTAGAGATGTCTGCTATCTCTTGAATATAACCAAACTAGATGGCACTCAGCTTGTAGCGGTCAAAGTGCCAAAAAATACATTTGAAAAAAACTCAACACCAATATCTTTTTCCAGAAATCATATCGTGATTACTCAAGATAATCCACAAAAAAGTTTCATGCGGGAACTATTTTCTTTTTACCCAACTATACCTGCCAACTGTGTCACCACACAGAAGGAAAAGTGCTTTGTGCTTATGACAGTGTGAGATGTAAACATGGTGTTTTATAGGCTGCATTTTATGCATATATGATCATTGTTCTTAATTCAAAGTCCACATGAAACGGAAATCTGAGTGTGTGTCCTGTAAAAACAGGCTGCTAGTGTGAGGCTTGTCGCAATAGCCAGTATCGCTGCATGAGCGTCAAGGCAACATCCCCCAGCCACACAGCTACAGACAGCGGTCCACTTACCTGGCCGAATCTTCCTGGTCTGGGATCTCCCAGTGAACATGGTGAGACAGGGACTAAACACTGCCTCTGAGACTGACTGAGGTTTGGCGACAGGTAATACAGTACAATAGTGATTTTCTTGCTTGGTCTGGCCCCTGACACCTCAGGACTGAGTCAGTCAGCAAAATTTCCATCACAAATATAAATACTAACTATTTAAATGACCTCAGTACTGTATTCCCTGTTGGACTTGGAGGCTGTGTTCAGTCCCAGTCCATTCAGTCCATATGCTCCGTGCAGCTAGCATTAGCTGCTGAAACAGTCCATTGTAAAATGCCTCATGCATAACCTGTTGTCACTTTATCCAAAGTGGATAAACTCTTGCCAGTGGGCCTGTAACCACGATATTTTGAGGACACAGAGCAAGGTTGAAAAAAACATCAATGTGCCATACTGTTGTTTGCTGGATAACTAATGAATCTATGTAATGTATGTAATGTATCTCTGCACCACAAAAAGTTGAAGATTGATTGATTGACAGGTGGATGTCATGATATGATTGTTTGAATTGGTTAGTTCCAGCTTAAGCACCCGTCATATTTTGTTTTACAGGAAGAAAAAAATTAATATATTTTCCATGATTTAAAAATGGACAATAAAGTTTATTGGCAAACTGTAAAAATGTCCTGCCTTCATTACACATCTTTGTGACAAGTGTTTGATATTGTTTGAACACATATGAGGCATCACTGAATTATCAGCCAATGTATCAACTTTTTACTCCCTAATACTGTTATTGTATCAGCCACAAATCCAGTATCAGTCTTGCTCTAATCTAGAACTACAGGTAATAGGGAAGATATGTTTTTTTGGCTTTTGAGGTAAACTGTCCCTTTTATCATTCTAACTTGGTGCCCTAGCATGAACTTTAACTGTGTGTGAGCTACACTCTTACCTTCATCACCGTGTTGTAAGCAGAGATGACGACTGTGAACAAGTCGAGGTACCGGGTGGTGAAAACAAGCGCAAACAGCACCTGAGACTTCCCAGAGATGCCTAAATAGAAAAAAAAAGAAAACATAAAATATGTTTAATCACTCCCTAATGTGCAAAAAAAAAAAAGCTGCAGACCCCAGCAAACCACTGCTCACAGATATGAGAAAAAAATGTTCTGTTTACTCAAGGTTTATGATTCAACATGAGGCTGGATGATATGGCTTATAAATAATATCTCCATATGTTTAAGATATGCCACAATATACAATATATCTCTCAAATAACAAATTTTCTCTAAAATAACACCCTAAATTTCCAAATAGCGCAAACAGGGCGTATTGCTGTAGATTAGGGATTAGTGGACAAATATTGTGAAATGTTTGACCTCAATATCAATATTGAGGGTGACTATTGGTGCTTTCACAAAATATTAAAACTGAGATTTCTTTAAAACTAATGATCATTAATGTGGATATAATGACTAAGTGGGCAAAAACAAATCATAGAACAGCTAGAACAGTCTAGTAAATTCAGAAAATTACACCACTATACAGTATTTAAAACACTTTTGCCATATCACAGTATGAGGCAATATCCAGTCTCACATCACGATATCGATACAATATCAATTTACTGCCCAGCCCTAATTCAACAGCTATACATTACATTTAGTTAGCTGTAAGGATGCAGCCTGCTGTATAATAGGTGGAGCAGGCAGCAGATTGCTATGTTAACATTGCCACGTCGCTTCCACTCGTGCAGAACTAGTCTCCATAACGCAAATACCCTTCATAATGCAACAGACTGATATCTGCAGAAACCTTTCACTGTGTATTTGCACACTGACTCACTGCTGTATCTATGCTCTTAAGTTATAACTGCATGCATATTGCCATAGTGATGTCGGTGTCGGTGTCAGCCTACCAGCACAGGACTTGGACCTCCATATCTTCAGCAACAGGATGATGATAGCCACCAGATGTGACACGTCACCCGCCAGACGAAAGATATTCATTTTTGTTTATTTGACGCCCCAAAAACAAATCCGCTACACAACTCCTTAAAGGCCTCAGGGGACAAGGCAAGAGTTGTTTAACCTCAAGAAGCCAACACGCTCTGAGTGCGAATTTAAAAAAAGCGAAAAGACGAGTTTAAAAGCTAAAAAGAAGCTAACGGCTGCACAGTGAACTCCGAGTGCTCGTTGGCTCGTTATCTTCCAGCATGTACGTAAACAGATATGTTGTCTGTCTGTCTAACTGTTGGGTCCAGTCACAAACTCAGATGTATCTGGAGCTGTCTGAGAGGAAACTTGTTTCAGAGGAGGTGACGTGGCTGACAGCTCGCACAGCAGCATCAAGCTCGGACGGAGCAAACAAATACATCCTTTTCCGGTTCTGGTTTTTCAAAGTAAAACTCGCATCGGTCAAGACGCGGTCTTCTACCAACACTTTGCCACGAGGATATATATATCTGACTTGTTTTATGATAAAGTTCATTAAATATTTGACGTTGGTAAATAATGTAAGTTGATTCGTTATTTTGAAATATGTTAGTGTTTTATTTTGAAGGCAAAATCCCATATTTTCCGGTGTTGACTTTCTATGGCTAATGCAAATGGGAAGATGTGGCTCTGTTGTGGGATATCCTCATGAAGTAAAGGCCTGATTAAACAGCAGATGGCGACAAGGTCCAGGCAATATGGAATTAGAACACCATTCTTTTCAATACGTGCAAAACAATAAAAAAATAAATAAATAAATAAAATAAATTTCCTTTTTTTCTTTTAAGACAACTCAGACCTTTGTCTCTATGTTGCAGTACCAGATACATCTTGTTTCTTCTGTGAGATTTATTAGGAATATGTAAGGTGACAAACCAAACTTTGCCATTTTATTTTCCCAATATTAAAGGCACAATATGCAACATTTTCTCAAAAGAAAACAATGTGTCAACTTAGATACATAATCCTTTTCATCACTAATGAGCCACTAAATGTGTGGTGGTGGCTGTATCTGCCAAGATCCTGCCCTCTGCCTGTGTTTCTCCTTATTTTGCTATGCTCAGTACGCTTTACCAACCCAAAAACATCAGAATTTGACATCCTGCGAATGAGACACAACAACACACAAATACTCACAGTTTGGGTTGGGTTGATTGTTGATCCTCATTGTGTTATTTCGTGGATTGGTCTAAGCCACCAACCCAAAGCATATTTGAGGACCTTTGAATGAGGATCAACAATCTACTATCTTTCTCCAAAATCACTTACCCTGCCTTTAAATTTCCACTGTGTAAGATTTATGGGGATTTATTGACAGAATTTGGCAGAAATGGAATATAATAATCAGAAGTATGTTTTCAATGCTAAATAATCTCCTGAAAAATAAGAATCATTGTATCTTCGTTACGTTTGAATGTGCTGTTTATGTCTACACGATGGCTGCCATGTCGCATCTACATGTTTATATGGTAGCTCAGAATGGACAAATCTATCACTGTTTCCAGATAGGGCCTTTTGCAGTTTTTCATGAGTTTCACGGCAACTGCAGGTTCGTCCACACACGTGGAAGCAAAGTGAGATGAGGAGTTTGCAATCTGCAAGCTTACCACTTGATACCACTAAACCCTGGTCACTGATCCTTTAAATACAGTCTTGAGGTATGTTTTTTTCCCACTTTGGTAGACTTTACTTCCACTGTGTTTTGCACTGCCATATTTTAACAATAGCTCAGAAAGGATGAACGAAATGCTGGCTCTAGATTGGGCTTTTTTTCTTGTGACTTTTGTTGCCACTGTAGATTCTCCTATATGTTTGGAAGGGGAGTGTGAGATGAGGTCTTTGCAATTTAAATCTGTACACTTGTCTTGTAAGGTCTAAATGCTAATTCAACTCCCTCCCCACACTGTCAGGAATAAAATTATGTGGGTGAAATACTGAATCATTTAGCCTATTTACTTCTTATTTATTAATTTAGCTGGTTTAAATATAGCTTATTTATTATTATCATTGTTGGGGGCATTTTTATACCTTTGTCAGATTGCAATAGTGGATAGATGACAGGAAACAAGAGACAGAGAGAACAGATTTGAATTACAGACATAAAGAGTTTATAGTCTGCATCTTAACCCCTAACCCACAGGGTTTGTATCTAACAGACTGTTTATAAAGATTGACCATCCTTTATATCCAAATTAAACATGTCAGTGTTCTCCTCTAACTTTCTCTGAATCTCAAACATTCATCTTTCTCCATCTTGTACTCACATCTTTGTTTTGAGTCTTCTCTTGTCTGACTAGCTGTTTCTATTTGTGTTATTCTCATTTAGATGAGACTGAGATGAATTTTTAGAACAAACGGAAAAGTTTTTCTTGAATGCAAATGGTAATTATCTCTTCAGGTAAATGCCACAGTCAGGCAGCCATATGTCAGGCATTTGCCGCCTCCAATTTATGATGCTAAAAGAATCTCATGCCAAAACCTTTTTATTCAGTGAGGGCTGTACATGTACTTTTCAGTGTTTTAAAATACTCTCCACCTCTCTGTCTTCACTGTCTTCTGACATTTCAACTCCACTTGCCTCCCTATACTCCTAATACTGCTATCTGAATCACTGTCAAAAACTAAAACCACTCGCCCTCCATTTCTCATCATTCAGTGTCTCCCTTCAAATCCCACCTACTCATTCATCCTCCCTCTTAAACCACAATTTGCAGCTGAATTTGGGCATCACACACATCATTCTCCCCTGCATCCTACTCTCGTGTTTGATGCACTAAAAATCAGCACAAGGCACCTGAGATTACAGAGGAAATGCTTTCAGCCTACTTGAAGTACATCCATGTGTGGTGGTGCAGAGAAGTGAGGGGGCACCGCACACCAACGAAGAGTACACAGCTTCCTTAGACACCCCTGAAGCATCCAGCACAGAGCCGGGTCCCTCTTTCTGTCACTAGGTTATTCAAGTTGAATATTATTCTTGAACAGGAGTGCTCATATTATCTGAAATCTGATATGTCAGACAGTAAGTCAAGAGGAAGAAACAGACAATTATACACAAAATATGCAATAAAACTCTGCTTTATTTGTCTGTTGTGGGTGATTTATTCCAGACGAATGTACTGTAGAGGACATCCTGTCAGACCCATCCTGCTCCTGGGTCAGAGCAGCTGACCCATACATAGGCTACTGTAATGAGCATGTGCTGAGCAAAAGGTTATGGGAACTAATCTGACACCCAGGCCTGATTAGTAGCTATTAATACATACACACAGTCCAGTGTACCCTGAGGAGCCTGTCTGCCTGGTCATCTCCTCAGATGCTGGACTGTGTCACTCTCTGATCGGTCTGTCTGCAACCTTTCATCACCTCCTTTTCTCCCATCTTTTTTTATTGTAATGGTACCCAGTCATTTAGTGTCTGACTCTGTTCAAAACCACCAACGCTCTGGTGAAGGCTCCCCTCAGCTGTGAGCACTGACACTTTAGCTGGTAAAGGCTGTAATTATCTTTAAGGTAGTTAATAGGTATAATCATTTTGACAGTCATGCACAGTTCAAATTAACCACCTGGAGCTTCCTTTTAAAGCTTGTGCATTATGACAATTTTCTAAGTCTATATATTCTGTACAGTCTAAGTCATATTCAAAGGGACAGTCCACAACAAACTCAAAAATACATATTTTACACTTTTACTTCTTTATGCATCTAAATTGTTCATGAGGACGAGCCTTTCATCTATGAGTAGATGCACGCTTCCTCCTGTGTGGTGATACAGTTAGCAGGTGTAGGTGGTGGTAAGAAATTAGTTCCTACCTGAAGCTGCTCACAACAAGTTCTCTGGATTATCTTGAATAACCAGGTCATAATTTCTAGAAAGAGACATTGCTGTTGAGCTTTTTGGCACAAGCTGAGTGCCATTATATCCAAGAGAAGGCAGTCATATCTACACTTTCAGAAATAAGGGTTGCAGATGGGTTCTTCCTGACGGGCTGAGGTTCTACCCAGAATCGTTTACTTCTGAAGAACATTTTTTTGAGGAAAGGGTTCGTCAAGGGTTCTTTGTAAGACAAAGGGTTCCATTAAGAACCCTCTTCATCCGAAGAACTTATTTTGGAACAAATTTTGTTGAAGGTTTTTCATTCTTTGATATGAAAGAATTCTTTGTAGAGCCATGTGGGTACGTTCTAGATGAAATCACTGAGATATAAAATGAATCTAGAGCCCTCTGGATAGGTTCTTGTTTGCATCCTTAGAATGTGGAAAGTGTTTCATTCCTTGAAGAACTCTTTTATCAATGGTTCTCTGTACCACAATATAGGAAGGCTCTTATATATATATCTTTTATATTATTAAACTATGTATCATCGTACAAATGAGAAAAAATAGCTTTTAATGTTTTGTATGAGTAAAATTTGACCAGAATTAGACCCAAAACAGCCTCCCAGTACAGTTTTACAGCCTAACGTAGCATTTAAACTTTCTTTCCAAGTTTACATGTTTAATCATTCAAGACATCATTCAGAGAAACAGTCAGTAACAATACCACATTTCTCTGTTCTGGCTCCACTGTGTAGACTGGCTGAACTGTACTAACCTACTGTTCTCATCATTCAGGTTTAGACCTCTTCTGGTGCTCTGGCCTGACGTGTGGATCAGTTGAGTGGTACTTTGCGCTTTATTCTCTCTCTCTCTGTTTGGTTGTATTGGTAAAACTGCACTGCATTAGGCACAGGTATTTCTTATTATTACCACTCACCCAGTCTTTGTCCTGATTAACTGACACAGTAGTTCGTGTCACCTCATCCTCGACAGCTGAACTTTAACAGACTTCTTTGAAAAGTCTTGGTTCCTTCTTACATGTTACCCTCTGAGTCTCTGTTTTCTGTTTACCTCACTGTTGCCTCTATACTTACAGCGCTGTGTCTCCATCCGCCCCCTCGTTCCTCCTCTCTGAATTTGTCATATGGGCAGATGCACACCCACATCCCTATTCAGAGGAAGAGATTTTGAAAAGAGGTAGCCCCCTGCTCTATAATTTAGCGAGGAGAGGGACGGAAGGAGAGCAAGAGGTAGGGAGAGGTAGTGAGAGGGAGGGAGGGAGGGATGAGGCGGCTAAAGGGGAGCTGTGGGTGAGGGCAGGAGGGGAGAGGGGTGGTTTCCATAGAAACTGTTTTGCTCACTTCATATTTCATATAGGCGTGTGGATTCTGGATGAGGGAACTCTAAATTAAACTAGAAAATGTCTCTTGGGGTCTCCTTTCATTGAGCTTAATAAGAGTCAGTCTTCATTAGGCCACAGGATGGCTGTGAGAGCACACAAAGTTATGTTGAGATTGTCGAGGTGCTTTTGAGGTCTGCTGCTGCACTCGTCTACTGGTAGTTACAAAAGGATCTTTATCCTTTTGATTATTTCTGTATCTGGGGCATCACTGGCCAGAGGGGCAACTTGGAGGGTTGTAGTGGGGGATCAACTCGGGTAAATTCACTTTATCTTTGAAACGAGGCAGAGAATTTATTCGTCTATTTTTAGATCAACGGTATCAATCAATGAGAGAAAACAAGGCCAGTAAATCCCTCTGTTTACCACTACACCTCTGGCCACTTGTACAGTAATCAATCAAGAATTTGATCAATTTCAAACTCAAATTCTGACTTCCTAGTTCAAATTGAACACACCACAAGACTCAACAATCAATTATCTTTCTCCAGAATCAGTGGACCCTTAACAATAACGCCCCTGACTTGCATATGACCGGGTACCTTGTTGCACGTCACTCCTTCCTCTCCCCTCACTTCCTGTCCTGTCTTCTCTCTGTACTGTCACTAAAAGACATGACATAAACAGCAAACAGCACAACAGCAAATGTGGTTATATTCTCGTCATTCTTCATCATTACGTTTAATGAAGTGTAACATCACAGCTGAAACCAAGAGGCTATAGCTGAAAGATACTTAAACCAAAATTAATAAGCATGATCCAAGTCTTTTGTGTCCACTCATATGCTAACTTTCTAAAAGTTCGGCTCAGTCTATAAAAAGTCATTTGGGAATGTAACGGAATCAGATCATCTTTTTCCATTAACCTAACATAAAGATACAAGTTTTATTTAATCAAGTTTAGGAAACATATACTTTCTTGTATTTATTTCCAGAACACTTCAGAACTTAGAAACACAAGTTCTTCTAACTTTAAGTCTTTTGACATGAAATGATGATCAGCATCAGCATAGGAGCACACTTCCAACCCCTGAGTGTTTGACAGTTAAAGCTTATTGAACATATTTTCACATGTACAACTGAATTAATACCACATTTCTTTCTTTAGAAAAGCTTGTTTTAAAATAAAAAAATATATATATATATCTTAACTTGTCTTTTCAACTCAAACATTTTAAGGCAACTAAGTCAACTGTAATAACCACAAAATTTAACATCAAAAATAAAATAATCCAAATTAAAATCTCTTCTTGCTTCTGGCTAACATGAACCAACTGGGAAAATGTAAACAAGCTCTTTTGATCTCATTTCAAGGAGACTGCGACTGAAGAACAACTGTACAGAGATACCTGATGTTCATGCAGATGGTCTTGTTAACTTACATTGTCATATAAAGACATCAGTAATAAACTGTGACTGTTCCATAACCAGTTAATAGTCCTTACAGTAGCTTTAAATCAAAACAAATAGTTAACTTTTACAATGCAGGTCAATTGAAAGAGTAACCAAAGAACGACCTTCCAACTTTGCATCCATTATGAAACAACCATCGCATGTGACAGGCAGCGCACTGCAACATCAGGGCTTTTCAAGTTAAAGTGCAACTCAGCAAAGAATGATGCAGTGCACAAAAAATAGCATTTTTCTTCCCTGTGTAACCCTCTGTGTTGATGTGGCATTCACCATGTGTTTACAGAGCTGCAGGGTTATGGAGTTTTGACTGTGCTGAATGACAAACATGTACTGACAGTCGGCTCACTGCACCACCAGCGATAAGGGGTTGGAAGCTATCCACGGCACAACTGTGAAGGAGTAAACGTAAAGGGATTTATGTTTACAGGGCAATTTACAGTAACAGCTCTGCGTTATTGTACTCATCGTGGTGATGCGCAGTTTATTTCCAGGCCCCCATGTTTTTTTTTTGTTTTTTTTTACATCTCCCACCTGTTACAGTATCATTTCTACTGGTCCTCAAAGAGATTTAGCCTAGAAATCATGACTCAAACGAGTTCTCGCTTGCTTACATGGACACATCAGGCATTATTCAACACCTACACATGCTTAGAGTGCACACAGAAAAGAGTGGCAGCCCCCCAGTAGTCTCCTCTCCCATCCTTTTGTCTCTTTTGCTTTTCTTTTCTCCATTTCTCTTCTCTCTCCTCTCCTCCTCCATCCATCCATCCCTCTCTCCATCCCTCCCTCCCTCCTTTCTGAACCCAGGCTCTGCAGAGGGGAGATTGACACAGCATTTTCAGCCCGGGGTGTATGAGTGCGCACAGAGGAGCGCGCACTGTACAGACAGGATTATACTCAGTGAAGGAGGCAGCGGAGGACAATAACGGATTAAAAGAGAGAAACAACAGGGATGAAAGAATGAAGAAGAGATGAAGAAGAAACTAAAAGAAGAAACTTAAAGAGAGAAGGAATAAAAAGGACAGGATCACAGACCACATGAATTTAAGGATGTGGGACCTTTGCCCCCTACAGTGAGAGTTGGATTTTGGTACACGAGGAAGTGAGTCTACAACCAAGAGACAGAAAACAACAACTAACTTGCAGGGTGAGTATCATTTTTGCTCAGTTTACAGACAGTATTTCAGAATCAGAAGGTGAACACATTAATAACTTGAAAGATTAAGTTTTGATGAATTAATTAATTTTACAACTTTACACTCCAGGTGACTGACAGACAGAGCAGAGCAGTTTTCGTTTTACCTTCAGAGAGTTATCACAGCAAAAATAAGCACTGCGTCAGACAGACTAAAGCCCGGGCATCATGGAAACTGCTGTGTCGTGTGTGATCAGATGAACAGTCACACTTCTCCGTCACATACTCTTAATCTCTGTGCTCATAGGCATCAACATATTAAGGTTCAGCTGGTATAAAATATAGCTTAAGGCAATGATGTCATCGAGCACCTGTTGATCAACTTAAACAAGTGTTATTTGATATGTTACATACCTCAAAATCGCTTCTTCTGGGTTTTTTGTTCTTCTGCCTCCTTTAGAAACAAAAGGAAAGGCCTCATGATAACACCACAGGGGAATCTGGGCATATTTTTTAGTTTAGATGAAGTACAATATAATTGTTGAAAGGAATAATATTGATCTATCCTGGCTCAATTACATCACTCAGATCTTATCTTGTCTTTCATTCAAACAGCCCTAATCCACTGTGAAAATAAACTATTTGTTTTAACTTCAGAAAGTTCATGTCTGGGCTGCCTTGAAATTTTAAGTTGACTAAATTTGAAAAGACAAGTTGAGGTAATTTTGTAATGATTCAAAACAAATAGACTTTTATAGTCAAATAAAACCACTTCATTCTAATAACTAATTCAGATACTATTTCAGTTATACTTAAGAAAACACGTACAATGAGCTTAATAAGATATTAAGCTGAAACGGCTCCCAGTGATTTTTTTATATTTTGCATTTAAGGGGGTCAGGACTGAATTCAATACTCATGAACTCATAACACTCATCATACACTGTAAAACAAATCATACAGAAATGTGATGGACTCATCAAATCCTTTCTCATTAACTCATCATAAATATTCATGTTTTACTTATTCAAGTTAATTAAACTTAAAATGTCTAGTATTTATTTCCAGAACACTTGAAGTCTCATGATTTGAAATAATGAGTTCAATCAACTCATTAAATTAAGTTTCTAAAGAAACATGGTCAGCATATTAGGAGACTTCCCAGCATGCATTGTTTGAGAGAGAATCTTATTGGATATCTTTTACAACTGATTTTTTTTTTTCAATAGAAAAGTTTATTTGTTTTGAATCACTCCAAAATTACTTCAGCTTGTTTGTTTGGTTTTTCTTAAATATTTAACATTTTTAAGTTAAAACAAGTAGTGTACAATAGAAAATACAAAAAAGGAAGGTCTCAAAAGAGTTTTAACTCTGGGAAGCTGCTGGAAGGTTTCCAAATATGCTGATCAGAACAGATTAATTGTTCCCACCCAATTCTTGTTTGATTGTTTACAGCATTTCCCTTTCAGAACCACTCAGGATTGTTAGCTATAGTTGTCAGTTCATCATTTACAGCTGGACATATTACAAAAGGATTTGGGATCAGTTCGTATTTCAAACTGATCCATCACATGAACTGGCAAATATAATATGTTTTGCAAAGATTAAAATACTGAAAAAACAATATGGGAAAAAAAAAATCTGAAACGAGGCCAACACGGAGGTTGTCTGGGATGCAATGGTAGCGTGGGAATATTACTTTTGTACTGGCTGACTGCTTCTCTGTGGGTTGGCTCGTGACAAGCAGAGGTGAAAGCAGGGTACGGATCGATTCGTTTTCACATAGTACAAGAAGGAAGTGAAGTGAACCTGCTCAGCGCTCAGAACGACCAACTCAGAATTCCTGACTGACTCAAAACAGTCACGTACAGTCCCAGTATCCCAGCACAGAGGCCTGTAGCATGAATCACGTCAGTGAGACAGACTCAGCTGGTCCGTCACAAATGTTTAGCAAATATGTGTCTCCTTTAATAGACTCAATTTATGTAACGATATTATTCTGCACTTTTCATGCCAGTAGTTTTAAAGGGACAGTTCACAGCAAAATCAAAAATAGATATTGTTCCTTTTACCTGTAGTGCTGTTTATCCATCTAGATTGTTTGGGTGCAAGTTGCTGAGTTTTGGAAATACTGGCCGTAGAGATGTCTGCTTTCTCTTGAATATAATGGAACTATATGAAATACATTTGAAAAATGCAGCACCAGTGTCTCTTTCCAGAAATCATGACCCAGTTACTCAAGATAATCCACAGACCTTGTTATGAGAGGTGTCATGGAGGAGCAGCTTTCTATCTGTTGTAGAGTCTACCAGAACAATTTCCTTTCTAGTAGAAAGAAAGTAGTTCTGGCAGATTCTATACAGCAGAAAGAAAGTAGTTCTGGTAAAGAGAGTTTTTTAAATATATTTTTTGGCGCTTTTAGCACCACATTATTTAGTGCTATTATATTTGGGAGAAGGCAGACATCTCTTCAACCGATAACTCCAACTCTTTCCAAGTCACACCAAAATAATCAAAAATGGATAAATACCACTACAGGCTAGAGGAAAAATATCTATTTTTGACTTGGGAGTGAATTGTCCCTTTAAACAACAATATTGACAATCAGACTTATGTTTCTGTCATTGCCATTTTTGGCAGAAAACACGTGTTTAAGAGACACAATTTGCCTTTGATGCATCTGATAATTTCATATTAACCTTTTACAGACAGTAAACTGCCTCTTTTCAACGATCAGTTATGACCAGCACTTAGTGAAAAAAGACTCAGACTTTGTATAATTATCCCACTCAATATCTTTCAGGCCATATCTGGGCATAAAGCTCTGGTAGTCAAACTGGGTGTATATCTTTTTCTTTCTTTTTTTGTCTCATCAGGGGTGATTACCTAATGCTTTAAGGAAAGTGGACACTTCTGCATGTTAATCCCTGCCCCCACAACCAACCTTCCTGTCGTTGTCTTTCTCTCCGTGCCTCTTTTTGGATTAACTGTCAGGAAAAATCCAGGGAGAACGACTTTCCGACATTCTTTCTTATTTCAGTGTGAGAGATTATGATGGTGCGATTTATGAGATTAAGGAAGAGTTAGTAATCCAAAGACTTCCACAACACTGCAAAGTCTAACACAAGTGTACATCCTAATGTATGTACTGACACAGAGAAACAGGGTTTTAACCAGGGCTGAGTGATATAATCAAATGACCAAATACCTTGATGAATAGTCTATATTGAAGATTGAGAGGAAATGGTAGGAAAACTTTATATAGTGACTAAAATGATCTTGGTTATGATTATTATCGAGACACTGTTAAAAAAAATGATACACACTCTGAAATCATTGCACCATCTTTTATATTGAAAATGGCATCATGTCCTTTGTAGTGTTTCCAGTGACACACAACAAACCCATGTTGGATGCTGCGCCTGCATCTGGGAGACTGTTGCTGACTTTGGTTGATGCTGAACAGTATTTACTGTGAGTTTGTTAAGGGGTTGCAGTCAAACACGGTTATCATGATAGTTACATTTTAAACAGCAATACTAATCATTGGGAATTTTACTGCTGTTTATCGTCATCCCTAATTGTAGGGATGGCTATTGGAAATTTCACAAAATATTATTATTAAGATTTTTAATAATTTATATAATCATCAGTAATGTGGATATAATGATTAAGCGGGTAAAGAAAAATAACAGAACAGCTAGAATAGTCTAAGTTCAGAAAATTACATCACTTTGCTGTAATGCAGCTTTTAAAATCAGGAAAAGACAACACTTACGTCATGTCACAAAATAACAATATCCAAAATATCTAGCGTCATATCACAATATCTATATAATACAAAATCATTCATTTTAATGAATTATTTTTAAGGACTAATACTGACTGCTTTCTTGTTTTTGTTTTGCAGTTGCACATCCATATATCAACATTCAGTACCAAAGACAATTCATGCCAACTTTTTACACATGCTTACAGGAGGTCACAGCTGGCTACTTTTATTTTATTTTATTAAAGAAATAAGGCAGAAAAACTTTCAGTTAAATTTTATACAAACAAGAAAAGGACGTTTTTTCAAGTTGAGTTTTTGGTATCATTACATTCCATTCCTCAATATGCTGCCAAACCCTGTAACTAATTATTTTCATATCAATTACTCTGAAGATAACTTTTTCAATCAGTAAAATGGCAGAAAAATGTGACAAATTACTGAGCAACAACAATCCAAAATTAGGAGATATTCAATGTACCTTGAAAAGAAGCAAAAAATCTCATCTTCCCATCATAGAAGCAATTCCTGGCTGTGATGGCTGTGGCCTGTCTCTGAGACCTATATTAACTTAAGAAATACTAACTAGAGCTGTAAACTTAATTCATCAATCAGCACTTGTCCTGTCATGCCTGCATCTGTGTTTAGAATGTAAACTCTATCCATGATGGATAGCTGCTATAATTGACAAGAAAAGACGGACATTCAATTTTAGGAAGTTTTCTTACTATTTGTTGGTGCAACATGTTAATCAACGTTAAAATAAATTGTCCTTGTAGTCGATATATACCCATTAATACGTGGTCAAGGGAATTTAAAGCCCCCATTTCAATGTTCACGTTGTTCCCCATCATTTCCATACAGACCTAACAACATTTGAATATATGAAAGGGTCTATGCCATCCTAACTTAGGATTCGTGACATCGGAAATTCTTCAGTTAGGAAGGTTTTGTAATAGTTAACTTCCTATCCTAATAGGATATGACAGGATTTCTTCCCAAATGCAGTTAGGAAACATGTTCCTTTAATACTAAAAAAATCTTAAATGCGACCCGAAGCCAAAATAAGAAAGGATTTCAGATTTAGGAAGTTTCTGTAATGAAGCCCCAGAAGCTAAAAACAGAAGCTAAAAAACAGTATATGGCACTTAAATTTGATTCATTTGTCAGTAGATTAATTGACTAGTTCTTATTAGCAGAGACACAGTTCTATAGGAATGAATATTTGCTCCACACAAATACAAGACTCAACACACTTTCTTCATCTATTTAATATTGTTTTTCTGCCTCTCCTTACATCTCCAAGTTAAAAATTATCAAATTTTGTGAAAAAATCTTTGATTTCTTAAATACATTTCTGGATTATTATATAATAAGCTATTACAATTACTGTAAATGCTTTTTCTCTCAGTGGAGTGAGCTTAGGGCAAAACATTAGGGAAATATGTGGGATAAAGCCAAACATAAAAGCTTTTTGAAAGTACTTTTTGACCCCAAGTGTTCGACTACAGATTTCTCCCTTCCTCACGCAGTATTACGGATCAGAAAAGTCTCCACTAAGAGTCACCTCTTACACCTTATTTAGAATCTACTTAAAATCAAATGTAGATGTTGCTTTGCTGCCCTTATGGCCTTACTCTCATCCCATCTCTCCCTCCCTCTCTGACTCATGTTATGAGAGCACTTAATACTGTACACTAGCCCCCCCACACCAGCGTGTCTGTGGTGACTCTCTCCACTTCTCTCCGTCCCCCAAATGCCACAGGAGATGTGTTCCTATGGAAACTGGCTTCAGTGAAAGGCCCCAGTTTTACCTGGTGACCACTAACTGGGTTGTATTGTGCGTGTCTCATCTCTGCTGTAACACACTGGTCGTACCGGCACTCTAACTCTCCCGCCCTCCGCTTCATTAGACGTTATAAAATCTTTGCACCAAAAGGGAGACGCCGTCGATGATGGATTGTTGGCTTGTTGCACCTTCCTTTTATAGACACGGCTCGAAGGTGGAGGAACTTATTTCACAGCTGGGTTGTAGGTTGGAAGCCACGGACATCTGTGTGAAGACAGACAAAACACTGACATATAATTCTCCAATATCCATATATATCTGTATGAGTCTCATTGCAGAGAAACAACAATATATTATCTCTTAATTATATGCAGTTATTTTAAATATAGTCCATTTCTTTAAATGGTAATGAAATGCAGAGATTCAGATTTCATTCTGGATACTTTATGTCACTGTGAGATGTGCTGCATGAGGCGTTTTAGAGTGATGGTTTAAAGACAATCTGATGAGGAAAAAACTTGAGTTTATGTTTTGAAGAACAGGACAAGTACACCTAATACTAAACCATGTTGATGCCAGCGTAGTGGATTCATCAGAAAACTTGCTGATGACTATGCCACTGATGTAAAAAACAGCTACAACTACAACTTCAGCCTGGATTTGCTATCTGCTTTGTATGACAGGTATTATGATGGAAAGATTAGTGACAGGATTTTCTCAGTATTTCTGGACAAACAGTTTTATGTAATCACATAAAAGAAGACTTAAGATTGTCCTACAGGTTGAGGTGGAGTTGCTGAGTGTCTGCCTTGTCAAAAAAAGGGAAAGTCGTTGCTTCGACTGACCAGTTCGTTTTTGTTACACCATGTGAGCATTTCAATAAAACCCGTCATAGTAGAGTGTATTGTTTACAGTGAGCGTGTGAGTGCTGGATGGATGACTGATCGAGAGCATGTTGCTTAACTATGTAACCTACATTACCTGCCTTATCAGTAATTACACCACTTACACCCACAGACAGCATTACAAGTCTGTTGTCAAGAGCGGGGTCAGACAGAATCACTGCTCCTCAAGACATTTCACAGAATCAAATGAGGATGAAGTCTAAATCCACATCTAAAGCTCACTCAAAGAAAACACACACAAAGCCTGAGTAGAAACACAGGCCTGCATGTTTAAATATAAAGAGATGAAACGTGATTATAAAGAAAAGTTAAAGAAAGTGTGTGTTTTGAGTTTTGTTGAAGTCTGTTCTCTGTGCTTTTTAACTGCAACAAGTGACATAAATAAAGATGGATGCTGCTGCTCCACATCCTCCCAGTGTACAGAGAGTAAACATACAGCTATACATACAGTTATCAGGCATACAGGTATCACTTTAAGAGAATGAACCGTGGCATTGAGGATTAAACCTCCACTTTAGAGTTTCATGTGTACTCTGATTTGATTATGGTGATCTTACATGAAGTGACACAGGCTGATTCTGCTACTCTCTGTCTCTCCTGCAGTGGTCTTCTCAGTGGTCCAAGCACCACCTCCATGGTGGAGATAGACCTGATCTTTGGGAGCAGGACAGAGCCTGGCCTCCCACGCAGGCCCCACATCAGTGATCACTGGTGCCATGGGAACAAACAGATCTAACAGGTGAGGAGTTTTATCTGGGAGCAGCCGCTCGTACACGTCGAGGACTCCACTTGGGCTGTAGCGCAATTAATTTTTCATTTTATTAGTTGGTTCTGGTGAGTATTATTATTATGCCTGCTCTTGACCCACTGGCAGATGCAGACATAAAATACAGTGCCTTTCAAAATGAACATATTCACTGGGAAAAATAAGAAAACTACTGCTGGTGTCTGTTTCTCTTCATTCTTCATGAATTTGTTGTACTGATTGGGATGGCAGCTCTTAAGATGGGTGATAAATGTGTAGCATCGAAGGATTGTGATTTGGCTCCTCCACACATGACCAACACTGAGCAACTCCACAGACATACTCATGTCACATGTAAATAATTAAAGAGTCGTCTTATCAGCCTCGAAGATCATCAGAAATGTTTATTTTGGCCTGACACAATATTTCATTTTAAAGTCTATATCAGCCAAAAGCGATGCATATTATTGTGAATCCCTAATTATATCTTTGCCACAAACTTAAAAAAAAAAAGTTGACTTGATTTGAAAAGACAAGTAATTTTGTAATGATACAAAAAAATCTTTTCTGGTGAAATAAAGTTGATATTTATTCAGTTGATGATGATGGGAAGTCTAATAACTAACTAATGTTATTTAGGCACATTCATTAAGATCATCATATAACTCATCTTTTCAAGCAAAAAGACTCTGAATAATTGAATATTTATGTTAATGAGAAAAGATTAGCTGATTCCACTAAATTCGCGTATGATTTTTTTTTACAGCACATAGATCATTGTGTATTATAGAAGTTCCCACATGAGAAAGAAATAAGAAATAAGGGTGTCAAAGATTGAATTCATAGCACCTTTTATCATTTTGATTATATATTTGTTTATTTTCACTTGATTTACACAAATTTGTCTGGAAACTGTGACTGTTTTAAAAATGGTTCTGAATGGACTGTTTTCATATTTTATCTTAATTATTAGTTCCTTTGATTTGGACAGGAGTGTCTTGTGATGACTCTGCTTTACAGAAATATTTTATCCCTTTGCAACGTTGTCTTGTCCGGAAGTCTCAACACAGGCTTACGGGCTGTAAGAATGGGCCTGTTAATTTGGTGAAGTAGTCTGGGTGAGTCAGACGCAGCTCAGGGATATTTACAGTGAGCAGATCCTTAAAAAGGCCAAGGCCATCCTACACTGTCCTGACGAGCACAAAGAGCTCTTCCCTTCAGACAGCTGCAACATGAGTACAGGAAGACTGAAAGCAGTCTTACTCTATTAAAGTTCATTAATATGAATATTATGTCACTTTAACACAGTATTTTAATGATATCCCACTTCATTTTTGGTATGGCCTTTGGTTTGTTTAACTGCTTTTTAGGTCTCCAGGCTTCTCATAGTTATTTTACAGCTGTGGTTGTCCCAGCTGTCTAACTGTCTTCTTAAAACTTTTGTGGCACAATAAAAGTGACTTCATGGACAAATCTTAGGCACTGCAAGAACCCAAACACCTAAAAATTTAATAACAGATTGTTCTGTCATAAAAGGAGCAAACTTCCACCCAAAAACATCTGATCTCTCTATGACCAGCGGGCTAATGAATGATTACAAGACAGCGTTAACGACCATTTACATATAATCAGTAACATATATGTTGGCCAATCTCAAAATGGGTTGTCTGACTGACACTGACTCAGATATAATCCTATAATCTGTGATGACAGCAATCCTTCTCACATAGCTAAACTGAACTCACCTTCCCAGGTGGTAATCCTCCATGTAAAGGAGAGAGACAGGTTAGGATCACTGATACACTCAAGAGTTCAGTCAGTTTCAGTAGACTGATACAGATTTTATAGTCCTAGAGATTGCTTGTGTTTTGGGGTTAAATTGGTCTTTCATCATAGTATTCAACAACAAATTTCCCCTTTAACTACATGACTGGCTGTTTCTTATACCATTCGCATCCTTGCGTTCCTAATGAGTCATGCATTATCTTCCTATCTCTCTGACTACGAGAGGGTGCGATTTAAAATGGTACACTGGAAAGAACACCAGGATCAATAAGATTACTGACTCTAATAGCTGTCTTCCTGCTCTTTGTTCCTCTTTTCCATGTTATGCACACCACAATCTGAATTATTCCAAAACCAATCATGCACTTCAATTCTTCACAAATATTTAAGGGGTTTCTTAAAGTTGTCATCCACTCAGACAAATAAATTGGAAGCCAATCCTGGCCCAGTCTACAACTTGTACAAGTTTGATGTAGAAACCTGAAACGATGAGTGCCCATACACTATGAAAAAAACAGAAAAACTTTGGAAGTGAACACAATTTGCATATTTGTAGAATCTCAAATTTTTAATAAAGTAGAGAGAGAGTAGATCCTTTTTAAGGATTTGAATGTGGAAATTGTACTTAATTGCTGTAAGGAAATAGCAAAAACACATTATTTGTATATATGTTAATACATGTATGGGGATGATCTCTCAGTGAAACACAACCTCTGTCATGTCAGCAGTGGAAGACAAGACTGGCAGATGTCTAGTAAAAGGCCAGCATTGCCTGTGCAAATCAGCCTTAATCAAGCATGCACTTTATATAACCATATTCATTTTTAAACTTTGGAAAAAAAGTATCTCATAATCTTATTTAAATGTAATTGTGTCACTGTCACCAAACTCTTTTACCAATATTTTTATCCTCATCTTCCTCTCTCTGTTAACCTGACAGGTACAGCATTGTGTCAGACATTTTACCAGAAGACGAACAACAGAAAATCTCTAGCTTAAGACTCCATAACGGCCACAGTTCTCCCAACGTAAAGCTGCACTCAACCTGCAACACAGAGACAGAAGACAGGAGGAGGTCAAGAGCCTCTGCTGCTGTGCCCAGCACAAGGGGACAAGAAGGCATGAACAACTACAACGGGAAGATCTTGACAAGGGGCTCCAACCAAGTACGGAGCCGCTTTGTAAAGAAAAATGGACAATGTAATGTTTTATTCACTAACATGGAAGAAAAGAGGCAGCGCTACCTAGCTGACATCTTCACCACCTGCGTGGACATCCGCTGGAGATACCTGCTGCTTATTTTCTGCACGAGCTTCATGGTCTCATGGCTTTTCTTTGGCATTATCTTTTACACTGTCTCCCTGGCACATGGCGACTTTGCGGAGCACCCAATGATGAAGGGTGATGTGCTGGCAGTGGGAGGGCTGCATGGACCCACCTCTGCACACACAGCTGGAGGGCAGACACAAAGGATGCCCTGCATACTTCATGTCCAGGGCTTTCTGGGGGCACTTCTGTTCTCCATGGAGACCCAGACCACCATTGGTTATGGTTGGCGTTGTGTTACAGAGGAGTGCCCTGTTGCTGTGTTAACAGTGGTTGTCCAGTCCATCGTGGGCTGCATCATTGACTCCTTCATGATCGGCACCATCATGGCCAAGATGGCACGTCCAAAGAAGAGGAACCAGACCCTTGTGTTCTCCAAAAATGCTGTCATTGCCATGCGCGATGGCAAGCTGTGCCTCATGTGGAGGGTGGGCAACCTGCGGAAGAGCCACATCGTGGAGGCTCACGTCCGTGCCCAGCTGATACGTTCATATGTCACAGCTGAGGGTGAGTTCATCCCCTTAGAGCAGATGGACCTCAATGTGGGCTACGATGAGGGCACAGACAGGCTGTTTCTAGTATCCCCTCTGGTTATAGTCCATGAGATAGATAAAGATAGCCCCTTGTATACGTTAAGCCGAGCTGATCTGGAGAAAGATGACTTTGAGATAGTTGTGATCTTGGAGGGAATGGTGGAGGCCACAGCCATGACCACCCAGTTCCGTAGCTCCTACCTTGCCAGAGAGGTCTTCTGGGGTCACAGGTTTGAGCCTGTGATCTATGAGGACCGGGACCGCTACAAGGTAGACTATGCTCGCTTCCACAATACCTACGAGGTGCCGTCAACTCCCCATCTCAGCGCCAAAGAGCTCGATGAAGCCGCAAGCCGGGCCTCTTCCCCTGCTTCTCCCGTCTCCGCATGTAGAACCACACAAGACTTGATTCCCAGGTCGCTGAGCGCCTTCTGTTACGAGAATGAGGTAGCACTGAGCTGTGGAGAGGAAGAGGACGACATCTTCGACGCCTCTCAGACTGTAGGGAAGGAGAGGGCAGAGGAGAGGAGGACTTCGGTTTCTAAAGATTTCCAAAATATGTTCCAGGACAATGCAACCATGACATCAGGCAGTCACAGTGTCATGTGTGTTCTGGACATGGACAATAACCAGATGGAGTTTGACATCCTACAGACTGCCATCCCTCTTGATCCAGTGACCTATAAGAGTGAGCAAGAGATCTAACAAGAGCGGGCAGAGCGGACTGTCACGTGTTCAACTTTGGATTGCATGTACAGAAATGTAAACCCCCTTTGCCTTGCCAGTGTTCTTTTATATTTCGATGTTTGTTTTTTCTTCTCATTGAGATTATAAATGAAGGAAAAGAAGAAACGTTTTTTCCCAAATAACTTTTGGCACATACAACTGCATTCCTTGAAGAGCCATAAAGATCAGCCCAACCAGACTGATTCTGCAGGAGGACAAAGAGTCTCCAACAAAGCACTGACAGGCTTTTGGCTCCCTTTTATTATGATTTCATAACCAAAGGAAAGCACAATAGCAGAAAAAAATCCAGAAACTTGAGTCATGTGTTAGTCTGTATGTACATTTTGCATAGTTAAAAATTAACTTTATCTAAGAATTTCTTTTTTTTTCTGTGAATGTAAACAAGAGATTCTATGACAGCAATAGCAGTTTTGATGTAACTCTCTTCCTTTTTGAAGAAGACTGAGCTCAAGACTTACATGGCCAGTTTTTAAGATGTACTGTTTTATCAAAGTGTGGTGGATTTATGCTCGATAATCTCCATGTTGTTCATGGATTTAAATGCTCGTCATGCCTGCAATAGTTCCCTACAAAGTCTGCTCTTTGCACTTCTGTGAGACTGCCTATTTTCTTAAATCCCTTCCTGTAAAATGTGAAAAATCTCCCTTTATTTATGCGCTTTAGTGTACATTAGTGATAATCTACTGTTGTTGATTTTGCTGTGTAGTATACCAACAAGACCATTCCAAGTGCAATCACTAAGTGTAGCAGCAAATTTAGGAGGACATCACTACATTTTAAATCTTACGTCAAAACATAGCTTTTTCTTATGAAAACAAAGCTGATTTTAAAGGAATATATTGAAAACAAAACAGAATGTTTAACTTAGCAGTAGCCTAACAAAGTTTTATTTGATACTTGAAACTAAATAGCGGCTTAACTATTATAAGTTATTAATGCTGGAAATACAAAGCAAAGTATATATTTTGTTCCATTTATGGATCACTTTACAACTCTGCAAGACTTTACAATAAGGGTCCATTAATTAACATTAACATTAGTAATGCAGTAAAAAGCATTACCTAACAGTAAATAAGACTATGATAAGATTAAGTAACTGTTGACAAATTTCTCTTGTTCACATTTATTAAAGCTTTACATGTTAATTAGATTACTAACTAATATTAATATATTGTCAATAAAAATGTTACAATGTGTATCATGAAATTCACAGATAAACCATTTCATCAAGAGAAAAATGTTTTTAGAAATGTTTATTTAAGGGTAATGATTGTTCACTCACTTGTCCATCCTCAAACTTGTGACTTATATTTGGTTGAGGTTGAGATCAATGGACACAATCCATCCATCTAGATTTAAAGTTTGCTTGTTCCTTTATCTTCATGTAGATGTTTATTGATTTATAGCCTAACCTATCATTTTCTGCATGTTATATAAGCTTTACTTAACCGTAATTAACCATGTATTAATGCATAATAAGCACTACTTAACTATTATTAACCACATATTAATGTTTTTTGTTGCCCTTAATGTGAAGTTAAAAACATGTATTCCTTAAGTAACACTTCATGAATACATAAAGATGCTGAGTCAGCATTACCTAACCATAATTAACAATGTATTAGAGCTGAATAAGTGTTACTTAACCATACTTACCGCATTACTAATGTTAATTAATGGACCGTTATTGTAAAGTGTCACCAAAACATTTTTCTCAATTTGTTTCTTGTGGAGGCTGCAGCCAGTGATAACAGAAACAATACTGAGAAGTGGCTTTAATTCATGTTTGTGCTGTTGTTGTTCGCCAAAGGTCTGGAGTTGAAAAGTAAAACAGAGAGCGCCTCTGATCTATGATTTGCAAACTGGGGTGCATGCAGCCTAAGTGTACTCATTGTCTTCGATGACAGACACTGTAGAGCACAGCAGGAGACAAAGGGATGGAGGTTGAGGAGCGTCTGGAGATGTGCAATAAGTGATTGGTTTGGGACAGTGAGGATAAAGTTAAGTGTAACTGTATGTCAGGTAAAATACATGACATTTAAAAAACAAAAAACAACTTTTCCTCCTTTTTGTGGGGACAGCAAGACAGCAGGTTCAGCATACCGGGAGAAGCAGGTGGAGTTAAAGAGAGAAAGTAGAGAAAGTATATCGAATTGATTTTGACATACCTGTAACTGAAGTTCATTGAGTGTGTTATCAAATGTGGCAAATTTCTCCCATCTGGTGCTTCAAGCAAACTGAAATAACAAATGTTTAAATACCATTTAGTCATGATGTGGACAGCAACAATTGACCCTTCCTATGTGCACCGATAACAGTTGAGTTATTGGTCAACTCTCTCCTTTTTGTGTAAAAGCGACATATATGGTCAGATTTTAAATTAGCTAATGCCAGCACAACTCTAGCTAACTGGCTAGCTAATGTTAGCAAAATGCTATCTAACTAGCTAACTAATGATTGATGTAGATTAGCTAGCTACTTAGCTAGCAAGGTAGCTAGCATTTTGCTAACATTTTGCTAACATTTGCTAACTTGAGGTGTGAATATATATCTCTTTTACAGGTACCTCAGACAACTCACCATCTTCAAAATGTGGTTTTTGTTCAACATAGATATGAACCTCTGTATGCACAGGAAACAGAAAACACAAACCCAAGTACCAGACTTGCTCAACTGTCACTGGAGCACAGAGTGAAAAGGGGCGGGACTTAGGAACAGTCAATTGGGATGTTAAATTAAATTGTGAGTATACCTGCTGCACTTGATGATAGTGCAACTCTCATTCTTGAAACATTTTTTTTTCATTTGTGAATCTGTTTCTGCTGATTATATTGCTTAAACAGGCGTTTTTGTATCAGTATGGCTGAGTGTGTGTGTGAGAGAGAAACTGACTGAAGAGATTATGTACATCTGAGCAACAAGCGTTCACTAGTATTAGAATTTAAATGTTAAGTATTTTCATTGCAAAACTTGCTAAATATCAAGGAACATGTGTAACCATTTTATTGACATACACTGCCAGCCAAAACAAAAATATTATATTGCATTTATTGTCCAGTCTAAAGCAATGTATTAATACTATAAATAACTGTATATGTGCATGTAACCTGCAAGTAACCCAGCTAACTCCAATTAGGCCCCTGTGACAGACAGCTGCATGAATGTGTACAATACAAAAATATAAAATTTGATGGTTATAACAGTACACTAAATTTACCAGAACATTTTCAATTGAGTTCTGGCCAGATTCCAGATGTTTAACTGTTCAAAGACACCTTAGTTTTCTTTGTATTTTCCTTGTATGGAGTGCACCAAACACTTTACGGGTCGAGTGTGTAAGATTTATATGGATTTTCTGGTAGAATGTGGCATAAATGTAATATAATAACAACGAGTATGTCGTGATTATGTTATTTGATCCCAAAATGCTCAGCAACTGAGCTAAAGTAGCCTAATATTGGTGCTATTACATAACTTCAGACTACACCAAACACATAAAAAAAAAGGTTTGCCCAGAGGCATTTGTTAGTTTGTGACTTTGGGAAAATGTGAAAAACAGTCAAATTCCTCAATACTGTATATCTGAATCTTTAACCAAATCACTCACATTTAGGCTATTACTATAAATGTGGCCTCCTTTTGATAACTAATGTAATAACAGATGTAACATTTTTTCATTTCCTTTTCACTGCCCCCTGCAAACTGCTTGTAGCAACCCTGTCGAGGCCAATCTCCCACTTTGAAAACCACAGTCCTACATGCTAAGGGGAGAGTGGGATGAGGTGTTTGCAATCTGTAAGCTCACCACTAAATCCTGCATACTGGTCCTTTAATGTTTATTTCTATTCTCCTGAAAATTCCCTTCAAATTCTACGTGTTCTTTTGAAATGTCTGTATGCCCTGAGCTCTGGTATTGTGCATACTGGCTCACTGAGATAAATGGAACTGAGCCATCATTAATGTCATTAGTTCCACCTGTGCTGCTCCTGATAGGAGGACCTATGGAGGGCTCTCAGACTCTAATTAGGACTTGTAATGAGCGCTTTATGGTGTTAAAACATGGAGATGATTTTAGTATTAAAAGTAACAATTAAACAACGCAATTTGTTTTCTGGTGACTGGTGAGTGAGTCACAAAGTGAGTGAGTCATAAAGCTGTTATAGTTACACTTGAGCTGAAAGTCGCTCTCATTTTATGATCTCACTTTAGGTTATTCATCATGAAGTTAAACTGTTTAAGAACAACCCAAAAATGTGGAAAAAATACAGTGTTTGAAGGTATTTGGCTGGCAGTGTATGGCTGTCTGTAACACTGGTTTTGAATTGTGTATTGAATTCATATTTCAACAGAAGTGCAGAAGGGGAGCCAACTTGAATACAGGAAAACTAACCACTGTAAATGCCATTTTGTGTAACAGTCAAAGTATTTTGTTTCCTTTGCTTCCTGCTTAATATTGCCTAAATCTAATGATTTTCCATCCCCTGCTTGGAGTTAGCAAACTATTGAACTAATTGAAATAAGCTGAAAAGAAAAAAATTCTCAAGTACAAAGCACTTTATTCTACCTTGTATACATTTTGATGTTGCAAATAAATATTTATACAAATAAAATGGTTTCTCCTTTTCGAAACTTGATCCTGGTAGAACATAATGCCAGACTGCAGACTGAACCTTAGAGGGAAAGTGTTTCTTTTCTTTTGCAAGTGTGTATGAGTGTTGAAGCTCCATAGCTGCTACATAGCTCTGCAGCCATGACTGTCACAGAGGGCCTCAGCAGAAAACACTGAGGCGTGTGTTCCCTCTAGTGGTGAACTGTAGGAGCAGCAGAGACGTTCCAACCTGGATCATGAAACCTAAATTCAAGAATGTTTTGAGAAAAAAGACAATAAGATGCACTGTGAAATAAAATTTAATAAAATGAAACACACAACTGAGAAAACTCATAATTTTAAGGCAATGGCTTCACTAAATTAATCAAACTCCTATGTTTTGAAATGAACTAAAACAAGTTTTGCCAAGCTATGATATATTTAATTTACTTCTCTTCTTTAGATTAATTTGAATCTTTCAGTTTTAGAAACTGCAAAAAAAAAAAAATTCACAGTGAGTTGTGAACCTGATTTGTCATTATTTGGGATTGCACTTGAAAATACTGAATTATTAAACTTTATTCACTTTCACTTTAAAGAATTTACTCAACAATTTTTTAAATACATTTTTTTGCTTCTAAAACTCACAGATTCATTTTTTTAAAAAGAAGAAAAGTAAATCATCTCAACAAAACATTATTGGGAAAGTTTGCAAAGTTTTTTTCATAGTTTGATTTTTTTTTTTTTTTTTTAACAGTGAACGTTATTGTCTTGTTCTCAAAACATTCTTCAGACTGTATGATCCAGGTTGGAACAGCTCTGCCGCTCCTACACTTCACCACCAGAGGGAACACATGCTTCAGTGTTTTCATCTGAAAACATCTGTGACAGATCTCATGGCTCTGTAACTTCTTTTTTTTTTTAGTTTATTTCAAAGCTTTGAGGAAAGGGTTAAAGTTTGATTCAAAACTCAAAAAATAATGAAGACAGTTGCCTTGAAATTTTGAGTTTTCAGCTCACAGTATGAGGACAAAGGGCTGACTTCAAGGGCGCAGCTCTCATTACAACTTAGTGGGCGACAGCGGTGTCCATTCTTACCACAGGTGTTTTATGGTAGGGCCACATGGACTCTTGGATTGACTTCGATCTACAGATACAATCGGCACACATCATTTACTTAACATCATTAACTAACCTGTGATGCAGTGTTTGATATATTAATTATTTCAAAAGTGGAGTATTCTTCTATTAAATACATTTTAAATTACATAATTTATTTAGAAATTAATTTTTAGGGGGCCCTTTAATAAGTGCATGTGTGACTGGAGGGCACTGCAGTGTGTGTGACTGCTCACAAGAGACAGCTTAATGTTGCTGCCCTTGATGAATTCACAACAAATTCTGGCTGATGTTGGAGTCATGAAAAAAATACCTCTCTTCATATCAAACCAGTTGATAATCGTGCACACGAGATAATCTGAACCCTGAATGTATTCAGATTATGTTGGTGAAACAATGTGAGTTTGACTGGTCCTGGTGTTTAGATTTACAGCATAATTCTAAGATGTTTTTCAGATCCATCAAAAAATACTGACTGAAAAAAAAATCAAAATTTCAAACGAGGGAACAGAACTAATGGTTTCTGCAAATATCACAACTTGCCACAAATCACGATGTCAGTGACTGATGAGTCTTCAAAAGGCTCTAAAGTCAGCGATGAGTCACAGTCAGGCGTCTCTTCTGATTTGTTGCTCAGATGGATCATCTGCACTGAGATGGAGGAAAATCAGCTGATATTGTGAATGGAGGCTGATGATTACCTTTATATGTTAACTAAGCATTTTAATCCCTATGAGGGGAACGTTAAATACTGTGCTCATCTTTCAGTCTTTGTGATCTAAAGTTATGATTTTTAAGGAGGTATTTGTGAAAACATCACACCTGGTGCCAGTGAGCTATTGCGTGCACTTTGACATCACATTTCTGTTCAAGCTAACTGCATCACAGCCACAGTTACAGTTACTTCATATATTGTACAACTTTCAAACATCAGACTGACTTTACTTATTTCAGTCGTACTTTATTTTCTAGTGCAATAATGAGTAATAGCAAGCCATACTTTGTGTCAAATTAGTCAAAAACTAGAAATAATATCTTTTATCTTTTATATATCATCTTTTTTATTAGACGGTAGGTATTAGACTCTTTATTAGACCCTTATTCTAATAAGGGTCTAATAAAGAGACACAGGGGTGTCAAACGTACGGCCCGCGGGCCAAAGCCGGCCCACCAGAGGGTCCAGTCCGGCCTGCGGGATGACTTTGCAAAGTGTGAAAATTACAGATGCATCTCCTTAATTAATCAAAGAGAGCCTTGATTCAAACTGCTGCATGCTTGCTCCAAGCCGGGGTATCCATCTCATGCCTTGCCTCAAACCGGGGTATCTTTCTTGTTAGTGTGTTAGTGTTAGCTCTTCCTGTTAGTGTAGGCTGATAGCCTATCTATCCTTCCACGCATTCGTCTCATGCAGCAGCACTCCACGTGCACTGCCTTGCCTTCGTATCAATATGTCTGCTGGAAAAAGGAGCAAAAGTATTAATTTGCAATTAATATGACATTGCAAATCTATAGGGTGCTCCTTGAAATTAAGGAAATAGGATTTCAACCTATTTAATATACAGTCTGTGGCTCCACATCAACATTTGCGCCGTAATTCTCATTTTTGGACATGCAATTGCTACATATTGCGCCTCAGAATTCTGACTTTATTCTCATAACTCAAATAAATTTTCCCATGTGGCCCTAATCTTCCTCCAGACAGAGCAGCTTGTGGGGAAACAGCTCACTGCATGAACTCTGACACTGGGCATTGTGGGGATATCAAGTCTACATTTTGACAGGAAACAGCCACAGTTGTTTTCTCGGGGGTACGTTCCTTACATCAGTTTCAAGTATCTCAGTTTTTTCAGTCATTACATATTCCTCCTCCATAATTAAATCATGTCTGTCCAGATTTTAATTAAGTTAAAATCAGCCTAATAAGAGACTTCCCCTTTCGGGCATCATGGTTGTCCTGTCTTGACGTTCCTTCAATTATATATCCTCTAACTCTGTCTGTCTGTTGCTGTTCCCATGCGCAAGAACCCTGACAGCAAAACAGCCCACCCATCAGACCTCTGAACCTCAGGAGAACTGCAGAGGCATTTCTGTCAATGGAGAAAAGATGAAAAGAGGGAAATGAGGAGCAAGGGGCAAGCTGCTCAGTAAGCGCAGGCCTCCAGGCCATCGGCTTTTCATTAGCCAGTCAGTGAGTGAGTGAATGAGCGTGATCGGTGGGATGGTAAAACAGGAGAAGCCATGCTGGGCCACGTCGGCTATTAGGGTGATTTGGTGACTCCTATTGTGCATTGTCTCCGAAGTGAGCAACCGAGGTTCAACAGTGAGCCTTTGTGTGGGACGTTTAAATGCCTGTTAGCATGCTAATTATAGGATGTGTGTGTCTGTGTGTGCCCATGTGTGTCCATTATCATCTCATCCTCTCCATCTCTCTCCTGGGACTTACACCACCTACAACTCCTCTTCCTCTGTCGCTTCTTTTCTATCATTCCCCAGGGCACTGATACACCACTGATCTTTGTTACTGCTGTCTATGACCCCCTTTCACGCTCCTTCCTGTTGTCCTCACTCCTGTTTTTATTACGAAATCTGAGTGCTTGCAGTGTCTTATTTGGTCCCTTTTGTTTGTTAATCAGCTGCTTCTGATTCTGCTGTGCTTGGATCAGTTTCACTTTCACACTGAGGCTCTCTCACATTTAGCTGCGGGAAAATTCATTTCAGACATGAAAACTCCTCCTGCAAACTCTTCAGCCACCTTAAGCCTGAGCTTCATTTTTACTTGTCTCCATGTTGCTGGATTAGGGGTGTACAGTTACAGATTCACCAAACATTTCTGGCCAAAGAGAGCCATCGAGGGGAGCAGAATGAGGCTGGCAACCTGCTTTCCAAGAGGTAGATACAACAACATGAAAATCTGTCAAATACGTTACTGGCACGCTCAACTCAAACAATGGCAACAGCGATGGGTGTCGACACCGAAATGTCACAAACTATCAAATAAAATCATCAGTATTCACTTCTAAGTTGGCCTATTTAACACTTTTAGGCTGGGTTACACCAACAAAGATTCATTTAATCTAAGATCTAATCAGAGTTTAGACTAGGTTTAAAATGAATAAATCCAGATTTAATGAAGCAGAGCTCTGTTGCACAATTAAAAACTAATCACAGCTTAAGTTTCGTGATGTAAACCGAAAATAAAGAGTTTAATCAACATGATGCATGTTTACACAAATTTAAAAATAGCCAGCTGCTCTGTATTTCTTAGCAAAATGTTGCAATGTTTGCGAACTAGTAAGTAAGTAAGTTTGTTTGTTTGTTTGTTTTTATTTGTATATTGATTATGTTGTTTTGAAGGAGGTATACGTGTTTGTATGTTTCATATTTTACAATATGAGGAGTTGACATATACATATGTATACATTTCTCGTTGTCACACTGAGGGGTAAATGTTCACTGACCTGGTTGTTGCAAGAACACAGTATGATATTTCTTATATTTACTATTTTTCTGTGTTTGGTGTTTGATTTTGTTGTTTAGACAATAAGTATCAACTGGATCTTAATCACCAGCAGGTGTTTAATTATGGTTACTCCCACAAATGTCTTAGAAATGCAGAAAAAAGCCTAACACTGAAACATGTCTGCTGACAACTTAATTTGCTATTTAATTCTTTATATTTCACAAGTTTCTTTTATTGTATTTTGATTGTATTCTGGACTGAGAAGACATCCAACAACACACACATACAAATTTATGCCAGACGAAATTCAAATATCTTGATTTAAAAAAAACAAAAAAAACACTTACTTACCACTTGTCTATTTTAAAAACTGGGGTAAAATCATTCCACTACCTGAAATACAAGCTCCACAGTCATCCAGCCATCTAATTAAATTAATCTTATTGTTGAAGTGTATTTTCAGATCGAACATTTTTCACCAGTGAGCTGTGCTTAATAGTCTCTTTCTCTTAACAATGAATACATTAGACCTGTGAACTGAGAGGCCAGTTAGCAAAAGTTGTATGAAAGCATTCCTCATCTTAAATCTCGATCTCTTCTACTGCAGTAACATTAGACTGATTATTCATACCCATATGGAAAAAAAAATAATTTCTCATTGCTTCCAATAGTGAAGGTTTACGTTTTCGATGTATTGTATGTCTTATACATGAAAGAGGCCACTTTTGCATTTTGGTCAAATAAGATCAGTACAAGAATATTTTTGTTTCTGAAATTCAAAGATTCATTTTTTTAAAGACGAAAAGTAAATTATCTCAACAAAATATTATAGGTTGAGAAGCTATTTTTCAAAACTTAAGAGTCTGAGTTTGATTCAAAACTCAAAAAAATTAGTGAAGAGAGTTGCCTGAAATTTTCATTTTTACACATAACTACTAAGAACATCGTATGTGGATTTACTGTCATGTACAGTCCACATCCCGATCAGATGTTAAATCACACTTTTGGTATGTGGACCAAAGGAATCAACAGGCTCTACTGTAACTTGATGTTGGTTAAATAGAATTATCTCAAGTAATCAAGAGGAAATACAACTGAACACAACACTGCAGTAACAAGCATCTCTCACTGACCACAACAAGGGTGGCTTTGTCTGTTGAGCCTGATTATTTGAACCCTTTTACACTGATGTTATTTCTTATCTGGATGCTCTGGACTGCATGCGAACAATAGGCTTATCGATGATGACATGATTGACAACCAATGAAAAACCAATCAGTCTTCTGCAGTGTAAATGTCTGCACCCCCTCTGCATCATGCTGCAGTGTTTTCATGTTGGTATTTATTTATGTATGAGTGCGTGTCCTTCACTTAGCAGGTAGGGCTCTGATTTAAAAGATCATTTGTTGGTGTCATAACTTTTCTCACTTTAACTGAAATTAACTCATATTATCATATGTTTGTCCATTTTAATGGCTATTAGTCTGAAAACTTTTGAATTTATGATGTTTGTAAATGATCATGTGTGAGAAGATAATTTATCATAGTTATTAAAAGTACTTTGTTGTCATGTCCACAGGGCAATAACCTTAAGATCTGTTATACTATATATGAAGTGTAGCAATTCTTTCTTGACCTTTAGGAAGAGATATGGCACTTCCTTAGGCCACCACCTCCTTCCATATGCACCCAGAACCAGAGATGAATTTTCATCATCAATGGCTTTCATAGGCAATAAAGGTTGTGAATCTTTGACTCTTGATTTGTCGTCTACAAAATGTTTGATATTTTTGTGTGTGATTGACAAGTGTTTTCTTGTGTCCATCTATGAAAGGTTCATACAGCTTTTTAAGAGTGAAATTCAAGCACTTTTCAAGCACTTTCAAAGTATCTAAACCTAAATATTCCCAGACTCTTGAAGCCTTTATCATTACATCTAAATTGTTACTATTAATGTGATTATAAATTCCTTAATGCCAACAGCAATGAGAGTATATTAGGAATCTAACAATATATCGAGCCATATATATGCAATATATATGGAGCCATAGACTGTATATTAAATAGATTAAATCCCTATTTAATATGCTACCTATGGTTGAAGCGAGTCCCCCCATCCAGACGCAGAGAAGCTCATGCTGCAGGCTGCAGAAACACTGCAAGAGCACAAGATGAGCGCAATATTGGAAACTGACAACAAGCAACAACAAGCCCTACATTGTAAATTGATCAGCTGTTTATAACTGTCAGTTGTCTGTCAGTGTAAAGTTCAGTCTGTTATGGTGAAAACAAAAGCCCGCTGCTCTGAAAATACTCACTTTAAAGTTGGAGTTCTGTGACTGCCTGTTTCACTGCCTCCAGACTCTATTAACATATTATTCAATTTAACCGTTATAAACATCTACTCCTTCTAAAAGACTTTTATTAATGATTTTTTACAACTCATAAACGGACACAAACTCATTCTGCAAACATTCAGCTTCAGTTTGAAGTCTAATTAATGTGAAATGAGCAAACAAAAACAGCTATTAGTGTCTGGAATGGAAATTTCAAAGGAGAACACCGCGGCTAGTGTTGTTGTCTCCAATAGCATATCATCATAATTTTATGATAAATGACAGGAAATATATTATGAATTTCACCTTTAATACAACAGTAAATATCGTATTGTGGGCTTTTTATCATGGCATTATCATACCTTGAGTTTTTTGTATGATTACATATTAACTTTGATTGTATGTTTTAATCACGATGATTTACAACTCACTAATTTCAAGAGTAAGGGGGATCAACAGTGGACTTATCTAGTTATGAATGTCAAATATGACACCAGTGATGACATTTCCTTACAAATATCAAAACATTTTTGTTTGATATGAGTGATTGATTGATGAAACACCAGATTATGTTAAAAATCAAGCATCTTCAATAGAATATATATAGTATATTCAAATTCAAGCTTATTTCTAACATTGAAAACATTTCAAATTTTCCATTCTCAAAATTCTCTTGCATAACTTTGTATGAAGCATACTAATAGGAACCAAAGGGACATGTGACTCTGTGTGTGTGCGTGTGTGTGTGTTTGTCTGTATAAAGTTGAACAGACACCACACATGTGCAGATCCACATTTCTGCATGTAGTTTGTGTTTCTGCCTGTTTGCTGTAGTTGAGTGTGTATTTGTGTGCATGTGGACCCATGTTTTTATTCAAGTATGTACTTCAGTGTGTGTGTGTGTGTGTGTGTGTGTGTGTGTGTGTGTGTGTGTGTGTGTGTGTGTGTGTGTGTGTGTCTGTGTGTGAGCAGCTGTGGGCCCTGTGTTTGAACTCTAGCTCACATGGGCAGAGTGAGGGAGGGCCGCAGGGTGAGGAGGCGATGGGAGAGGGGACTGATGCCCGACAAACTCGCCATCTCCCTCTCCCCTTTCATCTCCCTCTCCCAGCATCAAACAACAAACTCTTTCATTCAGGCATCTTTGCGGCCAGCCACCCCCAGACCCTCGAGGCCCCCACCCGTTCACGCTGCTTAATTCAATGTTCCGAGAAAAACTCATGATTGGAAAGTGACTTTTTATCCTCGTCGTTTTTCCATATCTCCTCCTAAGAAGCATCACCCCGCTTCCTGTTCTCCCCGACTCTGTTTTTCCCTCACACATCAAAACAGCTTCTGTCCTGTAAACACAAAGGAAGTAACAGCCAGGTCAGTCCACTCTCAGATACACTGTGATGGAGAAAAGCATTCAGTGATTGAATCCACTAAGCATTCAATTATTGATACAATCAAGATGCCAGACCGTCACTGGAAAATGATATTACAGTGCTTATTGTAGTACTTAAAATGTAACGCTGGTCTTTTTTGAAGGACCAGTATTCACTCATATACTGCAAAAATAAACTAGTTTTTTAATTAAAAACAGTTAGTGTCCAGGCTGCCTTACAATTTTAAGTTTACTGAATTTGAAAAGACAAGTTGAGGTGATTACTGTATGTAATGATTCAAAACAAATAAATTTTTCCAGCCAACTTGATATTAATTCAGTTGTTCTTGAGAAAATGTTTTGTAAGCTGAAGATATTAGGTTGAACTTTTCAGTTACATTGATTAACGTTACAATCAAATTTGATTTCCTCGGTTTGAAGAGTCACTTCTTCATTTCACGCAAAAAAAAATTAAAAAAAACAAACTCACAACTGCAGTGATGGAGCAACTTTGTTTTAGCATCGGCACAAAGACAATATGTGAAACTACTGCGAGTGAAGGGGATAGTGACCGGATTAAATGCTAACCTTCATCATGGTTCAGTGTTTTCACTGTTGTCAAAATAAACAACCACAACTGATATCAAAGTGTATTTGAAAGACTACTGAGTTGATTGAACTCTGTACAGTTCATTCATTCAACTCATCATTTCAAGTCAAAAGACTCAGAGGTAGAAGAAGAGATGTTTATAAAACTAACAAACACCTACTAACATCTGGCTTTTGTCTTTCATGGGAAAGGGTACAACTGTCATTCACTCACAGGTCAAATGACTCTGCAATAGTCACGGGTTTTTTTCATCTCCACCTCCGATCAATAGCAATGGAAACATGACACCTGGGTGGACATGCTAACTTTTGCCCTCTTTGGTGGAGGCAATAGAGGCTTGTTGCATTCATGGGTAATTCTGATTCTTTCTATCTTTTTTAATACACATGTCCTCATCTTGAGTCAAGCAGCTGTAAAACAGTGGATAAACAAATGGTTTCCTATAGATTCTTCATAATAAAAGTTTCAATTTAAAAGCTTTTATTATGAATCAGCAAAATGAGGAAATGTTTGGGTTTCATCAGCAGTAACTTAACTTTGTTGAAAGTGAGCATGAAACAGTAAAATAAGGCAGAAGCATGAAAACACAAACAGCAATACATCAGAGAAACTAAACTTAAAACCACAGAGACTCAGTCAGAAGCTACAAAGTACAGAGTTGACCACAAAAACACTTTTAAAAACGCTGTTCTCTCTGCTGTCTCTGCTTTCAGCTGCACACGAGCTGAATCACAGCTTTCCAGCGCACATAAACACAGAAAAAAAAGCAGAAAGGCAAATGGTTCTATCAGCAATGGATTAAGGACCAATCGCCTATTTGAAACTGGTTTAGCTGTGTTTAAATCTCTATATATGTGGAAATTTTGGTGTTAAAAACTGTATATGGTTTGAAGTATTCTGAAAATAAATAATAGAAATTTTAAGTTTAAATACGTTGATCAGATAAAACTTTTATATTTACATTAAGCTAATGAGAAATGATGAGTTGATTCCACTAAATTCCTGAGTGATAAGGATGTGAATGACTCAGATCAGCTCTGCATTTGCACAATGACATAAATCAGATGTACCCAACCACTACTGCACGTGTACGACTTGTCAGAGTAGCTGTTTCAAAACAGTGATTATATCAATACTAACTTAAATATTATGTAAACAAAGTAATCATACTCTCCAAGACACATAACCAAAAGAAGTACAATGCAGGCAAAATGACACAATATTTACCATCCAAGTCCATCGCTCAGGATTCTACTTCTTCAAAACAACTCATAAGATACAAGATACAAAGATAAAAAGAACCATTGTCAAACCTTCTGCTGAATGGCAATGACCTCAGTTAGAAATTTGTTCACTCTTTGGAAAAAGCTCTTTCATGAACACAATCTTGGCTGTAAAGAGGCCATTAATACTCATTTACCGGCTTATTAGGTACAGCTATCTAAAAGTACTGCAATCTTATACAACAGTTGTGTAACACTTTCAAGAAAAGTTATAATGTTCAATTGATAGGAAAGCATCATATTCTATTATGTAATAAATTGTTTTGTGTGTAAAGCTTTATTTGAATGGGTATTACAGACTGTAAAGCTCACAGTGGTGGCTCTAACATTCACAATCTTGGCAGTGCCTCACTCCTTCTAACTCCCAGATAATCCAAAAAATGGGCAAAGAGGCAGAGCTGAGGCAACTGAATGAAGCGGCCACCTAGCAGCTAGCCACCGAAGCAACTAACCCTTCGCTAAGCCCTGCCCTCCTTAGTTACTGTTGCTAAGTCTGCCAAACTTTCCATTCTCGCACTGCATTTATGTAGTTTACGGTGATAACGGTGGCAAATATAACATTGAAATCGGGTGTAACTGTTGAAACACGACGTCTTTAAATCCTTAGAGACATAAAGCAGCTTCTCATTTCTAGTTTACGATGGTGGATATAGCCGACTAAAATAACTCACAAGCAGATTTTATAAGTGTAGCTGGCAGATGTGAGAAACTGCTAATTCCTCAACGTGGCCGAAAAGTCCATTTCAATGTTAACATCTCACACGTTTTAAAACAAGAACCCTGTGAAAATGTAAATGTAAAGTTACCTGAGAGCTGTGCACATGGTGTAATGCTAAAAGACTGAGGCTAAAGCTAGCTTACATCCCAACAAACATTGGTTTGACAGTTTAATCCATTCACCACATGTGTGCTCTTGTGTTTCATGTTTTTGAGACTACAGAAAAGACGTCACCGTTCAGACTCATGAAACACCTAGTATCGCTCCTCTCTGAGTCTCCTGCACACCTTCAACATGAAGAGAAATGGAAAGCTTGTCAGCTCTAGTTACAGTTGCTAAGCTATGATTGGACAGTTGCTGGACTTAAGTTCTTGAGCAAATGTACTTTTTCCAGCACTATTTTCAAGTAACTGAAATGCATATTATTGTGCTCAGCTACCAGGAAGTCAAGCTAAATTAGATATTTAAAGAGAATTTTGTTTTGTGTCCGGGAGGGAAAACAGCCTGTGAGGGATTCATTAAAATCGAACATTTTTAGAGAGGCACATCATTGCTGTGTGATGATGTCCCAAACAGCAACCAGCCAGACATGCAGAAGAAACATCCTAACAAAGGATGCCCTTGTTCCCAGCTGAATTCTTGAACATCATTTTCTGCATTTTCCTGCAAATGACTCAATCTCCACGTCCCTCGCCTCTCATTCCGTCCAATTATCATTTTTCAAGCATGTCCCCTCATCCTACAGAGATGGGTTGTTTGGGAGTTTCCAAAACTGAGTATGAAATCTGTCAATATGTGTAGAGATGTGCCAAAAAAAACATACACATTCAAACTGCATGAAGAGAGGTGGACACAAAAAATGTGACTGATTTTGCCCGGAGAGGAAGACAGGAGACCGAGGGACACAAGGCAGCACTGAGGATTTTCTTTCTCTTGTTCTTTTCATTTGCCTTTGTCGCCTTCACAACTGCAGCAAGACTCAGCAACCCCGCAGCTTTAAGGGACAGTGTTTTAGACAGTGATTTAAAAGGGTGCGATGGTTGTCAGTGCATTACTTGCTGTGCCTGCAATTAAATGTGTGTCAAAAAAAAAGTAATCATTGTAAACCTGGATTGATGGTGCAAAAGGTTAAAGGTCACATCTAGCAGAGGTATCTCAACAGAGTATTCACGCCCAGCCAACTACTGTGCGCAGGAGACTCAACTCATGTGCAGGAGAGCAGAGAAAAGTCTGTTTTTAAAAGTCTCTGTGTGTTGAGCTCTCACTACTTTTGTAGCTTCTCACTGAATCTCTGTGGTTTGAAGTTTAGTTTCTCTCCTGCAAACTTTCAGATGTCTGCTTTTATTTACTGTTTTGTGTTCAGTATTCAGGTGTGTAGATGAAAACCCAAAATTTTCTGATTTTGCTACTTCATAATAAAAGCTTTTTAAGTAACAGGGGACTTTAATTGTGAAGAATTTATAGTAATTAAAGTGTTTATACACCGTTCAGTCGTGTTCAGACTAAATACGAGCACTTCATCTGAATACATACCGTCAAGCAAGTGCAAACTCTGTTCTGCTGTGCTGTGCTGAATCACCAAGTTAAAGGGGAAGTTCACCCAAAAATGTCCAGTCATTATCTATTCACAATCATGCTGATTGAAGGTCGGCTTTAGTTTTTCAGTCCACAAACTCTGCTGGGGTTTTACAGGAAAGGAGCATTACAGAATCTCCCAAACAAATGAAGTGAATGGTAACCAGTTTATCGGGCTGATAGGGCTACCAGATGATAGATTTAGCAAAAAAAAAGTAATCTACAAATCAATTCTTATTCATGTAAAATGTATCTTTCCATAAACTTACTGACACAGTAACACAACAAATGCATTTCTAACAAAACACTGTGACTCCAAAGTATGATAAACAATAAATGTGCATCACATGAACGCTGCTGCCTTTTGAGAGTGAAAACAGGAAATATGAGCCAGGTTCTCAAAAACAAGTAAAGGGATGATTGCAGAATACCGGCAGGGATCAGCCACAGGTAACTAAACTCATTCTCTCTCTCTCTCTCTCTCTCTCTCTCTCTCTCTCTCTCTCTCTCTCTCTCTCTCTCTCTCTCTCTCTCTCTCTCTCTCTCTCTCTCTCTCTCTCTCTCTCTCTCTCTCTCTCTCTCTCTCTCTCTCTCTCTCTCTCTCTGGCTCACCTGGGACCCTTACCCTAATACCCCCTCCAACACCAGCACTCTTCCCCAGCACAACCCCCATATATCAATTTCCTTTAGATGTTCCCCCTCACACAATTGAAGTAACTAGATTCTTTCCTTTGGCCGGCCAGTGAAGATATGAAGCAGAGCACACAATGGGCTATTCATTAAGGTAGCAACACACACGCATGCATGCGCACACACACAGGCACACGCACACACACACAGGCACATGCAAATACATTCACATACCCACATATAGCACACTCATACTCACACAACATCCCACTTCAGTCCCCAGCTGCAGTGAAAACCCGTCCAAGTTCTTGCCAACCCCTCACACACACACGTGCACATGCATGCACACATGCACACATGCACGTACATACAAATACACGCATGCACAAGCATCCCCCTACCCCTCCTCCCTAACCAGTAACTCAGAAAAAGACAAGACGAACACAAAAGAGTAGGAACTTTGGTGGTATGAGCACAAAGGCAGGATTCACAGACATTTAAGAGGGGGGACCTATTTAAATGTAACACAGCTGCATGAATTTATTAAGAAAGATGGATGAGGAGAAAAGATCAGGAGGATCTTGTTGAGGGTGGACTTATTTTTATTACCCTTTTGAAGATTCCCTGACATTTTAATAGGGGATGTTACTGATATTTATCACTTTTATGTTTTTCAATGCACAATTGCTGGAATTTAGAGATCTCAGATTCAGACAATGTGGAGAAACCTCTGCATGTGTGGAACAAGGCTAAACACCAACACTGAATGCTTGTGACCTTTGACCCCTCAGGCAACACTGCCTTAAAAACTGACGTGATTCTATACAAGATATTGCTACATGGTGCACTTTGTGCATGTTACAAACTAAAAGAGTTTGGGCACTACACAGGTCTGGCTGCAGTCCACACCTCTCCCAAAATGTGTGCGTAAAATAGTGCAAAATACAACAGCAGGAACTTTGGACTGTTGAGCACCTTTAGTCGTATTTCAAGAAACAACAGGAAAGAAATTCACTTTCAAAACTCAACTCAGCAATTAATGTACTCAGTTTCCAAATGTTTACTGTTGTACTCATCATAGTCAGGATGAGTGTATATTAACCAAAAAAACAACTGGGTTTATCAGCTGGAACATTAAATATCTTGTCTTTGTTCTGTGTTCAGTTGAATAAAGATAAAAACAGATTTGCAAATCACTGCATTCTTACTTGTGTTTAACACAGCATCCCAACTTTTTTGGAATTTGGGTTTTAGTATATAAATTAAAGATGCTGGGTACTTGCTTTTCATTTTGTATTAGAGTAGGCTACTTTTAAAATGGAGGAGCTGTCTGGTGCTTAAAAAGAACAAGGGCTTTGGATTCTTTAGCAAGATCCTACCAGCTCTGACTGTGTCGTTCTGTGGCTGACTCTGACCTCCCTGTAGGGTCAGAAAGTAAATGGGAGTCCATCAATATTTCATTATTACTGGCATTATTCCAGAGGAACTCAAGCCTGAATGCTGCTTTTATCACAAAATATAAGACAGAGTTGATTACATTTGTAATAACTTAATAACTGCAATAACTGTAGCCCACCGGATCCCTCTACATGGTTGACTGATCCACTTCAATGGGGGGGGATACTGACACACCTGCTCTGTCCTGCACAGGTGCAAGCAAGAGGAGAGAAAGAGTGAAGGCCGAGAGAAAATAAGATTCTGTGAGTAAGCTGGGATGTAAACAGTTTTCAAATGATACAGTGACTCAGGACGCGTGTTGCATCGACCTACGCACACACTGTGTGTTGAAATCTTTGTTTACTTCTCTTACTAACTCTTACTTCACTGACTAATATCATTACCAGGTCAGTTGGACATATTCCTGTGTCTTGTGAATCAGCAGGAATGTGTTTGTTTGAAAAAGAAAACAGGCTAAAGGGCACTCAGTTAAACACAGTTAAATATACTTAAATTTTAATTTCTGGATTTTTTATTTTCTTCTTACACACACGATATTTAAGTTCTGCCACTAGTGCTCACTCTCACATCAAAACAATAACAAAAGACGCATTTCAATATTAAATTGAAAATCAATTAAAATGAGCTTTCAGTTTCAATAATCCAAATCAACAGCAGAATCAGAGATGCCCACCTACAAGAAATACTTCAAAGATGACACACCGTAGCTTACAGGCTGTTATATCACCATATGGATGTAAATGACATTTGTCAGGGCAGCCTGTTGTCTTCATTGTTAAACAACCATCATTACCAGTGAAAATCTATCTAATGTGACTTAAGCAGAAATCATGATAGAGTAATGTATTTAAGTTTTATTCACGTTACGTTTTGTTTGCGACTTCCTTCGTCAATCTCTGACTTGTCTGACCATAATAGAACTAGATATGGCCTCACCTCTCAGCCTTGCTTCCTGTTCTTCATGGGAGTTTTATATTTGTAAAACTTTCCTAGAGCCAATAAAAGTCATCAAAATCAGTGGCGTCATCACAACATCTATGGGCCCAACAGGAACTCTTGGGTGAGGCCAGTGGCAGAAACATTACTGCACATATTCTGTCGTCTGCATACTGCAGAAGTAAACCTGGAAGATAGAAAACTTTTTTGTTGTATGTGTCAGGAGAGCAATTCTCCCTGGACTGAAGTGGCATCATCTTGGCATCTGGTATCTTGTGCATCACACATCCATGTATCTGCTGTTTATCAATAAGTTATAGTAACTAGTGGCTGGTGGGAAACACACCATTACCTTGAATAAATTACAGATTTCTCTGGGTTTGACCATTGTTTGAAAAATTTGGCATAATGTAAGCACATAACTCAAAAAACAATATAACATGTTTTTAGTGTTTTTAGACATTTTAATGTGGACATTTTATATAGTATGGCTTTAAACTTAAAACACCCTACCAGCTGCAACACAGTCTCACTGAAAAAAATGATATTTAAAAAATGTTCACTGAAAAGAGCTCTTACAAACTTACATTTAATCATGATAAAGAGCTTTTTTCCTCATCTCACAGACTCTCTCCTGGCTATTCTAAAAGTTTCACATGTGAACAGCCAACTCAGACTTTGTGCATCATCCATATTCACAAGATCAACACATGCTGTTATATTACTGAACACAGTGCTGCACAACTCCCAGTAAAGAGGGCAGGAGAAAACAAAGTGAAACTCATTTTCGGTATAGGCAACACCGCCCGCTACAAAACCCCCCTCTTTTCTTCTTCCAGACCGACATATCATCCAGTTTCAACTGTAAGTGGTGAAATATCAGATCTCAGCTGGGAACATAAGGATCTTTGTTTTTTGAATACATTATATACAACATCATTCTCAACGTCATCTTCATATTTAATCATCCTAAATGTACAGTGTTGTTGTTTTATTCAATATATCAGTAGCCCACTGCTCTCTAAACTGAGTAAGCACAGATTCTCTGAACATACGATGCTGACATTTTCAATGCTAAGAAATGCATCACCAGTCCCAAAGTTATAAAACAATGTGCACACATCTCCTGACCAAGAGTCAGACATTTGTTTATCCCATATAAACATCTGTCACTATTCACATGCCTCATCCAAGTGCCTTTATTTATAACAGACTGATAGCGGATGCTACCTCTCTATATTTATCTTGTTTATTCATCTTATTTTTATCTTGTTCTCTATTGCTGCGGGTCTCTGGAAATTACCAAACCTAATTTTGCTGTATGCCAACTAGGACAAATAAAGTGTCTTTTGTCTAGTTGGATTTTAACGTTAATAAATCAAAGCCAATTAATTTCTAATAATACAGCTATTTTATGTTCTTATCGAGCTGTGCCATTCCTCTGGCATTTTTTCATCTAAATCCAGTGTGTCCCACAAATCCTTTTATACATGTTGTATATTTGTGTATTGGTTACTTCTTGTTTATACGTCACCCAGCAGTGGTGTGTGTGCGCAGCTCCGAGGTGCCTGGCCCTGCACTCCAGGGGTGGTGCCCCCAGACCTTATGGTCACAGGACCACATGGCTTCTGCTTTGAAGCTGCCATCAGCCTGCTGACTTTTAAAGGCAGAATCAGCAGGATTTGTCTGAGCTGTTTGTTACTGGACCAGAAGATCTCAGGATGTCAAGTACCAATGTTTTGGATTGGTGAAATGTCCTGAGCACAGCAAAATTACGAGGAAAAATAAGGAAATACAAGCATACGACGGTCTCTGTAGATGAAACACCCATAATTGGTGGTAGTGTGTCATAAGTGATGATTAAAAGGGATTTCTTGGCAATTGCTGCATATTATACCTTTAACTGTCACCATGCATGTGTTCTTCACAACAAACTACACCACCTCTCTGTCACATGCTAGGACAGGTTTGTGTCATTCTGACTGCCTGCTTGTGTGTTCATGATAATTATCTTCATATTTCTTTCTTTCTTTCTTTCTTTCTTTCTTTACAGAGTTAGCCTCAGCCGTGGTTTGTATGAGTACAGTGAAACCAAATCATTTCTTGTGCGTAAAGGAGATCCATTATTGTTTTGAGCTTTCTCTCTCTCTCTCTCTCTCTCTCTATGTATACATATATATATATATATATATATGTATATACATATATATATATATATATATATACAGTTCTGTTATCACTTCACTATAAATTCACTATGATTGTACTGCATCAATCACATAACATCTCAAAGTGGCACTCTTACTAAAAGTAACCTTGTACCCATCAAAGTTTATTCATACCACAATCTAAAAGGTTATGCATTGCTCAGTGGTGCAGGTCACACAGTGACTGATTATTATCTCTTAAAAATCTACCAAAAGTCTTAGGTTACCATTTTACTGAGATCAGTTTATTTTAATTTAGGGTTTTGGAAGTTACTTCATTTTTGAAAAATGGAAAGCTATTTCGATAAAATGTAATTAGAATTTTTAAAGCACAACTGAACATTTTATTATGAAGAAGCAAACGTTTCAGCCAGCTGCAAGACAGGACTATATATTTTCTTCGATGTTATAATTAAGCCTAACGGAAAAAATAATAGGGCAGGCTGAGAAAAAAAAAACTTTGGTATTATACCATACACATTCATAATATTTTGGCTCATTAATGTTTAAAATTTTACTTTTCAATGTCAGCCTTTTCTAAAATATAGAAAACAGCACTGAAGCGGCAGCATCTACATGAAATTACACAATTAATATTTTTGTAGCAATTTCATTTAGATCTTTTCATTTAAATCAATGTCTCTCAACCTGAAAAAGTCTGCAAATTGTTTTTTCCGGACATTTTTTGTAAATTATGAAACATGAATAAATTGTCTTCTGTTTTCTAAAGACAGACCGCTAGGAAGGTTTCTCACTGATAGTTTTAAGAAATAACTTTCTTTCTTTTTTCAACTAGAAAATACCGTTTTGATGCATTTTGTCACAGCGCCGGACATCTAAATTATACGGTCACTGTTAGATAAATTCCGGCTTCATTCTCTCAAATATTTTGAAACTTGTGTTACATTAATTTGGTCTCATCTAAACGTCATCGTTTCACATAGTACTGTCAGTTTGTCGGGCCTGTTCATTTCCCTTCATCATTTGTGCCCAAACACTCACACACACACACGCCAAAACAAACACTCACGTCAAACCGAGGCCGGGCCGCAAGTCCTCCGCTCCACAGCGGGAGAGAAATCCCCGGAGTGGCTCTGTTAAGGTCCCCGGTTTGAAGCTCCAGGAGGCGGGCAGTCCCACCACAGCTCCCCGGGCTGAGTCCCCGCGCTCCTGGAGCATTTTTCTCTACATGTCAGAGTTTGTTGAGACGCGGACAAAGAGTGGCAGAAAAGGGGAAGACACAAGCTTTTTCATTCCTTTCTTTTCTTTTTTCATATGCACAGAACTGCTTTTTGTTCCCCACTTTTTTTTTCCATTTCAGGGAGAAGGGGGTGCTCGTTTTGATCACATGATTACAATTCACCTGAGATAAAACAAAGGACGCAAAGAAAGGAGGGCAGAGGAGGGATGAAAGAGGCACAGGATAAGACAGAGAGATGCACTCATGGTTAGGATTCCCTTATCACAGTCAACATTAATGGATGAGGGGGGGGAAAAGTGGTGATTTTTGCACTGGGTGCCAGTGTCGCATGGCGGGGATACAAGGGGTCATTGTTGGGAAGAACAGCGCTGGTGTTTGTATCCGCGCGGCCCGTGGTGTCTTCTCTCCTCTCTCCTCTCTGCGTTTTCTGCTGTTTGGTTTTAAATGATAAAACTCACGAACTGTTCACAACACACAGTCTTTTTAAGAGCCTTTGAATGTTGTCTACACCTGTGATGAGATGGATGAATGTATAAGCGTGCAGGGGAAATTGGGGCAGGTTGAGACCAGGGTAAAATGAACCACCCCTTGTAGGGCTATTCCACCAAATCAGTCCTTCCACAGGACATCTACTGACCACTGCATTGTTTTTGTGTGGCTGGCTATTTCTATTTTATTTCAATCAAGAAGAAGTGCAGAGGCATTTCAAGTTAAAGTTAAAAGGCATTTTACACAAATGTAAAAAAATGTTCCATACATCAGATGTATCATTTATCATCATCCTTAGTGAAAAGTGTAGAATACATTACATTATAAAGGAAAGTGTCCTGAACTTTGTTATAATTTCAACTTGAGGACACATCATGAAAAACTGATAAAAAAAAAAAAAAAAAAAAAAAACTACCTATAACACTGAAAAAAAAAAGGATTTTAACCCATCCCCACTTCTAACACTTTCCTGTGAAATAAAACTTTTGTTGTTATTAAGACATTTAAAACTATATATGTTGGTTAAAATACACGTCTTGGTTGGTTGGTAGGTTTTCACTCAGTCCTGCCGCCCTGACAACAATAAATAGCATCATTTGAGACTCCTGAAAGGCACGGGGAGACCAAAAGTAAATTTTCTTGCTCTATATTCTATATTTCAGTTCATAATGCGAGTGTGACCATGAATGTCAATCTCAACGTTCAGTCCTGTTACCTAAATCATTTAGATGTATGGTTTTAGTAAACTGCTTGACCATGATTAATGTTCTCATGCTATTAGTACTGATACCATATGGTTACATGTCATGTATTTGCTAATGATATGTTAAAAACTGTTCAGTCTCTCAGTCCTGTTATGTAAAATAATCCTCATTTAGAGACCATATAAAAATAAATAAAATGGCCTGAGATTGACCATTATAAGATTTGAATAGTTAAACATGTGCATTATTAGATATGTTTTGAAAAAAGATGATGAATGAAGTTACAACATGCAAATGGAACTGGTTCAGTGGAATGGCCCAAACACAAAGGTAATCATGTGACCACAATTTGAGGAAGTGTAGTTCACGTTACGAAATCCAGAGCACAAAAAAAGACTTTTGTTATGTCAAATGATTCATTATCTTGTATCTTAATTAAATAGATGTTTTAGACATTAAAATGTTAATTTATGTCAGTGTAAGCTACAAAACAGACTTAGCATAACTGCTTATCTGAGCCACTGTTCTCTTAAAATGGAGGTTGTGGGTAAAATGTGCCAGTGATGGTGGGGAAAGTTGAATCAGTGGCTCAATTTACTTCCAGAGTTTACAAGTAAGTATGCACAGAATAACCTGTGTGTCTAGGTATCTTTTTCTAATATTTCATGGATTAGATCAAGGTAGCAAGACAGTATAAGGGAAAGACAAACAGAGGCTCACCTTGGAAGAGAGCAGAAAGGCAAGTGTCTGAGGGAAGGTCCATTCAGTCTGTGGCAAAGGACCACAAGATAAACAGAAGGACACTGAAGAGGTGCATCAACAAAACAAGCAGAGTTAGCAAGCCCTTCCTGGACCGAGCATCCATGCTCGCTTTACCCACCTTGGAACAAGCTGTGCCATAGGACTAACTTTTCTGATCTGTCCTTGTTCTAAAAACATTAACAAATATACTTTTATTTTGCAGTTAAATTATGAAATGCAAAAAAACAGCTCAGATTCCCCTGTATCCCCAACAAAATCAGTATAAAACTAAATTGCACCTTCAGCTGTGCATGAATTCATGCTTTCAATCATACCCTTTTAAAGAGCAATTTAGCAGCGTGATTTAGGATGATGTGTAATTAATTTGAGTCTCGGCAATTCCTGATGCAAATTCAGTAACTTTGACCTCCATAAATGACACAACAAATGTTCTTTTATGTTTGTGAGGGATGGTTTTCCCCCTTTTCTGCTCTCAAGAAAAGATCAGGCCTCTGATAAGGCTTAATTTGTGGATCTGTTAGTGACAAAGTGGTGCTGCCTCCAAGCATGTTCTCAAATCTGAAATGCAACTGCGTCAGATTCATCAAATATCAGACTCGTGATGAGCTGTCCATGAAACTCCTGCAGCAGTTCATGTTAAGATCCAATTTGTACTCATGTGCTGGATTATTGCCCAGTTTGAATTTTAATAGGCCCACAGTAATGTTTCTCCTTTAGTTACTAGAGGATGTGTGTAAATCAAATGTTTTTTTTTGTTTTCTGAAATATTTCAAATGTCATTAAACACAACAAGGCCCGTGTAATGAGGTGAATCATACACCTGTAAAATACAGAATATTAGTATTAGGGCTGGGCAGTCAATATATTGATATGGTGATATGAGACAAGACATTGTCTTAGATTTTAGATATTGTGGTATGACATGAGCATTGTCTTTTTCTGTTTTTAAAGGCTGAGTTACAGTGAAATGATGCAATCATCTGAATTTTCCAGCCGTTCTGTTATTTGTCTTTACCACCTCAGTCATTATATCTACATTACTGAGGATTATTTAGCAAAAATCTCATGAAAATATATGAAAAACATATGGTATTTGATTTTGTTCATATCTCCCAGCCCTACTGTTGCCACATTTTTTAACTATACCATCAAAATCATGGAGCTGACTTTTTCTGAATAATAACAAGCAACTTTGGACAGAAGAAATATCAGTTTCCATTGCAATATTTGTGCTTTCCCAAATAATGTCTTCAGATTCCGATGCATCTCTAGACAGACAGACAGACAGACAGACAGACAGACAGATAGACAGATAGATAGATAGATAGATAGATAGACAGATAGACAGATAGACAGATAGATAGATAGATAGATAGATAGATAGATAGATAGATAGATAGTAGAAGTGCACAGAGACATCATTATTTGTATCTGTTCAACCAACAAAATTATCTGTATCGGTATTTGGATAGAAGACCAGAGGTCAGTGTGGTTTATAACAGAAATCATGTTAAATCAGACAAATGTTTTATTTTCTAGCCTAATATTGTCACTGGCAATGCAACTGTTCTGCCTACAAACCATCAAGATAAATTAATACAGGCAAATAATTAATTATGGTATATATACCCACATTTATATAAAAATATAATTCAGTTGAAGGGAATAATCTTGGTGCATTAAATAGGTGATTGATTACAATGCTGAGGTAACCATGGAGCTGACTTTTCCAAAATGATGACAACTTGGGGTTGAAGAAATATTTCCATCACTTTAGCTGTTGTACCCAAATAAACTGGGATTCAGGTGCATCCCTAATAGAAAGATGGATGGATAGATGGATGGATGGAGGAACTGTTACTTCAACCAATCACAGACATCCGAGCTCGCATCTGTGCTGTTTTGCTGCTCCTTTAAGACTTGTCCCCCCCAGTATCTTTTTTTTCTTTTTTTTTCTCTCAGCCTCATACAAGGAGCTCTTTAAGCCCCGGTACCGACACACAGAGCAGGCATTCATACTCGGGCAGCGAGCGAGGGGGCAGGGGAGCGAGGCGAGCGTCACTTTGGAAACTCGGGAACTCACGGATTCTCGTGCTAAACCGGCGACCTCCTTTTCTCATTACTGAAGTAAGACGCTTAGCATTTCCAACTCTTTCTCCTCTCTGCTGCTGCTGGCTGCTCTCACTCTGCGATGTGACCGGTTCTTCTCATTGGAATCATAGAAAAGAACCGCGACTCAGATTTACGGAGATATAGTCTTAAATTGTAGTTTTCTAAAAATCGTTAACGATTATTTTCACATTTTTTTCAGGATTCCTGAGCTCGGACTGATTCTATATTAATCTGAAACTTTAATAATGTAACATTTGGGGCATTTCAGCTGTCCAGGTTTATATGTAGAACCACCTGCTCTTAAAACGTATATTTTCAGCTCCAAAAACAGTTTGGTATAAGCCTTAGGAATATTTTCTGACAGTTTTTTAAAAGGGTGATGATCATAAACATCATAATCAATGACATGGCGAATCTTTTAATAATAGTATTGTGTCGGTGCAACAGGTGTTTCTGCTTTGAATTGATTTCTGGGCCTCATTTTTATAATCATCATCATTTGTTTGGACAGCGTTTCTCGACACGGAATTCAAAATTCAAGCTTTTTCTGTTCGACTAACAACTTTTCATTGGAAGAAAAGTGAATTAGTTAAGAAAGGAAAGTTTTAAGGTAGTAAGAGACTATGACACAACTTCACGCACATTATTGAAAGAGTATTTTAACATCGGCGTGGTTTTTAGTGTAGATGAAAAAATGTTTTTACAAAAGTACATTTATTTTTCTGTTACGATTAGTGCTCTCATGTGAACTACATGTTGTGCCGGTTGTCCTGTATTTTGCTACTGTAAAACTAACTGAAAAAATAGTTTCCAAACAGGCAAATGAGGGCCAACTTACTGGCAAGTCAAGCAGCGATAATGAGTTCACACAGCCCAAATGTATTAAACGCGCTCAGTAACAGCCATGATTTGAGGGTGTGTCGAAAACAATTTATATATTATTAGATAATAAATCAAATTGTCTTTGCTTCTGTAGGTTTTTGGCGAGTATGACCATTGAATAGACGGTCTGTCTGTCTGTCTGAGCTCATTATTCGCTTATTTATTTTATTGTTTTTACCTCATTTGAGACGCTTTCTGCTTAAATAAAACTGTTAGGTGACAAAATAGATTTATCATCGCATCTTAAATTTTATTAGAGTGACACTATAAGCAAGAACGTTGCGTGCAAACAGGTAACACGTGCGCAACGAGGCATTTGATGTGCCTTACGCACGATGTTTACGCATTGTGTCTCTGCAGCGGGGACGCTTTCGAGCTTTGGAGACGTGATGAGGGTCTGTGAAGTGGCTTTGCAGACCAGGTGGCAGGCGAATGTCATTATTAATGTGCCTCGGACAGATGGTAACGCTGAAAGTGGACCCTGACGTCCACTCTGATGTTAATTAAAAGCTGCTTTTCGGTCAAACCTTTATTAAGAGCCGCGCGACCAGTCATCTGTAATTTAACGCTGCACTCAGCCAACAGACACAAATGCCATTTAAAAATGATTGATTTGTTCAAGAACAATAGATGATCAACAAAAGTCTAAGTAGAAATTCACAGGTCCATATTTTATCAGAAAGGCATAAATCTTGGTTAACGTTTAAAAAGTGGCGAACCCTTTTCAAATGTAAAGGCGAGGTAACCTGAGTATTAAGCAAGGGTGAAAGTACCTAATAACAACTAATCAAGTACTGTCATTATTTGGGTACTAGTAGAATCATCATAGTACAATCATTCAAGCGATTAATTTTACTTACTATGCATTACACTATGTGATCTTTTTAGTCACTTTTAAAAATCATAATTAAGTGCCAAGTACAATTTAAATTAATATGCAAACCTTTCATCTGCATTTTTAAGTCTATCCGATCGCAACTGCAAATGAGAACCAGTAAACACATCGAAACATCGAAAAACAACAACAAACAAACAACAAACTAAGCAGCAGGCAAAGGTTTTTAAGAGATGAAAGTGACCCACGGAGCGGAGCAGCGCAAGATTTGGGAGTCATTTAGAGTGAAGATTTGGAGAAACACAAACTTTTGATTGAAAGCTCGATTAAGTCTAAGAGACACACTCTGAGTAGATTTTAAGAAGCATACTTTGTACTTCTGTTTAAGTCTTTTTAACACCAGTATTTTTACTTGCACTTGACCATTATTTTAGTGATGGAACAGTAGTTGCACTTGAGTACAGATTTTACTTTCTCCACCCTTGTGTTAAGTTGGTATATCCCCCCACTTAACCTATGAACACACAGTTTGTTAAATTAACAAGCTGTTTCATAATACCACTTGACGTGAGCGAGATCACTAATTTTCCTGCAACATGACACTGAGGAAGAAAACAGAGCAGCGGGCTGTGCGCTACTGGTTCACAGGAAGTTCGCTGATTTAGGACGTAAAGTTGGAGGCAGGGTGTTGATTTAATGGACAAAAAAAGGACACATTTTGCTCCCGCCGATAGACCTGACCCTGTTCGACAAACAGACTGTGTCTAATTCACACACGCGTACCGGCACGACGCACGCACGCGGGGTTTATATTTCCAGCGCCGGGCCATGTTTATCCAAGTAGTGCAGAGTATAAATCCGAGGTCTGTGCTGCTGCGGCCTCATATCGTTCCAACACTTTCTCTCCGGGGACCTTGGAATAACTGCAAAACCTTAAACAGTAGCTCGTTTGGCGGAGGGGGGGGCGAGGTCCAGGCCTAAAGAGAGGCACTGCGCTAGGAGCCGCAAGGAGGTCCCTATCATACATATATATATATCTTTATCATGAAAATGACTTTATGTAGATTGCAAACTCACCTTACAGGAACAGTTCACAAAACCTGAAAAGAGATACTCAATTTTCCATAAAATGTAATGGAACCAAATGGCACAAGTTATGTGGTGCTCCAAGCGCCAAAACCAGTGTCTCTTCCTAAAAATCGTGACCCGGTTGCTCAAATTCATCCACAGATCTTGTTGTGAGCAGTTTCAGGTATGAACTAGTTTCGATAGATTCTACTGCAGAAAGAAAGTAGTTCCTACATGAAACTGCTCACAACAAGGTCTGTGGATTATCCTAAGTAATCTGGTCATGGTTTTGAGGAAAAGTCACTGATTTTGGATTTGTGAAATAATTTTTTTTTTCCAGGCGCTTTAAGTACCACAAGACTTGTGCCATTTAGTCACATTATAGTGGGGAGAAGGCAGAAATCTCTATGGCTGCCATCTCTGAAACTCTGCAACTCACACCAAAAAAAAAAAAAATCTAGATGGATTAACAGCACAGAAATCCATCTTGAATTTGGAGAGGATTGTGTATTATCATGGTAACGCTGGACCTTTTGATAAATACTGAATAGGTGCGAGATTATTTTAGCTCACCTGTGTTTCTCACAAAAAATTTGACGAATATGAAGTCATTTTATTCCTGCCTCCCTGAAATTGCCTTTAACATTAAATGAATCACTTGATGAACATCATGTCTGTGTGTTACTGATTGTGGAGTGAAAGGTGCAGAGAATATGGGGACAAAAGGACTATTTCACTGAGGAAACTTGGAGCAAGACAATCCTTTCAGGACCAGTCTTATAGGTTTTATGGCCCCACTTCACAATAAGCATACCCTTATGAATAACTTATAATTTATTAATTAGGTTGTAAACACCTTTATAAAGGAGCCTTGTTGTTAAATGTAGAATACATTAGGGCTGCAACTAGATTATTTTCATTTCATTATTTTAACTTTATCAGTGATCAAATTAGTTCAATAGATCAATGCACAAATTAGTTGGTGATTACTAATAATAATTAATAAGAATTCATAACCGATTACTGTGAAGTGTAAAATACAGACAATTAATTAACGAATTACGTCATACTAACACCCGTGATAATCATTTGAAAGGCTGCTGATAGTATGCAAAAATGATAAACAATATTATTGCCAATTCATTAAGGTTTGAGTCTGGAAATGTGGTAGGCCTGTGTTAATTAGACATGCCAAGTGATTTTTATTTTACTTTTATAACTAATATATGCTGACGGTGGTAAAATGCTAGAAATTAATTAATCTGATGAAGCTGCTGCTGATGGGAGAGACAAAGTAAGGGAAGAAAGCCATGACTTCTGAGGCTTAACAACAGAGATAAATATGGGCACAGTTTTTTGGCAAGCAACTGGTCATTGTGTATTTTACCAATACTGACTGACACTCTCCTCGTCTTCAGGTCCTCGCTGTTGGATTTGAGTCGTGGGACAGACGGAGGAGAGAGTGAAGGGGAAGTCAGAAGGGAAGTGAGACTGGGTGTGTTTGGCGCAGACAGCTGTGCATTAGCAGGTAAACTGGGGTCCAAGGTGCGCACTGAGCCGCCTATGATACCAACAACGCGGATGGAAAGAACTTTAATGTGGAACCCTCACAGAGTTTTGCAACGGAGGCTGAGAGTAGAGACAGACTGGCAGTTTATATTATAACTTAGAGGAGGGCCAGAGGACACATCAGATCAATCAGCCGACACTCCGTCACTGTAGGGACAAACAGCAACAAGGACCCAACAGGTAGAGCTCAGCGTTTAGGTACAGGTCAAACACCATCCGCGCACCTGGAGGCTTGTGTGTGTAGGAAGATGTCCAGAGAGGAGAGCTTATCGGAGGTTGAGCTCAGTCCTGGGATGTCGGACGACAGTCGCTCCCTGTCACCGGGCCATTCCTCTGGTGCGCCTGGCGGGGGGGACTCGCCTCTGCACGGGCAGCAGCAGCCGCAGCTGGCGGGGCTGGACGACTCGGCGGCGGGCTGCTCGTCAGTCAAATCCGACGATGAGGACGAGCGCTTCCCCGCAGGGATCCGTGAGGCGGTGAGCCAGGTGCTCAACTGCTATGACTGGACCCTCGTGCCAATGCCGGTGCGCGTGAACTCCGGAAGCAAGACCAAGCCGCACGTAAAGAGGCCCATGAACGCATTCATGGTGTGGGCGCAGGCGGCGCGGAGGAAACTGGCCGACCAACACCCCCACCTGCACAACGCGGAGCTCAGCAAGACCCTGGGGAAGCTTTGGAGGTAAGAGAGCCACTTCAAATAGAAAAATAGACACAATATGTTATTTATTAGGGAATATTAGACCCTTTATTAGACTCTTATTAGATTTCATTAGATGGCAATTTGGTACACATTATAAAAGAACTATACTGTACACTAAAGTTAAATGTGTCCCTAATTACCCTCTAATAAAGCCTATTAAGGGTCTAATAAAGAGTCCACTATACTGTCTTCAAAAGAACATTAAATGTAGTGTTTGCCTGACTGCTTCAGGGCTCGTTGTCAAATCACTTCAATGTGCTCATGATGATGCTCATATTCACAGCATAGGAGCTGTGACATGTCGAGACAGCAGGGAGTATGACTGATTTATTTTAACAAAGTAGTGCTAAATAAAAATGTTCACAATAAACCTTCAGCTTCTATCTGGGGAAATGTTGCTGCTATAGATAAGAGCCAAGTCTGGATAGAATAAAACAACTTTGTTTTCTAAAGGCTGACTTGCAGTTTCATTTACATCCTGCACTCAAATTCCCCATCATTTTTTATTTTATTATTATTTTTTTGAATCCTCACTACTTCAGACGACCTATAAGAGCACATATGCTGATATTAAGAAACAAGAGTGGCAAAGAATGTAACTTGTAAGTGGATTTTATAGATGAAAATGTATATTATTGTGCACATCCAGACACGTCTACATCTAGTATCTTTTTAGGTTTGCCTCATAATTAAAGTACTTGCCTTTTGTCAGACCATGCAGACCGGTTTTGTTTGCTTGTTTGTCTTTTTTTTCTTATGAACAAGAACATAACTGTGACCTTATTTGGGAGAAAATGTCCAAAGACAACATTTCTTTACATGAGCTGATCTGTGGTATTATGTAGGGCCAAAAATATATATTTATAAGCCATATTGCCTCATAAATAATATTGTTTTGGCCTGTTGTGACATGCAACATGTAGACACATTCTCTTCAAAATAATAAACCATACATTCAAAAATCAGATATCACAATATTTTCGACCAAATACCTTAACATCCATATTGTGACAATAGGAATGACTATTGGTGCTTTCACCACATTTTAACACATTCAGATTTTTGATAAATAATCATCAGAAATGTGGATATAATGACTAAGTGGCTCATAGAACAGTGAGACCAGTCTGGTGAGTTCAGAAAATTACACCAATTTACTGTAATGCAGCCTGTAAAACCAGGAAAAGATAACACTTATTCCATATCACAATATAATGATATCCAAAATGTAAGACGATATCACAATGTCAATATATTGCTCAGCACTAATATTATGCTTTTTGCCAAACTGTATTTGCTGTAAATGAGTTGTTGTGAATATGAATGTGACACGTTTTAGGAGACATGGTTGCCCTAAATCTCTGCCACTTTGTCTCACTGCCCACTCTGGGATAAAACTCACCAGCTGAGAAGCACTTGTATGTGGTTACTTTGTGTGTCATGGTCACATGTTCCCTAATCCATGCTAATTTCATACACTGTTTAATCACTGGCCATGCAGCTGGAGTAAATGGCTCCTGAAGGAATCAGAGGGTGTTTTCACAACCTTTAAGCCTATATTTAAAGTACAAGTTTCCAAATTTAAATATATTGTGAGATTTTCTCTGTTACTTCAATTAGAATTTTATATTTTATATTGCCCCTACTCCTGTTGCCTAATATATTTGATTGTTCATTAATTTATGTAAATTGTGCTTTGAGATTGGTAATATCGCTGGGCCAGAGTAAAGTGATTTTTATGGTCAGCCCCCTAAAAACCGTCTACTATGTCTGATAGCTAGTTGTAAAAATTACTGCCTCTTGATCACAGAACCCCGGTAATTCTTTAAGTTTAAAGTTCTGTAAAATCATCCATCCAGTATCTGTGTTCTCACACAGAATATTCACTATTTGCTGACAAGAAAGTCAGAGAGGTTAAATTCATTAACCTTGTGCTGACTGAACATTAATTAGATGAAGATTTGACCTTGGGCTCAGGCATGATTGGTTAATTGGCCCAGAAATACGATGAACAGCAAGTCTGAGGAAGGTCAGGGATTTCTCATGGCATTCCTGCCAGGAGCTCAGCTTCATGTTTGAAGACAGGATGCATGTTTGGCCTGTATTATTTCATTACTGTCCAGCAGCCATAAGCCCCTCGCAGGCATGACATTAGATGCAGCTGCACAGATGTAGTGAATGAAGCATAGTATATTAATATGCACTGAAAATGGATCACACTTGTTACTGGAAAGTATGTTGCCGAGCATATCACTGTTATCTGTGAAAGATAATTTTGATCCATGTGTGTGTTGACATTCTTTTATGCCCATTAATCCAGATTCCTGACTTCTTCCAGAATATTATGGCCATGATGGGGCCTAACATCATCACACATGAATGAAATTGGACTCATTGAATTCACAAGAGTCTCAGCTTTCCAATCAGACGCAATGTATGCAATTCCAATACTGTCCAATGCTGAGGAGACTCTTGGGTATCCATTGAATCCATTTTTATGTGGATATCTTGAGGTGAGACGTCAAGCAACTGCTCTGAAAATGGCCGTGCAAGTTTTTCTTCCATGGTCAATATTTACCACTCAATTCTGTAGCTTCATATGATGCCAGTATCATCACTGCAGCTTTAAAACTGAGCCAGCTACACCTCTGAAAGAGAGCAATACTGGCCAAGGATGTGAACGTCCCCATGGAGTTGAAGAGGTTGTGCAATTTTTAGTATTCACTATTTAGTAGCCACTGTTAACACATGCTCAAAATGCTCTCAGACAACTATCATTTCCCTGTGTCAAAAGAAAAACTACAAAAAATTTCACATTTTCACACATCATCGTGTAGAATATATACCACCACAAAAAAGAGTGAACTAATTCTGATAGGGCTGAGAGATTTCTTCTGTTCTTCATAACTTAGAGGGATGATTCATGTCATTATCTACTCACCCTCATGCCCATTAAAGGTCAGGTTTAGTTTTTTAGTCCTCAAAACACTGCTGGAGTTTCACAAGAAAACAGCATTGCATAATTTCCCAAACAATGCAAGTGAATGGTGACCAGTTTTCAAATGGAAAAAAACAATCAAAAAAACAACCATAAAACGCCTCCATTCTGCTCATCTGGTTTACTCAAAGTCAACTGAAGCCCAACATGCCAATTTGACTTGAAAGATGTCATTTACACCATGTTTTTATCCTAAGTCTTCTCTGTAGATCCTTAGCTTAGAGCCTCATTGATATGTGCTTGCACACCGTCTGAACTACGTACAAGTGGTGTGACTGTGTCCACACACAAGTAAAAGGCACGTAAGGGCTTTAGAAGACTTGGATTATGTCTGCAATGATGTTTTCCTGTTAAACTCCAGCAGTGTTTTATGGACTAAAAAACTAAACTCGCCCTTCAGTCGGCAAGAGGCTGAGTGTCTGACTGAAATTTTATTTCTGGCTGAACTACTAACAAACTACCAACGCATTTTCTTTTTATCCAAGGCTTCTTAATGAGAGTGACAAGCGACCATTTATCGAGGAGGCAGAGAGGCTGAGGAAGCAGCACAAGAAGGACTATCCCGACTACAAATACCAGCCACGGCGTCGCAAGAACGGAAAGCCGAGTTCTGGATCAGGAAGTGAGGCTGACGGCCATTCGGAGGGTGAGGTCAGCCACAGCCAATCCCACTACAAAGGCCTCCACCTGGAAGTGGTCCACAGTGGGGGAGCTCGGTCCCCTTTGGCAGAGGGGCACCACCCTCATGCTGCAGGTGGGCTGCCGGCTCCCGCCCACTACTCCACTAACTCCCTGTCCCGCTATTAGATTAGTCTGGTTACAACTGGACAGTGTGTCACACCAACCTGTCCTCATTCCAGGTCGTTAAATACAGACGCTGCTTTGTCATGTCCCTCGGCGTCTCATACTGATGCACAAAGTACCTTTTACCATCTGTTTTGAGACACTGTTAGAAAGTCTTTTTAACACTATGGTTAGGTTTAGGAACCAAAAATGCTGGTTAGGTGTAAACTAAGTGAGGTAAGCCATGTAACATGCAATCTTGTAAAACTAGATACTGTTGACAATGTTACCTTTTAGTTTAACACAGGACATGACCTCTGGTCTCCTGGGAAAGAGTGCTGTGTTTGTTACCTTCTCCTTTGTACTATGTCACCTGACACAGATGGGTTTACACTGACATTACTTGAAAACACAGCGCATCTCATATGGACACTACCCTTATATGTCTGTATGAGACACCAACAGCCATAACAAGACATATTTTGACAACCTGGGAATGAGAACGGGCTAGTCACAGAAAAAGATAATTGCTTGGATCTGCCAAGAAAACTACTTGAACTACCTGTTTTGTTCTGTTTGTACAGGTCAGACTCACAGTCCTCCCACACCTCCCACGACTCCTAAGACTGAACCTCAGTCTGGTAAGGCAGGGGACGGAAAACGCGAAGGTGTTGGGAATGGGGGCTCACGTGGCGCAATCGGAGCAGAGGGAGGCTCAGGTGCTCCAGGATCTGGGAAACCTCACATTGACTTTGGTAATGTGGACATTGGTGAGATGAGCCACGAGGTGATGGTCAACATGGAACCTTTTGATGTCAATGAATTTGACCAGTACCTTCCCCCCAATGGGCACCCGGGGGTCGGGCAGGGTGCCGGGGCAGTAGCAGCTGCAACAGCTTCCCCAGCCTCTCCGTACACTTATGGCATCTCCTCAGCTCTGGCAGCGGCCAGTGGACATTCAGCAGCCTGGCTATCCAAGCAGCAGCAGCAGCCGCAGCAACATCATGGCTCCCCTCTGGGCTCAGATCCCTCCAAGGCCCAGATCAAGAGCGAGGCTGGAGGTGCTGGGGGTCACTTTGCAGAGGCAGCCTCAGCTGGTTCCCATGTCACCTACACTTCCCTCAGCCTCCCTCACTACAGCTCTGCTTTCCCCTCACTTGCCTCCAGGGCTCAGTTTGCTGAATATGCTGACCACCAGACCTCAGGGTCATACTATGCCCACTCCAGCCAAGCCTCGGGGTTGTACTCTGCCTTCTCTTACATGGGGCCCTCCCAAAGGCCCCTGTACACTGCCATCACTGACCCAGCCAACGTGCCACAGTCACACAGCCCCACGCACTGGGAACAGCCTGTCTACACTACACTGTCGCGACCATGACAGACAACGAGACCAGAGGTCACAGGTGCAGGTCCAGCCCCCATGCCAGACCCAAGGAGCAGCAGCAACGTCAGCAGTGTTGGTGGTCGCATTGGTGAAAGTGGTCTGGGCCAGGGGGAGTGGGCAGGCACTGGGGGAGTCGGCTGGGGAAGCAGGAGGGGAGAAACCCCATTCTGCTCTCACCCAGAGGCAGAAGTGCTGTCACAGCTCAAAGATGGGCTTGGAGCATGGCACTTTTAAAGCATGGTTGATTATTTGGGGCACACAGTGTTGTAGTGAAAGAATGTATTTGGTAGCACAGAGGAAAATTACCCATACACCACCACAGCAGAGCGCCAGGTTAGATTTACAGCAGCAAAACCTCTGGTGTTCATAAGTGGTAAAGGATCATGACCCTGTCATTTTGGTGACCCCATGGGTGTGTTCCAATACCCACAGTACCATACTATTTAGTATGCCAGAAAAAGATTCAGTATATCCCAGTACATAGTATGTCAAATCCAGTATGCCAAAATACCAGGATGTCCTACTGCATCTGGTCGCAGTTTGCAGTATGCAAGACAGAATGTTTTTCTGACCCACAATCCTCTGCACAGCGGAAGATGCGTTGACTGAGTTGCCAAAAGAGCACAGACAGATGGCAGCTTGTTAGCTGCATTCCAAGTCAAAGTCTTTTTAGTTCAAATTTTGTGCTACAAACTGTGATGGATGTATGAGCAAGAGAGTCAATGCGCACCGTTACGACAAAGTAGTATGTCCCAATTGTTGACATACTGCATGCAGCAGTACACATTTTATATGTGCAACAGCAGTATGTACCGATGAAAAGAAAAAGTATGTGATTTGGAACGTAGCTCATGTGTATCAGAGGAGGCACACTGTACTCTACATCCCCTCCCAAAAGCCACAAGGGGTCACTGAGAGGGAGCCAGATTCATTCTATATGAAATGGGGTTTGTTTTGGACCAGAAGAATGGAGTGCCAAATTACTTGGCTGTGGCCCATTCACTTCTCAGGCAAGACTGACCTTTTATCAAACAGATGTTAATTTTGTATTGTTTTTGAAAATCACACATACTGATAACGTTCTGTTGGTTTCTGAGGCACATTTGTGCCCATTTAATTACAACAATAATTATGCTGTGCTGTTCACTTAAAATGCCTTCTGTACACACAAAGAATGTGTGTGAAAGACAAATGCCATAAAATCAAGTTGAGGTTTTGTTGAATTAAATGTATATTTAGTCGAAAAAAAAAAAATTTCATGATGACTGACTATTATCAGGATAGTTTATACCATGTACTTGAAATTACAAATGTGTGTATATTTATGCATGCAGATTTGAGATATTTGTGAAACGACCAAAGTTTTGAGACCAAAACTTGTAAAGAAGAAACAGACTGTAAAGCTGTTTCTCCCAACGTGACACTCAAAACTACCTTACATTTTGTTGCAAATGAGTTATCTCTTAGCTTTTTCCAATGTGAGTTATTGTAAAGTACTTAAAAACGTATTGATGTCAAAAGCTACTTTTGCCTTTGTCACAATGGCACTGATGAGTGTGATGTTCTTCATTAGTGTTTGACGTATTTCATCACAAACATTCATGACATATTTATATTTGGATAATTGATTTTCATTGACCATGCTCGCAATGTCTTGTAGAGCACATGATAGAAGCTTTTTTGTTTTAACAATTTACTGTATTAATGCTGTTGAATGCTTTTTGCCATTATTATCTCCACTGAAAGTCTGCACCACTGCCTTTTCTTTTCCTTAATGTGTCATTCAAATTGTGTAAATAGAACAGTATTCAATGTGAATGGTCAGATCTTTCGATTGTAGTTGTGTAACTTTTGGAAAATATTCTGGGACATTTTCAAAGTGGGAGATGCCAATGCTGAGAAACAGTTGCCAGAGATCGAGCGAGCAAAACCTCCAGGAGATAAAAAGTTTTAACACAGCTTAACATTAAATATAAAATGTGCCTCTTCCTTTATAACTGATACTCACACATGAACGAGAACAACCTGTATTTTTTTCTTCAATCATGTTTCTTTCCTCTTTTTACTATTAATCAATGCTTTTTTCATGTTGTGTCTTTTTCTCATTTCTTTGGTCTTTATGGTTTACTGTGTTTTCACATGTCAATTCTTTTCCTTAACTCCTGAACAGACCTGTACTTAAAGTATGTTATTCTCCATCCGGGTAAGTGAAAAAAAAAAAAGAAATTGATTTTCATTTGTGTTGTTTTTATGTATATCACTTAAATATTCTTTATCTGTTCTATTCTTTTAAATATTCTTTATCACTACTGGACGCAGGTCCAAACCATATGCATGCAGCACTGCTTGTTTTTAATTCTTGGCCCATTGAAGCTTAAAGGCCATTTTTATTTAACCATTTACCTCCAGCATTCATTTTACATCCTTGTTGCTTTGTGTGAAATATCTGTAATTTTGCTATGAATTTTACATTTCTTATTTATATTTGCTTTATGTTTTTGTGCGCTGTTATTGGTTTCTCTCTATTATGAAGAAAACTTTTGACTGTTACTGCCATTTTAATATTTCATAGTCTTGTCATACTTGTTTAACTGTTGCCAACACAACACAGCAACACAACTTCTAAATGACAGCAGGAGCGAAAGCCTGAACATGTGATGATGACTAATGATCTTTTACTCTCACTTGAAATAAAGCTGTATTATTCCTGCCTTAATACAAGTCTACCTTTTGAAGTATTTTTAGAGTGGAAATAATGAGTAATTATCAGTTCAGCTAATGGATAATTCACTTTAGCTGGCTGCAGCAATTTACAACCCTTCCAAAAAAAAAACTGGGACACTGTGTAAAATGTAAATAAATACAGAATGCAATGATTTCTAAAAACTTTTCGACCTGTATTCAAGTGATTACAGTACATAGACAAGATATTTTTCATATACTTTTGGAACTTTTTAACATAGGACAGGTGAAGATACAAGGCAAGGGAAGAGAGAGTGGGGAGACAACATGCAGCAAAGACCCACAGGTGGGAGTCAAACCCACAGCCACTGCAGAGGACTCACAACTCTGACACGAGGCGCACACTCCAACTGCCTCTGGGGCAGCCCCACAGACAAGATAGTCAATAATTTAATATTCAGACAGACAAATTTTTGTTGTTTTTTGCAAACATACAGTCATTCTGAACTTGATGCCTGTGATATGTTTGAAAAAACATGTGGGACAGGGTAATGTTTACCACTGAAATACACGATCTTGTCTTTTAACAATACTCAGTAAGCGTTTGGAAACTGAGGACACTAATTGTTGAAGTTCTGAAAGTGAAATTCTTTTCCAGTCTTGCTTGATATATGACAAGATCACAGGCATTAGATGTTGGTTTTCAGCCTTGCCTCTTTGGGGAGAGATTTCTCCAGATTCTTTTAATGTTATGGATCATAGATGGCAAAATACCTAAATTTCCTGCAGTTTTGTGTTGAGAAACATTGTTAAAATCACTGAATATCTGCCAAATAACGGTGAACCTAATCCCACCTCTGCTTGTGAGGGACTTCAGTGTTTTTCAAGGATGTCCCTTTCATACCTAATCATGAAACTATCACCTGTTAACCTGTGCAATGTTCCAAACAGGTGAGTTTCCAAGTCTTTTGTTTTGTTTGCGTCATTAAATATAATCTCTTTGTATTGAGTTCAATTGAATACAAGTCAAAAAAGCTTTTGAATATCATTGCATTCTGTTTTTATTTATGTTTTCCACAGCATTCCAACTTTTGTGTAGTGGGGGTTGTACAGCCGACCATTAGCAGTGGCAGTCTGAACATGAGTGACGGGGCCTTGCATGTGCAGGCAGTGTCGATGTGTTACAACAGTAGCAGAAGTGTGGAGAGCCACTTTCATGTCCTGCAGTTTGTAGCTGATTTCCTTGAACTTGAACTAACCCAGCCCCAGATGGGGGTACGATTGGTTATGCATGCCTATATGCATATTTCAAGTTTGTTATAGTGTGCGTGTATGTGTGTGCGTGTGCGTGTCTCTGTGTGTTGCAGGTTAAGCCTGACTCCTAATTCCCTCTCTTTAATCGGCTGTGTGATACTTTGGAAAGACAAAGAGGGCCATTGAAGGGGAGCTCTGGGAGGAGGGAAGCAGGGCAATGAGTGAGCCTTACCCATAACTGCCTGGCCTGTAGCTTCACCAGGATACAAAGGGACTCTCATACTCTCTCTGCACATAGACCCTGCCACCCCCTGCAACCCACCCTCCTCCTCCCGTCCCCCACACTCACCCCATCCACTGAAAAAAAGCTGTAATGGGATTAAAACATTCCAAAAGTTAAGAGAGTTAACCAGAAAAAAAATATAGGTAGTTATTTATCTGTTAGACTTTTAAAAGAAGAGCAATTCCTTCTACTCTAGATGTCGTTGCTCTTCTTTTAAAGGGACAGTTCACCCCTAAAATCAAAATACACATTTTTGATTTTATTTCTGTTGTTTTGTATCCATGTACATAGTTTTGCTGTGAATTGCTGAGTTTTGGAGGTGTTGTCTGTTGTTGCTTGAAGTACTCCACTTGTGGTGCCCAAAGCGCCAAAAAAAATGCATTTGTAAACAATTCTACAGTAATGAAGCTTTCCAGAAATCAAGATAATCCACAGAAAATGTTGTGAGCAGTTTCATGTGGGAACTTCTTTCTTTCTACAGTAGAATCTACTGGAACTACTTTCTGTCTACTAGAAAGAGTTCTATTTGTACTCTGTTGCTTATTTTAATCATTTATTGTTTTGTCTGTTTGTATGGTACTGACCTGAGCAAAATGAATTCCTTTGTGGATGATAAAGCAATATCACATGAGAGGGAGTGCTGTTGTACTGAAAATCAGCACAGCTGTGATTCAGTTGTAGGCACAAGGCTGCAGGACCAGTGCCGATGATCACAGCTGTTATGATAATTAGTACTACAGCACGACCTCGAGTGTGATATCGTATTTATACAACAGTTTCACAAGTGCCATTTATTAGTTAACAGTAATATATGACAACAGATTAAAAGTGAATCTAAAAATAGTTATGCAACTGGATTGAAACTGGAATGTGTCAAGCAACACAAACATTTTCCTGCATTAGTATTAGCTTGCTAGCTACGCTGTGCAGGTCGACATGTTACTGCAGATGAGCTCTCATTCAGTCGTAAAAATGCATCCATAATACAGCCTCAACGGACTGAATGTCCATGTTTATATTTTTGAGACTCACCCTGGTATGGACCAAACAAATGGACCAAGACCGCTTGAAACGGTAGGACTCGACCTGCCTCCAAATGGACTTGGTGCAGTTCGCTTGTGGCCTGAAGGCAAATCACAGGATTTTATGATAGCGGATATTTGACATTAGCATGATTTATAAAGCTTAACTGCAAATACATCCATCTGCTGATCATGAAATCTGTTCAGGAAGCACTCTTACAATCAATCTGTATAATCCATGTATATATTTAGCAAATCATTTTGTAACAATGGTAACATGTATGTATGTAAGTGTGGTTACAAAGCTAATCTAAATATGCTCAAGATTTTACATTTGGTGAACATCGGATTGAAGTAACAAAAGGTTGAGAACCTCTGATGTAGGGTGACTTGTTCGAGAGAAGATCTGCAAAATAACACACAAGATTCTAAGAATTAAATAACACTATCTGATTTAACATAATTCACCATCCCTTGATGCAATAATCCAATCAAGAAATTCAGTCAACAGATGTGAGGAATGATATACTACTGAGCCCAGATGCCATGTAATCACATGGGTTAATGGGGAATAGTCAGAATTGTCGGATGCACAACAGGTAAAACATTATGAACTGTACAGAAACGAGCGAAAGAATAAGTCAAAACATTTTAGTCATACTCTCAGCTGGGTTGAGGACGACCTGATGGTGGCCTCACTGCGGCTTGTGCTGCTGAGTGTCACATGGGCTGCCCTGTCCCCACCCTGAGGCGCTGTCTCCTCAACTCAAAAGACTCACAGACGAAAGCAGTTTTACACAAATTAATATCATGACTGTGGCAATACAAAATTATAGACACCAGTACAAACTGGCTTCTCCCTGATGATGTTAAAATGTGTGTGAGACTGTCATGAATATGACAGCTCACACACACACCTTGCTTTGCTTTCACATGCAGGAAGACCTGCTACTTCATCTCTTTGTATTGTGGTTGTTTTAGTCCCCATCTGCATTTTTATTATGTAGTATATTGCACACTGAACATATAATCCACTCATCCACAGGCTGGAGTATCATCATACAACGTCTCCTACAACAAAGCTGTTAGTCCTCTCATTCTGAAAAACTTAGAGCCCCGTCAATCTTCCAGCATGCACTGACCCTCTTTCTGCCTGGGCAACAACCCATTTTCACTAAACAATAGAGTGGCTGCTTTGTGAGTATGTGTTTGTATGGGGGAAGGGTACAGAGAGCATAATCACATCACGACAGTCACAACATGGTTACACACGACTGCAGGAGTAAACCTGCTTTATCTCTTTAAGACAGCTCCTGAACTTTTAAGCAGACGAGAATCTGTCAGGCTTCCAAACAAGTTATCACAGGCATGGTGGAAAAATAACTGAATAACGACACGCAAAGACCACTTTGGGACTTTCCCTATTGCTTAAATTCAATTTTCCAGTGTTTGATGTGATGGATGTACTATGGGGTTTCACAGAATAGTCGAGAAATCAATTATCAAAACCAGTGGTCGACCCTGTGCATCACTGTAGACAGAATTACAGACATTTAGAAAAGGAAAGGCCCCCACTATCCTGTCAAGAGAGCAGTCGCATTGTTACTACAATCAAACAGTATCTCCAGCTCAGACAAGCATGCTGGGGGGGGGGGGGGGGGGTTTGTCCAATCAGATCGCAGCTCATTTGTAATTTGTGTATTTGATCATCGTTATTGGGTTGGATTGAATTAGAGATGTCACAAAAACAGAAGACATTTGATAAAATACTAAGCACGTAAATCATGGTAAGGGTCACTGAACATTATCTGGTTTATCTGCTCCAAACCAAATTTCAGGCAGGACAACAAAGACTGAAAGTGTTCGATGAGCACCTGAAATATTTTTTGTAGAACCTCTGTACTTTCAATACCATAATTAATCTACTACTAAAACTAAAGCTATATCAACAGCTCTGACAGTTAATAAAAGTACTGATCATTGTGAGCTTTACCAAACTGGTACTAGGTACTAAGTTGCTGCATTGTGTTGTAGTCAGTCTAACTCAGCTCTGCATCTGGTGTGAGACATCAGGAGACAACAAACAAATACAATAATGGGATTGTTTGATCTTAAATATTAAACAATTTGTGGCACTTGTGTAGATGAAACACCAGATTAAATCAAGCATTTTTCAATAAGCATATTGAGATTCAAATGAATCCTAACCTTGAAAAGATAACGGTTAAAATTAACCCAGGAAGCAGTGACGGATATGTCAGTTGAAGGGATGTACAGTATGATGGGACGAATAAGGCTGTTAGTGACAGAGAATGCTGCTCTTTGTGTGACAGCCTTTCAGGTTTTACAGGGGAAGAGAAGTATTAGCCAAAGAGAGGCAAAATTTATGTAGAAATGAGGATAAATCTGATCCCATTCATGTATATTTTAAACTAAAAGAGCTTCTTCATTCTGTCTCTGGTAGGGGGATTTCATGTTTCCAGTTTACATATCATTCCAACATTTCAGTAATTGTATAATTGAACAATGTTCCAAGTATGTGTTGTTCAAACTCTTTCAAATGTTACCAAAGCATTTACAACTAAAATGCAGTTTTAGTTATTAAATGCAGCAAAACTCATTTAATTAATAAGTTAAGATAATAAGTCAGTTAATTTAAAAATAAAGAATTTCAAAAACAGATGAGCTATGGGTTAGTTATTTTTTTTTATTTTATTTTTTATTTTTTTTTAAGTTAGTAATTTTACCTGATAATAAATAAAATAAAAATAGATAATGTTATTATTAATGTTTGTTTATTAACTTGCTCCTGGCTGCCTGTCATTTTGTAATGTCAGAAGTGCCCCCCAGGAAAATAAAGTTGAGTATCCCAGCTGTAGGTTCATGGAAAGTAAATAACACTCTTGCAATTCCTTCACTGTACCTGGACTTCCCACTTCTCAGGTGTTAAGTGGCTTACTGTTTAATTATACCGTTAAATCCCTGTGACAGCGATATTAACCCGTGGTAAGCCAACTTCAACCTCATAAACTTTGCCAATAGTGTTATTATAAGTGTTATGAATGAGACGTGGTAATTTATACAAAAGAGTTTATTAATATCTATAAAACAGTTCTTTCACACTAATCACCTCTCTCCTTCAAAAACAACAAATGGAATAATTACAACACAGGATTATTTTGTAAAACAAAGTAAATGTTTGACTTAAGTTACATTTCCCCCTTGTGGCTCTAAGTTATAATGCAGCTGATAAAATAAGAAATACTGCAGATTCTAACTTTGAATTTTACTTTTGTTGTGTGACATCCAACGACACCATGAGACTGACAAAGTAAGATGTCAGGTCACACATTTATAACATTGTTTTGATTTGGATGTGTCTTCTAGTGTCAGTAAAGTACAAGTCATGTATTCATTATTTCACCCAATGTGATGGGTGTCTGTGATTCAAACTGAGGTATGGACAGGTGGGTGATGGTTGTATCCGTCTCAGGAGTCCTCTGGGTTTGTGTAGCTGACTGACCTGAGCTGCCGGTTGGTGTGAACCAGGATTGTTTTGTCAGTGCATAGTAGACAAGTTTAATCAGTTATGATGAGTTCGTCACAGCCCCAGTCCTCATAACTGCCATCAGGAAGGTATCTGCGGATGATGATGGGGATCTTTCTGCTCCTGTTGGAGGGCACAAACAAAATTCACAGTAAGACACTGGGAAATACAGAGAAGCTCTACATCACAGAATACTGACCCACTCCTTAAATAATGACAAAAAGAAAGTAGGGATGCAGTCGTAACATAAATTTACAAAGCATTAATGATTATATAAACTATAATATTGTTACTTACTTAAGCTCTTTCATTGCTATTTGTAAGGGATCAGTTTCTCCCTCAAGCTCTACCATGACTGGGGCACACATCCTGTTGGAAACAGAGACAGATTCAGTAAATGCTGAATTACAGTGAATCCACAAGTGGCTAACAAATAAAGATGCCTCAAACCATCCAAACTCTCCTACAATATACAGTAGTCTTTACATTAAAGGTATTGACTACAGCCACTCAGACAAATCCCACGCTCCATCCTTACCTCACTCCTGCAAAAAGCAAGTATCTGTAAGCTTCATTAACTGATTGATATAGAATTGATTTCACTTCAATCTAGTGATTCTACTCTAACTAGATTTACAAGTCAGTCTCTCAATATTTCAGTTGAGACTGTGGAGGATCTTACAGCTTTTCTTATCAAAACTAGGTAGAAACAGTTAGAGAGTTTAGAATAAACCTGCAGTGCAAAAAAAAAACAATCCAAAGTCTGAGTTCGAGTGACTACCTTGCATTTAGAATCGATCATCGTTAGTTCAGTTTTTGGCCAAATCAAAATGAAATGCATTTTACTGATTGAATATTATCCAAGATAAATAGGATAGGCTGATCAATTTCCTAATCTTTCTAATCAGCTGTGTGAAACAGACTTGAAAGTCAAGCAGGATCAAGTTTAAAACATCTAAGTGTCTGCTCTTGCTTTATTATTCTTTTAGTGTGTGGATGATCTGCTGTGTGAGGCAAACAGGAGAAAATACTTTCTGCATCACAAAACTGACTCTGTAATACTATAATACAGTTTTGTTTGATGGCATTACTAACGTACAGCTCAGTAACTCTGCATATATAACGTCTTCCCTCCAACTTTGTGACTTTCAACTCAACATACCTCGCTAACTCATTAGTCTGGCTTCGTAGCACACCCGTCAGATCTGAAGGGTAGATTCACACATATGACAATACTCACGCGATCTGTAGAGCTCGTGTCCCAAGCACTCTGGCCCTCTCATATTTGGTCATGTAGGGCGTTGTGATCCTCTTCTGGTTTGCCTGCTGCCCCTCACCTGCAGGCAGGATCTGCACATTCTCCTGATCCTCCTGATCACAGGAGCAAACAGGTTTAAACTCATCAAATCACCAAATTACAAGAACACATGGAAGAGATTGGGCACGCTAGAAACAAATAAGATTACTTTGCAAATGGCTTGATAAATTACCAGTTAAAGTCTATTTTAACCATTTTAAAGCCAATTATCTAATAACTAAACAGTGAACTTACATCTTCTACGTTTTCCAAGTCATCTAATCCCTCATCTTCTTCGGCATCATCAAAATCTCCGTCGTCGAAGCTACAAATGTGACATTAAGACAGTTATCACAAAGAAAACCGATCCACAATAAACATATAATGGCCAGTTCTGCTGCTAACTATCTGGCTAAACGTTAGTTAGCCACACCGCTAACGTTAGCCCACGTTGTGTTGTGTTAAAAGTTACAGGCAATACGCAGCTTAAGCTAAAGTGTCAAAGCTGTGTGTCGTTACTTACTTATCTTCGTTGTCGGACATGTTTTATTTTGAAGCTCGTATGAGTGAGTATTTAGTATTACAGATTTTCAGAATCCTTTTTTCTCAACATGAACCCACATGAATGATGGAACGTTACGATAGTTCGACTTCCGTCTTACTTAGTTGGTGCGTCGGGAAATGTTCCGGGTGGATAAGAGGAAGGCTTGTTCTTCGTTCCGCTTGTGGCGGTTTAATAAATAGAAGTTGAAAAGTTTCACCCACACGTCACGCCACGATTTGTATCTATTATTAACAATGATGAGAGAAGTAATAAAATAAAAAAAAAAAGGCCCCAAGCTGAATTTTAGTGAAATCTCTTGTTTTTTCCCCAGCATAAATTATACTCATTTGCCCCTGTTTCACTCCATATTTTCCCCCTGGTCATCCATGACCCCCTCCAGTGGCTCTATGCCCCACCATTTTTTTTTTTTTTTTTGAAAATAGCACATGAAGAGAGATTGCACCCTGCATCATTTTTTCAGCTCTATGAGGATTTCTAAACTCTGCTCTCCAGTGTTTCTACCTCAAAAGCATAACATTAGAGCAAAAACAATTAAAATTCTCATGGAAATAACATCTATACTGTATGAATGTTCTTATTCAATCAACTCATGACAAGTTGTTTTACTAACTACTTTCTTCAGCATAGTTGATAACTAACATTTCAAAAACAGTTGCATAATCAGAAAGCATACAATTCTTCCCCATGGACAGGACATAAAACTTTGCAAAATAAATATTTATTGCATACTTCTGCTAATACAAGTTTGTAATACAATAAAAAAAACATAAATACTGTTTGCATATGGAAGACAGAGCAAGTAATGAAATACGAGAAACGCATGTGATGACAACACTGAATCATTTGTACTGAGAAAATTACTCATTTTGTCTATGCTACTGAGATGCTCTTCAACATGAAATCAATAACTATGTACTATGATCATCAGTATCATCTCAAAGTATAAATAAGTGTGTTGTCTATACATATTTCTGCAGTCATTATTGTACATCAGCTCTTTTTGTCCATAGAGTCTTTGGTGCTCTCTGCTTTATGGTTCAGCATCTTAAAAACTTTGGTGGGCTTGAACTTTCCTTTTGACTTCTTCAGCTCTTTTAGTCCTTCTTTCTGTAGCTCTGTGGAGAGATGTCACAGTTACTATTTTCAGTCCTTTTTGTAAGCAAGCATGAGTGTTTTTCTAGGCAGAGATAGGAGTAAGACTTGGACAGGAGAAGACACATAGTAGTATGAAAAAGGCTATTTTTTTAAGGGTGACTTTTTGATATAAAAAGTAATTTTCTCACCTTTGTTCTTCATCATGGTTTCCAAGAGCATATCTTCTTCTCTTTCCCTGTTCAGAAAAGCAAAATTGCATTTACAGTTTAACACAAAAATCTATAAATGTGAAAGCACCATGTGTTGTTGTTTCTTTTCTGTGCACCTCTGTCTGTCCTGGTCCAAGCAGCTGATGATCTGGTTCCTCTGTTCGATGATGGCGATCAGCTCATCCATCAGCTGCTGCTCTTGACTTCGGTCCTCCTGACTCCAGTCACTCTCTGAATGTGAAGATGACGGTGTGTAACATGTTAATAAAACAAAGCACCTCAGTTCACTCCTCTGCACTGCGTCGCATTCACCACATCCAGGACACTAAACCCAGTGTCTTTTCTGATTTATTTGACATTTCCTTTATATTCAAATGCGTTTCAGACCGGAAGGTAAAACTCACAGTTTGTGATTGCTTAATGTCCCGCAGTTAAAGTTAATAGTTAGTATGAGATTAATACAATATGAGGGTGTGGAAATATTTCAAAATCATTAAATGTCAATATTAACTCAACTTGACACTTTGAAGGCAAAACAAACGCATTGCAAATATTAATATATTATTAATATATTATAATATTATTAAATATTAAATTCAAATATAAAACATTAGCCTGGTTTAAAGTGACTTCCAGTATAAACCACACACACCTCTGGTCCTCTCTCCAAGTACAGATACAGATACTGATGTTTCTGTGCATCTATGATATACTTAAGAGATGAACAATAAATATCAGGGCACGTAAATCATTGGCCCATAATGGGAATTTTTTTTATTATTTATCATTTATTATTTCTGCAATAAAATATATCTGATTTGACAGATTATATAAAACATTTAAAGGGACAGTTCACTCCAAATTCAAAAATACATGTTTTTTTCTTACCTGTAGTGTTATATAACCATCTAGACCGTTTTACGGCGAGTTGCTGAGGTTTGGAGATATGAGCCATGGAGATGTGCACTCTACAGGTTATGAACTTTTTTTTAAAATCCAAAAATATGAAATTATAGGTTGGCTGAAAAAAATACATATCATGCAACTCTAATATATGTTGTGTATGTCTGATTTTAATTATGGATCTCTTTAAACCCACATCAGAAAAGTGATATGGTTAGGGGTGAAACTAGAAATATTGGGCCTATTGATTATGTTTTTAGCCCCCCAGGTTTCCTAAAAGGAATAACTGGTTATCACTGAGATACATAACTGTTATTAGGTGACACAGTGATGCACACTTTAACACACTGACCTGGTTTGTTAAGGAGGCATCTGATCTCATACTCCACATCTGCCTGTCTCTCCTCTAACTTCTGCTGCTTTGTCCTGAGAAAAGGCATAACACAAAATGTCAGTAAAATTCAGGAAACGTGCCATCACAACACTGAATGGATATGGAGTAAACTACAGTGGAAACACATACAACAAAATCATTGTCCGGGTCCATTCTACTTACAGATAAACCAGCTCTGTTTCTCTGCGCACCAGAACATGTCTCTCATGGATGAGAGAGAACCACTCCATTAGCATTTGCTCCTGATCTTTATCTGAAAAAAAAAAAAAAAAAAAGACATACCAGAGATATAAACATCCCTGTTATACTGTTAGTATAGTATTTGTGCACGTTGCATTCACAGAGACTGATTTTGTGACAGTAAATCATGTTATCTAGAACCAGTAGGAACAATTTGGTGAACCATTCTTGCAGTCTCTCAGATTCCTCTCCACTTCGACTCCTCGCTGTTCTATTTCCTCCAGATGTTTATCCAGTTCTCTCATCTCCAGTTGCAGGTCTTCTGTAGAAACGTTCTGGTCTGTCTGCACCTGTCAAGTAATAATTTACATGTAATCCCTTACAATTGAACCCGATGAGGGCTAAAACCTAAAGGGACAGTTCAGCCTAGAATTAAAAGTACATATCTTTACTCAAGATTATCAACAGACCTTGGTGTGCGTAGTTTCATGGAGGAACAACTTTCTTTCTACGGTATAATCTAACAGAACTACTTTTTTATCCTAAAAAGTGTATTATCTTGAGTAACTGTGTCATGATTTCTGGAAAGAGATACTGTTGCAGAGTTTTTTGAATGTACTTTTCTTTTTTTTTTTTAATTGTTAAAAATTTGTTATTTTGGGGTGAACTGTCCCTTTAACAATGCATCTAATAATCCAATCCATTAATCTACTAAAGTTAAAGATGATGACATGGAGGCAAACACAAAAGTTATTCAGATTTAAAACTTAATGACTATTGGTGCACTGCTTTCACAAAACATTAACACAATGAGATTTTTGATAAACAATCATCAGTAATGATCTAGGGATGGACAGATTTATAAAGAAGGTTTCTTTGTTTTGCTGGCACAAAAGGGGAAATAAATAACAACAAAACAAAATAAACAACACACATACAAAAAAACATAACACATTAGTATAAGAATCAGCCAAATTGTTATTTTAGACATCATTATTGGCTCAGAATTTCACCTTCATCTCTGCATCCATAGGAAAGGCAAATAACAGAATAGCTGGATCAATCAGAAAATTACATCGCTTTACTGTAATGCAGCTTTTAAAACCAGAAGATGCCAAAAAGAAGAACTATAAACACACAAATAGATTAAACATTATTTTAGTTATTCTTTTTATCATTAGTTGCCTTTTGAGATCTAAATCCAGTCATTGTACCTTCCTCTTGATGAGTGGGAAGCCATGTCCAGGAGCAGCGGCCCGTCTAGATGGCAGGGCCTGACAAGTTTTTGATCTGGGCATTACAGGTTTGCGATCAAAGGGGTTCTCTTTGCAGGCCAGCTAGAAATTGAAAGAAAATGGAAAATCACAACAGATGATGACGTGATGGTTAACCTAGTGTGATATGTTTATGTAGCATTAGCACCCATAAAAACATGCTTTTCAGAGGAGTGAAGTTAGATTTCATTATTTTTAGTTAACCATTATATTTATTCTTACCTTACTTTGACATGACGCGACCTGATTACATTCATCTGCCTCTCTAATGTCAACAGCCACAAAGGAGCTTTGACAGTGGGCGGATGCGATAGCTGGCACAGAGAGACTCCTATTTAAAATGTAGCTCTGTGCTTCATCTGAAGTGGCATGTGGCCCTGCTGCTGCTGCTGCCACTGCTGCCTCGGTCACATCGGGTAGTGAACCTCCTGTGTTTCCAGTTTCTTTCAACTCTGATATGCCGATTTGACCAGTTTCTCCAACTGGTTCACTTGAAGTGTCCACTGTGTTAGTAACTCCACCCAGATTGTCTCCATTCCCTGAATGGGTAGCTGCCACTGAGGGTTGAGTTTGGTCTGCAGGCTCTGGTTTAGTGCCCTCTTCATCTTCATCCTCTCCGAACGGATTGGGAGCAGGCACTTTGGGTCTGTAGCCACACCTATATAGGTTAGAGACAGATTTGGATCGAGGGATGGGCACTGGAGGTGGAGCAGGAGGCAGCTGCGTCCAGGGTCCAGGATGGACAATGGCCATCCATGGATGGTTGGTTATTACTTTTGGGCTGCTGCTGGCTGGGCTGGTGCAACGAGGAGAAAGACAAAAGATGACTCCAAAAGTGAGGAAGAACTTCTGAGGAAATCAGTCATTATTTCTAATTATTATATTTATCATTCTGGGACTGTGTAACTCTTAACAGTTCATTCATCCAATCAGGCCTTTCTGTAAGAGCTGCTCAACTGTGGAAGAACCTCCAACGGAAATTAGAAACTGCCACCTAGCGTACTTTCATGCAGTCTCAATGCCTTTCTCTTGCAAAGTCAAATCTAACATACATTATTAATTTTATTATCAGTGTGGTTACTACTCGCTAACTTAATTTGTCCCTTGTCCTATGCTTGTTGCAAGATGACCAGCTTTGCATGGCTTGGTTTTTCTTCATCCCTATCAAGACCTATAATCCATAATTTATGAGTAATTTACTTAATTCATGCAATAGTGACCTACTAATAAAACAATGTAACACATCCACTGTGCAATAATAATTCAGTTGTGCATTACTCTGTATACTGCATCAACAAAGCATTTAGACTGTACACTTCAAAAAATAATCTTATTTATAATATTCTTGCATTTTAATACACTTTTATAGACCCATTTTTTCCTCTTTATTATTTCCACCAAGCAAAAGTGATCACTTGCACATGTATGTGTGACCACAACTAATCTCAAATACTACTGGACCAATCAGCATAATTTTATACACATCCATGACTGTATGCTCAGGGACCTCTGGGATTCAAAATTTTTGAAAAACATTTTTTATGGCTCCACACCAGCAACAGCCTTGGCCAAACGTTTTCAGTTCCTTCCATTCTTCTGAATGAGATTTCTCAAGAATGCCTGCAGGGAATTTCTTCAAATTTGGCACAAATGTCCACATGGACCCAAGGATGAATCGATTATAATTTGGAGCTCAAAGGTCACTGTAATTACATCATGAAACATTTTATTAACATCATCATCCTGATTGTCAAAAAGGGTTATAATATCAGTGCTGCTTATATGGCTACATGTATGGAATAGTGGACACTGATCCTTTAATTGGTTCATCCTTGAGTCCAAGTGAGTTCATGTGTGTCAAGGTTGAAGAGGTTCCATCAAGGCATTCATGAGATATCACACTCACAAGAATGGGATGGATGGACAGACATATGAACAGACATATGGACGCACAGACAACCTACAAACAGAAAGCCTCTGGCCACAGCTGTTGCCGGTGCAGAGGCATAAAAAGGTAAAAATGAAATAGATGTTTGAAAATATAACATATTCAAAAGAAATAAAAGTGAGATCTTTGTGCCAAAGAGAAGCAGAGAGCAGACTGTACACTTACATGTGAGATGAACTGGGTGGCCATTTGTTCTGGCTGGATGACTTGCCTGTGAGCAATATATATAAAAAAATAAAAATGTCTTAAAAGAGAAGAGATGGTCATGGACTTACCATCAGCATACATACTAAGAAATAAATAACTCACAGTGAAATGTTATAGTGTGAATTTACCTGCAGCAGTGGGGCTGTTGGTTGCCTGAGAAGTTTTGGTCCTGGGTGCAGGAACAGGGACGACCGAGGAGCTTAACATTCGCCTTGGGGCTGGAACTGGCCGACTATTTCCTTCTGTCCCTTGTTTACACGGTGAAGAGAGCTCAGATGACTCCTGCTGCGTCGTGCTGTCGGCCAGGACGGGTGCAGCTCCAGCTTTTCCAGTTCTTTCGATGCTCCTGTCATTAACAGTGGGTGGGTGAACATAAGGAGGAGGTGCTGGCTTCTTTGCCATGCTTGTCAGTCCAACAGTGGTGTCTCTGTGGTCTCTGTCTTTTACCTCTCCACTCCTCTCCTGCCTGTCTTTCCCCTCCATCTCCACAATTTTACAAACCAGTTTGTCCTGTGACTCTGTTTTCTTAGTATAATGAGGGACGCTGGTAACAGCCAATCCACCCAGAGAAATATAACCTGCCTGAAACGTACATTTGGGGTGATTCTCACTAGACCCAATCTGCTGATTAAGATCGACACGAGGACTTTCACTGTCTGTTGAGTGGTGAGTGCAGATCAAGGAGCAAGCATCACTTCCCTGTGTGTAAGACCCTGGTAAAAGAGCGCTGCGGCACACTTTGCACCTGAAAGACAAAAAATGTGTTCCTGTAAAGTCATCCTTAACACATGTTAACAAAAAAGATATGTCTAAAAAACTAAAAAAAACAATTCTCAAGCTGTGTGACCAAGTGCAGATAATCACATGTGAGTAGAGACATCAAATATGATCACAGCGGTCACTTGAAACACATTTGAAACGCATTCTTATGAGTGAACTGCAGTCTTAACCAGATCTACACACAGTCTGGACGAATCCACATCTGCACCCTGATAGAAGCAAAACTAACATTTTACTTCATAATAACCATCAATAATACATGGTAAACTGCTGGTTAATTACACTTTTGTTAATAGTTATTTCACTGTTAAAAACTGACATTGTTTGAAATATTTTCTATGTGTGCAATAATAAAAGTTTACTAATGTAATCAGGACTGTTATTGTCTCCTATCAGCTATGATGCAAATAACATTTACACAAACTAATGATAAAATCACATAAATGACAGCATTACTAATATTTAACATTAACTATTATGATTTCATTATTAATTAATAGTGAAATAACTAACCTTAAGTTAATGGTCAGTTTACCATTTATTAATAAAGTGTTCCCTGCTGTTACCTGAAACAGCTGCGATGGTAGACCTTTCCATCAATCAAATGTCTCTGTATGAGGTGGACAGGCTTAAAACACGAGTGACACACCGTTCGCGGCCTTGTGTTGGACAAACGATCTTGTCTCCTGGTTTCGAGATCAGTCGAACTCTGAAAAGAGAAGAGAAACCAGCAACTAAGACCCTACAGCTGAGTTGAGACAGAGCAGGAGAAAGCAGAGCATATGTGCATTAAAACGACGGAGAGTAATTACCTTACTTGATTTCAGACCATCAGGAGCTTTACGCTTTGTGAAGTTGTTTAAGACAGCGACATGTGATGACCTCAAACTGGCAAGACCTGCTGCTAAGTCAAGAGAAGACATGCAAATGGAGCAGAATTTGGATGAAAGATGAAAGTGTGTTTTGAGTAGAGGAGTGGTGTGGGCTGTCTGAAGATTTCATTCAAATGATGTGACGAGTAAAGAAGAGTCGTGCACCCAAAACACTCTGTCTCTACAGATCCCAGAACACCACATATAAACCTAGGAACCTCTTAGTGTCCTTCAATAATCATGTTTCTCCCCCCTTTTTCTGCGAACAAAAAAAGAACGAAGCTAGCTTTAAAGCTGGAGGTATGTTTCAAAGAGTGACAAACTGAATAAATGTATTGCTTGAATTCCTTATTGTATGCAACAAAGCATGGCCTCCTACATGTAAATGTACATTTATGGATATGGAATTTTGACATCATTGTAACTGTTATTATTATAATAGTATCCACGTGTCCGTCTGTGCACCATCTTCCAGGAGACCAAACAATATTTTCTTCCAAAGCATGATAAATACCTCATCAATATTTCAAGCAACAAAAACACAGAGATTCTGACAGAAATTCTTCTCAAGTGGGCAAAAACAAATGCACAACAGATTCTGGACATTCATAACAGAAATTACAATTCACATCAATCTCTCTCTCTCTCTCTCTCTCTCTCTCTCTCTCTCTCTCTCTCTCTCTCTCTCTCTCTCACTCTTTACATAGTCTTAAAATGTATAGAATTCATGACTGTAAAAGAAATATCCTTAACTTTACTTGTGAGTATTAGGTGAGTATTGATTAGGTAAAAGCCAAGCCATCTTCCAATTAAACCATCAACATATTGATTCCAATATGAAATCATATATGGTAATGGTGTAATATTACTTTAGGTATTGCATTTGCATTTTATATTCTGTCAGAAACTATTCAAAAGTAAAATAACTGATCTGATTTGTGTTTGTATAACATTCTGTATAAAATAGTTAGAAGCAAGAAATCCTGACTGGGGAATTCAGACATATTTAAAGGTGTAACAGTTAATCAAATAATCAATTACTTGTCAATTAATTGCCAGCTATGTTGATAATTAATTAATTGGTATGAGACATTTTTTAAGAGAAAAAAAAAGTCTAATTCTCTGATCCAAGCCTCTTAAATGTGCATGTTTTCTGGTTTCTTTACTCTTCTATGACAGTAAACTGAATGTCTTTGGGTTTGGTGGCAAAACAAGACATTTGAGGACGTCATCTTGGGTTTTGGGAAACATTGATGGATGTTTTTCACAATCTTCTGATACTTTATAGAACAAATACCAAATCAATTAATCAAGAAAATAATCAACACATTATTTGACAATGAAAATAATCATTAGTTGCAGCCATTTTACAGGGATTCCATCAAGAATCAATAATATATACACTATTCCAAATGAGGTCGGCCTTTGATCATCATGTACCTTGATAAATTGGCTCTGAGCAAGACCATTAAACTCTGCTTTCTGATTTGCTGTGAATGAACATGAATAACAGCATCCGATAAAGAGATATAGAACAGGGAAGAGAGATTCTACTCAACACACCATAAGACTTCCTGTTGAAGAAGTAGTAGTACTGGGAAAGGTAGGTGATGACGCTCAAACAATCAGGCACCTTAGTGGACGCCAAGTCATATGGGTCCAGCAGTGCAGGGATGCCCAACTTCATCTCTGCTGTCTCAAACGCCTATAGACAAGAAAGATAGAGAATGAAGGTAGACCACCGTAAAGAAAGAGTTGCACAAAAACAAATTACCCACAAGTTGTGTTAAATAGTGTTTTGTGTTAGTAAATAAATCACAAACACAGTTTAGAGTGGCTTCTGTGCAAACATAGGAGGAAACTCACCAGTTTGTTATTTTGATAAACATTATCTTTGGAGAGGGAGCTGAAATCTCTGGAGCAATATGAGGGAAAATGGAGAGACTGATTTTACTGATAATGAAAAAACAAAAATCAAACAAACACAACAGTTGCTTAGACCAGTTGTTAACCAGACACTCGACAGACTTAAGCTGTGTTTCCACTGCAGGAACTTTCCAAAGGGACTGGGAACCTTAGAATGAACTTAAGCCAAGTTTCTATCTATCTAATCTGCAGCCCCAAACCAATTTGTTTTCTGATGTTTGTGTTGTGCCATAAAACCAACATGGAGTTACAGAAGAAAGCATGAAACATCAGTTGTTGTATGCAACAATGATGTGTAAAAACAGAAGTCACGTTTTCATGTCAGCAAACTAATTTCCCTAATCTTTGCAGGTCTTTAGACGATGGTGGAAACCTTTTAGTTCCTTGAACAGCAGTTCCTGGGACTAAAAGTTCCAGACACTCTGGGTGGAAATGCAGCTATACAGTATTGCACAAACAAAATGCAGCTTTCAAGATCAGAAATTAGATGTGATGATTCCAGTTGTACCGCTGTATGTAAGAGGTAAAAACAAACCAACTAATCCCATTAAAGTGGACAAGAAAAGGTTAAGGCAGAGAGAGAGAGAGGGAGATTAAGCAAAGGATTAGTCCAAGACACAGTGTGCAGTCCTGTTCTGCTCCAGATTAGACTGCACGTTAGTCAATCTGGCGCATCCCCAGTCAAGAAGACAATTGACCATGTGTTTAGAATGAAATAATGAATGAAATGTCCTTATCATGCACGTGCAGATTAGGCCAGCATCTCACTGTCCTTGTCCAACTGGTTGAGCCTGACTGTGCACGGCCAACACAACTGTATGAAACTATCTACTCTACTTACATCAAGTCAGGTCGGTGCTTGTGGATGATGGCACAAAACGCAAGTCCATCTTTGAATGAGGCTGACATGTCCTTTATTTCCACATTTGGGTAATTGGCGCATGTTAGGAGGCACCACTCTCGCAAAGCCTTCGGTGATGCCATTTCTGGTGTGAGACTTGACATGTGGGCTGGGTGATCATGGCACTTTATAAGTTACAGGAGATCAAATAAAGTTGGGCAGGTTTGCCTCTGTGGAGGAAACAGGAAGCGAGCATCTATTATTCGTGCGACTACCTGTTTCTTTGCAGAAAAGCTGCGGCCAGACTTGTGCATCAAGTTTGTGAAGCAGCAGGAAGGAAGTTATTTCCCTCACTGTTATGTCGCTTTGTCAGAAACCAATGTGTCTGCGCACTTCAAGAGATTTTACAGCCATAACTTAAGCCTCAGTCTGTTTCTTTCGCTCACAGCAACACAACAAACACTTTCCCACGCAAACCACCGACGAGCTTCTGAATGTAGTGAACTGTCGTCCAAACAGCTGCAGTGTCCCGATCACAATGGTCGACTTGATAGAAGCCACAGGTGTAAAGTTAAGTATAAAATCCCGTTACTTGCCGTAGAGTCCAGCTTGTTGTGCTCCACATTGAGTGAAATGCACAATAGCTGCCGCTAGAGGGAGACATAGAGCTGCTGCTTCTCTATAATTAGGAAAGGGAGGTTTCTGGTTACAAGTTTATTTCTCAGATGTAGACATACTTTTTTCTCTTTACTGCATGACAGTCAGATATAATACGTGATTTATTTTTCATTAAAACAGGCATTGGGTCATTCCAATCCTTCCTCCCATTTCTTGCCATTTTGACCAATAAACAAATATCCTTTTAAACAAAATAAAAATTTAAATTTTTTTTATTTTTATATCAACATATTCAGTTTCAGGTTTCAATGTTATATTGTAACGTGGATTAGACTGGACAGCACATCCATTTTTTTTTTTTTTTTTTTTAATTTCATGAAGCTTTTTTATGAATTGCCAGTAAAGTAAGCTATTGTATAAAAGCTACTTCCGGTCAAACAGGAAAATAAAACAATTGCAGCTTACCAATAACTTATCGAGTTTGATCTGAGAGACGAAATGCTGTTTAATTTAAAAAATCGTAATACAACTATGACAGAGATTGTGTTTTGTCTCATTGTTTCTTTATAGGTATATGTTTATGCGTTGAAGGCGACGCTAACCAAATGATCTAATTGAAGAGTGAAAATAAGTTACTTCCGGTATCATTCTGTTTTTGCACTTGACGCACCTCTCTGGTGGTAGAATTAATGTACTAGAATGGTTATTCCCATTCAAACTTCAACTTTATAATCGCTCATTTGTGGCTAGAATGCAATATTTGATGATGTTGTCACGAATACTCAAAAATAATCAGTATTAATTAGCAACTGTGAAGAAGACGCTAGATTAAAAAATAATGTTTTCTCATGGTAATTTCATTAATTTCAATTAACACATGCACATGCAGTATTTGAGGCATGAAATAAAAATAAGGCGGGGCGTTTACATGGTGTACATAACGTTAAATATTCCAGAAATGTCTAGAAATCGATCGTTTTCATTTGTCGTTTCTATCCACTCCAGTTCTACGTCTCTTCTGCCTGTACGTGCCTGTGTGCGTCCCTCGCGAGACCGACGCACCACATAAATCTCGCAGTGATGGCTGCGCCGCCCGATGCTGAGAGTTTGGAGTCTCGTATCAGTGAGTATTTTAAACTTATCCTACCGAGCCAGTGTTGTCTGGAGACCCGGACACTCGCAAATTATTACCCGCGAGTTGCTGTCGATGACATGACAGCTCGTCACAGCAGTGCGTGTCCCAGCAGAGGGGACTGAGACCCCGCCGTCACAACCAGGATGCTAACCTAGCTCCGGAGCTGCTGTGCTTGCCAGCTGTCAACACACAACACAGCCAGGCATAGCATTAGCTTCACGGCACCATAGCCCAACCAGGAAACGTTAGTGGGCGACAAGATCATGAGGCCCCCATTTTTAGTCACAGAGGTAAAATTATGATTTTAGGAAAGCTGTGGCCTCATGAAGAAAGTTCTAGACGAAGCAGCGACACAGTGCGACTAGCGACAGCAAGCTAGCTAACATGACAGTGCTAGCACCTGCCCTGTATATGTCTGAGCACGGTGGTATGCTGGCGTTATGTGGCAGAGACTCAACACATTTTAATCATTGAGTTCTTGGGAAGCCTTTAGGCCTTCTTGGGCTTTCTTAGGTGCATAACATTATGTGAAAAACTCTAAGCATTTTATTCGAGATCTCTAGCCATTATGTGAAGATATTTTTTGAGCATGAATATTGATGCTTCTCTTATTATTTCTTAATCTAAATGCGAAAATTAACAACATGCCATTTGCCAGTTTATTAGCAAATCCTAACTAAAAACAATACATCACTAAAATTGGGCAATAAGGTCACACTATTTAGTCTGATGTAAAGAAGTGCTAAAGGGACAGTTGACCCCAAAATTAAAAATACAGGTTTTTCCTCTTACCTGTAATGCAATTTATCCGTCTAAATTGTTTTGGTGAGAGTTGCTGAGTTTTGGAGATTTTGGAATAGAGATGTCTGTCTTCTCATGAATATAATGCAACTAGGACTGCAAGCAACTTTTATTTTTGTAAATGATTAGTTTTTTGATCATTTTCTTGATTATTCAATTAGTTTTTTGGGCTATGAAATATCAGAATCTTGTGAAAAATGTTAGTGATTCCCAAAGCTCAAGATGACATCCTCAAATGTCTTGTTTTGTCCATAAACCAAATATAATTATATTACTGTCATAAAGGAGTAAAGAAACCAGAAAATATTCACATGAAGCTTAAATTAGAGAATTGTGACTCTCTTTTAAAATCAACTGATTAGTCAATTATGAAAATAGTTTGTGCTTAATGTATTGACCGATTGATAATTGATTAACCTGTGCTGTCACCAGTATTAGCCTCTCATCCATGAGTAGATGCATACTAAATTCTGCATTGTAATACGGTTGGTAGAAAGAAAATAGCTTCTACATGAAGCTGCTGACAACAAGGTCTGTGAGTAATCTTGACTGCCAGACAATACCAATTGCATTTTTCCCCCAATCAAAGCTTTATTTCCACAGCAACATAATCTGTCAATAATGCATAACCTATGAAACATATAAACATGTTGAGGCCTACATATTAAAGACATATAAATGAATATCAGATAACACACTCAGTCATGAAAGTGATCTCTATCTATATTTGATAGCAGATGGATTCAGTTTACCATGACTGGTCAAATTCTTAATGACTGATTCATTGACAGTTGATTAATTGTATTTGCTAACATTTCAGACAGAGCCACAAACCCACTCAACAGAGACACAGACTGGAGCAGCATCCATGCCTTCTGTGACCAGCTCAACAATGATTTGGAAGGGTAAGAGGACTTTGTTTTGTGCTTCATACTCTGTCTTCTTGTTGATGTTGATTCAAGTTTATTAATCCTAGCTGTGGCAGCGGAGTTGCATAATAATGAGAAATTAAACAGATTTATCACATTTCACAAGTCTTTCTCAATTATTTACATTTTTATGGGTGTAATCTGATATAAATTATACCAGTGTGAATTTAGCATTAAATGCTGTAAACACTAAAAAACACAATACTATAACAGTAAAATAAATATTAATATCTTGCTCAGCACTACTTGAAACACACTTAGCAATGTTTGCATTTGCTCATTTTCCCTAAACTGCTGTGTGCAGTCCTCTGGACGTTCATCATTGTTTGCAACTTGTGTTACAGACCTCAGCTGGCCACCAGGCTCTTGGCCCACAAGATCCAGTCTCCACAGGAGTGGGAAGCCATGCAGGCCCTGCTGGTGAGTCCAGATCTGAACTAGGTTCTCTTGTCGGCTGCCCTCTTCACTGATGCTGATTTTCAGTGCAAAATTATTTGTGTCAGCAGTTTTTTCTACTCATATACAGGGTTGTTACGGGTGCTGGAAATCCTTAAAAGCACAGAACACTACAGAACAGTTTTAATGTAATGTTTTCAAGGGTTCGAAAAGGCTTGGATTTTGTATAAACTGCTTGAAACTGCTTGAAGGGGGAACTGCATTACTTTCATAATAAATCACCCTCTGACTAAATGATAACCTTTTTAAATTAAGAAATAAAAGATGTCAGAGAGAGTCAGTTGCATTTTCCCTTTGTGCAAAATAAAGACAACTCTGCTTGAGTCTCGCTTGCCACTCTACACATTTGACTACATTTGTGGTGTTTTCACATCTGCTTCATTTGGTCCAGTTAAAACAGACCGTGGTTTGTTTGCCCCTTCAGTGCAGTTTGTTTGGACTGATGTGAAAGCTGTCAATCGAACCCGGGTGTGGACCAAAGAGCTGGACTGAGTCCACCTGAAAAGGTGGGTCTCGGTGCAGTTCCAAACAAACTCTGGTGTGGTTCATTTGTGATGTGAAAGCAAATAAACCAACCACAGGATTTAATGAGAGCAGATGTGACTTTAGCACGATTTCAAAAGCTTGATAAATAATAGATCCATCTGCTGATAATTAAGTCTGTTCAGGAGGTGATCGTATAATTCATATGTGTATAACCTGTATTTATGAAATTCGTTCAGTAACAGTTAAGTACTGTAGCGCAGGGAATTTTCCCTGATTAACAGGCCAAAAGCTGTGCAGATTGCTGTGCTTGTATCCTGCTCTGTGTGCTTTGTCAGATTAAAAAGTGTGTGACAGTGATCCTACACTAATACAGCTGTATGTCACACACATGAAAAAGTCATGTGAAAGGCAAATGAGCTCCCTCCCTCCCTCTTTGAATGATGGAAAATAAAAAAAACGGTAATGTCTTCTTTTTCTTTTCTTTTCCTCAAAACACTTCTGCAAACTCAAAATATAAAGATATATGGTCGGTCTGGCAGACATAGTGCTGCAGTGCACTCTCTGCATGGACATGACGCACATACGAGTCACAGCAGGTCAACAAGATGTGCATAAGTGTGCAGTGTGCTGTAGGCTACAAGACGCCTCCTTTTCATCCTGTTTCTGTCTGTCAGTCATTATTCACCACATGCCACAATTTGCTTATAATTGGATATTTCTTTGTGAGCTTAAATATACATATCTGAAGCATTAAAGTGCTGTGTAAATCTCTGACAGTCATGGGAATTTGATTTTCCCACACAGGTCCTGATGACGCACTGATGAGGCAGGATGACAGTTGCCAAAAACTGTCCAATCACAGAGATACCTGTCAGTCTGTAAAACTGTGTAATTACTTGTCTTGGTTCATTTGTAAAGAGTCAATGTGAACAGTTTGGTCCACACCAAATAAACCCAAACTATGGATGTGAAAGCACCCCTAGTGTGATCTGTCAGTCTTTGTCAGTCTTTGTTGATTTGTGCCCTCTGGATCAGTGAGTGGGAAGTTGCAGACAATAACATGCTGGGAAGTTGTTGTTTCAATGAGTGTTGGTTTGCCATCACGAAATTCCCTTTTCTTCTGTAGAATGTCATCACAAAGTATAATTTTGGAGCATATAGAAATATTTCTTTTATTACAGCTGTAAGGTGTTGGAAAAGCTTGAAAATGCTTGAAAAGTACTTAAATCTGACTTTGGAAACGGTGAAGGTACCTTCAGTATACATTTATTCACACTGAAGATGTTTTGCTGCTATAAGGTTACAACTCTGGGCAGACTTGAGGCAAAATTTTATAAGGGCTTCCAAAAAAAACTGTTATGCATCAAACGGTAAATCAGAAGTATGTCATAGATGCAGTTTTCAAATGAGTTTGTACCTGATTGTATTCACAGGAATATACAGAAATGTAACAAAAAGAAACAGTCCTTTAAATCTACTGCCACCTTGACTGTGTTTCATAATGTATAGTATAGTATAGTTTAGTATAGTTTGAAGTGGTATGCATTTAAGAGCATGGTGTTCCTGTTTTCAGATTTTGTTTTATTTTTGGCATTGTATTTCTTCTCTAGGTTCTGGAGACATGCATGAAAAACTGCGGGAAAAGGTTTCATAGTGAAGTGGGCAAGTTCCGTTTCCTCAACGAACTCATCAAAGTAGTTTCTCCAAAGGTAAGACTTTACGAGTATATTTCTGAGTGTATCTATGTTTTTCATACAGTGTTTTTTTTTTTCTAATAACTTCTTTGTTATCCTCACTTCCCCCACTCAGTACCTGGGCTCAAGGTCACCAGAGCCAGTAAAAAAGAAGGTTTTGGAGTTGATCTATAGCTGGACTTTGGGATTACCCGATGAGGCCAAGATCTCAGATGCCTATCAGATGCTGAAGAAACAAGGTGAGAGGCTATCTGCCATCACGTGAATGTAAACTATAACTTCTAGAGTTATTGTAAGACAGTAAAAGTTGCAGCCTAAGTTCATTTTAAGGGCTAAAACAACTTATAACTAAAGTGATTAAGTAATCATTGGATGCAGTTAATACCTTGTCTTGTTCATATTCTTTTTATAAATCAGGTATTATTAAACAAGACCCAGAGCTGCCACCTGACAAACTATTGAATCTTCCTCCACCTCGACCCAAGAATGCCATTTTTGAAGACGAGGAGAAGTCAAAAGTAAGAACTTGTCAGTTAAAATAATCAGTTATTTGAAAGGATGCTTTCCAACATGAGCATGTCCTGAGCCAGTTTCTCACTGACTGTGCACGCTCATTATTGTGCTCGCCTCTCCTTTGGGCTTTATGAACCCTGTTCACTCCTTTCCTCCCATGTGAACTCTGGCTGTCTGCTTTGTCAGATGTTGTCTCGGCTGTTGAATAGCTCGCACCCCGAGGACCTTAAAGCCGCCAACAAGCTCATCAAGGAAATGGTCCAAGAGGTAAACGTCTTTCCTTCTCCTTTCTCCTCCTTTTATAAATCACACTTTTCAGTTATACATTAACTGCACCACCACATTTAAGTGCTGCGGATTAAGTCTTGTGCGTGTGTGTCTGATTTAAAAAAAAAGAAAAAAAAAAAAAGGAAAAGACAGTAAAATACCAGAGTGCTGAACTCAAGGCAGGAGCATTAACTGAATGAGGAATTGGTTTGGTTGCCTGGGGGGGTTGTGTGTCACTGGCAGAGTGATTCAGCAAGAATTCAGAGAAAATTTGACCTGATTTCTGGGGTTATCGGAGCTGCTCTTTGCTCTTATCCTCAGACTTTTCTAATGGCCTCTCCCTGACCTTGCTGAACTGCCGCATTCTTGCTTTTAGCTACATGTTTGTGTTTCCACTTACAGTTTATTAACTTTTCAGCATTATCATAGGTTCATGAAGACACCTGTCATAAAAGCACTGAATTATTTTGATGTTTAAATAAAACATCAAAACCAAGCAAACCACAAAATTTAAAATAGATTTACAAAATAGTCTTGAGCTAAAATGTTTGTCACAAATCTGATACTGATATGTGATTTTAGCTTTGATCTCCACTCGCCAACAAATCATGAATATCGCAGACAAACCCCCTCTGATCAGTGGGAAATTGTGGCATGCCCCCAGAGAGCGAGGATAGCGATGTGTGAACCGTTCAGAGACATGATCCATAGCCCTATCAGAGCTCACTAGTGTCTTGCCTATATCGAGACAGATATTAAGCAGGTTTAATATCTGGCCGTGTCTGAGAACAGACACAGCACACTGACTGTGAGGTGCAGACGCGGGCTGAGAGATGAGTGCAGCAAAAAGTAATCATAAAGCCACAGTCGCTGTAAAGTTCTAAAGTAGCTAAAATGAGCTCCACCTCCAGCAGGTCTGACTGAGCAAAACAACAGTAACATGCTGCACACTGACACTAAAGTATTATTAGTCTATTGTTACTTCCTGTGTGTTTTCATGACAAAAGGGGGGGGATTCTTCTTGGTGAAAAATCTTGTAGTTGGTGGCTTCCTGTCTCTGATCAGTCATGTAGTCAGCAGAGCACGGCAACTCCAAGACTCGTGATTACAGGGCAGAGAGTGGTGTAGTGTGAATGGTAATGTGACAACATTGAAAGTCTAGTAGTGTGGCCAAGGCATTTCAGTCACTGAATTAGACTTGAGCAGCTTTCTGGTAAAGTCAAGACAGAATTAGTGTCTGAGCTAGAAAACACAATCCAAAAGTGCAGTGAGCCTCTGATACCGGTTCATTTACACAGTACTCTGAAGATGTCAGTTGTGCACTTCTCTATGAACAAATAGATAGCAGCCATTGTGGGGAACATCTTTCTTTTGCATGTATGATCATTTCATACATGTGCACATGTTTGTGCTCACTGTGTTATTTGTGCCGTTCCTGAATTTGTCTCCTCTTTGTTTTAGGATCAGAAGCGAGCAGAGAAAGTGTCAAAGCGAGTGAACGCTATTCAGGAGGTGAAGGAGAGTGTTTCTCTGCTGACTCAGCTTCTGCAGGACTATGACAGCAACGCCAGCAATCAGAGCAACGCTGAACTCATACAGGTGAGCTGGAAGACAAATGAGTTTTCAATGTATACACAACTATAAAGAAGTGATAAATCAGACAGAAATTTTATTTCAAGTCTGTAAAGCTTCTACAAGGAAGTCTCATATTGTGTTGATGTCGGAGCCCCCTGTGGACAAAAGAGGTAGTGTTTCCACTGCTGCAATCACAAAATATAACAAGTTTGCTTATGTAGGTCATATAGAGGCATCAGTGATAAATTGAGACTGTTTCATAACCAGTTAGAAACTCTTTGTAGTATGTTTCATGTAGTGTATTTTGTGTGGTCAGGACCTGTACCAGCGCTGTGAGAAAATGAGACCAACACTGTTCAGACTGGCAAGTGATACCGAGGACAACGATGAGGCTCTGGGTGAGTGTTATTTTTATTTATCTGCCATTAAATATCATGTAAATCGATAAAGAATTAAATGATCCTTCCTTGTGTATCTGCTGCAGAAATATTTTTAGTTCTATTAGTCCTCGTCAGGAAGAGTGAAAAACAATCCCACAAATGTTGACTACTCAGGTGTCTTTTTTCCTCTGTTGTAGAGAACAATGAACTCAGGCCTCCTTTTTCTTTGAACGTTTTGCCTGACAATAGAACACCAGAGACACGCCCTAAATATAGAAAACATGGGAGCTAATATTTGAAAGCTGATACCAACCAGTGTTACTACACAGCATACTGCTCTTCACATACAAATTAAGTGATGCACTTCAAACAAAAAGAACTTAAACTTCAGCACTGTGTGTGCTCTGCAGGAGTGGATATGATAGAAATGGGATAGTTCCGATTTTTTTGAAGTGGCGTGGTATGCGGTACTTATCTATAGTCAGTGTATTACCTACAGTAGATGGCGGTCGCCACACCCCCAATTTGGAGAAGCAGCTGGAGTCCTGTGTAGACAGGGCAAGCAACAAAACATTTTTTTCCACCTATAAAATTTATTTCAGTTTAACTATTCGCTATATTTTGCCTTGCTGTCAGACAGCCTTTTCAGATGGAAAACATTCTGCGTCTGTCCCGTCACTTCAGCTGACACATTTTTTGTGCTCTGATCCACCAGCTTGTAAACTGTGTTGTTTAAGCAGATATATCAGTTCTTAATGATCAACACTGAAAACAATAAGGAGCATTGTCTTACGTCTGTCCACAGCGGAGATCCTGCAGGCCAACGACAGCCTGACTCATGTCATCAACCTATACAAACAGCAGGTGAAGGGGGAGATAGTAAACGGCAACAACACATTAAACACACAGAAACAAACGGGATCAGGTAAGTGAAGCATTGAGCACAGAAATGTGTGAAGTGTTTAATAGATTGGCATCAGAATCAGCAGTCTGCAGAAACCTTTAAAGACTCTGGAGTGGCTTGTTTTTTTAAATGGCCTGAATCTGTGTTTCACAGGAGGAGGGACGGCGCTGTTAGATCTGTCAGGACTGGACACATCACCACAGTCGCCTCCGTCCTTCCCAGAGTTTCCCACTCCAACAGACAGCCTCAACGCCCCCTCACAAGAGATGGGGATCAGTCTCCTCGACGACGAGCTCATGTCACTCGGTAACAGCATGTTAGACACCCCACGCACATACACCAATAGGATGGACTGGTTTAAAACTGAAGCAAAGAAAACTTGTGAAAACGGTCTGAAGGTGTTTAATTTTATTCCTAAATGGCACTGCCACTCTGTGCATCTCACAGGTTTGAGTGAAGGAACTCACACCTCCAACCCTCCCTCACAACCTGAGGACTCCACAGCCTGGGACTCCTTCCAGGTGAGCAGAGAAAGGACTGATTTATTTTGATATTTGTGACACTTAGTATGATTTACACAAACGTCATTTGTCAAACTCAGACAACTTAAGTTGAAATTCATGATAATGGGCATCATTGCTCTTAATACTGCTCCAGTACACTCAACGAGTCCTCTGCACCACCGTTTTTCTCCCACACTCTCACTTTCTTCTTAAGTCCTCTGACAGCATAGACGCAGACATCCCAGCAGCACCCAGTCTCCTTCTCAGTCCAGACCCACCCTCCCACTCCCAGCCCCTGTCGTCTGGCTCCACCCCCGGGAACTCAGCCCTGGACGAGCTGGATCTGCTGGGAAAGACGCTGCTGCAGCAGTCGCTGCCTCCAGAGGGCCTGCAGGTCAAATGGTATTTAACTCTTCTAACACTGTCACGTTACTGTTAAAGCTGTGAGAAAAGTCCTCAAGATAGCCCTTGTCTTTTGTAAGTTTTAGTTTGATATACTTGTCTGCTTGGTGCACATGTTTACTGAAGTAGATTAGTAAAGTAGCTGTTGCTGTCACTGTCTAGTTGTGTTTTTGTTTACTCTGGGTTGCCTGCATGCCCCGAAAAGGCCCCATGTTCATTTTCACAAAAGTTGTAAATTTAGTTTTAGTCTTACTGAAAATTGCACTTGTAGTCACATTTTAGTCTTTTGTTTTGTTTCAGCAATGATTAAGTCAGTGGAACTGAAACTTAAAAAAAAAAAAAAAGATTTTATTTTAAATTCATCATCGTTGTAGGCCTAAAATGCAACAAAAATGCAGAGATGACTTTTTCAGTTTTATGCTTTTAGGGACAAGCAGCAGTCCAAACCAACTCTGCGAGATCTCCAGAGCAAGTCTGGGTCCAACATCGCCCCAAACCCCATCCCAGCCTTCTCTGCAGAACCTCCTGCTCCTCTCCTCAACTCTCAACCCAGCGTTGGAGCCACTTTGCTGGATATGTCGCCGACTCACACTGAGCCTCCTCCTGCAGAAGTCACCCTGACTGATGTTTTTGTACCGCTAGAATCCATTAAGCCCAGTGAGTGAACATGCTGACTTTATGTTTCCGCCCACCTGGAGGTACAGATTTGATGATTTGATGTGCTCTCCTCCTCTCTTCACCTTTCTGTCCCTTGCCTCTACAGGTAGTCTGTTACCTGTGACTGTGTTTGATGGACACAGTCTGCGGGTTCTCTTTCACTTTGCTCGTGACTCGCCTCCGTCTCGTCCTGATGTGTTGGTGGTGATCATCTCCATGTTGTCGTCCGCTCCCGTCCCCGTCACCAACATCAGCTTTCAGACCACGGCTCCTAAGGTCAGCAGTGACAAGTCGATTAGGTCACTCTCAGTTTGTAAACCACTGCAGCTGGTTTTCTGACTCAGAAAATAAATAATAGTTTGTTTTTGTGTATCAACTACAGTCTATGGCAGTGAAGCTGCAGCCCCCATCAGGAACAGAGCTCCCAGCTTTCAACCCCATCCTTCCTCCCGCTGCTGTCACACAGATTCTGTTGCTGGCAAACCCAAACAAGGTAAGCCGAGACGTTTAACTGTCCAGACATTGGGAGGGTCCCTTTTAAAATAAATCTTTTACTTTCTCCTTATGTCTAAACCATTGACATGCAGTATATAAAGGTGGACAACTTGACAGCTCCCTAAAATTTTAGTCAAAACACCTCTATCGCCCCTGATGGCTGGCTGCAGTACAGGTCATAAAACCCGCCCCCTCCATGTTAGCAGAGGGGACATGGGCCAAACTAAAACATCTAAGTACACATCAAATTATTTTTTTTCCAAAAGATGGTTTCTGTCATTTTAGATAGTCACACTGATGTTTGTTCAAGTGTTAATTTTTTGATTTGTTTGGTTTTTATTAGTTTTTTGATGCCATAAAAAAGACTATGACTCTGCCTCAAAATTATTTTTGTACAGTGGGAGAAAATGGAGACCCTTTGTCCATGTTTATACACACTCTGGCGGGAATATTTATCTTAATTTGCTCAGGGGCCACTTCTGCAAAATGACAGGAGGCTGGAGAAACACTCATTTAGGTCCAGCTGACTTCTTTATTATATTAATTTTGGATTCTAATAGCTTTGATTAACAAGTTGCAATTTACTGTTTGTTTGTATTTTACCATGAGCCTCTTCTTCAGCTTAAAACAGTGCGTGCATGATGATAGTAATTTTACAATTAAAATGTCTGAACACTTTTGTTTATTTTGCCATTGAGCAGTTATGCAACTAATGTCAGATGCCCCAGATCATGTTTTAAAAAATATGGAATGGAATTTCCTGCAGTAATGCATATGATCACACATGTTTTTTCCACCATTTACTCTTTTGGTTATCCTACTTTGTGCACAACAAAGTGACTGTTACGTGTGTTGTTTTTTTAGGAGAAAGTACAGCTGCAGTACACATTGACCTTCACCATGGGAGAGCAAGAGCACAGTGAGAGCGGCAGTCTAGAACAGTTTCCCCCTCCGGAGACATGGGGGAACCTATAGCATTTGAACACCGACACAACATGACGGACTCTCTCTGCTTTCAGACTCTGCTTCCTCCCTAAACCGACTCTCTGACTCAACACGCTGCATAAGCCTGTTTTCCTTTGATAATCACATTGTACTTTCTTTGATCGATATTGATTGCTTTCCTCGGATTACGTTCATGCTCAGTCAGTGTAATGTGTGTATGCTTTGCTTTAAATGAGTCACGTGTGTTTAGGTCTAGTCTGCTTTATGTGGCTGCTTTAAAACGAACCTGCAACTGCTTCTCCCAAAGCTGTTGCAGTCAGTCTCATCTTGTTTTTAACAGACAGTGCTATGAAGGAAGAAAACAACATCAGATGTGTGCATATTAGCTCATTTGGTGTGCTCGATTTTTCTTTTCACCCAAAGTCAGTTTAAATCCGTTATCGGTTGCATTTACCTTCACCTCTGCATGCTCTGCCAACACAGGACACAATGCTTGCAAAATCCAGCACACCAACAGAGAAAGGACATAAGCATTACATAGATGTAGCTCATCTTAGTTTGCAAGAGGAAGCTATATTTAATCAACTTTTTGTGGTGTCCAGTTTGTGACGGATGAGTATCACTTATTAATTTCTTTCACGACTGAGTCCACTTTTTGATTTGCACAGAGAATGGTTTTCTGACCGTACTGTTTTCCTGTCTTTTCTCCATCTTGTGTAAAGAACAGAATTTTACTGTGACATCAGACTTGTGTATCTGCCATATGTGCCTATTTTGCAGTTCTAACATTTAAATTCTTGTGCGTTTGGATGGATTTGTCTAACTCATCTGTTACATGTCAGTCAGATAAGGTCTGCAGTTTGAGATGCAGATCAGCTACATTATAACTTTAAATTCTTAATATATTCATAGCATTTTCAGTAGGGTATAAGTTAATTTTGAAAAAATCTTTTCTGTAGCTTGTGTTTTAATTTCAGCATTTGATTAAAAATGAATATCAAAAACTTGAGCACATGCAAACTGAGCTGCACCCAGGGTGCCCTCGGCACAGTGTCTGTCTCAAACATGTCAAACTTGTTTCTACGGTCTGCAGTGCATGTCTTGCCATGCTGAACACTTCCTCCTCCCCACAGGCTCTCGATCACATTCCTCTGCACTCATCTCCAATACGACTGCTCTGTAAATACCAATGATGGCAGTTCTGTTATGTACATTTGACTTGTGCAATGTGCAAGAGCATAACACTGGTAAAATATTCCTAATGGGTAATAAAGTTTTTTTTTTCTTGGTGACCTGATGGCACATTTGTGTTGAAGATGACTTCACTTTCACCACATGAAAATTCCCCCTCAAGCTAATATTCACCTCCACAATTTTAGTGTCAGTGATTCAAACAGCACACAGTGATACATTGAAGAGCTTTATTAAACAAACTGTAAAAAGGGAATTGCTATTTGCTAGGAAAATCTGCAAAGACTTGACCACACTGCTAAATACGGTAAGCTACGGTGGGTCTCAAGATTTGTCAGTAAACACAAACTTGTGAAAGAAAAGTTCATTTACATGCACGTGATTTAAACTGCTGCCACGGCCACACAAAGCCCCTGCACAGTTGCCTCTGTAAGGCCTAAAATAATAATCTATGTAATGAAATCAAACATTTCAAGATGTTCTGAAGAAGGAAAAAAAACCTTAATACAAAAACAGTTTAGCTCAAGATACACAAGATTTTTTCTTTAGTCAGTTCAAACACAAAAATATAGATATTGAACCTATAACAGAAACATAAATGTTATATACAAAAAATGTACTTCAGCACCTACCTTTTGACACACCTAAAGGGAAAAGCAGATACTCTATAAATCCTCTGAAGCAGCTCACAGAGGATCACAATACAAAAACAGCACGTTTGTACAAAATCTTTCTGTCAAACTAAACAATGAATGCTGATTCATTTGACTTAAGAGCTGACCATTTAAAAAAACAAGCTCCAGTCCAAATCTTGCAGAAATGAAGAATTCTAAAAGCACAATGCACTCATGTCGTGACCAAAACAAGCTTGGTGGGCAACTGGCAGGGACCAAACCCCTGCAGAATCATCATGTCTCACTAATGTTGAGACGGTGTACAGTGTGTGTTGTGCTGTGTGTGTGACTGATGCATAGATCACATTACTTTCTGCCTGATGGAGGCGCAAACTGGAACGGCGAGTGCCCCATCAGGCCCATCATGGGCTGGGGAGGGTTGAACTGCTGGGCCATTAGAGGCTGGGGACCAGATGATGGCGTTTGGTTCTGCCCCACTCCGCCGGCCCCCGACCCAGAACTGGCCCTGGAGCCGCTGTACTGACTGCTGCTGCTGCTGCTGCTGTTGTTGTTATTCTGGTACTGGCTGTATGAGTTGGAGCTGGAGCCATAGCTGCGTCCTCCGTCCCTGCTACTGCGATCTCTGTAAGAGGAGGAGGACGTGGAGGAACGCTCCCCATCCCGGCCGCTTCCACCGCGGTTATCTCTGCTGTCACGGCTGTAGCTGCTGCTGCTGCTGCCACGGCCGTCCTTGGCACCACCGCCCCCACCCACAGAACGCATTCGCCTGTCACACTCGTCCTGGTACATCAGGTTGGGATTGTTAGAATTGGAGCCACCACGGAAACGAGGACGGCCACCTGGAAGTAAAGGAGGAGAGAGGGAGGAAAAATTACCATCAAACTACAAGGCTGGCCCGTCACGCTGGAAACTTTATGGCCAATGGTTATAAAACTCAGAGTGATGAACGTCACCCCATCCATGCTGTGAGAGACGGAGGCTTTTGAGGATGGCGCTTTTAATATCTGATCATGATACTATCACCTGTCAAATGTTCACAACAGGTGTTTTTCTGAGCACTCAACAACTTTCAGAGTCATTTGTCACCTCTGTCTCAGCTTTTTTGGAAACGTGTTGCAGGCATCCAACTCAGTATCAGTTTAAACATTACATAACTTGTCTTTGTATTGTATTGAACTGAATACAAAGTTATTTACAAATCATATGTGTATGTCTGTATATAATTTGTATTTGAACTTTGGTCATAATAGTGGTAGTGGGAGGGCTTAATATTTTGAGATGGTACACTGTAAAAAAAAAAATTTGCAAAATACCTCTCAAACGCAGTCAAGTGTTTTTAATGTTATGTCAGACTGTTTTGTCTCATCTTTCACAACATGCTCATGCTAGAGTCATGAAGACAGACAAATGCTAGGATTCTGACAAACCAGATCATCTCTTTACAAAGTCAAAACGGATTCCCTCACCTCCTCCGCCTCCTCCACGTCCAGTGTCAACCAGCTGCAGCAGTTTGGGATTGATTGCCTGTCGGGCCTCCTCCAGCACCCGGATCAGCTCGCGGGCCTGGCGGAGGTTCCCTGGAGTGAAGAAGGTGTAGGCAGTGCCTTTATTGGTGCTGCGGGCCGTACGACCGATGCGATGGATGTAGTCCTCTGAGGAGTTGGGATAGTCATAGTTGATAACAAACTTGACATCCTCCACATCTTGACATTTGAGGCGGTGGTAGGGTCGGATTATGGGATGTATTACAGGGACGGAAAAGATAAAAACTGAGTCAGAACAAAACCGACACTGGTTGACAAATGAATCAATCAAGCTACACCATTCATGAATTTTAGGTTTTGTGCTTCTGGAACTGGGAACATTCAAACAGACAATACCTGTGAGACACCCATCACTTACCTGACAAATTATCAACTATTTGTACACAATTAAAAAATTAATTTACTTACCATGCCAATTACAAAAAAGAGCTCAATAATTTAGTATAGTAATAATAAAGTATTTGCACACATGCAAATAAGTTAAGTGCAGCCAAAGCTACAGATCTGAATTAAGTGATGAAAAAAGTTAGTGGTTTGCTGAATAATTTGGACAACATTAAGTGAAATTTGTGAAGGGAAAAACAAATTGTCGACACAAACTAAAATTAAATCCCTTAAATTATCCCTAGCAGATGATCCTTGTATAAAAGACAGATTCAGCAGCTAAATGGATTGCATTGCTTATTGATGGCTTAAGTATAAAATCAAATGAGATCAAGTTAAATTCTTTTAAGAAAAAAAATCTGTTCGAAACATATCAGAAGTCTGTTTCTCATTACAATTGACAAAGGGCTCAGAAAACACTGCTGATTAGAGGCAAAAACAAGTCTGGTTTTGGCAGCAAAATGATGAAGGCTGGTGGAGGAAAAAATGGGGAAGGCGTACGGGGTTGAGGTACAGTACTTACCCTGTATCAGAGATTTTTGTGGTGGCTTACAAAGTTACCCCTCTGCCCCCCTTACCCACCACCAGTCCTGGGAGGTCTGCAGGGGTAGGAGGAGAGCGCACAGGACAAAAGCAGTCCCGTCTCCTACCTCGCCACTCCTCCACACCACTCCCAAAGCTGGAAACTGGGCCAGAGATCCAGCTGGACTATGCTGGGATGCGGTCCTAGCCTAGTCTTATCTGTGTCTCTTCATGTCATCCAGCCTTTTTATGACCTGGAGACGTCACTGCTGGGTTTATGCGGTTCCTAGCACAAAGTAACGGGTAGAGAGGCGTTAACTGGATTCTCTCATGTGAACTACTGTATAGGGCTGTCCCCCACTAAGATTTTCTTTCAACTGAATCAGATTTGGCCATTCAATATTCAACAATTTGTTCTTTCTTTCACTTCAGTGCGCCACGCTAAATTCCTTTATTAGCCTACATGAATATGTTTTAGCAGTGCTCTTCATCATCTATAATGTGAAAGCATGAGACCTCCACACCGTCAGAGAAGGTTATAGTGTGCGTCCTCCTAAAGTTCAGTTAAAATATCAGTGAACCTTGAAGCATGTCTCTCTCAGCCGCTGTCCAGTATCACCTGCCCTGCTCTCTCTACACTCCTTCACACCATGAATTCAGGGTTTATTTTGACCAAACCAAGCCACCCTTTATTTTGACCTCCACCTTCTGGTTAAACAAAACCCATCTTGATATTTGAAAGGTCTCACACTGTAGTGATCCTTTCCATAATGTTGTCAGATACTTGTAATAACAATCCGAGCCTGTCGGTGCTCTGGTGAAGTTGCTGACAATGCATCACCTGCACTGTGTATCTATCACTCTTCTCTGCTTCTATCACTGTAAATTTTGTGGTTTGTAGTAAATTTACTACAAAAAAAATGTTAAATTGCAATGCACTGATGCAGCTAAAAAAACACGAGTTGAAGCTTATTTACCAACCACTCATGTTGCCATGAGGATTTTTTTAACTCGTCATTCCAGTGTTCTCCCTTTGCATGTTTGTGAGCTTCTGTTTTATCCTGTTACTGTAATGTACACCGACTGACCAAAACAACTTCTCTACTAGAAGAATCTCAGTCAACTGAGGGGTCTCTGACTGACGATTTGAATCTTAGACTTTCAGGGGGCAGCCCTAGTTAAGTTCAGGGATCATTAGTCCTTGTAAGAACTCTCACATTAATGAGTGACTAAAAATTCAATTCTTATTGTGACGTACCGCAGTGGAAGTGGTAGATTTTCTTTGATTGGTGTGGCTTGTTCTAGTTCACTTCCAATGGCAGTGATACCAATGAGCCCAGCTTTTCAGGGTAGTAACAAGAAACAGACACTAAGGGGAGGCGGTGTGGATGTATTCTGTAAGAGAGATCTGACAGTGGGCTCAGCCAGTGAATATTAGTCCTGACAGTTTGTGCTAGTCCTTATGGTGAGATCTAGCAAGTCGTCAAGAGCTGGTGGGTTATTTATGGATTTGACTAGTGGTCATGTATGTATGTACACAGAAAAAAGTGTTAAAACAACTGGAGTTTGAAAGCAGGACACAGATTTGGGGATAGGGGGCAAAGGGACAAAAAGGACAGGGGTTGGAAATGGCTCAAAGAAAACAAGATAAACAGAGATAAGGACAGCAGGGAGAAGGGTAAGAGAGAAGAAAGATTAATGAAAGAAAGGAGGAAGGAAACATTGAAGAAATGAGCAACAGAGGGAGAGAAGGTCAGAGCAGGAAAAACAGAGGTGGTGTGTGAGGAAGGCAGAGAAAATGAGTCAAAGTGAAAGAAAGGACAGAAAGGGAGGGAAATCGATTATAGAGAGGTGGCTCCTCCAGGCCAGGACTCCTGCCAGCCAGGACCAGACATGACGTCCGCAGAGGGAGAGGCCGGCCGGCAACAGCCAGTGGTGGGGGGTGTCAGGGGCTGGCATCAGGGGGCAGTTCAGAGGGGAGCCTCCAGCATAGCCGTCCATGCCCGGCTTTGGCTGCTTTCCACCCTCACTTCCTGGCAGGTGTCTCTTTCTCTGTCTTCTTGTGACGCACCACTGTTTCTCAGCTTCACAAAACTATCATCGATCAATCTGTATGACAAATTTAGGCTAAAATTTTGCCATTTGTTGTTGGGAATGGAAATGTATCTCCTCAAGGACTGTGCAGGAAAGTTTTCTTAATCCCATCAGAATAAATTCTTTGTTAAAAAAGTCTCTGAGTTAATTTAATCAGCAAATGGTGTGGTGCGTCACTGTGACGATGGCATGGCCGTGGGGAGCCCACCCTCCTCCATACCCCCCTCTTCGCCCTCTCACCTGACAGCCGCCCCCGACACTACGATCAAATTTGGAAGCCCAGCAGCACCCCGCGCTCATGCCCCCCCCCTCACACCTGTCGCCCAGGCAGCCAGTGTCCTGGAAGGGGGGGAGTTTTGTTTGTGGGCTCTGTTCTAGGTTTTCAGTGGAGATGGCTGTGTGGGACTGATTAATCAGGCCGTCTCTCTCCCCAAGTCAGCTTTCGATTTGTCATGCCTAGGTCCGGCTGCAGGCTCCCGAGGGCCTGTGTGCTTCTAGTTGCCGGAGGAGAGACTTGGAAACAACAAACAAAAACAAAATGAAAAGAAAACAAATGAACATAGAATTAGGTTAAAGGTTGATTGCCATCCTGTAAGGGGTTGCTTCACGAGCCTGACCCCTTACATCGTCACACTTTATTCAACATCATTCCTATGTTCAGTGTCTTTCTGTGTTATTCAATAGAGCAAAGTGGCCTAAATCTTCACAGGAAACCCTGCTTCACATATGATATACTCCTTAGATACATATTTTATCTGAGAAGCATCATACACTGCTAATCTGTATGTGTTTGTGGTTGACTTTTGATCCTAAATCCATTGTAGCTGGACATGCAGTGAAGAGTCTGATCATTCTAGAGTGACCAGTGCTGTTGTTATTACGTCATTATACTATTGATACTATCCTACACATCAAATGGTCAAATATCTTGTGTATGGGTGTGTGTGTGTGTGTGTGCTTATACTGAGGACACAATTAGCTTTGCACTTGAGCACACAGGACATACCCAAACCACGCGAAGCCACATCAGTTGCGATAAGGATGGGAGCTTTGCCGCTACGAAACTCTGCAACACGAGACAAAACAATAGATGATTAGGAGCTGAACATCTTCAAAAAAGACAACAACAAAGAAAAGAAAAGCTTATATATGTAACTGTTTTACAAAAGTCACTGTTTTTGTTGTACCTGATAACACCCAGTCTCTCTCTGGCTGGCTCTTGTCACCATGAATACACATCGCTGGCCACCTGTCAATTGACAATCAATATCACTATGAGTTTTTTTTATTTTTTTTTTTTATTATCCACTGAAACTTGGAAATGCAATCCTTGTTCCCACAGACTTCTTGGATGAACATGGCCACGCATGAGATCTTGCATCATAAAAAAGGCATAAAATAACAGACCAAACTGTACAGAACCCTATTAAATCAATTGAGCCAGTTAAGTTGCAAAAAAAGTATTTTGTGGTGTGTGCAGGAGTGTATTCACATCAGATACATGCACTCACCCATCACGTCTCATCCTGCGCGTGAGATCGTCACATCGTTTCTTGGTCTCCACAAATATGATGGTCTTGTTCTCTTTCTCAGCCATAATCTCCTCCATCAGCTGGATCAACCTGAGGACAGAAAACACATATTAATTAACACATACAGAATATTTACATGTATTTTTTTCTTTCAAGTTTTACCAGTATATAATATATGTTGACCTCACAGTTTTTGCTTTAAAAAACAAAGGCCACAACTGTGAATTTAAGCTGCGGAGATGAAATACAGAAACATGTAGAAAGCAAGAGGAATAAAGAAAAGAATGTCAAAAAGAAAAAGCATCCAAACCAATACAAATAAAATAACATGTAATAAACCAAAGCAGGACAAGAAAAATGTGCATCCATAAAGCCTCTTACTTGTGGTCTTTCTCACTTTCCATACAGACGTCAACTATCTGAAGGATGTTGTGATTGGCGCTGAGTTCCAGCGCTCCAACATTGATTTGGACATAGTCTTTCAGGAAGTCCTCTGCCAGCTGGCGAACCTCTTTGGGCCAGGTAGCGCTCCACATCAGGGTCTGTCTGTCAGGCTGGGCGGGGAGAACACCAGATAAAGAAAAACAAGTAATTGCAAACATTGAAATGACTGCTTAATTTAATGAAAACTCTATGCTTTTTTTTTTTTTTTACAAAAACATATATAATTTTATTAGCTTTACCCTGATCTGGTCCACAATCTTGCGAATCTGTGGTTCAAAACCCATGTCCAGCATGCGGTCTGCTTCATCCAGGACTAAATATGTGCAGCGTCGCAGGTTGGTCTTTCCAGCCTCAAGAAAGTCAATCAGACGACCCGGAGTGGCGATGCAGATCTCAACACCTAAGCGAGACACATGTAGTATGTTTGATTCAACTCACATAATAATAATTACAGACTAATCCAAGGTAGATCTGAATGGGAAAACAATTCTTCACCTGACTCGGACAATAAAAACAAATTAATTAATTAGCAATGTGACATGAAAACTAGGGGTGTCATGATTCTTTAAATCCATGATTCAATATGATTTTTAATGTTAAGGTCACGATTCCATTTGATTTTTCTATTTAAACATATTTGTATTTTGCACTGACAGCTATACCATTGTTAAGATTATTGAGTCTTGGTTAGTAAAAATCAGCATGTCATTGGTTTTATGTCCTGACAGCTGTCATTCATATTTTCAATATCAATTTCATATGTTCTTCAAAAAAAACAGCCTTCAGGTTATCAAAGTGTGACAATGGATGCTAATCTCTGTTGCGTCATCTCTTAAGTGTTATTTTCTTTGTCCACATGCCAGATGCCACAGGTTTGGCGGAAGTGCAAAAAAAAAAATACTGGGAGAATCAGCTGATTCTGCCTTTTCATTCCATTCTTGAAAGTGAAAGCTCATTTTGATAGATTTTTTATTTAATTTTGAAAGCACTAATGCAAACAGTAAATATCCCTCACCTCTCTCTAGGTCTCGGATTTGAGGTCCCTTAGGGGCACCACCGTAGACACAAGTGCTTTTGATGCGGGATGACTTTCCATAGTCGTATGCCACCTGCTGGACCTGCTGCGCCAGTTCTCTTGTAGGGGCCAGAACCAAACACTACAGAATACACAAATAATGCCATAAAAATCCACTGCTTGCTGTTTTGGACAATTCAGTGTTGTGTTAAAGTTGCTTTAATATCTTTATTGTAAACTCTGATATCCCAAAGCAGACTAGTCTAGTGTATTCCTGTTCTCCTCACGTACAATGGGTCCATCTCCACGCTCCAAGTAGGGCTGATGATTGATGTGCACAATGGCAGGCAGAAGATACTGAAGACAGAAAAGGGGGACAGGTCAGGGGATTACCTGTATCCTTCATCAGTACGCATTCATCTTTGAAAGTAAAGGGGTAGAGGAGGACATGCGTCTCACCGATAAGGTCTTCCCAGAGCCAGTTTGAGCAATGCCCACCATGTCTCTACCGCTGAGGGCCAGGGGGAAACCCTGTGCCTGAATGGCTGTGGGCTCCTTGAAATTCTGCTGCATCAGGACATCCATTACATATTCTAGATGGAGAGGCAGAAAAAATACTCTGGATATTTCTGAAGTAACATATTTAGTTTTGTATTTGTCATTGTAATGTAGTTCCACAGCTTTGCTTACGGGGATACTGGGCCTGATGGAAGTTGGTGATGGGCTTTGGACAGCCTGAGCCTCGAACAGTGATTTCTTTCTTCCTGCGATACTCCTCAACATCATACTGAAAGGAAAAAACAATAGGAGAGTGTGAAACCAACACAGACTAAACACCAGCCTCATGTATAGGGATACATGTTACTGAAATCTTTTTTGGCCAATATCAGTAACCAATAGTTACATGCCTCTAATTATCGGTACAGATAACAATTTATTTTGCATTTTTGTATTTTAAAAAGATATTCATATAACCTGTAGCTTATGCACCGCTGAGGACAAGAAAGGCAAAGATGTAGTGAGCAAAGATAGATGATTTAATATTCTACAGCTCTGACTGACATCAGTAACTGACATCATGTCAGTGACAACAAAAACAATAAAAACAGCTCTGACTCTTCAAATGTTCATTTATTCTTTATAGCAAAGTACATCAAAAAGCTTTATAAACATAATTTCCTATTAGATATATATCTTGCATCATTGTAATAATACTTTTACTACACTCTACAATCTTTCTTTTCACACCAAAACCGGTTAACGTGAGTATCAGGCAAGACTTTGGTATTTCATTTCTACCTGGCTCATTCGCTGCACTTCTGGATGCTCAGTATAAAAGTTCTTCTCAAATTTAGGAAGTTCATCCAGGTCCCATCTCTTCTTTCGTAAACGGTCCCCGGGGTTTCCAAACTTTCTGCCCGGTGGTGGGCCCCCTCTGCTGGACCCGAACCGAGGGCTGCTACAAAATGACCAGACAAACATATGTAGACACGTGTGTTTCTTGTGACTGTTAATAGCAATAAACTCATCAAAGTTCTTTTCAATGTTAACTACCGTCAGAATAACGGTTAAGGCTAACATTAGCTAGTATGCTAACAAATTTTAGCTGCTTACCCCCTGTCACGGCCACGGTCTCTATCTCTGTCTCCGTACGAACCTCTCATTTTGTGGACACACCTTCTTCTATGAGCGGTGAAGCAGTTATTTTATGTTTCCTTTAATCAATGGGCCCTTGTCTCGGAGAGGTTTCCTAGCTTTTGCTTATCGTCACCGTGTCTCAGGCCTTGCTTGAAATACCGTGGCTATATCCAACGCTCCCTCTATTTCAGCCAGATGCTAACGTTATCTCGGAACGTTGACTGGGTGAAGAAACTGTCACTTCCTTACACGCTTGTGAAAAGTCAAATATCAGTTCAGGTGAATAAGTTCAATCGACAAAATAACAAGTTGCAGCAAGTGGCGCTGTGTTGTTGTTGTTAGCATAGTGCTCAGCCGGCGAACGGAAGCTACTGTCACTGGCTAGCTCCTGAGGAAGCCCCGCCCCCAAAGTATGATTGACGTTCTCATGGTCTAATGGCACATGTCCATAGGATCCGTAATTTCCATTCATTGGCTTAAAATCATTTGGAGCACTTTAGCTTGCAAAACAACCGGCTAACAAACATTTTCCAGGCAAAGGTGCATTTCTAATAGTTTGTAATGAGGTAACTGCTCAGCAAATGTAAATGTGTTACGTTACTCTTGCTATTCTACCACCCAATTTCCAAAAAAGTTGTGACCCTGTGTAAAACATAAATAAAAACAGAATGCAATGATTTGTATAATATTTTTGATATATATTCAATCAAATACAGTACAAAAACAAGATATATAATGTTCAAACATATTTATTGTTATTTATAAATATACACTTATTCTGAATTTGATGGCTGCAACACACCTTTTTGGACCACACCACAGGTAAACAGGTTAATTGCAACAGCTGATAGTATGATAGGGCATGACAGAGGCATTCTTGGGTGGCTCGGAAGGTCACAACCAAGGATTGGGTGAGGTTCACCATTTTGTGAAAAACTGCCAAACAAATAGTCCAACAGTTTAAGAACGTATGTCAATGCAAAACTGCAAGGAATTTAGGGATTTCACCATGAAATCATTAAAAGATTCAGAGAATCTGGAGAAATCTGCACATAAGAGGCAAGGCTGAAAACCAACATTGAATGCCTGTGACCTTTGACCCCTAAAGTGGCATATATAAAGTTTATATGTTTATATAAAGGATAATACTATATGGGCTCTGGAACACATTGAAAAAACTATCAGTAACCAGCACTAAATTCAAAAGCCAGCATGTGTCATGGTATGGGGATGTGATAGTGCCCATGGCATTGCTAACTGTCACATCTGTGAAGGCCTCATTAATGCTGATACAGATCCAGACGGGTTTTGGAGCTACATATGCTGCCATCCAGACATGTCTTTTTCAGAGACAACCCTGCTTCTTTCAGCAAGACAATGCAAAGACACATTCTGCATGTGTCACAACAGCATGGCCTTTTAGTTAAAGAGTTCAGGTATTAGACTGGCCTGCCTGCAGTCCAGACCTGTCTCCCATTGAAAATGTGTGGCGCATTATGAAGTGCAGCGACCCTGGACTGTTGAGCACATGATTTTGTGTATCAAGCAACAATAAGAAAGAATTTTACTTACAAAGCTTAAACAATTGGTGTCCTCAGTTCCCAAATGTTTACTGGGTGTTGTGATGTAAACATGCAGGCATCAAATTCAGAATGAGTGTATATTTATAAAAAACAATAGTTTATTAGTTTGAACCTACTGCATTCAAGTGATTATGCACTGAAAATGTTTTTGCAAATAATTGGATTTACATTTTATTTGTCCTACACAACTTAAAATAAAATGCAAAAGTACTCTGCAGGCAAATGACACCTGTTATACTATTAGATTATTTCAGTTATTGATCTTTTAACATATAAAAAGCATTTTAATGTAGTAAATGAAGATGGAAGCGATCTTTACTATTTCATATAGTGTTGACTAGTTTGACACTTAAATGTTCATCATATGTTACAAGCAGATTTTAGGTTTACAAAATGCCTGCAGTCACTGTTTGCTGTAACTGTAAATATAAGTGCAGGACTTTCTTAAATGCAGTTCTACCACAGCTGACTACAGGGATTTCTATTTCTGTGGATGATTCTTGCTATTTTTGTATTCATTTCATAAACATAGATCTACGTACAGTGTCACACAATAAGAAATATTGTTGTAATGATTATGTCTACAAGCTTATACAAACCTGGCAGAAATGTCTCATTTGCATTTGTCTTTTATTTCCTTTTCAACACCAATAGGAACCAATATAGCATCAAAACATGAGATAATATTACCAATATACAAATTAAAAAGTATACAACAAAAATAAAACCAGAGAATATATGAAAATTAAAATATTAAACTAAAGCACTATACCAAGCAATGCCATTACAGTCATCATCATGAATGTTTTGCAGTGCCTAGTTTAAATCTATTTACAACATTCTTTCCTTTCTGGTATAATATTTCCTCATTTAATATATTCAGCTTTGTGATTACCATCCAGCTTTTAAATCACACAGTATCAAAACATATCATTTGAAAGTGTTTCGAATCAAGATGCTTGAATCTGAGTATAGCTTATAGCTTGAGTATAAGGCAGTGAATTTCACTTTTTAAATACCACTAAGTTAATGCTGCATTAATAAGACAGTTTCACCCAACCTTGCCTTTAACTGAAGCACTGCCGGATCTGTGGAAAGACGGATACAAAAGAGATGTGTGTGTGTAGGAGGTGGTCAGTAGGGATATGTGTTAGCAGTCACAGCTGGAAACCAACTTTGCAACAATTCAACAAACACTTTCCTTATTCTGCTAAGTGAACATGGTTTTCTCATTAGGACGTTGACTGTGCTCTGTTGAGGATGCACATCAACTTGGCTGCTTTCTTCATCCTGACTACATTCTTTACTCACATGTTGTGTTTGTTAACCTGAAGTCAATAGGCTTGAGTCAGTCTATAAAATCTCTCCACAAGAGGAAAATGATGATCGCACATTTAGAGGCAGCACTGGGCCTAACATCACCTGTCAAAAGGATCTACTCAGCTTCTATGCAGCTGTGCTCCGGCCTTACACATTTACGATCACGACCACAAGCAACTTCCATACTGGCTCTGCTTAAATGCATATTTAACATTGGCCAACAATGTATGAACAATTAAAAACAATTCCTATGTCTTTTATGAGACAGCAGGAACCAGAGGATGAAAGGCTGGCCTGAAGACTTTGAGTCACTTCAGGTTTTTTCTACCATGCATCACAGTCTTCTGGTATAGTGTGCTATGCAAGGGATAATGTAAAAAAAGCGGGTCAATATTGTGAAATAAACTCATCCTGAAGGGGTTTATTTCACAATAATGACCTGCCCACTGTACATTATCATAATTATCACACAGTTACTTACCAAAAATATAAATTTTCAAATTATTTAATGGTCCTCCACAGTCTACGATCAGAACTGCACCCAAAGCATCAATCTGTTATTCATAGCAACGATCTGCTATAGAGAACAAAGCCCTGTAATAAGTAAGGTATAATGTACACTGAGCAGGTCATTATTGTGAAATTAACCCTGACAGAGTGATTCAGGACAAATACTTGATTCTGATTGGTCAATTAGAGCATTTTAAGGTTAGTTATTTCTGTATAGCAGATCATTACTATGAAAACAGACCACTGCTAGAGATCATAGAATCTGGAGGAGCAATAAAACCCTTTTTAAATCCATAAATAATTTTTCAAATGAATATTTTGAGTTAAACTATAGATTTTTTGGGTAAGTAACTATGTCATGAGATTATGTACTGCAAGCAGGTTGGTATTGTGAAAGAAACCTGTATCACCCTGTCAGGGTTTATTTCACAATAATGACCTGTTCACTGTACATGATCCCTTACATATTCCCCAACAGTGCCTGAACTTTCTATCATTTTACACCAACCTTTAATGCCAAATAATTCCTTATTTCAGGTCTAAGTCCAGTCAGATTTAAAGCCTTGTTTGCACTCCTCACTCACTACAATAGTGGTGAGGCCATTAAAAACAATACCAGCACAGTCAGGCCTGTTCTGTGCTACGTGTAATGCCCTTAATTATGGGATTACAATCCACAGCACATCATAGCTGGGCCCGCTCTGCAGGGAAGTGTTGCTTCTTCAGTAATCTGTAATCTGTGTGGGTGTTGTCCTTCCATCAGTCTCTCTTCCCACACACAAATCTCTCCTACAGCTGTTCCCTCAGTGTTCCACAAACAGTAACGTTGCACGAGGAGCCCAAGTCAGGCCGACAGCTGGACTCGTACAGTTAATCTTTTGAGTCACTTGTTCATATGAACCCACAACAAAATGAAAACAAACACAGAATATTTAGAACATTTCTGGAATAACAATTTTCCAACAAACTAGTCTTTAAACAAGTTATACCTTCAAAGTCATACAACAATATTTAAATAAAAAAAATATTTGCGATTAAATTCTTATATATTAAAATGAAGCCGGCAATTCAAAGGCTCCTTAGTTTTTCTTGACTAGAAATCAATTCTAAAATCTTAAGACAGTGTGTCTTGTTAAGTGGAGCACAGAGTGCTGCTCCCTCTATTTGGCAATGTTCTGTTAAGAGGCAGAGTTGGCAGAGGGGTGAGGAGGAGTCTGTACTGAGAATCGATATAAAAACTAAAAGATGATGGAGGCCATGAGTTTGAGATGAAGATGGCACTTATTTGCTCTAGGATACACCTTGTAACTGCCATATTTTTTTGCTGTGGTGTTTAAAGTGCAGCATAGCAGGCATGGTTATTTGTACCAATCTATATTCAATGGATGAATATAGATGTGGTATTTCTGTCAGTAATGGCCTCTAAAACATCCACACAATTGACAACTTGACCAGTTAATAAACCAAATGTCTAAACATCCCGATTCCTCTTCTCCACAACTACATTTGTAACGTCTCCATCCTCTTCTTGCTCCCTCTTTTCCTACTGTACCAATTATTCCCTCGTTCTCCTTGTAAAGACACTCAGTCCCTTCCATAAGTCTGACATGAATCAGATATTTTCACTGTTGTCTAAATGTGAAAAAAAAAGAAGAAAACGCAACCTGATCTTCCATGTTTAGGTAGCAACAAAAGATCTGATTTGTCTGACATAGCTGATAGAAATTCAGTATGGGCTACAGGGGTAAAGTGAGCCTCAGAGTGTGTGTTTCGGTCTCAGAACTCGTCATCAGAGCTGAGCAGCAGGGTCTTTTCGTTATCCCCGCGGGTACTGAGGTTACTGTGGCTGCGGGAGAGGGGTGGCCCCCCGCTTCGCTCCAGCGTGGACTGCTGGGTGTACTGCTGATAAGCTGGGGAGAAGTTGTGGATTGCATCCTGGACCATGTCCCCTGGATTCATGGTCTCCTTCAAGCTGCTGGAGATGCTCTTCATTGGGGCACAGCGACCTGTAGGTGGGGTAGGATTGTTAAAATATTAATAAAAAGACACAGGAATACAGGAAGGAAGATATGAAATTTTGCAAAATTTAACTAACAGGATGGAATAAAAAAAACTGTTTTTCTGTTGGGAGAAAGAAGGATAAAAGGAATGCCTGAGTAGCAACTTAGGCTTTTGATCAGACTGCACAGAAACCAGATTTCTTTCTTAAATCATATTTTTAAGATGTGTACTGTCCACACTGTTACTTGCAAGTGGCCAGATTGGATTGCATGTGTTGCTCTGGTAACGGTGTAGGTGTCAGTAACTTTGTATGCTGGTGATGCGGCCTTCCAATGTAGAAGAATGAGAAATGGAGATCCATTGTGTAGCTCTCCAAGCAATCGCTCTGTCAAATCTGATGCAGGTCCATCATTCAGATTTGACGGTGTCGTTGTGTGTTGCCTTGCAAGGGACATATAAGACACTTTGCCTGGGAGGCTGGACTAAGACAAACCTATAGAAATCAAATTGGAACTGAATTTCAGACATGTCAAAATGGGGCTTGGATCCAATTAGCAAAAATCACATTTCATGTGTTTTTGCTGTAAAGACTCATTAACATCAATCTGTATATGCCAGGAAATGGATTTGGGCTGACAGTCTGAACAAGGCCATAGACTAAACAATTTTGTGCCAGGAGAAATAAAAAGACAATATGTTCACTTGCAGCCATGATTTTAAATGCAGAAAGTAAAATTATGCTGAACTGAAAATGATAAAACAATGGACATTAAACCACAATCAAACACAAAAAAGCAATCAAACAACACTATAATGGGAGTAAACATAGAGAACTGTTGTAGATACAGACGAAACACAGCTAACATCAGACCTACCGTACTGTCCATAGATTGGAAATGAGCCTTTAGTGCAGCACAGAGAAGAAGAGAGAAGAAAGGAGACAAGGGGAGACAAGGAGAGAAAAGGAACACAAGAAAGTCAAGATGAAAATGAAGGAATAGAGAACAAAGCAGAAGAAAAGTGAAAGACTCAATATAGTAAGAGAGTGTCAAAGATAGGAATCAAAGTAAAAAGGCTGGGACATGAAGAACAAAGTCAGATCAGTTCTGTAAGACAACAGAAATCAGTCTGTATTGAGACTCATTTCAAAACACACTATAACATAGAGGCTCTCTTTCTCTAGACATTTTGCTTTATTTTCTCAAATCTCAAACCCATCAGAATTACAAACTTCTCTTACCATATGAGTCCAGTCTTTTATCCATGTAAACCTTGTAAGTAAAGGCATGGCGCAAAGCAACAGCAGCAAAGAACATCTCGATGCAGATGATGAAGTTTTGGTAACCGGCAGCAACTGTTCCCTCGCCCACAGAGAAGTCAGCTGAGCTGATCTGAGGAATGGCTCCACACTTCTCCAGAATGGCCAGCAGCATCCCTGAATCACACAAAGAGAAACAGAGTGAGAAAACAGAAATCGTAAACTGAGAACAGGCACAAAGTGAGTGCATTTTAAAAAGCTGGCTGGAGACTCAGAAAATGAACAAAGACCTGTTACAAAAAGTACAAAAGCTGGCATATTAACAGTCATGATCCACAAAAGGGTGATGGAAGCTGATGTGAACTTAAATCTGATTTTACTTCTGGCAGTGTGATTCAGCATCAGAGAAATCACACCACTTTAGACTTTATATAATCAAACTACTACAAAATTTCAAATGAAAATGCTTGAGATCACTGAAATATAATTTAAAATGGGTTTTCTTTCCTCTATTATGTTTGTTTCAATATCAACCAGCTATGTGGTCATGTTCATGCACATGAACCGTGCAAACATCATTAGTGAATAGTTAGGAACTAAACTGTGATGACAGTAAGCCACTGCCTTACTGTGAAGGAAAAAAATAATGACTTAGCACAAAGGGTTTGTATGTGTCTGTGTGTTAACAAGCTCAGACGGTGGTTTTCTTACCTTGCCAAAAGGAGAGAAAGATGACCGACTTGACCATGAAGAACTTGAGCACGGGGTTGTACGGGACAAGCAGTTCACGTGTGGCAAAGTAGAAGAGGAAGAGAGCGTAGAGCGACAGACTGACAGAGATGTTGTAGATAATGGTCACATACAGGTAGCCACTAGCCACGCTGGAGGACAGAAACAGAAAAAAAGAATTTTAGCTATAAAACACACAGCAAATGTCTGAGTGGAGAAACAAAGGAATTAAAAGGATTAAAATGCCGCATCAAAAAGGTGAAACTGATTTATTATCAACCTGAAGCTGCATAAGGAAACTTTATGTTTGCAAATTTTATTCAAAACCCTTTAGACTGGGTTGCACAAACACGATTAATTTGATCTAAGATAAGCTATAATTAAACAGGTTTAAATTGACTAAACCCAGATTTAGCAAGAAAAGTTAGCTAGCCAACACTGTTTGATTAACTTTTTTTGGCAGAACTAATACTGGATCACATTTTAAACTGGAGTTAAATATTTTAGTGTAATATAAATAAATATAATCTATATAACAAAATGCATATAATAAACTTAATAAAATAATAAATAAATTTAATATAGGTTTACAGCTCAAACTTAACTGAGGTGATAAGAGAGGTTTAACTTCAGTCTTTCTTCATTTAATAGTTTAAATTGTGTTGCACCAGACTTTTAAAGTTAAACCATGATTTAACAAGGCTTAAAAATTAATCCTTGTTCATGCAGACCGGTGCGGTGTCTTAGTTCTGGGGAAGATGCAGCTCTTTCTTGTGAAGGGTGAGTATATTTTTACATAAATATGGAGTCATTAAATTTGTAAGTTCATCAAAAGATGTAGATTTGGACTATAGTACAGCTCGCTTGATGTTTTTTTTAATACTGGCTCCCATTACAGATTCTACAGTAATGGCCTGAAAACAACACAGAAGAGATAACTAGTGACTTGAATTTATATATTTTGATCATATTTATATCTTCTGATCACTCATTACAGATGTGAATTATATGTATTCAGATAGTACGTTCAACCATTCCTGTTCAGACATTCGAGTCAGAAATCACTGCTCAGGAGGATGACCATCCTGTGAATGAACGTGTGGTAAGTTGTTGTGGAAACATACTTGAAGTCTCCGTCTCTGTATTTCCCAAAGGCCTGAAGAATGACAGTGATCACTGCCATCAGCGGTTTCACCACACAGAACTGGAGAGTTGCCTGAGAAAGCAAGAGTGAGAGAGAGAGAGAGTTAGAGGAGGGGAAGTAAACATGGCTGGAGAAGAACCAGGTCAGTAGATTGCTGCAGGAATAAGTCCTAAAACCAAGAAATAAGTTTTTTAATGTTTTTTTGGTTAGATGTCCAAAGTAAGGTCTGTGGTCAACACCAAGAGATTTTCACTTTTTGTTCTGCAACATTAAATGTATCAGTAAATACCACACTCATGAATTATGAAGCTTTTACATGTCTTAAAAAAGGCAGTTGTTAACAAGTGGCTAATGGAGATTAGAGTGGTTGGTGGGAACATTAAATGTCCTCATGCCAAACACTAGAGTTGAAGTCACATGACTGTGGTATTGTTTGTTTATACAGTAGCTTGACATTTGTTTTTTACTTCTTGGGATTGCATTTGTGCTTCAAACTCATAAAAGGAGTGTTAATTTGTGAAGATTATCTTGCTCAACAAAACATGTCAGCATCATAAACTTTTGTTCACCTCAGAGCTTATTTTCTAAACAAATTCAAAATCAAATAGAAATTTGTTTTTTGCTACTATAGTTTGTTGTCCTCATAAATTCCATTTACAAATTTTCTAAACTAAGTATGAAGTTTGTGACAGGGAGAAATTCTCAGTGGTAAACACATTAAAAAGACATGACAGTTACTGTGTTCAGATTCCTACAGTAAGTAATTAAAATAAGTTTAAATTCTCTGCAAGAACATTTTTGTACCATATTAAAATTAATATCTTATTGAATTTGTTTTACATGATAAAACATGCATTAACACTGGTATGACAATATCAGTCTACAGTATTTGTGCGTTTATCAATATAACGCAACACTAAAATGTAACTATAAGACACTTTGACTGGTACCTGTTTGCAAAACCTGAGGAAACCAATGGAGTACGTCTTGCCCCACAGACAACAGGTCCCATACACACAGCTTGACCTAAAGTGAACATTCATACAGGTCAGAAGTGGTAAGTAGTAAAGTATATAGGCTACTTTAACATGAAATTACACAAGTAAATATTCATACCAGAAAGAGAACACAATAATAATAATAATAATAATAATAATAATAATCATAATAATAATAATAATAATAATAATAATAAAAAGAAATAGAAAGATGAGAGCAAACAGGACTTACTCGATGGGTTTTCCTCTGATCTCAGCCATAATGGCACTCTCTCCTCCCAGATACTCATAACACAGACTCAGGAAGTTGTAGATGACAAAGGCTGCAGAGTGTCACACAGAAAAAAACTTAACTTGTTTTTCAGGATAACCACTGGCATTGGTAAAATCATTCCCAGTTTCCGATAAACAACTATAAATAATTTGTATTCTGCAACTGGAGTGAGTGCTTGACGTATCAGATAAATAGACTTGCCCATTTGTTAGGATTTGTGTACTTTTCCTCAAAGTACACATCATATCATCACCAATCAAGAAACATCAGTGAATGCCAGAGTCTTTGTGAAAACTACTTAAGTGGGTTTTAGGAACAAATTTATTCTTAACAACAGTTGGAGAATGAGACCCATTTTGTATCAGACATGGTTTTGGTTGTTTCTACCAGCCTCCTAAATAATCCTCGGTGGTGTTTTTTCAGGTCTTCCTGATATCTCAGTGGAGAAAATCATAACTTCAAAATTTCTAAACACCATCGTATATACCTGATACCACCCAGGCCTACTCCAAAAACATACCGATGCCTATAGGCAAAGCAACAGTCAGTTGGTTGTCAACACTGTGTTTAACTCTCATAATTACAGTTTTGTTTTGCTGATGCAGTTTCAGAATGGCTGAGCTTGCCATTTCAGGGATGAAAGGTGGGTCATCCCATCAGCAGGCTTAGAAATGACTGGTTAATGTTGTGGGTGAGGTATAAGCCTAAGTATAATTGTAAGCTATAGTGCTCTAGTGCCGGGAGCAGAAATGGATCAGTGTGATAATGGGACGCCTATGGAGGCGTAGAAAGCAAACACTGAAGAAAGCTCACGGTCACACTGCCACACAATAGTGTCAAATAAGACTTTACAGAGACAATACAGATCTTACACAAGAAAGCTGCACATATTTCAGGCTCGGATAGTCACTCATGTAATGTCTTACATAACTAACACAAAACATCAAGTTAGAATATGATTTTAATGTTTATTAACAGTATTCTTCCACAGTATCATGGGTCTAAATGCAAAGCTACACCGGTGCTACACAGGTGTGTCTCCAATCCCTTTCTTTTCTATCCACTGGTCAGCTCTGATATGTAATCAACCTAATTAAAGAAGCCACCTACACTGGTTGCTTTTACAGATTTCTAATGTTTTATTTATGCATACTTGTTGCTTGTTTCATTCCTCAACTCTGCATGAACGCCCTGAGAATTAGATGCATTATAGGCTGGTAAGATAAAGAACAAGCTTAGGATTCATCTGCTCGCAAGTGAGATGCCTTTTAAAAGTCTTCACAAGGATTTGCTCGTTTTCATACAGTTGCTAGGTAACAGGTTTCCCCCTCCCCTGCAATCCCGAGAGGCCATGGAGACATGAGAACAAAGATGGCAACCTTTGTAAATGAAGACATTGCAAAGGCCATCTGCCACTGAGGTATCACAACACATAAATTCTCACACCCTTATTCCTACTGGGAGTCAAAAGACACATTAGAACACAAAACACTCGGTCCCACCGCTGTGGTGAACATTGGCCTGCTGTATAAATGCCAAATATGGCAGCATATAATCCAGCCGGCAGCAGAAAATGCAAGTGTACCAGTAGACTGCACTGTGTTCTTCTATCCACTCACCTTCGTAGCAGTCTCGGACTGTGTCAAAGTACACATAATACTCCTCGTTGGTGAAGAAAAGGAGGCTGAGCCAGGAGTCGAAGGCATAGATGGGGACAATGAAGAGGATCCGAACTATGTGTCTCTGTTCATTTGGAGAACTGTAGTAACGAAGGTGCATGTAGATCTAAAAAGAAATAAAGAAAAGAGGTGGAGTCACCAAATAAATAAAGTACTAATGTCCATTCTACAGCAGAATTTATATTATTCCCAGTGGTCCACATTAACCATGGCCCTATGGTCCGTGGTCACCACAGATGCCATGTAGATGCTTCCTTGTGGCCCGCAAGTTTTATCTGCATACTTCTCACAATACAAGGTTACAGTTCAACAAACACTCTACAAAAATAGCAAAGAGCAATCGTCACTGACTAGCTTCTGATATTTAGGGGCTAGTGTAATCTGGGTTTACTAAAGCTTACTCAGAATGCTTACGGGATCATTACAGAAGCACCAGAAACACATAAGGTGAACTACGAGAAAACCAAAATGCAACAAAAATTTAGGAGTGACTGGAGGCAGGAGTTTAAGTGTCTAGAATATGAAACATCTAAGGACATGATATACTGTGGGGTGTGCCACCAGTTTCCTCAACTAGCTGTGAAGGCTAGCTCATTTTTCAATGGAAACAAAGAATTTAAAAAAAACACACAGACACACACATCACAATTAATGGGAAAAATGTCACAGTTCTGTGAATTGCCATTTCTGTATTGTTTTTACAAAAGTTGACAATTGGGTCGACAAAAATGTTCTTTGGCCACCACACTTAGGGGCTTAAGGACCCATGGGGCTTAAAAATATTAGCATCTATCCCCAGATTCCTATCAATCTTTTTATGATTCTGTCACAGATTTGGTGCACAAATGAGTCACTCTTGGAGCCTAAAACTGACATCAGTCATCACACACTCAGTTTCAGTTGGTAATAATTGTGTCCATATGTGTGGATGTTGACTGAAGTACAACCATATTTTGTGCATCAGCATTAGAACAACCACAGGTTTTAACTTTTGAATTGTCTAACACATCAGCCTTTCATAAGTTGCTAAGGGAGCAGCTGGAACATTTTTTTTGTATGGCATCATACTGAATCATCTGAACTCTGGATTTGCACATGAGTTACTCATGGTACAAGTACTGCATAAGCTAAAAGTGAGATTAAATCATCAATGGTGGGAAAGGAAGACAAGAAAATACACTGGAACACAGGCATGGTTGCACATACATATTTACAGGAGAACACCTGCAAATTCACAGTAAAAGCTTCCTAAAACGTTTGTGTCTGTTAATGAATAGCAGATAAGATCATATACATTTATAACTGTGTGAAATATGCACAATGTCCCAAGAATTAGGTCATGTGCATTCAGAACTGTTATACCATAGATGTAAATGTTTGAAAAAGCAATCTTCGTCACATTTTTGTCACATTTAAAAAAAAGAAAAAGACACTGAGTGGAAGATTCATTAGCCTCATTGTCAAACCACAAGCCATGATGTGGTGGATAAATGGGTTAGCTGCATAATTGCTGCCTCATGAAACCTGCATGTGCGCTCTCATCAGGCTGTCTGTACAGGTCAGAATACAGCCAGTATACATTTGCTTAGGCTGTATACTGGAGTACTGTGTGTTTGAAAGGTGTGGTGTGTGTGCAGTGTGCAATGACACATAGGCTTGTTTTGGGTAACTGATACTGGGCTTTTATCACTCCTATTGAGTGCTCCAGACAGCAGGAAGAACAGGGTGGGCCTGTGTCACTGGCACCTCTGTCTGCTCCATCCGGCTCTGTTCCACTTACACAATGCCCCCCCTATCACCTTTCCGGCCCTGTAAACAGACACACACCTTTGGTAAAATAACAAACAGTGGGTGACAACAAACCAAGCGAGACTCCACTCATAGGGCTTGTTGCTAGGTGACCTTCCTCCCCCTCTCTGCACACACACACACACACGCACACACACTCTCACACCCATCCCCTGCTCTTTGATGTCATAGTTGAGCCAGGAGCACCTGTTGCCAGAGTGACAGAGGGATCTTCTTTAACGGTGTATTTGAAGAACAGCGGTAATACCACAGATCTCACTTACATACAAGGGACACTGCACTGTAACATGAGGGCTAATGAACTGACACAAACAAGGCAAAGAGCACTTATGCACTGCACTGCAGTTATCTGCATCACTAACACTCAACACCTCCAATCTACAGAGATTTTCAGCACTATTCTGAATTGCAATAACACAGCAAACTAAAACATTCAAAACTCATTGCTCATTTTTTCATTTTCCTCACATCATTTACTCCTGATTAATATTTTCTAAACCTAATGTACATCCTTATACAGGCTACAGACAAGCAGTGGTTAAGGCAGCACACACTGAGGTCTTGCTCTATATCTCATTTCCACTGCATGGCTCAGCTCAGCTCGCTTAAAAGGCTTGGTTTTCAGAGTGTAGACAGTGGATCACTGATTAATCAGAGAGAATTGACACTTGCATGACAAGGAGGAGTCATATCATCGTCTGTGCTTTGAAGTAGGATTTCCCTCTCCTTTTTTTCCAGCAGTCTTTTATCTTGCAGCAATCAACCTTTTCTCAAACAAAGTTTGTCTCCATACTGTGACAAACAGCTGCATGCAGAGAATCGAGAACACCAGCCAAGAACCCCTCCACTGTTACTGTGTTTGTGTCACGTTAAAGATGATGTCACGACAGTTTAATTTGGTGTCCACCATGACTGAAAAACAAAACTGAGAGGAGTACCAAATGTGAGTTGAATTGGGCCAAGTGGTTCCATGCAGTGGAAAAATTGTGTGTGTTTAAAGCGGCACAGTCAACGTCAGTCAATTAACAATTGTTACATGTCGAAAAAAAAAAAAAAAAAAAAAAAAAAATATACAATCAATATATAATAGGCACACATTTAAAAGGCACTCCTTATATCATTTGTTATTAATGCTTTATGCTTGTAACTATCTCAGGGGGATGGCTTGAGCAGATCTTAGGTAAAAAATCATACTTTTTCTTTTGGTAAATCATTAAAATGGTATAGTCAATCCAGCTTTTGTCATTCATAAGAAATTGATTAGTAAAAAACTGTATTTTTGTGTCATTAGCTGTTAACTAGTGTAAGTGCTCAGCATTTAACCAGTGTACAACAAGCAGTGTTGCTGAAGCCATCTTCTTCCCACAGGGAGTGAAACTTTCTAAATCCATGTGTTTGGTGTGTGAACATGCACACACAGAGCCTTAGAGTAACAGGGGCTCATGGAAAAATGCTCCTGGATGTGAATGTGTGTAGTGTTTTTTTTTCTTTTGCTGAAAGGGGCTGTTTGTACTCAACAACCCTACCTTTAATACATGACGGTTAAAGAAAAAGGGAGAGCAGTGTATAGACTTGATTATAGATTCAGGTTTTATCCCAGTAACCTAGCTCCTTAGCAAGAAAGCAGATGCTACCACTTATTTGCACCCTGGATTAGGGCGCTGCACTTATCCAAAGCGACACATACTGAGTGTTAGCAGATAGGGATACTTAGGCCACATTTGAAATGATAATAATAATAACAGCATTGCACCATTGCAACTAAGTGTCAGACGACATATGGCTCCAGAAAAAATATAGTTTAAACTCATGAAAGTATCATCATTCTTATTTCCTCCTGGATCATATATTTTACCCTCTCACCAGTACTTAGACAGTACACATACAAAATAAATGGTTGTGGAGACAGAAAATGAAATCTTTAAGTTTCACATTTAGTTTCAACCCTCTCACCACTAGATCATCTACAACCTCGAACTGCCAGGCTCTCCTTACCTGGTGACATGTGATGAGAAGAGCTGTCCAAACAAAAAAGCCTGATATAGTTTGGGCAGTGGAGGTCATGAGGAAAAAGGGCTCTTCTGGTGTGACCACTGGCGTATCCGGTACCCAGGAGGAGTTGGATCCTTGTGGGGCCACAGTGGCTGGAGGCCCTGGGGCAACGCCGACAGGAGAGTCATTCCCCAGCCTCTCTGAGAGGGTGATGTCTCGCCGCCAAAGTTGACTCATCTGGACGACAAAAGGATGTCAATGAGACTTAATCAATGAAGATGGTCTTTAGATAATACAAACTAATTTAGTCTGTACATTTTAAATGTAGTAGCATATGGTCAGCAACACTCAGCTGCACAGTAGGGTTGCACAATGTGTTACAAAAAAAATAAACATACTGTAGTTTTCCTGACAGATATTGTCACTGTGATATGATACATGATTTGTGAAAATGGTAGTTTTTGTATTGCAACTTATAATTTCACTAAAAAAATAAAATAAAATCAGGATGATGTGACATTTGTTGGGGTCTGTAGTAAACAAACTTACATTTGGGGAACAAGATTTATGGGCCAGGACATCTCTGCAGCACTACAGTACTTCATTATAATGCTGTTTTCTCACACATTTTTCCCTTACAAAAACACTGCAGCTTGCACTTACTGCAATTTCAATAAAATTTGGATTAATTTTGCAGCTCAACTGCACATCTTTTTCACATTCCAGGTTACAGAGCCTGAATGAAACACTGACATGTGTAAATGTATCGCAACAGGCCCACACAGTCTAAGACCTAAATCTGAAGCCAACATCTGCTGATGTTAAACAGAAAAAGATACAGAGCAGAGCAAAGTAGGACACTGCACGGATCTACAGTACAAAAGAGATTGTGTGGATAGACAGACAGATGAAGCGAGATCAAAACAGAGGGAGCAAAAAGGGGAGGCATAAGGTAGGTGGGTGAGGAGAGGCTGATAAAGACTGTAAAAACCACACACGCCAACACATTGGGGAGGGGAGGCTGATTCACTCAAACACAGCGAATCAGTGTGACAGCAATGAGCTGAGGGCTGCTGACCCAATTTCTCCCCTTCTTTTACTCTGTGCTTTGCTGGGAGCAGGGCAAAGTGTAGCGTAACTAGAAATGGCGTTAAATACGAACATATTTCTTTAGCGTAATGGAACACCTTCCCACAAATCAGCACCAAAGTTCAGGCTGAACAGACAAACGCCTGTGTGCCAGGTAGATGCAGCAATAAGAGTTTCACGACATAAAACTGAAAAAGAGTAAAATTATAATGTAACCTTGTCCAAGTGTATACTGTCAAAAATGGATAAAGATGTTCTTGTTTCCATTTTGCAAATCTTTGTTAGGCCTACAGGCCTCCTCACCAGCATTGTAGCTGGGAAAGACGGGAGACAGATATACTTTTTTCCCATTTTTCACTACAGCCAATATCTCCAAAACTTGGCAACTCACACCTAAACATTCTAAATTGCTAAATAGCAGTACAGGTACGAGGAAAAATATGTACTTTTTATTTTGAGGCGAAGGGTCCCTTTCATTATCATAGTCACATAGTCACTAGTTTTTCTCAACACTCATTGTCAAAAAACTAAGACAAACATGCAGCACGTCAAACTCCAAAACCAACTCAATTGTCTTTTTTGGGTTTGTATCAGTCCTAATATTTAGACTGCATTTGTGCCACATCAGCAGAATGGGAATATATCAAATCAATTGGAAATTCCCCACAACTAAAAACATAAATACTGATATACAAAAAGCAAAAATAAGACAAGTGGTATCAGTGTATTGCATAATTATGCAGCACCAATTTGGACAAATGAAAACAAGACAGACCAAACCAGAGCTTGCAACATCAAAAGCATCCAGAAAGATGCTCTGTGCGCCACCACCCTCATGATCAAATCACTGCAGATCTCTGAGTCCTGTCATCTCACCAACTACGTCAGTGTCTTGGTGTGGATTCCAGGAAGGTGATAATCTAATCATTCACAGTGAAAACTAATTTCATAATGACTGTCCAACCCCGTGTGCACTGGCTAAATATAGGTTGGTGCTCAGTGTGGTCATGGATGACTCATACTGCTTGCAAAAGCCTCAATCAGCATGTGGCAATGCAGTAACTAGGAACACATCAGCATGTCTCACACACACACAAGAATATGTTTAAAGGGAAAATTTCATGTGGATGTCCAGTGAGTGTTGATGGTAAAAGTAGTCAGTTGAAGCAATATATTCCTCAGTGTTTGATATCTTGACTGAGAAAGCTGAGTTCTCTTGCTGCAGCATCTGTTGTTCTTCCTTATATCCAGTGATGTCACTGATATAAGGATAAACAACAGGTTATATCAGCTCAGATTTCTAATCTCCACCTCTGAGTAGCCAGAGGGCATGCTATATGAGTATTTTCGTCACCTAATGCTGTGTTTTGGTTGATAAAGTAACAGCTATAGGATAGGGTGGTGACACAAGACAGAAAGGGGCATGGGTGTCAGAAGCTTATGCACAATGCATGCTGGTACATGTAAGCACTGCCAACACAGCTCCTCAAGCAGGAGAACTAAGCTTTCTTGGTCTGTATAGGACACACAGAGGAATTTATTGCTTCAATTTACCACAATTTAGCATTACAACTAAAGATTATTTTCACTGTTGATTAATCTGTCAATTATTTTCTTGATTAGTTGTTTAGTCTATAAAATGTCAGAAAACAGTGAAAAATAATGACATCCTCAAATGCCTTGTTTTGTCCCCAACCCAAACAAAATCAGTTTACGGTCTAAACTTTACTGTAAAGGACTATTAAGAACTAAAAAAAACAGAATATATATATTTAAGAGGCAGAAATAAGAGAATTTTGACTTTTTTCAGAAAAAAATACTCCAACCATTTAATCAATTATCAAAATAGTTGGTGATGAATTTACAAATCAATTAATTGGTGCAGCTCTACTACAGTTACTATCAAATTGTGAGGAAAGCTAATTTAGGACAATACAGGAAAAACTGGCCAACATTTTTAAACTGGTGTGATCAAGGGCTTTATCATTTATTATTTCAACTTATTTATTACAAATAACTTACTTAGTAAAACTTCTGACAATGATTTCTGATAGAACCAACAGTTCACTTTGATCTTTCATATTAACAACGCATTTCAATGTGATCAACAAGTAGATTACTCAATGACTTAATGTCAGTGTCCAAACAGATATGATGTACTATATATATATATTTATACTGAAGGGAAGGTCTTTAGCAAAACCAACAAAATCCATCTAATTCAAACAGATAGTATCTATCATGGTATCTATTTGCCATTCTGCCTAGCAATAAGAAGAGTAGTCTGAATGATTGTCATATTAACAAAAAGTAAATAAAAATACCTACAGATGACCTGAGGAAAATTAATATGGAGGAATGATTGTAAGCTAGTGAGCACTAGCCTGCACCTATAACAACAAAGCTCGATGGTTCCCAGTGGGCCACAGACCAGAGAGAGGCAACTCATCAATCCTGCTGACTGCACCCGCGGGTAGGTTTCAAAACATGCATTGTACTTCGACCTCAATCGAATCAGCAGTCTTTGTGACAGGCCATCATAAGTCCTAAGGCGAGATGAGCCGTCTGAAACATACTGTGAAGCATCCGGCCATTGAGGTTGTGTTCAATCAGAGGCACTGAAGACCGCAGGGCTACTTAGCAGTGACCACAACTACAACAAATGCCACAAAGACCCACGGAGCAGGTCTCACAGGTTTTAGCCTTCAAAACAGTATTCACATAGTCGTGCTGCACTTTAGACAAAACGATGACATCATATTTAAAGGAAATCCAGCAAGGTTAAAATTTACCTCAGTGTTACTGATTCTGATTGTATTACAACACTCTGCGAGTTGAGTACAACACACTAAACTGAAGGACGGTAGCTGTTGTTCAGTGCTCATGACTCCATCCTGCTGCTTTACTTACCTCCTCTGCAGTTGTTTGATCTGCGCTGGTTTCAATCAAAGCATCAGTTTAGCTCATCATCTCAAGTCGACTGCAAACCATTTGGAGTACAAAAAGTTAATTGGCCAGGCGCTATCGTTTACACGACACTGCTAGCCAACATTAGCCAGCCTTCCTAACGGTAGCCTGGCGCTAGCTTACCGTTTCTTCTCCTCCCGTAAAGTAAAAACAAAGCAGGCGAATACAACAGACTTTTAAGAAGCGACTTTTACAGTATTACGCCACAATGTCTATAAAAACAGCTGGTTTATCTCGCCATTTCCTGTCCAAAGCTGCTGAAGTGGACACCGTTATTTCATCCACATCACCATCGACAGTTCACTGTACCAACAGCAGGCAGCTGCCAGCAAAAACTCCGCTCTCCACGCATGCGCAGTCACGCTTTCCTCTTTCTCCGGGTCTATTCCATTGAACATGATGTAACTTTGTATAGGCTGGACTTTACTGCATGTGCTGTTCTGTCAAAAAAAACACACCCCCTTAAAAACTTATACAGCAAAGGAAAGATGAGCAAGAAAAGTCAGTAAAAAGTTGTGAGCAACGTTATTCATTTTTATTACTTCATAAAATATACACAAATACTGTTGTAAATAAAGTGTGTTAAAGAACTGTACAAGATATCAGTACACAATACATAAAGTGAAATACCCATCACCTCAACCTCTTCTATACCATTCCCAACCCAACAGTTACAATACCACTGGGTCATGGTGGCCTGTACAAAGGTAATTACACACACAGTACACTGCTATTTACACATCCCTGCAATTGCATCAGTTGTTTTCTTTTGAATGACATCATCAAGGTTGCTGGAGGTTAAAATCCAAAAGTGACATCAAACTATTAGCATATAATTTTTGCAGAAGGAATAGTGAAAGCCCTATGTATGACATGAGGTGGACAAACTTAAAACATAGGAACAGAAGCACAAAGTGACAAGAAATAAATTGAACATGCTACTTCTAATAAGTTACAGGAAGATGAAATGAAACAAATAAGAATAAAATGACAGTTACTTTAGACAAATTAAAAAAATGACATAAATAGTAGAGATAAAAACAATCTGCACACAAAAACAAAATGGATCTTGTATTCTCAGCAGGGATTCACTGCATCTCACTCACGCATATGCTCTCAAACACAAACACACACACACACACACACACACACAATATGTTGGATGACCCAGCTGGCAGAGTAACATTAGCCAATCCCACAGTTTAGTACTTTAAATACCTAAATTCCTGAACCCAGCCCCAATTTATGTCATTAGTATGTTTTTTTCTACTTTACACCTTAAAACAAATAACCACATTTTGGCTTTACATCAAAATAAAAAAATATTTACAGTGAAGTAAACATTTAAAAAAAGAAAAAAAAAAGGATCATTGGATGTCCCATCCCTGTAAGAGTCATCCCTAACAGAGCTGGCCCACTGCCCTATGACTTCCAATAACAAAAGCATAAAAAAGGTAACATTAAGAACTATCATAAAAATTGCAGCCACTATTTGTTAGCCAAAATGGGCAGCTGTGGTCTCTGGTCAAATACACTGAGAATTTCCTGAGGAGCTTTCCCTCAAGATTTGGGAGTGTGTCTTTGCAATATCTATGGTCATTCTTCACCTTACCCGCTCATATTGAAACCAAAGAAAACACGCAAGTCAAAACAGGCAAAAAAAAGAGGAGTGGTGGAGGTTTTGGTAGCCGAGTTTTGAGGGAGAGTAAATCATCACGACATGGGTGAAGGGCAAGCAACAACCAATTGCTACTTCACCAGAAACATTACTCTACAACAGCTAAAACATCACTTACTTATCCTTTTTTCAAAAGTTGCCTTTTTTGTCCACTGCCCTCTCACCTACATCTCCCCATTTCTTCGTCTTCCAGCTGTTATTTCTCTCAAAAAAAGCAAAGAAATGAAACTCATAACAAGCTCCAATTTAAGATGTTTGCATGAAAGATAAAAGAGGCGACATTTACTGAAAAGTTGTTTTTGTGGTGTTAAAACGGAAAAATCTTTTACTAAGCGTATATCAGTCACAAAGCTGACCAATGACAAGAAACATGCGTGTGTCCCTGATACCTTTTTGCTTCTTTGATGCCAACAGTTCCTCACATTTGTCAGACAGAAGGTACTGAGGGAATGTTTTGAGGAGGGGTATGAGTAACCATGGAGCAACAGTGGCGTAGGACTGTCATTTATTTGCTTTTTGTACTGTGGTGGTGGTGGTCCACGGTTCAGCAAGAAGGTTCATGAGAGCATGTTGGATACTCTGATGTACCTCTCTGGATCCTTTTAAGATTTACTGTCCTTTTCCAAAGACCCATGTGTCCATTGGCAATCGTCTGTTCATAAGACAAGGTAAAAACAAAAGGAAAATAATCCGGAGCGATGAATATACTATGCAGCCCTGCAACAACAAATGGAGTGATGGTCATTAGAGAGATTCATGTATTGGTCAGTGGTGTATTTCTGCAGTCAGCCTGTGAATAAATGACACATTAAACCTCACCTGTCAGTTTCATGTGCATGCAGAGCCAACGAATTCTACTTCCCCATGTGCTCAAATGGCACGCTGACCTGCAAAAGAAAGAGAATCGAGATTAGGAGGAGGAATTACAGTGTAGCTCTCACATACAGCAAGATTATCATGAATTGTTTGACCACACCTCCAAAAAAATGATACTGCATTTCACTATGGACTGATTTAGACCAGTAATATCCAAATTAAAAGTTGTTGTCCGTAAGAGATGTGGAGTTCGTCCTTGTTTCAAAAGCCATGTGCTGGAGTACACAGTCAACACAACAAAAATGTTTTAAAAATACCTGCATACTGCAATGTACAGTATGTGCAATATAGCCATGCAAGAAACACTACATTTGATAAGCTTGTATTACGCATTTTTTGTGACCACATCAAAGAAATGCTGAATGAATGCTAAGGTTTTTATTTTATTTTAGGTGCTGTTGTATTGGTTTGGATTTTATTGCAAATGAGCTCCTGGCATTTTATCACCTTCTTATTTACTGTGCATAAATCATGGATAAAAGAAGGACTGGGTGATAGTTTACAATTATCACTTTTAGCGCTGGAAAAAAAATAATATAACGACAATGACTATTGCATCGCAGTATAGATACTCTGGTACCAGCAGCACTTTCTCGTTATTTCTTCTCTCCAACAGTGAATTGACATACACCATGGCAAAACCCACATAGCCCTGTCTCCTCTCTCTTGCTCACAGTGGTGTCTTCCTCTCATCACTTGTCTTATTTTCTATGTCTGTTGTCATGTTACAGCCTATATTTATCCTTTAATAAAAATCTAAAATTTTATGCCCTCAATGTTGAGTAAATTTTTCCAGTTGGTATTGAAAATCATATTGAATACTGATATTTTTACAGAACTGTATCAAAATAAGATATTCCAGTATTGTGACAATACAAATCCCTTAAAGTCTATATTCATATTGTTACAATATTTTCATATCACGTATCGTGGCTCACACTGAACACCACATGAGATCTAGGTAAAATTAAACACTTCAATGAATACTGACACAAAATTAAAAAGACAATGCTGTGATGACTGCCGCAATGTTGATTCAGTCCCTATCACCCATGCCTAGATGGAGTCGGTCTTTGCTAGTCTCACAAAGCCCGACCTCAGCGCTGGAGAAACTCCTGGCTCCACACATACACATTTTGCTATAAGGGAAAACACGCCCTGCCTTGTTTGCATTTCTTTGAACCAATCACAAACGTCTTGGGGCTGCACCATGCCCAGGATACAGCAACAGTGTTGTACATCGGGATTTGAGCTCTTGTCTTACAATGACTACATCTCCGCAAAAGAAAAGGTAACAGCTGTTAGCTTGTTTAGTGTCCCGGGTGCTGATTTGTAATTTTCAGCATGTATGTTGCAAGTAGGACGTTGTCCTTGTTTCCCAGGGACTTCTAAAACATAGATGGTGGATGCCACAATGCTTGAAGCAAGCAACAAATAGCAACTTAGACTTATACCTGCAGTGTGTGTCTGGTGAGCCAAACCAGTCTTTGCCGACCAAACTTTACACCTACAGTTGAATCACATCACTCAAAAAGATGACCAGGGTCCCAAGAACTAAAGGCTCAAGGAGCTTTCACTCAACTACTCAACTCAACTCAACTATTTTCTGGAAGTCCTGCTGTATGTAAAATGTTAAAATGGTGGATCATCCCCTCATTCCACTTCAACACACAGCATTCTCATTGTTTTTTTTCAAACATTGTGTCACATGTTTGACCAAAAGAGCTGTGAAAGAGCTTTCACCTGTGATGTGGAAATTCTGGACTGGTCATGACGGGCTGTGAGGTCAGAGGACGATACGTTGGCAGGAGCCCCACGGTGGAGCCGCATGCTCACTTTCCTCTCCCTCTCTGCACGAGAAATTGCTCGAGGCGATGTGTTCCCTGAAATTGGGTATATAATTCAGACTTGACGACATTTGATGCAGCCTCATCTTAGCATTATTCAGTTATTAACAGACATAGCAGGAGTTCAAGACTTGAGCAATTTAGCAGTACACTCACCAGACTGCTGGACCCGTGAGGCAGGGTTAGAGATGGCCTGCTCCGGCCCGTTCCTGACTCTGTTGGCAGCTCCAGGGTTGGGACCAGGGGGGAGACCCCGTGATGCAGACCCCCTGGGGGCTCCTCCGATCCGCTCATCCCTCTCATCCCCTGTCCTCCTCTCCCGATCCCCATCTTCAGCTGTCCGACTGGCACCCTGATAGACGAGATCAGCCACTTTAAAGCTTTTCCATCAATAAAAAGTAGCTTTGAATTAGCTGTATATGTGATGAGAGAGTTGAGTGGCACCAAAACAAACATCAATATTTCAGTCTCAAACACAATGTAAACTTACAAATTTGAGCATGTTCCAATCGAAGACGTAATCATAGGAGAAACCCTGACGGTGGAAAAGATTCCTGAAGAGCTGTCGTAGGTAGGAGTAGTCTGGCTTGTCATCAAAACGGAGTGAACGGCAAAAATTCAGGTACGTGGAGAACTCAGCTGTAGAAGAAAAAATTAGCAAAATGTTAACGAGGAGAAAATCAATACAACATTAATAGCAGGAAAATCACACAATCACTGACATAGTGTTGAGCTTCAACTATAGAGATTAAATAATGTTTGCATTGTTAGTGTTCATTCCCATACTGAGATGTGCCAATACTGCGTGATGATTTCAGAACAGCAGAACAAAGTTGCTGCCCCAATACACAGAGACACCAAAGACACACTTACAAGGGTATCCTTTGCAAAGAACTTCGATGGGTGTGGACATTTTCTTCTCACTGATTCGTTCATACTTTTGTCTCTTGGTAGCAGCCTTGAGGCCTTGCCAGGGGAGGGAGCCCAGGTTGAAGTACATGAGGACATAGCCAAGAGACTCCAGGTCATCACGTCTGGACTGCTCTGCAGACAGAAAGTGCAAAAGAGCACACAAGAGTTACAAAACTGAATGATGGACGCCTAATGCTAATAATCTAGTTAATCTAGGCCCTATTTACAGGCTTGAAGTAATTAACTACTGCCTTCTTTAATCACCTGTGACCAGTCACAGCTCATTGTGGCTTGTAGTAGCATAATGCAACTTTCACTTTAAGATTCAATCCATTATTTTTCATCAGATGCCACAGGCATGTAGTGTAGCCATACTTTCAAACAATTTGGACGATTTAATGCAGGTATCATGTGAATGGTGAAGTTCTGATACTACTTGGTACTGGGTTATTTTGGTTGATACCTTAAAAGGAGAAATCTAGTATATTTACTGTAACAAAATTATAAAATGACCATGATATGTCAGAGATCAAGGAAACATGTTAAGCTGAATACCTGCTTCTCTGACAGCGCTATAGCCATGGTGTCTTCCTTTGAAATTTCTACTTCGGCCCAGAATAACTGTTTTCGTTTGCCCCTAATTACAGTTCAAATTCATGCAGAATGTTTGCCGAATGAGCAAATATCTGCTTATGAGTCTTAGGAAACCATAGAGCTTATGTTAAATAGGATTTCAACAAATTTACTGTACAGTCTATGGCTTTAATTCGCTATTTGGAAGCGCACACTCACACACACACACACACACTCAAAGATGGAGGGGCTGTGTAATACATATGGATACCCATTTGTCAAAATAATGAAATAATAGTAATGTAATGTGAGTTCTGGTTTTTGTTTTTCAATCAAGTGTGGGCAGTTTCAATGCCTAGAATGATTTCCCTGACCTGATAACCCAACAAAATAAGGTGTTCATGTGGCACTTCTAGAGAAACTTGTGTAGCCTGTTAATCAGACAACCACTCAAAGTGTGGTTCTTTTGTGTATTCAAAGACAACAAAATCCTTTCCTGAACAACTTGTTTGTATGTGTTTTTTACAGTAGAAACAAGGTAAAGATATCACAACATTTACATTCTACCAATACTGATTGATTGAGCTCCACATTCAATGCATACTTCTAAAGTTAAAACTACAAGGGGAAAAAAAAAAACTTAATTGTCCTATCAGTACTACTTAAACATTTGTCCATCTAATAGATATCCATCGACAAGTCAATGATATCTCACTAAAATACAGACATAAATAACTTGTTGGGGCTGCAACCAACTGCTAATACACTGCAGTGATATGGGAATGTGTTTAAATGGTTAGCCATATAAAAATGCTCCGCAACACCACAACAGGGCTGTTTTCCATCCCAGATGGCATTTCCTTCTTTTTCTCTTTTTTCTTTCTCATGAGCCCTCTGCCCTCATATCCTCTGTATGAGCTGATAGGGTGTGTATAAACAAAAAGACGATGCAGAGAGGAGGCGCCTCAAGGGGATGGGGGTGACAGTGAGGAACAAACTGTTTATGGAATGTAGAGTTAGAATTGGCAGCTTCCTGGCTGAAAAAAACTAAGCACCACTAAGAAGTCCAGTTTTACAAACCACCAAGTTATTCGGAGATATTACATTCGGACACAGGCACCAAAGCATGGTGAGAAGGGATGTGACTCATTATAAAAGACTGCAAAGGGAAAATCTGACCCATAGTAACGGTACTTTTCACCTCCAGACTAGGGATGAATGTCATGTGGAGGAGATAGCATCATAAACCTGCTGAATCACATTTAACAGGGTGTTTAGTGAGGGTGTGATCCGTTGAAGCAGAATTTTCATAAGCCACACAACTAGGGCTACCTGTCACTGGCAGCACCATCATCATAAACAATGCGATTCTTATCAAAACCATGGAGGAAGACACTCTGGTGGTGTCAATCGTAGTGCATGCAGATGCTACGACTGGTAGCTCCTTTGAATTTCACTACATTTTTGTTTAAATCTGTTATTTTGGTGATTTTATTGCTGAAGCTGTTATGAACTATGGCACTCACAGGCACTGGAAAAGGAAGCCTGGGTTGTGGATTAAAGAGAAGCAGACCATTAAATGATCAACAATACACACAGCATCATTCAAACACCCAGTGCAACAGGCACCCCAGGAAAAGAGGAGAGCTGAGAGAAGCGCCATGCTAACCCAGCTTGGTTGCTCTTGACTAATGTCAGGCCAGGAAAATGAAACTGACAAAAAGGGACTAAGGCCGGCCAAGCAACGGGAAATCAGACACCAACTTGTGGCTGCATATTACCTGCTCCACCACAACATCCAATGAGCTGTTGCACTTGATAGGCAAACTGTCAGTAGCCAAACACACAGGACCGGCAAGGTGGACTCTATGGCTGAACGATTTGGAAAAAAAACACCTAATGGGATTATTTTAACTGTTGCTGAAATTGTGATACGATTTACAAGACTGTAAGGAATGATCATTTTTGCATCATTATTTTCATTTTCATTGAAAAATATATATAAATGATCATGGTGTGTTTTTTTTGCAATGATCTGTATCAAATAAACATTTTTTTAAGTCTGTAGAATATGGTTTGTAGACTGGGACATCTCTGACACGTCATAAAGTTTAATTCAGAATTGTATTTTGATATGTTTTGCCTTTAAAAAGTATTGCACCTCCTGCGATTTGGATATTGCATTGCACTACTCCATATTGCAATTGCAATTTATTGTTCAGTCCCAGTAGACTTAATGATGCTTTGTACAGGAGCTGCTGATGGACAACGTTTTCCTGATGTCAAACTTTTTATGTTAAAGTGTCGATCATGTTGCCTTTGTTGTCTTGTTGTTGCTTTTTATATTCAACCAGATGAAAAAGTGTGTGTATGAATAAAATTGCATACATTGTTTTATATTTCATCCATTCACAAATAAATAAATCAACAAAATAAATCTTAAAATAAATTCACAAATAAATTAACTTGATAACTTGAAGTAGCATAATTTGTTCAAGTATTATTTTTTCTTGCTACAAAAGAAATATAAATGTCAGATTTTCTTTCTATTTTAACTAAGTTTATTGGGATAAGAGGCTAGATGGGCCTGCTGCATGATAAAAGCCCTAGATTTGAACTGAACGCATTGCGAACCTGCTGAACTTCAGTCTGCTGTAGTCAGGATTATCACACTTTTAGACACTTTGACCTCTCTGACATGGCAGTGATACACAAAAAATAAACATGAATCACAACAACTCTGATAGGGGCTTTCTAGAAAGCATCATCACGCGGGACTATAACAGAACTGCCTGACTGGAATGTGTGTGTGAATAACCAGGCCAAGAGGTCAACAACCAACAGCAGTATTGTTTTGTGAAGATGCAACCCAATGTTGTGCATAACAAGTGACTAATCTGGTTTGGAAAGCAGGGTTGTCCGCATGCTCCAAGGGTGCCTTACCAATTCCAAGATGTGTGTTGATGGAGGCATAGCGTGCTGTGCCAGTCAGGTTCTTATTCTCCCTGTAAGGGATGTGCTGATGTGTGCGGGCATCACGGTACTTTTTGGCCAGGCCGAAGTCAATGATGTACACCAGGTTACCCTTTTTGCCAAGCCCCATTAGGAAGTTATCAGGCTTGACATCCCGATGGATGAAGTTCTTGGAATGGATGTACTCGATGCGACTGATCTTTAAAAAAAAAAAAAAAAAAAAAAAGAGTGGAAAATTGTTAGGTTCTGCAGCAAAGACACAGATAAGATACATTAAGGTGTGTCATGGTGACATGAATTCGTGGCTACAAGGTCATATTCTGCATGCTGTCAGCCCAGCACTTTCTCTGTGTTGTTTTTTAAAGAAAGTTTTAGTCTCTGGCCAGTAGGTGCACTCAATACATCAATACCTGGTGCAAACTAAAGCAAATAGGAAGACAAGGAAGGACGACAGGATATATGAAGACAGCACACAGGAAGGTGATGACCCCAGGCTATAACTGGAGAGTCAAACATCCATATAGAGGACTGACACAGCAACTTGGCTGCAGTTAGAACAAAAGGTGATATGAGTTGTGCTTGAGAGAGAGAGCTTTGTATGAAATGAAATATCTAGGCCAGCACAGTCTAAGAAGAGGCCAGAATCACAAAGTACACTGGATGCTCAAGAGTAGTGAAGACCAAAACATCTACAATCTTTAAAGAAGCCTTAGGGGAATCATGGGCAATGTTTATAAGTAGAGAATGCACCAACAAGTAAACGTCAAGTAGGTCATGCACATGACCGAGTGGGATCATAAATATTATGTCTCTGTAATCTACTTGTAAACAGAGCTGTTTCACATAGTGGGGTCTTAATTGAAGGGACAGTGAAACTATCCTAATTCTAATACTCCTGACTTAACATGAGGGTTTGTGTCATACCATCTGGTCTGCCAAAAGCAAGACAGTCTTTAGGCTGAACTTCCGGGAGCAAAAGTTGAAGAGGTCCTCCAGACTGGGACCAAGCAGCTCCATTACCATCACGTTGTAGTCTCCCTCTGCACCACACCACTTTATCGATGGTATACCCACTACAATACACACATACACAGAGTCAGCATTAAGTCTGTTCATCACATTATTACTGGCACAACTATAATTCATATCACTTGCCACATAATCTTGCATCAAATAAAAATATTTTTTTAACCTAGTCTTACACAAGATAATCCATTTCTTGAATATGCCTTTACTCATCTATGTAGGTCAACCTAGCATAGCTTTAGATGACTCTTTCGAAAAGATAAAAGTCCTTCAATCAAACTCCTACTGTTAAAATACTTCATTGAACATCTTTCCAGCAGGCTTAGAAGGCTATTCACATGTATAATATCGGCAGAGACAAAACATGTGATAAGAATGCTTGAAGCATGTCAAAGCTATATTCACTCCTTACCTCCTCCTTGCATCATCTTGTAGAACTTGCTTTCAATATGCAACTGTGGGTGTTTGGTCTTCACACATTCCAGCTTGATGGCTACCTCCTCACCAGTGGCAATGTTGGCACCTGAGGAGACACACGAAAATATGACAGCTGTAAGAGCCATGGCAATTGCACCAGTACGAGGCCAGTGATGGATGAATATGAAGGAAAATCAGGTTCAGTGCCCAGATAAGGGGGAAGAGTAATTGTACAGTATGAAGACAGAGACTGACCAGAAACTGATGTGGGGGAAAAAAGTGTGCTTTTACACTTACCGAGGTAAATGTCGCCGAAAGAACCACTCCCTATCTTTCGCCCGAGCCGGTACTTATTCCCCACTCTCAGCTCCATGGTTGCGAGTCGTCACTGCCACCAACACACAAATAGAAATGATTATAAGACACCAAAGGATACATGGATACTAGCTCATCTGATGCACTTTTTTTCCCTCAACACTGACTCTGAAACACTACAGGATGAATTACTGTACAGCTCTACCAAATATAACATATATGTAGGACTATTTCCTTGATTTTCCAAGAGTGGCAGAATGAGGGATAGTATCATCAGTCAGTCAGCTGCTCACATGATGATCCTTCAGTCCCAGAAACGCTGAGCTGACCACGTGTTTGTGTGAGAATGTTGCCTGAGCAGGGCTAGTTTGATCAGCAAACAGCTGTCTGGCCTCCAGAGATACATGATTAGGACTGGGAGGGGAGGTGGTCGAAGTGAGATCAGCAAAAGCAGGGAAGGGAGGAGAAAGAACAGCAAAACAAGGGCTACAGAAACCAGAATCCACTGCTGCATGTGTACTAAGACTTGCCACACATGAAGTGAAATGAAGTGAATCTTATGAGCTGAACTGCACGTGATGCTGGAGCAGGATCATCATTTATTTAGTACTCGCTCTACCACGCCACATTGTGCAGCCACCGCAAAAGCAAGACTAAGCTCTACACTGTTCTGAGTTAGCACTGCCATGGGAGGGAAGGCATGAGCAGCCGTGGAGCGCTGGCTGGCTTTATCTGTGTCAAGGCCCTCAGACATTTCTGTGCAATGAACTTCAGAAGGAAAAGTGCTGCAGAGGATATATCAGCACACAACAGCTTTTATCAAAGAGATCTGCTTCCTCACCACTAATTTGGGAACACAGCGTTAACAAAACTTGTGCCCTTAATAGCAACAGTGGACCTTCGTTTCAAATGTAGCACTGCTGCATCTTCAAAAACACCTCCAGTCATATGACAACATGGTGTTATATGAAATAGAGCGCATCATCTTTACTGATTCCTCCCTCAGTCCACATCCCCTATAGAAATCATGAAAAAGTCTCATGACAACTCAGAGAAACTGCAAAACAAAGACTTCTCAGACAGCCCAAGTTTCGTGGACAAGCCAACTCAAGCAAGCAGAACAGTCATCGATTCTGCAGGACTAATCTTCTGCATTCTGTCTGCCTCCATCCAGAGCCTCCTTCATAACAATATCAATTATCCCAGAAGTTATTCTGCTTGATTGTAAGCAGTAGGATTAAAAGAGAGCTGCTGACACCACCTTCGTTCTAAAACTTCTTTAACAGTGATGACGGCTTACATACCATCATTGCGTATCATCTAAGCCTTGTTAAAGGCATCTTCACGTCAAGTAAAAAGATCAAATGAACCAACGTGCTGTAAGAGATGTATGTCCTTAGACCTCCCTGTAAACTGTAACTGATGGGAGGACAGCCTGCCATAGTGGATGTGATGGGGGTAGATGGATTTGGGTTAATAAAGGGTTAGGTTTCATTACACCAAGAGGGTGGCTCATGTGCTGTAGCCAGGGGACCCGATTTAGGAAGCAACATTAATCACAAGGCTACACAGTAAGTGCCATTGATTAATTACTTGGTACAGGAACAGTGACACCCAATTTTAAATCACACAGTTTCCATATGGTTTTTATTTGCATATACCCACATGTGTTCTCAGGAGCTTAGCAAGGGGGGACTTGGTATTGAAAAAATATGTAGAGTGAAAATTTAGCAATAGTGCTGGGCGATATGAACAAAATCACATCACATTATTTTTGTAGGGATTAGCATTGCAACGATACTGATACCAGTATTGGTATTGAGCTCCGATACTGCCTAGAATGCTGGTATTGGCAAGAACAAGTATCTATGCACTGATCTGATACCACATAATTTAATTTAATTAATCTTCAAATGGAAAGCTGTTACATCCCAGCACCGTCTCAAGAGCCATTTCTCCCCCCAAGATGGCCTATGGCACTTAGTCTCTGTATGTATTTGTCCATGTTTTACAATGGGTTTAACCTGAGCCAGGTCATACAACAATGACAGCAATCATATCACATCCATTAACGGTTTGCAGAGTAAAGCAAGCCTGCAACTAACCCAACCATTCTTTTCATTATCGATTAATTTGTTAATAATTTTCTCGATTGATCTAACGATTAGATGTTTGGTCCAAAAAAATGTCAGAAAATTGTGAAAAACATTGATCACTGTCTCTCAATGCCCAAAGCGATGTCCTCAAATGTCTTGTTTTGTCCACAGTCCAAAGATACTAACTTTTATATTTTAGAAGCAGAAATAAGAGATTTAGGATATTTTTTCTTAAAAAAAAAAAAAAAAACTCAAAATGATTGATCGATTACCAAAATAGTTGGTGATTAATTTAGCAGTCAATAAATAATCAAAATAACATTGCAGTGTACAGCTGCTAAAAGACTGAGATAGATACACGTACACACACACACACACGAATCTGGTTGGTGTTCAGTATTGGCCAATACTCCAGTTCAGTATCAGGAAGGAAAAAAAATTGTGTCAGCGCACCTTTCCATCATTTTGATAAATAATCATAAGTATGGTAGATATAATGACTAAGTGGGTGACTAACAGCTGTAACAGTCTGTTAAGTTCAGAAAATGACATCACTTCACTGTACTGCAGCCTTTAAAACCAAGAAAAGACAACAAGTTATGCCATATCACAATATTTAACATGATATCGAGTCCCAAATCACAATATCAATACAATACTGATTGGCCAAGCCTACTTAGCAGCAATATGAAAAACACATTCCTTATTATAGGTTTGCCTGCGTGATGTGTCACCAGTGGAATTAGCCCATCACACTGCACCATGTGCTGTTATAATAGTAAAAATCTTGAAGACAGTGAATTGGTTAAAATGTCACAGTACATATTTGCTGCTTTGGGGAAGTCTTAGTGGCAACTGTGGTGGCAGGATGTCCTGAGGAGGTGTTAAACTGTGGTTAAACCATCCATATACATTACTGTACTCACCTAAACACAAAGTGTGAAATATTTTTATTATCCGTTTATATAATGTAAGTAAGATCCAGTTATGTAGAAAATGCACCGCATGCAAAGAGGCAAAATAAGTCCTCTTTGAGAGAGAAAACAAGTGTCAAGAGAGCCAAAGCCAGAGACTTGAGTCACATGAAAAACAGAGCACTGCTACGCCTCTCACACTCAGCCAGCTGTCACTCCACAATCAGCTCCTGTGTTACAAACTCGACACTAGCTGTAATATAACCAGACCTCACAAAATATAAGAATACAGCTTAATAATCTAACGGCAATGGAAGATGTCAGGCTACGGTGCTCTTTCCTGGTTGCAATTTGATGAGAAGCAATTCAGTTGTGATTTACGCTACAAGGGCAAAGTATTTGAAAGAACTAACGTAATATTATACGTTACATCTCATAAAATTCACCAACAGCTACATTTTAAAACAGACATTTGTTTTTAATTTTCAGCCGCTGTAAGTACGGGTATCTGCCGAAGCCGTTTACGTTTGTTAGTTGAATGTTAGCTGCTAAGAGTAAGCTAACGTTAGTGGAAATACGTTAACAGAACCGTGAAACGTCCTGCACCATGATTACTGTCGAAATTCAAACAAGCTGGAAATGAATATATCGCACTTAGCCACATTTTGTATCATACTTTTAACCGCACCCATTTATGTACTGGACTAGCCTGTAAAGATAGCCATCCCTAGTACTACTCGCCCCCTCCCCCTCTCCTGTAAGCCGTGAATACTAGACTCTGATTCGGCCGAATCAGGCCCCTTTTCCCCCTTGGTTTCTCCGGTTCTCCGACCCGCTACTCACCCGATATTGGGTTCGTCCGAGAGCTGGTTCGGTGGAGGTTCTGATCCGATGGTTGTCAGTCGGACAGGAGCCTGGGCAGAGGAGGATGGGAGCGGATTCTGGCGGCTCTCATTCCCCCAGCTCTTAGATCTGTCGTCGGTTGCACTCCCTGTTGATAGTCCCTAAGAAGCTCCAGCAGCAGCAGCAGCAGCACCAGTGCGAGAGGCCGTCCTCCACTCGAGTCTGTCTCCCCCTCTCGTTACTTAACAACGCGACCGTTCGTTCACAACGTCGATGATGTCATTCTCTGGATGTCAGGGCAAACGTCACACCTTCTTCTGTACATTTGACCATTCATTGATTATCCCGCTTCTTTCTTTTGTAGGTTTTAAAGAATCATATGTTCTAGCTGTTCTATTTTTATTATTTACTCTCTTAGTCATTATATCAATAAAGGCTGGGTGATATGATTTGTAAATAATATCGATTCGATATACCGTGTATATATATACATATATAGACATTTTCTCTAAAATAACACTGGAAATTCTCAGATAGTGCAAACACATGATGATCTTGTAGAATATGATGCATTGCCTGTAGTAAAATGCATCATACACATTAATGCAGCACTAATATTAATCCAAAAAATTAACCCTATAATAGTAAAACACTGACAGTAGGGCTGGACAAAATAAAATATTGCAATATTTTTGACCAAATGCCTTAATATCAGTATTGCAGCAATATTGTAGGGATGACTAATAATGTTCTCACAAAATATTAACACAATTTTTGATAAATAATCATCAGTAATGTGGATATAATGACTAAGCACATGAAGGAAATAATGGCACAGCTAGAATGGTCTGGTAAGTTAAGAAAATTACATCACTTTACTGTAATGCAGCCTTTAATACCACAACACTTATGTAATATAGCAATATCCAAATCTAAGATGATATCTAGTTTCATATAAAAAATATTGATACATTGTCCAGCTCTAATATCCACATTAGTGTTGAAAATCTATCAAAAAATCTATCATTAATATTTTGTGAAAGTATGAGTTGTCATCCCTGCAGTATGGTAAGCATCAAATTTCCCTCACCTGAACTACATCTGCACACATCCGTGTCAAAGTTTGTAGCCAGATACATCTGGGAGTTTCCAGTGTCCTACAAATTGCAGTTATGTACAGTGAGCTCAACCTAGTTATTAGGACACATTTCAGAATGGCCCTGTCACAAAGAGTTAGGAAATCCATTAAACCTGGCTTTAAATTTATGGTCTATAATATTTTTATTGGCAACACTATACCCACTTAGCACAATGAAAACCAATAACTGCATCAGAGGGTAAATAATTTCATACAGTAAGCAGTGGCTTACTGTAGGATGACGCGGGTGTTAAATAGGATTGGTTTGTGGATGGTAATGAGAGGGTGACAGATGGACATGCTGGCTTGTTTTTTCTGTGGCCCTGTCCATGAACAGCTCGTAGGCCCTTCCCTTGATGTCACTTCTTTATCATACTCACCACTAACATGCACCCAGCATTAGTGTTCACATTATGGCATAAGGGTAGTTTTAAACTAGAGTTAGTTAAGAAATTTTTTTTTAACCAACACTCAGGAACCTAAATTCATTCACACACAAAATACATTTCGAAAGGACCACAAGGACATATTTAGAAGCCAATACTTTCATCTTTATTAATCTTGTTCTCATTTGTTTAAATAAATTTTTCCTTTGTAAAATCTCATAACGAAAACACTGAACAGGAGTGTTAAAGCCTGTCTTAATTTAAAACGAATACACAACAACAGAACATTAAAAACGTACGGTAACTCTTACTCTGCATCTGTAAACAACCCGTCCCACCCCTCCCTCCCACTCCACACAGTTTGATAAGATTTGGCATGTCCATTTTCTCAACGCATATGCCTTCAGCTCTTTGTGTCATTAAAATGTTCTTTTTTATTATTGCAGGTCGGACAATAAAAAAGACAAGTCTGCTAAAAAAAAAAACAACTTCAAATGAGAGAAAAAGAAAGCATTAGTGCCAATATTTCTTAACACACAGTCAGCAGTATACCGAATGCACTCAATACATTTTTGTATAGACCTTCTGTATAGTAAGCAGCCTTGCCCACATTATGACAGGCAGTAACATGCACACACACATTATCCTCACATTCACACACACGCACACACAACAACTGGTGGTTTAATCCACTTACTTGGTCTCAGTCTCACTCATACTCATGTCCATATAGTGTGTATGATACTGCGCACAGTATTGACACATGGAGAAATGCAACATAGCCTCAAACTGCCAGCAATTTAACATTTATCACTGCAACAGTAACAAACATGTTCAAGAGAGAATAACAGAGAGAGAGTGCGTGAGATACAACAGTAGGAGGTCAGCATTTTGAAAACAGAACAATGACATTTTTCAATATTTTCACTGTTCAAAAAATTAAAACCATACAAACAAACAGAAAAAAAAAAAAACTAATTTAACATACACAGTAAGATACAGTTCTGTTTTCAATCAGAGCTGTTTGCATGTGTTTGGATTCTGTCTCCATTTTTTAAGGGGACGTGAATACAAACTGCACTTAAACCTCACATCATTTAGTAGTTTTAAGTTCTCTTATACGATGAAGGTAATGCTGTTTACAGTGCCCATCTGTCTGAAGGCTTGTCTGTATTTGGTGTGTGCATGTGTATGTAAATCTGTTGAAAAGTCCCCTATTTACTAAGCACATTGCAATCCAGTCAAGTCTTTCAGACCAACTGACTTTTCATTCTTTTTCAGGTTTCAAGTCTAAGCAGTTGAAATCTTCATCTGTGGAAAAAGGCTGTATACACATCTAACAGTCCCTGCATTTGTTTATATAATAGCTTAAGTCTGGCCACGAGAATGTGTGTAAGCATGTCTCACATTTCTGCTTTGTGTGTGCACATTAATATGCATACCATGTATATGTATGCATGTGTGTATATGTGTATTACATTAATATGCATACCATGTAAATGTATGTGTGTGGGTGTGTGTGCTATAGTAAGTACATATGTATCCCAGTGTATGTTGTATCAGTGTGTCCAAACCTACACGTACAAATGGAGGGGGCTCATCAGATAGAATCAGCCCCTCCCCCCAGCAGGTCGCCAGGCAACAATGCGGCAGGGCTGTCCATTTGGTGCCTTTCCTCCATTTGCGGTGCCCCCCACAGGCTGCTGCTGGGGTATCCTGCAGTCATGCCACCCCAGAGCCCAGACCTCCCAGACTCTACTCCACTGACACCTCCTCCCTCCCCTGCCCCGTTGGTGCTCCACTGGGAAAATATCCCCAGCCCGGGTCCCTGGGCTGAAGAAGCTTCTGAAGAACTGCCTGTACCATCAAGACTCTGCCAGGCAGAGCCAGAGGACCTCACGCTACCTAGAACCGCTGCTCCGCTTTCCCCTCCTCCTCCGCCCCCATTTCCATTTCCACCTGTAGTTGTGCCCGCTGGTGCCCGCTCATTCCCCGGGGAGCTACCTCCACTGCTGGCCACAGCTGTGCCCGTTCCAGATGAACCCTGCGTCCCGCTGGCGGCTGCCCCTCCTGAGCTGGCCCCCTCTGTCCCTCCGGCCTGGGAATGTGCAAAATAGCGAGCGACTTCTTCCTCACTCACAAACTCCGCCAGGATTGTGGTGTTGCCCAGAACACACCTGAAGGGGAGTTAACAATACACAGCTCTTTAGATGAACAGGAGCACGTTCAGTGTAAAGTACAAGTGTGTTAGTGAGGTTACAGGTTAACCTACATGTGCAGTGCACCCTGGGCCTTGGCTGCTTCCTGCCGGCTGCTGTAGCGAATCAGAGCGCTGCCCTGGGTTAGGCCAAGGTGGAAGGTCAGCAGGGGGCCATGCTGCATGCAGATAGTCCTCAGCGTGGAGCCATCAATCTACAAAGTAAGATGTATAAAGATTATATGTAAAAGATCGTGTGTGTGATGTGACAATGCTACAGTGATTGTCCACAATCCTGAGTAACCAAGAGAAAGGTCAGGAAATCTCAGAGGTTATACAGCAATGGTTATGTCTATGCAGAAATATGTATAAATAAGTAATGTTTTGAGACCGTATACCGCCACTTTATTGTTCTGTAATTCTGTCACACTTACAGTAACATACACAAGTTGTGCAAGCCTGCAAATGAGCACTGAGTAGGACCAAATTGATTAATGTAAAAAAAAATCCATTACTAATACAAAAAGTTTGTCTAGACTTTTAATTAAACATTTAAAATTCCATGCTTTTCTCTGAGCAGTGTCATGCAAGTGTCATTTGTGCAAACCCTAATTGATTAAATGGCTCATCCAACTTCACAATCCAATTACAGCTGGGTCATGCATCACTCCGTCTAATTTGCATAAGACAGACTGAAGGGGAATGCAGATGAATGAGCAGAGCCATTTAATGCTTTTGAAATCAAACCCTGACCAATCTGTTGGGGCATCTGTTTTACTGTATAGCTATGATCATTTCTGCTGTGATGACAGGTTGTAAGAAATGTTTAATTCTACATTACCTGCACAGCATTCTCAAATTGCATCTTTTCCCCCTACTGTTCAGTGCTATCTCAGTTTATAGACAGGATTACTGGTGGTGACCTTGTTAAAGGAGAAAACTGTTATATATTTGCTATACTGAATCATAAAATCACCACGATATGTCATAAGAGAGATTAAAGAAACAAGTTTAAATACTCACTTCTCTGACAACAACACCTACAGTGGCAGTGTCCCCCTTTGAAATTTCAATTTCGGACCAGAATGACCGTTATTGTTTGCCAATTTCACATTAATTAGAGTCAAAATGAATGCTGAATGTTCGCCGAATGATTAAGTGTCTGTTTATGAGTCATGAGAAATCATTAATAATCTTGTAAAATCCACAGATCTTTTTACCAGTTAAACTGAGCAATATGTTAATGGAGTCTGGCAGGCAGTAGGACAGTCACTGAACTCAAGAGTCCTGAGTGTGTATTTTGAGAGCAGTGGGCTTTTTTTCAGGTTAACAGGCTTAACATTAGATTGACAGACAATTGACAAAATTATGAACAGCTCATTTACTAATAGTGCAGGACTTCGCTGGTTATTGCTACAGTGTTGCACTCGTCTTCCTATAAAACCCCAGAAAATTGTCTCTGACAGAAACTGAGACTCTGAGAAGTAAATTATAAACTACAGACTGTTCCTCCCTCTTTTTCTCACTCTTTACCTGAGGAGTCAGGTTGCTCAGCAGCAACCAGCAGCTGCCTCTGGAGGCAACACCGTCACTCCAAGCTGAGCCTATTAAAAAAACCCCAAACAAGGGAGAGAAGAGACAAACAAAAAAGAACCAAGGATGAAACAGTTAGAAGGGATATCATAGTTGATGACAAATACAAAGATTAAGCTGAAGATAACCTTATTTACTAAAAGCCAACTTTTGTACTAGCTTTCATGATACTATAGTAAGACTTGAGTCGTCATATCAAAGTCAAGAACATCTTAACAAATGGTTATGAAATGATTTGAATCTTGAATCTTTTCCCTGTAAACAGTACCTGGCCCAAATCTTGACTCTTGATTGATCCCGCTCCCTCCCCAGCTCCTGGCCAACCGTGGGCCTCCACTTCCCCATGGGGAGGGTGAGGCCTGCTTCTGATTGGTTAAGCCGGGAGGGGGGCGTGGCAGCTGTGAGCTGTTGCGATTGGTTTTCCACAACTTGTTTTGTCCGATGGGCTCTGGGGGCCAACTGGGTTTGTACTCCGAGTACTTTCCTGCAGAGGAAATGGGGCGGTGGGTGAAAGAGGGGGAAAAGGAGTTTTGATAAACAGACCACAGAAACAGGAGCAGAGGGGACACAGTACAGCTTGCTCCTCTGGCATCTTTGTAGAAAAGGCCTATCCAGTAAAATATAATGCAAACACAATGACAGCAACAGAAACAAAGAAACTCAAAAGCTAAAAAGAACTAAGGATTCAAAAGTCAAAATGCAAAAGGAAAACAAAGATTATATGAAAATCAAATCAATATATACCTGTGCTATGTGCATTGCTGAGGGGACTGTCTGAGGCACTGTAGGGCCAGGCACCAGGTGAAGGCAGCGAGGTGTTGAGGGTGGGGTTTGGCCCTACAAAACATTAAAAATGTTATCTGAGAGCAACACATGCTGTTGTAAACAAGACAAGGTAACTACGGTACAGCTGCACTGCAGACAGAGTTCGTGAGAAAATACTGTTTGTCAAAACTTTGCGCTGAGAATTACTGTCCAAAAATGGCACTGAGGCATGTTGCCAACAACTTGGCAATGTGACTCAGAAAAAAATAAAATAAAATATTGGCTGCAACTGCTTTCGCTAAAGGCCTCGATTTGTGCGTCTCTGTTGGGGATGACAATGAAGAGTCGGTTGGTGAGTGAAACACAATCTGATAAAAGCGGCATTGGATTCATTATCTGTCAAGTTCAGCCTTACATCCAGTAATAGGATTTTAACTCAGTTAGTTCAGTTGATGCTCATCACACTGTAGAAGCCAAACTGGAAATCTAATTTTCAGCTGCCACTTCCAGTTATTTAGGAATAGTCTGCCTGAAATCTCAGTGACTGCTATGGAGTAATAATTCAGACAAAAGAACTGTAGATCATTATTCACCATATAAAATTCCCACCACTTCATAGTGATAACAGTTAGTGAATAGATTTAATGCTCAGTTCTAAGCTGTGGACTTGAGAGGGAGCTCATTACAATATGCTCTATTAACAACCACAAACCTAACCCTACTTTAGATGGTTATATCTCATATATAGATGTTAATATTTTAAAAAAGTCTTTCAGCTTCATGCTCTTGCCGGGCAAAAGTGACTAATCACATTACAATTGTAAGCCCCTGTAATCTATTCACTGCTTTTATTTGGGACCAATTTGGAGCTCATGCTATGATTGTCATGATATTTCAGATCAAGTGCCGATGCAAAAAACAACAGCTATGCTCCTCAAAATACCTGGCAAATCAAAAATACCTATGTTGTCTCGCAGTAACTGGTGGTCAGAGTCATTGAGGCCCGGGGGTCCCGGAGAGCCAAGAACACTACCCGGGGTCATGTAGGGGTCAGACTCCGGGTCTCCACTACTCTGGATTCCCTTCCAGGGCACACCGGGTTGAAACTCTGTCAACAGGCAACAGAAAACTTATTAATCGATTGAAAGTATATGGTATATTGCCATAGATATTTAAATCAAAGACTTGAAGAAAGTAAACAAAATTATGTGGTTGTGACTGTGCTTACTGTAGTAGATTTGTTTATTAAAGGAAAATATGACAATAAGAATAAAAGAAATAAGAATCCTCTTATCTTTAAGCTAACATTTGTACGTATTGTATGGTTATAAAATTAGTAGCACATGAATGTCACTAATTTGTTCTTCTTTACTTTAGGTTAGGTACTAAACTGAAAACAGGACAATAGCTTCTGAAATATAGAAGTACTGATTCAGAATGCATTCACACACTTAACAAATGGAGATCTGTTTATTGTTCTATACTGTCTACTCCGTCTCTACTCCTAATTCCTCACCCTTTGGTAACTTGCTGTAGAGAAAGGACAAACTCACCTGGAGGCCAGCTGGATGTGGCAGGTTTGTTCCCCATTTTACTCCCAGGGGTCCGGTGCCAGTTGTCTGCAGAGCCTTGAGGGGGAATTCCCAAACCATCACCGCCCAGCATTTCATACTGGGAGTAAGGGGATCCTCCTCGCACCTTTATAGCACTGGGTAAAGGGCCTTGGGAACAGCACACAAAAGAGAAATAAGGTCAAACAGATTGACATGAATATGCCTCCACTTGCTTTTGATTCACAGTGGTTTACTGAGATACACCGTGAAAGAGGCTGATTACCAGTGCAATTACAACCAGATTGACAACAGCCTGGGAGGTGTGCTTTCCCAAAGTGTGAATTTAGTCTTTGCAATAATGATGTTAAGAACCATCTGTTAACCTACCATTCTTGTGAAGGGTTGTGTCAGGGGGAGATGGAGCTGGGGAGTGTCCCTCCATCATCCATTTGAAGCGGGACTGCTGTCCTCCTGTGTCTTTCATCCCTCCCATCATGGGACTAAGCTCCAGTCCTGACAGGTTACCACCAGGGGCAAGCCCTAACAAGTGGAAAAACACAAACATTTTACTAATGTGCAGTTCAACACAGCCTTCGGCTGTGCTGGAAAGTGTATTTTTTCCCCAGAGTTTGTGTTTAGTATCACTGGGATTGCACCAAGGGTAGGGAGGACCGTTGTTATAGCAATGAGGACTACAAAGGTAACGTGTCTGTGTTTACACAAATTATACAGATAAAATTAGATGGTTCTTATTGGCTGACACAGTCAAACACACAGATTAGGAACAGGATAGTGAGACTATTATTGCAGGTGTGGTGGGCTGTTTGCCATCGCCTTAGGACACACTTGAACCTAAATGTCAGTCTCCTTTGATTTGATGACTCAGTGCACACTAAGATAGTGTTCTGCAGAGCTATTTTGGCAGCCTAACAAACACTGCTTCAAGTAACGTAAAACTTCTAAACTTACTTACAGTTATTTATTATTTGCTAGTACAGTTATTACAGTTATTATTTATTTGCCTAAATATGCATTTGATTTTTCCAACGAATGTTCACACCTTCTGTTGCCAATGGAAAAAAATCTAAAATTTAACGTTTTTTCTAAAATCTGCTAAATATTTCTTTCAGCCCTGTTTTCAGTAATTTTAGGTTGTTTTAATGTATTGTATACTTATTTTTGCTCAAAAACAACATGTGTCATCCTAAATGAACATCATCATTACAAACAAGACAACACTTTCTGCATAATTTCTCAGATTTTCTTTCTGGATCACCACAGAAAACTAAAAAAAAACAAACTGTGATTCCATTTGTGCCTGCTTATCAATCTGACTGCATCACGTCTAACTGACAAACATTTTGCATGTTGGACTCACCAGAGTACATCCCTTGTGTTTTGGCATGAAGGTCTGATAAGGGCCCCCCCATTCCGGGATGTGGAAGGGGGTCTACCATGGGTTGTTTGGATAGGCCTCCTCCCAGGTGAGAGGGGGAAAGTTTGGAGCTCCCTCCTCCTGCTGCTGCTCCTCCAACTCCACCTTGCTGATGCTGTCGCTGCTGCTGCAGAATAGCCATAATCCTTGCCAGCTGAGAAGGACAAGATCAGAATAACTGCTAAATACAGTGTGAATGGTCACAAATTGTCTTCATAATTGATTGAGGAGTACACTGCAGTCACATTAGTGAGAGTGGTAGACCTCGAATAGGTAAGACCTTCATACTTGTGTGTGTAGCTATCACCTAAATCTCAACATAAGTTGCAACTAGATAGCACCTTGCTGCTGTATGCCTCTGCCAACCAATCAAATCACATTTCACACTCATGTCCTTACTCATCTATAATACATAATTGAGGGTATTTCTTTGTGAAATTGAAATTATCACTGCATTTACATGTATGATTCCAGTGAATAATTTCAAGTGAGAAACATGCTGCCTTCACTAATAGACTATTTTTATGGAAGAGTACAGAGAACTGACAGAAAGCTCTGAGAAAGGGACGGATGGATGGACATCCAGAAAACACAATGCCATCTGCCAGGGTTGTCACCAGCACGGGGGGCATAAAACCAACTTCTAAAGAGTTCTGACCATTTACCAGTTGATACAGTCTGCAGTGTGGTGGAACCGGTGTTCTTTGCAACCGAGAAAAGAAATGCAACAGTAATGGATGAAGTCCTGATGACACTGCTTGATATGGTATAGATCATGACCATGCTCACCTGCTGTGGGTCTGGCTGTTGCCTGAGAGGCTGAGGCTGAGGGAACTTCCTCTGATTCTGCAGAAGCTGCTGCTGCTGCTGCTGCTGTTGTTGTTGTAGCAGGAGCTGACAAGCCTGTGGGTTGGTGGGCAGAGAGGGTCAGAGATGCAGGTTAAAAAAACAGAAAAAAAGAATACACAGGCTAGTGCTCCCATACAGACACTGCAAGTACATTATGATATTCAAATAAAGAGTCAATGAAATATGTATTTCAATATGATGAATCAATCCATCAATCAATATTCTAACATTCTGTCATGTACCAGATGGAACTGCTGCATGTGGGGGTAAATGTTGCTCAGCATTGCAAGCTGCTGTGGGGAAATCTGAGGAGGGAACACTCCTCCGCCAACACCACCGACCCCTCCGACACTTCCGACGCCACCCACACCTCCTACTCCTCCAACCACTCCACCCACACTGCCACCAGGAGAGGGCATCTGCTTCAGCATAGGACCCGGCACCTGCATGTCACAGTTACATACAATATGATATAGACACTTGAAGGAGTAATATGAGAAACAGGGACACTGCATTAATCAAGCTCTATGAAGTCCACATTTATGAATTAATAAACAAATCCAAGTACACAGTTTTAAATAAGTCCTTGCAGACCATCAACTCTTAGTTACATGCATAGGAACAGAAAGTATTGGCTGAGGAGAATTCCATTTTTGCCACTTCTCTCTAAATGGCACCTCATGATGTCAAGATGCAACAAGTGTGGGGCATTATTACTGACTAAGGTCAGATGAATTAAAGAACCAACAATTAGATAAGGTGTCTGATAAATAGAGAACCGAGGAATGCTGGGAAACTAAGTTAAAGCTACTACAAGGAATTCTGAACTTCTTATGAAACAGTCTCAATTTATTATTCATGCATATATTGGACTGACAAAAGCAAACAGGTAGATTGGCTATTTTATATAGTTATCCTTAATGCCTGCCACCGGGGCAGATTCTCTGTGGAATCAGATGAAATGAGCCTGTGTTTACAATTTCCCAACCAAAGTCACAGTGAGAAGTACATTAGCCAGTTTAAAAAGAGGCAGGAGATTTTTAGATACTTTTATTTTTAAAGTTATATTTTGTGGTTAGTGTGTTGGAAAAATTGTCCACAAGGGGCTCCAACATCAACAAAATATGAAAGTTTCTTATAGTAGTTTTAATATACAGTATACATGAAATAAAATGTAGTTTGTTATTTCATAATGTCTAAACATTATGTGAATGGTCTATTAAAACTACCCTCTGGCCTAAAAGCTATAGCCACTGCCAATATTTATTCACAAGGCGATCAGGCAATCAATAATTCCACTTGAAACCTAGCAAGCCCCAAAAAATCAATTACTAATGAAAATCATAGAACCAAGAAAAACTTTTGTTTGTGTGAAGTCAACATTGGTAGGACTCAGGAGACTACATCTCTCTTAAATATAATATTTATCATAACTAATAACATCAGTGACAGAGGACAGCAGACCTGAGCAGACAGGAACTGATGAGGCACTTGGGCACGTAACCCCTGGGAGGGGTTCACTGGATGCATGCCAGGCTGGTGCATCCCCCGAGGCGGAGGCATCCCTCCGCCACTGCCAACAAACACTCCATGGCCACCCATCTGGAGTGAAATGGAAAGCATACAATAACAGCAATGTATTTGTAGTGAAGTTTTCTCATTTCATAATCTCCCTTTATGAAAAATCTGTAATATATTCACTGTAATAAATGATAAAGTGGCCATAATATGTCAGAGATGAAGAAAACATGCTAAGTTGAAAAACTTCTTTTTCTTCTCTGACAACAACGCTATAGCTGTAGTTTCCCCCTTTGAAATGTCTTTTTCTTTAATAGGATTTCAATCTATTTAATACAACGTTAAAATACAGTACTTTAATACAACTTGCAACTACTCATATTTGGATGTGCAAGTCTAACATATTGCTCCTTTAAAGTCCTCAAGTTAGCGCTACACACACTTGTCTTAGAATATAACACAAATAATACAAATTGACTGCTAACTGACTTCATTAGCACTATAAACAGGTTCATACCTTTTCACCATAGGGCCCCATGTCAACAGGACCCATGTCTTTGGAACTAGGTATGCGGTAACCTCCACCTCTTCCTCCCCTCCGCATCTCTCCATTATAGTCAGTTATTCCTCTCTTGTCTCCTTCCATCTTTTTGTCAACACTTGGGTCATCACCCTAAGAAACAACAAAGTTATTTAGTGACCTCACACTTGTTCATAGGATCCTTACAGAGCCCTCATTGATAATCCATCAATCATAATAACATTATCAAGTCAGATGACACAAGTTTTTGTCTTCAGAAAAAAAAAAACAGATATAAGTAAAACAGTAAAAACACAATTAACTTGCTGTTTCAATAGTTAACAATTTTAAGAATATTTTTTAGTGAATAAACATCTTACCAGAAGACCCATGTTCGAAAACTGGCGTGACACTGGGTTCATCCAGCTGTCCCCTCCTCCACTCTTTGGGAAAGAAATTCAAACATTACTCTCAGTGAAAAAAGGGGAATTTAAAAAGTGCAAATCGTTGTCTATAAAGGAACGTCACTAAACAAAATGTGACATGCTTTGTCTTAAACAATGAATTAGAGATGCCATGGAAACATACCTTGATATTGCCTCTCTTTCCTCCATGAGTCTGACCCCAGCCTCCAGAGTTGAAGGAGGAGCTGCTTCCCTGGGAGCCAGTGCTGTTCCAGACCCCTCCGCCACCATCATCCTCCTCATCCCAGCTGGGGTGACGGGAAGCTGCAACAGAGCCATCTCCCTTCCCACCCCAGCTTTCCATTGACTTGGTGCCTGCAGTAAAATCAAAGCAGACGGTTATGATAATATTAGCATTTCTCTAGATTTCAAATTGAAAGATGAGATGATATTACTTGATTTGAGACTACCAGAGCAGATGCATTTTTTCTTGGGATTTATTTGCATATGAATAGTATTTTTCAAACATCTGTGCAGCCATTGCAAGTTTTTACATCAACAATGGAATTTCACTGAAATATGTTGAGGATTTTTTTTTAATCACAAGGTTGATTTTTCTGAAGTTTTGCTTCTGACATGTACACATCTGACCAATCAAACTGCATGTTGCTGGCAACATCATATCCAAAACATGCAACATAGCAGACTGCTTATTTCACCAAACTCCATCTTTTATATATGATAAAAAGGGGAAAACTACGATGAAAATCATTATTTATTGAATACAATAAAGTCATTGGGTTTCACTAACATGTGCGTAAAAATGTTCTTACTGTGTGCACAAAAAGCCACCGTTTGATTCATGAAACGTGCGCACTAGCTAAGTTTGTTCTTACCACCATGCATATGTTAGTGAATCAGAATCATTCTAAACTAACAGGCTCGTACCCGCTATCTGCAATCTCCATACTGACACCCCCCTTTTTATCTCGGAAATACGTTTGCATTGACGGTTATCATGTAGGAAGCCGTGAAATCGTTGTAACTTCACATTCAGCCAGAATCAGGAGTTGCTGCGGTGTGTGGGGGTGTTTATTTGTGTTTAGAGTTTAACTGCTGTGAAAAAAACATCAGGAAATAACGTTTTATTTCTCTGATTTAACTGCTTTCTACCTGCGCTGAACTCTGCCTCTCACAGACACACACCACTGCACTACCCATATCCGAGGAAGAGGACAGGAAAGACACTTTTGCGACTCATAATAATAACTCCTTTTGCTGCAATAACTGAAGCAGTGCATTTTGTGTTGTGCCCCAGGAGAAACGGACTGTGTCTCAGATGAAAAATAAATGGTGTGACATTAAAGTTTATGCGTTAAAAAGAAAAACAGCCCAGAAGAAAAATACAGAAACAGGTGGAGAAGAAGGAGCACCTGATCTGTCAGTCCAAGATAAGAGACTCACTGCAATTATTGGAAATATCGAAGTGGGATGAAAAATCAGGGTGAAAGTGATAACATCCAGAAAGGACTTTTACCAGTAATGATGATGATAGTAAGAATAAGAATAAGAATAAAAAGAAGAATATGAAGAAGAGGAGGAAGAAGAAAAACACAATACATTCATAGAATATGACAAAAGTTCTTCCCATAAAAACATGACGTTTATGATAAAATCCTAAGAACAAGGAAATTAAAATCAAATAAATCAACCATAAAACACTTCCAAGACTTCTATTAGTTTTTTTTTAATGAATGCAGTTTTAATATGCTTTATATTTAGTTAAAAGGCGTTTCAACAAATGAGCTTCAGTAAAACGATGGCGTGTAGATAAAGCTTCAACAGACTATAGGAATGTTTTTGTTAAAACTTACAATCAGGCAACTCCCCCTCCTGTCAGGAGTATGAATGAAGCATATGCACACTTCACACAGCTGGAACTGTTTACAAATCATACAATAGATTTTATCTACGCCTAGAAGCTGCTCTGGGTCAACTGGCTCTTTGAAATTAATTATTTGTTTCTTCAAACTCAGTGACATCCTGAAATACATCAAGAAGCAGCTGTGATACAGTTTCAGCTCCTGAATCTCGCAGTGACACTGCTATTAAGTGTATCCAGATATGCTGTTTTTTTTCTTCTGTTTATTAAGTAAAAGGAGCAATAGGTCATGTTCACTTAATGTTGATTGCATCATTGTTACCGCAGTGCAATTTATTTTTAAAAGCTTAATCATTTATTCGCAAATTCATGTCATGCTTGATGTGTATAGACAGGTTAGTTTTTTTGAAATTTTGCCTCCGTAATATTCACAAAGTTGTGTCGTTTATTTGTGTCACTATTGTGTAAAAGCCTTTAGCATCATGTCTCAGAATGATAGAGTCTCAGCAACTAAGAACTCAAATATTGTAATGATTATAGTAGTTACGAGTACTACAGTAGTAGTAGCAGTAATAGTAGTTATACATTTTTCCCCCTATTCTTACCAGGTTTAGCAGGGTTGGGTGAAGGGTTGCCCCAGCCAGAAGCTTTGCCGGGTTCATCTGGATCACCCCAACCTGTTGCTGCATCTGACGCCTGGCCCCAAGCAGCTGTGCCATTATCCACAGTTTGTGCTCCTCCTCCCCACATACCTGGACCTGGAGATTGATGAGATCAAAAGACATCCTTCAGAATGTGCCAAAGAGAAATGGCTAAGTTAAATGTTTAATTCTGAGTCAAGGAAAAAAAAAATTAAAAATTAACTGTGAAATTGCTAATACTCATGTAAACTGATGGCAGAACGAAAAATACTTTAACCCCTTGACCTGGTAACTGCATCTTCGTGCAACCAATCTTCTTTTATAAAAAGTCTACAAACCCCATATTTGGCTGTCAATAGTGTCTAATGCCAATTATATCCACCGAGTGAAAATGTAAAAACATGCTGTCATCTGAAAGCTAAGGAAAAACAGAAGTTGATGGGCAGGAAAATGCTCTTCAGTCATGACTTCAAGTGGCATTAAAAGCTGAAGTAAGGAAAAAAACTTATTGGACTGCATGTTACAGAACCCTCACAATTATATTTTTATGAATAGCAGAAATGCGACATTAACATTTACCTCCGTTTAATCCGTAAAAATGTGTGTGACCGACTGGTTGAGTTGCCGTTTTAGGGTAAACTTCTGTTATTATTCATACATTTTTTCTTTTGAAAACCATTATTTCTGTTGTTAGCCATCCACTGACAAGCCCATGATAGCTTTGGTTTAGTCTGTTGAACAATCAGTGGCTGTGCCTTTGACTTGTCGACCCATCAGAGGTTGTGTGGGCATGTGTGTGGCAAATCTGATCTCAAACTCATTGCATCACAGAACAGAGATTAGATAGAGAATCAGCCCATTCCCCTGTCCATAGATCTATGAACACCCCAAAATAATGAGTAGAACAGCATAAATCTAACAAAAAAAGAAGCAGAATCTCCTTTTTGTTTTTGAATAGTACTGTAAAGTTCTGTGAGATTAAAATCAAAAATGTATTATTATTTGTATTAATTTAGTTTTGTTATTTGTTTATCACTTTACTTTTATTTTTAGATTATTTCTATTACATTGACTTCTACTTTTTACAATGCATTTATGGCGTGCATTATAATAAGTCTGTTTTCTTTAAATAAACTGAGTGAATATTTAATATTGTTGACATATTCTATCAATAAAGATTCATAAGAAAAAACTTTAAATTTAGTTGCACAGCTGAAAAAAATCTTATGCTTGTTAGCTACACAGCTACCATAGAATAGCTAGAATTACCCTAACTGAGCAAGTCAACCGGCTGTATTTCTTGGTGTGCCTATTAAATGGATAAGGACTCTTCAACTCTTAATGCTCAGTCTATTTGTGGCTTGTCAAATGCACACTTATTTTACTGCTACACCTTCTGCTTACCTACTGCAGCATTGCCAGAGTTCGTGTCCCTACTGTGCTGCATCCCCTGCTGCATCCCCTGCTGCCTTCTAGGTGGTTGTTGCTGCATGGGTGGTGGGGCCTGCTGACTGTGGCTTTGGTCAGGCATAGCACTGTTTTTGTCCCACAAATTCACATTCTTGCTGTTGTAGCGGGTTGGGTCTCCCCACGCTGAAGTGCCATCATCAATTTCCATTTTGCGACTGATGGACTGAGGGGAAGGTTCTTCCCAGCCACTGGGCTCCAGGGGGTCACCTCCACCCCCAGAGATTTGGGGGATCGGGCCGGAGGTCCAGCCCGAACTTTGGTTCTGATTCTTGGATGGTGGAACTCCACCTCCAACATTGGACCTGTTCCACCCTCCTTGCATGGGACCTCCTTGTGGCTGCGGGCCCTGTGATTGGTGCTGCTGTTGATTTGGGGCTTTCATTGGTGCCACTTGGCTGTTTGGTATCTGTGCTGCTGCTGCCGTGTGGGGTTTGGAACTCCCCCAGTCCTGGTGGGATTTGCTTCCACCCACATCTCCTCCTCCCCATCCTCCTCGCTGAGATCCCCCTTCTTCCAAATTACCCCAGGAGGATCCCTCATCAGAGTTGCTTCCACCTCTGCTTCGACCATCGCTACTCCCACCTCCAGGCACAGAGTCTCTCTGTCCCCATTCTCCTCCCCAACCACCTGCCTCCCCTCTTCCAGTCCCCTTCCATCCTCCCGTCCTGCCCTGTTTATCTTCTGGACCATCTCCCCACCCACTACCCTGTTCTCCAAAGTCTCTCCAGTTCCCTCCTCTACCTCTGCGATCCCCCCATTGTTGTTCTTCTGTCCCCCATCCTTTGCCCTGCTTTTCGGGTGGAAGATCACCCCAGCCTCCAGCTGCCTTCCCCTGGTTGCCTTCCATATCTTCTTCTGGTGTTTCTGGCTTCCTTAGAGTGCTACCAGGCACGTGAGGACCACAGGTGGACTGTGTAGCACTGCCATCCCAGCCTTCCCTCACTGCAGCAGGGCCAGAGTTCAGGCTGTGACCTCCAGCAGATAGATCATTACTTATCGAACTGGTGTTAGACGGGTACCCAGGGCCGCGACTAGTGGTAGTGTTCATGCTTGCTGATGAGAATGCAGAGGAAGATGAAGCACTTCTTTCATTTCTATTTCCTACTCCTCTTGTGTTGTCCAGGTCCCAGGCCACATTCTGTCGGATCTGGGTCTGCCCCCATCCCGTGTTCGACAGTACCCTGGGGTCCAGGTCAGATCGATTGAGCATGCTGAGTAAGGCCACTTCAGCATTGGAGGTCTGGTGGGATTTCTGGTGTGCAGACGAGGCTCCCTCCTGCTTTTGTCCGCTATCACTCCCTCCTCCGCCGCTTCCAGCTATGGATCCTCCTCCGCTAGAAGATGAGGGTCCTCCGCCTCCAGTGCCTCCACCCTGCACACCCCACTCCCCAACTGCACCATCCCCACTTTCCATCCCTTTCTGATTGTCCCAAGCTTTTGTCATAGTTGCAAACTTTGGTGAGGCAGAGTCCTGCAAGACGCCGCCACCAACACCTACACTGCCGCCACTACTGCTGCTGTTGCTGCTCCCGTCTCCTCCTCTTCCACCTCCTATTGCTAAGTTACCGGAACTTACACCTCCCGCTGTGCCACCCCACTCTGCTTCTGAACTGCCTCCTTCCCACGCTCCCTGAGATACCACTGGGGTATTTGAGCCACCATCGTTTCCCCTGCCCCAGCCTGCTTTGTCACCCTGGCTACCAAAGCCCCATACGTTCCCTTCCTGCCCCTGAGCTACAGTCCCTCCTCCACTCCATCCATCTGCCTGTGAGGCATCTGCACTGAGGTCAGAGGACACTGGAGGCATGGATCTCCAAGAAGAAGAGGCAGCAGAGGAGGAAGTGGAAGAGCCAGAAAGATTGCCACTCCCTTCTCCTTCGACACTAGCGACCCCACAGTCCCTGTCATCGCCACTACCTTCTTGATTTGGTCCTGCTCCTCGCGCTCCTCCGCCTGAACCCGACTCTGGCCCAAGGCTTCCTAAGTGCTGCTGCTGTTCTCCGCTCCTGGCTCCCACAGCTGTCTCAGTGTGCTGCTGATGGAGACCAGTTTGATTCACAGATGAAATAGAGGGAGTGGTGATGAGGGTGGTGCTGGCAGAAAACGAGGAGGCTGAAGTGATGGACGAATGAATTGGAAGGCTGTCGCTATCCGTAGTTGAAGTCCCACCCTGCACCAGGGCGGGCCAGGCGGAGGGGTTCACATTGGGGTTGAAATTGGCACCAGGGACACTACTGCTGCCACCCACAGGGCTCTCCTGAGGCCCAGGAAGAAGATGGGAGACTTTGGAATTGTAAAATGCTGCTGATCCTAGCCCTGCTTCCACCTGAGAGGAGGTGGAAGAGCCCCAAACACCACCACTTGACTGAACACATTCATTAAGCGAGGAAGAGGAGGAAAGAGGAGAAGAACGAGGTGAGGAAGGATTGTCCATGTTCCCTGCTCCTCCTCCTGCCGCTCCACCCTTCTGCTGGATGTTTCTCTCACTCCATGAGGCACTACTGTTGTTGTTGTTACTGGGGCAGTCTTGCTCCTGCACCCCTCCTCCTCCTGCTGCCCCATCAGAACTCAATTTGGCCCCGCCTAGGATGCTAGGCCAGTCCCCCAGGTCAGTCCCATCCACAATCACCTTCCCGCAGCCCTGAGAAGAGGACGGGCTGCCAGAGCCTGCCCCCCATGTGGAATTTGCATAAGTTGAAGTAGTAGTAGTAGAAGAAGATGACAGAGCAGCGACACATGATGAGGATGAGGAGGAGTTGGGGGGTGAAGCAGAGGATGAACCCAGGTTGGAATCTGTGTGGACAAAATTGAGACCATTCATTTAATTGACAACTGAATCATTAGAATAAAATGAACATAACTGGTGGCTCCATTACTAAAAATAACTAGTCACTGCACTGAACACATATCATTGTCATGGACAACTTTTATAATGTCAACTGATAGATTGTATACTGATGTAAAACCCTTTCAGTGGCAGTTAGTGAATGCATATACGATATCAGAGGCCAATGTCTCATTTAAGACGACATTCAAAATGTGAAAATAAAAATTTCAGGACCAATACAAAATGTAGTTCACAAAACAGCTAATTTTGCCATTTAGTCCATTTATAAAGACTGTAGGTGTAGTAGATCCCTTTTTTGATTGACAGCTCCCTCAGGAGTATCAGCATGGAAGCTAAGCAATGCACGGTTGTGGAGCAGTGTTTGTGTCACTGCATGACTCTGGTGCATTAACACATTAGTTCGAATCTGAACTAACATCATTTGCTGTGGATCGAGGCAGTAGAGGACCAGCAACCCTGTGTTCTGCAAGGTAAAATTATTGTTCTTGTCAAATGAGTCTGGAGTGATGTAACGGTTTCAGTCCCCATTATTGAGTTGGCTCAGACTCAAAGAGTCAGATTAAGCAAGAGCAGAGAGAGAGAGAGATTTCATTGTATACATTTGGTGGGACAACTCAAGTGGATTGTTTATGGCTGGTTCGTGTAATTAATTTCAGAATTGCATAATAAATGTCCCAGCATATGCATGCCAAATTTAAATCCAATATCAAGAACACAGATGACAATATTTTGAATCTAGATCAAAATAAATCAAGATACATTTTTAGAGGCTATTAAATATGTACATAAGACCGTAAATTACTTAGAAGGCTAATGTGGATTTGGGTTACCGATGGATTTAACAAAGAAGATCACAAATTTTTTGGTATGCAGCACTCACTGGACTAAATGTCAAACTTGATAATGTTATGGTATTCTAAGACATGAACCCACCTGCGCCTCCAGCTGTGTTTGCATTGGGGTTATCTGTTCCCTGGGAGGAAAGAGGTGGGGTGGCTACCCAGCCACTGCCTCCTCCAGGCCCTCCTGCACCCCCCTCCCCTCCTCCTCCCCCCAGCAGCATGGAGGACAGCGGCGGCTGGCCCCTCTTCAGTAGCACTTTATGGTCCTGCTGGCAGCGAAATCTTGGTGGAACCTCTCTGGACATGTATCGCTGCTGCTGGGAGGTCTGGCTTCCAGAGGGGGAGGAGGAGGGCTGTCCGTTGGCCACAGCAGTCCGCTGCTTTGCATTGTTCCCGCCACCAGGAGGAACTTGTGCAGAAACCCCGGCTGCACCAGGACTGGGGGATGAGGGGGCAACAGGGCCAGGACTGGGGGAGACTGAGCCTGGGGTGGTGAGCGGCTGGGAACAGGAGGGCTTGGCTGATTCTGGCACTGAAATACACAAATAATGAAAGGTGTGACTCACTGGTACAAGTACGATAAAAAGAGACAGAGGGTATGGGTATGTTACTCAACTCAACTCCAAGAAAAGTTTAAGAAAATGTGTTAAGTCTCCAAGTGTGAGCATACATGTGCAAAGGAAGAGGATGACAAAAACAAAAGCAGAAAAAAAAACATACCTTTGATTTTCTGTTCTGGCACCTAAAATAGAAAGAATAGGTGAGTCAGATACAAAGCAGAAGAGACACCACTACCTACATGAATCCATGCAGACCACAAGAGTAATCCTACTAGGCTTTATTCTTGCTGTTCCAACTGAGAAATATACTAGCAACACAGTGTTTGAGATAATGACATTGGATATTTACCTTACAACTTCCAAACATGAAAAAAAATCCTTCCTTAAGGTCTAAATCATCAGTTACTTAATAAAATTGTCATCATTTATGCACACTTGAAGAATTTAATGCCACAGCTCTGAATGAACTAAATCTAACTGACATCACAATTACAGCAAAAATAAATAACAGTTCTAAAAATATACATGTATATAACAATTAAAGTGACCAACATTTTCTATGGTTATCATTATCATGGCTTTGTTAATGTAGTTAAAATGTTTGAAAAGTCCTAATACACACACTGAAATCATTTCACCTAGTTTTAAATAGAAAACCTTCCAACAATTTAAAACAGCATCATGTTCTTTGCCATGTCAATGTTTTCACTGATGCAAAACAAACCCATGTTGCTGCTGTGCCTGTGCCTGGAATACTGTTGCTCACTTTGGTTGATGTTGGACAATATTTACCATGAGTTTCTCAAAGCATGGTAATCACACAGTTTTATCACAATAATTAAAATATCAAACAGTAATACTAATCGTCTGGAAATGTATCATGGTATTTCATGAAACTGTTCCACAGGATCTAACACTTCAAATGTTATTTTGTCCTATATTTAAGTGCTTAAAGAAAAATACACTGGCTTTTACAGAAAAACTTCCCTAGAATTCAAATTAAATGCTTTGACACTCTGTCAAATCAGAATTACTCTAGCTCATACTTATCTGCAAGAATTTCATCATCGGAATGATAAATAATAATATAAGTTTGCCATTACTGGCCCATAATTTATCAGCTTTGATACTGATCGTGCATCCCTACAAGCATAGAGACAAAGTCAGCTGTGAATTATGCATTTACCTTCTGAGAGGTTTCCCTTTTCTTTTTATCTTCTTTCTTCTTTTTCTTGTCTTCCATGAACTACTGTTCCCTTTCCTGATTCTCCTGTCTGTGAGGAGAAACATATACATTCAATAATTAATATTACATATACATCAAGCCACACTGAAAAAAAATAATGCTCACAAATGCATACCTCTTCCTTACATACATATAGAATTGGATTCAAAATTAATAACATGCATGTCATCAGATCACTGCCAAATATTCTCCTCCACAGCCAATGTCGTAAGGACTGTAACGTTAACCAGGGACAGACAGCTTGACAACAGCCCTTGGTAGCCTAGCTTCTCACTGCATAATTCATTAACCAGCAAACGATTGCAATTCCAACCAACAGACAACACAGGCAGCAGCAAAACAAACAAGTGACTTCAAACTCTTAAACATATCTGGAAAAGTCTAGATTTCTGCACTGCAGCATGATTCACAGAGGAGCAGCTTTAATGTGAGCATACGACTGCATCTGTCAAGCACCATCAAGGCTCTGGCTGACCTCTCACCCGGCTCCCACCCTGCCAAAAGTAAACTTAAGTGATATGCAAATACAAAACACATACACAAGTCACGCGAGCCAGTTTTTGTGGCAAAACATACAACAGAGGAGCCGAGAAAACCCGGTTTCATGTGGGAAGGTAATGGAACCTCAAATACCAGAGTGCTGTAAATACGACTGGGCCCAGTGTTTCTGTTAGCTAAGCTGCACATAATTAGCACCATGTCACACAGCGCTAATGTTAGCTAACTGGAACCATTCACTGTACTGTATATAAATGCACCAACCTGCAATATCTATACATCGTTATCTAATAATCAGTCCATGTAACATACGAGAACCCCTACAAGGCAGATGTTTGCAGTTGCATGAGGAGCAAACAACCTGGATGTCATGTAAATAACAGACCAGTGAGTAATAGCTGTGCAGCTACCAGAGACCACCAGAAGAGCTTCACTCAAGAGAACAACCAGCTAATGCTATCCGACGTTAACGCTGCTGGTGAGCGCTGTGCCATGACCTGAAGAGCCCGGCCGGGGGCTCGCAGCGGTCGGCTGTCCCAGAGCAAGGTGTCTCTGTCGCTCCGTGCGACCAATCTAACCTCTACGCAGTTGACTGCAGACAACAGCAGGCACGTAATGTTAGCTAACGACGTGACACTTATTTTCAAACGCAATGCATTTCATTTGCAGTATGAACCGTTATAATTCGTCACTTTACGGCGGGCATTAAACACTACAAACAAGTCAAACGGCGAGAAGCTGGTTTATCAGCACTAACGTCGACAGGGCCAAATCAAACGACGAACTTCAGTGACGTTTCTTCAGCATTGCAACGAAGCTCTTCTAAAACTGAAACCCAAATGTTATCGGATGTGTAAAGGCGAAAATAACTAACGTTATCAATCAGCACATACGTAACGAAAACTACTAAAACCCGTAACGTTAACGTTAAATACTAACCTCGGGAATCACATAGGACATAAAGTGCTTCTGTGCAAAAATTCTTGCAGACCTACCGCTAGCAGGCTAGCAAGGTAGCTAGCCTAGCGAGCTAGTTCTTCGAGGCTTCCAAGGCTAAATTGAATAAGAAATGACATCACCGAAAGGCGAAATGTTAAACGTAGAAAAATTGAGGAAAGGCGAGTATCCTTTTTGAGCGGCTATAGTTCTCAAGCTGTAAACAAAACATGCATAACCCCTTGATGACTGTCAGACGCTGTATGATCGGTTAGTTTACTATCGGCCATTTTGCTTCTGTGTGGAGGTTTAGCCAGCATATGATATCACCGAGCTGGTTGTTGATCAGAGAGGGGAGGAGGAGCAGACGGCGTACCGACACCGTCCACCAGAGGGCGCCGGGTCACTGGAAACATGACGTCATACGCGCTGGGTGTAAATAAGTAAACAAATGGGTCAAACATGTCAAACATCTTAACTGTTGTTTAAAATTAGCAATATATATGTAGTTTTTTCACTGTATTGGGGAAAAATATTTATTCATAAACAGACGTGTTTAGGTTCACAACCCTCTTTCCCTCTTTTTTGAGTTTTTAAGTCGATGCTTAATTCACAAACACAAACAACACTTTTAGAATATTACAAAATCACATTTGATGAAACCCCCTGAAGTCAAATTATTAGATTTTTTTTCTAATCCGTTTAAAGATTTCTACTTAGTTTTGTATTATTTAATTCTCAGCTTATTTAGAATATGTATTTGTCTCTCAATACATTGATTTATTTTGTCTTGATCCCTTATTTTTTAATATGTATTTGATATTCTTGTTGTTATTAGCCCTGTGTATACTTATACGTAATATGTACATTTTATCTTGAAAAAACAAATGGGTCAAAACTGACACTTCTCTGAGCTGCAAATTTAAAGCTACACCTTGAGCACAACAAACCTATGAAATACTTTGGCTTTATTCCAAGTATGAACATTGTAATAAATAATTATGTGCATTGTATTCATTTTGATTTGTGAAGAATACTGTGGTGTTTTTGTATCTTAAGTTACAGACAGTTAAAAGTTGATTTCCTGATTGTCCAAAACAGATGTAGACTTTCACAATATTTTAATTATTGATTAATTACAAAATTTGATTTAGCAGGATGTTGAATTTTCTTCCTGTGGCTGCTCCAAGTAATTTGCCTGTAAAAACACATAATTTTTGCCACTCTTAATGAAAACATGTTGTATAAAGGGGATTAATAAAAACACAGTCGCGCATGTCTTTTCCATTACATTGTCTATATTATTATCTACTTATTTTTGAGTCAGATTATTACTTATCTCAATCACTCTGACTACTGCACTGATGTTTAAATGTCTGCTCTTTATATATTTGGTAACAAACACAAGTTTTTGTGAATCTGAGCACACATGGAGCAATAATCAATTATTTGTCTATCAATTTATTTTTTAACAGGCTACAAAAGAGAGAGAAAAAAGATTTGTCAGAATAAAAGATTACTGAACTACAGCTTCTGTTGTACAACATAGTGTGAATAAAAATGCAGCACTTGGTGACTTTGAGTCATACATAGCCCACCTACAAGATATCAGGGATTTATAGTTTTCCTCTTTAATAATAAAAACAGTGTTCATATAACAACAGTAGTATCGGTTTGATATTTTTAAGTATGACCTGTATAATTGGTTTACATTTTCAAGATTATGTCAGCCCAAAAAGAAAGACACAGTCTTTATTGCAAATACAACAACTGATGTTATCATAACTGAATGATAAGTGAAATATGATTCCCCATGAATAGATATGGAAGCACAGTTATACAGTATAATAACACTGTTAGCATGCTAAGTTGTTGGAATGGAAAAAGTAACATGACATAATTCCTGTTGATGAAATGAAAACAGGTGAGTCTATATAGACTCTCCTTACGGGGGTCAAATCAATTTTTCCCCACTTTTCTATTATTGTTGCCAGTCCAGCTTGGCTATTTGAATGAGAATTATGAAGTTCCTATTTGCATGCATGAATCTGGCCTCCTTTGAGACTCTAAGTAGGTCTGAAGTTTATCTTGGTCCACTCACTTAGAGTAGTAGAATAATTTAACACTAAATGTTAATCCTCTATAGAAACACAGCTATCATTTGAGTCGTGAATGTAGTCATTCTACAGTCTCTCTCTCTCTCCGTCTCCCTTACTGAAGCCTATCTAGTTCTACCCATGCTACCGCCTTCTGCTGGCTGTGGATGGCGTTGCATATGGCTGCCAACAGCTCATCAGTGCAGCTCCAGGCACTTGGCTCCAGGGTGTAGTAAAGCAGGGGCAGCGTCTCCAGCTGCAGCTCCTCGGCCTGGCACACCTCCTCCATTATGCTGTCCTCTCCACAGCGTGGAAAAAACTTCCTATTTCAAGTGTTGGAGGAAAAAATATTAAAATAAACACTGTAAATTGCTTATTTATCCTATAAGAAGCAAAGCGAATGGATGTGCACATACCTCAGCTTCTTGTGCTTTTTGTTCTTAGGGCGGATATGGATGACGATAGGGTAAACCCCCTGTCTTATTAAGCCCTCGACGCTGGGCAGCCCCAGCTCCAGTAGACAGTGCTTGTCCTGAGACAGACACAAAGGGAAAGATTTGGATAATATGCGACTATAAACATTCATTATTATCACCGTGAACATGTTCTGTTTCCACAAAATATACAGGTGATACACTAATAAATATATATTTGGTAATTCATTTCACCCTCAAACACCCATAAAGGAGCAAAATGTGGCACAGTTCAATAATATAGAGTGTGACTATGTGTTTGCCAGGCAGAGGAAGAGCAATAAGATTATAGACAACAGTGATGCGTGTTTGTGTGATAATGTTTTTCCTTACCTGGCTGATGACATCTTGTATTGACTGCAGCCGTATGCCCAGAGCCTGCTCTGGACCGCAGGAGTCCAACAGGAACACTCTCTTGTCTCGTCTCTCTGAAGCCGGGATGGGCTCTGCAAACCACAGGGCAAAGAGGAGACTGCGATGGTCAACTGAAGAATCGCCTTTTTGTTCATTTGCGTTTAGGGCACGGCACGTGCCTGGCTAAGTGTGTTTGCTGTGCACATACCTGGTGGGCAGGTGTTGAACTTCAAGCCAGACTCCGCTGGCTGCAGCAGCCTCTCTATGAGACCACGGGAGAGCAGAGACGGGGAGAAGATGACCGGCCGTTTAGTCTGAACCTGCACCGGCTGCACAACACTGTACGGGATCAAGTGTTCCTCGTGACCTGAAGGACAAAGGCACACATCAATGTAGAGGGAACACACTCACAGACTCAGTGGTGGAAGAACTACTCACATCTTTTACTTAGAGCTACTACAAGGAACCTTTGTATGGTGTCAGTTTTGGAAGTCCCTGTGGACAAAAGCAGTAGCAAAAATAAAATTATCTGAATAAAAATCTCTTCCTGCTTCTTTCCAATTGGCTCATGTATGAGTCATCATGACTCTGCTTGGAAAAATATAAACACAGACACATTTTATCTGATTTTAAGGAGGTAAATGCCATTTGTAGGCATTAAGAATATCTATACAGAAATAGTCAATCTTCCTGCTGATGGTGTCACTTACTTATGTAGGTCTTATAGAGGCATCAGTACTACACTGAGACTGCTTCATAACCAGTTAAAAACTCCTTCTAGTTGCTTTAAGTAGAAATAGTATCACCACAGTTTATATAGAGTAGATTAACCTATAACCATACATCATGTTTTATTAGTTGATTTATATTTTCTATTAATAATCCAAATTTGCAAAGTAACTAGAAAGTAATGTTATCAAATAAATGTACTGTAAACCAGTACACAATGTAAATACTCAAGTACAAGTATCTCAAATTTATGATTAACTCAATTTACTTGAATGTACTTAGTTACTTTGTACCACTACACAGATTGTCAAAGAAAACCAATATTTTAATGTGATTTATGTTGATCTTACGTTTGCTCAGTGTGTAAAGGACCTGCTGTGTGGAACCAATCCCACGGGAACAAGGATCCACTGCCTTGACCAATCGTACACGTCCAGGTGCTTTCTTCAAGAACTACAGGAAAATGAGGAAAATTAAAATCTAACAGCTGTGTCACCAGTCGTGTAATTGTTTAGTGAAACACACTGACAGAAACAGAGTTGACCGTTCATATCATTTAAAAATGAGCAGTCTTACCACCTTCTTCTTGAAGTCCTTTTGCTCCAGGGCCATTTTTCGTAACCTTACAAGTAACAACTGCTGTGCCCTGAGATGGAAAATGGTACAATCCAGGTTATTTACAGTCCTATTTCTGTATAATAAAAATATGCCATTCAGAGCTATTATGAAAAAAAAAAAAAAGTCCTCATTGCCCTGAAATAATATAGCAGTAAAATGAAGGTCTAGTTGGCGGACCTGTTGTAGTTGGGCATGGTTCCTGCCTGCAGGGGCTTGGCTGTGTGTGGGTCCACCAGGGAACAGCGCCACTGGTATTTTCCATTGTACCTTGTGTCTGTGACATGAATAATGTCATCACAGGACACACCGAGAGACGGTGGGTCACCATGAGGCTCCATGTTGAGATTGACGCGCACATAGAAGGAGTCAGCACCCGTAAAATTAGGTGCTGAGAGCTGTGAGCACAACTTGGAGTACGCTGAGGACAGAAAACAGACGACGGGACAGCTTAGTCTCACCTTTCTGAGACATGGTTGGACATAGCTTTACGTGTGTCACGGGGAGAGGTTTGAATACAGTCAGACTCACCCTCCGGGTTGCTCTGGTGTTTGAGTGTCGAGGGCTCAGTCCACCACTGCAGAGAGAAGTGGGCGACCTCAGCGGTGCACTGAGCCAGCAGCACACTGCCCCCACCAAACAGAACCCGCTCCAGCTGGACAACATGAACGCAAAAACAGCACGTTATGTTCCAGCCTTCCTAATGTTCATCTCTTTTCCCCAAATTTGCAAAAATTCACACAAGTGCAGGCAGAAATGTAACGTGATTTTGTCCTAACATACATATTTTTTGGCATAAAATAGATCAAGTAAACATCATTTAAAGAAATTTCAGAGAAATAAGTTTTTTAGGGTACCTTAACCATCACCTGAAAGCAATACAATATCATTATGGTAAGGAATGAAAAAAGAGAATTATTGTTTAAAATTTCAATCTATTTTTTACATTAGCAATGGAAAATATGCAAATGCCTCATTGTGGAACAGCCAATAGGAATGCACATGTTAAAGACTGTCAGCATATTTCAGCAAACTTTAAATCAATAATCTATCAAACCAAACTATCATAACCTTCCTTAAAACAAGATAGTGAGTCACCTTTAAAGTGTTGTGTTATATTTAAATGCTTGTTTTCTGGTTCTGACATGCAGTGCGTTGTCACAATTTGTTGCATTGCTTGCATGTTTGGCTCACTGCTTATGAGTTAGAATAAAATAAAATGGTTATCAATGTATTTTACACCCCATTTGTATTGACTGAACAGTATAGAAACATAAATACGCAATATCAAAAATGTCATGGTGGGAATTCATTATGGTTCCGTTTTACTTCAAGGCAACATTTACATTTTAACACTTTTCCATGACTTAATTATCAAATTAAGCATATTAAACAATTAAATTAAACTTTACTCATCTATTAATGTGAATCCAATATTTCCAAGATTGTAAAATGACAGAAAAAGACATTTTCAGACAATTTTTGTGGAGAGAGATAATGGAGCCAAACTATGTGAGGAAGGCTGCAAAAAAAGATTTAACATGACCTCCATGGAGTCACGTGACAAACACTGCTATTAATACCCTGAAGGCTCTGTCTCTTAAAGTACTGCACCATAATTGAAGATGTAATTGAGTATGTTACCTAGAAGCAACACTGTACCCAGGAAGGATAAGCATTAGCTGAAGCCCACATTCTTATTATTAAGCACTTATTTGCATATACACTCATGATTTATTCACATTATATCCAGACAGACACAAACCTCCAGCAGCTCACTGCCCTCCTTCAGGCCACACTGTTCAGCCGGGGAACCGGCTCTCACATGGCTGACAAAGATCCCTGTTCGGTTTCCTCCAACTATCGTTAAATCATCAGCTAGACTGGATTTTCTGTTCTTTGGCGAGGTGGGGGGGCTTGACGATGGGGAGCGGGGGGGTATCCTGAGGAAAAGCAGGGTTGGACGATGGACAGCAACAAATAAGTATGCTGTGATTTGTTCAGCAGAGAAGTACAACTCAAAGAGTCCGCCCACTTTCATAATCAAAAGGTTAAATTTTCTGCTTGCTCTGCACTCTAAAACATTATTTTTTACATGTAACATCATGTATGTAATGTAATTATTTGCACTTTATTTTTTTTCCAAAATCATTTATGACTAAATCTGCAAGAAAAAGTGTCATAAAAGATCCATGTGCAAATACTCACAACATAGCCTTGTAAAATAAATCCCCTAAAATGATCTACATAAACACCATTTTTTGCACATTTGTACATCACACTTCTCCCCACCTGTTTCATAGATTTAATATATATATCAGTGATTTAACAATATTTTGAGGGGCTTTCATTGACAGGTGTCAAACTGTGAGGTTGTACCTGGGAACGCTGGGATCAGGTTGGGGCGAGGATACTGCCGGCAGGTTGACCAGGTCAGGGGGGAAGAGATGGGAGTGTAGGGAGTTACAGGAATCCCACAAAGACGGTTCACTCTGCTCACCTGGAAACACCAGAGAGCATGACAATCATAGACAATCATTAAGAAGTTAATTTGTTGTTTTTTTTTCTGTATGACGTATAAATTAAGGCTTCACTATGTTTGAAGAGAAGGCTGACACAGTTGTTTGTGTATAAAATGACAGAATCAAATATATGGTACCTGTAATGTTATCATTCTCATCACTGCCCCAGGAGTCCAAGTCAAACCTTTTAAAAGAAGAAAAAAAAGGGAAGTTGTTCAAATGAAGCAAAGGTGAAGAAATGAGTTAGAACAGGCTGAAAATATGTATCGGCAGGGTTATGTTGAACTGATCAACTCACTCTGTGTTAAATCGTCGGTTGATGGAGTTCATACATGGAGGAAAGGGGAATGTGGAGAGGCGATTTATTTCCTTTTCATTGTCATCTGCCTGTGAGTAGAGATGTAAATAAAACACACTGATTCTGCCTGCATTTTTTCATACCTGTGCTTGTTAAATGTGAAATATGTAATACTCCTGCGTTCAAAAATAGGTTCTGCTGTCCAAATTTAAAAAAGCAAGTTGGAGCAGGTTGTTTGCTCCTGCCCACTCCTTCCTCGAAGCTCAGGCAGGCAACGATAAGTCCTACACTGTAAGCTGATCAGATGTTTATAATTTGTCAGCTGCCAAACTTACCCGTTTGGTGAACATTTGGCATTAATTTTAGTTCCATGTTAAGCGAATAAATGTGAAATAGGCAGTGTGCAGAAGGCTAAAACAAAAACATTCCACTCCAGAATGGAAATTTCAAATTCGCATTCACAACATGTTGTCGGAGAAGCTAGTATTTCAATTTAGATGGCATGGATGTGGTCATTTTATTATTTAGTACAGTAAATATATGACATATATTCCTTTAATGCTGTGATACTCACTGATGAGAGGAGGTTCTCCTCTGAGGTGGAACGAGAATCTGTGAAGGGGCAGAAAGAAAATTTAAATACATAAATGACTATCTGAAATGAATGAAGCACTTGATTATGAGTATTTTCCTATGAAAAACTTAAGAATCATCTTCCGTGTGTCAGTGCATTCAGCTCACCCTCTGAGTTTTCATTGGCTTGGCCTTTAGAGGGCGCCTGTGGCACAGAAAAGAAAAAAAGAAAGAACTGAATAGAGGACAGCCTCACAGCTGGTGAGAGGTATTGTGCAGGTACTAACAAGTTAAGAGTTGCATAAGAACCAGTGCCTCACACTCTACGCAATAATAAGATCCTTGTCCAACAGCTACATTCCTCACATAGTATAATAATAACGGGAGAAAGCATGCTGTTACAGTCTGCAGAACAGTTGTGTCTTGTGAAAATGACCCCTTACAGTACACAAAGAAGAGGTTACACTACGTAAACAGCGGCTGCAACTGCTACGATTGACAACAGCTGCAGATTTTTTATGATAAGGACCACTGATTCTGATTTAAATCACGGCTGTGGCGACTGTGATTCCACTGTTATTGTGAGCGTTTCGTGCCAGTTCTGACCTTTCGCAGCAGCAGACGTGTGCTGCTGGTGCGGGGTCTCAGGTCCAGGCCGAGGGAACAGCAGGGGCCGTAGCACTGGTCCTCGCTGCACAGGGACAGGTGGGACTGCGGGAGCAGACACAGGGATGTATAAAATGTGGTTCTGTGGTTGCAGTGGGACAGACAGTGGTGCACTCCTGTGTTAACTCACACAGCTCAGACAGGGGCTGCTCTGCTCCATTTGCTCCCGGCTCCTCTCCCTCTCCCTCTCCAGCTCCCTCTGCTGCTGCTCCAGGTCGGCCTGCAGCTCTGCAATGCGTTTACGCAGGCGGTTCTTGTCCAGCAGACAGTCAGTGTACTCCAACTGCAGGCTGTCTCGACTGTGCAGAGCCTGGTGATAAGATGAAAACATAAAGCAAATACAAGTTTGTATGGTGTAAAAGACTAGTCAGGGATGGTATGGGTGGATGGTAATATGAGGGAAATTAAATCTACACCAGGCCACACACTGGCAGACTCAACTGCAACACAACTAACTTCAAATGTGCCTTGATATGGAAGACCACAAGCGTCACAGAATTAGTAATGAAGCATTGATTTAATTAATAACTGTTATAACAATAATCATTAATAGTTAGAAGTTAAGTACATCATTTGAAAATACATGAAAAAAACAATGGAAATTTTAAAATCTATTTGGAAATGCAGTTTAAAAAGAGAAATAATAACAGGATTCACAAATAAAATTAAAATGACAGATTTTAATCGGGCATTCAAAATGTCAGTTTGCATTTTCACTTCTCCACTGTTTTTCTTTTTCCTATTATCTAATCGATTTGCTGATTCATTTAACTTTTCTATGCAGCCTGTGTGACACTCTTGAAATTGAATTGTAAGAGAATGTGTGCACTGGATGAGTCGAGATCTCTTTTTTAAAGCTGATTCTTCAATTTCAACTCCTTCCTCTACCACCTTCTCCTTCACATCCATGTTACATGTCTATATATGATATGCCAGGTGACAGCCAATCAGACAGCTTGTTCAGTCCCATGGCTAATTTGCATTGTTTTACCTCGTTTAACCAGCCCAAAGTGTCACAGAAAGTCCAAAATCAATCAGTCAATCAATCCCTAGAAACTTATGTCAGGCCAAATCAAATGTATTGAAGTTTGGGCATCAGGCCCAACTTTATTGAATAATTTGTTATTTATTAATGAAATGCTTTATTACTATTTATGAGACTGCTGCGGTCATTCGTACCTTGATACATGCTGTAAGACAGTTGCTGGGCACATGTTGCAACACATGTGACCCATGAGTCCTCCACTCACACTGACCTGGTCTCTCTCCTTTTCCAGTTCCATGATCTGGTTGAAATAGGACACAGCCCTCTTCTGCTCAGTCTCCCAGTCCAGCTGCAGAGTTCTCACCTTCAGCTGTAGCTGCTCACACTGCGACTCCAGCTACAAACACAGTTTACCGTTATAACCTCGACGCAAAGGCAGAGAAGAAATCAAACTTTTTGGGACTGCTGTTCACCTTGTCCCTGTGCTCCTCAGCGCTCTGCAGCTCCCCCTGTAGTCTGGTAATGATGTCACAGAGCTCCTGCCTCTGCTCTGCAGACTCCCTGCGGTCCTGCTGCAGGATATCCATCAGAGCCTAAGGTAAACAACAGAGAGAACCGTTTTAGGAAATAAAACCACTACACCTCAGTAGAAAAAGGCGACAAAATCTCGTAGGACAAACTGTGGAAGAAGCAGCATGGCTGATTGTGACACAAAAAGAGACATAAACAAAGGAGCTTTAAAAGGAGATTTAAAACATACTATGACTCCAGTGACAGGAACAGAGTCCCTCATCTGAGTTCCTTTATTCTCAGCTTTGTGAGGCTCAGTATGGTGCAGCGGCTTCTCTGGTAAAGTGGGTGGAGAACCGTTTACTCCCTTCAAGTGCAAACTGTTTCTTTTTGCTGGTGTTGTATTTCCTGGTGTGTTGAGTTTCTCTGCCTCTGTCAGCCTGGACCTCAGCTCCTCCACCTGTATGGTGAACAAACAAAGCAGCCATGAGGACAAACCCTGACATTTTCAAGGATGTAGGATTCGACTCTTTTACTAGGCATTTCTTATGCAGCTGTAAAACATCTTTAAAGGGACAGTTGACCCCCAAATCGAAAAAAAAACAACATATTTATCCCCTGGCCCGTAGCGCTGTCTATCCTTCTAGATTATTTTTAAGTGACCTGCAGAATTCTGGAGATATCGGCCATATAGATGTCTCTCTACTCTCCAGTATAATGGGACTAAATGGACTGAAAAACACATTTGAAAATTTCAAACACAAACGACACACTTTCCAAAAATCATGACCCAGTTACTCAAGATAATCCACAGACCTGGTTGTGAACAGTGTCATGTAGGAACTACTTTCTTCCTGCAGTAGAATCTAACAGAATTATTTCAGGATCTTCAGGACTTTCTTTCTTTCTTTTTAATAGAAAGAAAGTAGTTCCTCTTTTCTCATGATTTCTGGAAAGAGACATTGCTGTTGAGTTTTTCAAAAGTATTTTTGTGATACTTTAAGCACCACAAGCCATCTAATTCCATTACATTGTAGACAACTCACACCAAAAGAGTACAGATGATAAACAGCACTACGGGCCAGAGAGAGAGAAAAAAAAGTGTTTTTAATTTGGGGGTGAACTGTCCCTTTAAAATGCAAATGAACTGTTTACCTACACTAATGATTATACGTGTAATCTTATAAGATAAAATATATGCTGTTTGTACTATAAATACCAATAATGTGTCAGTGCAGGGCTACTATGTAAGATATGTGGTGTTTTATTACAGGAATCAGAGCTAAATAAGACATAAACCAAACTGTTTACTGTACACAATTACAAGACCTATTACATACCTATATTAGCAGACACACTGCACATAAGTGAACACACACATAGTGGAAATAATGCAGTTCTTATTATGGTCACCATCTTTTAGGGGGAAGAAAACCACAAATATTTCCAGGTCTTTGCAGCCAAATGGTTGGTACCTCAGTGCTGCAGTCGACATGTTGTGACAGCACACAAACTAAATCAAAGTGAGGCTGATAACATCTACACAGCTGGTCTGAACTGCTCACTTCAGTTCTTATGCTGCAGATACGTGCCAGCTGAAGCACGGCCTTGGGCAGTGCTGTTTGCTGCCTTATCACCGTGCCAAATGAAACATTTATTTTTCTTACCCTCACAAAACATATAAAAATAGCTCTGACTGCACATCAGATACGGCATATTTTGCAATAAATTGTATCTCTAGCAAACAGACCCGTGTAAGAAATAAAATCTTCTGGCCAGAAACGGCACCTTAAAGTTTAAAGCGACATCCAATTGGGGGGGAAGTTGGGGGACTTGTGACAAGAAAATCACTTTTCCTATCAAATCCACCATTACTTCAGCAGCTGCTTGTATGTATGACTCATCTGCACTTCACTCTAAACACTGAAGGGCCCCCAGCTGCTTCTGCTTCTGCTTCACTGGAGTTTCTCAGAAAAAGACTGTGGCCTCGTTAGACAACTCATAAATCATTATGTCTGGAAGTTCATTAAGTTTATAGACCTGACTGGGGTGAAAAAAAATGTTTAGTCTCTTTAACACTTAAAGAGAGTTAATTAAAGATAATATAAAACATGCTGGAATTCACTGTTATGACCTACCTGCCTCAGTAGCTCTCTCTCCCGGTTGGAGGCCTTGCCTTGCTCCTCCAGGGCCCTGGAGTACTTCACAGCCTGCTCCAGGTGCCTGTCCTTCAGCTTGCCCAGCTCTCGACTGGCTGACTCCCAGTCCTGACGCAGCCTGGAGATCACAAATCATCCAGTGCACACATTCTCTTACAATTCAATTTCAATTTAACCACCTTTACTGGTATGACACTTTGTTGCCAAAGCAAAAAGTCATATTGTGCACAATATAGTTTTCAGTAAAACATTATTCAGTCATGGATTCGTTCACTCACTGAGGCTTCATGAGACAATATCATTATTATAAATCAGTAGATTTACACAGCAGATTCCCCCTCTCAAGTGGAAGCCTAGTCTCTTAATAGCTGGAGATCTTTGCCTTAAGAAACTGATGAATTGACTAAAATGTCAAAAAACAGCAGTTAAGCGTCTAGAGGCTTGTTTAAAGTTATGATTTATGTCCCTCATCTGTTTAGTGTCAGTTTGTCAAAAGATTTTACAACTGGATGCTGAAATTAAAACTTTTAAAAAAACTACCCCATATAACCAGTCAAAAAAAAAAAAAAAAAAACTAAATAAAATAAAAAATATCTAAACAAAAATCTACTTCTTTTAACTGGCTAACATATGACTCACTGTAACTGTGCCTGGGAAAATGTAAACACAAGCTTCTTTCATCTTATTTCAAGGAGAACCGACCCAGTGGAACGACTACACAGACATCGCTAATCTTCTTGCGGATGGTCTTGTTTGCTTATGTATCATATAGAGGCATCAGTATTATGTTGAGACTCTGTTAAGCCACTCCTTGTAGCTTTAAGCTATCAGTGAAAGAAATTACCTGGCTGTCAGTGAAAGTTTCTTCCATGAGTCATTGCTTACCTTACATGAATTTAGTGAACATCGTTCTCTGAGACAAAATTTTCTTTTCACAGCCTGATAACGGAATTGCAGGATATAAATATAGAGGAAAGACTCAGCTAACAGCAAAAGCGAGACAAACCTCTCTAGCTGCAGCCTGTCGTGACGTAACTCCTGAGCTTTACGTTCAGCGCGACTGCGTTCCTCCTCTGCCATCCGGCAGCGCTGAGACAGGCGACGTTCACACATACGGCTGTTTCGAAGCTGCTCCCTCAGTTTACGCACCTCCAGAAGCAGAAACTGGGTCAAACCTTCTGGACCCTCCTCATCTGGGGAGTAAAGATAGGGTCATAGGTCATGGAGGCTAAAGTCGCACGCAAATTAGAGAAGATGTACACTGACTCATACTGTAGTATACGGTATTAGTCAAATAAAAACATGCAGTTTCCAATACATCCAATGCAATAATAATTTGAGTTTTCTTAATATGGGTACACTAGTAAAAATGAATAGTAATGTTAAGTTTGACAAACTTAAGATAGCACTTTGAGTGAGCGTCTTAATGTAAAACACTACAAATGGACCCAGCAAATTAGCAGCTGTTTGCTTTAGTTTTTTTAAGTTTTCTCCACATTTCCTTTTCACAGTGCATGCACTTGTCACGTTCATAAATATCTGAGTGCACTGAAACCTGTGCATACTTTACTATTTTGTGCTAAATTCTTTGCATGCATATTGTGTGAAAAGGTCAAACTCTACCAAGAGAAACCAACTTTCGTTTTAAGACTTTCTCTAAAGGTCCCATACTGACCCTACATCCTCTGGTGTTCATTTTAAAGCCCATCAGTGCCAAACGTCTGAAAGCTTTTCATTATATTCTGCTTGTTTAACACTCCCAACATACCTTTAGATACTCTTGGACATCATAAAAAGAAAGAACTGTGTGCTTAGCTGTGCAGAGATTACTTATCCACTAGATAACACTGAACACTTGAGTTTGTGGCTCTGAATTGAGTTGTGACCCACTTTTAAAGTGCTTCTGCCTCAAGTCTGACTGTTCACCATGTAACTTTCAATTATAAACCTCTGTGACGTCGTTTCAAGGATACATGTTAATAGCTCTTAATGTGTTTACTATGTGCCAGTAAAGAGCCTTTTTACACAACCTCACATGTAGATGCCCAGACAAAACAAGTGGGGCCGAGTCACTTTTTGAAAGTCAGATCAAAGTCTCAAGACTACACTTTGAAGTATAACTGTGAGTTCTGGGCCTGAAATCTTTGTGACCAAATTCAATGTCTCAAATGTAAACCACTCACAGAGTAAGTCAGCTTTTCTAACCATTAAAATCATTACATGTATTCACTGAAATACTTAAATAATGCAAATTTTGGTTGATTGATTTTATTTAAGTCGGTGTAAGGATCTGAAACATCTAACCCAACTCTGTGACAGCTGGACCGTCATAGACATTCGGACAGTCATCCTCGACATGCACAGAAATACCTGCTTACCCAGTATGAGGGAGCATCGCTGTGTGGCCTGTTCACCAGTGAGCTGTGTGTATTGCTCTGGGTGGTAAAACTCCAGTGATTCCATGAAGGCTTGAAGACCTCGCTGGCCCTGACCACGCAGGATGTCCAGTAAACGACCTGTAGAGGACAGGAGAAAAAAAGGTCTGAGAAATTTCACCATATTCACTTGGCAGCCATTGTCTTCTGACGTCAACATGTGAAAAGTCGTCCTCATTTCACTACTGCCCAATTGATCAGCAACTGAAAAGACAACGGATGCAAAAAATCCGGAGGGAAATCACGAAATATTTCATGCAAAAATAACATTTTACACAACCCACTGGCTACCATGAGACAACAGCTAATATTTATTCAAACACTTCCTAGTTAACATTACAGACTTCATTTCCTCCACACAAAACACACACTGTAAAGCTGAATGTAACTTTTCTGTTGAATGTAATCTGTATGAAACATGTGAACGTTATGTACACATTTATGTGTTATGTTTAATACACATTACATTCAACACAAAAGTTACAAACACTTTTGCAGTGTGTGTTTTTTTGTGACAGTAATGATGTTGGTAACATTAGCTAGGAAGTGTTTGAATGCTAACGTTAGCTGTTGTTTAACAGTAGCCATGGGTTATCAAATATCTTATTTAAGCTCGAAATATGGCCAGTATCAGTTGCTGATCAATCAGGAAGTTGTCAGATTCCCTTCCACAACTTACGACTGCTTCGCACCCTGAGCGTGATGTCAGAGGAATAAGTCACCATATGAATATGGTGGCTTATTCCTAACACACTTTCTTCAACAGTGACAATGTTAAAAACCAACCAACCAAATAAACAAAGCAATAACCTGACGCCAGCTCATGTCAACGTTCTGGTACTGTAAACTATGGCAGCTGAAAATACTACCTCTTTGATGTGAGCCTCATTCACCCCTGTAGTTACACAAGTATTTCAAACATGACCACGATGAATGACTGGCTCCGGGATGAGCTAACGCACTGGCAACGAAACCACAGTGATATAAACCGAACGCTCAGGTGCTTGTCTTCATCCCGTCTTTACTTGCGATGTCTCCCCTTCATCTTTATCTTCTTTCGCTCCTCATTCGTCTCTGCTGGCCTTGCACTCCCCTTTACTTAGAGTTGTCTTTCATCTCACTCCCTCCTTCATGCCTGCCTGTTTCTCTCACTGCAACATTAATCTTTACCCACCTGTTCCTCTCTGACAACCTGCTGCACAATCAGTCACACATAATGTTTCCACTGTGGGGGTTTTACAGACACTCGCTTTTTCCCAACGTCATTGCTACCCATTTACAAAACAGCTTGTACAATTTTAGATTAGTTTCTGTTTATCTTAATAATGAAGTCATTGTATGATGTTTTTCTGTATGTTTTCCCAGTTTGCCACTATTTATTATTAATTGCAACATACCCTACCCATACATGGATGTAGTGAAATCTATCACTGCATTACTTTGATACAAGGAAAACTTTTAAAAGAAAGCGTTGTTACAGTTAAGTCTTAAATTGATAAAGAATGTAATTTTTCTATGATTTCTAGGCAGATTTCTGGCAGTGGGCATGATGCAATCTTCAGAAAATGAAAGTGACTTTACAAACGTGTATTAGATTCAGATTTCAGTGAGTTAGGACTCTGAGAAATACCCTAATTGCCGCCATGAGCTGCGTGTCACAGCCACTGCTGCTGTTGACCGTATCCATAAGCGAGACAAACTACTACTACAGATACCCAACCTGTCCCTTTCAACTCATGCCTCATAGTATCTTCACCTCAACTGTGATGGAATATCTATCAATAAAGATTTAAATCTCTAAGTTAATTTTCATGATGCACTTTCAACTATGTTTAAAGCCTCTATGAGGAACTGTCATATTGTGTGTTTTGGGGGGTTTTGGAGGACAAAAGCAGTGGTGTTTCCATCATATCAACCACAAAAGATAACATCAAAAATAACATTATCTAAATAAAAAGTACCTCCTTCTTTTTAACTGGTTATCACAGTACTCACTGTAACTTTGACTGGGAAAATGTAAACACAGGCTAAGTTCATCTGAGTTGGATGGCTGTTCATAAGCTGATTTGCTGATGTTTGCACATGAAATGTTCCTCCTCTCACCAGCCTTGCTGATGCGCAGTGGGTACTGCGTGGAGTTGAGCACCTCGTCTTCATCCTGTTCATCGATGACCTTGCACTGGCGCAGATACGGGGTGAGTTTGGCCGGGTTGAGGATGCGCGTGAGCTTGTGCCGTACCCCCTCCACGCGATCCCAGAGCTCCTCGCAGCGCTCCTCTGACCAGGCGGGGGAGGGCTGCACCTCCTCCTGCGCTATGTCCCCCTCCTCTGCCCAAATTGTGACACCTGCAAGAGACCGAACATTTACAAGCACTTCAGGAAGTTTGAGTGCTGTAAAAAGCGCTATACACCAGCATTTTGTGCCCTTTATCTTGAAATCTTGCAATAATTAAGTGATTCCAGAAATGTTTTGAGCATGTCTGCTCTCTCTCACCACCACACTTCAACCCTTAGGGCCAGATTTACAGACATACCTAATGTCCAGTCTTAGACAAAATACTATTTCCCATGAAGAATTCCATGTGAGTTTGTTTTCGTCTGACTACTGTTATCTGTGTCTCTTCAACTCTCAGCAATCAAAAGAGTGTCATTACAGTATCTTACTACTATGACTTCTAAACAATCTCAGTCTGATAAGAAGACGATAAGACATCAGAAGCAAACATATGCTATGAAGCACCTTTGTGAAATATTAAAACTTCTCTTATTTCAGCTTTAATTAAAATCCTCTGTTCAACACTGAATGAATATATAATGCAAGTCATTCTTAATGGTGCATAAAGGATTTGTGGGTTTATCTGCTGCATAGTGAAGGAATGATAGATGAGATTACTGGAAATCTTCCAAGGAATGCCAAGGGGGATTTACTCCCGACAAAATCGAAGCCTGACAGATGAACATTTCACTTGAAGCCATGCGGTCAGCAGGTATGGTGTTAAATCTCACATAAGATGACGCCATGATCAAACGAAAGCCATGTGGACAGTTAATAAAACAGCAGCAGTGAGTTTAAACACTGTTTAATTCCTGTAGAGCAAAGGGGCTGCTGTTAAGGGCCATAAATTATGGTGGGGAGGACACTTAGTGGGTCAGTTTCTCAGAGTGTAGGAATGAAAATACCGGCGTGACTCATACTGCACACCTAAAAACACACCAGGGGACCGCAGACAAAAGCTTTTTCAGCCCCATTCACTTCACAATGAGGAGGAGACAAGGAAAGAAAGTGAGTAAACCTGCCACTACGGGAGTTTGTTAAAAACAGCCAGATACTTACACTAACTGTAAGTTATTTTCTCAGTTATCTAGTATATGTAATACTAATAACAACAGAATGGTTGGAGGGAAAGCTTTTACCAGCGTTCCAAATCCAGTGAGAAAATGCTGAACAATGTGCACTATAACAACACAAATCTACAGGCAAAACGCCATGACTCAGTTGATTTAACAAATGCAGTGAGTCCATTATAATCACAGAGAGGTCCCCACTCACCAGTTTCTTTCCTGTCTCGCTGCTGTGTGAAATTCATTTTATTTAAAAAAAAACCCAAATTCTTCTGGGTTTTTGGCTACGGATCTCATCCCAGGCTCCAATAACTTGCGATGGTCATCTGTCATACTTCATACGCTTCACAGAATAAATTATACGCTGTAAAAATGAAAAAGTTGAGAAAATTTGAGGCAAAAAGTTCTACCAAGTAGTTTTGATGTGTTAATTTAGGCTGCATTTCTTCTTTGGATAAACTTAAATATTTGAGTTTTAGAAACGCCCCAAATTGTGTTTCAGAAACAAGTTTGAAATTCATTGAAGTGAAAGTAAATAATGGTTAATAAGTTAATATTTTCATCAACAAAATAATGTCAAATTAGGTTTGCAGCTCACTGAGAACAATTTTTGAAATACATTTTGGTTTTTTTTTGGGGGGGGGGGGGGTATTAAAACTCATCTGAAATGTTCTTCCTTAATTATCTCAACTTCGTTTAGTTTATTTCAAAGATTTAAGAGTTTGATTCAGTTGTTTTGAATTTATGAGTTTTAGCAACTTTTTTAAAGCAAACTATAGATTAAGCAATCATTAAAATTGCCCTATAAGTGTTAATCCTCAGTGCCTCACTGTTTCCATCCAAGTTATTTACTCATAATAAGGATGAAGTGCGTGTCGCTCTGTGCAGCTGATCTGACCTAGTATCTGTGCTGGCAGGCAGGCTCAGGCAGGTCTGGATGCTCTGGAATCTCTGTCATTACCCACAAACAGTGTATTGAGACATTGTTCTCATGTGATTACCACTTAACTCCTCCTCCTGGCACTCAAGGTAACAGAAAACACTCGCCTGTTCCCACCATCACCTTTTTTTTTCTTTTTTTTTTTAGAAAATGATCAACAGCACCCAAACTAAGTGAGACAGTAACAGAAAGCAGGTGATCAGTACTGCAGAATGAACTGCTGCTGTCCTCTCTGGGAAAATCAAGAAAAAACAAATAATGACAAGATACAACACACGTGTTATCAACTGATAAGACAACAAACTGTATCGACATTAATTTTGTTTTCTTCCTTTTTTTGTTCTCAGATATTTTATCTCTGAAAAGCCATGATGTTGCATGAAAATTTGGAAAGCTGCGTGTCCAGCTTCAATAAATATTAGATGCAATTTTGTATTATAGCCGGTTGAAAACATACTATTTTAGATTATTGTGTCATCTCTTGTGAGAAAACTGCTTTAGGGGGAATCAAGTCAACTGAGAACTGATGCAAAAAACTGAAGGTAACTTGAATCAGTAGTTCAAGTCCCATTAATCTCCATTCAGCCATACATAAAATCACATTTCACGGACTGGATGTCACTATGCTGTGTATGAAGAAGAAAAAGACCAACAGATCTACATGTCAGTCAATTCTACACAATGTGGTAGATTATTCTACAAAATAAGAGAATTAAAAATGCAGTTATTAAACTCGTGCTTCAGAGAAAGCAGTCTGTTTCTGCTGATCGATTGTCAGTCATTTCATTGAGAAACTGCGCCCTAATCGCTGGGATCTTAAATGCGGACTTACCACTCATGTCTCGAACCTGCTTGAATCTGTTTTTGAAGATGAGGTCAAGTAAAGCGGAGTGATAATATTCAAGCCCTCTACATCCTTTCCGGGTCCGCAGACGGAGTCAGTCAGGAGTGAAACTGAGCGGTGAGGTCAGACACACTGGGTGCCGCAAGTCTTCCTTTACGCACACCTTTGGCACTTTGCTCACTCAGCTCCTCCACCCTCGGTCAATCACAAGCAGCCAATCGGCAGCCAAGAAGAACAACCAGAAGTCCCGCTTATCACCAAATCAGAGCGAATTTCCTCTGACGACAGCTTTTACTGGTCAGGAGAGTTTCTGCACAGAGAAACCTACTAATAATGTCTGTGTAGGAAAGCCCTGGACCACTAGATGGCGCTTTCAGCCAATGCTTGCTCACTGATTAAGAGACAAAATATCTTTAATATAGCAAAAATACTTTCAGATGTAAGTAAAAGTATTCTCATTCGGCTCTCAAAGGAGTATTTGGTTAAACTGAGTTCTGTCATTAAGGCTTGTCACAGAAATATGACAAATACTGTATGACTCATTAGTGCTGTGAGTCAGAGTGACTTTCCAGGTGCTTCACTGGAATGAAGAGCTAAAATATAAGTTGTAAAACTACAGGAGAGACAGTTTTGTGTTGTGGGACTTTGTGCCTGGGAGGAGAGGGGGTTAGTCAGCACTGCTGCCTGGGGAATCCTGACTGATCCACCTCACAAAAACACAATGACAAAGAGTTTCATGTTTTTTTTAATGCTTGTAGATGTATGTCTGTGTTGCCTCTAGTACTACACACAGACTGACTGTAATAATTGGGTATTAAATAAGTGGGAAAGATGACTCATACTGTGTGATCTACTTCCAGATAACCCATGCAGGGGCGCCGCCAGGGGGGGAAAGTTAGGACGATTCTAAGGGCCTGGGCCTGACAGGGGGCCCATCAATATTATTTTAATAGTATTATCTATCTAATCTTTCAGGGGGCCCAAGATTTCTGGCGGTGCTCCTGAACCCATGAGTGCATAATAATGGGTTTTGCTTAGAAATACTGGGAAATTATACAAAGAACAAGATAAGGAGAGGTAAGTGCATCTTGCCAAAACAAAGTATTATGCATATTAGATAATGATTATAGGTTAACAGTCCAGGTGGGCAATAGGACAGTTTTGAGTCCTTAACATTTTCAGAAATGGAGCCATTGCAAAAATGCCTTGTGGCAGGCAAAGAGGCCATGGGAGCCATTTTACTTCCTGCCATAATTATGTATTTTAGATGTCTCATATCTCCTGAACCAAACATGAATGGGTGAAGTCTACCCCTGTGTTTTACAATGATACCATGAAGTTTAAACGTTTTCAGCTGTCCAGGTGAACAGTTAAAATCACAGTAGCCTATCTGAGAACTAAGCAGGGTTGCAGGTCTGTGTGACATTGAGGTATGTCGTATTTGTGTGTTTATGTTGGTGTGCATGTGACTTGTGCCGGGTCTGTATCTATATGTACTGATCTGGAGACAGTTTGGTAGTATTAAGGTGGAAATAAATGATCTAATTTCAATGATGGAAGTGTATTTATAGATGTTAATGTAATTTGCATACAAAATAGGCCCTCCCAAACAGTGGACAAACAGTTCATCATTAACATCAAATATAAAAAGATCTAAACATAAATCTTCTGCTTCATTTTAATTGACTTAAGTACTACTCACTGCAACCTGGAAAGATGTAAACACAGGCTTGTTTCATCTGATTTCAAGGAGAATCCAACCTGGTGGCAGCCATGATGAATAACTATATAGAAACAGCCAATCAGATGGTCTTGTTTTCTTATAGAGGTCATTTGGAAACATCAGGATGAAACTAAGACTGTTTCATCACCATTTAAAACTGCTTCTAGTACTTTTTAAAATAGTGGCCATGACCCCATTTCTGTAAAAATGTCCAGGGCCCCAAGTGTAGCAAGTTTCATGCTTTTATGAAAAAGTGCAAGTTATAAGATGAACTAGTCGCACACTCATAGTGACAATGCAAAACATAATATTTGTCATTATTTCCAGCATCTCAACATGATAATCTTCTTTTCAGTTTTAGGCTGTCATGTCTTGTCTTTTTTGCATTGTGGCTACGACTGTGTGATTATTTTCTATATATTCATGGAACCTCTCTAATACTGGTGTGGTTCTGGTTACTCATCCGTTAATGAAAAAGTGAACATTGTTCTCACATATTACCTGGACAATAACAGCAGGTGAAAGACTTTCTGAGCATTAAATGGAAAGAAAAGGGGACTTCCTGTTTGTGTCACAATTCAAACTATGTACATTCTCAAGCCTAGGTTATCAAACTGTTGTACATGTATGTGGTGCACGAGCTTCCCCCTGCAAACAAATGTCAGAAATATATTATTCAAAATGAAATACATTAATTTAAAACATATAATACTATCAAAATGCTGCAAAATTTTTAAATAAAAATACTTCTATCAGATCACTGAAATGTTTCAGTATCAGCCTGCTACAGTCGTGATCGTGTTGAAAACAAAGTGGAAAACCTTGAACCAAGCACAAGTGTCAGTCGTGGCTACTTAATAAGCATCAATAAAGTGTTCATTAAGTGTGTTCACACCACATGGCGCAAAACAGTAAGGTGGTACATGGAGAGCTCAAGATTTTCTGAGGTTGTACACAGTGTGAAAAGTTTATTCTAATGGTACATGATGTAGTCAAAATTCTTGGTTGTATAGAAATAATATTTATACATACATGCCAATTCTGAGGGGGGCTGGGTAACTGAATGTGGGACAGGGCCAGGTGGGGGGGTGTGGTGTAAAATATGTCCTTCAGTGTCAGTATGAAGGCAGACAGGAAATATGGGGTGCCTGGCAAAGGAATGTGTCTTTTTCTTGGCATGTGGACAGGAAATGTCAGGCTGTCCTCCGTCTCCGGGCCTCCCCTGAATAAACAGGCCTTCTGTTTGGGGTCTTGGTACTGTTGCTTAGAGATAGTGCAGGTTAATGTAGACAGAGGATGTAAAGGAGATATTATATTATGGATTCATATCTACCCATACACTACAGGAAGTGTAGTTAGGTGAGGATGTTCTCTGACTAAAATGTGCATAGCAGAAATACACACAGACTTTTGTCAGCCCTCGGCCACACTTGCAGCAAGCTGTACAAAAATAGCAATGATGACAGCATTTCACTTTGCACACTCACTGAAAGATCTGTAGCTGTATACATTTCAGAACAGCTTACAAAATAAGTTGAGCAATGTTGATAATCTATTATCTTTCTATTATTGTTCTGTTTATCTGGTAATTGATTTAAATGGGAGAAGTCTGGGATTAGAAATAGAGTAGGCCATATAAATATTTATTTCCCTTTGCCTCAGTTTTTGGAACCATCTTTGGTTATGATTCTCAAACTCACACCTCCTCCCTCTCTTCTCTTGTCTGTGATTCTTTCATCGCTTCCTCTTGCCCACCGTTTTCTTCTCTGTTGTCTTCCTTTTTTTTCTCCTTCTTTTTGTGACACTGTTTGTCATTTACTCTCTGCCCCCTTCCTCAGACCAGACCAATCCATCCTCTAAAAGTCCGTCCAGGCCTCGGTCTGGGGAGGGGAGGGAGGGACGGAGGGAGGCCTGGCTGCAGTGGATGAGCATTCCTGTTGTCTCTGAGGTGACAGCGGCACAGAAGAGCCATTGACAGCAGTGCTGGACCCCACAGTTTGCTCATGCTGGAATGTGTGATATTGTGACAGTTCAGTCACACAGAAACAGACTGTGCAGAATTCCTTAAGGAAACCCTACACTTTATTTTTTTAAATCTCTTTCATTCTCCAGACAACAAGTGAGTGAACAGGTGTTGCTTCAATATTTTTTTGAA